>NC_090932.1:1574575268-1575895268 GCF_040938575.1 Ambystoma mexicanum
CACTCATGTCTCCCACCACCCCCAGCCACCAGGGGCAGGCCTCCACCAGGCCCCCACTCATGTCCCCTATCACCCCCACCCCCCAGCAGTGCAGGGGCTGCCGCCACCAGGCCCCCACCCATGTCTACCACCACCCCCACCCCCCAGCAGTGCAGGGGCAGCCTCCACCAGGCCCCCACTCATGTCTCCCACCACCCCCACCCCCCAGCAGTGCAGGGGCAGCCTCCACCAGGCCCCCACTCATGTCTCCCTGCACCCCCACCCCCCAGCCACCAGGGGCAGCCTCCACCAGGCCCCCACCCATGTCTACCACCACCCCCACCCCCCAGCAGTGCAGGGGCAGCCTCCACCAGGCCCCCACTCATGTCTCCCACCACCCCCATCCCCCAGCAGTGCAGGGGCAGCCTCCACCAGGCCCCCACTCATGTCTCCCTGCACCCCACCCCCCAGCCACCAGGGGCAGCCTCCACCAGGCCCCCACCCATGTCTACCACCACCCCCACACCCGAGCAGTGCAGGGGCAGCCTCCATCAGGCCCCCACTCATGTCCCCTATCACCCCCAACCCCCAGCAGTGCAGGGGCAGCCCCCACCAGGCCCCCACTCATGTCTCCCTGCACCCCCACCCCCCAGCCACCAGGGGCAGCCTCCATCAGGCCCCCACCCATGCCCCCTATCACCCCCACCCCCCAGCCACCAGGGGCAGCCTCCACCAGGCCCCCACTCATGTGCCCTATCACCCCCACCCCCCAGCAGTGCAGGGGCTGCCTCCACCAGGCCCCCACTCATGTCTCCCACCACCCCCACCCCCCAGCCACCAGGGGCAGCCTCCACCAGGCCCCCACTCATGTCCCCTATCACCCCCACCCCCCAGCAGTGCATGAGGGGGGCCTCCACCAGGCCCCCCTCATGTCTCCCTGCACCCCCACCCCCCAGCCACCAGGGGCAGCCTCCACCAGGCCCCCACCCATGTCTACCACAACCCCACCCCCCAGCAGTGCAGGGGCAGCCTCCACCAGGCCCCCACGCATGTCTCCCACCACCCCCCAGCCACCAGGGGCAGCCTCCACCAGGCCCCACCCATGTCCTCTATCACCCCCACCCCCCAGCCACCAGGGGCAGCCTCCACCAGGCCCCCACTCATGTCCCCTATCACCCCCACCCCCCAGCAGTGCAGGGGCTGCCTCCACCAGGCCCCCAACCATGTCTCCCACCACCCCCACCCCCCAGCAGTGCAGGGGCAGCCTCCACCAGGCCCCCACTCATGTCTCCCTGCACCCCCCCCCCCAGCCACCAGGGGCAGCCTCCACCAGGCCCCCACCCATGTCTACCACCACCCCCATGCCCGAGCAGTGCAGGGGCAGCCTCCATCAGGCCCCCACTCATGTCCCCTATCACCCCAACCCCCAGCAGTGCAGGGGCAGCCCCCACCAGGCCCCCACTCATGTCTCCCTGCACCCCCACCCCCCAGCCACCAGGGGCAGCCTCCACCAGGCCCCCACCCATGCCCCCTATCACCCCCACCCCCCAGCCACCAGGGGCAGCCTCCACCAGGCCCCCACTCATGTGCCCTATCACCCCCACCCCCCAGCAGTGCAGGGGCTGCCTCCACCAGGCCCCCACTCATGCCTCCCACCACCCCCACCCCCCAGCCACCAGGGGCAGCCTCCACCAGGCCCCCACTCATGTCCCCTATCACCCCCACCCCCCAGCAGTGCATGAGGGGGGCCTCCACCAGGCCCCCCTCATGTCTCCCTGCACCCCCACCCCCCAGCCACCAGGGGCAGCCTCCACCAGGCCCCCACCCATGTCTACCACCACCCCACCCCCCAGCAGTGCAGGGGCAGCCTCCACCAGGCCCCCACGCATGTCTCCCACCACCCCCCAGCCACCAGGGGCAGCCTCCACCAGGCCCCCACTCATGTCCCCTATCACCCCCACCCCCCAGCAGTGCATGAGGGGGGCCTCCACCAGGCCCCCCTCATGTCTCCCTGCACCCCCACCCCCCAGCCACCAGGGGCAGCCTCCACCAGGCCCCCAACCATGTCTCCCACCACCCCCATCCCCCAGCAGTGCAGGGGCAGCCTCCACCAGGCCCCCACTCATGTCTCCCTGCACCCCCACCCCCCAGCCACCAGGGGCAGCCTCCACCAGGCCCCCACCCATGTCTACCACCGCCCCCACGCCCGAGCAGTGCAGGGGCAGCCTCCATCAGGCCCCCACTCATGTCCCCTATCACCCCCAACCCCCAGCAGTGCAGGGGCAGCCCCCACCAGGCCCCCACTCATGTCTCCCTGCACCCCCACCCCCCAGCCACCAGGGGCAGCCTCCACCAGGCCCCCACCCATGCCCCCTATCACCCCCACCCCCCAGCCACCAGGGGCAGCCTCCACCAGGCCCCCACTCATGTGCCCTATCACCCCCACCCCCCAGCAGTGCAGGGGCTGCCTCCACCAGGCCCCCACTCATGTCTCCCACCACCCCCACCCCCCAGCCACCAGGGGCAGCCTCCACCAGGCCCCCACTCATGTCCCCTATCACCCCCACCCCCCAGCAGTGCAGGGGTGGCCTCCACTAGGCCCCCCTCATGTCTCCCTGCACCCCCACCCCCCAGCCACCAGGGGCAGCCTCCACCAGGCCCCCACCCATGTCTACCACCACCCCACCCCCCAGCAGTGCAGGGGCAGCCTCCACCAGGCCCCCACGCATGTCTCCCACCACCCCCCAGCCACCAGGGGCAGCCTCCACCAGGCCCCCACCCATGTCCTCTATCACCCCCACCCCCCAGCCACCAGGGGCAGCCTCCACCAGGCCCCCACTCATGTCCCCTATCACCCGCACCCCCCAGCAGTGCAGGGGCGGCCTCCACCAGGCCCCCTAATGTCTCCCTGCACCCCCACCCCCCAGCCACCAGGGGCAGCCTCCACCATGTCCCCACCCATGTCTACCACCACCCCACCCCCCAGCAGTGCAGGGGCAGCCTCCACCAGGCCCCCACTCATGTCTCCCACCACCCCCCAGCCACCAGGGGCAGCCTCCACCAGGCCCCCACTCATGTCCCCTATCACCCCCACCCCCCAGCAGTGCAGGGGCTGCCGCCACCAGGCCCCCACCCATGTCTACCACCACCCCCACCCCCCCAGCAGTGCAGGGGCAGCCTCCACCAGGCCCCCACTCATGTCTCCCACCACCCCCACCCCCCAGCCACCAGGGGCAGCCTCCACCAGGCCCCCACTCATGTCCCCTATCACCCCCACCCCCCAGCAGTGCATGAGGGGGGCCTCCACCAGGCCCCCCTCATGTCTCCCTGCACCCCCACCCCCCAGCCACCAGGGGCAGCCTCCACCATGCCCCCACCCATGTCTACCACCACCCCACCCCCCAGCAGTGCAGGGGCAGCCTCCACCAGGCCCCCACTCATGTCTCCCACCACCCCCCAGCCACCAGGGGCAGCCTCCACCAGGCCCCCACTCATGTCCCCTATCACCCCCACCCCCCAGCAGTGCAGGGGCTGCCTCCACCAGGCCCCCACTCATGTCCCCTATCACCCCCACCCCCCAGCAGTGCAGGGGCGGCCTCCACCAGGCCCCCCTAATGTCTCCCTGCACCCCCACCCCCCAGCCACCAGGGGCAGCCTCCACCATGCCCCCACCCATGTCTACCACCACCCCACCCCCCAGCAGTGCAGGGGCAGCCTCCACCAGGCCCCCACTCATGTCTCCCACCACCCCCAGCCACCAGGGGCAGCCTCCACCAGGCCCCCACTCATGTCCCCTATCACCCCCACCCCCCAGCAGTGCAGGGGCTGCCGCCACCAGGCCCCCACCCATGTCTACCACCACCCCCACCCCCCAGCAGTGCAGGGGCAGCCTCCACCAGGCCCCCACTCATGTCTCCCACCACCCCCACCCCCCAGCAGTGCAGGGGCAGCCTCCACCAGGCCCCCACTCATGTCTCCCTGCACCCCCACCCCCCAGGGGCAGCCTCCACCAGGCCCCCACCCATGTCTACCACCACCCCCACCCCCCAGCAGTGCAGGGGCAGCCTCCACCAGGCCCCCACTCATGTCTCCCACCACCCCCATCCCCCAGCAGTGCAGGGGCAGCCTCCACCAGGCCCCCACTCATGTCTCCCTGCACCCCCACCCCCCAGCCACCAGGGGCAGCCTCCACCAGGCCCCCACCCATGTCTACCACCACCCCCACACCCGAGCAGTGCAGGGGCAGCCTCCATCAGGCCCCCACTCATGTCCCCTATCACCCCCAACCCCCAGCAGTGCAGGGGCAGCCCCCACCAGGCCCCCACTCATGTCTCCCTGCACCCCCACCCCCCAGCCACCAGGGGCAGCCTCCATCAGGCCCCCACCCATGCCCCCTATCACCCCCACCCCCCAGCCACCAGGGGCAGCCTCCACCAGGCCCCCACTCATGTGCCCTATCACCCCCACCCCCCAGCAGTGCAGGGGCTGCCTCCACCAGGACCCCACTCAAGTCTCCCACCACCCCCACCCCCCAGCCACCAGGGGCAGCCTCCACCAGGCCCCCACTCATGTCCCCTATCACCCCCACCCCCCAGCAGTGCATGAGGGGGGCCTCCACCAGGCCCCCCTCATGTCTCCCTGCACCCCCACCCCCCAGCCACCAGGGGCAGCCTCCACCAGGCCCCCACCCATGTCTACCACAACCCCACCCCCCAGCAGTGCAGGGGCAGCCTCCACCAGGCCCCCACGCATGTCTCCCACCACCCCCCAGCCACCAGGGGCAGCCTCCACCAGGCCCCCACCCATGTCCTCTATCACCCCCACCCCCCAGCCACCAGGGGCAGCCTCCACCAGGCCCCCACTCATGTCCCCTATCACCCCCACCCCCCAGCAGTGCAGGGGCTGCCTCCACCAGGCCCCCAACCATGTCTCCCACCACCCCCATCCCCCAGCAGTGCAGGGGCAGCCTCCACCAGGCCCCCACTCATGTCTCCCTGCACCCCCACCCCCCAGCCACCAGGGGCATCCTCCACCAGGCCCCCACCCATGTCTACCACCACCCCCACCCCCCAGCAGTGCAGGGGCAGCCTCCATCAGGCCCCCACTCATGTCCCCTATCACCCCCAACCCCCAGCAGTGCAGGGGCAGCCCCCACCAGGCCCCCACTCATGTCTCCCTGCACCCCCACCCCCCAGCCACCAGGGGCAGCCTCCACCAGGCCCCCACCCATGCCCCCTATCACCCCCACCCCCCAGCCACCAGGGGCAGCCTCCACCAGGCCCCCACTCATGTGCCCTATCACCCCCACCCCCCAGCAGTGCAGGGGCTGCCTCCACCAGGCCCCCACTCATGTCTCCCACCACCCCCACCCCCCAGCCACCAGGGGCAGCCTCCACCAGGCCCCCACTCATGTCCCCTATCACCCCACCCCCCAGCAGTGCAGGGGTGGCCTCCACCAGGCCCCCCTCATGTCTCCCTGCACCCCCACCCCCCAGCCACCAGGGGCAGCCTCCACCAGGCCCCCACCCATGTCTACCACCACCCCACCCCCCAGCAGTGCAGGGGCAGCCTCCACCAGGCCCCCACGCATGTCTCCCACCACCCCCCAGCCACCAAGGGCAGCCTCCACCAGGCCCCCACCCATGTCCTCTATCACCCCCACCCCCCAGCCACCAGGGGCAGCCTCCACCAGGCCCCCACTCATGTCCCCTATCACCCGCACCCCCCAGCAGTGCAGGGGCGGCCTCCACCAGGCCCCCTAATGTCTCCCTGCACCCCCACCCCCCAGCCACCAGGGGCAGCCTCCACCATGCCCCCACCCATGTCTACCACCACCCCACCCCCCAGCAGTGCAGGGGCAGCCTCCACCAGGCCCCCACTCATGTCTCCCACCACCCCCCAGCCACCAGGGGCAGCCTCCACCAGGCCCCCACTCATGTCCCCTATCACCCCCACCCCCCAGCAGTGCAGGGGCTGCCGCCACCAGGCCCCCACCCATGTCTACCACCACCCCCACCCCCCAGCAGTGCAGGGGCAGCCTCCACCAGGCCCCCACTCATGTCTCCCACCACCCCCACCCCCCAGCAGTGCAGGGGCAGCCTCCACCAGGCCCCCACTCATGTCTCCCTGCACCCCCACCCCCTAGCCACCAGGGGCAGCCTCCACCAGGCCCCCAGTCATGTCTACCACCACCCCCACCCCCCCAGCAGTGCAGGGGCAGCCTCAACCAGGCCCCCACTCATGTCTCCCACCACCCCCATCCCCCAGCAGTGCAGGGGCAGCCACTCATGTCTCCCTGCACCCCCACCCCCCAGCCACCAGGGGCAGCCTCCACCAGGCCCCCACCCATGTCTACCACCACCCCCACCCCCAGCAGTGCAGGGGCAGCCTCCATCAGGCCCCCACTCATGTCCCCTATCACCCCCAACCCCCAGCAGTGCAGGGGCAGCCTCCACCAGGCCCCCACTCATGTCTCCCACCACCCCCACCCCCCAGCCACCAGGGTCAGCCTCCATCAGGCCCCCACTCATGTCCCCTATCACCCCCACCCCGCAGCCACCAGGGGCAGCCTCCACCAGGCCCCCACTCATGTCCCCTATCACCTCCACCCCCCAGCCACCAGGGGCAGCCTCCACCAGGCCCCCACTCATGTCCCCTATCACCCCCACCCCCCAGCCACCAGGGGCAGCCTCCACCAGGCCCCCACTCATGTCTCCCACCACCCCCACTCCCCAGCAGTGCAGGGGCAGCCTCCACCCGGCCCCCACTCATGTCTCCCACCACCCCCACTCCCCAGCCACCAGGGGCAGCCTCCACCAGGCCCCCAACCATGTCCCCTATCACCCCCACCCCGTAGCAGTGCAGGGGCAGCCTCCACCAGGCCCCCACTCATGTCCCCTATCACCCCCAACCCCCAGCAGTGCAGGGGCAGCCTCCACCAGGCCCCCACACATGTCTCCCACCACCCCCACCCCCCAGCCACCAGGGGCAGCCTCCACCAGGCCCCCACTCATGTCCCCTATCACCCCCACCCCGCAGCCACCAGGGGCAGCCTCCACCAGGCCCCCACTCATGTCCCCTATCATCCCCACCCCCCAGCCACCAGGGGCAGCCTCCACCAGGCCCCCACTCATGTCTCCCACCACCCCCATCCCCCAGCAGTGCAGGGGCAGCCTCCACCAGGCCCCCACTCATGTCTCCCTGCACCCCCACCCCCCAGCCACCAGGGACAGCCTCCACCAGGCCCCCACCCATGTCTACCACCACCCCACCCCCCAGCAGTGCAGGGGCAGCCTCCATCAGGCCCCCACTCATGTCCCCTATCACCCCCACCCCCCAGCAGTACAGGGGCAGCCTCCACCAGGCCCCCACTCATGTCCCCTATCACCCCCAACCCCCAGCAGTGCAGGGGCAGCCTCCACCAGGCCCCCACTCATGTCTCCCACCAGGCCCCGACTCATGTCTCCCACCATCCCCACCCCCCAGCCACCAGGGGCAGCCTCCACCAGGCCCCCACTCATGTCCCCTATCACCCCCACCCCGCAGCCACCAGGGGCAGCCTCCACCAGGCCCCCACTCATGTCCCCTATCACCTCCACCCCCCCAGCCACCAGGGGCAGCCTCCACCAGGCCCCCACTCATGTCCCCTATCACCCCCACCCCCCAGCCACCAGGGGCAGCCTCCACCAGGCCCCCACTCATGTCTCCCACCACCCGTACCCCCCAGCAGTGCAGGGGCAGCCTCCACCAGGCCCCCACTCATGTCTCCCACCACCCCCAGCAATGCAGGGGCAGCCTCCACCAGCCCCCCACTCATGTCTCCCTGCTCCCCACCCCCCAGCCACCAGGGGCTGCCTCCACCAGGCCCCCACCCATGTCTACCACCACCCCCACCCCCCAGCAGTGCAGGGGCAGCCTCCACCAGGCCCCCACTCATGTCTCCCACCACCCCCACCCCCCAGCAGTGCAGGCGCAGCCTCCACCAGGCCCCCGCTCATGTCCCCTATCATCCCCACCCCCCAGCCACCAGGGGCAGCCTCCACCAGGCCCCCACTCATGTCCCCTATCACCCCCACCCCACAGCCTCCACCAGGCCCCCACTCATGTCCCCTATCACCTCCACCCCCCAGCCACCAGGGGCATCCTCCACCAGGCCCCCACTCATGTCTCCCACCACCCCACCCCCAGCAGTGCAGGGGCAGCCTCCACCAGGCCCCTACTCATGTCTCCCACCTCCCCCACCCCCCAGCAGTGCAGGGGCAGCCTCCACCAGGCCCCCACTATGTCTCCCTGCACCCCCACCCCCCAGCCACCAGGGGCAGCCTCCACCAGGCCCCCACCCATGTCTACCACCACACCCACCCCCCAGCAGTGCAGGGGCAGCCTCCACCATGCCCCCACTCATTTCCCCTATCACCCCCACCCCCCAGCAGTGCAGGGGCAGCCTCCACCAGGCCCCCACTCATGTCTCCCACCACCCCCACGCCCCAGCCACCAGGGGCAGCCTCCACCAGGCCCCCACTCATGTCCTCTACCACCCCCACCCCCCATCAGTGCAGGGGCAGCCTCCACCAGGCCACCACTCATGTCTCCCTGCACCCCCACCCCCCAGCCACCAGGGCAGCCTCCACCAGGCCCCCACCCATGTCTACCACCACCCCCACCCCCCAGCAGTGCAGGGGCAGCCTCCACCAGGCCCCCACTCATGTCTCCCACCACCCCCACCCCCCAGCAGTGCAGGGGCAGCCTCCACCAGGCCCCCACTCGTGTCTCCCTGCACCCCCACCCCCCAGCCACCAGGGGCAGCCTCCACCAGGCCCCCACCCATGTCTACCACCACCCCCACCCCCCAGCAGTGCAGGGGCAGCCTCCACCAGGCCTCCACTCATGTCTCCCACCACCCCCATCCCCATCAGTGCAGGGGCAGCCTCCACCAGGCCCCCACTCATGTCTCCCTGCACCCCCACCCCCCAGCCACCAGGGGCAGCTTCCACCAGGCCCCCACCCATGTCTACCACCACCCCCACCCCCCAGCAGTGCAGGGGCAGCCTCCACCAGGCCCCCACTCATGTCCCCTATCACCCCCACCCCCCAGCCACCAGGGGCAGCCTCCACCAGGCCCCCACTCATGTCCTCTATCACCCCCATCCCCCAGCAGTGCAGGGCCAGCCTCCACCAGGCCCCCACACATGTCTCCCACCACCCCTACCCCCCAGCCACCAGGGGCAGCCTCCACCAGGCCCCCACTCATGTCCCTTATCACCCCCACCCCCCAGCCACCAGGGGCAGCCTCCACCAGGCCCCCACTCATGTCCCCTATCACCCCCACCCCCCAGCCACCAGGGGCAGCCTCCACCAGGCCCCCACTCATGTCCCCTATCACCCCCACACCCCAGCAGTGCAGGGGCAGCCTCCACCAGGCCCCCACTCATGTCCCCTATCACCCCCACCCCCCAGCAGTGCAGGGGCAGCCTCCACCAGGCCCCCACTCATGTCCCCTATCACCCCACCCCCCAGCCACCAGGGGCAGCCTCCACCAGGCCCCTACTCATGTCCCCTATCACACCCACCCCCCAGCCACCAGGGGCAGCCTCCACCAGGCCCCCACCCATGTCCCCCATCACCCCCACCCCCCAGCCACCAGGGGCAGCCTCCACCAGGCCCCCACTCATGTCCCCTATCACCCCCACCCCCCAGCAGTTCAGGGACAGCCTCCACCAGGCCCCCACTCATGTCTCCCACCACCCCCACCCCCAGCCACCAGGGGCAGCCTCCACCAGGCCCCCATTCATGTCCCCTATCACCCCCACCCCCCAGCAGTGCAGGGGCAGCCTCCACCAGGCCCCCACCCATGTCTCCCTGCACCCCCACCCCCCAGCCACCAGGGGCAGCCTCCACCAGGCCCCCACTCATGTCCCCTATCACCCCCACCCCCCAGACACCAGGGGCAACCTCCACCAGGCCCCCACTCATGTCCCCTATCACCCCCACCCCCCAGCAGTGCAGGGGCAGCCTCCACCAGGCCCCCACTCATGTCCCCTATCACCCCCACCTCCCAGCCACGAGGGGCAGCCTCCACCAGGCCCCCACTCATGTCCCCTATCACCCCCACCCCCCAGCAGTGCAGGGGCAGCCTCCACCAGGCCCCCACTCATGTCCCGTATCACCCCCACCCCCCAGCCACCAGGGGCAGCCTCCACCAGGCCCCCACTCATGTCCCCTATCACCCCCACCCCCCAGCCACCAGGGGCAGCCTCCTCCAGGCCTCCACTCATGTCCCCTATCACCCCCACCCCCCAGCCACCAGGGGCAGCCTCCACCAGGCCCCCACTCAAGTCCCCTATCACCCCCACCCCCCAGCAGTGCAGGGGCAGCCTCCACCAGGCCCCCACTCATGTCCCGTATCACCCCCACCCCCCAGCCACCAGGGGCAGCCTCCACCAGGCCCCCACTCATGTCCCCTATCACCCCCACCCCCCAGCAGTGCAG
Organism: Ambystoma mexicanum; assembly: GCF_040938575.1. Classification (NCBI taxonomy): domain Eukaryota; kingdom Metazoa; phylum Chordata; class Amphibia; order Caudata; family Ambystomatidae; genus Ambystoma; species Ambystoma mexicanum. Next base: position 1,574,585,736 of record NC_090932.1, read on the forward strand.
GGGCAGCCTCCATCCGGCCTCCACTCATGTCTCCCACCACCCCCACCCCCCAACAGTGCAGGGGCAGCCTCCACCAGGCCCCCACTCATGTCCCCTATCACCCCCACCCCCCCAGCCACCAGGGGCAGCCTCCACCAGGCCCCCGCCCATGTCTACCACCACCCCCACCCCCCAGCAGTGCAGGGGCAGCCTCCACCAGGCCCCCACTCATGTCCCCTATCACCCCCACCCCCCAGCCACCAGGGGCAGCCTCCACCAGGCCCCCACTCATGTCCCCTATCACCCTTACCCCCCAGCAGTGCAGGGGCAGCCTCCACCAGGCCCCCACTCATGTCCCCTATCACCCCCGCCCCCCAGCCACCAGGGCAGCCTCCACCAGGCCCCCACTCATGTCCCCTATCACCCCCACTCCCCAGCAGTGCAAGGGCAGCCTCCACCAGGCCCCCACTCATGTCTCCCACCACCCCCTCCCCCCAGCCACCAGGGGCAGCCTCCACCAGGCCCCCACTCATGTCCCCTATCACCCCCACCCCCCAGCAGTGCAGGGGCAGCCTCCACCAGGCCCCCACTCATGTCTCCCTGCACCCCCACCCCCCAGCCACCAGGGGCAGCCTCCACCAGGCCCCCACCCATGTCCCCTACCACCCCCACCCCTCAGCCACCAGGGGCAGCTTCCACCAGGCCCCCAATCATGTCCCCTATCACCCCCACGCCCCAGCAGTGCAAGGGCAGCCTCCACTAGGCCCCCACTCATGTCTCCCACCACCCTCACCCCCCAGCCACCAGGGGCAGCCTCCACCAGGCCCCCACTCATTTCCCCTATCACCCCCACCCCCCAGCAGTGCAGGGGCAGCCTCCACCAGGCCCCCACTCATGTCCCCCAGCCAACATGTCACCACAATGTAGATCCCTGGCCCTTATGGTCAGCCTCCAAATGCCAAACACCCACCCGAGTATTGCATCCACCTACTTAGAAATGGCAAAAACATGATAGAAGCCCAATTGCAAGTTTGGAAAAGAACACATGTCCCTCACATACACCCAATGGGTGTCAGTGAATGTCAAAACCCGTATCATGATATGCATGAAACCAATGAGATGATACTATACATTGAACTTTGAAGAAAAAATATGTATTAAAAGCAACATAAATTGAATCAAAAATAAACAAACAATAATAGAAATTAAAAAAAAAACAACAGGTCCGTGAAATAATGCAAAACCACAAATCATAATGCAAAAGAAAGGTGTCCAAAGTCACAGTCCACAAAAGTAAATCCAATGGAAAATTAAAATTGAAAACCATTGCTCCATGGCAAAATCATAATAAAAATTGAAAATCCAAAAGTCAACTATGTACAGATAAACAATCCAGGGTCCATGATCCCAACCGAAGAAATGAAACCTATCTAATAACACTACCTAAAAAAAATAACTATATACAAAAATGTGCCCCATTGTCCAAAAGGTCCAAAAAAAATGCTAAACCAAAGGAAACCTAACACTAACTATAGAACTATTTACAAGGGCAGCGGGCTAGTCCGACGGCTCACTTCGGGATGTTCCAGGCCAGGCATCATCGAACTCCTGCTCAATGTCCCAGAGGCGGTCCTCCTCCATGGCCCCGAGGGTCCGCAGGGCCGTCCACATGTTCACCCCAAACTCCCTGCGGATTGCCTCGAGGCACTCGGCCCGCCTCAGGGCACTCCGCATGGAGTTCTCCGCCCTGACCATCGTGAGCCGTGCCTCTTCCGCCCTCTGCCGCTCCCCATCTATGGCGTGGCCCAACCGCTGCCACACGGAAGACACTTCCCGTCCTGGGTCCGCCTGCCCTCCGGCCGATGCCTGCCCCTCCGATGTGGAAGGCCCCGAGCCATTATGGCTCCCACCACGTTGCTGCTGCTGCGCCTCTGCCCGTGCACTGCCTCCTGCTGCCTGCACATCCTCCGCTGGCTGGGGTGCAGTCGTTGATGTGGCCACCCCTGCTGGACATCCGACTCCCGACTGTGGCAGGGATGCCTCCTCCACCAGCCTGGCCACACCGTCAGAGGCAGCTCCACAAGGCACCCAGGTGACTGATGGGTGGGAAGATGGCACGGAGGACGACTGGCGCATAGGGGGTTCAGTTGAGGAGAGGGTCGTAGCAAGCCCCATCAAACGGAGGAATCCGGCCTGGGTGACCTGTCCCAGTAGGCCGACGCGGTCAACGAGCCATTCGAGATGACGTGCAGTTTCCTCATGAAAAGACTGCAGGTCACCTCGCATGGCCCGTTGACGCAACGCCACACCAGTCAGGACAGGCTCAACCCGGACCCGGATAGCCACGTCCGCAGGCAGAGGAAGGCCAGTTGTCGTGAGCTCATCCCCTGCCTGAAAACGGGTCTGGACGTAGGCATCCCTGCTGGTGCAAGATGATGCAGTGACAGGATCAGGGACAGGATTGCACACAGGCACCTCCGCGGCAACCTGTGCTGCCTCCTGTCCCTGGTCCTGCACTGCACCACTAGCACCAGTGGAATCCCCACCTCCAGATCCCGTCTCTGTTGCTTGCAGGGCCTCCTCCTCCACCAAACCCCCCACCAACCTGGATGACTCCGTGCCATCTTCCCCCGTTGGGCCCTGTGGGGTCCCAGCTGCCCTTCTGCTGCCGAGGAGTCCAGCTCCGACCTCCGCCTCTTGGACCTCCCCCCGGCAGCTGCGGCCTGGGACGCGGCACCGGACTCCTCACTCCCCGATGAGATCACAACCTGGGAGGGGAGCCGGGCCTTGTGTCTCCGGCTGGCGGTGCGATCCCCGCCGCTGTGCTCCACAGCACCTTCTCCGCCCTCTTCATCAGTTGACGCTGCAGACAGGGAGAAATAAAACACAGGCATCAGGGCACTGTACAATGGACACATACACACATGACAGTTGCACATGAGTGGCATTGGCAAACCTCAGACATGGCATCACAATCGGCAACACACATGTCATTTCAACTTGCACACATGAGCCATACCACAGCCACATCGCAACTGCCAGCACCATCCATACACATACAACAGCATGAGCAGGCAAAGGTTAGCCAGACATCACATGCAACACAGGGAGTGCACTACACATGCGCACACACCACCACACTTGCATGCATGTGTACACCTCAGCCAACTGTCGCAGTGTTCCGATGGGCATCCATGTCACATCTGCCAATCAGGCTTCCACATGCATCCATGTTGCATCACTGTTGCACCCTTGTCAAATACACACACATGCACATGTACACAGTGCTGATACATGCAGCTGAAAACAACATACATGTGTGACATCACGAACATGCCCACTTACATACACATTCATCCAAACATGTGTGCCCACGCAACTGCATTTGGCATGCAAGCCTACACACACAAGCACCATCCATGTCTCACACATGACAGCCCTCGCATGTGTTAGCCGTGTACACCCCCACCCATACTCGGGCCCATACAAACAGATGTGCAACCGGCACACTACTGGCACATCACCACACGCACAGCTTACAATCATGCTGCATGTACACTTACCGCTCGACTCCAGATGGGTCTGCCTCTCAAGGACCTGGACGTGGAGCGCTGGGGATATGCGTTCCAGGACCCTCATCTGATCTTCCGACAAGTGGCCCCGGCGCCCCTTAGCATCCGCTGCCTTCAAGAGGCGCTGGGCCTTGTTCAGGGTCCTGGACCTGAAGTCCTCCCAGCGCTTCTTGACATGTTGGAAGTCGTGAACTGCCACCCCCTCCGCGTTGATGGCAGTCACGATGTCCGTCCAGATCCGAGTCCGTCCTTCCTTGTTGGCGCGCACACTTCCGTAGAGGGCATCATACTGCCCCAGGACTTCCTCCACCAGGACACCAACTTCCCTGGCACTGAAGCTGGTGCCCCTCTGCCTCTCTGGCCGGGGGTTGTCAGTGGTGCCAGATGTTGCAGTGCCCGACATGACAACCCCTGGCTGATGTGCAGGCAGCAAATGGCAGGGCACGTGGGCAGCAGGCAGTCAGGCAGCAGCAGATGGCAGGTGGGAGCGTGCTCGGGGCTCTGGGGGGCAGTAATTCGGCCTTCTGGGCAGGAGCGTGGTCTTCCGTGTGCTTACGCATGGCCAGCTTGATACGGAGTGATTTTGCACGTGAAAATCCTGCACGTCTGCGTGTAAATCGAGGAAAGGCCCTTAGCGCGTATGCACGTCAGCACGCATATGCGATTTCATTGGACCAAAGGCCCTTAGCGCGTAAGCGCATTTGTGACGTGACGCGCGCAGGTGTTTCCCTCATTACACGTGATGACAGAGCACACGTGGTAAAACTGCACATCCGAGTGTCATCGCTTGTAATCGGAGGGAAGTGAGCGTACACGCGATTGGCCTGGGTACGTGTATTTCTGGGGTGCGCAGGAAGTTTCACACGCGATTGGTGGAAATTCACGTGTAATGAGGGAAACACCTGTGCGCGTCACGTCACAGACACGCTTATGCGCTAAGGGCCTTTGGTCCAATGAAATCGCATATGCGTGCTGACGTGCATACGCGCTAAGGGCCTTTCCTCGATTTACACGCAGACATGCAGGATTTTCACGTGCAAAATCACTCCGTATCAAGCCGGCCACGCGTAAGCACACGGAAGACCACGCTCCTGCCCACCTGCCATCTGCTGCTGCCTGACTGCCTGCTGCCCACGTGCCCTGCCATTTGCTGCCTGCACATCAGCCAGGGGTGCTGTTGCTGTGACCACCCCTGCTGGAACCGAAGACACCCGACTGGGATTCCATCTCTCCACAGCCCAGCCCCAAGACCCAGTTGCCCACCCACTCCTGCATCTGGGGTTGTCATGTCGGGCACTGCAACATCTGGCACTACTGACAACCCCCGGCCAGAGAGGCAGAGGGGCACCAGCTTCAGTGCCAGGGAAGTTGGTGTCCTGGTGGAGCAAGTCCTGGGGCAGTATGATGCCCTCTACGGAAGTGTGCGCGCCGACAAGGAAGGACGGACTCGGATCTGGACGGACATCGTGACTGCCATCAACGCGGAGGGGGTGGCAGTCCGCGACTTCCAACATGTCAAGAAGCGCTGGGAGGACTTCAGGTCCAGGACCCTGAACAAGGCCCGGCACCTCTTGAAGGCAGTGGATGCTAAGGGGCGCCGGGGCCACTTGTCGGAAGATCAGATGAGGGTCCTGGAACGCATATCCCCAGTGCTCCACGTCCAGGACCTTGAGAGGCAGACCCGTCAGGAGTCGAGCGGTAAGTGTACATGCATCATGATTGTAAGCTGTGAGTGTGGTGATGTGCCAGTAGTGTGCCGGTTGCACATCTGTTTGTATGGGCCCGAGTATGGGTGGGGGTGTACAGGGCCGTGCGGCTAACACATGCGAGGGCTGTCATGTGTGAGACATGGATGGTGCTTGTGTGTATAGGCTTGCATGCCAAATGCAGTTGCGTGGGCACACATGTTTGGATGAATGTGTATGTAAGTGGGCATGGTCGTGATGTCACGCATGTATGTTGTTTTCAGCTGCATGTATCAGCACTGTGTACATGTGCATGTGTGTGTATTTGACAAGGGTGCAACAGTGATGCAACAAGGATGCATGTGACAGCGGGATGTGGAAGCCTGATTGGCAGATGTGACATGGATGCCCATCGGAACACTGCGACAGTTGGTTGAGGTGTACACATGCATGCAAGTGTGGTGGTGGCTGTGCATGTGTAGTGCACTCCCTGTGTTGCATGTGATGTCTGGCTCACCTTTGCCTGCTCATGCTGTTGCATGTGTATGGATGGTGCTGGCAGTTGCAATGTGGCTGTGGTATGGCTCATGTGTGCAAGTTGAAATGACATGTGTGTTGCCGATTGTGATGCCATGTCTGAGGTTTGCCAATGCCACTCATGTGCAACTGTCATGTGTGTATGTGTCCATTGTACAGTGCCCTGATGCCTGTGTTTAATTTCTCCCTGTCTGCAGCGTCAACTGATGAAGAGGGCGGAGAAGGTGCTGTGGAGCACAGCGGCGGGGATCGCACCGCCAGCCGGAGACGCAAGGCCCGGCTCCCCTCCCAGGTTGTGATCTCGTCGGGGAGTGAGGAGTCCGGTGCCGCGTCCCAGGCCGCAGCTGCCGGGGGGAGGTCCAAGAGGCGGAGGTCGGAGTTGGACTCCTCGGCAGCAGAAGGGGCAGCTGGGACCCCACAGGGCCCAACGGGGGAAGATGGCACGGAGTCATCCAGGTTGGTGGGGGGTTTGGTTGAGGAGGAGGCCGTGCAAGCAACAGAGACGGGGTCTGGAGTTGGGGATTCCACTGGTGCTAGTGTTGCAGTGCAGGACCAGGGACAGGAGGCAGCACAGGTCGCCGCGGAGGTGCCTGTGTGCAATCCTGTCCCTGATCCTGTCACTGCATCATCTTGCACCAGCAGGGATGCCTACGTCCAGACCCGTTTTCAGGCAGGGGATGAGCTCACGACAACTGGCCTTCCTCTGCCTGCGGACGTGGCTATCCGGGTCCAGGTTGAGCCTATCCTGACTGGTGTGGCGCTGCATCAACGGGCCATGCGAGGAGACCTGCAGTCTTTTCATGAGGAGACTGCACGTCATCTCGAATGGCTCGTTGACCGCGTCGGCCTACTGGGACAGGGCACCCAGGCAGGCTTCCTCCGTTTGATGGGGCTTGCTCAGACCCCCTCCTCAACTGAACCCCCTATGCGCCAGTCGTCCTCCGTGCCATCTTCCCACCCATCAGTCACCTTGGTGCCCTGTGGAGCTGCCTCAGACGGTGCGGCCAGGCTGGTGGAGGAGGCATCCCTGCCACAGTCGGGAGTCGGACGTCCAGCAGGGGTGGACACATCAACGACTGCACCCCAGCCAGCGGAGGATGTGCAGGCAGCAGGAGGCAGTGCACGGGCAGAGGCGCAGCAGCAACGTGGTGGGAGCCATGATGGCTCGGGGCCTTCGACATCGGAGGGGCAGGCATCGGCCAGAGGGTAGGAGGACCCAGGACGGGAAGTGTCTTCCGTGTGGCAGCGGTTGGGCCACGCCATGGATGCGGAGCGGCAGCGGGCGGAAGAGGCACGGCTCACGATGGTCAGGGCGGAGAACTCCATGCGGAGGGCACTGAGGCGTGCCGAGTGCCTCGAGGCAATCCGCAGGGAGTTTGGGGGGAACATGTGGATGGCCCTGCGGACCCTCGGCGCCATGGAGGAGGAGCGCCTCCGGGACATTGAGCAGGAGTTCGATGATGCCCTGGCCCGGAACATCCCGAAGTGAGCCGTCGGACTAGCCAGCTGCCCTTCTAAATAGTTCTGTAGTTAGTGTTAGGTTTCCTTTGGTTTAGCATTTTTTTTTTGACCTTTTGGACAATGGCCCACATTTTTGTATATAGTTTATTTTTTTAGGTAGTGTTATTAGATAGGTTTCATTTCTTCGTTTTGGATAATGGACCCTGGATTGTTTATCTGTATATAGTTGACTTTTGGATTTGCATTTTTTTATGATTTCCCCATGGAGCAATGGTTTTAGATTTTAATTTTCCATTGGATTAACTTTTGTGGACTGTGACTTTGGACACCTTTCGTTTGCATTATGATTTGTGGTTTTGCATTATTTCACGTACCTGCTGGTTTATTTTTAAAAAATTCAATTATTGTTTCTTTATTTTTGATTCAATTTATGTTGCGTTTAATACATATTTTTTCTTCAAAATTCAATGTGTAGGATCATCACATTGATTTCATGCATATCATGATATGGGTTTTGACATTCACTGACACCCATTGGGTGTATGTGAGGGAAATGTGTTCATTTCCAAACTTGCAATTGGGCTTCTATCATGTTTTTGCCATTTCTCAGTGGGTGGATGCAATACTCGGGTGGGTGTTTGGCATTTGGAGGCTGACCATAAGGGCCAGGGATCTAGATTGTGGTGGCCTGGTGGAGGCTGCCCCTGGTGGCTGGGGGGTGGGGGTGGTGGAACACATGAGTGGGGGCCTGGTGGAGGCTGCCCCTGCACTGCTGGGGGGTGGGGGTGATAGGGGACATGAGAGGGGGCCTGGTGGAGGCTGCCCCTGCACTGCTGGGGGGTGGGGGTGATAGGGGACATGAGTGGGGGCCTGGTGGAGGCTGCCCCTGCACTGCTGGGGGGTGGGAGTGATGGGAGACATAGGTGGGGGCCTGGTAGAGACTGCCCCTTGTGGCTCGGGGGTTGGGGTGGTGGGAGACATGAGTGGGGGCCTGGTGGAGGGTGCCCCTGGTGGAGGGTGCCCCTGGTGGCTGGGGGGTGGCGGTGATAGGGGACATGAGTGGGGGCCTGGTGGAGGCTGCCCTTGGTGGCTGGGGGGTGGGGGTGCAGGGAGACATGAGTTGGACATGAGTGTGGGCCTGGTGGAGGCTGCCTCTGGTGACTGGGGGGTGGGGGTGCAGGGAGACATGAGTTGGACATGAGTGGGGGCCTGGTGGAGGCTGCTCCTGGTGGCTGGGGGGTGGGGGTGCAGGGAGACATGAGTTGGACATGAGTGGGGGCCTGGTGGAGGCTGCCCCTGCACTGCTGGGGGTGGGGGTGGTGGGAGACATGAGTGGGGGCCTGGTGGAGGCTGCCCCTGGTGGCTGGAGGGTGGGGGTGCAGGGAGGCATGAGTTGGACATGAGTGGGGGCCTGGTGGAGGCTGCCCCTGGTGGTTGGGGGGTGGGGGTGATGGGAGACATGAGTGGGGGCCTGGTGGAGGCTGCCCCTGGTGGCTGGGGGGTGGGGGTGATAGGGGACATGAGTGGGGGCCTGGTGGCGGCTGCCCCTGGTGGCTGGGGGGTGGGGGTGGTGGGAGACATGAGTGGGGGCCTGGTGGAGGCTGCCCCTGGTGGCTGGGGGTGATGGGAGACATGAGTGGGGGCCTGGTGGAGACTGCCCCTGGTGGCTGGGGGGTGGGGGTGATAGGGGACATGAGTGGGGGCCTGGTGGAGGCTGCCCCTGGTGGCTGGGGGGTGGGGGTGGTGGGAGACATGAGTGGGGGCCTGGTGGAGGCTGCTCCCGGTGGCTGGGGGGTGGGGGTGATAGGGGACATGAGTGGGGGCCTGGTGGAGGCTGCTCCTGGTGGCTGGGGGCTGGGGGTGATAGGGGACATGAGTGGGGGCCAGGTGAAGGCTGCCCCTGCACTGCTGGGGGGTGGGGGTGATTGGAGACATGAGTGGGGGCCTGGTGGAGGCTGCCCCTGGTGGCTGGGGGGTGGGGTGATAGGGGACATGAGTGGGGGCCTGGTGGAGGCTGCCCCTGGTGGCTGGGGGGTGGGGGTGGTGGGAGACATGAGTGGGGGCCTGGTGGAGGCAGCCCCTGCACTGCTGGGGGGTGGGGGTGATAGGGGACATGAGTGGGGGCCTGGTGGAGGCTGCCCCTGCACTGCTGGGGCATGGGGGTGATAGGGGACATGAGTGGGGGCCTGGTGGAGGCTGCCCCTGGTGGCTGAGGGGTGGGGGTGATAGGGGACATGAGTGGGGGCCTGGTGGAGGCTGCCCCCGGTGGCTGGGGGGTGAGGGTGATGGGAGACATGAGTGGGGGCCTGGTGGAGACTGCCCCTGGTGGCTGGGGGGGATAGGGGACATGAGTGGGGGCCTGGTGGAGGCTGCCCCTGGTGGCTGGGGGGTGGGGGTGGTGGGAGACATGAGTGGGGGCCTGGTGGAGGCTGCCCCTGCACTGCTGGGGGGTGGGGGTGGTGGGAGACATGAGTGGGGGCCTGGTGGAGGCTGCCCCTGGTGGCTGGGGGGTGGGGGTGATGGGAGACATGAGTGGGGGCCTGGTGGAGGCTGCCCCTGGTGGCTTGGGGGTGGCGGTGCAGGGAGACATGAGTTGGACATGAGTGGTGGCCTGGTGGAGGCTGCCCCTGGTGGTTGGGGGGTGGGGGTGATGGGAGACATGAGTGGGGGCCTGGAGGAGGCTGCCCCTGGTGGCTGGGGGGTGGGGGTGATGGGAGACATGGGTGGGGGCCTGGTGGAGGCTGCCCCTGGTGGCTGGGGGGTGGGGGTGCAGGGATACATGAGTTGGACATGAGTGGGGGCCTGGTGGAGGCTGCCCCTGGTGGCTGGGGGTGCAGGGGGACATGCGTTGGTGGGCAGTAGTGCAAGGTGACATGTGGGTTGGCTGGGGGGCATGGCCATGATGGATGGGGTGCCTGCAGGACATGTGCAGGGTAGGCCCCTGTGGTGTGGGCCACCTGCAGGGGCCGTGGAGGGTGTAGAGAGAACACCTGGGAGGACCCACACGTGCAATTCACGTGTGGTGCTCCCCGCGCACCCCTGTAATACACGTACCCTGATGGAATCGCGTGTGATACTTCCCGCGCACCCCTGAAATACACATACCCTGCTGATTCTGCGTGTGATACTTCCCGCGCACCCCTGAAATACACGTACCCTGCTGCTTTTGCGTCTGATACTTCCCGTGCACCCCTGGAATACACTTACCCTGCTGTTTTTGCATGTGATACTTCCCGCGCACCCCTGGAATACACGTACCCTGATGGAATCGCGTGTGATATTTCCCGCGCACCCCTGAGATACACGTACCCTGCTGCTTTTGCATGTGATACTTCCCGCGCACCCCTGAAATACACGTACCCTGCTGTCTTTGCGTGTGATACTTCCCGCGCACCCCTGGAATACACGTACCCTGCTAGAATTGCGTGTGATACTTCCCACGCACCCCTGGAATACACGTACCCTGCTGCTTTTGCGTGTGATACTTCCCGCGCACCCCTGAAATACACGTACCCTGCTGCTTTTGCGTGTGATACTTCCCGCGCACCCCTGAAATACACGTACCCTGCTGTTTTTGCGTGTGATACTTCCCGCGCACCCCTGGAATACACGTACCCTGATGGAATTGCATGTGATACTTCCCGCGCACCCCTGAGATACACGTACCCTGCTGCTTTTGCGTGTGATACTTCCCGCGCACCCCTGAAATACACGTACCCTGCTGCTTTTGCGTGTGATACTTCCCGCGCACCCCTGAAATACACGTACCCTGCTGCTTTTGCGTGTGTTACTTCCCACGCACCCCTGATGCACACGTACACAGGATAATCGCGTGTGGAACTTCCCGCGAACCACTGAAATACACGTTCCCTGCTTGGCGTTTGCTGTTTGCCAGCCCTGTGAACTGGTCCAGGGTTAGCGCAGCCCTTTGCCATTATTTGGGGATTTTGAAGGCTTTTCCTTGCGCGAGGGCGTTCTTGGGGGCGTAACTGGCGCTGCTGCAGGGTCGCTGCGCCACGGCTGGTTTTGGATGCGAAACTCCATGAATACGCTGTGCGTGGAAATCGATTTTAGCGCACGCGGCTGGCGCAGACATTCGCACGGGCACGCTGTGCGCCAGCCGCGTGCGCCACTTTTGTGCGAATTTCTATGAATTACCCTGTAAGACTTTTAACTACTAAACATGCTAATTTCATCAAAGATTTGTAACCTCCAGCAGCTAAACCCCAAACACCCACTAATGAAAGGGTCAATGCTAGAACCTCAGCTTCTGATAACAAATGTACATGTGAATCACAGTCAGGAGATAGCCCTACAGATTCGAAAGTTGACCTTTTACCTCGAGTTATCGCTGAGTGTAAAGGAAACATCATTAGTCCTAATCAAGTTAAAGCACATAGACCTCCAGAAATGTTAGCTGGAATATAAGTATATGTAATTTTACCACACGAAAAGAGCCATCCTGTTGGAAGTTTCACATGATTCAAATGACTAGCAGTTATCACTGTATGATTGCAGGACATAGTATTATTTACACTGGTGCATTTGCGTGACATTCGCGAACATAGTCGCCTCTCGAACATGGTATTATTGTACTGATTGGTCAACCCTATTTGTCGGCATTTGCCAATTTCTTGTGCTTTGCACGTCATAATGTAACACACATCACTTTGAGTTATATTGTAAGTAATAACACGTGTCAAATTTCTCCATTTTCTGTCAGTCTCTTGGCAGAACCGACAGTATTCGTAAACTGAAAAAGATTGTCTAATGTCTGAGTCTTGAACTGAAGAATCATTATGGGTGACGCCGAAGATATGCTTTAAAACTGGAACAGGCGTTGGCACGGTACTTAACACGTAGTCAATAAAGCTCCAGCATTGGGCACATCAGTAAGACAAAAGTGTGATATGTTCAGTACTTGCTGTGCCAGATATATCCACATATTCTCTTCTTGGGTAATCATAGCAGTGTGTTTCCGTCTTCCTACAAACGACTCTTGCACAGCTGGCATCAAGGTTGTTTTCACTTGCACCTGATGTGTTTGTCGCATTTCACGAATCCATGTCTTCGGTCTGGCGGGCTTTTCAGCACTGGCATAGGGCTGCTTGGGCACAACATTATTCATCACTATCAGTATCCCCTTGATCACCGGCACAGATGTGACATTTTTCGGTGGTAACAGCAGATTAACTCGCCCAAATGGAGTCCATTTAGTGTCACACTTACACCAACCAGACCCAGGATCTACAAAGCAAACCCAGAAAAGAGATATCAGTGTTGCACATCACTCTCTCAGGTAACATTTGTCTGCGGGTACATATTGACATTTCTTTCTACCAGGCTCCATGACTAAAACTTCTTGATCTTTGCCTGATGCAATGACATCTGCGGGCACTGGTGGGCCACTTGGCTTTTCCACCCACACCTTTGCACCCGGTACCATACTGTCTGAAGAGCCAAAACTGCGATCCCCACGGGTAGTTAACACTGTAGGAGGCTCCCCTTTCTTAATCATGGAAGGTTTAATGGGAATGACAATCAATTGGGCCACTCGATCACCCTTGTGGATTGACAACAATTGATCCCCACTATTCATTAGGATGACTTTAATCTCGCCTTGGTAATCGGCATCAATTACCCCTCCCAACACTTGAACTCCCTTCAATGCTAGGCCAGATCTAGGGGCAATCCATCCTATATGCTCTGGGGGCATCTGCACTCCAATCCCTGTTTCAATGACGACTATTCCTCTTGGATCTAATCTTATTTCTTCATTAGAATGCAAGTTTACCCCGGCTGACTCTGGAGTTGCTCGATAGGGAGCTAAAGAACCTGGAGTCATTTCCCAGTATAATAATGTTTCTTTGACTGAATTGGGGTGAACCTGTAAAGGAGGAGTCATTAGTCTCATCAAAGGAGTTTCATGTTCATACACAGGCCTATTGTTTAACACTTGCACCGCATCAATCACACGATCACGCCAGCCTGCCAAACTGCCATCTCCAGATTTGCGCAACTGTTCTTTCAATAACCCATTCATTCGTTCAATTAGCCCTGCCGCAGCTGAATGGTAGGGCACGTGATAGATCCACTCAATGCTCTTTTCCTGAAAAAATTCTTGGATTAGTTTGCCTTTGAAATGTGACCCATTGTCACTTTGAATCTGCAAAGGCACTCCATAATGTAATATGATCTGGTCTAACAACCTGATGGTGTTCAATTGGGTTGCACGTTTACACAGCAAAACCATCAAATATCCCGAGTAGGTATCCACAATAGTGCATGCATACTGACAACCTCTGCTGATTGGCATAGGGCCGATATAATCAATCTGCCAAATTTGACCTGGTAATTTTCCTCTTGTCAATGTGCCTTGAACAATTTGAGGTATCGGTCATTGTAATTGGTGTTGGCACACGGGACATTATAATGGTTTTCACTACTTCTAAAGGAAGACTGATGCCTCGAGCTTGTGCCCATCTGATAGTAGCCTTTTCTCCAAGGTGCCCACATTTCTGATGGGCCCATTTGGCCAAACCCTCCATATCGTCTTCCCGAGCTTCTGCATCCACTGAGGAAATCTTGGTGTGTTCATCTGCAACAGAATTAAACCAACGTTCTAATGAATCTGTGGCACAATGCATGTCCACATGATATACAGTGACTTCACTTTATAACAACATTTCGGCAATATCCTGCCACAGTTCCTTTCCCCACAACTCTTTTGAATTAATCTTCCATCAATTATTTTGCCAAGTTGGCAACCACACTGCCAATCCATTCGCCACTGACCATGAATCTGTGTACACATAAGACCTGGGGTCTCTTGTGTTAACGCTTGGTAAACCGCGTAAAGTTCTGCGAACTGACTGCTCTTCCCTTTCCCTGTCGTTGTTAACATCTTCTTTGTTTTGGGATTGTACGACACTGCTTTCCAGTACCGCTCAGTTCCCACGTATCGGGCTGAAGCATCCGTGAACCAAGCATGCTCTGTTTGCTCCACGGACAAATCGCTGTAAGGTACTCCCCATTTCACGGAAGACTCACGTTTTTCAGGCACCTCCGGTGGTATGTAATCTGAGGGCGGTATGTTTTGCTACTCCACCCTTTCCTGATTTGGCTCTGTCTTGAATATACCATTTCCACTTAATTATGCTGGCTTCTTGAGCATGTCCTATACAATGCGTTTTAGGAGAGCTCAGTACCCACTGCATGATTGGTATTTCAGGTCTCATAAATACATCATGACCCACCGTCATCTGCTCAGTATCAACAAGAGCCCAATAACCTGCCAGCAATTGCTTCTCAAACGGAGTATATGAGTTACCAGCATCGGGCAACTTACGACTCCAAAACCCTAATGGCTCACGTTTCCTGTCTTGTTTCTGCCACACACTCCAGTTGGCATAATTGTCTTGCACAGACACATTTAAATCCACTTTGCCTTCCTTCAAGGGCCATAAATCAAGCACCTGCTGCACTGTGTCTTTCGCCATCTCAAAGGCTTTTTGCTGCTCTTCCCCCCACTGAAACTCATATTTCTTTCGTGTCACCTTGTAGAGGGGAGCCAATATCTGCCCTAAATGCGGAATGTGCTGTCTCCAAAAGCCCAACAGTCCTATGAACTGCTGAGCTTGCTTTTTGTTCGTTGGAGTGATGAATTAAAGTATTTTCTGTCGAGCTTTTGGCACCATTTCTCGATGCCCATGATGCCACTGAATCCCTAGAAATATCACTGTTTCAGCTGGACCTTGAATTTTACTCGGATTAATCTCCCACCCTTCCTTTTTTAATCCTTCCATAAGGACATCTAGCTGACTTTGCACACTGTGTTCATCCTTGCCTTGGATCAAAATATCATCAATGTAATGAGAGATTTGTATGTCAGGTTTACATGGTATCTTGTCTAAGTGCTCTGCCACCAGCCGGTGACAGATAGTCGGGCTGTGCATGTACCCCATAGTTAGTCTCGTGAAAGTGTACTGACGTCCACCCCACGTAAATACAAACTGTTCTTGACACTCATCAGCAATTGGTACGGAGAAAAATGCATTAGCTAAATCGATCACTGCATACCAAGTCCCCTCAAACTTTTGGACATTTTCAATCAATGTAATAGCATCTGGGACTGTGGACACACAGGGAGGAGTATGTTTATTCAACTCCCTGTAATCCACCGTCATCCTCCACGACCCATCTCCCTTTTTAATAGGCCAGAGCAGATTGTTCCATGAGGTGGTAATAGGGTGTAATACACCCGCCTCCACGTACTCTTTAATGGTGTCTGAGATTTCCTTGTGCCCCCCAGGAATGCGGTATTGTTTCATGGCTACCCGCTTAGTTGCCACTGGCACTTTCACTCGGGGTATTGTCAATTTGCCTACGGTAATGGGTGTACAAATCAATGAACTCACCCCAAATTGGTACGTTTTACTGCCAAGTCCCAAGGTTAGCCCTTCCAAAATGTCAAAGCCAATTATATATTCAGGTATCGGGACAATCAACACTTGGTATTTCTGCCTCTTTAAATTGCCTATTTTCATTTCCACACGCGTTTGCACTCCGGGGATCTCCTTTCCCCCTAAACCTGTAATCGTAAACTGTTTGCCTTTAAATCGTGTTGGATTACCATGAATCAAAGAGGCCTCCGCCCCAGTGTCTATCAATGCTCGCATCCCTTGTGTATTTCCTGGCCCCCAAAAAATCTTAACATCAACATGAGGCCGCCTACCCACTTTTATGCGGGCAGACGCTGCCGGTGCTTGGCCAAAGCCCTAGTCAGACTTTGAATGAGTGTGACTCAACTCCGCCTCTAGCATCGCACTCACCACCTTTCTCAAGTCAGCATATGTTGGCTGGTACGGGGAAGGTGTCCCCATAGACCCTTCATCTTGTTCTTCCACAGGGGGAGCAGAAGGTGAGGTGTCCCCCTGTGGCGTGGTGACTACTTGTTTCTTAACCTGTTTATAGCGCTCTTTGGCTGCAAGTCCGCGTTTTTTGTATAATTCATACATTACTTTGGTTTCAATGCCATCAATTTCCTCGTGTGGCACACTATCTTTTAACAAAGCCAAAAACATGTCTTTTCGAGACACTCGGGAGTCTCTGCTATCTTGCCGCCTGCCTTCAGTTCTTCTCTCACTACGCCCCCCTCTCTCTCGTGGTTTGTTATCGCTCTTATCCCACTCTCCCAAATCTGCAAGTTGCCGAATGGCATCTGCAACTTCATCAGTAGCCTTGCCCGTCATACCTACGAGCAAAGTCATAATGACACTTTTGTATGCGGGTGGCGCAGTTCTAATCACCATGTTTCGAGTTGAAACTGAGAGCGGCACGGCTCCCATGTGATCAGGCGCATCTATGTGAATCGCCTCTTTCATAGCATGCTCTCTGACTTTTTGAATTGCTTCTCTCAACGTATACCACTTCATTTCTTCACTGGGCCAATCTGTGGTAATAGGGTATTTACGGTTACATGCTTGGGCTACCAGGTGCAACAAAGACACCTGCGTATCTTGACCATTGGCGTCAGGGGCGGTCCTGTTCTTAAAGCCTCCTGTACATTAGTGTCAATTGACAGGGGTAAAAAAAGCAGTGAATCAGTAGAATCAGTAGAATCTACCAACAACCCTGCAGCACCCCCATCTAGCAATCTCACCATCCATGTCAATTAAGCTTCCCCTGATTTTTGCCTCAAACAGGTAATAATTTCCCCAACCTCTTGTTGTGTGTAATCCTCAAAAGTCGTTAAATCCACCATACCACCACCAGGATTCTGCATGTGTGGTCCGGCTCGCCGTCTTCTAACAGGCTTCGCCACTGTTTTCTGTTTCGCCTCTGTTTGGGGGTCAGACTCATCTGCGGAACTACTTTCTAGACTGGTCGAATCAAAAATATCACCATCCCACTTGTCCAGATCCCAGTCTACGCCAGCGGTAGCGATTACAGTTGCCACCTTTCTTTTGTTGACCCCTCCCCGTCTTTTCCTATACTTATACCGAGCTACTCAGACTGCTGCCCTCTCGGCCACCGCCTGATATGTGTTGGCCTTATCTTTAAACAGTTTCATTTGAATCTGCTGCATTAACGCAGTCTGCCGTTCTGCAGCTAGCTCTCTCTCTAATCGCAAAACCTCATTTTTCATTTCCACCTTTATTTTATGTATTTTCCTATAAGCATGCAAAATAATCCAACCTCGCCTACCTAATGCCGCACATTCTTTGCCACGTTCTACTGGAACTTGTTGCAAGCATGCAATTACATCAGTCGGATCGGCATCTCCCAATCCTTGATCCCAAGTTTCACTTAAACCGGCACCACATGCCCATCCATGCCTGAGCCAACTTATCATATGGACTCTTAGTCCAACCTAGGATAACAACATCAGAACAGTCACCGCCAGCGGTAACATTCTTCTTCTTGAACAAACTACTCATTATCGCTAACAAAGCAAAACCTCGTTGAACCTATATACTTTCTTCTCCACACTGCAATCACTCTGACAGGCACTCAAACACTTACAAAAGAGAGAACAAAAAAAAACTTCACTATTCAAAAACTTCACTCACACGACAACCAAATCCTATCTACGTTTCAACAGATTCTTGGACACTCGGAACAACTCATCACGAGCATCCTGTTCGTGACACCAAAAATGTATTGCTCTTCCCTGAAAAGTGCACAGAACAACCATAAATCAATTATAGAGCAAATACTTTGAACCATAAACAGACGGACACAATAACTCACAGCCACGCACTCTTTAGAAGATAATCAGCTCTTTACGGCTATTTATTCAAAGATTACAAGTACATAGAAATAACTCATAAAAATAATAAGGACATATATCGCAGAAGAAGTAAAGAAGTCAAAAAGAAATACATCACCGTGAGCGTAACAGGATTCCTCTTCTCGTACAATAACGGCTGGAAGACCCCGGGAACAGCCAGGCCGAGACCACCACAGCTCACTGGAAGGCGGACGTAAGAGCCCTTCTCCGGCTGAAGTCTCACCTGGCCACCTCCGGGTTTCCGCATATATACACACTCCACAAAGGGGAATTGATTCTTGAACATTCTGGAAATTGCACTTGCGCAGTTGAGGAACAGCCATCGGTTGCCAGCTGGGTCAATCAAGAGCTCCCCCTAAGAAGCGCAGTGCGTCCCTTCTCTAAAAACACGCTCCACAGAGAACAGTTGCAAGCCATAACAACGTTAGCTTTCCCAGAAAAAATGACCTTGACCGCATACCAGGTTTCGAAAAGCATGCTTGTCTCAGCACTGTGAATCTAACACTCAGCAAAATCTGTGCAGCGTTTCACTGCGATATGAAGTAAATATCCAACATGGCTCCGAGCGATCCCAGAATGCATTGCGCACCCGCGCCATTTTGGATCAAGCATAAATCAAGTATAACAGGGAGTCAGCAGAGCCTCAAAGGAGAAGCAAAACAAAGCCATGCCACAAGCGGCATGCAGGCATCCTCCCTAACAGATGCGGAAGTCCTGTCAGTCCAAGACAGAGGAACTGACGCAAGAAACCTGACCATGAAGACTGGAACAAAGTCAGAGGCGCAGTTCCGCGCTGGCCGAACAGACCGCCTCCACCAATGAGCACTGCCGTTGAAAAGCTGGTATACAGTACAGAGCGAGGAATGAGTGGAGAGCGGTGAGGCCACACCATAGACCACGCTGTGCTGATAATCGCGATACCCAAGAGAAAACCAATAATCAAAGCAGGGCTGACATGCCCCATGGCCCATGATGAGCTGAGAATCAAGATGCCCCACGAGGGGGTGAGAAAACCGATCACCGAATCATGGCTGACAATCAAGACACCCGGCAAGGGGGTAAAACGCCTACAAAACAAGCAAGGGTGAACAAGGGGCATGCCAGAAACATGGCCGGACACAAGATACCCTGAGCTGGGGTGAAAGACAGAGACCACCAGGGTTTTTTGTCTCAGACGAGAAGCACATTCCTGAGACATTGGATAGATTTGGAGTTTGAACTATTTGAACAAACTAATCTGGCCGATTGGGCGAGAGAAAGAACCATAACGTTTGGGTGGGGACGCGGACCAGACACCACAAGCAAAAGAGAAAGGCTAAAAGACATTTGAATTAGAGCATCAGGTTTGGGGCCTGAGAGAGCACTGAGAACTCTTTAGGTGGGGGTCACAAAAGCAACCCATGTCCCAGGAGGATAGCTCAGCGGCAGCGTGCTCGACTTGGAAACAAGACGACACGGAGCAACACAGGTTCGATCCCTGGGTCCGCGCTTAGAAACCTCTGGGTATTAAGCACGTTATAAATAACCTATCATATCATATCATAACCACCACTAGCCAACATAAGGGGGAAGTAATACTTTCTTATGCTAAGTTATCTTTTTCATAATAGTGGTAGAGCAGATATTAGGGTAGCATAGGTTTGGACAGAGGATGGAATTTTTCTAAGACATCCTGGCAAAAAATTGTTAATTTCTTTGAAGATTATAGAATTTGGAAGTAGGGATAGAAGAGGCATTCTTTTTTTAACAAAAATACTCTTGTTATAAACATGTCTTCTTTTCCGTCCCTTATGTCTGACTTATCACAAAATCTAGAAGACAATTTTGATCACTATACAATGGGCCTTATTACGGGTCTGGCGGTAACCCTGCCGGTGCTACCGACGGGTTGCTGCCAGACCCATAAGAATTTACTGGCACCTGACTCGCTGGTGCCACCAGCCGTTGGGAAGTCAGGCGCTGGTATATTTGTTAATACCCATTCCCATATAGTCCCACAGGACTCTGTGGGAGTTGGAAACGGAAGGACAGGGACTGTACTATTAATGCTGGTGCTTGAAGGTTTTGCCTACCGTGACCGTTGTGCCTGGCAGGGTCATACCTGTTCAGCCCAGCGGCTCCGGCAGGCAAACACGTAGTTTGTTACTGGCACCCTTGTTTCCGGACCAGCAACAATATAATGAGGCCAAACGTGTTGTCTTTTTCATATGCTCTGGAAACATCAGTCACCACAGGTCTCTCAGAAGAGCTGTCCAGTCAGCAGATTGTAGAGAAAGAAACATGCATTAATTGCCAGACTCTGAATTCAATTAGCTTTTGCATTTTTGGTTTCCAAAATACTTTCTGATGAGTCACTAGTGTCATTCCTGCTTCTGTTGGTACCTGCAATTCCCAGCAAGCTTTTCTGCTCGAGCTTACACAAAGGTGACATGTAAACAGGTGCTGCTACAGAGGCACACCCCGACTTTGGCTAGGCCTCTGCTCCAATATATGACATTCAACATGGTTCTGGCAAAGAGATTTTCCATGCTAACTGTTCATCATTATAACCCAGTTCCATCAATTAAATCACGACTACTGCAATTATTCCTTACATTTGTGTCCTCTGATATGCCAAAGGACTTTTTCTTAAATCTGATTGCCTAATTGCAGCCACACGTACTGGCTCCACGGGTGAACCCAGTTCCGCTTCTGGTCCCTCCTACTATTCTACTGCAGCTCTAATATCAAACTCTGGGTCATCCCCTCAAGCTCTGGGTTAGCCCGTGGCACCAAGGACATCTACACTGCCCATTTTCCAGGCACTCTTCAGTGACATTCGGCCAGTGACCTTCTACCTTCTGTGCGCTCAATTTAGCCCTGCCTAACCTATAACATTTTCTCTTTACTTGAGGGGATGCAGAGTCACAGAGGAATTTTGTAAGATACAGGAATGTGGCCGAAGGCTTTGTTCCTTTTATAAAGTCATGGAACTGTGAGGTTTCAATATCCTTTATAGGTACATTAGGGAGTATGGTATTCCTAAACATGGCCACACACTCTTATGTCCTCTTGTACCTGGCTTCTTGCTTAATATAATGTAAGAGATCTTTCAATTGCTGATACTGTCACATATGGCATTAAAAACACACCAACTCCCAAATGATGTTCAAGGATTTTATTCACTTTAGGACATAATGGGTGCCCCGCTCCCACTAACCTAGGGTTGGCCAATCCCACCCTAACCCAGGCTTCCCTCTAAATCCCAGACTGGTTCTCGTAATAGGTAACCCCATCTATCAAAAAATCTGCTCATATTCTTGTGAGGCCCTAAAAGCTAATGCCTTATCTGTCTAGTCTTCCTCAGGAAACAATGTATGGTTCTTATCCAGGATTTCCCCAAGCGATGGTTAAGGGTCATGCTGTCTAGACAGCCTAGGTTTGTCTCTAGCTGTTCCTTCTTTGCTTTTCCTTTCCTCTCCCTCAGTCTCTCTTTCTCCCCTACTCTCCTCTGCTCCCCCCACTGGATCATCTCTTTATCTCCATGATTTTATCTCTTCTGTCCCGCTAATGTTCTCTCTCTACAGTCTACGGTGATGAATCTTGCAGAGTCATCACTGATTCCCTGGTTGTGGTCAGGCCAGGGAAAGGCAGCCACTACCTGATCCTGACTCTGGGGATGGTGTTAGGAGGGAGGATTATGGGGGAGGAGATGAATACCTGGGGGGGGAGGTAATAACTTTGATGGGAGAGATGCAGTATTCTTTCCCTTTCTGTTAGGAGGAAACCCTAATCCCAGAGTCTTTGACGGTTTATTGTTATGTAACATCTGATGTTTATGGGGATTGTAATTTAAATGCAACTGTTAAACAATGTACATTGAAATCAGTGGAAACCTCCTTGGACTCCAAGTCCCAGTTAGTCTCAAATACTGAGACGAGGAAGAGGAGCAAGGAGTTAATGCAGATTAAATGTGACACCAGTGGCAGAGTCAATCCTACCGAGAAGAGCCATAGGGAGAACAGGAGATGTTTGCCAGAAACAGATTGGTGGTGTTTGGAACCAGAGAAGAAGAACTCGGGTGAAGATAAAGCGAACGGTTCACAGCAGGGCTGTCGGGGGAAAACGCTCCTGCGCAGCTGCTTGGGTTCTGGTGGTGAAGGACACAGGAGCCGACGCAGGAACCAAATGAGACTCTGCCCAGAAGGGGAAGCTGGCCCCTTGCAAACTCATCACAGCAGCCGCAGCCTAGGCGAGTAGGGGGCACTGGGACGTGCAAGCACGTTAAAGTGTGTTTGGAAAGCACTTTTGAATGCCGACCAAATAGAACTAAAAAAGAAAGGGCAGATGTGGCTACATTTTCCTGTAATGAGATGTCAGTTGGAGGAAACTTGGAACCAGCATTGCCACAAGCCAAAAGAAATTACAGAGAGACTAAAAGGGCAAATATTGTGCAATTCTCTTGACATGAGATGTCAGTTGGGGGAATCCTGGAACAAGCATTGCCAATGTTCAAGAGAGATTGAAAGAAAAGTTGATAGAGCTTTAACAACCCCTGGTACAAGCAACAACTGAAGTCAACACATTTTCACTAATGAAGTAGTACAATTGAGTGATACTTAAGAGGAATGTCAATGTTTCAGAGAAACCTGATAAGAGCATCAGGTGGTGAACTTTTCTTGAAAGAGATACACCAAGGGATCTGGGTGAGCCACAGAGGGATATTCCTGGCAGGAGAGTAAACAAGGATATCAAGAGTTTCCAGTTGAGATGTTTCCTGGCAGAAGAGTATACCAGGTAACTCACTTTGAACTGGTGTGTTGTAGAGAAACCTTGCCATATTAAGTTGTAGTTTCAATTGAACATTTTTTCAACCAGAGACTTTGAAAAGAGTTGCCTTTTGCAATACTTTGATCACTATTGGAGAAAATACATTTGTTTAAGCATCCTGAAAAGTAGGAAAGCCTTTTCTTTGCCATATTCCAACCAGTGTTGTGGAAAAGACATTTTGTATTGCCACCCTGAAAGGCTGGGAGATACTTCCTCTGTGTTATATTCCAACCAGGGTTGTAGGGGGGATTTGCCACCCTGAGGAGAGTATTAGGTAAAAGAGACATTTGTATTGCCTTTAAGAGACTGGTCCTGACACAGAACATTGTGAACAGTTTTCCTGAAATAATCCAGGGGAAGGGAACTAACCCCTGAACACAAGGATTGTTTTGGTTGAAGTTATATGTTTGAGATTTTCCACATTTCTGTTGAGTTGAAATTTGAAACATTTACCTTGCACCTTTTGTTTGTGTATGTAAGTGTGAGTGTCCGATTTAGTTTGGACACAAGGCCAGCCTGCTTCAGTTTTAGTTTCATAGGAAGGGAACTTCACGTTAGGAAAGTGAAAGTTAGGCCTTTATCCAAACCCCTTTCTGTTAATAAAATGGCTAATGTTGAGAATATTACCACTTTGTGGCCGCCTCTTATTTCAGACCCCTCACACTACCTCCACCCTTGGATCTTACCATCCCCTATTTTCTCTCTCCTTCCTTTCACCAATACTACTCTCCCCTCTAAACTCTACTACTACTCCCCCTCTCCACTTCCACTACTACTCTGCCCCTTCCACTCCACTGCTACTTGATCATATAGATGGCGGCAAGCAGTCGGTGAAGAAAGACTCTCTTTAGTTCCCCCCCGGAAGATGCACATTTGTTACGCTAGCCATTTAACTAATTCTCCTCTAAGGTTCCCACTTTCTTTTCCTTGCTGTTCCACTAATTCCACCAGTTCTGGTGATGTCATGTGAGGTGTTATGTCTGTGTTTCAATTCAAACAGGTTCAGTTTTTCTTAGACCTCTGGTTGTCAGTCCTTCCCTCTCTCCCCTAAATGACTCTACCTTCTCAACAAGAAAAGATCACTCAGTCTTTGGGGTTTAAGTGCTGTGGCATGCAGGAGTAAGGAGTCGGACAAAGTGGTCCATGTTTACACAATCTTTATTTAAATAATAATGGAAAAAGGCCTATCCTCCCCTACATCTAAAGTATTTACCTTGCCTAACTAACAAATAACTTGGGTGCTCATCATCAGGGCGGGTGTCAAATTCAAAATGTCCGTCCTCTGTCCAAACGAACCTACTCTAGCTCTACCACTAACAAAAGACATTAACATAAACGGCTCCAGGAGAAAGACTCCCTTCTCCTGAGGCAATGGGATCAGCCCTATGGAGTATTTCTATTGGTCTCCAATAATAGTTCAAGTTCAGCGCTTGTAGAGAGTACCAGGAGAATGACTCCCTTCTCCTGGCCCCACAGTTCAACAGCTGTTATCCTCTCCCAGTCGACTTGGCCAGCCACCAAGCTGCTGTTTAGTAATCTTTACCTTAGTTTCTGGTTCAACAATTCAGGTGAAATAACCAGGAGAAAGACTCCCTTCTCCTGGTCCAGTTGGTTCAACCATTGTTTTACTTTGGGCAGTTTCCTACAACAGTTTTTATCGACCTGTGCACTTCTTTCCAGGCTTCTTTAAAAGTTAAACACTTCTGTTGTTTCTAATTCACAGTTATTACTCTTCTTTCTTTCCCACCTCTTGTCGGTGAAAACAAGGGGAACTGTTCCCATAGTGTCCTTACCCTCTTCTAAAACTGTGACAAAAGAGATTATTTTCGTGGCACTCTCTAGCCTGCACATCTCTTTTGATGATAGAGTGTTGAGGGAGTACTTCCAATATGTTCTTCTCATTCAGTCTGTTTGACACAACTGAGACGAGGAACATCACTAGTGATGTACTCTTCACACTTGATAATTTTATCCTGACTCTGGAGAGTAGGGGGATTACTCCCAAGACTTTCTTCCTTTCAATACTCTTGATACAATTATTGAGACGAGGGTGATCACTCCTGAGGCTTTCTTTCTTTTCATTACTTTTGATGCAACTACTGAGATGAGGGAGATTACTGCAGGGGCTTTCATTCTCCTTAATACTCTTAATGCAATTACTAAAATGAGAGAGATTACTCCTGATATCTTCTTATTTATTTATTTATTTATTTGTTTGTTTGTTTGATTGTTTGTTTATTTCTAAAGCGCCAGAGCCCGCAGGCATCGGGGCGCTAACGTAGACACAGAAGTATAAATATAGTTGCAGGACAAGGCATTCAGTCTTCAGAGGTTTATTCCAGAATAACAGAATTTTTGCAGAAAAAATAGGTTTTTAATGTTTTCTTGAAACAATTCCAGTCTGTGATTTCTCCAATGGATAAAGGCTGAGAGTTCCAAAAAGCTGGAGCCTTAATCCGAAAGGATCTACCTAGACCTCTGGTTCTTTTAGATCTTATTTCTTGTATCAGATTCAGATCAGATGAACAAAGGTCTCTTGCCGGACAGTATGGTATAATAGTGTTTTCCAAATACTTAGCCTTACCATGCAGAGACCGGTGTATTATAGAACCCATTTTGAAATTGATACGTTGTTGCATTGGTAGCCAATGTAGGTCTTTCCTGATATTTGTAATATGTGACATCCTTGAGATGTTCATGGCGATGCGAATGGCATCATTTTGAATTACCTGGCATGTTTTGACATTGGATTTAGTTGTACAACAAAGTAAGACGTAGGGGCGTATTGATTGCATTAATCTCAAATGGTAATTACAAGTTTTACAGAGGTTTTGGACATGAGAGTCTGAGTTCATCGACTCTTCCATAAAGACTCCTAGAGTTTCACTTTCTCTTGCGTTTTAATCATAGTGCCTTGTTCTACAAAGTGGGAATACGCTATATCCAATATGGCCCTAGCCTGAGGAGAGCCAAAGATGAGAAGCTCTGTTTTATTACCATTTAGGCAAAGCCAGTTTAAGCACATCCAATTACCAGTTGCGTTATAGATGTTTTCTAGTGTTCGAGAATCTTGCTGATAGTCGCTGCTTAGTTCGATGACCAATTGTGTATCGTCAGCGTAGTTTGAAAAGAAAACTCCCAATGTCTCTAGTAAAATGCATAATGCGCGTATGAACAAGTTGAATAGGAGGTACTCCATATTTAATATGTGTGGTCGAAGAGGTGGCTTTGCCCCATGTCACATTGGAGACTCTATTAGACAGTAAGGATTTAATCCACTCCTCTGCCTCCCCTGAGCAGCTCCCTTGTTGTTGTAAATAATTTAGAAGTCTTTTGTGATGAACGAGATCAACGAGATCGAATGCAGCTGATAGATCCAACATGATCAACATCCCGGCCTTACCCCTATCCATGATCTCCAGCATGTGATTCTGTAGGTCAAGAAGATCAGTCTCGGTACTGTGTGATGGACGAAAACCGGACTGTCTGTAATGCAGCTTGTTATTGTTCACATTTTATACTTCTGGCACACGTACTGAAACGAGGGAGATTACTCCTTATGCCTTTTTTACCTTTGGTACTCTTAAGGTAATTACTGAGATGAGGGAGATTACTCCTGATGTCTTCTTTAACTTCGGCACCCCACCACAATCCCCTACCGTGTCTCATGTCACTTCTTCTCAGTTGGAGCCATGTTGCTGGTTCTTCCTGGGGTGTTGGGCCGATGTTCTCTCTACTTCTCTTTCCGCTCCCCGCTGCCGTGCTTTGGCTCTGCAGGGTCCCAAGCCAGACGGTGTCAGTGCAGTTAATGGACAACTCGGTCCACTTCCTCGAGGTCACACTGCCACCGTTGGTCGGGTTCCAGCTTTCAGTCAGGCCAGCTCTGGATCGCCTGAAAAAAAGCCTTCTGCAATCTGCTGTCGGTGTCCTCCCAACTGGAGGTTTGTTTCCTTGACATAGCTTCTTGCTCACAGGTTTGAACTTCCTGGGTCTGTCATGCTTCACGCCTTTTTCTCTTCTCATTGGGTCCTTTCTCTGTTTTTATTTCCTTCAGCTGGGACGTCCCCAGCGGTGTGTCACAGTCCTTTGTTTCTGTCCATTGGGTTTTCATCATACCTCCTTGAAGCCACCACTTCCCAGTACCTTCTGTACTTGCCAAAGGAGTAGTCTGTATAACTCCATCAATCTTCTTTACACTACTCCTGCAAGATGACTTGAGAGCAGACTGTATGTCCATTTTAGTCTTCCTGATCTTAATGGTATCAATATTTACAGGAAGAAAGGAAGGAGTATTACAATAGCATACAGTAGTGCTTTCAGTGTTTCTCAGCAGAGTTTATAGAAAGCAAGAGAGTTAGGGAGTTCCATCACGGAACGTGAGTCCTCTTCCTGTGAGGTCCGGCTTTCTGCCACCCCTAGGCTCATTCGTAGTCATCTGTAGAATCTTTCTTGTCTTTCTCTATAATCATAAGGCTGTTTAAAGCTCCTTCTCACCTTGTGCAATACCTGGCTAACCAGTCTTCTCCTAGACATCGGGCCTTTCCCTGGATTTGCTCCTCCATCAGCTTTGATTACTTTCCAAGCCCCTTCCTTTGCTATCCTCTCTCCCTGTCTTGCCTCCTTGCTGAACCGTCACACTCCATCCTGCACCTCTCTCGCTACACTTCTGACTCCCACATCACCTTCTTCTCCATGTCCCTTTTTATCCCCTGACATCCCCCTGCTGAGTGGTCACAGGGTGTGAATGTAGTCAGCAAGTCTCAGATGCGTGCAACATGTAAATGGCTTATATATGTATGAGCATGGTCCCGAGACTACCAATTCACCACCTGATACTAATTATGATTTTAGTGTCATCAGCGTAGGTCTGAAATGATGCAGAGTAGAAGCCTACACGGTCAGAGAGTGGTTTAAGGTATGCTGTTGAAAATCCAAAGGAACAAGAGATACACCACAGGGGAGCAGCGACGGGCTGTAAAGAAAGACCTGAAGCCATCTGTAGCTTGCTGTCTCAGAGGAAGGAGGCAACCTATTCCAGGGCCATGTCATTGGCCATGTCATTGATGCTCAGGTGTTCTTTCAGGTGTTTGGCTACCCCACACTTTTTCCTTTGCCCTTAGTAGAGTCTGTTGTGGCTTTCACTGCAATCATTACAATGTCATGAATCACCTTTGAATTCCCTGGGTAGTCTGAATGTGTGTCAAGCACCAGACTCTTACATGTGTTTGACTCTGGTGTTCTCAGGCTTTACCACCATTTCCCCGGAGGTAGGACCCTTCCCTGGTATACAGCATAGGAGTCTTTTCTGGCCCTCAGGTCTTGACTAGCCCCTCTTTTTCTGCCCCCTATCTCAAACTATTCCTCCCCCTTTTTGTCTTTTCTCCCTTTCTTATTTCTAGGCTTCACCTCCCCTCTTCCCTCTTTCACTCTGCTCTTTTTCTCCTCACCGCTCTGCAATGCACTAACTTCTCTTTCCTTCTCTCTACCTTTCTCCTACACTCTGCCCTCTTTCTCCTTCGGCTCCATCCTCACTTCTCCCTCCTTTACCTCCTGTAATGCTTTGGACCAGGAAAGACCACACAGGCAATATGCTTCAAGCTGCCTTTAATTGTAATACAATTAAACCAGGATAGCACCAATTACATCATTGTAGTTCCCAAACTATTTCTATTTTTTCTTGGTTGAGTTCTTCTTGCTGAGTATTTCCACTGCCAGGCCTTTTTCCTTCAGTATCCCCTGAAGTACTTTACCGGCTCTGCGTCCTCACTCTCCCCCTGCAGTAACGAAAGTCACACTCAGCACCATTTAAATTTCCCTCCTTTTTATACCCCCTCCCTCTGTCTGATAGCGATGTCTGCATTTCCCTCCTCTTCCTCCCCCTTCCTTGTTCCCTTTTCCAATAGTAAGCCATCCTCTCCTTCCTCTCCTGCAAGACCTGCCCCCAATGGTTCGGCATCTCTTTGCCACCATGATAATGGATGTTGTCCGGGACCTCCCGCTCTTTGAAGATATCATACAAAATAAAAACCTCCATGTATCATGGAGTTTTTCTAACGTAGTCCCTATATACAAAAAGGGAGACAGATTGAATCCCTTGAGCTATCGTCCGATTACATTATTAGAGGTTGAGAGTAAGATCTTCTCTATGTGCCTACTACAGGAGATAGAGAAGTGGGTAGAATTGTCCAATATTCTGTCAAAGTTCCAGACACGGTCCATAAGGGGGGTCGGCACAGATGATAATGGATTAGTCATAAGGATGCCAACACCCTTTATGCAGCAGCAGTGGACCTCAGTCTGGCTTTCGACCTAGTGTACATCCTGTGGCGGAAACTAAAGCAGTGGAATTTTCTGGCCCACTTATTAGACTTTTTAGTCCATATCCATAGTCGCACAGCTATACAAATTAGGTTAAAGGGACACGGCCAGGTGACTCGCCCGGTACCGACTGTGAGAGATTTAAGGCAGGGGTGCGTATTAGCCCACTGCCTGTTTAACTGCTACATATCAGATCTGGAAGAGCTCCTGGTGCCTGCTTTGTTTGTTGCTCCGAAATTGGACGACGAGGGCTGCCACTGGTTGAGCTACGCAGATGATATTCTGCTGCTAGACAGGACCCTTTTGTGTCTTCAAGCATTACTTTTGAAACAACAGCATATATGTTGAGAGCTGGCCTGAAGGTGAACCCAACAAAGACCAGCATTATGTGCTTTGGGGAATTGTGAGGGGTCCGAAATGTGAGGTGGACAACTTTGTACTCCCGCTACCTCTGATGGAAAGAAGATCCGACTTAATTTCTTCACCGTAGAGGGAGGTAGTGTCAACAGGGATAATAGGGGAGGGACATGATCTAATAAGAGGGGGCATAGGGCCATTCCAATCTTCTTCTGACTCAATATCTGTTGGATCAGAATCTGCCATATACATATTGGATTCCCAGTCTGTATTAACTGACTCCGATCTCACTTCAGACACCATATGTGAGGGGTCAGAAATGTGAGGCACACAACTTTGTGAATGTTTTCCAAAAGATGCAATTTATTAACTCAAAAGGTTAAATAAATGCCTCACTATCCCTAGCCTGATGAGGATTCCCCTGCTGAAAAATAAACCAAATGAAGCACTTTAACAAAAGGTTTCTGTTCCTCAGACTTAAACATACACCATATAAGGTAATACATGCAGTTCAACATCAACAAATGTTACAGTTCAATTCACTTCATAACAACTGTTTCACCTTCTAATCTGGGTGAATTCCCCTTCCCCAGATTCAAGCAGGATTTTGTTCAACAGTTCCAAAAAGATTAAGGAAATCCTGTATCGCAACAAAGTCCACTTCAGTTCTTTTTAGGTTCCAATTTGACAGCACAAAGTTCCACTTTGTATTCAACCAACAATTCACAAGTACTTTTCTGGTAAAGGTTAAATTCAAACAGGAATGTCTTTTGCTCTACAACATCAAATATAAGAAACTCATCAGGGAAACAAGAACCACACTGATGCTTGTTGTTACGCCTTTGTGGTTGCCACAGTCTCTGCATGTTATGCTCCACTGCCTCTGAATCTCTTCCTTCAGAAGGGCAGCCTTCTTGCCACTCTTGTTCTCCCTCTTTAGCATCAACCAACTGCTGACAAAGATTCTGTTTCACTTTCACACTTCTTTGGCTTTGGCAATGGGGGTTTAAGCCATTTTCTCTTAAGACCTCTTTTCCATATGGGCAATAGTTTTTAACAACACTGAAATTCTCAATTGCCTTCTTTTTGCTTTGGCAATTAAGGTAACTTCTTAGTTGCTTGGATTTATTTTTCTTGTGTCTTTGGCATTGATAGTTTGTCGCTTCTTTTATGAATATTGTCCTTTCTGGTTGCTGGCTCTTATTATGCCCCACAATATCATAATCACACTCCTCTGGTATGATAATCAAGTACTTATTCTGCCACCTGTGTCTCTTTAAATCTGCTTGGTTCATAACAGACGAATTAAGCTGCTTCACATTAGTTTGGTATTTAAAAGATTTCCTTCTCTTTACCGTTACTTTGCTATAGTTCACAATGCTAAAGTTTAGATTCCTGGACTTGGCCAGCGGGCCGTTACGGAGCGCCTTGGGGTCACAATGTAACAGTGTACTCACCGGGTCTGGTGTGCATGCCCATTTACTTTTCTGCCTCCAGGTCTTCTGCTTCGGTTTCCCTGCACGGCCCGGCAACTTCTTCCTTACAGCTTCACGCAGCCCGCATCTCCCAATATCAGAGCTCTCCTGGCTCCCACAGTGATCCAGAGCTTGCCTAACCCCAGTGCTGGGCTGGCAGAGGGAAAAACGACAAAATGGTGCCCTTTCCGTGCGTGAC
The DNA here is from genome assembly GCF_040938575.1 of Ambystoma mexicanum. Taxonomy (NCBI): domain Eukaryota; kingdom Metazoa; phylum Chordata; class Amphibia; order Caudata; family Ambystomatidae; genus Ambystoma; species Ambystoma mexicanum. The sequence goes on from NC_090932.1 coordinate 1,574,616,920, forward strand.
CCCTGCAGCTGAAAACCCGAGCATAGGAGACCCACTCAGGACCGGCATTCACTTTACTTGCCTCTGTGGTCCCAGCGTCTCTGTTCACAGCTGAGTTCTGCTTCTCTTGCCACATGGAGGTAGGACAACTCCCCCCTCCTTCTACTACTGCTCTGCTTCACCTTCTTCTCCACCTTTTTTCTCAACGGCTTGTACCTGAGGAGGCAAACATGCCTCCCAATATCCCTCAGTTGTGGGTCATTATTCCTAATTGACTGCAACTTGCAGTCTTGTGTCTCTGCAGTCCTCTTCTTTGTCCCAGTATTTTGGGAATCATTGGACTTGAAGTCCACAATGTCAAATGTAGCTTTTTCCATGAATTCAACATGACCAAATTCATTACCCTCCCTATACATAATCCCCATAGGAGTACCATAGGTATTCCATGAAGCATTTGGTTTTATAGAAGAATGGGGTTTCGCAAAGATCAAATAGGTAACACGTAAAGACTCCTCTTCCTTATTTCTCTGGGACTCAAAGGATCTTTCATTTCTATTAATGTCAGAAACCTTTAAAGGGCATTTCTTACTCCTTATACATGACAGATTATTATTGTCTTCACCCCCATTCTGACAATCAGTTTGAGAAAATAAAAGCTCTCTGACAGCAAGCTATTACATATTCTGGCATCATGGATATTCCCTTCCTTGAGTAAGACAAACACTCCGTCTCATCCCACAAAGTCCTCCTGTTCCCCTGGGCCCTTCGCCTCCCAGGTGATCCTCCCGGCTAACACTGCCCCCAGGGCCAGGAAGCGTCTGCCTTTGCCTGGCCACCTGGGAGGAGACTTTAGGTAGAGTTTTTATGAGGACTCCGTAGGATTTATCACAGGATCGAGAAATGAGGCTGGCTAGATTTACCTGGTGGATGGAAGGTGAGTCTTTACCCGTATAATATACTGTGAAATACTTAGGATTTATCCTGGCGAGAACACCAGGATATGCCTGGTCTAGTTTTATGCAAGATAAGGCGACGCAGTTGAGGACACAAATGTCTTCCATCTACATAAAGTGTTGTTGCTTTACCTTGCCGCCCCCATTTACTTTTTATAGACAAAAAATGAGTTCCTCCCTCATTATATGGTAGTGAAATAACTTTACGGAAGAATATGATTTTGCAAAACTTCAGGGCTTTCTGTGGAGGGAGGGTCTTGGTCGGTCCAAATTGCATTGCAATCTCATACTTGCGCTTTGAGCTGGGTTTGGCTTCCCTTTCCAGTTCAAGAGATTGGAACATACTCTGCATGTATATAAAAATACACGTGGCCAATCCAAAATCCCTGTATTACTTAATACATAGACACTTGATAAAGGTGGAAACGAGAGACAAGAAAATCCTTTCTGGGAAATAGTATGAGGATTTTAGAACAGAATGGTCTAACTGATGAAATGAATAGCACACATTATTTACTAGTAAAGAGGAAGGACTGGATATAAACATGCGAGAAGCGAACCTCATATGTCTAACTCAGAGATTTCTGTTCAGAGCACAAAAAGAGAGATGCTCTCCTAAACTATCTAAAGCACTGCCCAGATGGAAGATATTTGAAAAGCTTTCTGCGGATAAAATTAATCTTAATACATACCAGAGAGATGTTGCATATTAGAGGGCAAGTAACTACCTCATTATGTAGGTATTGCCATGTAGAAATCGAACCTTTTAAGCATGTATTCACCGATTATGACTCTTTGCGAGAAATAAGAATGCAGTTATTCTCTGAATACTTGTATGCAGAGCACTTTACAAACACATTGGCATTCTGGAAACGCATCTTATCCGATGCAATTCATTGATACCCTATGATCTTTTTTTACCAGAAACACTTATTTACTAATATTTACATTTGTGTTGATTGATGCTGTTGGTATGTAATGAAATGAAGTGGTTTTAAGGATAATTATGTTTTTTAGCGTTTTTCCTAGTTATTTTATTTTTGATAAGGAGGACATTTGTAATTTTAAGAATATGATGCATAAAATGTGCTACATGTTTTGTATAAGGTTTGAAATACACCAATACAATAAAAAAATAAGTATCAATCCACAATCACGTAATAATACATTATAGCCATAGAAAGAAATGAAACAGTTTTAAACCATAGCCAACGGATCCCAAGAATCAATAAAACATGTTAGCAAAAGTTACCTTCCATTACCATTTCTGGGGAAAATATACAAAGTGTTACCAGACAGTTTATCCAGTCAGTATATTCACCATAATAGAAATGCAGGCTATGACTTCATAAATGGATATACAATCACAGGTAAGTGTTAATATTTTGAAACATGGCCCAGAGCTAGTCCTCAATGGCTATAAAAAATGTGCATTGGGCTACCAATGCAGCAAAATGGCTTGCATCCTTGGTATAGCCACCAACCAACTTGCTAAACCTGTATAGGGTGATAAAACCACCTGAGGGCAAACATGGGGACCCTGAGAGGCACCCCTAGTATTGGGCGCCTTATATAAAGTATACATGGATGTAATGGCAGGCGGACTTCGGGATAAATAAAAAAATGAGTCATGGGCGCCCCTCTATGAGAACAAACACGGCCTGTTCTATGGGATGGTACCCACTCTAGCGTCTGCAGCCACATTTTAGCTCACTGTACCTTTAACAGATGGGAAATATCCATTTGCATATCAGTCTTTGTCCCGCCCACATGGCCAGTCCACCGAAATGCTATGGCAATTCCCTTCTGAACAAGAGTACCAACAGCAACCCCATACACGTGTTTCAGCCTTGTTGGCCATCATCGGTGAGGTGGAGATGCTCAGCACAGTGAGCAAAGGGTCCACGTCCGGATGACCCTAGGACACTTAGGGTGACTAAGGATGGTACCCACTCTAGAGTCTGCAGCACACATTTTAGCTCACTGTACTTTTCACAGATAGGAAATATCTATTTGCATATCAGTCTTTGTCCCGCCCACATGGGCAGTCCAGCACCGAAATGCTATGGCAATTCCCTTCTAAACAAGAGTACCAACAGCAACCCCATACACCTGTTTCAGCCTTGTTGGGGATCATCACTGAGGTGGAGCTGTGCCTCTCTGAGCACAGTTAGCAAGGGGTCCACGTCTGGATGACACAAGGACACTTAGGGTGACTAAACCTATTGCCCTTGAAAAAATAAAAATATTTGTCTTAGGCGTCCCTCTATGAGAACGAACACGGGAAAAATGGCCTGTTCTATGGGATGGTACCCACTCTTGAGTCTGCAGCCACATTCTAGCTCACTGTACCTTTCACAGATGGAAAAGCCATTTGCATATCAGTCTTTGTCCCGCCCACATGGGCAGTGCAGCACGAAATGCTATGCAATTCTCTTCTTAAGGAGCAAAAGGGGGTTGAGGTAGGTGTCATAGTGAAGGGGGAAAGGGGCTTTGGGATGAAATCCCACCACATGAAAAACATTTTGAAAAGAAAATTCAGAGTAATTGCAATGAAGTTAATTACCACGAAGATATTTACTTTATTGTAATAACGTAGAACCGTTGCAGGCAAACGTTACTGTGGGAACATTTGTGGCAACCTTCACACTACCATTCTTTGATTAAGAGAGGAAATGTTCCTGGATAGTGTTGGCACAAATGTGTATCATTGTTTCTATCTCCACTTTTGCTATGCCAAAAGAATAAGCCGGGCCGAACCACAATATATGTATGGAAATTATTTTTTCAGGTGGATCCTCCTCCCCGCAGGCAAAATTAATTCTCTTAAGGGTTAGCCGACATAAATCAATCCTCTCTCTTCATGCTCACTTTGATTTTTACTTATGTTGGCAGTTAAGCTGGCACATGGGACTAAGCACTTGTGTATAAGTACAGGCGTGGCTGTGTTGCCTTTGCCTTATGTCAGTAGAGAAGGATAAAGTTCCCCAACTGCCAAAGAGCTCTCCCCCCCTGCAATGATGAGTAGAATAGGTGCAACACTATGGTTGTAACTGTAAGTTCCCCACAATCATGAACCTTCTCTTTATGGACTAATAGACCTTTGGTCGAACAGGTGATCAATAGATACAATGGAAACAGTTGTATTATTGTTATATCGAGTGATTAGTAATAACAAGGAAGCTTCACTCTCAAAGGTGTGTTGATGTAACCCATTGCATATTTTTTTTTTTAAAGGGGCCACATGGTGCATTTTGCAGCTTATATTTCCAAATATATTGGTTGAAAAGTCATCAGTTTTAAGAGCATTTCTGAAGAGGTGCTCATGATATATTACATTAAGGTCGGCCAGAGCAGCCAGTAGCATCATTCCTTTACACCAGCAAATAACGGTATGCAACAATCAGGGCGGGATAAAAGGCATAGCAAGCAAATGTTTATGCCACAGGAGGAATGTTGCCCCAATGGATAATCCTATGTCAGGAGTAACACCCGCTGTTATAAACACTGTTCCAGCACAGTTACTTGGCCACGTAATATCCCATCAGAATTCCTAAAAAAACAGTATAAGAATATAACTTTGAATTCCAAGTTGCTCTAAATATGCCCTTGGTGTAGCCTACAATTTCTTGCTAACAATGTTGATTTTGAGAGACGAGGTCTCCAAAACAGGGTATTCATGGTGAGGTCCCTATAACTACCACAATACTCCAGGTGTAGCCTTCAGAACTGCACTCCATAAGTCAATTTAAAGCCTTCACAATGGCACAATTATTCAGATGAGGCCTGCAGAATTGGATGCAGTACTCCAGATGAAGCTTCGAGTTCTGACCAACAAAAATCTTCAGATTAGGCATGCAGAGCTGGACACAGTACTCCATATGAAGCCTCCAGTTAGGACCCCAATACCTCACATGAGATCTCCCGAGCGAGCTACAATGCTGCAGGCTACGCTGTCAGAACGGTACACAATTCTTCAAATGAGGCATGCCGAGCTAGGCACAAAATTACAGATAAGGATTGCAGACCTGCAGATAATACTTCAGCTCTGGCCTCCAGACTTGGACACAATTGCCAGGATGCGGCTCCCAGAACTGGACCCAGTACTCCATGCGGGGTCTCCAAATTAGGCGTAATACTTCAAATTAGGCTTCCAAAGCTAAACGCAAAACCCACATGAGGCCTCAAGAACTGGACAATGCTTTACATGAAGTATTCAGGGCTAGACTCTCCTCTCTGGGATATGCCCAAATATGGATGCAATACTCCACATGAGGTGGCCATAATACTTTAAAAGAGACTTCCAGTACTGGTCACAAATCTTTAATTAGGCCTCTTGAGCTGGTGACAATGTTCCTGATAAGACCATGTTGGTCATATAGGGAGAGGAGTTCACTATGCCGACTGCATTTGTCAAAATGTAGGAGGGGATTAATGATGGTCGAAACCGGCAGGCTGCCGCCCAAACTTCCAATATTTTCCGGCGCCCGCGATTGGGCAATTACTGGGGCATTCCGGCCACGCCCGACACAGTAATTGCCCATTCGCGGGCGCCGGAAAAAAGATGCTCCCCATTCCCATTCAGCGCCATGGGGCAGAATGGGAATGGGGAGGTTGGATGCACTGGCACCGTTTACAACGGTGCCTGTGCATCCGACATGCTGTGCTCGCGGGTGCCTTTCTGCCCCCCAGGTCCGACCTGATGGGCAGAAAGGCACCTGCGAGCACAACGCGTAGTTTGCCGGTCCGGGAACTACGGTACCGGCAAGCTTACCGGTACAGTAGTTCCCGGACCGGCAAACTTATAATGAGGCCCAATATTTCAAGATGTCTCCAGAGGTGGGCACATGTGCTTCCATGCAGACATTCCAGAACTGGATGCAGCATTTCTGTTGGGTAGAATTTCATTTTTTAGTGTCATTCTCCCCACTCTGTGAGTCCCCCAACATATTTCCATACTCACTCATTCGTTTACTCTAACCTTGGGAACCCTTTTTACCTCTTTTGCGTTAATGGAGTTCTGCTTTCCACCGTGTTTTCTGGCAGTGTTGCTGGAAGCTCCTTGAGCTTTCCTTTTTATTTGTATTGTATTGTATTGTATTGTTTATTTGATAATGCGCACAAAACCCAGGGGTAGCCGGGCGCAGCAGGTACAAGGTTACTTAAGCTTGGGTTACATACAGAGTATAGGCGAGAAACAACATAACAGTACAGTAAGACATATCAATACTTGCCGTGTGGCAGAAGAAAAAGAAAAATTAGCATATTGTAGTTTTGAAAGAGTGTGCAGGTCTGAGAACAGACGTCATTTTGGACAACAGTGTTATGGACATTGGGTGTCTCAGGAGTTAGTTGTCGTTTGTCCAGAGCCAATTTTTTACCTTGCGTCTAAAATTGGAGTAGGGTAAGTTGGCTCTTAGTGCAGTGGGTAATGCGTTCCAGGCCTGGGCAGCTTTGACAGGGAAGCTTACTCCGCCTGCTTTGGAGCGTCTGAATCTAGGGGTTTCGAGTAGGTAGTGGTTAGTAGCCCTGGTATGGTGCCTAGATGATTTTCTCGTTAGTCTGGCTGAGATGTAGGGGGGAGCAGTGTTGTTGAGCCCTTTATGGGTAAGTGATAGTGTCTTGAGCAGGACTCTGTCGCTGATTTTGAGCCAGTGGTGGTCTTTCCTAACGTTTGAGATATGTGCTTTGCGGGGTATGTCAAGGGCAGCTCTAAGAGCATTGTTTTGAAGGATTTGCATTTTATTTATGATAGACTTGTTGGCCCCTGCATAGAGGGCATTGCAGTAGTCTAGTTTGGACATGACTAACGCATTGGCAAGCATGATGCAGTTAGTTTTAGAGAGGTAAGGTCTGCAGGTCCTGATTAGTTTGCAGGTGTACGCTGTAGAGGATGCCAGGGAGTTGACTTGTTTTTTGAGGGATAGAGTGGAGTCGAGGTAGAAGCCCAAGGTTTTTACCTCGGTAGCCACCTTAATTGTATTGCCATCTATGTTAAAGTTACGATAGTTGGGGCTCAGTTTTTTTAGGTTGGAGTCGGAACCCAGTATTAGTATCTCAGTTTTGTCGTCATTTAGGCAGAGGCCGTGGGAGGCCATCCATGCCTGAATGAGGAGGTAGATTTTGTTTACTAGAGCTGTATCTTCGACAAAGTTGCCTGATAGAGGTATGAGAATCTGCGTATCGTCTGCATAATTCGTGTAGGTTACCCCTAGTTTGTCAAGTTTGTCGAAGAGAGGCTTAGTAAAGATATTGTACATAGTCGGGGAGACACAGGAGCCTTGTGGGACACCACAAGTGATCTGGATTGGGTCCGCTGCTGCTACAGGGGAGAACACTCTCATTGAACGGTTAGCTAGGAAGGATTGTACCCATGCTATAGCTTCACTTGAGAAGTGAGCGGCAGACGCTAGATGGTTGCATAATACTGCGTGATCCACCAGGTCGAAGGCCGCTGACAGGTCAAGGAGGAGGAGCATAGCTATGTTACCTTTGTCCTTCAACTCGTCAATTTGTGTCTTAAGGTCAATGAGGGCTGTTTCAGTACCGTGCAGTGGTCTGAAGCCGGATTGCCGTGTACCTAACAGTTGGTGCGTCTCCAAGTGGTTTTGGATTTGGAGGTAGGCTACTCTATCAATAATTTTAAGGAGGAATGGGACCGTAGTAATAGGCCTATAGTTAGTGGGGATAGCTGGGTCAAGTGTCTGTTTTTTGAGGAGGGGGAGAACCCAGGATCCTTTAAGGTTGGTAGGTACAGTGCTCGTGTTAAAGGAGGCATTGATAAGTTTCGAGATGAAGGGTGCTAGATCTCTGGCTGCATCCTTAATGATTTGCGCAGGGCAATTGTCGCCTTGGCAATTTGATGGTTTAAGGGACAGAATGACCTTTTCCGTTTCCAGTATAGAGATGTTGGTGAACCTGAAGGGTTTAACATTGTTTTGGGGGGGTGTGCTAGGTAACTCCTTCAATGGGGTAGTGTGGGTACCGTGCGGGTGCAAGGAGGCTTTTTTCTCAGCAATTTTAGATTGAAGGGTTATGATTTTATTTGCAAGGGCATTTTGGATGCTGGTGCACCAGGATTTGTCCTTGGGGATATTGTCTATGGGGGCAATAGGGTTTTCTAATTCACAAAGAATAGTGAAGCGTTCTTTGGAGTTAGAGTTGGCTTTACTGATTCTATGATTGAATGAGTCTTTTTTCGTTTGAATGATTTCCTTTTTGTATTTTTTGGCAAAGTTAGCAAGTGTGGTTCTATTGTCGGCAGAGGGGGTATGCCTCCAGATAGCTTGGAGTTTGCGTTTTTGGATACGCATTTCTTTGAGATGGGGGGTAAACCAAGAGTTGAGGTGAGATTCCCGTTTACTTTTGTGGAGTTTGGTGGGGGCAATCAAGTCTAGCGCTTTGGTCATGGCGTTGTTAAATGATTCGACTAATTCACTGGGGTTGGAATCATTAGGGCTAGCTATGAGAGTTGGTAGGAGGAGTGGGAGTAGTTTTTCGGCTGTGATTTCTTTTTTACTTCTTGTTGGCATGGGGGGTGCTATTGTATTCTTATTGGGTTTGGGAGGTTCAATGTTGGCTGTGAAGCAAATAAGATGATGGTCAGTCCATATTTGAGGTAGGATACTGGAGATGGTGATGTTGCAGTTGTGGTTGGCTATCCAGTCTAGCGTGCGGCCTTTTATATGTGTAGGAGCTAGGACATTTTGGGTAATGTCGTGATTGGCTAGAGTAGATTGGATTGCTTGTGCTTGTTTGTCCTCAGCGTCATTAAAGCCTAAGTTAAAGTCGCCTAGTAGTAGGAGCTGAGTGGAGTCTTTGATGCTGTCGGTGAGGAGGCTAGATAAGTCTTCCTCAAAATTGCCTAGTGGGCCTGGTGGTCTGTACACAAGAAGTATAGTTAGTGTGCTGTTATTTGAGATAGGTATTTTAGCTGAAAGAAGTTCGCATGATGTGAGAGCTGGGTGTGGGGTGAGTCTGGCAGCTAGATGTGTTTTGGTTATGATGGCTAGGCCACCTCCTCTAGTGTTGGGACGGTCGACTCTAAGGATATTGAAGTTATCTGGTATGGCAGTCGAGAGGGCAGGGCCAGCTGCCTCATGAAGCCAGGTTTCAGTGACGGCAAGGATATCTACATTGTCCGAAGACAGTATATCTGCTATTTCGGTGTTGTGTGCTATAATGGACCTAGCATTAATGAGGGCTCCTGATAGTGTTGGATTTATCTTGTTATCTTTGGCAGTTCTGGGATTGGGGTGGTTGTGTCTCCTCTGTTTGTAGTATGGGTAGTCAAGTGGTTGAGGACGATTTATCGTCACAGGACCTGGGAGGTTAGGATTGATGGTAGTGGGGGTGCGTGTGGATACTGGTGTGTTGGTTCTCTTATTTTTGATGTCATAAAGTCGTGAGAGCCTAGCTCTAAGTCGCAGGTTTCTCTCATGCAAGTTGCAAGGTGTAGAGTTGGTGAGGGCCATTATGATGGTGATGGTTAGGAGAGTCCAGGCTATGGTCCCACGTGGGAGTGAGACGCCGGTAGTGGTGTGCATAATGTGGGAGCGATGGAGGTAATGCTTGTATTTGGTGAGATTGGAAGGGATGGGTGCGAGTGTACTATCAGTCTAGGTTGGTAGATCCTGTTAGTATCTGTAAGGCGGATATGCTACAGCAAGGGTTCAGGCTTGGGAAGTCCTAAACGTGGCTAAAAAAGCCAATATAGTGGGGCATGGCACATGGAAATTGACAAAGGCATGGGGCACACATAGTTTAGAGTAGTCTGAAAGCGACCATAAGGCACAACACAATTTAGAAGTGGTCTGAAAGCGACCATAAGGCACAACACAATTTAAAAGTGGTCTGAAAGCGACCATAAGGCACAACACAATTTAGAAGTGGTCTGAAAGCGACCATAAGGCACAACACAATTTAGAAGTGGTCTGAAAGCGACCATAAGGCACAACACAATTTAAAAGTGGTCTGAAAGCGACCATAAGGCACAACACAATTTAGAAGTGGTCTGAAAGCGACCATAAGGCACAACACAATTTAGAAGTGGTCTGAAAGCGACCATAAGGCACAACACAATTTAAAAGTGGTCTGAGAGCGACCATAAGGCACAACACAATTTAGAAGTGGTCTGAAAGCGACCATAAGGCACAACACAATTTAGAAGTGGTCTGAAAGCGACCATAAGGCACAACACAATTTAGAAGTGGTCTGAAAGCGACCATAAGGCACAACACAATTTAGAAGTGGTCTGAAAGCGACCATAAGGCACAACACAATTTAGAAGTGGTCTGAAAGCGACCATAAGGCACAATACAGTTTGGAAATGGTGAGTATGCTCAGGTCACACAGCCATGCATTGACAGTGCGATACGACTGCAAAAATGGTTGGGGATGTATACTGGTATTGAGTTTCTTACCCTAAATAGGTGCCGGCAAAATCAGGAGGTTGTAAGTGAGTTTCAGAGGGAGCATGAGAGCTGGTATTCGGCGCTTTATGAGACCTGGATCAAAGGTACTGTTGGGGGGAGGCAGGTTCTGTGGCAGGGTTCGAAGGGGGCGAGCGCCTTGCGCCTGCCAGCGGCGAACAGGGGCTAACAGGGTAGCTCGCCCTTATAGTGGCCTTAAAGGTGGCCGCCGGCTGTTCCGCCTGCCGGCGGAAGTTCCTGAATGTATGTGCGCGTTGCTTAGCAACTAAAACGAGGCCAAGCCTCGCTTTCAACCCGCATCGCGCCCGACATTTTGTTTTTTATCATGTCGGCGCGAGCGGTTTAGTAGGGCAAAGAATTGTAATAACACATGTTACAAAGGCAAGGGCTACCCTTTTGTCCCAACTGTATTTTATTTGGTGAGATCAGCACGCCCAGCCTTATGTGCAGTGCGGAGGGGAAATATTGTCTCCCTTTTCTCTCTGTTTCAGTAATTGTTTCAGTAACTTTTAGTTACTGTTACAAGTTCACCTGACGGGCTGGTGGCAGTGTACCTTTTTGCTCAACTTTTTGTGGACTTTTGCAGGCTGTCTTCGCAGCTGCACTAGGGGACAACAGTGGTCACCATTTGCCTAAAATGGTGGCTATACGTTTCTAAGTCCTATACATGATGACTTGCTCTTACTTGAGTTTTCTTCTATTTGCCTGGGTGGGGGAGGTCTTGATGTTTCTTTTGTCTTTTGTGGGTTTCCCTTGGAAAGCCTCCCAAGGCTCGCTGAGTGCCTGAAAGGACAGGAAGTGGGGAAGGTAACGGAAACTCCCCATGTCCTTGTCCTACAGTGTGCCTGCCTGGAACCAGTTTGAACTGGGAGACCGGATGTCCCCTTGGACAGCCACCCTCCATATTTGCATGAAAGGCTTGTCTGGTGATAGGTGGACTCGGACAGTTTTTTTGCATAAAAGGTGAGGTTCCTGGAGCTGAACCTCAGAATCGACCACTGGACAGAAGATCTAAAGAGGAATTCGGAGAATGACGTCACATCAAATTCCAAACGACAGCCAGAACCGTTGAGTGACCGCTGCAGACCCGACCCTGAATTCTGAATGACATGGAAGATCTCTTGAAGACGACTTCTTCCCCTGGACTGGTGGGCCTAACCAGTCTCAAGGCCACCTGCATTCTGCGCCATCTCATGAAGAGCTGCGACTTTCCCTGGCTGCAAACTCCCAATACTCTGGGACCTGTGCCATTTTGTGGTGCAATGTCTTGTGAAGTGCGGTTTCAGATGGAACCTTGTGGGCATTCTTCTGGGCCTTCAGTGACCATTTTCAGCTCCTAGAGGTCCTCAAAGATGAGTCGTGGTCCGAGAACTGAAGGGAGGTCTACCGGATGTCAACCGTCGCTGACCCGAAGCCTGTGAAGGTCTCCAACAGACCAGTGCCACGAAGATCCGCTGCTGGACTTCCCACTGCTTGAATGCATCCATCTGTTCCCTCCAGAGCTCCTTCTTCAGCCATCCAGACCAAGAAATCCAAACCAGGGACAACTGTTGCCTCACCTTGGGGACCATTTAGCTGCACGAAGTTCTTTGCTGCAAAGGTACTGTCCCGAGCCTAGGTACTTAACTTGGTCTATCTGCATTGTATTTGTGTTCTTGGAGGGCTGCAGTTAAGCTGTCACTTGCACCCCCCTCCAGGGCACCCTGAGTACCATTGGGGTGAACTTCCCATTGGGCTCTAACTTGATAAACTTAATGTTACTGATATCTGGACTTTCCATTGAATTCTTATCCATCAAAGTTATATTCATCTAAATGTACTAATTTAAATGCTTTTCCATCGAAAAGCATATTCATTTAATGACTTTTGATGAATTTCGAAAGGATTTTAGAATTAGGGTTTAAAATTAGGGTTAGGGTTAGGGCAAGGGTTAGGATATGGGTTAGGGTTAGATTTAGGGTTAGGGTTGGGGGGTGTCCTTGGGGTTAGGGGGGGCAGGGAGGGGAGCCCCCCAAATAAACAATAAATAACACGTGATAGGTAGCTGTCCAGTGCTGAAATACATTAAAGATGGCAGCACCGGACAAGGGTTACATTTAGAACATGGGGGTTGATGTAGGGAGTCAGAAGGGGAGGACCCCTGGGGGTTGAGGGGAGCTTGGGGGGGGACCCCCCAATACACACGAAATATCACAATTTACAGGGAGCTGTCCAGTGCTGAAATACATTAAAGATTTCAGCACTGGACAAGGGTACAATTTTGAAAATGGGGGTTGGTGTGGGGGTTTAGAGGGGGAGGACCCCTGGGGGTTGAGGGGAGTCTGGAGGAGTGAGACCACCCAGAATAAAAAATAAATATTGTAAGTTACAGGGAGCTGTCCAGCTCCCTGTAACATTATGTTCCATCGAATTTCCATGCAAAAAAATGTAAAGTGTTTTTGATGAAAGGGTTTCGATGGATAAACACTTTGCATTTTATGTATGGGAATTCGATGTAAAATGTTTCAATGGGAAAAATTAGATGGTACTTACCTTCGATTCAAACTTTTAGATGGAAAGACCATAAACCACTGTACTTACCAGCAAACCTGAAGAAAGGGCTCGACAAAGGGTGATCTACTTGGAGCAAATACATGGTCAAATAGCTATAGTAATGCTTGCTTGGACTATTGTTTTGTAGCGGCCAATACAATGAAATGGATTAAATCATTTCAAGTGAAGAAACAATCAGTGAGTGACCACTCTTTATTAGAAATTGAATTGGAATTGGAAAGAAAGCTGAATACTGGGAGGAAGATCATACCCGTGGAAGTTAGTTGAGGAAGGAACAAACTGAAAATAAAACCTCAGATCCTCCCAAAACTGGTAGACAACTTTTCTTCCTATGTGTTGGAGTACCCAGAGTCAGTTGACTACACTTGGCTACTGAAGGAATTTGAAATCCAAAATGGGCAACAACAGAAAACAAGAGTGACAAGGAAACATGCCTGCTCTGAAGACCTATTGGAAAGAAGAAAGAGATATAGAAGAGATCTCCGGCGACTAAGAAAGTCGATTAATATGGACCAGGCGGAATGTATAAGGAAATGTAAACAATCCTATAAGAACTGGGTTAGATCATCGGGAGCGAACCGACTACAAGCTGATTCTGAATAAATGTTAGCCACAGTTCGGGCAAACAACTCCAGAAGTTTGTGGGAAATCATCAATAACGGTGCAGATTTTCAAACGGCCGTAACCACAAATCAAGTCTCTGAGGATCAATGGGTAAATCATTATAGGAACCTGTTTAAAAAGACCAACGACTACAGGGAACCAAAGGGCCAAGGACTGCCCACTACTAAAGGCTGAGATTTGAACTTTGATCGAGATGACATCTCAATAAGTATCAAAAAACTTAGCTCATCCAGGGCCGCTGGCCTCGATGGAGTGACAAACTTCATGCTAAAACAAAACAACGAGGAATGGATGGAAATAATATACCTCCTCTTCAAACAGATAAGGGGAATGTGTAAGATGCTTCAGCGATGGGAGGTGAAAAACAAGCAACGCCTTGACTGGGCAGGATGTTCCGAGGACGATCTCATGCGGAACCCAGGAAAAGTAAAGAGGCGAGTGATGGAGAGAGACTGGATACAAACATTAGACGAAGTACAACTAGTAAAAATCATGAAGAATGGTCCGGACAACCCGGCAAAAGTCAATGGAACCAGAGCTAATCACTAAAGTGTCCACCTAGGAAGCTCAGTGAAAACTTTCTGCGTATCCGCCTGAATATCTTATACACAAAAGAGATACTAGCCAGGAGAAAACAAGCAAACACCAGCCTCTGTCGATTCTGCGACCAACCGGATGCAATTGAAACACTTAAACACCTGCTCCTCAGCTGTAGAGGGGTGGACGTGGCCCGCACTCTCCACTTGGGACCTTTATTTAGCAATGTTTATTGCTTCGATGAAGAAGAGAGATGGAATAACTTGATGAGTGGAGAAAACACCAGATGGACCATAGCGGTGGTAGGCTTCTATGAAAGCCTAGGCCTACTCAAACGCCCGGAGTTTAATCAAATAGACCTGACAACTTGAGGCGAACAAACCTCTCCCCCTCACCACGAGTGAGTACTAGACGAGTACTGTCAGCTGTCCTGCTGCAGTTTCTGCCCGTCGCCCGTCATTGGATTAGTCTGCCTGTTTATGGACTATCAACTCCTGTGCTGATAAACATTGGACCCTGGCCCTGCCCCGCACGTCACCAGGAAGTGCCTTAAATTTCATGGCCCGTGCGCACCAGCGCGCGCGCACCACGAGCGAGTACTAGACGAGTACTGTCGGCTGTCCATCTGTAGTTTCTGCCCGTCACCCGTCGTTGGATTAGTCTGCCTGTTTATGGACTATCAACTCCTGTGCTGATAAACATTGGACCCTGGCCCTGCCCCGCACGTCACCAGGAAGTGCCTTAAATTTCATGGCCCGTGCGCACCAGCGCGCGCGCACCACGAGCGAGTACTAGACGAGTACTGTCGGCTGTCCATCTGTAGTTTCTGCCCGTCACCCGTCGTTGGATTAGTCTGCCTGTTTATGGACTATCAACTCCTGTGCTGATAAACATTGGACCCTGGGTACTTCTAAGTACATTTATACTGACTTTATTCAACCTTGGAGCCCTCTATAAGTATATAATCTATATTTTTTTTGTATAGCCCCGCCCCCCCATATCACCAGGAACTGCCTTAAATTTCCTGCATCGCACGCACCAGTGCGCACGCACCACGAGCGAGTACTAGACGAGTACTGTCAGCTGACCGGTGTACCGTTGTTCCGTCGTTACTCTGCTCCTCTTAGCATTTGTTGGCCTTCCTTGGAAATATAATGGTTTCTGTTTGTGATCCTTGAGCTCCCCTGAATGCCTGTAAACTGGCCCTAGGGGCCAGTTTTTGGTACATGTTAGCCTGTGGTTTCTGCGGCTGATTGGGCTTGTTTGCTACGCTGTTCTTTTGTAAGTAGCCTAATGAAATTGTGGCTGTCTGTTCTCATTCTCTGATATACATCTGTCCAGGACTTGGCTCTATGCTGATCTGTGCCTGTGTGTTCGAACCTAGAGTCCTGTAGCGGAGCACATTGGTCTGCGCTGCCAGCCCGGCTTGGACACTGCACTTTTACTTGAACATATACTTTCGCGATCAATACATAACCGCGCGTTGCAGATATAAGCGAAGCGCTGTTTATTAATTGACCACCCTGCGCTATACCAACCTTGCTACCAACATTTATTAAGCCTTGTTCTGCTACTAGTTCGGCAACAGTGCTGTCATCGTGCTCGGTGAATATTACATTGATCTATTGACAGCTGCTCCACGTAGCGGTATTAGAACTGCTGCATACTGGTTGGGTCCTTGCCCTAAAACCATTGTTTTTTCAATTCATGCTTCCTTTTCACATACCTATTTAATAATTTAAAAAAAAAGAAATGTGCATGTTTTTTTCTTTCCTTTTCTCTTTCTTTTACTTTTGTTGTTTCTCTCGCTCCACTCAAACCTTAGTTACATAATTACATTGCTTAAAAATGATGAGACTTACTGCTGGTATGCCTTCTTGCCATCCATATCGAATGCCTGTAACCCTAAGACTGGGCCTACATATTGCGGGAGTCATGGACGGTTCAGCCCGGGGCCTGTCTCCTCTTTTGCCATTTATAGGTATACAAAGGTTACCTTTTGAACTTCGAATAATGGCTTCAAACGAAACCTCGCAAGCCCAATTTCTCTCTGATCATACAATGCATGAAATAGCTTCCGATGGTAATCTGTGTCACGATGGGGCTGGAGATGGGAATCCTGATGCCATTCTTCCTCTTATTTCGGAACTTGACCCTGGCTCTTCCCAACTAATGATCCCTCCGACTCCTATCCCACTATATTCTCAGGTTCTCGCTAGTAAAGTTCCTATGAATAATTCTGGACTTTTCAAACTATGCCTTCATCTCAATATCAGATTGCCCCTCAAACCTCAAATCTTCAGCTAGCTCAATCAACTAAAAAAATTGTTTTGACCTCGGTCCCTATGGTAGAAGATTCCTGTTTGTCATTTAAGGATGCTAGGCTTTCTATCTCGCCGGACCTTTATCCTACTGATGCTCCAGATGATATTATATCTCCCCCTCCTTCAAATGTTTCCTCTGGCTCCTCTTTCGCCAAGCCACTGGCTCGCCCGTCATTTGGATTTCAGGCAGTAAACAACCAGGCACTGGAGTCGGCTCTAACGGCTATCAATACTTCCATATTTACACTTACAAAATTATTTGAAATACTCGAAGCTAAAGCTTCTTCTCAAGAAAACACAATTGCTTTGATGATGAACATACTGGACTGGTTGGCATTGAACTTCCCATATATGTTGGATAATGCTACACGGGGTGCTTGCGAAGCTGGTGTAGGGAAACTGACTCCCCTGCCCCCTACAGAAGCTGAACAAACACATTGTTTTGATTTCCCATCCACAAAGTCTAAAACGGGGAGGGTAGTTGTTGAGATTGCTCCTGACCTCTCGGAGGCTCCTTCGAATAATCTAGACCCTGAGGAAGTGATCCCTGAATTACCTGGTCCTGCGATCCAACTATATGATGTTTTCTGCCGCCCTTCCCAAAATAAACGCAGAAAAAGAAAAAGAAATAGAAAAAGAATGTCTGGCAGAGATTTGGATTTGTTATCTACAAAAAGAAGTTCATTTCCTAAAAGATAGTTTATTTTTCTGAAAGATAAAAATATTACATTACAGGCCAATATGAGTTTAATACCAATATGTGTTGTATATTAGGACAGAAGATAGAGGTAACAAGGCATCCATTTCTAAAGTAATTTGAATTTTACCGTCAAATTAACCAATCAAGGTTAGAGAAGATTCCAGGATATTGATCCCTCGAGTCAGAGAGGTATGTAATTAATAACATGCTTTATCATCCTTATGGGGATAAGGGTTACACATCCAGTTTCATTAATTGACTAGTATTGTGACATGAGGGAGTAATATAGTGCCTCCTTTTTATTAACAGGGTACATCGTCTTTACAAGAAGACGAAGGTTTGGTAATACAGTTTCATCTTGAATAGAATCGACACAAGATACTTCACACCCCTGAAGAATGTCCTAACATTGTTGTGCTAATGGGACAGAACCTTGTACAAGTTGGGACCCTGGAAAGTCAAAATATGAAATAGCCAAAAAAACATCTTAGGCTAAGGGAACTCAGTGCGATTAGCCCACACGTGTTTGACCAAATATCGAATTTAAGATGAAAACCTATTTAGGATGATTCACTTGTGTTGTTTTAAGGTTGACTGATTGTTTTATGTGATATGATCATTTTTATGATGACTTTTTTAGTAATGAACTCTGTATAACTAATAAAATTTGTATTTTTTGAGTATTAGAGTATTACTTAACTATTAGATAGGATACCCATGTGTGTTTGGCACCTTTTAGGAATCAAACTTCTTTTTGTAGATAACAGACACTGCTCCACGGAGTAAGAAGTTTGTGAATCCCCAACTGTGGCTTTCAGCCATTTAAAGATTTGGATTTTACTTCCCCCTATGAGCATCCAAAACAGAAAAAAACAAACAATCTTCCAATTCCTAAGAAAAATAAAAAAACAAAATCTAAATCTAAAGCCTTTGTGGCTAATCTTTCTGATATAAACTCCCCTCTTGATCCATCTGAGAAGTTGGAACCTGAAAAAAATTCCCTACCTCCCCCATCATGTTGAGGCCCCTGAGCGCTCTAAATCCCCTCAGGATATTAGAGGGGGAAAAGGTGATGTCGGCCTCGGCTACTGCTGCCTCTTCTATGCCGGTAACAGTAGATGAGTCTGACTCCAAAACCAATCTGATGAATCTCTCTGTGTACTCTCATAATAATTCAAGCATGCAGGAGGCGATTCATCAAAGTTTACATGAGAACATTTGTATTCCTCAACCTATGAGTCCAAAGTTCTGCGTTAACCTTAATTTTGATGGACTGGCTTTTAGAACTCTCGAGCAAAAAAGAAATGATCTCATCTCAAGAGTTCCGTTCATAAAATCGTTCATAAAATCGCCTTCTGCAAATCTCGCTGGAAACAGTTCGAGTAACCCCATCCTGCCTAGTGCTCAACCGACTGATTCTAATGCTATCTTAACTGATCTACCTCCTTGCCCAGCAGCGGGTGCTCCTAACAGGAACATTTTCAGGATGGAATAATAAGAATCACTATGGTAGATCGGGTCTACTCGGACCCATTTCCAAGCAGATCGACAATCTTGGCAGTATTTCAGCTTATTCCTGCCCTTCGCCATATTAATTCCAAAGATATTGCTAGGGTTTCCTACCCGAAGCCTGAGTATCAAGATTTAGTGGACATAACAATCCTGTCGATAATAATCAAGAACTACGTTTGGCAGCAGAGACGTCTTGAGAAAGGTCTAGCTTTAGACATTGTTGAGCCTCCCCCAACTACTGCTGGCATGAACCCTGTCCCTAACATGATGAGTGGTGATGTTCCCGCTGGTAGCAGGTCGGGTGACGCTCATAAATGTTGTAACTGCAAATCTACCTCCCCAAATGGTGCCATCTAAATGGGCCTGGTTAGCTCAGAACAAGATGGGGAACAGGGACCAATCGCTAGCTCCCAGTTTTAGGAGTTTATCGGGAATGCTCCATGGTATCCTGAAATACTCGTGGATTCTCCCATGTATTAACCTCTAAAGCAAAATTACACTTAAAATATGATTTAATACTTTTGCAAGAAACATGGATGATGCAGTCTCCTATTTGGCCGGACCATTCCGTTGCCGTAGTGCCGGCTTCTAAGGCGACCAGGGGTAGACCTGCGGCTGGCCTCCTAATTGCGGTTCATTTGGACTCGCAACTATCCATACAAAAACTGGCATCTCCCGACCCTGGGATCCAACCAGTCATCATTCGGGCTTCAAATAGTAACCACCCTTTCTTTCCAATGGTGACAGTTCTGAACATATATTGGAATCCCTTGTCTTCAATAGAATCTTTCTTCATAAGTAAGGTCAAGTCTCTATTGGATCAAGCATTGCTAGACGCTAATAATGCATTCACCATCATTCCCGCAGATTTCAATATGAATCTGCTAAACTCCTCCAATAGACCGGGATCCAGATCTGATAAATGGGCTTGGGTAATGAAAATGAGACAATTCTGTTATTTGGATGGTTCTCATGCAAATGACTCTCCTCCCCACCCAACTTGGTCTAGAGGTCACTCCAATTCGATCCTCAACTATGTGTATATATCAAAACACGCTAATATGCTGGTCTTTGCATTTAAAGTTATTCTTGCATAAGCGAGTGACCACAATTTGTTGGAAGTTGTGTGGTTTCCCCATTTGGTCGACCCAGTCCTTGTGCTTAAAGGTAAATTTGAAATTAACAACGCCCAGAACCGGATTAGGTGGAATCCTAAACAAATTGCTTCCCTCATTTGGCTGAAGATAATGTAACAAACTCTCGGACATTCTATAATGACTGTATCGTGATCATTGCCCAATCACTTAATGATGGTAACAAACCAGAATTTACGTATAAATATAAATAGAATCCTTGCATCCATGATCTTAAAAAATAATTACGTA
Source organism: Ambystoma mexicanum (assembly GCF_040938575.1). NCBI lineage: Eukaryota > Metazoa > Chordata > Amphibia > Caudata > Ambystomatidae > Ambystoma > Ambystoma mexicanum. Next base: position 1,574,636,918 of record NC_090932.1, read on the forward strand.
TAGCGCTTCGTAAGCTCCACAAAAACGGAAGTATGTCACGAAAAAAGTAATTGAAAATGACATACAGAAATAAAATTAGACAAATTACCCATACTTTGAAACAAAAAGAAGCCAAATCAATACTCAAAGCCCTATTACAAAAATTTGCTTCTGAGATTTGGAGAATAATCAATTCTGTCTCTGGGAACGCCCTTAAATCAACTAATCTTGATGGCATTGATGAGATGGCTTGGAAAGCTCACTATCAAAACCTTCTTTTTAATCAAGATTTAATCCCTTTAAATATTGACTGTGAGCAGTCTGACTTATCTCAATTTAAGTTTGATACCACAGATATTCTACTAATTATTAAAAAACGTAGTTCCTCAAGGGCACCGGGTCCTGACATGTTAACTCGTACCCTTTTGAGAAATCTTATAAAGAGGAATTGTTAATGAGAATGATAATGTTGGTAATTCAGGCGAAGGCTATTCAGAGGAAATTTGGAAAATTTTCCTTGTTGCCTGCTCGAAAATACTATCTACAAAAAGCCGTTCCTATTATTATGTATGGTGCCCAGACTAAAATAATGGACAAAGCCGTGAACTGGGATATTTTAGAAGGAATTTTTTGGAAAATTATTTTACCAGTTCCTGCGAGCACACCGATTGCCCTAATTCGCTATGAAATGGGTTTGATACCTTTAGAAGTGGTAGTGCATTGGGCAAAGGTAGCCCTCTATAGGAAAATTCACCATCCTCCTACTTTAGCCAAGAACTTGTTCCTGGTCCTAAAAAATCTTTTAAAAAATAGCAGTAACACTCCTTTGTCAAAGTGGGAAGTTCAGTGTGAATCTCTTTTAGATGCTGCAGATATTAAATTAGATCTATTAATGCAATTTCCAGACAAAGCTAAACTAAAGATCTATAGGAATGATTGGATCAGGACTGGAATTAGATGATTAGATTAGATGATCAAAATATAATGCTTATAAAGCTGGCTCCTTTTTATGCAAAGCACTGAACGTGATTCGCTGTACATCCAACACTTTCCAGATAGAGTTTATGCAGATACATATTTATGCTTTCGCTTTAATCTTCTAGCAACTAAAGCTAGATTGGCAATCTATGCGAAAGAATATGTGTTGTCGACCGACTGCAGATTCTATAAAAGAGATAATGAGCTCGAAACAACTGCTTATTTAATCGCGGAATGTGACGGGTTGGTCGATTTGAGAAAACAGCATTTTATGAATCATTTTAAAGAAACACCATTGTTATCTAAGTAACAACTATGGCATGAGGTTTTTAATACTTCATCAGTCTGTCTGGTAATTGTGACTGTACATTTTATTCTAAAATTGAATCTATGATCTGCTGTTCTTTGATGGTGATGTGAGCGCATTTTGATAGTATTTTAAGTCTAAAGTGTGAAGATCTTTAAGGGGTGTATTAATTCACCTCGAGTTGCTCAATTGTTACCTATAGACGAACCTGGTTTAACTTTAAGGAATGATAGGAGTATTTTATTTTTCATTTTTTACTTCTTATTTTCCTCTACCATCCATATGGTTTATCTTGTCTTTTCAAAATCTTACTGATATGTGAATAGGAATAACTTTAAAATGTATGATCCGAACTTTACGAAATGTTTTTAGCTACTCTATGACGCTGTTACAATTGTTAATTAGTTGATGAATTCTTTTATCTTTCTCTTCTCTCATGCCTTTTATGCACTCTACTGTCTCTTTAATAGTTTTTTAAGAGACTATGAACTATCATGTGGTGTTGCAATGATTTTTTGATACTGTAGAGTTTTTCATACTGCTTTGGGTCTAGTAATCTTATTTTATCTTATCAAATAAATTCCTATGTACTGCTTTGTGATGATGTTATGATTTTGTTATTGTAAAGGTTCTATTGAAAAAAGTTGATTTATCAACTAAAACAATCTTTTAATAAAAAAATTGAAAATTGATAAGGGAAACCAGATCTATCCCCCCCTCGTGGAAAGAAGCAATAATTGTGTCTATTTATAAGAAAGGTGATCGAGGTGATCCAGGAAACTACAGGCCAATTTCCTTACTAGATTCAATAGGAAAGATCTTTTCATCGCTCCTATTAAGAGATCTTAAAGTTTGGGCAAAAAAAGTGGATATCTTAGACAAACGCCAAACAGCTTTTGTAAGTGGTGTAGGGACATCTCTGAACTTGTTCATATTGAACCTCTTAAAGCAGAAAACCTTGGAGACTAAAGGAGCCATCTATTTGGGATTTATCGATCTTGAAAAAGCCTTTGATGGGATTACCCGGGAGATACTATGGCAAAAACTAGAGAAGTGGAACTGTCCTAAAGATTTGCTAGAAGCTCTAAAATCTTTATATTCAGACACCGCGATCCACATATTATTAACCAGAGATGGAACACTCACAAGGAAGATCCCAACGTTTAGGGGAATCAAACAGGGGTGTGCACTTGCGCTATTCCTGTTTGCCCTCTATCTAGCAGATCTGTGTGAATCTCAAATGAAGATCAGAGCCTTCCCTCCTAAAATCGGAACTGCAGCAATTCCATGGATTATTTATGCTGATGATCTGGTCTTTATTGACCAGACTGCTATAGGACTCTAGAGATGTATTGTGGAGTTAAAAAACTACCTGGATTCCAATGGAATGAAAATGAACATGAAAAAGTCAATGGTGCTGGTGATAAAATCAGCACGTCGACTCTCAGGAAGGAAGGAGACCTTCAAATGGAGAATTGACAATCAGAGCTTGGCAGTAGTCGACTCAACTCTCTACTTGGGAGTATTCATCAACAAAAACATCAATGAGTCAGGTCACTACCAACTAATCAAGGAGAAACTCTTAAAGTTAACAAGCCAAGGGAGGGCCCTACATTATCGATATGGTACCTTTTCCATGATCCCCATAATTACCTTTTATAAGCAAAAGGTTCAAGCAGTGTTAACCTATGGGGCAGAGTCCTTCACAAATCTCTCTTGGAAGATCTGGGAAATCGGTGAAGCCTTTTTCTGGAAGAAAATTCTGAAATTACCAACTTGCCTGCCGGCATGCCTAATCATATATGCACTACTGCTCCAATCAATGACTACAGTAGTCATGTGGAAAACTATCTCCCTGTTTCGGAAATGCATTCTAGATCCCGTTGCAGCACCTTTTGCGATCTTGTGATACTCAGGTAGGCAACTGGATAAAAACCTCAAGATTTGGAAATCTGAATGTGAAAAATACTTGAAGCAAAACAACATTGAACTTAAAATGCTAAAATCTAATCCAGATAAGGCCAAGGAAACGCTCAAAGAGAAGGACTGGGAGTTAACTTTAAAACTGAAAAGTGACAACACACAGTGTGCCAATATCATATGGGAACGGAAAGGCGTTGAATGTAATACGATCTTACTTTAAAAAATGTCCCTCTCCATACTTCAGAGATCTCCTTATAAGATGTAGGCTGAACATCCTGCCGTCGAAAGAAGTTCAGCTACAAAGGAAACAAATAACGCAAGATTAAGCTACCTGTAGATACTGTAAAGAAATAGATTCAGTGGAAACCATTTACCATATGCTCCTTGTTTGCCCCAAGGTTGGGGAGCAAAGGGAAAGGTATATAGGCGATAATTTGCAACTCTGATCACAGTGAGACTACAGAGATTTGGGAAAGGCTAATGACGGCTGATAAAATTGGTCACATCATTGCTGCCTTGAAATTCGTCTCATTTGTGCTTAATGACTTAAATCCAGCCCATGAACGGAGTTGGGTAAAATCTGGAACAAGCAAGGGGGTATAGAGGAATATTAATACCCCCTGGCAAGCAGTGAACTGTATAGGTTGTGGAAATGTGGAACTGAAAGGTATCATATATGTTAAAGGTTTAAATGTGAATAACCAATAAAACTTATTTTTAAAAAACAACCTGAAGAAACCTTCATACATTCTGCTCTGCCTGCTGCTTACCTGCCACTTTTCCTCCTAAGCACTTGGTCACGGGACTTCTAGTGCAACCCTTTACTCTGGGAGACTCACCTAGTATAGGGTTTGACTTTTAAAGATTGGTTATACAGGGGTTAACTGAAGTTACAAGCGTTGATCTAAAGTTTGCTTATTTGGTATAAGTAATTTCTCTCACTGTGTGTTACTTTACATTGAATTGAAGTGTGCTACCTTTTATTTTTCCTGTGATATTACTGTGTGAATAGTACTTATTTGATTTACTTCTAATGCCTTGGTTTATATAAATGAATCACTATTTTTATATAACTTCTAGTGTGTCAGTGTTTCCTTGAATTAAGGGTATTCTCTAAGTACTATGTTTGTTTGTTTTATTGATTTATATTGTGCACCAAACCCGAGGTATCTGGGCGCATTGGCGAAAGGTTACAGTTTAGCATACAGGATGTTCCAGGCAAAATATACACTATGTACAACACACATTTACATCATAACAGAACACAGTAAGGAATTAATGGCAGGTTAACAGGGGATATATACAAAATGTACAACGCAGAATTACAGAAAAAAGAACGCAGTGAGGAGTTAATGACAAGTTAACCTAGTCTCAACATTTGCCCTTCTCAGACAACCAACTTATAGGGCCTCATTACGAGTATGGAGGCAGCCATGGAGCTAATAGCTCCATGGCTGCCTCCATACCGGGTTCCTGCAATAGGGACTTACCGGGTTATTCCGACATAGGAGGACCTGTAAGTCCTCCTTGCAGGAACCATTCCCCATTCCCATTTGAGCACCCATAGGGCTCAATGGGAATGGGGAGGGAGGTAACAATGGGCACATTACAAGTGTCCCGTTGTTACCTCCCTCTTCCCCTCGCGGAACCCGGAAAATACGTCTGGTTTTACCAGACGTCTGATCCGGGTCCTGCAAAGGGAAACTCGTAATCTGCGCTCCCGTAATGAAGGGGGCCGGTCCCGTACCGGCCCCTTTCTTTCCGGGAGCGCCAGGGTCGTAATGAGGCCCATAGAGTTTCTCCTGAAGTTGGGGAAGGAGTGGTTAATTCTTAGAGAGGGTGGGAGTGTGTGCCATAGTTGAGCCGCCATGACTGGGAAGCTTCTCCCCCCTGCTCTTTTTAATTTGTACCTAGGAACAACCAGACACAAGGAGTTTTCCGACCTGGTAAGGCGTGATGCAGATTCTAGGACGATTTTCTCGGTGAGGTATACTGGGGCAGCATGGTTAAGACATTTGTGGGTTAAGGACATTGTTTTCAGTTGAATTTTGTCCTTTATGGAAAGCCATTTATTCTGTCTCCTTAACTCAGAGATGTGTTCTCTCCTCGATGTGCTCAAAGCGGTTCTAAGTGCACTACTTTGCAGAATTTTGAGTTTATTGACAATGTATTTACTTGCTCCTATGTAGGGTGCATTGCAATAATCCAATTTTGACAGGATGAGGGCTCTGGCTAGGATAAGACAGCTCTCATTAGAGAGAAAACGTTTGCAGGCTGGTATCAACTTACAAGTATATGCCGTGCTGTGTGCCTCACTAAAGCCCTTCTCCCTCCTAGACTAAGCCCAGCTGCTGAGCCATTGCTACCAAACCTTTGGCTAGTTCAGGCTAAACCTAAGGGCTACATCCCTGTCACCTAAGGTGGGCTTTTCCAAGTTATGTCACAGACAGCAACTTGTGTAAAACTCCCTTACAATTTCTAATGAAGCCTCTTAGCCGGGACAGGATGCCATTGAAAAGGCTTGCAGAGTTGGACACGATAATACATGTGTGTCTAATATACTGTTCCTGCACCCCTAAACTGTAACTGGACAAAGTAGCCACTGTGTTCTCAAGTGGTCCTCACATTTACCATTATTTACAGTAAAACCGTGGTATTATTCTCCAGCTTGGGTCGGGCACCAGGCAGCCCCTTGAACAAAGAAGTTCAATGGAAAGTTCCATTCAGCCTGCAACGAAATGAAAGCTGCCCATAGGCCAGTGGTTACCATTAATTCAAATCTTTCCATTCGTCGCCTTTTGGTTTTTCTTGTGTGAAGAATCATGGCAAAGTAAGTTGGGCAGCGTCACAAAGAAAAGAAGGAAAAAGTTCAAGGTTTGTGTCTTGAGGTTTTCTAGAATGCTTAGGAGCAAGCCCATAGTGTTGACTTTGAAAGATGTTTTTTGCTTAGCATTCACTTCAAGGTAGAAACGCTGAAGCCATGGGGACAGTTCCATGTGACACAGTGGTCTAAGCTATGGACTAGTTGAAGTATCGAAATCAGAATTTTCAGACTTTGCGTGCTCAGTGATGTACTCCACACAGCCACCAGCCCTCCTACACACTACAATCATCTCAGCACAAGTTTAAAATTGGAATAGGATTTCAATATTTCAATACTGTTGCACCAATCTCCCCAACCAAATTATTCCCCCTGACACTGCTTTTGACTAGTCCACATGAAACGCTTACCAGCATTGTAGAATTGAAGGTGAAACACAACTCTGAACTCCTAAAGTGGGAGTGTAGGTATTGAATAATCCTGCTTGGACTCTGTGAGCAGGTATGAGGCTGCTTGAGGCCAGGTCAACAGCTTTAGTTCCTGCAGCATGAGGAGCTTTTAGGGCTTTAGCCCACGTAGAAATCTCCTTGGCATATGATTTCAAAGAAATTTGGCTTTCTATACTGATTGCAACATAACATTTACTACACCGATATTGTCTTGGCAGCTGCATAACATTGAGTTCTCCAGTATGGGGTCTGGCATGGATGCACATGCTGACAACTATTCCCTGTCGTCTGGCTGGGAATTCTCGGTAAAGGAAAAAACAGTTTCACTTTTTTACTGCACGCTTCAGTGTTGGGAGTCCTCAGGTTTGCTCTGCGAGCTACTTCTATGTTTTTTTCGTGTTTTTTATGCAGAAAAAGGTTCTATTTCTATGTTCCAAAAGAGCCATGTGCTCTCAATCTGCCGACAGCTGGGATCCGTTGTTAGTGAGGTTCAGCACCCCTGAAGGGCGAAGATCGTCGAAGTTTCCAGAAGGCCATCGGGCCTATTTCGTGCCCTCCGACCATGACGGCGTAGAAGAAAGAAGGAATGTCTCTCTTCAAGTCCTGCACCAAGTGTGGGCTCCGAAATGTGTTTGTGGAGGACAAACACCTGCAATGCCTCTACTGCCTGCATCCGGACCTCAAGGAAGAGGATTGCGAGATATGCTGCAGATTCTCCAAGAAGATGACAAAGGACAGGCACAGTAGCCTGGTGGTGTGGCTGAACGGCAAGGCCTCTGCCCCGTGCTCCGAGTCCTTTGAGGGTGCCTCATCCGTGGGGGCCCAAGCTAAGCCCAAGCACCAGGGTCGCCACGGAAGCAGGTCTGATGGCAGACAGGGAGCGATCAACATCCCCCTCCTCCTCCGTTGCCAGCCGGCACTCGAGCTCCTCCCCGAAGAGAAAGTCGCCCAACCAGGCTAAGCTGTGGTAGAAGCCCGGGAAACCACAGATGAAGGAGAAGAAGGCCGAGCTGCTACAAGAAGGCCCAGTTGGCACAGGATAAGTCTTCGCCAACGATAGTGCTGGTGGCAGCTGCGCTCTCTCAAGCTAAAGGGGTAGACCCTGAGAGGGAAGCCCCCATAGCGCAGAAGGTTTCCCTCCCTCTGAGGTGCAAGGCCCCTATGGTGACTTTGACAAGGTCTGCCGGCACGCCGGAGAAGGGGACGCCGCCTCAGAACCCAGTTCCAGCCCCTCAGGGTGGAAATAAAGAGGGGGGGCAGGGAGGCCCCGGACCAGCCCGAGGCCCTGGCCCAAGCCATGGAAACTTCATTGATGGACGAAGAGGTTCTTCGAGTCCCTACACACAGTCAGGAGGATGTGGAAGAGGACGGCATTGACGACTGTGCGGGTCATAGTGCTCCAATCACGCCAGTTCAGTTGAGGGATGTGTCGCTGGACATCCTATCAACCCTCCACACCTTGGCGTCAGAGATGCAGAAGAGAATGCCACAATGGCCTGTTCATATGGTCCCCCAGTTCCCTAACCAACCGCCGACGAAGAAAAGGAAGCGGCATTCGACGCCCGATTTCAGCATCCACGTCAGCTCTTATCTCCCCCAGCATACCCAGACACGGGTACAGGGACAGATACAGACATGACCACAATGATATTGTCCGAGTGACCAGCGGGTCCCCGCAGCCTAGGACGTCCCCACCAGACGAGGTGGGATTGTTCTATTCTATGATCGCCAGAGCCTCCGAGCTGTTCTTGCTTGTGCTCGAAGAAACCAGAGGCGCAAAGCCAGGAGGAAGACGATTATGGGGTTGCCCCTCCTGGACGACATGTGGAAGGAGGGCCTAGCCCTCTTGAAGAACCCTTGCATGGATCCAGCCAAGCCGGATAGGCTGGAAAAGAAGTAACAGGTACAGGAATCCTCCTGAGGTCGCAACTGTCGCCGGATTTTGTGGTTTTGACGGCCGCAAGGAGGCGGTCATCTAACCTGCCCTCACGTCTTTGATCCCTCTGGACAGCGAGGGTAAGCAGTTGGATGCCATGGGGAGGAAAGTGATTTACACTGCTGCGTCCACCATCAAGGCGGCCAAGGCACTGGCAACCCTAGCAAGGTATGACAGGTAGCTGAGGTACAAGCTGGGTCAGATTCTGAAGTTCCTCCCCGATGACAAGAGGATGCAGGCGATCGCCCTCTTCCAGGAGAGAGAGGTAGCATTGGATCACACCATCACAGTGGCGCTGGATGTTGCCGACACAGGGTTCTGGCAGATGGGTAACAGTGTCTGCCTTAGTCACCTACGCTGGATGAAGGCCACAAATTTCCGCCAGGAGGTCCAAACAAAGGTACTCGACATACCTTTCGACAGAGATAACCATTTTGGCAAGGTTGTCGGCGAGTCCCTGCAGGCCATCAAGGCGGAAACGGAGACGGCCCGTGTCCTGGCCACCCACCAACAGAACTGCTCTTTGTTTTGTTCCTCCAGAGGCAAGTTGGGCAGGTCTTCGAAAAGGTTTCTCCTCCTTGTACCGTCGGTCTTCCAGATTTATGACCTAGGAAGCCCACAGAGCCTGTTCCCAGGCCTACAATGGAGGAGGACAGCGTTGTCGTCGCCAGTAGGGCAGGACGCCAGCGCCGAAGCGAGCCTGAACTGGCCAGAACGTCTGGCCCCTACCCGTGCACCCCAGTGGGAGGCCAGCTGACGAGGTTCATTAGCGAGTGGGACAAGATCACCATGGACAGATGGGTGCTGGATGCTCTCGCCCAAGGACATACCCTGGAATTTCAGCACAGGTGTCCGCGGATCCCTCCGGTGGCCTGTCAGGAACAGCACGTCCCTCAGCTCTTGGAAGAAGTATGGGCCATGCTACGAAAAGGGGCGATAGAGCTGGTTCTCCAGCAACTCTGGGGCTCCAGAGTCTACTCCAGATACTTCTTGGTAAGACAGAAGACAGGGGGCTGTAGGCCCATTCTAGACCTGCAACGTCTGAACAAGTACCTCAAGTCTCAGAAATTCAGGATGATCACGTTGCAGCACGTGCTTGGCCAACTGGAAAGAGGGGATTTCTTGACATCGCTGGACCTGGAGGATTCCTACTTCCACGTCCCTATTCACAGGAAGCACCAGGAGTTTCTATGCTTTGTAGTGGAGGGACAGCACTACCAGTTCAAGGCCCTACACTTCAGCTTGAAGTTGGCCTCCAGAGTGTACACAAAGTGCCTGGCACCAGTGGCGGCCCATCTGCGTCTGTGGGGAATTCACGTTTACTTGTACCTAGACGGCTTGCTCACCCGGGCCCCTGGCGAGAGTCGGACACACAGAGATGGCCGTGAAGCTGCTGACGGATCTGGGATGCTTGATCAGCTTGACACCATTGCAGAATTCGCTGTTCGTGGGGGCCAGACTCGATACAGTGTCCTGCCTGGCATCGCCTGTAACGCTCACCTGATTCCCACGGAGGCGCAGGTCTGGCTTTGAGTGCTGATGCTTCTTCAATGGTGAAGCGCAGGACTCTGAAGATGGACAGGAAGGGCCCTCTACTCTGGCTTCTCCGGCTCGCAGGAATATTCCCCTGTGCGTGAAAAGGGAGTATTACCTACTGACTGAGTTATGCTCAAGCCTCCCACTCTCTTCCAACCCTCCACGATACCCTTCCACGATTCCCCGTGAAGTCTCACCTTAGGGTCAGGAAGGATGAGCTCTCCATCCTGCTTCTGATGCAGGGGCGCGTTGAAACCCAGTTACTTCACTGGATTGAGGATTGATGGGAGTTCAGGTAAGATTGACTATTCAGGTAAGGCTCTGTAAAAGTTCTGTTGCAAGTTCAAAAGTCCAAGCTTAATAATAATGTTCATTGTCTTTTTGCAGCAAGCGCTAATGCTTATGTCTTTTTTCCCCTTAGGGGCCGGGGTTCGGAATGCCGGAGATATGTCACCGACCCGAAGTGAAACGTGCAGTTCCAGTTCCAGTAAATGGCAGGTTAGTTCTGGATGAGCGCTCGGGAACTGTCTTTGCATTCGCTCATTCAATGTCTTTGTCTTTTTTCCCCATAGGGGCCGGGGTCCGGAAAATGCCTGGAAGCGGCAAGACCCGAAATGAAATGGGAATGACCCAACAGGTAAGTCTTATTCCATTCCTTCTCTCACCTCTTATTCTTGTCTTTTTCTCTAGGCTCTGGGAAGTGGCTGTGTATCCGGATGATCGCTGCTGAAGATGGAGGAACCCAGGAAAGGTGAGTGAAATGCAGCGCTGCAGCGATCGTAACGAAATGCTTTTAAAAATAATGTCTTCCCTTTCAGGATCGTCGGTGATGTCTCCGTGGTGCAGATTTAGCTGGTAAGGTCTCTTGTCTCCCTTTGCAGGTGACCCAGGATGCTGACAGGCGTGGCTGAAGTCCAGATGCAGGAGCTGACACGGTGAGCGTCCAGCTGCGAGGAGCAGAACAACGCGAAGCGTGAGTTGCTGATCGGGTGTGGTTTAAATAGCTTTGGAAGAAGTCCCAAGTGTGTATACTTCCTCCGATCAGGTATGTATCCTTCCCCGACCACACCCGGGTGGAAAGTAGTCCCACAGGTAAAGTAGTTCCATTCAGGCCTCAAGAGGGCCTGGATGTGGCAGCATGGTCTGCATCAGGTAAGTGCACATTAAAACACTTGAACACATGTCTAGCTTTATGAGCCTGGCGCCTAAGGTGCCAGGACAGAGGTCCAATAGGCGCCAGGACTGCGTCCAAAGGGCCCCAGCTTGGGCCCACTGGCACTCTCTGGGGTCGCTGGGTCGGACCTGGCTCCTTGGAGGTAGGCATCATGACATCGCCCTCGGTTAAGGTGTAGCGGCTGTCATCGATAAACACGGCCAAGGTGTGGATCATCAAGTCGTTTCTCAGCATGATGTTATCCTACATCTACCTCATCCGGCTCTGCAGTTTACAGATGCAACCTCTTCAGGGGTTCATGGACGCTCGCTGGTTACAAGTGTCCGGAAACTTTGCGGGCAAGATCACTCTGGACGGCGAGTTCCGTCAGGGCATAAGTTGATGGGGCGACCGCTCCAACATTGCCCGTGGCGCGGGGTTTCAGAACCTTCCATTCAAGAAAACGGTCACAACGGACACTTCCCTGGAAGGCTGGGGAGCCCACACCGGATGTCTGCCCACCAGAGGCCTGTGGCTACCGGCAGAGAAGCATCTCTATATCAATATATACTGGAGCTACGAGCAGTGTTCTGGGCTCTCAAGTCATTCCTTCCGTCTCTGAAGGGCAAGGTGGTGAGGATCTTCACGGACAACACCACCACAATGTTCTACATCAGGAAACAAGGGGGCATTCGATCCCCAGCACTCTCCAGGGAAGTGCAGGAATTGTGGCACTGGGCCACCAGACAAGAGATGTTCCTCCTCCCTCTTCACCTAGCGGGAGTCAAGGACACCCTTGCAGATTTCTTCAGCAGGGAATTGGGCTCCTGCCACGAGTGGGACCTTCGGCAGGACCAGGTAGACCACATCTTCGACAAGTGAAACTCTTGTGTATGGGCATGATATAATTATAATATCATATCATATCAAGTGGGGCAAGCCTCAGATCGAACTGTTTGTGACGGCGGCGAACACCAAATGCCAGATGTTTGCCAGCAGATTCCACCAATCGAGGAGCCTGGGAGACGCGTTCTCCTTCCTATGGGAAGGGATGTTTATGTACGCGTTTCCTCCGTTGCCGCTCCTGCTACGAGTCATCAATACACTCAGACAGTGTCGGTGCAGGATGATACTCATCGCCCCGGCGTGGCCGAGACAGATTTGATATCCGGACCTTCTCAGCCAGTCGGCGTCGCCTCCGATCAAGCTACCACCGGTCCTGGATCTTCTCGCCAGAGAAAGGGGCGCAGACCTGCATCAGGACCCAGAATCACTCAACCTGAGGGCTTAGCTCAAGCAGCCCTAGAGTTTGGAGGATATGAGGTGCATGCCGACTGCAGGGAGGTCCTTGCCAAGTGCTACAGCACAAGTGCAAGCGTTCCGCTATGTGGGGCCGGTCGCAGAAGATTACCACCCTGAGGATCACGGCCCCGCAGATCTTTCCATATTTGCTGTTATTAGCCAAGGCCGGACTGGCGCACGCCTCGATCAACGTACATCTGGCTGCTATCTCCCTCTTCACCAGGTTTCCAGGAAGGTCTTCACTTTGGTCTCATCGACCCGTCAAGGAATTCCTCAAAGGACTTTTTCATTCTTTCCTGCTGGTGAAGGCTCCTGCCCCGGCATGGGGACTCAACGTGGTTCTGACGAGGCTCATGGGGGCTCTCTTTGAGCCAATGCATCAGGCACCTCTCAAGTTCCTCTCATGGAAATGGCTTTCCGCCAGGAAGGTGGGTGAGATTCAGGCCGTATCCTGTAAACAGCCATACCCGACTTTCCACGAATCGAGGGTGGTGCTGCGGACGCACCCCTCTTTCATGCAGAAGGTTCCATCGGAGTTCCACCTCAACAAACCTTTGATGTTATCTGTGTTTTTCCCGAAACCTTTGTCACCGGCTGTGAAGGCCTTGCACTCGCTGGACTTTGCTCGTGCCCTGAAGTTCTACGTGGCACGCAGAAAGAGTTTTCAAATAATTTCACAGCTGTTTGTGAACTTTGGTCCTGTAAAAACATGGGAAGGCCTTGTCCAAGGCTTCCATCTCAAGGTGGCTCTCTGGCTGCATCATGCACTGTCCTCGGTTGATGAACAGACCACTGCCCGGCCGTCCGAAAGCCCACTCCACCAGAGCGATCGCTGCGACGACAGCGTTCCTAGCTCGTGTGCCCCTGCTGGACATCTGCAGGACTGCTACGTGGAGGTCCACGCACCCTTTCACAAAGTTCTACTGCGTCAACAAGGATTCCAGGGAGGAGTCCAGAGTCGGCCAAGCAGTGTTACGCAACCTGTTCGCTTGAGGTGAGTGAGTCTGTTCCAGAGGTAAGAGTTGATTGCTTTTGTTGAGCCTTGCCACCTCCCGTGGTTGTGTAATGTTGTACTGCTCTGTATTCGTTATTGGCCAGCATGTGAATCCATGCCAGACCCCATGCTGGAGAAGGAACAAGTTACTTATCTGTAGCTATTGTTCTCCAGATGGTTCTGGCATGGATTCACATGCAAACCCTCCCTCCAACCCATCTGCGGCTCTTCTTGCTCATACTGCCACTTTATGTGCTTACCAAATCTGAAGATGGCTTCCAGAGGAGGGGCTTAGGGAGAGGACTGTCATTGGATGGGGGTAGTATGACCCAGAGGACCGTGACAGAGGACAGTGATTGGTTTAAAGGAGGAATACAGTTTGTAAGTGAAAGTTTATGTTTATGTTTATTGAATTTATATAGCGCTTTAAGCCAAAGCGCTTTACAATATAACAACAGGTACAAAAGTGAGAGAAGCATATTTACAAACATGAACAGGTCATATAACAATAAGTAGAACTATTTACAAGGGGGATCAGAGGGGGAGGGTAGAGGAAGGGGTAGGTGAAGGGAGTTATGGTGTAGAATTTGAGGTAGGGGGAGGGGAAGAGAGGGGGGAGGGGAAGGGAAGGGGGCGTGATCTGGTGTCCTCATTGCCCTTAAGTAGTAATTGTGACCAATTTAAGGTCAGAGGGGAAGAAGAGAGGATGGGGAAAGGAGGGGGGCAAGGGTAGGAGGGGAGGGGTAGGGAAGGGAAGTCAGGGGGGAGTGAAGAATGGGGGCTTTCAGGGAATGGCAGATGGATGAGTAGGTAGGGGTGGAGCGGATGGAGAGTGGGAGGGAGTTCCAGTGTAGGGGGGTCAAGAGTTGGAAGGAGCAGAAGCGTGAGGAGGCACATGGGGCAGGGGGTACAGTGAGGAGGTAGAGGTTTGCTGAGCGGAGAGAGCGTGAGGGGGAGTAAAATGAGAGGAGCGAGGAAAGGTAGGGGGGCGCCAGGTCATGGAGAGATTTGAAGACAAGACAGAGGAATTGAAATTTCAGTTGTGAGAGGAAGGGAAGCCAGTCAAGTTGAGAGAGAGAGAGGAAGAAATAGAGTCTCGAGGGCTGAGAAGACATAGAGTACGGTTTGAGGAGTGGTAGATGGATTTTAGGGGAGTTAGGTGAGAGACAGGGAGTCCAAAGAGGAGAGAGGAGCAGTAGAAGAGGCGGGAGAAAATAAGGGAGGAGATTAGGAGTTTGGAAGCATGGAATGTGAGAGAGGAGCGGGTCTTGCGGATGTTATAGAGGTGGTGGCGACAAGCTCGAGAGGTTACAGAGATGTGGTTGGAGAAGGAGAGAGAGGAGTCGAGGTGGAGGCCGAGATTGCGGGCATGGGAAGATATGGGGAGGTTGGAAAGTGGATGAAGGGAGAGGGAGAAGGGGAGAGAGTGTTAGGAGGGAAGAAAAGCACCTCAGTCTTGTCAGTATTGAGGGAAAGAAAGTGGGATGACATCCAATCTTTTATGGCCGTGAGGCTGGAAGAAAGAGTGAGGTGGAGGTCAGACGTGAAAGAAGAGAAGGAAAGAAAGAGTTGGGTGTCATCCGCGTAGAAGTGGTGGTAAATGCCGAAAGAAGAAAGGACTGGGAAGAGAAGGGAAGGATAGAAAGAGAAAAGAAAGGCTGCCAGCACGGAACCCTGAGGGATGACATAGTTCAGGGGGAGGCTGGAGGAGGAACGGCCGCCCCAGGAGACAGTGAAGGATCGATTGGAGAGGTAAGAGGTGAGCCAGGAGAGAACAGAGTCTTTGAAGCTGAAGGAGGACAGAGTGCTAAGAAGTAAGGGGTGATATACGGTATCAAAAGCTGCAGAAAGATCAAGGAGGATGAGAATTGAAGATTGCTTAGCGTAGCGAGCAGTGAGAAGAGAGTTGAGGACATAGGTGAGGGCAGCCTCAGTGGAGTGTTTAGGGCGGAAACCAGATTGAACGGTGGGGAGGAGGGAGTGGGATGATACGAAAGCAGAAAGTTGAGAGTAGGTAAGGTGCTCGAGGAGCTCAGAAAGAAAGGGGAGAAGGGAGATTGGCCGGAAGTTGGAGGCAAGAAGAGGGTTAGCAGAAGGTTTCTTCAGGATAGGGATTATGGTTGCATGTTTGAAAGCTGAAGGAAAGTGAAACTGTTTTTTCTTTTACCAAGGATTCCCAGACTGACGACAGGGAATATTCGTCAGCATGTGAATTCATGCCAGACCCATGCTGGAGAACAATAGTTACAGGTAAGTAACTTGTTCCTTCCTTTCTTGATTAATAACTTTCAGCTACTTCAACCATGTAACTCCTGGGAGAGGGCATTCTCATGCACATTCGGGCCCTATGGCTATAAACCTGGTGTTTGCTATGGATAAGAATGCCAAATATGCTGATGAGTACATTGAACCATCCAAGTCTGTTTACGATACCGTTTTATCGAGAAAAGAAGGTAGGAAATTAAAAAAGTATGAAAAAAGAATGTAAATAGGGCAAGTTTGTTGCCATCTACCCCGCCTAGTAAGTAAGGTGATAGTAGCCTGGCTGCTGAGGGAAGGAGTTATCGGAGCACAAAAAAAGCTCAGAAACAAGCTTTACTGAGAGTAAAAAGAGCATAAAATAAAACAAATAATCGGACTAATTGGCTTATAGGCACAAAGGAGAAATGCAGGAATGTGGATAAGAAGCAACAACCTCAGATAGAGGAGGCAGGAAAGGGGGACTCCAGCATGAAAAGAGAGGATTAAATGTACGCTGCAGAAGATTCTGAGTGTGGTGGAAGTACTATCTCTGGACAATGTAAAGGGATCAAGTGATAGTCATACAGCTCCTAGTCTTATAGGGGACGGTGGACAAAAGGGTAGTTTGTCATCTACTATTTTTACGATTACAAGTGTATTCGAGGATGAAAAACAGCCAGTAAATCGGAGCTGTATTTTGCACTTTTTTAATCTTCTACCTGCTTTCAGAGTGCTAAAAATCACAGATTTTGAATATGTTGAGAAAATCCCCGAACAATCCTGTTCATTATCCAGAGTTCATTGTGTATCATCTGATGTAGTATCACTGAAATGGGGCTCTGATATTGACCCTCCATAAGAGTTGTGAATAAAGTTAAATCCCCAGAATAGGAGGGATGAGGCTTAGGTATTAAATCATAATCATGTTGCCGAACTGAAATCCCTCCACGTGTCTGTTAGGTTTCCATAGAAGAAGACTCGAAGATACATCTACCAGTTCCCATCTCCTGCTTTTATAAGGTCATTTGTGTTAATTAGATTTAACAAGGTCAAGGTATTGGCTATAACGGGTGGTTGGATGCGACTTTCTGTGGAGAAGCACACACGTAGATTGTGCTGCGATGGTAATTCTGTAGAGACCGCCAAATGTGTGATTACAGCTTGCCCTTCTATGTGGGGCACCTATGTCCAATATTTTGGAAAACCTGTTGTAAAATTGACGGAAACCGCAGCGAAAACCCTTGGTTGAGATGTGTTTCGGGTCACAGTCAAACTATGGTAATAGCTAGTGTAAGAGTGCGGGAAGTGGCTGCAATTAGACTTGCAGCTTTTTAAAATGTAAAGTGTTGGCTGGGTGGAGAATTAGTTCTCCCGAAGTAAATAAGGTACACATTCATTAAATTGAGTAGACAAAGTTTTTAGTGATGAATGGTATGGTGTGCAATATTAGGGATATAAGAAATGTAGATAGCCACCCCAGGGTCAGAGTCAGGTAGCTTCTGCCTTTCCCTGTCCACGTAAGAGAGGCTTCCTTCCAGGGAATTAGTGACGAGGTTGTCAGATTCGTCACAGCGCCCTGTGAGTACTGGTGTACTAATCCTGTTCATTAAAAAGGAAGTGTTTAAGTCTTACATATAAAATGACAAATGTGCATTTCACTTACACCTAAAAAGAACTCCCCAGGTGGTGTGAGAAGGTCCTGTCATTCAAAAGTGGTATTTCGAGGGCTGAAATGTATATCTGCAACCACTCAGATATATGTCAGTCCATCTTGTTTCTATCAGAGTATTTGAAGATGGTTGTCTTGCAGATAGATGCCCGCTTTCACATAACTGAATGTGGCCCTCACAGAAAACAACTAGGGTTAATGGTAATGAATGCTCTTTCTAATAGACGGTCCCCTTCAGCCAAAGCCCTGCTCCTCATGGTCTTTATGAATCTTATGATAGGAGTGCTAAACCTTTAACCCCCATAAAGTGTGTATATATATTTCTGAGGCTTGTGGAATCTGCTTAGATCACATGCTGTGCATAGGCCGACATCTAGTGGAAGCTGCGGAGTATTACAGTTTGTTTTTCGAAACTCGAAAATGGGCGTCGACACAGGGGTGCCAGTAATACTATCCCTAGTGTGACGTCCACTGTACCCAAGATCCCTCACGCGTCTAGGATCCTCAGATTGTTTTTTTCCACCATACTGGTCGGAAGCATCTTGCGGAGTCCCCTGGCCTTAGCCATACTTTTGCTTATTATTGGAGTTTAAAATTATTTATTAACATCCTTCCCCACCCTAACGTCGACCCTCGACACTCGACGACGGCTGGAGAAGACATCGACCGTCGGCTGCTGCACGACGGATCTGGGCCTCGGAAGGCCGCTGGCCTCGGCCCGGGCCTAGTAGGCCGCTGGCCTCGGCCCTGCAAGTAGGGAGAGTGGGGGGTGGTACATACTCTTCACTCTTGGTATATAGGTACACCGTATAGGTACACCTTATATATTTCCTACACTTACCAGCCCGCTGCCTCAAGGTGCGTATGGAGGGTACCCCTTTCCAATTCTGCCCCAAGTGCAACCGCAAATACCCTTGGGTCGACAGGCACGCCACGTGCAATCTCTGCTTGCCGAGGGACCATCCCGAAGCGAACTGCAGAGCGTGTAGTAGGTTTAAGCCTAAGACACTTAAGGACCGTTCGACAAAGCGTTGGGCCCACCACGCCAGGCAGGCGGCCATGGCAGCGGAGGGCGCCTTCAGCGATGGCAGCGACGCCGTACTTTCGGACGGCGAGGGCATTACGGCGTCGAAAGACTGCCGAGCGCAGGTCCCCGACCTCGGAAGGTTGTCCGGCAGGGCGGCTATGGGGAAGACACCCGGCGACGCAAGCGCTACACACCCTACACACACTAAGCACACTAAGTCCAACCGAATCTCGACAACGTCGACTTCTCGGAAAGAGGCACAGATAGAACGGTCCGACTCGGTGTCCTCTGGGCGCTCTCGATCGAGATCGCCTCATGACGCAAGGCAATCATCCACTCTTGCCAAGAGTGCCTCGCTCCCTAGATTAACGGAAGTTCGATCGTCGGAAGACGAAGACGACTTCCACCCCCAGGCCGCGCTCCAGGAGACCGAGGCCGCAGTTAACACAAGTGAGGCCCCACGCTCGAAACACACAGATACCTCCCCAGACCCTCGACGACAGCCGTCGAAAGTCTCTGGGGCCTCCAAGGGGCAGGGAAAACATTTTTCCACGCATGGGGAGGGGGGGGAAACAGCGGAAAGCACAGCCTTCCACTCCTGTAAGACCATCCTTCCACCCTAAGCAGACAGACAAACACAAATCTACTGGGACATCAACATCCAGCAAGGGTACACTTGAGTCCCCTAAGTTACCTACTAAAGTCACTACTAAAGTCATACCCTGTTTCAAAGAATGGTCCAGTGAAGACATAGACAGGGTCATGTCAAGGATGTCTTCCTTAGCTGATTTTTATGAAAAAAACCCAGAACATTACCTTTCGTATGACCCTCAAGGGGCCACACCCTCAGGCTCCTCTGATCCTATCCCCCTAAGTAAAAAGGCCCGGTTCGAAAGACCTGAACCCTTCGAGGTGCAGCCTTACTCTACTCCATACTCTACTCCACACCAGGAGTTTGAAATTATGGAGGAACAAACCGGGACTGAATACTATGCGGATGATGAGGACCTGGAGGAGATAGAAGATGAGCAGGAAATTTACAGAGTAGATTCCCCGGTAGAGAGCGAAGCCCCAGTTACCGACTCGCCAGTTGATAACCAGCCCCTCCTTAATGAAGTTCTCGCTCGCGCAGCAGAACATTTTCACATCGACACCCACGGTGTACAGGAGGAAAGGGACTTCGCAGAAGAGTTGGTGGGAGAGAGGAGGCCGGTCGCTCAGACCATCCCTATCCTTAAATCCATCCAACGTAGAATAGATCCATCCCTGGTGAATCCTAACCTCACCAGAGCCATCAACCCCAGAGTCGAAAAACTTTTTCGGGCAGCCCAGTCTGACCCTCTTTATATAAGAGGACATCTCAAACCAGACTCCCTAGTGGTTACCAACAATCGGAAGAGGGCTGGGACACCCTTATCGTCGTCAGAAGCTCCTCCCGACAAGGAGAGCAAAAAACTGTACGGGTTTGGCAGGAAGGTAGCCTCAACGTCCGCCTACCAAGCAAGGATTGCAAACTCCACCACACTGTTGGCAAGTTACAACTGCCATCAATGGGAAGAGGTCGCGGCGCTCATAGCCTCTGCTCCTGAGCCGTTAAAGGGCCAGTTGGCTCGGATCTCGGCAGAAGGGAGAGCCGTGTCTGGTTGCATATTAAAAGCAACTTTCGACGCCGTGGACAACGCAGGAAGATTGATAGCAGAAGGTACTGTTATCAAGAGACATGCGTGGTTACGGCAGTCGGGGTTCAAAACAGAAACCCAGGCTTCATTAATAGACAAGCCGGTGGAACCCGATCTATTGTTTGGGAAAGCGGTCGAAGACGCACTTAAGAATGCCAAGGACGAATACGAGACTCTCAAATCCCTTGGCCAGCTTACCAACAAACCCCCTAACCAGAGGGGGAACAGTAATTTTCGTCGCCCACGCGGCCAAAATTCACAAAGAGGCAACTATGCCCAAGGACATGGTGCACAATGGAACAACAACCAGCAGTCTACCCAAAGTTACGGCAGGGGTAACAAGAGAGGTCGTGGAAGAGGCAGAGGCAGCCCCAACAAGGGAGGTGGCACGCCTCCACCAAAGCAGTGACGCTCAGTTCAGGGTCCCTTCTCACGCAACCCCAGTAGGGGGACGCATTTCCAACTTCACCCAGGCTTGGGAAGGGATCACCTCAGACAGATGGGTGCTGTCAACAGTGTCCACAGGATATTGTATAGAATTACTGCAGCGTCCCCGGAACCACCCTCCACGACAAAGAATACACTCCTTAGAACATCAGAAGATCCTTCTCGAGGAGATCGCCATTCTGCTAGAAAAGGACGCGATAGAACTCGTCCCAGAACACCAGGTAAACAAGGGTATCTATTCAACTTACTTCCTTGTGCCAAAGAAAGATTTGACAATGCGCCCAGTATTGGACTTACGGCCTGCCAACAAGTATGTCAAGCCCCAACAATTCCGTATGAACACGCTACAAGAGGTAATCCCCCTCCTAAAAAAGGGGGATTACATGGCAACCTTGGATATGAAAGGTGCTTATTTTCATATTTCCATGCTCCCAGCGCACAGAAAATACTTGCGCTTCAAGGTGGACAGTCGCCACTACCAATTCAAGGTACTGCCCTTCGGGATAGCTTCAGCACCAAGGGTATTCACCAAGGTACTGGCGGTGGCAGCTGCACACCTACGCAGGGAGGCAATCCCAGTGTACCCTTATCTGGACGACTGGCTCATAACGGGGGAAACCCCAGGAATTTGCAGGTCAAACATTCAGAGGACTATCGACCTCCTCCACGAATTAGGCTTCTCTATCAACGAGAAGAAGTTAAGTCTGGTGCCAAGCGCCTCAAAACAGTTCCTAGGAGCAATCCTAGATACTCAGAAAGGGTTGACCTTCCCTTCGGAAGAGAGAATTCTGAATATACTACTGCAAATTCCACATTATCAGTCAGGTCAACAAATAATGGTACGCAAAGCAATGCGGTTACTGGGCATGATGGCGTCATGCATTTACCTGGTCCCCCACGCGCGTCTGCGCATGCGTCCCATGCAGGAATGGTTGGCGAAACAGTGGTCTCAGGCAAGTGGTCAGTGGGACGATCTAGTGGTCGTTTCGCCAACACTTGTACAGAGCTTACACTGGTGGACAAGAGAGAATCTCGCAAGGGGAAAACCCTTTTACGATCCAGAAGTACAGGCAGTGGTGACTACAGATGCATGCCTGACTGGGTGGGGAGCTCACCATCTCCACCACACAGCTCAGGGTCTCTGGTCTCACTCAGTAGCCAAGAACCACATCAATCTGCTAGAGCTTCTGGCATTATTCCGAGCGCTTCGGGCGTTCGAGCCCCATCTGCTAAACTTGTCGGTGCAGATCCGGACGGACAGCACGACAGCCATGTTCTATCTGAACAAACAAGGAGGGACTCGTTCGCCAAATCTGTCCAAGCTTGCCCAGAAAATCTGGATATGGGCACTCAGACGGAACATCTTCCTGTCATCACAACATGTTCCAGGGGAGCTCAATTCCCTAGCGGATGCCCTAAGCAGAGACTCCCTCCCAGAAGAACACGAATGGGTCCTTCACAGAGATATCGTAGAAGATCTCTTCTCTCGGTGGGGTTTCCCCACTATAGACCTATTCGCCACAAGCGAAAACAAACAATGCCCAGGATTTGCATCCAGGTTCCCCCAGCCAGACTCCCAAGGGAACGCCCTGTGGATGAACTGGTCAGGGATGTTTGCGTACGCTTTTCCACCAACCCCTCTCATCAGGAAGGTGGTGTACAAGATGAACAAGGAATCGATGACGCTCATCCTAGTTGCTCCCATGTGGGCGAGACAACCATGGTTTCCAAACCTACGCAGGATGGCGGTGTGCGAGCCCATCAAACTCCCAGCCTGGTACAACCTACTGTCCCAGCAACAAGGTCAAACAGTGCACCAGGAACCCAACTCAATGAACCTGGCAGCATGGCTCCTGAGGTCATAGAGTTTGGCCATCTCAATTTACCACAGAGGTGTATGGACATCCTAAAAGAATCCAGGAAACCAAACACAAGGCACTGTTACTTTGACAAGTGGAAGAGATTCGTTATTTGGTGCCAGAATAAACAAATCAACCCAGTTGATTGCACTCCTTCCAACGTTGTAACATACATGCTCCACCTGCTGGACGCAGGTTTGGTTTTTAACTCTCTGAAAGTACACCTGGCAGCCCTCTCGGCTTACACCACATCCCATAACAAAGTATCGTGGTGGAAAGTACCAGTAGTTAAAGCCTTCATGGAAGGAGTAAAGAGACTTCACCCTCCTATTTCGAACCCACCGCCAGGATGGGACCTCAATGTGGTGCTAGCTAAGCTCATGGGCCCCCCTTTCGAACCCATGCATAAAAGTAGTCTCAAACACCTGACTTATAAAACGGCCTTCTTAGTAGCCATTACCTCTATAAGAAGGGTCAGTGAAATTCAGGCTCTGTCAGTGCAGGATCCTTTCTTTACTATCCACAAAGACAAACTGGTTTTACGCACACACCCTAGGTTCTCACCTAAATTTATATCTAAGTTCCATGTAAACCAGTCCATCGAGCTTCCGGCTTTCTTCCAGAACCCGCAAAGCTCAGCTGAGGTGAAACTACACACCCTTGATGTGCGTAGGGCGGTCCTCTACTATGTAAATAAAACCAGACCGCTAAGGAAAACAGATCAACTGTTTTTCTCCGTAGCTACAGGCAGAGAAGGGGATCGCGTCTCTAAAGGCGCGATCTCGAAGTGGATTATCAACTGTATACAGCTGTGTTACTCTCTTTCTGAAAAAACTCTGCCTTTTACGCCAAGGGCCCATTCTACTAGAGGCATTGGGGCCACTCTGGCTTTCATTGCAAATGTTCCCCTCGACACCATTTGCAAAGCAGCTACTTGGAGCTCTATTCACACTTTTACTCAGCATTACTGCATTGACACTCATTCCAAGACAAATACACAAGTGGGACAAGCGGTTCTAAGACACCTGTTTGCTCATGACCCTTCTCACATCCCACCTCCTTCTTCTGGTACTGCTCGCTAATCTATGCACAGCATGTGATCTAAGCAGATTCCACAAGCCTCAGAAGGGATACATTACTCACCGTAATCGTATTTCTGATGCTTGTATCTGCTTAGATTCACATGCGACCCACCCTTCCTCCCCTCCGAGAGAAGGCGCATGATTGCTTGTAGTCTTACCTTTCTGTCTATCTGCTTGGATTATCTGTACTCACGCTACTCCTCATGCTTCCTCATGTCAGAAAAAATACAATCTGAGGATCCTAGACGCGTGAGGGATCTTGGGTACAGTGGACGTCACACTAGGGATAGTATTACTGGCACGCCTGTGTCGACGCCCATTTTCGAGTTTTGAAAAACAAACTGTAATACTCCGCAGCTTCCACTAGATGTCGGCCTATGCACAGCATGTGAATCTAAGCAGATACAAGCATCAGAAATACGATTACGGTGAGTAATGTATCCCATATATATATATATATATATATATATATATATATATTCAGTAAACAAAACTTTGTTAAAGGGACGTCATGGTTAAGTTGCACTACTAAAAACCTCTGAAATTCACTAAAAACGTTGTTAACGGGACGTTATGGTTCGAAGTAAAACCGAAAAACCCTTGAAATTCGCCAGTTATGGTAAGCTAAGCAACCATAACTCGCGCCACCACCGTGCACTGCTAGCACTAACACCCAGGACATCAAAGGTGACATCACAAATATCATTGATGACATCACATGTGCATTTACTTTTCATACAAGGGTTTGTAAATGTAATGTTGGCAAACAAGTATCAGGGATTATCGAGAGATGTGTAATAAACCACATACTTCATTACGCAATGTAGTGTTGTAAATAACATTCCATTGCAGAGTTCTTTCTAGTACAGGAACCTACTCATACAGAAATGTAGGTATTGGCTGCAGCATACACCACAGAGGTGCTATATTTTTAATTTTGCAAAGTTAAATAAAGAAACGTTGAATGCTTCTGTATCAGACTTTTCCGTACTGAGAAACATGTACTAAGTAACTAATAATGCATCACTTACTACATATTTCTACTACTACACAGAAAACATGAATAGACTACAATGCATACAAATTTGGGCCTTATATATGGAGAGTAAAGTAAGGAAACAAGAGGCAGTATCATTAGCAACTGTGTATAATCTATATGATTGCATTGACAGCCAAAAATGATTGCTGTGTTTCAGGGCTGCTTCTTCCCCTATATATGTGCATCATAAGATGGAATTAAATTCTAAGGAAAGTAGTGTAAGAACATGTGAGAATAGCAATATCTATAAATGCAATAGCTTTTGAAAGTTAAGTTTCTGACTGTCAGTAAATAAACCCACCTAGCCTACATATGGCAGTGAACAAAAAAGAAGGGGCTAGACATGTGATGTCATCAGTGATGTCATCAATGATATTTGTGATGTCATCTTTGATGTCCTGGGTGTTAGTGTTACCAGTGCACGGTGGTGGCGAGAGTTATGGTTGCTTAGCTTACCATAACTTGTGAATTTCAAGGGTTTTTCAATTTTACTTCGAACCATAACATCCCGTTAACAACGTTTTTTTTACTGAATTTCACAGGTTTTTAGTAGGGCAACTTAACCATAACGTCCCTTTAACAACGTTTTTTGATAAAGGTCATCGGTTTGTAGTAGTGGCACGTAACCATAATGTAAAGTAACATCTGACTTAATTGCACACCTTGCAGAGAATGCCACATGACCATATGCTGGCGTACAGCACGGTGACGTGTCTGAGAACCTGTACACACTTAACAATAAGATGTATGCCTCGTGAACAGTGTGGAAATACATTTTTTATTGATGTAGGAACTTCCACCTTCAACATTTCCCTTGCACAGCTCCAACACTTATTCGTAGTCAGCCATTAGCAATGTAGTACACATTACATACTTTTAGCAAAAGTACTAGCTATCTGAAAACAACATGAGCTAAGGCCATCCCTCCTCCCCAAGAAACAGCACCACTGCTGTAATGAAGGAGCATGAGAAACACTGCCCCTACCTTACGAATATCAAACGCACAACATTTTCCCCCGTCCACCTACCCCCCCATATTACTGTTTGGTGCCTCTTTCCTCATTTCTGTTTGCAAATTTCCTTCGTACCTGTCCTTCCAAAAATAAAAGCCATCCGTAAACAAAGTAAATGTTCCTTTAAGAACCACCTTTCAAAGTGTAAACATATTTAAAAGAAAAAAATTGCATACACTCCATTTACTTTATATTTATCAGTAAAGGACATAGACGCAATAAGATTTGCCATTAACAATCTAGATTTGCAAAGCAGTAACGTGTGCTACTAAAAAATAGGATTTGTCGTTATAATCCGGGACGCCTCTGGCGTCCCGGATTACAAAACAAAATCCTTTTCTAAGATGGCCACCATAGAAAGGGAAGGCGGTTGTTCCATACATGGCCCCTCTTCGCTTTCCATGGCATCCTGCAAAAAGCAAAACTACATGCTGTGACGCAGAACCTGAAAATGAACACACAGCGACGTACAACGTAGCACGTTACATTTTGCAATAATAAATAGCTTTGTAAAAGAAAATATTAACATTTTAGATTTTGTAAAGTATTTTTATTTCACAATAAACTGTTCGAGACCATCTGACTATTTCCATTTTCAATCAAATAGTAACTTTGTTTCTTGGGTCGTCTTCGAAAATGTTAATCGTGATGCACACGTTGTTTTTTTCGTATACGCAAAGTATTTGCTTTTGATAAAGTAACCGCTTCGGTCGCACAGTGATTTCCAAGTCGTCAGCATGAACTTCGCCCTACACCATCATAAAACATGTTATGTTACTTCTAATGGCCACTCCAGCGTATGGAAAAATGGGTCCGGGCCAGTCGTCCCACAAAACCGTAACGGTTAGGCAGCCGGTCACGAGTACGTGCATCTGGCGTGCAAAGAAACCATCACTTGGCATTTGGAATCCATGGCAATCACAGTACGGCAGAATGTAGCTGTTCGTAAAACGTAACAGAAAATACGTATCAATACCCAACCTTCATCATACAATTTAAAAAAAAAATAAATAACGTGGAAACTGATATACAAATCGATGTGGTCATACATGACATTTTGAAGAATTAATAGCGTTGAACATGGGTGAACATAGTGATAGCCTACAAACGGCGAGAATCTGCACTCTCCATAAGTAAGTAATGTAAAAAAGTAAAAAAAAAAAATGACAACAACACAGAAAGATAGTACCTCAGTTACAATGCCAAAATTATTATTGTGGTAATAAAAAATTAAAACTCGTTCCGGTGTAGAGTCGTCAAAAATAAACTTACACAATATTTACCGTCTCCATTGTCTTCGTTAAACCCAGACAGCAATGTACTTGCACCAAAGAATCTTCTTGAACTGATATTACATGAGTCTTACAAACGTTTTGAATACATAACCTTATCAAATGGTATTTTTTCCAAACTTTCACTCCCTGCATTCTTACTGAATTTTCCCTCTGGCTCAAGGTCAAAAAACAATTGACCCTTATGGGCTCAGTCGGATGCGTGGGCCTACTGAGCTCGAAAGATGCGTGGGCCTACTGAGCTCGCAACCAAAAAAGCAAACCAAGTGACCTTCACTCAGAATGAAAATACATTCTGACTTTGCAACAACATATCTGAATGCATGCATGAGAACTGGTGCTCCCATACACTTGCAGACCCGCTATTTCCATCAAAAGGTGCAGGTGGCTGCCTCAGATTTCAAACTCTAGGACGCCGGTCTGACTGCAATATTATTTTAAATACATTGTAACACAGACACAGTAAATCTTCGCCTGTACTTAATGGACACTATATTGAGCAGCAACTTCCAATTTAACATATGACTTTTTGACTTCCTGCTGCCACATCCCATCCCAGCCTCATTAACCCTTACCTTCCGAAACAGTATTTCATAAGGTTAACAAGTGCAATGGTGTGTTGTTTTATATGTGTTACCGGCGATGCCCATGTACATCAAAAAACGAATGAAAGAGGGCGGGCGCAGCGTAAGAATCTGACGCACTTCACGCCGTTCATCATCCAATCAGTGAGCGCGCCACATGTCCACGGACATGACACAATGGATTAGCCAATCGGTATCTTGTCTGCGGAGCGGACATAGATATCACTAATTTTTTTAGACACACTTTCTGTCATTTTAAAGAAAACTACTGGACGGATTGGCGGATTGGCAGCAAATTTACAAAAGCACGCTTTCGGGACCAAGCTCCTGCTGCAAATGTGGTGGAAATCCGTCCAGCGGTTTGGGCTGTAGGCGTGCACAAAGTTTTTCCCCCATTCAGTCTATGGGAAAAAAAGACGTTTTGGGACCCCCCCCTATAACTTTTCCCCCCCTGGACCAAACATCACCAAACTTTGCAAAAAATTCACAGTTGCCCATATACTTGGCCATATAGTGCAAAGTCTGGTGTGGATTCGTCCAGGGGAAGCGGAGTTATAAGCCGCCCAAAAAGTGCTCTTCCTATGGAAACAGCAACTTAACCATAACTACACAGCCACTAACGTGGCTGTGTAATATATGCGTCCATATCTGGGCTACTCGGACTTCCGAGCTATTTCTCCACAGACTGCATAGAAGTCCCAGTCTAGTGAATATTTTGTTGTTCAGGCGGCATGTCTCAGCCAATAAGGCCACATCCACAATAGTTCCATCATTCCCATCACAGGGCTAGGCCTTTTCTCCTCAAAATAGTATTCTTCACATAGATCATGGTGAATTATTATTATTTAATTATTTTTGGTCATACAACAGACAATTTTTTTTTTTTTTTGTTTTTTTGTTTTATTGGTTAAAATTAATTCAACCTTTAACATCAATAACAGTTAAAAATACAATTAATTAAAACAATTGAGAAAACCAATGAATGCATACAAAAATCTTGTGAAAAAGGACCAAAGAAAACTAGCGTTGCAAATACTTGCAAGCTATCTTAAGAATCACTCTCACTCAATAACGAATCAAACAAAGATGTAACTGCGTTTATAATGGACGTAGTTGATCCTGACAAACAATTCCACTTATGAACTACTGTAGACTTCTAGAATGCCCACTACTTAGTGTCTATGGAGGACAAGTTGTCCCATATCAGCCCCGCAAGGTAAGTCATCTGTCTGGAATTGATATCCTTCTTCTCATTGGTTTATGGCAGGAGTTTATTTGTCAACAGATGAGGATTTTGTATTTCAACAAACAAGACTGCATTCACTCACTCGTCTCAGCTTTGTTATTAAGCAACACAATATATGTGCAATAGCATCTCATTACTGTGAAACACCATCTCACTGCCAAACACTAACCTATGGGGTCTCGAACCCCCAGGCCGTGAGACCCAGCACACTGCCTCATACACCCTCATAGCCCTCACAAATGTGAGCTCCCACAGGAAGTAGGCGGAGAGCCTACATCCTATGCATTGCTGTATCAGAATTCAACAGGAGGCTTGGGTATTAAATTGCCCTCTATCATCATTTCTGTGGGCAGGTGAATATGCTCAGAGGATCCAATCTTGCTGTATTGGAAAGATGGTTTCTCAATCCAGTACCTATAATGCTCCTTGATTTCCAAATGTATTCAGGAGTTGCTGACCTCCCAGAGATGCTGCTTTACTTTGGTGATGCATTCTTACTTCGTCGGTTCTGGTTTTTGAACATCCTGGACCTTGCATTATTTCACCTTCCCATTTTGAGAGTCTTCTGACTTGGCAAAAGAAGCCTGGTTCTACACAGTTAAGTTCGAATGGATTGTGTCCTCCAACGTATTCCTCATCTTTGATAATCACGTCCAGCTTCGGCTGCTTCGGAAAACATTTCTCGGCAGAGGGCGGTGAGTCGATGTCCCTCGAAGGCCTCCCTCGAGGGGAACGTCATCGGGTGTATAAGTAGCACGCGCAGCGCCCATTGGCTTCAGTTCCGTTTTTCCGCAAACGTGTTTGCTTCGGAGACTCAGCGCTCCTCGCTAGTAATTATTTGCTACACAATTCCTGTAAAATCGAAGTTAATCGACGACAATGTCTTCGTCCTCTACCCCGACGACTCCTTGCAAGGGTTTCAAGAAGTGTAAGGAGTGTGATTCAAAAATGTCGATCACGGATCCCCATCGTTCTTGCCTGTGGTGCTTCAGCGTAGGCCATGACACCGATTCTTGTGCAAAGTGTCAGGTTATTACTGGAAAAGCCCTGCGAGAACGAAAGGGGGAGTTACAGGTAGTTACAGGTAGGGAAAGTGCCATGTAAAACTAAAACCGAGCAGTCCTCAAAAAGCGATCTAGGTCCCATAGTGGTTCACGCTACTCGTCCTCGACAAAGCGATCGAGGAGACGGCACCATTGGTCAACATCCTCCTCATCCTCATCGGATGAAGCCCCCAAAAAATTCAAGTGCCCCACCAAACATTCATCATCTGAAGATTGGGAGGCATTCTGCTTGAAAATGCTGGAAATATTTTAAAAGGGTAAGCCTCTGTGCGCGCCTTCTTCAGAAGCCGGCAGAGAGCGGTCCCATACAGACACTTGTGCGCCCTCGAGCCCAGGTGGTCGAAGGAAGGTTCACAGAGAACCCTCGAGGTCTCCGGCGAGTAAAAGTCACCCGAGACGTGACGAGCGTTCGAGGTCCTTGACGCCGTTGAAACCCCCATGACCCTCCAAGCCAAAATTTATGAAGGGAACCCTTGAATCCTCGATGCCATCGGTGCCATTACTCTCGACGCCATTGGCGCCATTACTATCAACGCCATCAACGCCACTGTCGACGTCAGCACCAAAACCATTGACGCCGAAAATTCTGGTGGTTTCAGCACAGCCTACAGATCATGTGAAACCTCATAAAGGCGCCAAACTAAAGCCTTTGAGTGTTCCAGAAAAACCTTTACCCCTTTGCCAAGGAAGGAGTTTTTTTAAATCACTTTAAATCGCTTTCTTCAATTTTTGAAGAAGAAGAGGATAGATCTGGTGAAGAGGATGCCCCCTTTGTCATTGACTTTGGAACTCCAAATGTACCGGAATGTCTTATTTCGGAAGAGAGCTGAATGAGAGACCTGGTTGACACTCATAATGCCAGTGGTGTTGATACATCGCCTGAAATGGAGTTTGGTAGGCCAGAGCCAGGAGAGCATGCTGACTCTTCATATTGTCACCTGATGCCCAAGGTGGTAGAATATCTAGGCTGGGCTAGACCTATGGTTCAATTTGTCCAAGATGACCTTACAGATATTCTGGACCAAGGTCAACCTACAGACCCAATCTTAACTTTTCATGTGGCTTTACAAAATAGGGTGGCCAGAAATTGGAAGTCCCCGGACACCATCCCTGTGGTGGATAAATCCCTCACAAGAAAATACTGCCCTTCCTGTATTTACCCTGGCTATCTGTCCAAGCACCACATTCCCGAGAGTCTGGTGGTCCAGGCAGCCATGGCTATATCAAATAAGGCAGCGTACCCTGCCATCCCTCCAGATGGATGGATGGCGCAGAAGATATTTTCAGCTGGGAATATGGCCCTGAAGTCGGCCAACTCCACATGTGCCTTAGCCAAGTTTTCGTACACTCTGTGGGAGTGCATATCCATGGTGGCGGAGCACATTCCAGAAGGGGAGGAAAGGGAAGGTTTCCTAGCTATCGTTCATGATGGAAAAGAAGCCATGCATGTATCACTTCAGTCTGGATTGGACAATGTGGACAGCATCAGCAGGTCCATGGCTACGAGCACGGTGATGCGCAGATTTGCGTGGTTGAGCAAGTCGGGTTTTGCACCGGATGTGCAGGCTCGTCTGCTAAACATGCCATTTGACGGGTCTCACCTATTTGGCAACAAGGCTGATGAGAGCCTTGAGAGGTTGCAGACCTCAAAGGCAGATGCCAAATCTTTAGAGGCCGCTGTTAGGCAACCTTAGGCTTTTTGTTCTTCAGGACAACCATGGAGGGGGCGATCCTATCATTACCACTCCTCATTTGGAAAGGCGAGAGGAATGGGCAGTCAAAGAGGACAAAGAAAAAACCCTTGCGATGGACGAGGAAAAAGTGCTAAGCCAGCTCCAGCTACTGCTTCCTTGCCATCAGCAGCTGCAGCAACCGCTCCAAAACCACTTTGAAGCTTGCGTCATGAATCACCTATGGGGGGGCAGACTGTCTCAGCATCTCGAAGAATGGTGAGCCATTACTTCAGATGCTTGGGCTCTGGAGACAATATCCCAAGGTTACTGCCTTCCATTTATAATGCAGCCTCACAACAACCCACCGGGGAAACACTCTTTGAGGATTCCTGATCCGCTCCTTTTGCAGGAAATAATAACCCTGCTAGAGAAAGGTGCTATAGAACCAGTACCTGTAACAGAGAGGAACAAGGGTTGGTATTCCCCATATTTTTTTATCCCCAAAAAGGACGGAGTACTGAGACCCATCTTGGTCTTGAGATACTTGAGCAAGTCCCTCAAGAAGGACAAATTCAAGATGGTCACACTTTCTCAGATCCTTCAGGCCCTCCAGTTACAGGAATGGTTGGTGTCATTGGACCTTCAGGATGCTTATTTTCATGTGCCAATCCATTACAGGCACAGAAAATACCTGAGGTTCGCCGTTGGAGGCTCGCTCAGTTTCAAGTCCTACCATTCTGGTTGACCTCCACCCGAGGGTCTTCACCAAACTGATGGTGGTGGTGGCAGCGCATCTCAAGAGAGGGGGGATACCCCTACCTGGACGATTGACTGAACAGGGCACGTTCTCCCGAACAGGCTCTGGATCATCTCAAAGTCACATGCCACTCTCTTCACAGACTGGGCTTCTCCCTCAATTGCAAGAAGTCACAGATGACACCTTCCCATCAGCTTCATTGCATCAGCTCCATTGCATCGGAGCTGTACTAGACACATCCTTGGGAAAGAGCTTGCCAACCAAGGCGAGGGCTCAAGACATTCTTCCGATTGTTAGCAAATTTCAAACTGCCCAGAATCTTTCGGCCTTCGATTTCTTGGGGTTGCTCGGCCTCATGGCATCCTGCATTTTTCTCGTGCCAGAAGCCTGCCTGAGAATGAGATCCCTTCGGAGGGCTCTAAGAACACAATGGTCCCAATTCTCAGGAAAGATGTCGGACCTACTTCAGGTTCCAACCAGGGTCTCACAGGATCTGGTGTGGTGGGCCTGCAAGGACAATATTCTGAAGGGAGAACATTTTTGGCAGACATGGCCGGAGATTACAATAGTGACGGACGCCTCACTCACGGGGTGGAGAGCCCATGCCAACGGTCTGGCAATCAGCAGTCGTTGGTCTCCATCAGAGTCCAAACTACACATCAACCTTTTGGAGCTGAGGGCAATCAGACTAGCGCTGAAGGTCTTTCTGCCCTCTGTCAGGGAAAAGAA
Organism: Ambystoma mexicanum; assembly: GCF_040938575.1. NCBI lineage: Eukaryota > Metazoa > Chordata > Amphibia > Caudata > Ambystomatidae > Ambystoma > Ambystoma mexicanum. Next base: position 1,574,669,697 of record NC_090932.1, read on the forward strand.
TGTCCTGATAATGACGGACAACACAGTGGCCATGTTACCTCAACTCGAGAGGAGGTGTAGGGTCTCTACCACTGTGCAGAGAGGCAATGCAGCTCTGGTACTTGGCAATTCGAGAAGGAATCTCCCTATCGGCAGTTCACCTAGCTGGGGAGGAGAACACGACGGCGGACGCTCTGAGCAGGCAGAGCACAGTTTCCCATGAGTAGGAGCTAGCTCAGGAAGTCCTTCAAGAGATCTATGCCCTTTGTGGAACCCCTCAGGTGGACCTGTTTGCGACCGGAAGCAACCAAAAGTGCGAAAGGTATTGCTCAAGGGAATTTCCTCCGAGAGGAGCTTGAGGAGATGTGTTGTGGTGGATTGGGATTTTCCACTTCTATACGCATTCCCACCGATCCCTGTCATTCCTCAAATAAGCAGGAAGCCACATGATCCTAATTGCCCCGGATTGGGCCAGGAGATTGTGGTACCCTGACCTTCTGGATATGTCCATCTGTCCTCCGATACGTCTTCCACAAAGAGAGGACCTTCTCTCGCAAGGGGAGGGACAGGTTCTCCATCCAGAGGTCAACACTCTCAACCTTCACGCGTGGTTTCTGAAAGGTTGAGATACAAGGATTGGGACCTCCCGGATGACATAATGGAGGTCAGCAGCAAAATCTCTGTACCGTTGCCGCTGGAACAAATTTTGCGACTGGTGCAGGGAAAAGAATGTTGATCCTTTTCTGTGTTCCACTCCGGATCTGCTTTCTTTTCTCCTTTCATTAGCACAGAAAGGTCTTAATATTGGAACTGTTAAAGGTTACCTGGCAGCGCTTTTCATATTCAAGCGCTTTTCGGAAGAATGCTCTTACTTCAAAAATCCCTAGGTGATTAAATTTCTGAAAGGGCTCACAAAGGTGTTCCCGCCTTCTACTTTTCAGGCTCCAGTTTGGGATCTTAATATGGTTCTAAAATCTCTAATGTGTGCCCCATTTGAACCCTTGCACACATGCCCATTGAGGTTATTGACTTTCAAAACCATATTTTTGGTTGCATTGACATCTGCACGTAGAGTGAGCGAGTTGCAGACACTCTCCTCCAGGCCACCCTATACCGTATTCCACAAGGACAGGGTTGTGTTGAGGGTAAAGCCCTCCTTCTTACCTGAGGTGGTATCTGATTTTCATCTAAATCAAAAGATTGTTCTGCCAGCGTCTTACCCCCTGCCGCATCCCAGTAAAGTGGAAGAGAGGCTCCATAGATTGGACCCAAGAAGAGCTTTAAGCTTATATATTTCTAGATTCCCCAAACTAAGAATGGATGACCAACTCTTTATTAGATACACAGGAAGAAAATTAGGACAAGCTGTTTCGAAACAGACTTTGTCAGGGTGGATTATACTTGGTATCTCAGAATGTTACAGAATAGCAGGCAAGGACCCGCCAGAGGGTTTGAGAACTCATTCCACCAGAGGTATAGCCTCTTCTGCAGCTCTTCAAAGGGGAGTACCTATTAGATCCATTTGTGATGCTGCAACATGGTCATCGTTGCATACGTTCACGAAGCATTATTGCCTGGATGCTTCCCATTCTCAGGATGTGAAGCGGTACTGAATTCAGCCTTATGAAAAGCCGACAATTCTAAATTCTTCTCCCTCCTCCTATTCTACATATTGCTTTGGGAGTCTATCAAAGATGAGGAATACGTTGGAGGACACAATCCATTCGAAGAACAAGTTACTTACCAACTGGTAACATTCTTTTGATTGGATGTTCCTCCAACATATTCCTCATCACCCTCCTATCTACCCCTCTGTAGAATGTCCTATGCTGTTACAGTTTTCGTTCTCGCAAGGCTGACTACTGCTTGCCTAGGCTAACAGCCAACGCGAACAGGAGGGAAAAACAGAACTGAGGCCAACGGGCGCCGAACGTGCTACTTATATACCAAATGACGTCACCCTCGACGGAGGCCTTCGAGGGACATCGACTCGATGCCATCGACGCACGGTGCCCTCTGCTGAGAATTCTTTTCGAAGCAGCTGAAGCTGGACGTGATTATCAAAGATGAGGAATACGTTGGAGGAACATTCAAGGGAAAGAACGTTACCAGTTGGTAAGTAACTTGTTCTTCTATCACAGAGCTCAGCTCATTAGTTCTTGAGAAGCTAGTTTTCGATCACCTTGGACTATTTTGAGAAAGACTAAATATTATTGGGGTGACTAGGAAGCTATTCACTAGACAACAGTATAAGATCAAGAAGACCAAGTACTGTCTTTCTGAATAGGCATACCAACTGTACTATTTTGTGGATAATGTGCTGTCTTTTGTTTCCCACCTGGCAAGTTCTATCTTGTATCCGCTATTTGTACATACGTTGTGACATGTCGCATCCTGATTAAGAGCTTCCACCTGGAGAGACTATTTTCACCATGGCAGCCTTTTTCTGTGCTCCCTTGGGAACACCACAGTTTCTAAGCTTCCCTGTCGCAACTGTGATCTCATTTTCTTACTTGCGTTGTGGCCCTGAGGTAGCCTCTTGGCGCAGGGCAGGTGGTAGTGGCTTACAATGTCTTTGTGAAGCAACTGCCTCTTTTTATGACGTTTTCCACCTGTTGGCAGACCCAGCTGGTGAAAACGCTCATGTGAATGTGGATCCAGTAATGGGATCCCTAGGTCAGTGCGCAGACTGTAGTAGTAGAGCCGCAGTCAGACAGACCAGGTTGAAATGGCAGTGCCAAAATTTAAACCTGCGTACTACCTCGAGCAAGTCCAGTGCCTATTGTTTTATCTCACTGGTAATAGTTAGCAGCTGGCAGAAAAGCAAGACAAGTGGCGATATAGAAAACACCCAGGCACAAGAAGGAGCAGCAGAAAGAATGCATTCAAAAACCTACAACTCGTTTATGATAAAAACCAAGCTGGCAGACTGGACGTTTCAAATGTTAGCTTCAACTTCACATATGACCACCCAGGAGATGAGTGCCCTTAGGCTGTCATGCCCAGATTAAAACCCTTGTTCTTTCTATGTACAAGCTAAGAAAGAAGAGGGAAAGTTGTTGACTTATTTCGAAGCGTAGGTGATACCCTGATCCTGTGTTCCAGGAGAAGAGGGTGAACAGGCTTATATGACACCCAGCAGGCGGAAGACTATGGAAGCTGATGTAGCACTCATTCTTTTGTGTTCTTTTTCCAGCCCACCCTTTCTTCTGGAAGAGCTCAAATGGCACAAACAACCTTTGTTTGCCAGACCATCATCGGGCCACAGATCCACACAACTGGTCATATATATCGTGGGTCTGGGACACCTAGACTTTGACCTTAAAGTGATGATATACCTGACAATAGAAAGCTGCAGTTAATTGGTAGTATACCATGACCTTTGCAATAAACATCCTTAAACATGCCCTGGTTGTGCTGGCTCTCCTTCAACCGCCACCATATTTTACGGCAAGGTATTACATTTTTACCTGGCCCTTGGAACCAGTTTTCTGATGTTTTAGATTTTATTCGTTTTTGTTAGGCCTTAAGGATATCATTGTGCTGCCTTATCTTATGAGAGTAAATTATATAATATAAATATTTGAATATACATGTAAATATGTCTGAAGGAAGGGGGTACTGGGTATGGCATTTAGCATTGCCCATTGTAACTCTTCTTCTCCGCATCATAAACCACATTCCTTATCCAGCCACCCCTCAACGAACAACCCTCCTACCAACTCTTTTGCTTTTTTAATTTTTGTATTGCCCTATCACAATTCTAACACTTCTTTCACAAATCTAATTATGGCTAGATCCAGATATATCTGATTCCAGAATGTATTTTGAGGGGTCTGACATGTGAGGCGGACAAGTAGATAGAGCTTTCCTACATGTATCCATCTTTATTCCATCTTTATTTAAATAATAAGGGTGAGAAAAACGCCTCACTTTCCCTAACCTAATGAGGATTTCACTCCCTATTAAACTAAGACTAAAGGAAAACACTCTAAAAAGGTTTCTGTCCCTCACACTTAAACACATAACAATACATACAGGTATTCGTAGATGGTTGATCAAGCTCAACAATATAATAATTATTTGCAAGCACAGTTTTTATACCCAACGTTCCTTGTAATCTGGGTCAGTTCCCCTTTCCCCATGGTTAAAGCAGGATTCTTAGACCAAAGTTCCAGTCAAGAAAGATATTTTCAATATCCAAGGTCTGTTTGAAAGTACGACACAAGTTCTCTTCACTCCATAAGTTTTCCAATTGACACTCGGATCAAATACAGCAGACAGTTCTCTTCCAAGGTGATTAGTCATAGTGTTCACAATGTTCTGCTTCAACAAAACCATTGAACTTTTACCTTTTCTCTCTGTAATTATTCAATATCCTTCTCTTCATACATAATAAGATTTTGTCAGGATGGGTTTTTATCCCAGTTCAAACCATCACATTCTAGTGCCTTGCCACTTTCCACGACAACCTTCAACCACAATGCAGTACTTCAATGTCTTCTACCTGGTCGACTAACCTGTCAGGACTAACCATTAAACAGTTCCTTTGCTGGTATACTCGCCTGCCAGGATAACACTCCTACTACTGCTACCAGTACTTAGTGGTGAGGTCTACTTCAAACTTCATAAAAGTCTTCAACCTTCAACAACATTTAGACAGATAACCTCTTTCAAAACGGCATAATACCCATTGATGCTTTGTTCCTCTGACTTGTTTGTCACATATAATGCAGGTTAATTTCCTCTCCTCCTTTATAATAATTACAAAGAGGGCTTATTTCCTGCCATCTTTGGATTTCTCGGCTTCATCAATTAACTGCTGAAAATAAATCTGCTTTCGTTTTCTTTATATAGAATAATCATGCTTCCCTCCTATTTTTTATTGCCTCTCTCTGGATTAGGAAATGCTGGTTCTCCTCATCAAGTATCGCCTCCTCTTTACTTTAGCAATAGTAGTTATAATCATTTTCAGGGTTCAAATTTTTCTTAATGTAAGAATTATTCCAAAAGTACTTTCATTCATTAGTTTGGTATTCAAAATGTCTTTTCCCAGACAGCGGTCTGTCACGAAGTAACCCGGGCTCACCTTGCATAGGTAAACTCATTGTTCTTCCTCTGCGCTTCCTTCCGACCCACTGCTGTTTCAACTTCTGCTTCCTGCATCAGGATTTAAATTCCTGACCGCTCTGGTCATACCTCCAGTGCTTGCGCTTTCTGTGCAGGAAGTCCACTTCACTCCTTGCATACTCCGGGGCTCTCCAGCCACCGAAGCACCGCACAGTACTGGGAGAGCTCCTCTCTCCCACGGGACAGTCAGGTTCCACACTGCTTCCCGCTGGACAATATCTGCAACTCAAGGATACAACTTATACGACTCTGCTGGGGCCGCAACACACGGGAAAAGCAGCAGCGGTCCCGGCATCTTCGCTCTGCTTCTGATGCTCACACGGCTGATTAGTTCCTCTACTACTGCTACTACTCCTCCTGATCTGCACCTGAGGGGGATGCAAATAATAAAAATTCCTCCTCATGTGTAGGTTCCCAGGAACACTAGACTGTACACTGCAGTTCTGTGCCTCTGAGCCCCTCTTCCTCATCCCAATATCTAGGGCATTATGGGACTTGAAGAACCCAATGTTTTTATGTCTGTTTTTGCTACATACTTTAATTTTACAATAAGCCATCAACATAATGGGATCACTAGGGAAATTAGTTAAGGGTTCTTCCCAATTTCCCTGACCTGGGCCTCTCCACCCCCCCATGCGATCCTCCCGCAGACCACCACCACCAGGGTCAGAATTAGGAAATGTCTGACTTTCCCTGGCCACATGAGAAGGGTTGCTGGCCAGGATATTTGGGATGATCAGCTCTGATTCTTCACAATATTTGTATTCATTGTACTTGGGCAGAATGTAAATTTCAGAAAATAAAGTTTCTTTTTGATACTCAAATGCACACATTCTATACAAATATGGTATAACGTTTCTATGTTTGAGGAATTGTTACAAAAGTGACAACCGTTATCACCGTCGATTCTCTAGACCGAATAGCCTAAATCTCTCTTGTATGCAACAAATTAAGTCAGAATCGTAGGAATGGATTCCTCCACCTACAGTTTGGGAATCTGACTAAGTATTGAGAAAGTACCCCAACCATTTTCTCTCCCTTTACTAGGTCACAATATAATTTGAATTTCATAATGGAGTCTCTCATTACGCCCACTCATATTCCCAAACTTTATTCTTCACTTTTTTCTTGATTCATAAATAGCATTCCTTTTCTACACCACCACCATCTAAGAGTCTCTTGCAATCCTGTATAAACTCATTGAGAACCCCGAAGACCTCTTATCTGCTTCTAAAGAAAGATACTCATATAAAGAGATTTTGACTTGGTCAATAATCTTTCGGTTAGTGTGAAGCCTTTTCCATTTTCATATTGTTGACCATAGTAAAATGCCTTACTCATACCTAATTATAGATATGGGTACACATTTAGGTAATGAGAGGACTCTTCTCCATAACAGCCCTTCTAATGTATTTAATTTCAAAATGGGGGTCTGGTCTCTCATCTCCAAGCCATATATTATTGAGGCTGTATGCCCCAAAGCGATGGGTGGACCGTGTCGGTAACAGCCCGCCACCCAAGTTAAGGACCCAACTGAAGTGAGGGTCCCATAACGAGTGCGGTGGTGCTGTTACCAGGAGGGTCAGCCCACCGCTGAGGGACATATTGCCCTTAGAACCCGTGTAGTTATCTACATGGGAGCTGATGGTGTCTTCAAAAAACAAATATGTACCTTTTATCTCGCGGCTCGGCTCCACGTAGTGCTACTTGTCAATGAAGTACGTTTTCAATGTTGATGACTCCGACTCTGAAAACGGACTTCACTGACGAGCAGCGCTGAGCGTCATGGGTCACGGGATGAAGGTACGTTTATTTTTTAAGACACCATTAGCACCCATGTAGGAAACTACACAGGTGTTAAGTGGTAAAGGGGGTACCGGGAAGGGAAGGGGGCACTGGCTGCCCAGGCAGCTTGGAACACAGGCTTGTACCATACAGTACAGCCCACGTTCCAAGCCTCCTGATTGGCCAGTGCCGCCCCCATCCCACGTGCCCCGCCAGGGTGCTAATGCAGGAACCACCTTCATTTTGTAGAGCCTCATAACTGGTACTGTAGAAGTTTTACCACATTTTTGGTTAACCTTTTTCATTTTGGCGCGAATATTGCCAAGTCATCTTTGACTGATACTCAGTTTTAAAGGGTAGATCTTAAATATGTCAGTTGGTTAGCCTGTTCCAATTTAATATTATTAACAAATCAGGCAAATTTAACTAGTCTGCCTGATCTAGAAAATACTATATTTGGGGCTTTATTACTGTTAATCTGCAGATCATAATCCACTGCATAGTTTTAGAAGATATTTATGGCCTTTTGTAACCGTAGTGGTGTAACATCAAAACCATCAAGGAATTTTAAGTTGGCCTGATCAAGGAGATAATGAGTGCCTTCTACCTAGAGCCTCCCCTAAATCTGATAGAAATAAATTAAAAAGGCAGGGTGCAAGAACGCAACCCCTTTTAAAACTTTTTCGGTATTAACTACTGGAATGAGGGACTCTTGCAGATTTACCTTATCTGATTCGTTGTGTTTAGATGTGATGCAATTAATATGTTTATGGTTTCCAGACACTCATCTCTTATCCTCCTTGAAGTAAGCAATGTTTTTCACAGGAGAAAGGAGAGAGCAGGCTATGTATTGGCACAACCATTATTTTGCTGGCTCAGCTTGTGTTTGACTTTAATAGTTTGGCCAAAGTCCGTAACCCATCACTGAATCATTCTAAATTTCATTCTCTGGATCACTCACCTCTAGTTTAAAAATGGCTACTTCATTTAGTATCAGTCATTGAACGCTCCAATATTGGATTATTTTTTGGATAGGGAAACCTTCTATACTATATTGGCATGTGGATGTTGAAAGGTTCCATGTTAGACTGAGGTATAGCTGGTAAACATTTCCTTCTTGCTTTAGTTATGAGCTGTTGAAAGGTTATATTTTCCTTTTATGTTCTTGTTCCATGGTCACTAAACTATTTAGAACTACTGCATAAGCAGCACACGACTCCTGGCATGTTATGGAGGGTGCTAGCTCTTTGGATCCCAGTTTATATAATTTAGTGTATTTACCTTACAAAAGTAGATTGGGGTGTATGTCCCTGAAAAGTAGGCATTTGCTCTCAATTAGTAGTCTTAGGGCCCTGCCATCTCCAAACCATGGGCAGTTGTCTGCAGTAGTTGAAGGGTTCCTTTTGGACTGTTGTGCTGTTTTTGAAAGCTCCCCATTGGATTACTGTCATCTGGTGAAATGTTTCATCATGGATTTTGGATTGCTTGGGAATAGCTTCCTTCTTAATTGTACCTCGCTGTAGTGAAATACCAATTAATTTACCCTAAATATACGTTTTAAGTAGATGAATAACAATGCACTGATCTCGAATATGCGAGTAAAATGTAGGGGGAGTGATTGAAGATAATTAGAGAGCCCCTTGGTTGGTGAGAAACTCATGCAGATCGACTGCTCAGAAATGGCTAGCTAGTCTGACATAAATTTCTAGCAAGTGAGTGATATTTTCGTTTCTGCAGAGATGTTGTCTAAACTTTGTTTTTTTCTTCGGCATTCAAAGAAGGAGGTACCTCGAAGGAAGACCCAGTTGTCCCCTGCACTGACATCAAGCTCAACAGAGCATTGTGAGTCTCCCTCAAAGCTGGAAAGTTCCCACCTGGTAAAAGAATGGGTGGTAGTCGAGAGGACAGCTATGCCGGTAAGTGTATTTTTGCCCTTGCAAACATTTTGACTTAAATCACTATTCTGGACATTTCAGGGACACTATTTTGTATATGGTACTCTGGAATCAAGCCCACCTGAGGCAGGAGACATCAAGTTACTTGGTACGTGTGTTTTGTTTACAGGTTCTCAAGAAAAGTCACTTCTTAAGCCACAAGTTAAACATAAAGACAGGGTAGACCCATCAGCCCATCCCTCTAAGCCTAGTGCAAGCCCTTCTGACATAGAATATTAATTGAAACCCACTGAATCAATGTTCTCTGAGCTGGCATTCACTCTGCATGCACATATCAACCTTTCATTACCCATTCATAGTCGGCAGCAGAACAGACACACAGGGCATAACACACACCTTCCATGCCTTATATGTAAGCTGCAAACAATGCAACATCTTTCACTTGTCACGTTCTGAAGGCTGGATTCGTCAAATGTTTTTCCTTACTTGTATGTGTGAAGTTGCACGCAAGGAAGGGAAAATGCATTGTGAGGGTGGGAGGATTCACAAAAGAGAATCTGCCCACACAAAAATAGATTTGCACCGGCAGATTCTTCCTTCCCACAGGATTTGTGCCTGAAGTGTGCCACCGAAGAGACTTCCGCATCCAATAGCATGTCCCGGGTTCATGAAGGAATGCACCCTGGAGTTTGGCAGTCCCTATGACTGTTTCTCGTTCACCTAGTTTTTCTACATTACTCTGACACCTCGATTTCCTCCTCTCATGCCTTGCCTCTCCATAGTGTTAGAACTTCTAGGGGGAGTTGCATCTGGGTATGCCTCTAGCTCTTTGTGTCCTCCTGTAAACCCTAGGCTCTCATACTGCATTTTCACAATATTATCCCATTTTCAGTGCTTCTACCAGATTTCCCTCGTGATTTTCAGGTATCGACACAGTTGAAACAGGACCCTTTACGAGAGTACATGATACTGGAGGGGAAAAGCCTGATGACATCTCTCTGGTATTTTTTTTTTAAATTTTTTTTTTTATTTTGTAATTTTATAGTTTGGTTTACAAACTTTTTAAAACAAAAAAAAAACTCTTCTCACAGATTTTACCACAAGATACAAAACGCAATCACTTGTCACAGACTTTAGCATTGTCTTTTGTTTTCAGCATCCCCTTTGACATCGTCTTTCAAGATTTCATCCAAATAGTCAATTATTCGACAGGTCAGCGGTACGTTTTTCCCTCCAAGGATATAAAACCACCAATCTTCCATATTTGAGTTCCTCGGGGCGTATTTCCCTAGGTGTAGTGTTTGTTGGCTCTTAAGGTCCGCACATTCAATTATTAAATGTTTGGTAGTTTCTACTTCGCCCTTACATACTCTGCATAGGTTGTCACCTGTATCCTTGGCGTGTGTTCTGAATAGTTGATCTTTTGTTCTGCAGGCATTTAGACGCAGTTTCATAAAACTGTCACAATGGTGTCTTGATGGAAATTGTTTTATGTACGCTGGTATTGAGTCTAGCCCATTTGCAGCTGGTCCCAGGTATAATGCAGATGCTAAGTTATTGTATTGTTCTGTGTTTAGAATCCATTGCCATTGTTTTATTTTTTTTTTGCAGTTTCAGGGCGATTTATCAACATCTCCAAGGTGATATCTGCGCTGACTAGTATTTTTTTAACGCTTTCTTTCCAATAATTTATCAGAGAACTCGTGTGCTTGCTGTGGCTGTTTTTGAAGATTTCGTAAGCCGGTTCTGGAGGGCTTAAGTTCATTTTCCTTAGGAGTGAAATTGATTTCCATAGGACTGTTCCTTGCAGGGAGTCTAATACCAGCTCATTTCGAATTTTGATCACCGAGATGTAATTTGGTAGCCTCAAAACCTTTCTCCAAAATTTGCCTTCTAGGTATGGCCATATTCTGTGATGTAGATTCCAAGCGGATTCTGCGCCATACGTTAGTGCCGGTGTTACCTTTAGTTGGTAAAATTCCCGTACGGGTAGCATCGTAAATTTCCCGTATAGTCTATGCAGTTTTGTAGCTTGTAGTGCAAATGTCAGGGTCCGCTGTATTAGATCTTTTGACCATGCCCATTCTCTTATTGATGTGTTAAATAAAATGCCCAAATATCGTATTTCTTTTGTTTTTTCTATAGTTTCCGCTGCAATTGACCATTTGTACTTGTTATTCCTTTTTCCTGCCGTCGAACCAATTGACATAATCTTGGTCTTTGCTGTGTTAATGCACAGTTTATTTTTGCGCATGTAATTGTCAAGCGCTGTTAGCAGCCTTTGCAGGCCAATCTGCGTTTGGTTGGCTAGGACTATATCGTCAGCGTATGTGACACCTCTTATTTGATGGCCATTTACTTTCGGGGGAAAGCAATTTACTTGGTTTAAAGCAGTTGGGATATCAGCGATAAAGAGCTTGAAGAGCAGCGCAGCTAGAGGGCACCCTTGTTTCACACCCGTGTTTGTCACAATGGGAGTTGTCAGGTCTCCTTGTTGGTTCAGTCGTACCCTGATTGAGGTGTTTGTATGCAGAGTAATTATAGGCTGTAAGATCTCTTCGGGGCAGCCCCAGCTCCTCAATTTCTTCCACAGTAGCTCACGGTTTATCGAGTCGAACGCTTGACGCATATCGACTAAAGCTAGGTGTATGTTTCTTTTTTGTTTTAGCGCTTCTAGTTTTAACAAGTTCAATATTACTAGGTTCACTTGGGTCCCCACTCCTTTGGTGAACCCAGTTTGTCGAAGGTCCAGGCGGTTTGATTTCGCGGCCCAGTTTGCTAACTTCTGCTGCAGAAAGGATGCCATTATTTTACCAATCGTGTCTAACAACGCGATTGGTCGGTAGTTGGAGGGGTCCTCGCGTAGGCCTTTTTTGTAGATTGGCACTATTATTGCCGTGGTCCATGACTGAGGGACTTTTTTTTCCGTTGCGATGTGATTAAATACAATCTCAATGAAGCAGGACCATTCTATTTTATTCTTTTTTAGCATTACGTTACTAATTCTGTCTGGTCCAGCCGCTCTAGAGTTTTTGAGTTTTGAGATTTTTTTGTTTATATCTTCAAGTTGCTCAGACGTGTCCCACTTTACTTGAGTGATATAGTTGTCGTTGTCTGTGCATTCACTGTTGGTGAAGAATAGTTTTGAGAAATGATCTACCCACGTCGCCTCAGCTACCCCATTAGCCAGCTTTAAGTTCTGAAACGGAGCTTCGTTATTCAAGATCGCCCAGGTTTCACTTGAATTTTTTGTTACTATTAATTTTAACATCAGAGCTCCTCTTTCCTGATCTCTCATTGAGGCAAAGGATTTTTTCCAATTATGGTATTGTTGTTTTCTTTTTTTAATCAGCAGTAGAGTTTGTGGGCCGAAATTTTTCTTTAGTTTTCTTATGTCTTTCCGTACCTCTTTTTTTTTCGTTGATCAGTGCACTCCACTTGTATTTATGTTGTACGTTGTTACTTGTTTTCCTTCCTTTGGGTAAATGAAATTGCATCAGCAGAAGCGTATAGTTTACCAGAGGTACTACCTCATCATTCTCTGATCGTAGTTTTGCAGTCATATTTGAGATTTGTTTTCTATTTAATCTCAGGCGATTGCCAGCTTGATTTGTTTCGAGGGAACCAGTATAAATCCTGTCAGCGGTGTACTGGTCCGTTTGCCAAAGAAGCACTAGCGCATCGTGATCGCTTCTTGTCGTTGTATGCATGGAAAGATCGAGAACTTGGTCCCAGAGATTTGCAGAGACCCAGATGTAATCCAAGGTTTTGTGTAGGCCCATGTTATGCCACGTATGATGAGGCGGAAAGTCACCTGTTAGATTTCCATTTGTCATCATGCAATTCCTCATTTGCATGGCCTGAGTCCATTTTTTACATCTGATTGAATCAATTTCTCCTGTAGTGAAGCTTGCATTTGATCGAAGTTGTGTATCGATTAGATCAGCAAGATTTAAATCGCCGCATATTAGAATCTTCAGGTCATTATGTTTGAGCTGTCCTTGATCTATTATTGCTGTTATTGAATTAATGAAATGTTTAGTTGAAATCTTAACTGGGTTCCAGTATACATTAACTACTAACATATGTTTCCTTGCTTCAGCTGCGTGGCATTTTAGTTGTAACAGTGTGCTTTGTACAAATGGGTTTGGATTTTTTGATTCGATCACTTCCCACCCTTTTCCTTGTTTGACCATCGTTATCAGCCCAGAAAATGGGCGCCCCAGCCTGTTTTTGATTGCAGGGTTTGCGAGAACTAGGTAGCCATCTCTCGTGGGTGTCTCACGCAACCAAGTTTCTTGCAAACATATGAACAGATTCAGTTCTAGGTCTATTGAAAACTCATTGAAAAGATGGTCAAAACCTCTTGTATTCCAGGATACAAGTGTTGAGTGATCTCTCTTTACGTCCATTCATTGCTAAACTGGATTTCTTTCCGATCTTGTGGCAGAGGTGTTTCCGTTTCTCTTCGTGTCTCCATTATTTCTGAATTTAGAGGGGTTTGTAGAAAGTTTCATCGTTTCGCTGAGCTTGGCTCTTACCAGATCCTTAGCTTTTTCGTTTGGGGAGGATCTTTGGTTGTCTCTTGGAGAATTTTCTGGCGAAGCCGCTTCTTGTTTTACTTCAAATCCAAAAAACGACAGTTCTTCTGAAGCCGCCAGAATTGCTTGGCGCACTGCGTGAGATTTTATATGCAGCAGTACTGTCGGTGCTGCGTTCGGACACATATTCTACAATTTTGATGTCATCTGTAGTTATGGTCCGTAGAGCAGGAACACTCTGCAGTAAGTTTAGGATGTTCCGGCGATTTAGATTCATTGAATCATTGTCAGCCAGTACATTCTCGAGTCTCAGTTTACTCACGGATTCATTTGTCTCCTTATTTGTTTCGATGTGCACACTTCTATTAATTTTGGATCGTTGAGCTGCTGTGAATTTGGGATTTGGGTTTAAGTTGGTGTGTGCGTTTGGTGTCGTCCCAGCAGCAGTTTGCTTGTGGGTTTTTCCCTGCTGAAAGCCATCATTGCTGCTGAGTCTTGGGGACTTTGTCGGATTGTTGAGTGCCTGTTTATCTACTACTTTTGTGGTTGGGCCCAGGTTTAGGTCTGAGTTTTCGTCCTGTTTTCTTTTCCGATTTGGTCTTTTTTGTTGGTTTGTCTGCTCAGACGTAGTTGCCAGGTGTTGACTTCTGTTTTTGTCAGGACTCGACGACGTCATTTGACTAGCTTCGTCCTCCGAACTCACTGAGTAGGTGGATAGATCTGCGAGATCGATTGATGAAGGTGTGGAGTGAAGTTCACTACCTTCCGACTCACGACAAGCTCGTTTTTTCAAGTTTCCTTTATCGGGTACCGTTTGCTCATTGATATCATTCGAAACTTTTTGCTTTTTCTTTGCATGGGCTGTCGGTTTTAAAACTTCACGGTCAAACAGACCAGGCCTGGTGGGAGTCGTCAGATTTCTTAAGAATTTTCTGGAACTAGTCGTATGCTTCTTTGCTCCTGCCTTTTTAGTATTTGTGCTCTTTTTTCCTGTCTTTACGTCCTTTTCTTTAGTTTCTTTGCTTAGAATGAATAAGGTCGACTTCGCTGGACCTTTAAACATGTCGAACGTCAAGGGTGTCTTTTTTTTCCAGTCGGGTCATGCGCATCAGTTTGTGAGGCTGGTAGGGCAGTTTTTACTGGATTTTGATGGTTCGAAGTCGACGGGAGCTGACTTGCTTGAGGTGGGATGTTTGGTTCTTGCGCTTGTTGGGGGTCGTGATCACTTTCCACTACCACGACCCGTGTTGCTAATTTGTCATTCGTTCCTGCAGCCTTTTGTTCCAACTGTAATGGCTGCCCGGGTTCTATGGAGGTTTGTGTGCTTACTGATGCAGCACATTTTTTGTAGGGGGCTACAACTACATGCCCGGTCGTGTCATTGGTCCTGACGACCGCTGTCTTTGCTTCTTTGGTAACGTGAATTTCATTTTTTTCCTTTTTATCTTCTCTGTACCGCAGCCATGACATACATTCTAGCACAGCCTTCATCAGGATTTCCTTCTCATGATTGTCACGCATTGCTAGATCGGTTAGCCTTGATTGCCAAGCCGCTGTTTGTTCTATTTCCTTTTCCATGCGTGCTAGTAGCTCACCATTTTGAATTTCCATTTTGTTTAGTTTTTCGTTTGTTGGTTAGCATGGAGCCCTGTGTCGTGATCCCGTCACCAAGCGATTCATATAGCTTGGTGAAAGGAATGAGAGCCAGGGAGGTGGCAGCTAGCACATTGTTGTGTATTTGAATAGCAGCGGCCATTGATATGTTTGGTTTGGAGGTGGCCTTTGTTTTTTCTTCGTTATTAGCTAAGCCACTTGAATCGTTATGATTTTTGCTTGCAGTTGTGGTATCAAAAGTCCTTTCCGCCATGCTTGTGTTTAAGTTTGTTTTTGGCATTGTATTTGTTACATACACTAGCTCGTCCTTTTTTTGTGAAGAAGATGATTGTGTACATTAATGTGCTGGATGTGTGAAGCTGCTATTTTCCAGAATGTTAGAGTTGTGTAGCTCCCAGTCATTAATACTGGTGTGTCTGTCCTTTTTTTTCAATTTCAAATGGGTTTCTGTTCGTTTTTGCTTCATTTGGTCGAAGTCTTCTTTCATTTTCTTCATTAGCTGCGATTCCCTTGCGGCTTCGTGAGTCAAGTTATGAACACATACCGTTGTAAGGCGCGGATCTATCTTTGGTGGGCATGTGCCCATGTCCTCCGCTTGCATGTGTCGCAGAATTTTTGCGACATGTACTGTGGGTTCTTGCATCAGTCTATCATTAGAGATCCTTTCATCACTGACAACATTCTGTGTTTTATTTACAGGAGAGGCGATGTCTCTTTCATAATCCAATTTCCATTTGGATTTTGCCGCTGTCATCTTGGCTAGCCATTCGATCGTACTTGTGTTTGTCGGCAATATTTTCGGGATGGGTGACGTATTTCTTGCTACAATGGGATCTCTACTTGCTGGGTTTGAGGACTCACCATTTTCCATGTTGTCTTTATATTTATCAAGGCAATCTTGTCCCTGGGAATTTTCATCTTCTAGTACAGCGCTGTTTGCTAATTTTCGCGCCTCCTGGGTGCTTCCATTTGGCCGTGTCAACAGTGACAGGGCAATTGAGACTTCTAACAGTTCTCTGTCTGATTTATCTAACCTAGAGGGCCGTGGTGAAACAGTTTTGTCTAGTTGATTCTTTCCATTGGATATTACCAGTTCGGCGCACCTCGTGTCATTATTTGACTCTTGAGTTTGATCCAAGTATATTTGCGTTTCTACTCGAGACGCTTGTTGTGCGCTCGAGCAAATGTCTTTTACAGGTTGGTCTGTGAGTCTTGAGGGACTGGGAGGAGTTTGGTCATTAGACTCATTAGAAACAGTGAATTTACTTGCAAGCTTGTCAAGGGTCCAGGTGTTCAAACTCGCAATCACTAATGTCGAGAGCCGCTGAATCTTCTCAGCATTTTCTTCTCCCCTCCCCTCTTTCGCCTCTTTCGCCCTTAGTGTCTCGTTTGATTGTGCTCTATCGATGGACATCGAATTGTCATCTAGCATCTGACTAAGAGCTTGCATAGGAGTGCATGTTGTACGTGAGTCTGGAGTGGGCGAACCTGGAGAGTTACCATAAGGGTTTCTATTTGTTAAGGCAGGTGAGCTAGGTGTTTGCATATTTGTGAGCAGCTTGTGCGAGTCGGTGTAGTTTACGCTGGAGTTGGAAAGCTCCAGTGTCATGGCAAGGGGAGCTAATTCCTGGGTATTACCCCTGTTGTTTTTAGCTTTTAGGCGCGTTTGTGGGCCAACGTCTTGCATGATCCGACTCACCTCACCTCTACTCTCCTGCAGACTGCAGACTGAACTCTGCCGAACTCCGCGCGCGCTCCGCGCGTTCCCGTGGTTTTAAAGGTTGGTTGGGCTTTTTTTCCTTAAAGCCACACCAACACCAGGATCGACAGAAAAAAAAAACACAAGAGGAGAAGCCCGTCGCTGCAGCTCCTCACTTGTCAAAGGTCTCCTGCAGACTGAACTCTGCCGAACTCCGCGCGCGCTCCGCGCGTTCCCGTGGTTTTTAAGGTTGGTTGGGCTTTTTTTCCTTAAAGCCACACCAACACCAGGATCGACAGAAAAAAAAAACAAGAAGAGAAGCCCGTTGCTGCAGCACCTCACTTGTCAAAGGTCTCCTGCAGACTGAACTCTGCCGAACTCCGCGCGTTCCCGTGGTTTTTAAGGTTGGTTGGGCTTTTTTTCCTTAAAGCCACACCAACACCAGGATCGACAGAAAAAAAAAACAAGAAGAGAAGCCCGTCGCTGCAGCACCTCTGCCGAACTCCACGCACGCTCCGCGCGTTCCTGTGGTTTTTAAGGTTGGTTGGGCTTTTTTTCCTTAAAGCCACACCAACACCAGGATCGACAGAAAAAAAAAACAAGAAGAGAAGCCCGTCGCTGCAGCACCTCACTTGTCAAAGGTCTCCTGCAGACTGAACTCTGCCGAACTCCGCGCGTTCCCGTGGTTTTTAAGGTTGGTTGGGCTTTTTTTCCTTAAAGCCACACCAACACCAGGATCGACAGAAAAAAAAAACAAGAAGAGAAGCCCGTCGCTGCAGCACCTCACTTGTCAAAGGTCTCCTGCAGACTGAACTCTGCCGAACTCCGCGCGCGCTCCGCGCGTTCCCGTGGTTTTTAAGGTTGGTTGGGCTTTTTTTCCTTAAAGCCACACCAACACCAGGATCGACAGAAAAAAAAAAACACAAGAAGAGAAGCCCGTCACTGCAGCTCCTCACTTGTCAAAGGTCTCCTGCAGGCTGAACTCTGCCAAACTCCGCCTGGTATTCACACCCACAGGTTGTTCTCTACTAGTGCTTTCCATTTACTGGGTGGCAGGTAGTTGTAAGCACTGTAGATCTTCCATCGTTTGGCCCAGGAAGACTTTCTGGTCAAGGTCAGGGCTCGATCGCTTTAAGGGTGAACATTTTATCCAGGTATTAAGGCCCTCTTTCTTGAATTCAGCCTACGGTTGGTAATGCAGTCTGACCTATCAGGCAGGATCATGTCAGCAGAGAGGGGAGGGTTGAGAGGGATGTGTTGATAAGAGAAAAGATTGTCAGTTTTCTAGCTCGGGGTCTAGGTAGACACACATGTCCCTCTCTTTGAGCTAGTTTAGAAGTTGGTGTTAGGCAAACTTACTTTTGGGGGGCAGCAGAAGTGGCCTTTCTATGGTGAACTCTATATCAAAGTCTGTAGATCCCACAAGTTATACCATATGTCACAAAGGTGGAAGAACAGTGCACATAGAGATCACAACTCCAGTTTATTGACACTTAGTAAGAAGTTGTCCACCTTGTAAACTATCATAGTAGAAGCCCTGTGGGATCAACAGTACACATGTCTTCCTTGTGTTTATTTGTTGGTGTTTTATAAGGCACCATCTGAGAACACAGTGACTTGGTAGTGCCCTAAGAAGAAGGAAGGTGGGGTTGGGGAGAAGGGTCTGATCATTCACAGCCATGGAACATTCCAGATCAGTTAAGCGCACGGGAAGAGGATGTGATAAGTGCTTCACATGCAAGCTGTCAAGCTGTGAAGTGGAAGAGAGAACAATAGTATACATATATACATAACAAAACATAAAAGTGCAAACCGTGATGAACATTGCCAGTCATTTAATAAGACATGGTTGAGAATTCCTTCGTGCACCTCTGTGAAGACTTCCAGTAGTTTGGGCACTAGCGCCGCTGCATATGTCTTATAAAATTCTCCAAGTAATCCATCGGGCCCTGGTGTCTTAGCAGTTGGCATTTCGGCTATCGCTTCTCTAATTTCCTTAACCGTAAGTGGGGCATCTAGTGCTGCCACCTGCTCGCTCCCCAGTCGTGGCAAATCTATTTGACTCAGGGCGTCCTTTATTTCGAAGGGATTGTGTCCTCCGACGTATTCCTCATCTTAGATATATCCTTCCAGCTCTGCTGGCCTCGGAAAAATTTTTCAGTAGAGGGCGCTGCGCGTCGACGTCCCTCGAGTCGATGTCCCTCGACAGCCGCCGTATCGACGCTCGACGTCATCCTGCCCATAAAGGCCGCGCGCAGCGTCCGTTGCTCAGTTCTGTTTTTCCGCGCTACTCGGTGCCTCGGAATACCGTTGCTCAGTTATTAGTTTAATAAATACTATTTACCTCGAGTTATTCGATACCGTACTCGATGGCTTCCTCGTCGGAACCGACAACTCCTCGATCCGGCTTCAAAAAATGTCGAGATTGTGGAAAAAAGATGTCGTTGACCGATCCTCACAGAAATTGTCTGTGGTGCTTGGGAGCCGAACACCATTGTTCGGAGTGCGAGGACTGTATGTCCATGACAGCTAAGGCCCTGAAGGAGCGTAGGGGGAAGCTGGAGAAAGGTAAGACTTTTAAAGCTTCTTCTTCGTCGACGAAGTCGAGACATTCGTCTCCTCGTCACCATTCACGCTCCAGGTCTCGGAGTGGGTCTCTTCACTCCTCGAGATCGAAACACTTGAAGAGGAGACGTCGAAGATCTCCTTCTCCGTCTTCCTCTTCCTCTGTTTCGCCAAAAAGAATCCCTTGCCCCACGAAACATAGTTCCCGGGCTGAATGGGAGGAATTCAGAAAAAATATGATGAGCGTCTTCGAGAACGCGGCCTTGACCCCCTCGAAGACTGCCGAGAGCGATGCTCTGGTCGAAAGACCCGAAGGTCAAAAACGCCGCGAGTCGCAGTACCCGGCGAAAGAAACCTCTCGAGTGCGTCTCGAACCCTCGAGTAGGACTATGACCTCCAAACCTTCCTCGAAGGTTCCGTCGACGCCGTCGACGACGGTTCCGTCGACGTCGATGTCTTCGACGCCGTTGTCGAGGAGACCTTCGACACACGGGTCTGTCGACTCGACGCCGGCCTCGACACCGGCGTCGACGCCGAGAAAAGTCACGATGTCCACACATCCAGTGACGATCCCCAGGCCCTCGACGTCGATGGCATCGATGGCGTCGATGGCGTCGATAGTGTCGAGTAGAATTCCAATTCTGTCGAGGTCCTCGAGGCCTCCACCTCTGTTTTCGACGCCACGCTCGAAGCCTTCGACGTCGGCGTCGACGACATCGACACTCTCGAGGCCAATTATGACAACGTCGGCACCCTCTGCCTTGGAAATGGGATTTACTCCCTTTATGAGTTCAGAACAATTGGGAACTATATCCTCAATTGTAGAAGAGGGTGACTTGTCTGAACAAGACACATTTGAGTTACAGGGACCTGTAACCCCGGTTAGAGAGGAATTTTCCTCTGAAGAGCGCAGATTAAAGGATCTTCATGATTCTTTAAATGAGGCAAGTGGGTTAGACACTTCCCCTGAGGTGGATTTTGCTAAACCAGACCCGGGGGAGCATGCTGAAACTCCCTACAGAGCCTTAATGGCCAGGATTACGGAGTTCATGGGGTGGTCTACACCTTCACAATTCTTTCAGCAAGATGACCTCACGGATATTCTTGATAAAGGCCCACAAGAACATCCAGTGGTGCCCTTTCATAAAGCTCTTCAGAGAAAGATCATGACAAACTGGGAAACCCCAGATGTAATACCAGCAGTAAATAAAAAACTGTCTGCAAAATACAGGGTATCTTCCACAGACCCAGAGTTCTTGTCTAAACATCCATCCCCAGAAAGTCTGGTGGTACAAGCAGCATCCTCTACCGATGTCAAGACGGCTTATCCTACAGTCCCACAGGATAGGACGATAAAAAGTATGATGCTATGGCAAAGAAAGTCTTTTCAGCATGTAGCATGGCGTTAAAGTCTGTTAATGCTACTTGCACCCTTGCTAGGTTCAGCCATACACTTTGGGAGTGTGCTTCTACAGCGGCTGACTGCATCCCGGAGGGAGAAGAAAGGGATGCGTTCCTGAATATTATACAGGACGGTAAAGACGCTATGTGCGAATCCCTCCAGACGGGCATTGATTCGGCTGACAGTATCAGCAGAGCAATGGCGGCAAGTACATCAACCAGGCGGTTCGCTTGGTTGAGAAAGTCGGGTTTTGCCCCAGATGTGCAAGCCAGGCTCTTGAACATGCCATTTGATGGCTCTTCTTTGTTCGGGAAAAAGGCGGATGACAGTTTAGAGAAACTGCAAACTTCAAAGGCAGCAGCAAAATCCTTAGGAGCTGCAATCCGTCAGACTCCTTTTCGTCCCACGGGAACCTCTGCGAGGGGCAAGTCCTTTCGCTTCTACTCCTCTTTCGGAAGAGGTAGAGGACGACCGACTCAAAGGGGTCAAAGAAGAACTACCCGAGGTGGACGGGGTAGATACTCTAAAGCCGCAGCAACAGCAGGTGCCTCTTTACCATCGGCATCTGCATCAGCCGCCCCAAAACCACTCTGAGGACTCCCCTCACAGGACACCTGTAGGAGGCAGGTTGACTCAACATCTGACGGTATGGCAGGCTATCACGTCAGATGCTTGGGCATTGGAAACAGTCGGCCAAGGTTACTGCCTGCCTTTCCTACGTACACCTCAGAGTCATCCACCGGGGATCAGCTCTCAGAAAGTTCCAGATCCGCTCCTCTTGCAGGAAATTTCAGACCTGCTAGAGAAAGGTGCCATAGAACCGGTACCTGTAGCGGAGAGGAACAAGGGCTGGTATTCCCCTTACTTTCTCATTCCGAAGAAAGACGGAGGACTGAGACCCATCTTGGACTTGCGAGAATTGAACAAATTCCTCAGAAAAGACAAATTCAAGATGGTCACTCTTTCTCAGATCCTCCAGGCCCTTCAGTTCCAGGACTGGTTGGTATCTCTGGACCTTCAGGACGCTTATTTCCATGTGCCTATCCATCTCAAACACAGGAAATACCTGAGGTTCGCAATTGGCAACTCTCACTATCAATTTCGAGTACTGCCATTTGGGCTGACCTCCGCCCCGAGGGTTTTCACCAAGTTAATGTCGGTAGTGGCTGCAAGTCTAAGGAGGGAAGGGATTCACGTCTACCCCTACCTGGATGATTGGCTGATCAGGGCTGTTTCTCTGGAGCAAGCTCAGATCCAGCTAAATCACGTGTGCTACTCCCTTCACAAACTGGGCTTCTCCCTCAATTTAAAGAAGTCTCAAATGATACCATCGCAGAGACTCCAGTTTATAGGAGCGATCCTGGACACTTCCCTGGGAAAAGCCTCGCCACCAGAGGTGAGGGCTCAAGATATTCTACAGATGGTTACCAAGTTCCAACATGCCCAACATCTCCCAGCCTTCGACTTTTTAAGGTTGCTGGGCCTCATGGCATCCTGCATTTTCCTTGTGCCAGAGGCTCGCCTGAGAATGAGATCCCTCCAGTGGGCACTGAGGACTCAGTGGTCACAATTCTCAGGGAGAATGACAGATCTTCTTCAGGTTCCCGGCAGGGTGGCTCGAGACCTTCAGTGGTGGGCCTGTCAGGAGAACATTCTGAAAGGAGAACAGTTTTGGCAACCCTGGCCGGAGATAAAAGTAGTCACGGATGCCTCACTCACGGGGTGGGGAGCCCACGCCAACGACTTGACCATCAGCGGTCGTTGGTCTCCATCGGAGTCCAGACTACACATCAACCTGTTAGAGCTGAGAGCCATCAGACTTGCGTTGAAGGCTTTCCTGCCGGTTGTACAGGGGAAAAACGTCCTGATAATGACGGACAACACTGTGGCCATGCACTACCTCAACAAAAGAGGAGGCGTAGGATCACTAGCCCTGTGCAGAGAGGCGATGCAGCTCTAGTTTTGGGCAATCCAAGAAGGAATCTCTCTATCGGCAGTTCACCTAGCCGGAGAGAAGAACTTGACAGCGGACGCTCTGAGCAGGCAGAACACAGTCTCCCACGAGTGGGAACTAGCTCAGGAAGTCCTTCAAGAGATCTTCGCCCTTTGGGGAACCCCTCAGGTAGACCTGTTCGCCACCAGCCTAAACAGGAAATGCGACCTGTTCTGCTCAAGGGAATTTCCTCCGAGAGGAGCTCTGGGAGACGCATTCATAGTGGACTGGGAGTTTCCGCTTCTGTACGCGTTCCCACCGGTCCCTGTCATTCCTCAAATGATCAGGAGGTTGAGAAGATTCCGGCGAACCATGATCCTAATTGCCCCGGATTGGGCCAGGAGAACGTGGTACCCGGACCTTCTAGACTTGTCCATCTGCCCTCCAATTCGACTTCCGCTCAGAGAGAATCTTCTCTCTCAGAAGGGAGGTCAGGTTCTCCATCCGGACATCAAAACCCTCAACCTTCACGCTTGGCTTCTGAACGGCTGAGGTACAAGGATTGGGACCTCCCTGATGATGTTATGGAGGTGTTGCTTTCGGCAAGGAGGCCAGAAACTAAGTCTTTATACCGCTGCCGTTGGAACAGATTTTGCAGCTGGTGTAGAGAACAGAATATCGACCCATTTTCATGTGGTACTCCAATGGTTTTGTCCTTCTTACTA
Source organism: Ambystoma mexicanum (assembly GCF_040938575.1). Taxonomy (NCBI): domain Eukaryota; kingdom Metazoa; phylum Chordata; class Amphibia; order Caudata; family Ambystomatidae; genus Ambystoma; species Ambystoma mexicanum. The sequence continues at coordinate 1,574,692,965 of NC_090932.1, forward strand.
TATTTGGCAAATTCAGGCCTTCAAGTTGGTACCATTAAGGGCTATCTCGCAGCGCTATCTATCTTTAAGCGGACTGCGGAGGAGCCATCCTATTTCAAATTACCCTTGGTAATACAGTTTCTAAAGGGGTTAACCAATGTTTATCCCCCAAGACCATTCCAAGTTCCCCTATGGGATTTAAACTTAGTACTAACTTTCCTGATGGGTACACCTTTCGAACCTCTCCATTCTTGTTCGTTAAGATTCCTTACCCTTAAGACTGTTTTATTAACAGCACTCACATCTGCTAGAAGGGTGAGCGAATTACAAGCTCTTTCTTGTAAACCCCCTCATACAATCTTTCACAAAGACAAGGTTGTCCTACAAGTGAAGCCTAATTTCCTCCCAAAGGTAGTTTCTGAGTTCCATATCTCTCAGAAGATTACCCTGCCATCTTTCTATCCTCCTCCTCACCCGGGGAAAGAAGAAGAGAGGTTACACAGACTAGACCCTAGGAGGGCTTTAAGTTTTTACATTAGTAGACTAACCAGGATAAGACAGGCAGACCAGCTATTTGTAGGTTACGCAGGTCACAAGCTGGGGTTACCTATAACTAAACAGACCATTTCCAGATGGATCATTCTAGCCATTCTGGAATGTTATAAACTGGCAGGGAAAGAGCCCCCTCAAAACCTTAGGGCTCATTCGACCAGAGGTATTGCAGCTTCATCGGCCCTCAAAAGAGGCGTGCCGGTTAAAGACATCTGTGCGGCCGCCACATGGTCGTCTGTCCATACCTTTTCACGTTTTTACAATCTGGATTCCTCCTCTAGTCAAGAGACTAGGTTTGGAAGGGCTGTACTACATTCTATTCATCAATAGAAGACAGCGTGAAGTCAGTACTCCCTCCTCCGAATATAGAATACTGCTATGGGAGCCTATCTAAGATGAGGAATACGTCGGAGGACACAATCCCTTCGAAGAACAAGTTACTTCTTACCTTGTAACGTTCTTTCGACGGGATGTTCCTCCGACGTATTCCTCATCGACCCTCCCATCCATCCCCGCAGTTCTACTTCCATTGTTGTTGCAGCTTACGCTCCTTCAGGGTGATTAGTCAAAAGTCCAAACAGTAATACTGTGGGCTTCAAAACGGAACTGAGCAACGGACGCTGCGCGCGGCCTTTATGGGCAGGATGACGTCGAGCGTCGATACGGCGGCTGTCGAGGGACATCGACTCGAGGGACGTCGACGCGCAGCGCCCTCTACTGAAAAAAATTTCCGAGGCCAGCAGAGCTGGAAGGATATATCTAAGATGAGGAATACGTCGGAGGAACATCCCGTCGAAAGAACGTTACAAGGTAAGAAGTAACTTGTTCATCTGTGTCATCACCCTTCTCGGCCTCATACTATCTAGAGAATATGCCATTTATTTCCATTTGCGACCTGGCTACCTTTCCGTCTTTGTCTGTGATGCTATTGATCATGTCCCTTGGTGCCTCTTGTTTGCATAGCCAGGCCAGTAATCTCCCAGGCTTGTCTCCTTCCACGTGTAAGTTCTGGGTGTACTTCGCATAGTCAAGTTTCCCCAGTTTTTCCCAGTCTTCTATGCCTTTCTGTCGCAATTTTATCCATCATGCCCCCTCCTCCGTCCCTTCTACTAACTTACTTTCGTCCCGTTCTATTTCCTTTACCGTACTCTCCAGGGACCTCTGTATGTCAGTTCTCATGCCTCCCATTCTACCTATCGCCTCTCCCCTCATGACGACTTTGAAAGCCTCAAATAGTGTTCCTTTTACTTCTACACTAGCCGGGTTTGTTTCAAAGTATTCTTCCATTTTATCACTCAGGTGGTTCCTGAAACTATCTTCTAGCAGGGCGTCAGCCCTTAACTTCCACGTGGGTATTGGCGCTCTGGGCGCCGTCGCATGCCCGTGTGCCATGAGCGGGGCGTGGTCCGACAGTACCCAGGCTTTGTATCGTATATCTTCAAAGTCACCCAAAACCTCTTGTGCCATGTGGGGCTGAGTAGTGCGAGTATACCCTCTCCTCTCTGTGCCTTTCTCTCCATACATCCACTATCTGCAGATGTTCCAGCAGTCCCCCAATGTCCTAGGGAGCTGGGTGCTGGCTTCTTTTGTTTCTCATCCAATCTATCTAGTTTGGGGTTTAGTGTGCAATTGAAGTCGCCACCCCACACCCACGTCACTCCTCTATATGTGGCTATTTTCAGGTATAGTGACTTAAAAAACGCTGTTGCATCATGGTCTGGGGCATATGTGTTTATCAGGCACACTTCACTGTTTTCTAGCATACCATGCACCAGCCTGCCCGCCTCTTCTTTCATGAAGTCCAGGAGCTGAAAAGGGACTATGGGAGCCCCCCACACCAGTACCCCCCCGGCGTAAACTGATTATATTGAACCATACAGTTTACCTCCCCAATTCCTAGCAATTACAGCCTGCTTCTCCAGCGTGAGGTGTGTTTCTATTTGTATCCCTTTCCTTTTCAAGTTGCGTGTACGTGTAATCTCTTAATGTAGTTGTTCAGTCCCCTGACATTCCAGGTGACCACCCCCTTGCCTCTAGACCCCATCTCTATTAATCTCACAGGGCTATGTCCTTCCCACCGCCCCATCCTCCCGTTGCCCCATACTTCTTTCTTGTATGGATGCTCTTCCCTCACCGCATTTAGATGTCTCATTATTGTCTATGCTTCACGCTTGTCACAGTTTAGATCACTAGTAATATCCCCAACCCCAATATGTCGACTGTTTGTCCTGGACCTTTTCCCACCCCCCAAACTCCAAAAACGAGCCGTCAACAATAACCTTTTATGAACTGTGGGTAACCATTTGTAAACTTTGGATAACTGCCCAGCCGCATTCTGCTTGCTCAGTCTCAGCCACTTCTCCCACACCCTCCTCCCTCTCCAACGTCTCGGGTGACGTGCAGCAGCTTTATGCCCTCCAGTAGGCATCAGGTTTCTTGATGTGAAGTACGTTAGCTACCCGTGGACAAAGTCGCCCGGGTTGATGACCGAGGCTAAGGTCACCTTCTTATGGCTCCTGGCCACCGCGTATCAGTGCCATCCATTGCATGTATCTTGATTGTTCCGCAAATCTTTGTATCCTGTCCACTGTGTTGTTGCGGCCATGATTCAGTGTCCATTATTATTGTTGTTTCTGCCTGGCTATTGCGGAAGGCGCTGCTCGTCCATCCAAGAATGCGCATCCTGTGTATTTTCAAAGAAGTGTGATCTACCGTTATGTAGGATTTAAGCTTTGCCGGATAGATCAACATGTGCCTTAGATTGGCCCTTTGTAGTCTTTGCTTGGTCCTTCTAAACATAGCTCTTTGTTTCTGCATTAGGGTGGTGTAGTCTGGATATATTGCCAGTTTGAAGGAGTTACGTGTAATCGTGCCTTCCTCCCTCTCTCTCTCTCTCTCTCTCTCTCTCTATCTCTCTCTCTCTCTCTCTCAAGCCAGGATCCTCTCGCAATCTTTAAAGTTCATGATTTTCGCTATCACAGATCTCGGGGATGCTGAAAGTGGGGGTCTTTTATTCAGGGACCTGTGTGTTCTTTCGACTGTAAATCCTTGGGTCAGTGTACCTGGCCCGATTTCCTGCAGCAGCAGGTTCTCTACATAGGTCATCAGGTCTTTACCTTCCTCTCCTTCCGGAAGGCCCAATATTCTGATGTTCCTTCAGACTCTCCCTTCCGCATCCTTCACTTGATGTTCTAGGATCTGCATCCTTTCCAGCATGTCTACCAACTGGGTTCTTGTGGTGGGTATGTTAGTTGTATTCTCTTGCACTCTCTGCTCTGCCGTGCCCATGCGATCAGCTAGTTCGCGGACGTCCTGACGCTGCAGCCCAACATCTACTATCACAGCATCTATTTTGTGCTCTAGTGCTGTTTTATGCCGCTATCGCTGCCACAATCGGGCCCTCCTCCTGCGGGCCGACCTGTGGGCTCCTCGTGCCTGCCCCACTTGCCGCTGGCTGGGTCGCTTCACTGTCCTCTTTCCAGGCGTATGCCTCCATTACTGTCTGCTTGCCTTTACTCTTGCGCTCCTTCTCCGCCATCTGGATTGCCCACTTGGTTTGTATTCTGCGCTCTGTGGTGTGAAGGGCTATCACATGCTTCAGGCCGTTGCTGTGCAGGGGACTGTGTGCTGTAAGAAGTATCAAGGACCAGGGCATTTCAGTTTGCTGTTTATTTAGCCCGTCCTGTTCGTGGGTGTTTGGTCCTGTTTCCTCAGGGGGCTCTTCACCAGTCTTGTGTCTCACATTGGGCCCACCCTCATGCGCTTGATGTCCCCTCACCATGTTCCAGAGTGTGTTATTCGGGTGCCTGTGCTTGTGGTTATCCTTCCATGTAGATCTGTATATGTTGTTTCCGTTCTGGCACATTCCGCGCTCTCAGTGCAGGAGATGTGAATGGGTGGCTGCTGCGTGTCTTTATCTTATTGCTTTAGTCCGCGCATAGTTTGCTTGCCCTTTGTTGTGCTGCCCTCTGTGTCAGCGCGGGTTTGTGGACTACTGCTCCCAGTCCCCCTGGTGGGTCATGCACCCCCTCGCCACCACTGGGAATTGCCAGCAAGGGAGCCTTCCCTGCCCCTTTGCGTCCCTCGCCGCATTCTCACTGACTCACCAGGCAGTCCTGTGGAGACCTTCTTCTGCATCGTTGGGTCTGCTCCTCAATGCGCTCCTATTGCCACCAGCCTCCGCACGCCTCGCTTCTCCCCTTTAATTCCTGGCTGCTTTCCCCTCTCGATCGCTGCGACTTCCCTCCGCTCCGGCTCGTCACTGTCCCAAGCCCAGCCACCTCGGCCTCAGTTGGTGCCGGCGGTGCGCCTGGCGCCATCTTGGGCTCAGCTAGCTCAAATGTCCGCAGGCACTCTGTTCCGTTTGTCCCTCACCGCCGCTGTCGGTGCTTCCCTGGGGTGTTCCGCTCTGGTTGTGCAGCTTTCCCCTGCAATTAGCTTACAAAATCGGACGTATGGAAGTATCTTCCGTAGGATCTAGCGGGAGCTCCTCTTCGTTACTGCCTCACATGGCAGCTAGCCACGCCCCCGGGTACTACTGCAGATTCATTCTGAATTTCTCTAGTAAGACATCCAGACTGACAGACAAATTGAACAATGCTGAGCCCCAATAGACCAGGTGAGAAGAAGAGGATGAAATCTGTTGTACGATCTTGAAACAAGCCCCATGCCAGAGCCCCGTTCTGAGCGTGGCAGATTTCTCCAAAGAGTTCATCCTTCAGCCGGATGCTTCCTTAATGGGACTAGGGGCTGTTCTGTCGCAAAACTATGGTGGTTTTGAACATCCAGTTTTATACATCAGCAGAAAGTTCTTTCCCAGAGAGAACAATTATTCAGTCATTGAGTTAGAGGCATTGGCAATGAAGTGGGCCGTAAATCATCTAAGGTATTACCACTTAGGTCGTAAGTTTTGCTTAATAACAGACCACGCTCCTATAGTTTGGATTAGTCATAGGAAAGAGTCCAGCCCTTGGGTAATGCAGTGGTTCTTGGACCTTCAGCCATATTGCTTCACACTTGAACACCGGAAAGACTGAGGGCGAGGTAACGTGGACTTCCTCTCCCGGTGTCCATGTGAAGCACCTCAGTCCAACCTGCATTGGGGCTAGGGTATGTGAGAAACCTGAGGGTATTCTCACTCCTACTGCCCTTGGACCCTCCCGCAGGTGACCAGGCAAAGACCATCAGTTTTGGATCCTGACCCTGGGGGTGGAGAAGCGAGGGAGGATCACCTCAGTGGAGGGTCCTTGAGGATTGCGAGTGGGGTGCCCTTGGGCGAGACATGGTATCCCCCTTTCCCTATTGACAACCAACATAGCCCTCCCCCGACCTTTATAGGCTATTGTAAAGCAACCCTCCTCATTTCCACACATGTGACACTTGACAGTACTGAGACGAGGAAGAGGAAGAGGAGACCGAGAGTAATGTACACTATGCTATGTCACCACTTTAGTACTGGGACGAGGAAGATGCCTTCAAAGTGTAGTAAAGGTCAGGCATGTCCTCTTAATCATAGTCAGGCCAATCCAATTGCAAGGACACACCTGCAATCTGTCAAAGGGTTGCAGGTGTATAAAGGGAGACAAAATATGCAGCAAAGAGAGAAACAGAGAGGCCTGTGGGTAGGAGTCCAGCAAGGGGACCTGTTTTCAGAGGAGGTAACCATGGCGGGACCTGTGGCAGAGCCAGGACACTGGTGAGAAACTGAGAAAGCGTGTCCAGCCCAAAGCGAAGCAGGAGCCTCTGTGGCAAGAAACCAGCAGCCGGAGCTGCGGGAGTGCACAAGAGAGCGGGACGCTGTACACGTCCAGTCGGAAGCAGCAGAACAACCAGCAAAGTCAAGACAAGCCAAGCCCCAAAGTGCGAGCGGGACCTGCAGCAGCAGGCCCGTCGGCCTGCGAGGCTGGAAGGATGCTGCAGAAGCCGCTGAGGAACAACGCCGAAGACTGGTGGGTTGCGGGGAGAGGCACTAAGGAGCCGGGGTGTTCCTAGTGGATGACAAAGAGGTAATGCTTTACCAAGTAGAAGGGAAAACTTGAAATTACACATGCTAGATGCATATTGAATACCGAACCAAATGAGAACTTGACATTAAGCATATTGAACATTTGTTAAACTCCGAACTGAATGAAACTTTACAATTAAGCACATTGAATATCCGGTGAATACCGAGCGGAATGAAATCTTGCAATTAAGCTTGTTGAATATAAAATTAAGTGAAACTCTTTGGACAAAGCAAATAACAAAAAAGGGAAAGTGCCCATATGACAACAACATGTAAGAAAAAGCACAAGTGTGAAAGAGTGCTATGAAAAGGTGGAACAGGATTAAGACCACCACAAAGTGAACTTTACAAATACATACAGTGAGGCAAGGCCAAAGACTGGCTAGAGGTGTGGGACATACTCTGGCAGAGTGAGGAAGCTTCTGAGAAGAAGCCAGAGAAGTGTAAATACTATCCATAAAGCCAAGAGGCCAACAAAGAGAGTGATCCTGATTGCTCAACCTGCGATGGATGGACCGTGTAGTCTGACAACTGCGCCTAGACCAGTGAGCCCTGAACTGTGAGAACCAAAAGACATTGTGGAATAACCTAAGAAGGGGTACTGCCAGTGAATGGATGAGGCCATCCAGGAACAGGGCCAAGCTGACCTTGAGTTGTGTTAAAACCTTTGCTTGTCACTGGGCCTATTAAGATCGTTGTTTTTGTTCTCCCTTGTTCCCCTCCCTTACCTTGTCACGCTCTGAAACACATGTGTACCAGCGTGCAATAAATAAAAATCAGCTGCTGAGCAGAGTCTGTCTCTGAATGACTCTCATCGGGAGCCACACCTGTTGCAAATCACCTCAGTGGATAGGTATAAAACAGCAGGTGATGCTCCACTCCGCGAGAGTGGGAATTTTTATGTATTTTAGGTGAGGTTTCGGCAGCAGGGCACTTTAACGAAGGTGTTGAAACAGAGTAATGATAAACAGTTCGGGTACCAGAGATCCATTCAGTCCCAAGCATTCACATTTCTGGTGAGAAATTGACTCTTCAGAGTCCAAACAATACTTACACAGTTCTTGTTTATCCTTCTATTCTGTAAAGAAATGACTTTTGCTCTGTTGGCTACCATTGTCCAGATGTTTCCCATTGCTCCTGCCTCTTCCTTTGTCTAATGAGGCGGTAAGGTTTCCTTGAAGCAGGAACACTGGCACCCAAATGAAGGACACAAGACGCTCCTTGTAGGTCCGGCTTTGCTTGTGCACCTGAGGACGTGCCGGCTTGATGCCCCTTTTATTTCAGAACCCACGTGATGCAGCACGTGCTATCAGTTTCTTAAAAGGACCTCACCACACTCCTCCTTTTTCATAAAACTAAACAACCATGTTAAACATTTAAACACATCAATCCTGAAGAAACAAGAGTTTCTGGTCACAGTGATACGACCATTGGATGCCGTCACCATGGATCCTTTGAAATCCACGATCTCTAATGGTCTTGGATCATAAGTGAGAGATAGCTTGCCTTAAGGGTGACAGCACCTCACCACCACGGCATATCCTACGACCAGGGTATAGTCCTGCAGACCTTGTGTGATCTTCTCATCATTATTCCTCACTCTCCTTCCTTCCAACACCAGCTCATCCTCAATCACGCTTGTGACTCTACTCTCTGGGTCATTTATCAGACCTTGGGGACATCTGCTAAAAAACCTCTGCTAGAGGAACCCCAGTGGAACAGAGAGGCGTGGTGCGATGCTCCCACAGGAACTGATAGAGGGCACATTTCTTTTTTTGGAACTTTCATTTTTATTTCGGTAATACACAACAATAAAAGCACTCCATTAATTTACAATTGGTCCCCCAAAATATTTTCACCCCTCTTAACCCACCCCTCCCTGTAACCTCTCCTCACACAAAAACAAGTGATTTCCATCAAATAGTACTCACAATAGGGATGGATCTGCTACTGTGTAAGTGTGGCCTGTGAAAACAGCCAGCCTCATTACATCCCATTAAACTCCCTCAGGTCTTTGTGTCCCCCTCTCTTCCAAAGGTTCATCACCATGATGGGTTCCTCCTGCAAATCCATCATGCCCCCTCATATTCCCCCCGAACCCCCAACAACTTGTCCATCCCTTACCCCGTCCATCACACACCAGTTAATGAACAGCCCAGCCCCACTTCTGTATCACTGCCCCCATTCCTCGCTGAAGGTACCTGCGTAGGCACGGACCATAGCCGTCAATTGTTCCATTATAAACATTTTTCTACGTTTCTTTAACCAATCATCATGGACTGGGAGATCTAAGCTCTTCCACTTCTGGGCTAGGGCCACCCGGCTGACTATGATCATGGCTTCCTACATTCTGGGGTAACTAAATACTTCCTTGTCGGCCGGGGGACACCCAGAAGCATCTGAAAGGGTCCATTGGTAGAAGCTCTTCCATAACAGCTGACATCCACACTGGTAGATCCTTCCAATAACCCTGAACCTCCGGGCAATGTCACCACATGTGAGCAAGAGACCCTACTTGCATGCATCCTCTCGGGCATAGTGGAGAGGCCCTCGATAATATCTAAGAGAACCTCAGTGGATCTCAGTGCCAACTGTGCAATATCTTAAAATTGTGCCCAATAGACACTGTAAACAAATTCCTGTGAAACACAATCTTAAAGATCCTTCCCCACATCTCTTCTGCAACCTCCTCCCCACCCTGTTTGTTCCAATATTTCCTGACATTTTGCCTATCAGCCAGATCCGCTGTGATCAATGCCCCATAGAGTCTGGACAAAATTCCTTTCCTCGATACAGAATCATCTAACACCTTCTCAAAGGGCATAAGGGACAGCCTAAAACTATTTCCTTATTTTTGGTCTGTGAGGATCCCCTGGAGGCGGAGATAGTAAAAAATCATAATTGTATCTCTACCCAAAACTACACTGACCGAATCATAGTCCAGAAAGATTTTCTCCCTAAACAGCTGCCATGTTTTCTCCAACCCTGCATTCGACCAAGCTTGCGCCCCCTGGAAACCTTGACACACAAGCCCCACCGAAGGACCCCACACCGACTTCTTGGACGACGGTCAGGAGGACAATTTAACCGAGAACACCCGCCTCCACAGCTGCCACAGCACCCCCAATGTCTCTTCAGTAGGGCAGTGCGGGGGGCCCACAATAAATAACACACTTTCGCTGGGTGGGTGTACATATCTTCTCGATATGTCCAGAAAGTACCTAGGTCCTCCCTCATGTGCTCTAATAAGACTCTCAGTTGGGCTGTCAGATAGTACAGGGAGAAATCGGGGAATCCAATCCCCTGTGCACCCTCGGTAGAGTAAGGGGGGTCCTCTTAATCCTCAGATTGTTAATTAAGATTGTTTTGCCAGACAAACCTACACAAAGCCGAATGTAGACTCACAAAGAAGCTACTTGGAAGTTTTGTGCAGAGGGCAATGAAAAGATAGAACTGGGGGAGGACATTCATCTTCACTGCCATCATCTGACCATACCAAGACAATATTAACGTGCCCCACCTCTGTAAGTTCCGCTAGACAGTCTCCATAAGGGGAATGAAGTTAACCTCAGTGAACTTAGAAAGATACCTTGGTAGCGAGATCCCAAGGTACTGTGTCGCTGTCTTCTCTAACCCTATCTGATATATCTGTCCCCTATCATCAAGACATGAATGCCATCCACGTAGACCTATTATGGAAGATTTAGGTGTATTGATCTTTAACGCCGCGTAAAAAAAAACAAATTGTTCAAAAAGAGCCAGAAATCCGGGAATAGATGACTCCACATCTCCTAGATAACACAGAATATTGTTGGCAAACAATGAAAGCTTAAACTCCACTTCTCCTCTTCTAATGCCTGTTATCCCTTGCTGCTCACAAATTGCTATGGCCAGTGGTTCCAAAGTTAATGCGTATAGGAGGGGGGAAAGAGAGCAGCCCTGCCTTGTACCTCTGGTTAGGGGAGATGCCTCCGTTAGACTACTATTAACCTGCACCCATGCAGACTGTATAGTGCTGCAACCCATCTATGAAAGTTGTCCCCTAGCCCCAGTTTCCCCAAAAGTTTGTTCCTATACCTCCATTCCACCCTATCAAATGCTTTTTCTGAGTCTAGTGAGACTAGACAAGCGCCCAGGTCCAACTCCTGTGTAAAGTGCATTAAGTCGATGGTCTTCCGAATTTTGTCTGAGTCCTCACAACCTCTAGCAAAGCCTACTTGGTCCCCATGGACTAAGTAAGGCCATATTCCCTCCAACCCGTTCCCTAGCAATTTCACCAGGATCTCAACATCTGTATTGAGCAGGGTGGTATGAAGAACGCTGTTTAGGGTCTTTACCTTCTTTGGGGATAACTACAATGATCGCCCCCATCATGGTTCCCAGAAGATACCCTCCCCTCAAAACCACAATGAACACCCTAACTAATTATGGAGCCTGGGTAGAGCGGAACAGTTTATAAAACTTTCGAAAACCTGTCTCCCTCTGGGGTAGTGCCCACTTTCATTTACTTGATTGTCCTTATCACTTCTGCCTAGGTTATCAGTGCCTCCAGCGGAGATGCCTGGTCTCCAGCCAGACTCGGATCAGCAGGGGGTCAAGAAAGGTGGCTATATGCGACCCATCTCCCTCACACCTGGACTTGCGTAGCCTTTCATAGTACCACCTAAATTGAGCTGTGATGTCTTCTGTGCCACAGTGAGTGACCCCAAGGTCAGATTTTATAACCCCCACCATTTTACTGTTCTGGGCCTCTCTCAACTACCAAGCCAGGATCCTGTCTGCCCAATCCCCCAACTCGGTATATTTTTGTTTAAGGAAGAGCAACCTCTTCTCTCTGTCATGCACTATTAATTCCTTGAGCTGTGCTTTGTACATCTGCAATTTCCCAGCCTGTTCTGGAGTCATTACGCTCTGTTGGCAAGCCCCACTCCCCCCACACCTCCTCGCCCGACTGCTCAGTCGCTATCTTACTTCTCAGGTCTTCTTCCTGTCTCATTCTGTCTCTCTTCCTATCGGAAACCATCCTAATTAGTTCCCCCCTGATCATTGTCGTAAAACCCTCCTATAATGTTGCCGGTGCTACCTCCTCATTATCATTAAATTCAAAGCACTCCTTGATTCTGGTAAGCAGGGTCTGGGAAATCTCCTTATCTCTCAATATGGAGTCATTACATTTCCACCTTCCCCTTCGTGGGCATCCCCAACCTTCCTCTACCTCCACACACGCCAGGTCATGGTCAGACCTAGGCACTGGGACACGAAATTAGAAACATGATCACGCAAACTACTATCCATTAAAATATGGTCGATCCTGGAGATGTAGTCGTGTACCCAAGAGTAAAACGTGAATGGAGGATCGCCCGTGGGTGTCAGCGTCAGAGAGTCCACAATCCCCACCTGATTTATCTGCTGAAACTGCTTGGAGTCCTCCTTTCTATATTCAGTTGCCCCCACTGTCCCCATTCTTTTCCTATCCCTGCTGGGTCTAAGACCATATTGTTATCCCCATCCACTAATAGGGGACTATGCACAAAGGACATACGTTTCTCCTTCATTTTTTCCCAAAACAAAACCTGTCCTTCATTCGGACAATACACAGTGCCCAGAGTCAAAACACTCCCCTGAATCATGCCCCGCAGATACACATAACAAAACGACCCTCCGGATTCTTTAGCTCTCCCTCCACCGTAACAACTAGACACAATTGATTGCAACTCCTCTTTATTTGTAGTAAACAAGGCATGATGGACTACCTCTATACGTGCAGACATTAAGTGGGGCTCCTTCCGCCTTAACCAGCGTGTCTCCTGAATGAATAACACACCTAGCTTGGAACGTGTGTACTCCAGTAGCAACAAAGGTCTTTTCGTTGCAGAATTGATACCTCCAGCATTTAAGGACCCAATTGTCATTGCTGTCACAAAACTAGCCATTAGAGGACACAGACCTTACCATACAGTGCCCAACTGTTGTGCGGCTCATCAGATCTGTATGAGCCAGCTCTGCACACACTTGAGACCAGCCCATGGTCAATAGAATTTGCGAAAACATGTGTAAGACTGTACAGCATCCCCACCCGCACACCCCAACACAGCACCCCACCAAAACGTTCTCCTCCCTATCCCCTCCCGCAGTGTTCAGCCAGGATCTACAGCCAATGTTGGTAACTGACCGAACCACCAATGAACTGTGGTACCCTGGGCAATCGCTCCACACTACCCCTTTTTCTGAGCCCCCACCCCACGCACAACCCTCGGTCTATGGTTCCCATCATCAACATTCCCCCAGACCCAAAACCCCTCCAAACAACCCTTTTTCTCCAAAAGCCCCCCCACCCCATAGGGCAGTATAAACACCTAGATTCAACCCCTCCAAGTGCCCCTCTCACAGAGCAGAAAGGTAACATGACATTACCAAAGTCAAACAAAAGCATCCAACAGTGTAGAGCGGGCCTCAGGGTCTATTGGCGGGTGGAGAGTATTCATCTTCTTAAATTTCTTCGAGCCAGTGACCCACTGTCTGTCTCTCATCATCCCCTTCCTGGTTCCCCCCAACAGAACCCTCTACCGATTCATGACCCTGTCCTCTGGGGGGTCCACGAGCTCTGCCAAGGCTCCTCGGATGTCCCCCTTGATACTAGCCTGTATTGCTGACCTCTATTCTCCAACACAAGCAAGAAGGGTAACCACCAACGATAGCGTATCCGCTTCCCCCTGAGCCACTGCATAAGCGGAGAGCACATCTGTCTGCTAGCCAGGTCGAACGTGGAGAGATCCTGAAAAATCGTGATCGTTGCATCGTTGTAGGTGATGGATTTAGCCTTCCTGGCCTCTTCTAAGATTTGGCTTTTTCTGCATAATATTAGAAACGGACGAACAATGATCGTGGCCCTCCAACTCTACCTCCAGCCCTATGCGCCCTATCTATGGTAGGCTCATTCATCGCGCCATCACCAAAAAGGAGCCTGACCACATCCTTCACGTCGCGGGCAATGTCCCATTCCGTTTTCCCTTCAGTCTCACGAAAACCAACAAATATAAGATTGTTACTCCTCTCCCTGTTCTCAAAGTCGACCATCTTGAGAGCCCTTTCCTCATCTCTCTTATCAAGAGCCATCAGTCTAGTATCAATCTGCATTTCCAATATGTCGACCGAACACTGGTTGGTCTCCAAACCTTGTAGTCTGTCCTGCATCGTATCTACTCTGCGGTCCAATTTGCCCAGTCTATGACCTATGTCGGTCCTGATACCCCTGATCTCCTCCAACAAGGCAGCAATGTCTCTTTACATCGGCATTGTGTCCCCTTCTGATTCCGCCACGGTAGGGTGAGTGGCTCTACCTCACCCTACCGTGGGGGGCTCACAATACCGATATCCTTGCAACGTTGATTTCGAGCTCATTGAGGAGGGGGGACATGTCGCTGGACTCTTTTTCCGGGCATAGGATAGTGCCATCTCCAGGCCTTCAACCAAGGGAATGCTCAATGACCCACAGGAGGCACTGTAGAGCGGTTCAATCTTGAATGAGAGGCACATGTATTAACATGTGGGTACAGAGACAGCTCCCCCTCCGCTGATGTGATCTAGAGCTCTGAGCCTTTGTCATGCGGACCGACACTCAGTGGCTATCTGGTAGGATAAATCTCCCCACACAGGCAGGTCTTCGATGTGGCTCCAAGGAGAAGTGAGATCCAGCATCCCCTCTGGCAGAAACACCCTTCACCCCAAATAAGAGATTTCGTTAGTGACTGGCCTCCAAAACACTTGGGCTCCTCATCCAGCAATAGGGCTGAATGGTCCCATAACAAGACACAAATCTCAGGGAGCTAGGATTCCGCCAAGTATGAGAGCTGGGGACCGCCTTCCACCTGCGTTCCAAAGATCCTTTGCCAAAACAACAATGCACTGGAAGGCCTCCTCCATCCAAAGCCACCCCTGGGGGAGATGGTGTAGGAGCCCGGGCGCGAGATGCGGCTCTCCAGTTCACCCCACCTCATGGACCTCTCTTTTCCTCTGCGACCATGTCTGTGGCCTCCCTCTTGCCACGGCCCCTTCGCCAAGCGGCAGGCCCACCAGGTCGAGTGGCAGGCCCAGCTGGTCGAGTGTTAAAAGCTTACTGGAACAGAAAGGTTGACCACTCCTCACTCTGCTTATGCTCCGCTGACCCCCGTCTCTTTAGCTGTCCTGGGGCACGTCCTGCTCACCAATCCATGCAACCCCACATTTTGCTTTCAGATGGGGGAGTGGGGGTGCCCCTCCATGGGCCCTACAACTGCATAGCGCTTCTTCCCTGGATGGCTGCTTAAGTCTCACAACCAAGGCCTGCATCAGCTCGGTTCTCAGCAGGCCACCTCGTAGGTTTTCTTGGGAATTCCATGGGGATATGGGTGGGCCACAGGTGCACAGAGAGGCCACCCACAATCGGAATGGCACCTCTGGTGACCTCTCTGCAAGAAAAGCGGACCCCAACCGGGCCCCTGAATCCTGGCTATCTCCAGACTTGCCTGGAAGCCGTGTGGAGCTGCTATCTCGTGTCTCCTTTGGCTGTGAAGTGCTTCAGTTGCTGAGTCCCGTATTTCCGGTGTTATTGGAGATGGAAGCTCCAGACTTCGCCTTGTGCTGCCCCAGACCTCCAGCTTCAGGACCTGCTGCTCTCTGACTCACGGGTGGGGGCTGACACTGGGGCTCAGGCCCAGAAAGACACCTGGGGTCCAGGAGCGATGCAACTAAGCTGTGTGCATCGCTTTGCCACCTGGTGGCCTCAGAGGGCACATTTAAGACACCGTCCATGGCCATGAGCAATCCTAGATGCCTTGTTTGAAGTTCGCATAAGACTCTCTGCTTCTCCATTCACCCGGGGCCACAGGGGTGAGTTCTTCTGATGGTGAATACTACATTCTTACATAAACACTGCAAAACCTTCACCCTGGAACAGTAGCCCATTGTCAGAGCATATTTCTTCTGGCAAACCATGGGACGCGAAGATCTTTTCCAGCACTGGTAAGACATTAACACAAGCAGTGGATGTCACAGACTCCACCTCCCAATACCTTGAAAAGTGATTGATAGCCACCAGGAAGTGAGTGTCCCGGCCAGTGGAGCCAAAATCAGTGTGTATGATTTGCCATGGCTTGCAGCTCCATGGCATGGATTAAATCCAAGGCTCCCTTTGTATTGGAGTGGAAGCCTTACACCAGACACATCTCTTCACAACGTCATCGACACAGTCCTCCAACAACGGAAATCACTTTGTTTTGGCCGCCCCGTGATGGCCATGGTGAGCCAACTCAATCATTCTCGGGACAAGCTTGGAGGAAATGACCAGCCTCGAACCTCTCTAAGCCATTATCCGCAAATGTCAATTCTCTCCTGACCCTCCACAGCTGTTCCAGCTCCGTTCTTGAAGAATTTGTTCACTTGGCCAGACCAGCCCACGACCATTTCCAGTCACTTTTTTCCACTGCCTTCCGTAGAATCCTGAAGCAGTCATCACTCCCAGATGCCTCTCTCAATTCTTCCATAGACATCGAGTTCGGCTTAGCAGCTTCTGATGCCGGACAAACAAAATCTTCTGTCTCTGCAGCTTCTTGATCTGTGGTGGAACAGCGGTTGGCAGGAAGCCTCGACAGCTAGTCTGCAGTGTTGTCATGGCCAGGGCAATAGACCAACTGCACTTGGTACTCCAACAATGCCAGCATCCACTTCTCAATCCTGGCCGCTGGCTTGTACGACGAGCCAGGCATAATAGTAATTAGAGGCTTATGATCCGTGACCACGGTCACAGTGTGACCATAAATATACAGATGAAAATGCCAGAAACACAACAATACCACCATAGCCTCCCTCTTGATCTACGAGTATAGCTGTTCAGCTGCTGACAAAGCCCTGCTTGCAAATGCCACTGGTTTCATGTGACCATACCTGTCAGTTTGGGTCAACATAGCCCCCAGCCCACGACCACCTCTAAGGCCATCTCCAGGTCGAAGAAAGCTATGGTGCTATCATCAGTCAGCACCTCTTTCATCTCCTCAAATGCCGACTGCTCTAGAAAGGACCACATCCACTGAGTGTCCTTCTTCACTAGACTGCGTAACAGCTCAGATATTGTTGATCTTTGATGAAGCAACCACAGTACGTTACCATCCACAGGAAACTCTGTACTGCGGAAACATTCTCTCGAGGTCTGGCTGTCAGACTCACTTGACCCTGATCTTCTTACCTCCTGCTTCCAGTGGGTCTTCTTATCTGAGAGGCGTTGGCCCTTCTTTTCGAAGAGATAGGATTCAGCTGGGCTACCTCCAAGGCGGATCCAAATAAATCAGAGTGGAAACCCTCTGGGGTAGAAAAACCCTCTGATTGCGGTAGTACCGTTCCACAGAGATTAGACTGCCAATGCTGCTCAAGAACCATGCAGTAACCTTGTCTCCCACTCTCTTTAATATTTACATCCAGCCTCTGGTCGCACTGATCTGCTCCCACGGATTTAGATGCTACTCGTATGCTGATGATACTCAGATTCTGGTTCGACTGGATCTTCTTCATCCAGTCCATGCCACCCAGCTGCGAGATTGCTTGTCAGCCGTGGGATGCTGGATGAGCGAAAACTGTCTCAAACTAAATGGAGATAAGACTGAGGTCATGGTTGTGGGTCCTACCACTGTCCCGTCTCTCTGGACATCGTCTTTCTGGCCTTCTTCTTTTGGTTAATTTCCTGCTGCGGTCCCTGTGGTCAAAAACATAGGCGTTAAGCTATCTGCTTCTCTTTCCTTGGCCTCTCAGGTTAGCTCGGTTTGTCAGGCTGGTCATTTTGAATTGAAAATACTCAGAAAAGTCCTGCAATGTATTCCCTTTCATCTGCGGGTGCCGGTGGTCTCTGCTCTGGTCCTCGGCAGGATTGATTATTGTAACTCTTTATAGTTGGCTCAGCCAGACTATTTGTTACGCCATCTTCAAGTTCTTCAAAATTCTGCTGCCCATCTTGCCACCGAGAGCATATTTTGCCAGTTCTCAATTCCCTTCACTGGTTACCAGTGGCAAAGCGTGTGCATTTTAAATCTCTCTGTTTGGTAAACAGGGCCTTCTATGCTGCTGGCACAGAGTACCTGTAGTTGAAATTCCGACCCTATGTTCCTCCCCGTGCTTTACGCTCTGCATATCGCTCTCTTTTGGCTGTCCCTAGGGTCCATCGCGTGAGAATTGGAGGCCGCTCTTTCTCGGTCAAAGCTGCCATTCTGTGGAATGCCCTGCCGGCTGCCCTTCGCGCTGTGTCTGTTCACCTGCAATTTGGGAAGGCTCTGAAAACTCTACTCTTTTAGCTTGTCTCTCATCTAATCCTTTTTGTTCTCAGTCATAGCGCCAGGTTGCCTTTGGGTGTCGGTTGCGCTGTACTTCGGTACAAATAATCATAACATAATAACATTAACATAACAACGTCCAAGATAATGCCAGACTAACAGATAGAGGTTCCAGATACAAGAAAAACATATTGCCAGAGCGTCAGGGACAACAGCAGGAACTAGCGAGGAGAATGGGGAGGAACGGAACTGACTCACACACAAGAATAACAAGGTGTAGCCAGGAACAGGAGAGAGAAGGAATCAGAGGATTCGAGCAAGAATAAGAACAGGAACAAGAACGAACAGCGTCCAGGCAACTTACTGAAGGATAAAGTTGTGACGCGAGTGCTCCGAGTATGGAATCAATTGGGAGGCTTCCGGGTCCCTGAACCGAGTCGCCTGATTGGATGAACCACGCCACAACAACTAGACTGCTACACATGTCTACTCCAGATGGCGTGTCGGGACTAAAGGGAATAGCGGAAGCGTTGTGCGTGATTCATGACACTGGCTTCCTTAATGTCCTTTACCTTGGCCGGATCACCTGAGATACCGCCCTCCTGGAAGACAAACCCAAATAATTTGAGTCTCTTTTGCAGAAACTCACATTTATCCTTGTGCAGGGTGAGTCCGAGTGAGCGGATTCGGTCCAATACCTTCTCTAGCCTTTCCAGATGGTCACCTTCCGATTTAGCAAAGACCAAAATGTCATCACTAATGTTCAGAGTGCCAGGGATGCCTGCCAGCGTGCCCCTGATTGGATTTTGAAAAACTTCAGCCACTGAGGATACCCCAAAACTGGGCTTCTTATACATGTAGGTATAACCTTGTGGGTGGTGAAAGTCGTGATGTACCGACACTCTGGGTGCAGGACCTACTTGCGGTATCCTGTTCTGAGGTCTAGCTTGGAGATAAATACTGTCCCCTGCTAGTCCGCCACAATATCATCCATGGTAGGTGTTATATGCCCCTCCTGCTGAATGGCTATATTGGGGAGGCGCATGTCCACTGAGATGAGTAATGGGTCAGGCTGCTTCGGCTTGCGAGCCACCACAATTGAGGAAACCCATGGTATGGGACCTGCCACTAGGCGATGATATCTAGCTTAACCAGATTGTCCAGTTCCCTCTCAACCTTTTTCCCCAGATGGAAATTGATTCTTCAATGTTTTAGTGCCACTGGCTGCACTGACTCATCTATGTGTAGGTGAATTGATTCCCCTTTTATTAGTCCAATCCCTGAAAACACATCTGTAAACTTGGTAATCAGTGACTGTACATCTTCCCTGTACACGCCAAATGCACATTTTACAATTTCCAGGGCTTTTACCGCAGCACAGCTCTGGAGCGTATCTTCACTGACCTTGGTGACCTAAATCTCACCTTGATTTTCTTCCCCTCATGAATAACACTCAAGACAAACATCCCCTCCAGCGGAAGGCGAGTCCTGCCACCAAACGTAAATATGTGCACTTTGGAATTGCCCAACTCAAGAAGACCATGTAGCGTATCGTAGTGCGACCAGGACATCACATTGACTGATGCTCCCTTGTGAATCAGGACAAGGACATTGGACCCATTCACGCACACCTCACATTGTGGCTAGTGTTTCCTCTTCTGTTTGATGTCTTTCACACTGGATATGAAGAACACATCCTCCTCATCTTCTTCCTCCTTGCACAACTGCTCCTTCTGCTCCTCCTGGGCATCCTTTGCAGCTGTCTTGGGGCAAATAGCCGCGGTCTGGCTGTGCCTCTCGATCGGGCAGTAGGCACAGGAGTGCGGCTCACTTTTGCGAAATGGTTGGAAATCCAGCCCCTTCCACACGTGTGCCCTTTAGCCAGACAGTTGGTGTAATACGGCAAATCGAATCCACAATGTGGGCAAGGGGGTGTCGCTTCAGCCCCTTTCTCTTTCTTGGACCAAATGTTCTTCTTGATGCTCCTAGACAGTTGTTGTCTCCCCACGGCACACGCATCTTCCAATTTTATAATCTTCATACCAGTATCCATCATGTGCTGGTGGGACCGGCCCATCTCAAGGATGCAAGCCAACGTGATGCCAGACTCCCTCAAAATCTGCCACCAACTTGCAACATGGAGGCAAGCTAGCAACTTGCTGGACGATCAGCCTTGTATTAGCTGCTGGGGAATGACCTCCTCCTCGTTCCACCCGTAGGATGTTACTAAAGGCCTCAACCTGCCATGAAACGCATCTAGCGGCTCATCATCCCTTTGCTTGACCGAGCACCTCACAAATTGTTCGTAATCCAGATTCACCATCGGAGTGAAATATTCCCTCAGCACTGCTCTGGCCGCTAGGCACGAAACATCTACAGTTTGCAAAGTCTTAAAGATCTTATGCACTGCTGGGCCAGCAGAATACAGCAGCGTAGCTTACTTGGCCTTGTTATCTCTTTCCCCCACAGCGACAAAGCACATTTCTAACCTCTCCATCAATAGACTCCACCTCGTACCCAGACTGGATGGGGCACCTGAGACGTCAAACTCCACAAGCGAGGCCAGTGCTCACTGTTGTCTAGGCGCCACTGGAGGCACAGCGCCTGCATTATCGACTATTTTGAGGAAAATAAAGTGTCCAGAATCAAACATACTGTCTTATGTTGAGCGCACAAGCACTCCCAGGGGACCCACAACTCAGGTGTGGAAGGGCACCTCCAGGCACGCCACCACTGTAGCCTCGATGAGACCACACACACAACGGATCACTGCTACGTGGGTAACAAACAGAGACTGGAAACGAGGAAAACAATATTTTTTTGTTTTTTATAAGTTCCCTGCGGCGCAGAAACACTCTGATAAGGAGGTGCAACCACATGGGAAAAGAAGAAAAGGGCAGTCCAGAGTGTGCCCGTCGAAGCCTGGCACTTCCCACACTGTGATGACGCTCATTGCCTCTAATGGGGAGCTAACCGCACTGCTCGGAGCAAGCAGGCCGCATGTGTAGCCTCCCACATGTCCACCTGGGTGAGCAGCATCACCCGAACCACACCGCTGGGTCCGTCGAGGAAGTGATAACGATCACTTCGCCAGCGACCTCCTCTTCGCCAATCTGATGAGGCAGCGAGGCTTTGTTGAAGCGGGAACACTGGCACCCAAATGAAGGACACAAAACACTCTGTGCCGGTGTGACACCCCATTTATTTGGGCACCCATGTGATGCAACAGGTGCTATCGTTCTCTTAAAGGGACCTCACCACAATTTGTGCATGCAGGGATGAGCAACAAGGGTGTATCTGGGTGTAAACAGTTTTAAGGGATTATAGGCACTCTGGTTTCTGGCTGGTGTATTTTTAGGTAAGTTACAATATATTTTGCAAATATGGCAGTGAAGTAAAGCATATTAAATGGTCTATCTTAGTAACGACTCCTAGCCCTCCTGCTCTAGTTGGTTTTTCTCCGACAACTGTGCCTGGCCAAATTCCTCTTATTAGCGAATCATTGGTCATGGGGAATTCCTGGAACCCGAACGTCATGACTTCGGCTCTGCTGACGGTGTGAGGAGGTGTTACCAGTCTATTGAACATGAGTCGGCATGCTAAGGTGGACAGTGGTTTGAGAGGTGCTACTGGAGGCAGTGATTTGTGTCAGTCTTCAGCTAGCAACTTTCCTGGCCACATTGGTGTCTAACACTCTGAACTCACTTAAGGAGGAAGTACATACATCAAGTACCATCAACCCTAAATACAGGCCCACAGCGCCAGATAACCGGCCATCAGCCTGTATTTTGGGTGAATTATAATGACTGTGAAGTCGGAAGTCGCCTTGAACCAAAGAATACTTAAAAACATGGTTTTGAAAGGGGAAGTAATTAGCTAGATCATTCAAGACCAAGCTTGTGGATAACAGGTTGGTTGTGGAAAGCCTGTTTAGGGAGGAGAGTGGAGTCTGCTTAAACAGATCCAACATATTGGCACTTTTTAAGGAGGTCCCAAATCTGAGACTTATTAACAGGAAGGACGTTGATAGGGTTGACTTTCCAGACCTAGCACGTATGGACTGCATTTTTGGACGTAAGATCTTGTCTGGTTTAGGAATGTTGTTTTTGAATTTTATCTTTTTTTATGATGCTTTGATATGTTTTATACACTTCTTGTATCAAGACCTTGGTGCGATTTCGACCTTACATTCATCCGTTTCAATAAACGACTTTAAAAGAAACATGCGTAGCACCTTGCAGCTGATAGGTTCTTGGATTGAAGAACTAAAAATTACTCCAGTGGTGGTAAAAAGGAAATGTTTTGTTTTTCGATTGGGCGGAAACTACTGATTCGTTGCTAGATTCTCCCTCTACAGAGAGTATGCTAATTTTAGAAGAGATGAGATCTTCCACAATATATCTCATTATCCCCCTGTCTGAAAATGTGTGGGTTCTACTTGCACTTCCGATTGAACCAGTTTCTAACTCTGGAACGCAGGAGTAAATGGGACAAATCAGTACTCAACTTAAATTGTAGATTTTGTAGAGAAACCCTTGTTGAGAAAGCCCTGAAACACCTGGTTTTGAAATGTGCTGAGTTTAAGGACCACAGAGTCCGGTACTTGGGGACAGAAGTGCTAACAGAGATGTTTTGGGTCAGATTGATGTGGGCAACGTGGTTAATAGATCCTGACATTATATGCTTTTTAAAGAATAATTTTGGAAAAACTGGATGATTTTTAGATAATGCATGTGTTGACACATGCTGTTTATTTACGTCACTATATGACTTAGTGTGTGTGTAAATGTCTGGATATTTTAAATGCTGCTTTTCCTTTTGTTATCGTTGTGAAAGGCTTATGTTTATAGGCTAAAAATAAAAAAAGATAAATCAATTCTTATACAATTGTTAGTGTTATATCATTGTAAAGGTTGTATCAACCATAAACAATAAAAAAATATATATATATATATATTAATGTTAAAAGATATGCATTTCTTCTAATCCAAACATTATTTGTAACTAGCAAATTCCATAACACTCTTCACACTGACCTCGTGGTCACTCTTTCTCAGGAACACAACTATCACTGCAGTGCTAGTCCTGGAAACCTGAAGATGGCGTTGGTGGAGTCTCGTAGCAGAGAGGAAATTCTTAGGAGCAAACTGCAGATGGCAAGAAGGGAGGAACGGCGACTCCAGGGACAAGTGTCACGGCTGCTCACCCAGTTGGAAGAAGTACGAGGACTGCACGAGGAAGCAGTGTGTCTTCTGCAGTCCTATTCTGGTAACACACGCTATATATCTGGTGACTAGACTAGATATCACTAATTGTATTCATTCAATGCCAGTACTATTAGCTCAGTCACTTGCCACACACGCTTCATTCAGTATACGTGTTCCCTTTCACTAGTTCTGCTTCAGGAATGAATAGATACCGCACTACTAATCTTCATCACACATATGTTCTATTCTTGTGTATCACCGTCCTAAGAGTATTAGGGCTACTCCCATCCAGGCAGCGCGGTCAAACGTTTCCTATTCTCATTGCTATGCCACTTACCTGGCCTCTTCCCTGGATCTGCTAGTTAGGATACTACAGAAGTGTGATATCAATCAAAGGAAGAGACCACTTGGGAGCGTGGTGAAGTCGGAATCCAGTACTGAGATGAGGAACAGTAGAATGTAGTTAAATGAAGGTTACCAGTGAGTAATTTACACATCACTACTTCGTCCATAGAGCTTCAGTTAATTTTAGGGGGATGAAGTTATAATATCCAATGTTGTTCTTACTTGATTGATACCGCCTAAAATGGTCATTTTCTAATATTATTTATGAATTAATGGTCAGTAGAAACTGTTGACATTCTCCTAACATTGAGCGAAGGTAATTTCATATGGACTCTTCTCTGTGCCGAACGTGTACAGAAATTGTCCCTTTGACCCCTCAGTACTGCACATGGCATTGCTCAATTATTAGACAACCACCATACCTGCTTGCAAACCTAAAACACAGATGGGGCGGTGATTGTGGGAGGAGTGGGGTACCAGGAGGTTTGTGGATATTAATGTGTCAATCTGCTCTCCTTTTCCTTCGGCAGACTTGCCATTAGAGCTCATTAGACGACACCCAGAAGGCTACAGTCAGAGGCAGTGTAATTTTGCATCCACACTTCATTCCTACGGGCCCAAAGCATATGAGTACTTACAGCAAATGGGCTTCAGTTTACCAGATCCAAGCACTTTATTCAGGTATGTCCAAGCTTATTTATTTTGATCACTGCCTTAAAGACGTTCAATCAGTGTCCTTTTGTTTTCTGGGTACATTGCCGATGCAGAACATCCTGGACTTTCCTTGAAAGGGCTCTTGCTATGAACATCTTGGCATCCTCTGTGATTAACCTGTACTTGATAAGAGCAGTAGTTCATTGATCTGTCATGACGATAGGACTCTGTAGGGTACATTTTTAACTGAAGATACATAGGCAAGCATAGATACAAATTGACAATTCATACTTTGCTTGGTGCATACACACACCACAGGCAAAAGGTTTAGCTGCTAGAATTTAGGACTGTGGCCTTCAGTCCTTCACTCACTCAGACTCTGCCTCCTAGCGGAAAACCAAAAGTAATTTGCAGACTTTGGGTTTCTATGTGCCCCACGCCTATTTCTTGGTTGTTGCAGTAGCTTACAGGGCTTGTGTCAATTTCAGGATGTTGTACTTTACCAGCTTCATCTAGAAAGGGGCCAGGCACACTGATTTCCTTTGCAGGATCACTGTGGGCTCTGGTGATGTTAAGCTTTACACCTGTACAATCAGTCATATACCTCTGTGGGTACTATGCTTCACCAAGCTAGTAGCCTCCCTAGAGACTTGTGTCTCGACCAGGCCACTTGATTTTGATTTGATTTTGCATTTGTAATGCGCATAACCTATAGATAGGGTCCAAGCAGAAACTGCATCTAGGCGCAGATGTTAATAAATCAACGTTTGCAACATTGAGCCATCAGTCACAGCTTTAAGGCCAGGCACATTCTGAGAGATCCTCCTTCATCCTTTTATGTCTGCCTTCCTGGGACAAACTGGTGATATTCATGGAAGAGAGCAGGGGACTTAAGGCTGGGGATCTTGGGGATCCTCCAGATACCCAATCCATGGTCTGCAACATGGAGTGGGTGGTGGTGGTACCCAGCCCAGCCCCAAGATCACCCCACAGCAGCAGTCTGCAACCTTTTGCTCTCCAGTTTTTCTTTTTTCTACAATTCCCATGATCCCTCACCATTGACTACACTAGCTAAGCCGAATGGGATAATTCAAAACATCTGGAGAGCCAAAGGTTTCAGACCGCATCCCTAATCCCATCATCCGGTCTTTGTTACATACAACATACTGCTATGCTCTTTCATTAGATCTCTATGGCATCTCTCATCATCTCACCTTCTGGAAATAGTGTCAACTTGGCTCTTACCCACCACTCTGGTACTTTATATCTTATATGTGTCAGCTGTCCCCAAAGCACTCTGATGCTTTGGGTGTTTGTTTATGATTCATGCAGTGCCTTACAGGCCTGATGTTAAGAGCTCAGTGGTGATAGACAGGTACTGGCACAGCAGTAGACAAAACAACTAAATAGTTACAGAAGGCTACAGTGGATTCACTTATCAGTCAGGATAAGCATCACACCAACAATGAAGACACAGCAGTGTTCTGGGAGGCATCAGAGCTTATTAGAATAGGTAAGTGCATCTTCATAGCTATACGTAATATATTCCAAAGCTTACTTTTGAATGCTGTGAAATGTCTGTCGCCATGACTCTTTCAGTTTGATGACAGGGCGATGAGCAAATTGTATGGGTTCGCTCACAGAGTGTGAGGTGTGTGTTAGATTAACAGAACACAAGACACAAACTATATTTAAATAACTTTATTTTTGTCAGGACGGGTTATAGGGACTTCTCAACAACTGAAAAGGCAATTTATCTAACTATCTAAGAAAACGTTCTATGAAAGAGTGAAACAAAAGTGCATCAGGGATCTCCTATCTGGTAAGGATACTGGTCTCTCTTTGAAACTCAGTTATGCATATAGTCTCAGGGTTATCTCACAGCATTTACTTCTTGCGCCTCAAACAGAGTTTCTGGAATATAATACCTTGAAAGCTTCTTGCCACACCTACACGGTCCCATACATATAGAGTCCAGCATGCTTCTTTTCCCTCCAATACAGTCTTAGAGATAGAGTGCCTAGCATGCTGTTTGTAACTCCAGGAATATAGTGCCCAGGTCAATTCCTGGCATATAGTGTACTGCCCACTTTCCCTTTAAGGGTATATCACCCTGCCCACCCTCACAGTCTACCCAGATGCTCTCCCCTCTATTTGGAACTGCTAACAACTTGGTATACTAGGGCCCTTCCGCTTTATTTAGACTCTCGAGCATTCCGGCTTAGGGCCTTTGGTTTTCTAGCACCCTTAGCCTCTCTGCTTCAGCATGTTGTGATTTACTTTCTATCTCCAGCCTACGCTCGTTCAGTGCTTCTTTCTGCC
Organism: Ambystoma mexicanum; assembly: GCF_040938575.1. Classification (NCBI taxonomy): domain Eukaryota; kingdom Metazoa; phylum Chordata; class Amphibia; order Caudata; family Ambystomatidae; genus Ambystoma; species Ambystoma mexicanum. The sequence goes on from NC_090932.1 coordinate 1,574,719,322, forward strand.
TGCCTTTTCATTCTCTCCTTCGTCTTCTGAGGCTTGAGAGCCCCTTTTTTATAGTGCTTGGCATGCATTCCCCAAATAGAGCAATGAACTGCGTTGGTTTGCTTTCTCAAAGTATTATTATAGCAATTCTGATCAGGGTTGCTGGTGGCCCCTGTGGCTCTGGCAACTTGTTTTCTTTACAAAAACCCTTTTATTACAGTTTTCTTCATCGTAAAACATGTTCTATAAGCATAACATACATCAATGATGAATTGACAATAACGTTGCGACATACAAGCAGTTTAAATACAGTTCACCTACTATCAGCCTGTATACCCTATCCCCACACACTCTTTATTTCTTTATTTATAAAGCGCATGTCACAAGCCCGGAGGCATAATAGCGCTGACAAAGACAAACCAAGAACATTGCATAAAACACATAGCGCTTAAAGCACAAGATTCCTAAAAAGGCTGGGGCAAGCTAGTGTATTGCGGCCAAATTCCGAGAGATTCCTGAAACCTGCGCTAGTCGAGAAATCAGCAGAACATCTGTGCTTTCAGGTCCCGTTAAACTTTGGAATATTATCCCATATACCAATTACTAATAACTCGGCCCCATGACACTTCATTGCATGAACTCCTCCCATTTACCCCAGATTTACTGGCATTTCTGGTGACAGCCCCTAGATCTATTTACTCTCTTTTCGAAGGAGCAGTAATTGTCGAAACTCATTCTCCATGCAATGAAGCTATGGGTTTCTTTAGCCCCTCATTTGGACGCGATATCTCTTTTTGCAACCATTAAACCTGCAGTTACAAATAGTTTATCATAGTTGTTCAGACCCTCATCATTCCATACGCTTAGCAATACAAATTTGGGGCACTTCCTTATTGTTCTAAAATACCTGGATTCGTGACATGAGCCGTCCCATTTTGTGCCAGGTCTCCCTTGAGTAGTTTATCCTGTGTAGGATTGTTAGTTGTAAGAGTCAAAATATGATGCTTATTCCGGCCTCTTCGGCAGATCTCATGCCTTCATCCATTCCTCTTCATCCAAATGGATCAAGGTCCCCTCACAACTGTCTCATAGTTTTATAAGGTGGGGGGTGGGAGGATGAGTCAAGCTCGTGATGGCCTGGTAGACAATGGATATGGCCTTATTCAACGGACCATCTAATGAAAGAATTGCCTCTAAAGGGGAACAATTGGGGAGGTCCTGCTGATCCATCTGCCCTGCCTTCATATTACATTCCAGAGTCTGATATACTGAAGGAAGCCATTGCCTGCTTGGTTAAATATGTCCTGCAGGGTCTTGAATGGTATTATTCGTCCTTGGTGGATTAGATCTCCTTCTTCCCTTATCCCTTCGGTTTCCCAAGAAGTGATGGCTCCTAATTGTTTGACAAGAGTTTGATCATGATTCCTCCAGATCGGGGATTGTAGCGTGATCTTACCCTTCCACCTTATGGCCTTTTTCACCTTGTAACTTGCGTTGTTACCCTATTAGTGGCCAGTAGGTAATAATTCCTGCCGGTTACTCCATAAGGCATCTGCCAAGGTGTTGCTTTCCCCATCGACTCTATCTCTAGTCTCAAGTGGCCTTTGGACTACCCTTCGAACAGCCACTCGTTAGCGCCAGCTAACCGACAGGCCCAGTAATAGCTTTCGAATGGATTGTGTCCTCCCATGTATTCCTCATCTTATGATATTGCCATATCCAGCTTCAGCTGATTCGGAAAAAATATTCTCCAACAGAGGGCACTGCGCGTTGATGCCGGCCGACTCGATGTCCCTCGGAGGTCTCCATCTCGATGCCAACGTCATCGATGGTATAAAGCGCGCGCAGCGACTGTTGGCTTCAATTCTGTTTTTTTGCAAAAGTTATCACTTTGGATACGGTACGCTTCAGGTCCATATCAAAAATCTTCGAATATTTTGTTCAAAATGGCATCTTCATCGGTGTCTTTGACTCTGAGATCGGGGTTTAAGAAGTGCCAAGATTGTGGGGCTTAGATGTCCCTTACAGACCCCCATCGGATGTGTCTGGGGTTCCTCTCATGCTACCTTCGACTGTAAGGCCTGCCTACCGATGACAGCTAAAGCCCTGAAAGAGCGAAGAGGAAAATTAGCAGCAGGTAGGTCACAATCCCCTTTGACCCCCTCAAAAAAAGTTGTTTCAGACGAGTCGAGAAAAGTTTCTCCTGTCGTAAACATACAAAGAGGTTGAGATCACGCAGTGGTTCTCACCACTCGTCATCTTCACAACAATCGAAGAATGGGTTATATGCCCAAATAAATTGGCCTCTCCGGCTGAGTGGGAGAAGTTCAGGGTAAAGATGATGAAACTTTTTGAGAATGCGGCCTTGACCCCCTCAAAAACTCGTGAAAACCATGGCCAGGTCAGAAAACTCTTGTTGTAGTATAGTTTGAGGGGTTTTGAGGATTGGGCGCACATTTTCTTACGTACCTAAGATGGCGAATGACGTACGAGTACGTCCTCTGGTCCGTCGTTCACGGCGGACTCCGTCAGTGAATGTTATTTACACATGCATACTCGCATTAGTGTCTTGATCCTGTCTGTCGGGCTGTCGAGAGCGGCTACCGGCTCCTAGGAAGTTTCATCCTGGGCGAAGGGAATTCAGGTGTCACGCTGGTAAGTGGACATGTTCTCCTGTTGGGGGCACGTACTGAATTCAATAAGATGGTTGTTTCGCGGATAGGGACTTAACTTTGCAAACTACTTGTGTTTTGCTGATACAGGCGAATGATGACCACGGTTGTGGTACGGTTTGAAAGCGGAGGTCCGGTCCCTTCGGTACATGGGGATTTTACATTTCTGCACTTTTAGATTTAACTACCCTCTCTGGTGGTGGCTTTTAGTCCCTCCGTGCGGTGATGAGAGCATGGTGATATGGAACACTGGTGTTTTATGGGCTTTGTGGTCCTCTGTTATTGGCGTAGTCACTTTCACCGTAGGGGGCACTCTGATTATTATTTACACGGTGTGGTGATTCAGTCTTGGTATATGATACAACGCTTGTTGCTTTGTTGGAGGATATAATGTGGTGGGCACAACTTGAGTTACACTCTTTATTATTGGTTTTGTCTCATTAGGATTCGTTTGGAAGACGTTTTCTCCCTGTGCCAGGCGCTAAGGTTGGTATCGGGTGGAGTTGGATCAAGGTGCTGTGAATGTTTTGTTTTGATTAGTGCCCTAATGAGGTTATGTCTGTACCCTCATAGGTGCTCCTCCCTGAGTGGATTTGACCTGTGGAACATTTGGGCTTTGCATGCCCTGAAGATGGATTGTTTTCCAATCCGAAATGCGTTGGCTGTATAAGAACATTTAGTGAAGTCTATTTGGACATATTTTTTAAAGGAAGTTATTTGAGGCTGGATATATTCTTGAAAGGAAGTCATTCAAGACCACTGCTGTTAATTTTTGGCTCTAAAAATTGTAACTGTAACATGTGGAATTGAAGCAAGAAGTAAGAGTCATCATATGGACATTTAAATTATGAATCATTTAAAGCACAGTACTGCTTGAAATCACGTTGTTGTGTATGAATACGAGCCCTATGAGTTAATAGGGGTTCACTGAGAAGTGTGCTTTCCTTTTTTGAATGAACTGAAATCCCTTTGAAAGTGTTATTGTTTGAAGTTTACTATATTATATTTGTTTTTGAATTAAAATCCCTGTTTGAACTATGTTCTTTTGAATGTTCTTTTGAATATTATTGTACAAATCTTGAAAATATTTCTCATAAATATGTAAAGTGGGGGCTTTGACGTGGTGCGAAGTTCCCGATCTATATATTGTCATACTTACTGTGGGTACGGAGGGACCCTTTTGGAGTGCATCCTGGGGGTTACTATACGTTGACGTATGGTTTTATTTTGTCAGGTCAAAAAACTTGACAAAAAAAAGATAAGGGAAATACTGCGCCTTCGGGCCCAGAAAGCAAAGAAAAATATCCTCAAGAGCGGTAGAAAGATCCCTTGAGTCGAGACAAATCTTCCTCGAGGAAGAGGTCAGCGACGCCATTGGTGCCAAAAGACTCCTCATCGGACTGTGACAGGTCCTCGACCCCATAGGTGTTAGACAAGTCCTCGACGCTGAAAGCGTAAGACAAGTCTTCGGCGTCAACGCACTCGACATGGACTGTGTTGAAGATTTCGGCACCACCATCGATGCCATCGAGGATCAGATAAAAAAGAGAAAAAATATATAAATGAGGACCCTATTCTTCCTTATCATGTGGTATTGCAAAGGAGAGTCAGTTCAAATTGGGAAACGCCAGAATGGATTCCGGCAGTGAATACAAAATTGACATCTAAATACAGGCCTCCAGTAGTGACCCCAGTTACTTGACAAAGCATCACACTCCTGAAAGTTTAATGGTACAAGCTGCCACATCAGCCCCTAAACAGAACACTTACCCAATTATTCCCCCAGACAGAGACGATAAGTGTTACAACGCTTTGGCCAAGAACATTTTCTCTGTGGGAAGTATGGCCCTAGAGTCTGCAAATGCTACGGGCTCGTCGGCCAGATTCACTCAGACTGTTTAGGAATGTGTAACAATGGCTGATGATCATATCCCTGAAGGGGAGGAAAGGGACAGATTTTTAAATCTAGTCAAGGATGGTAAAGATGCAATGTGCAAATCCCTCCAGACAGTTCTTGACAATGCTGACAGCATCAGCAGGACCATGACGGCTAGTACAGTTTTTTTTTTTTAAAAACAATTTTATTAATTTTATTCAAACAACAAATAACAAACCCAACTCAACTTACAGTGGTTACATATCTTGCTCATAAATGCACATACTTTGTTACTTTGTCGCCCACTGTATTTCCCGTCCCACTCCCCTCCCAAGCCTACTTTCTCCCATTGTTAGTCTCCACCTCTTGTGGTGGGGAGACCTCTCCCGCCACGCTTATTGAATCATCATCACTTGGTCCATCATACGAGGGCCCAAAAAGCTCTGGTATTAGTTGTCTCCAACCCGCTAGGGCTCCAACTTCACCCTCTATGTCCCCTTTACACGCTTCCTGCTATGCTACTGTTTCTGCCTCCGCCCACCTTTGCAAGTCCCTCCACCACGTCTCCACTTTGGGCTTGTGGCACGCTTTCCATCCCATTGCAATCCTTCTCTTCGCCAGTACATATGCCAGATCTTTCAATTTACTCACATGTTTAAGCTTCCGCGGTCTGGGGAACCCTCCCAACAAGCAAGCCCACACCGTATCCACCTTCATGCAGATTCCCTTGTCTTCCATTTTCTGTGCTATATCTCTCCAATATTTCGCTATCAGTGGACATGCCCAGAACATATGCACCATTCCTGCGTTTTCCTCATTGCATTTGGGACACATTTGGCTTCCGGCGTTCTTAAATTTGGCTATCTTTAGTGGGGTCAGATATGCTCTGTGAGTTATATACAACTGTATTTGTTGCAGCCTAGCATTTCTCGATACTTTTTTATGATACCCCTGAGCCCTTTCCCACATCCCGTCACTCATCATATCCCCTACTTCCTCCTCCCAGTCCAGTCTAAGTTGCACCACTTCCTTGCCCACTTGAGTCATCATCATCTCGTACACTCTAGACGTTTCATGTCCTCCTTCTGCTATATCATATATAATAATAATAATAATAATTTGGCATTTATATAGCGCTACAAACCCTCAGGTATCTGAGCGCTGCTTATTATTACCCACGGTGTGTGGTGCTCATTTATCGACCTCGAAAGGATGAAAGGCTGGGTTTGACCCTGCCGGGATTCGAACCTGCATTAGCAGTCTCTGCACTGATGTCAAAGCGAGCGCTCTACTCGCTGTGCCACTTGACCGGCTATATATCACATCTAGTGTGGTGTCCGGTTCCTCTGCAAGTTCCACCTCGGACCAGGTATCTTTAATTCTTTGCACCATCCCATGATACGTAATATATTGCCCAGTACTCAACCCCGTTTGTTCCACCAGCTCCTCAAATTCCAATATTTTCCCCTCTTGCCACACATCCCCCAATGTTGCTATTCCTACCGGTTCCCAATACTTCCTAATCATTAACCTTAGTTGCTTTTCTGTTCCCATCATTGTGACCAGTGGGATTTGCGTAGAGCACAGGGCCGGCTTGTCCATCAACCGGCACGCCCTCTGCCACATCCCCCATCCAAGACCCAACATCCCCGGACGACCTCTTAGCTCCCGCTTGGGTAACCATACCATTTCTCTCAGAAAATATGGGTGCAATCTCCTTGATGCAGCCTATGCTCTAAGGTAGGCTCCGCAGAGAACCATTTGGCTACATGTTGCAACTGGCTCGCTACATAATATACTTCCCAGTTAGGTAATTTAATGCCTCCTTTCTCATGCGGGTTTTGGAGTTTCCACAGAGCTACCCTGTTCCTCATCCCGTACCATAGGAATTCCCTGCATATGCTGTCCAGCTTAATAAAGAATTGCCGGGGTATGGAGTATGGGATGTTCACGAAGCAATGCAACAGTCTGGGCAATGCCACCATCTTGAGCATCGCCCCACATCCCATCATTGCCAAGGGGAGTTTCGCCCAGAACTTCATGCTGTTTTCCAGTTTCTGAACCGTTCTTTCTGTATTATGCCTATGTTCGGCTTCTACTGTATGATATATATCTATCCCAAGATACTTAAAGGTTGTGGCCTCCCACGGTATCTGGAGTACCGGCAAATTCTCCGCCAAGAGCCCTTAAAACCTGCCCAGCGGGAACACACAGGATTTACTTGGGTTCACGGCTATACCTGAGAGTTCAGCAAACCTCCCCACCACTTCTAACACATACTGCAGATTCTCCTCTGGGTAGCGCAAATACAATAACATGTCGTCTGCGTATAGTGAAATTAAATGTGATGTTTCCCCAACGACAATGCCTATTGTGTCATATTGCTGCCTTAAATAAATCGCCAGAGGCTCCAAAGCCAGAATATACAACATGGGGTACCAGGGGCATCCTTGTCTGGTCCCTCTACCAAGTTGCCACCTTTCAGAGATCACCGTTCCTGTCTTCACTCTCGCTAATGGCTCACTATATAGGAGTTCTACCCAATGAAGATATCCTGGTCCCATACCATTGTTGGCTAGGGCCGCCTTCAGCCAGGGCCACTTGACTGAGTCAAATGCCTTGATCGCATCCAACGACACTATCGCCATTTTGCTAGTGTCCCCTTCAGTATGTTCGATCACTCGATGGAGTCACCTCAAATTATTCGAGATATTCCTATTTGGGACATATCCTGTTTGATCAGGATGAATTAGTTTGGTTATGACCTTCTTTAATCTGTTTGCTAGAACCGCTGTTAAAATCTTACTATCTTGGTTTAACATCGATAGGGGCCTATAGGAACCGCAGTCACTACCAGGCATGTTGGGCTTGGGGAGTGGTACAATAACCGCTTTGCGCAGTGATTCCGGTAGTCTCCCAACTTCATATGCTTCGTTAAGCATTTCCAGCAGTGGGTGGAGAATCTCTGCTTTATATGCCTTATAAAATTTGCTTGGGCGTCCGTCAGTTCCCGGGGTTTTACACATGGGCAGCTGCCTCACCACTTCTTCTAGCTCTTCTAGAGTGATCGGGGCATCTAGCTCCTCCCTCTCTTCCACACTAATTTGGGGTAGCCCAATGTCTTCCAGTATGTCTCCTATTGCCCCCCTTTTGCTTCCCGTCTCGTCTCCGTGCAAGTGTCTATAATAGTCTGCAAATTCTTGATTAACCCCCTCTTGCGTATCCACTACGTCGCCATTATCTTTCACTATTGTTCTGATTGGGGGCCTGGGAGTCTCGTTTTTGTAGAGCCACTCAAGGAGTCTTCCTTGTTTGTCGCCTCCAGCATGTTGTCTTTCTATGTACTTTTTATAATTAAGATTACATAATCTCTCCCAATATCTGGCACATTTCTGCTGCAGGCCCAGAGCCATTTCTGTATCTGCCTTAGTGTTGCTGCCCCGTTCCAATACCCTCTCCAATTCCTTTTCAGAGTCCTGTAATTCGGTCAGAATCCCATCCTGCAGTCCTTTAGACTTGGCTATGGCAATTCCTCTCACTACCACTTTAAAGGCTTCCCAGAGTGTGCCCGCTGTCTTGACACTGCCAGTATTTATCTTGAAATAACTTATTATTTCCTCTCGCATATCCTCCCTGAATACGCTATCTTTAAGCGCTTCTGCGCGCAATCGCCATGTGGGTATCTTTCCCCTGGGGGGTCGGTATTGCCATGTTAGCAGCAGTGGCGAGTGGTCTGAGAGTACTCTAGCTTTGTATTCCGCCTGCGGTATTTCGGTCAGTAACTCCTGCGTGACAAATAAATAGTCCAGTCTTGTATGTAGGCCCTGTGGGTCAGCATAATGTGAATATTGTCTATCCTGCGGATGACGTGTTCTCCATGCATCTGTCAGCCCAAAATCTGCCAATAGTGCATGTAGTGCCTTTGCAACCAGGGTGGGTCTAACTTTTTTAGTGTCTGATCTATCTATGGTGGGGTTCAACACACAATTGAAGTCTCCCCCCACAATATAGCTCCCCCCGCGCTGCCACTGAGTTTACTATACAGGGTCCTAAAATACACAGCTGTATCTTGGTTCGGGGCATAAGTATTCACAATTCAGATCTCTCTATTTTCCACCATCCCTCTCATGATCACCATCCTACCATCTGCCTCTACCTGCGAGCTCAGCAACTGAAACGGAACATGTGGGGCCACCCATGTGATTACCCCTCTTGCATAGGCAGAGTTTGTTGCCCCCACCACTGTCCCTCTCCATTTCTTCCGTACCACTTTTAGTTTGTCTTTCGTTAAATGAGTTTCTTGTAACAGGGCTATATCCACTTTCTGTCTGCGTTGGTACATCATTGCCTTGTTCCGCTTCAGATAACTATTGAGCCCCCTAACGTTCCAAGTGACTATCTTAAGGTCTCCCATGGTTCATCTCGTTTTCCGTGAAGTGTAGGCTCACCCCATAACTCTTACCCAACTATAACAAACCACAGCACACAACCCCTTCCCTCCCTCCTCCCCACCCTACCCCTACCCCAACCCCAACAGTTGCCCAGCTCCATCCCTGGATCTCAGGCTCCCCCGCGTTTGGGCCTACCCTTATACCCTGGGCAAGACCCCAGCAGGGTGTCACCGCACTATCGGCAACCTAACTAAACTCTAAATGGGGGATGTACAGGTTGGTCCTGCAAGGCTCCTTGTCAAAGTCTTAATCACAATATTCGCGGATCATGTGTTTCTCCCAGTCTGATCACACCATTTGCAAGCTACTTTAGTGACTATATTCAAGTCCCATAGTCTTAAGTTCTGAAACCCCCCGGTGCCCATCTCGTTCATTACTTATCCGCATCACCTCCTTCTCCTGTCCGAACGTCCGACTCCTGAGGGCATCCCTGCGTGTCGAGCCATCCCATAGCTTCTTCCGGAGTTTCAAAAAACAAAGTTCTGTGCTTGTGAAAAACCTTCAGTTTAGCCGGGTAAAGCAGCATGTACTTATAACCCGCTTCTCGCAATCTTCTCTTGACTGCCCCAAAGTTCATTCTGCTCCACTGCACCGTCAGGGTATAATCCGGGTAAGCCGTTATGTTTGCCGACCCTCTATGTATTGTCCCACCTTTGCGGAAGTGTTCCAGGATCCTTTCTCGATCCCTGTAGTTAAGTATTTTGGCGATCACCGGCCTAGGTGGGCCTCCTGGTGGCGGTCTCCTCGTTAGAGCCCTGTGAGCCCTTTCCACCGCGAACCCCTGAGACAGCACTCCTCCAATGATTTCTTGTAGCAACATTGTTTCAACGAATTCCGTGGGGTTATGGCCTTCTGCTCCTTCTGGTAGTCCAACAATACGGATATTATTTCTCCGGGCTCGTCCTTCCGCCTCCTCTGCTCTGCTCTCCAGATTACCCACTCGTTGTACCAGGGTGTGATGCTCCGACCGGTGGGAAGCATGGTCCGCCGTGTTAGGACCCATCTCCTTCTCGAGGTTCTCCGTGCGCTCCGCCAGAGATCTAACGTCTTGCTGTAGCAGATTCACATCCTCTTGCACTGCCCCAACCTGGAGCTCCAGCGCTGTTTTTAGTTCTGTCACCGCCAGTTCGAGCTTGGTCTCCCAAGTCTCCTTCAGATCGGCGATCGCCTCAAGGACCTCCTGATTCGCGCCCATGGTGGCACTGCTCCCAACTTGGGATTTGTCTTTGTTCCTGGCTCCTTCCGGGCGGCGTCTTAGTGTATTCCTCTAATGTGGGTTGCTTACTCTTCAATCTTGGGGGTTTATTAGACATGGCGCTGTGTCTATGAGTTGTGGGTCAGCCCTTTCACCCGTGGTCTTCAGTCCCAGCAAGAGTGGGTTCTTGCTATCCTCAAAGGGCCGATGATATCTGCTGGTTCTTTCGATCGTCCACGCTCCGCTCCGGGCACTCCACCAGCGTCTCTCCCCTTGCTTTTCTTTCACCGTGGCCGCCCGGACTGGGCAATGTGATCATTATTTCGTATCCCTAGCGATCTTCCTCTGCTGTTCTCGAATGGAGACAGCTCCTCCGTCTCAGGGGTGCGCCCCTCGGGATCTCTTTGTTCTCTTCCGTGGCCATTTTGATGTCCCTTCCGCGGCCGGCCTCTCAGTACAAAGTAACAATACGACCGTTCCTCCGCTGTAAATTTGCAGTCAGCCTGCTCATGCTCTGCTCTGTGCCTTCCCACGTCTGCACATACTTTTTGGGCCGCCGCTGATCAAAAAAATATGCGTTTCTTGGTCGGATCAAGTTGTCGGATCACGGAGCTCACAGGGTTTCCAGCCTATTCCATGGCTGCCAAGCCACGCCCCCCCACGGCTAGTACAGTTATACGCAGGTTTGCCTGGCTAAGAAAGTCTGGTTTTGCTCCAGATGTGCAGTCCAGATTACTCAACATGCCATATTTATTTGATAACAAGGCTGAGGAGAGCCTAGAGAAATTACAGATCTCTAAAGCGGCAGCAATGTTGCTTGGTGCTGCTATTAGACAGCCACAGAACCGCCCCACCAGCACACCTTGGAGGGGTAGTGTTACCTGGCACATTTCTGTTTCTGAACTTTCTTTTCATTTCGGGAAATCCATGATCCTAATTGCTCCGGAATGGGCCAGGAGGACGTGATACCCGAACCTTTTAGACATGTCATTCTGCCCTCCAATACGTCTGCCGCAAAGAGAGGACCTTCTCTCTTGAGAGAGAGAGGAGGGTCATGTTCTCCACCCAGAGGTCAAGACTCTCAACCTTCAGGCATGGTTTCTGAGAGGTCGAGATACAATGATTGGGACCTCCCGGACGACGTAATGGAGATTTTGCTTTCGGACAGAAAGCCAGCAACAAAGTCCTTGTAACGCTGCCGTTGGAACAAATTCTGCAGCTGGTATAGGGATAAGAATGAATATCCATTTACATGCAGTACACCTATGGTGTTATCAATCTTATTACACCTGGCCAGCTTGGGGCTCCAGGTTGGTACAATCAATGAGTATCTTGCAGCGCTCTCCGTTTTGAAGCGCTCCTCTGAAGAGGTATCTTTCTTCAAGATTTCCCTTGTGATACAATTCTTAAAAGGACTGACAAATACATTTCCCCCAGTCCCATTCTAAGTTCCAACTTGGGACCGCAACATAGTATTGATATTTCTAATGTGAGCTCCTTTGGAGCCTATCCATACCTGTCCTTTAATGTTATTAACCTTAAAGAACATCCTTTTAGTGGCCATTAACTTCAGGCCTTATCCTGAAAGCCTCATTGTACAATCTTAAGGTGAAACCGACCTTCTTGCCTAAGATTGTGTCTGACTTCCAGTTAACGCAGAAGATCATTCTACCTTCCTTTTATCCTCCTCCTCATCATGGAAAGTAAGATGAGATATTACACAGGCTTGATCCAAGATGTGCACTAACATTTTACATCTCCAGTTTGTCTAAAATAAGACACAATGACTACTTTTATGTAGGTTACACAGGACACAAGTTGGGTATGGGAATTCCAAAACAGACCTTGTCAAGATGGATTACTTTGGTAATAACGGAATGCTACAGAATAGCAGGAAAATATCGTCTGGAGGGTCTTAGAGAACATTCAAGCAGGGGCATGGCTACCTCCTCTGCATTACAGAGGGGTGTCCCAATTAGGGATATTTGTGCGGCAGCCACATGGTCATCTGTACACACCTTTACCAAACATTATAATCTGGACTCTGCCTCAAGCTGAGAAGATTTATTTGGAAAGGCAGTGCTACATTTTGTGCACAATGACCTATAAAGGAACCCCTAAATTATTATGAGCCTCAAAATTGTGATTCCCTCCTCCAGGAATACTTACGCTGCTTTGGGAGTTTATCATAAGATGAGGAATACGTGAGAGGATGGAATTCATTTGAGGAACAAGTTACTTACCCATGGTAATGTTCTTTGGACTGGGTGTTCCTCCCCCGTATTCCTCATCGCTCCTCCCAACCTGCCCTGCAGTACAATTTTTCCATGTGATTGCAGTCTTCGCTCTTTCAGGAGAAGTAGCTGTCGCTTGTGGATTATCGTATACATGCTTTTAAAAACGGAACTGAAGCCAACGGTCGCTGCATGCGCTTTATACCATCAACGACGTCGACATCGAGACGGAGGCCTCCGAGGGACATCTAGTCGACCGGCATCGACGCTCAGCGCCCTTCTGCTGAAAACATTTCTGAAGCAGCTGAAGCTGGATATGGAAATATCATAAGATGAGGAATACGTGGGAGGAACATCCATTCGAAAGAACGTTACTGTGGGTAAGTAACTTGTTCTTCTGTGTCAGAGAATTCTATTCCACCATCACACACTGACTTTCATAGCTATTCTGGGCACTCCACCTACACATAACAGACTTCTTAGCAGCGCCTTCACCTGGTTGAATACTGCACCCAATATGCTCACTGGGGTATTTTGTATGATGAAAAGTAACTTTCCCAGTATGTAGGTCGGAAGTGCCCTCCGGTGGGTAATTTCCCATTCGAGTCGTTCCAGAATAGGGCAGAGGTTTTTCACAAGAATAATTTCTCCTTAACACATATCTGTATCTCCAGCTATTTCAAGAGTCCCTTTCTGCCTAAAGAAGGCAGCCGTTGGGAATCAGCTTGTCACCTCCCTTCAACGGTATGAATATTGGTCTGTCCCAATTAATTTTAAGTCTGCTACAATTGCCGAACCTGTCAATAAGATACATCCCTCTAGGCTTAGATATTTGAGGCATTCCTGGAAATAGCAATAGGTCATCAGTATTTAGTGAGATGCAGTCCTCCCATCTACCTGGCTAGTGGTTTCGTTTAGTTTAGTTTCTTTATTTGTAACGCGCACCGAACCCTCAGATAACTGGGCACTTAAAGCTTATACATGGGTTACAGAATTATTAAAATGCAGAGGTTACAGAGTTTTTAGGATGCAAGGAAATACAGACAATACAGAATTTTGGACAGCAAAGATATACAGATAGATATACATGATACAATACAATATACAAGATATATAGATAGTACAACAGCAGAGATAAGTGCATGCCGACCATGGTTACACAGGTGGTCAGGGATGGGAGAATCAATGACAGTGTCGAGCAGGTAAGTTACACCCTGCAGGAAGGTCCAGACAGGGCAGTAGCTGAGCATTCCTGAAACTTCCCGAAGAGCCAGTTATTTACTTTGGCTATGAAGGTCCAGAATGCAGGTTCCATTCTAAGGCTAAGGGGAAGGGCATTCCACTGTTTGGCAGCTAATACCGGGAAGCTCACTCCCCCTACTCTTTTTAGCAGAAATCTAGGAACAGCTAGACAGTGCGAGTACATGGCTCTAGTTGGTCTAGTAGGTTGGCGTATGTTGAATTTATCTGCTAGGTATTTGGGGCGGTGTTTGAGAGACACTTGTGTGTGATTATCAGAGTGCGAAGGGCAATTCTGTCCCGTACCGGGAGCCAGTGGGCATCCTACCTGAAGCTAGTGATGTGCGAGGATCTCGGTATACTTAACACTGCTCTTAAGGCATTATTTTGAAGGACCTTAAATTTGTTGAGGTTCCTTTCGGAGGTGCCTAGGTAGAGGGCGTTATAATAGTCGATCTTGGATAACACTAGAGCCCTGGCTAGTGTGATGCAACTACTAGGCGAGAGGAATTAATTGCAGGCGTTTGTTAGTTTGTTCGTATAGGCTGTGGAAGACGCGGTTGAATTCACCTACTTCTTAAGGGATAGTATGGAGTCTAAATAAACTCCCAACATTTTGATTTCTTTGGCTACTTTGATTGGGTTTCCATCGATGTTGATGGAAGCATACCAGGGGTCTAATTTCTTCAGGCGGGTTTGGGAGCCGATGATTAGGAGCTTGGTTTTCTCGTCGTTAAGGCATAGGCAGTGATCTGCCACCCATGCCTGGATTTCCAGGTAAATCTCGTACATTTTTTTACAATCATCTTCATAACACCCTGTGAGTGTGATGAGAACCTTGTGATGAGAACCTGTGATGTTAATCAAAAGACCCATTGAATTTGTTTTATGATTATACTCCCCAAGTGATGGATCTTTCCTTTCATTTTTTCCGCAAGAGGCTCCATGGCTAGAGTGAATAGGATTGGGAACGGGGTACAACCTGGCCTGGTGCCCCACTTGGAAACAGGAGACAGTATAGCCGTTCACCCTGACCATGGCTATCGGATACGAGTATAGTAGTTGGACTGAGGTGGTGGACTTTGGTCCGAAGTGCATTTTACCCATAATTGCCTTAGGAATATTCATTTTATCGAGATGAAGTCTTTCTCCTTGCCAAGCAATATTATGGCTACTTTTTCATAAACGTACGCTGTTTTGGCCAAGACATTTTGTAATCTTCTAATGTTCATGATTTTCGCTCTCCCGGAAAGGAACTTGCATTGATTAGAGTACATTTGCCCTGCAGCCCAGTTAAGAAGTCGGTCTGCTAAGATCTTGGCTAGTATTTGTTTTCTCCATTGAGTAAGGAAATGGGCCGATATGGTGTGCAGGACTCGGGTGGAGCCATCCCTTTTTAGGTATAACAATATCTGCAATGCTCTAATCGAAGTTCCCCAGCCTGCAGACTCTCAACAAACACAACCCATAATCTGTTGCTGAGTTTACCCGACAGCCTCTTTCACATCTCGATTGGGAACCCATTTGGGCCGATGATTTCCCTAATTGCAATGCAGGGATTGCTTTCTCCACCTACTACTACCAGGTGTCAGCTGGGATAACATGGTGTTCTGCAAATACTTGTCTATGTGTGGGACCAAAAGATCACATACACCATCACATCCAAAAATGATTTCCTACGTTATGTCAGAAAACATCCCTGCGTGAAGGATCATGGGTACCCGCACACGTACAGAAGGGATAGTGTTGTAGGTACGCCTCTGTCGATGTCCATCTTCCAATTTGAAGATGTACTACTCCACACCAACCACTAGATGGTGGCCTATGCAAAGCATGTGATTCTAAGCAGATTTAAGCCACAGAAAGAAGATTAAGTAACATATATACATTTCTGAGGCTTGGTGAATCTGCTTAGATCACATGCTGTGCATAGGCCGACATCTAGTGGAAGCTGTAGATGATACAGTTTGTTTTTCAAAACTCAAAAAGGGGCGTCGAACTAGGGCGTGCCAGTAATACTATCCCTAGTGTGACGTCCACTGTACACATGATCCCTAACGCGTGTAGGACCCTAAGATTGTTTTTTCCGCCATACCAGTCGGACGCATATTGCGGAGTTCCCTGGGCATTAGCCAATTATACTAAGATTATTGTTAAAAATTCCCCGTTCTTTCCACCCTACGCCGAAGATCGACGCCGGTGAAGATCGAGGACACCAGCCGTCGAAACTCCACGATGGACTTTGGGCCTTGGAAGGCCTCTGGCTTCAGCCCGGGCCTTGGAAGGCCTCTGGCCTCGGCCCTATACAAGTAGGGAGAGTGGGGGGTGGTCATACAGGCTCCCACATTTATTTCCTACATATACTCGCCCGCTGCCAAATTGATACATATGGAGAGTACTCCTTTCAAATTCTGCCTGAAATGTAACTGGAGGTTCGCCTGGGTAGATAAGCACAATACGTGCAATTTGTGTCTCCCACGAGACCTTACTGAGGCTACCTGTCGAGCTTGTAAGCTCGTCAAGCCGAAAACACTTCAAAACCGCTCCACTAAATGCTGGGCCCACTACGCCAGGCATCGAGAGGCCATGGATGCCAAAGGGGCCTTTAGCGATGGCAGCAACGCTGACGTATCAGACAGCAAGGGCAAAAGGGTGACTTCAGACACCCACGTGCAAGCCCCCGACCTCGAAGGACTGGCCAGCGGTCTAGTTATGGGAACAACACCCAGCGGCAAAAGCGCAACCCACACCACTCCCACTAAACACATCAGCCCCAGCTGTGACTCGACACGCGTGTCGAGCGATCGGCAACGGAAGGCACAGAGAGAGTGGTCTAACGATTCTGTGTCCTCTGGCCATTCCCGTTTGTGTTCGCACATGACAGAGACCAACCATCCACGGTTGAAAAGGTGCCGTACTACCAATAGTTGTAGAGGCTCCGTCGTCAGAAGACGATTCCGACCTCTATGCTCCAAGTCTAAACATGTAGCGTCTACTCCCGAGATTCGACACCCTCCTTCTACCACCTCCGAATCTCGATGCAAAGCGACAAAGACCACCTGCGAACTTCGACGTGATGCGTCGAAACTCTCGGAAACCCCTAAAACCTCCGGAAAACATTCCTCTAGTCACAGGAAGGGGGATAAACAGTACAAGAGACCTTCAGAACACCATAAGGAAAAACAGAAGGCCCCTAAAGCGATAGAAAAGTCCAAGGTCCCTGACACTACTCCTAAGGGTAAAATTGTCCCTCCCACTCCTCAGGATATGGGCATGGATGAGGAACCAGAGCGAGAGAGGTTTATTCCCAGTTCCAAGGAATGGAACTCATTCGATATTGATAGGGTCATGAGAAGAATGTCTTTTTTTGTAGACTTCTACGAGAAAGACCCTAATTATTTCCATAGCTATGCAAACACACCAGCTACCTCTGCCCCTTCGGGATCCAAGGACTCTCAACCCCTTACTAAAAGGGTCCGCTCTGAGGCTTCGGCGCAGGGATTGGTTTCAGACCCTTTTCTAATTGAACCTTACCATCCACAGTCATATGGTGAGGAGACAGAGACACAAATGCTACAAGACCAGACAGGGGTTGCTTATTATGGGGATGATGAGGACCAGGAGGAGGAAGAGGAAGATGAGGCGGAAGCCTACAATCTTGACTCCCCTATTCCTAAGGATCCACCGGTGCATGACTCAATGATTGATAATCAGCCACTCCTCAATGAGGTACTGGCTAAAGCAGCAGCTCATTTTCAAATAGACACACAGGGTGTCCAAGAAGATAGGGATTTCGCAGAAGAAATCCTAGCGGACAAAAGAGCCATTACCCAAGCCGTCCCAATATTAAACTCAATCCAGAGCAGAATTGATCCCTCGCTGGTAACCCCAAATCTTACTCGTGCAGTGAATCCACGAGTGGAATAATTAAAACCCGACTCCCTGGTATTCACAACCACCAGAAAGAGGGCAAGCACACCATTAGCTTCTTCAGAAGCACCTCCCGATAAGGAGAGCAAAAGGATAAATGCTCTGGGTAGGAAAGTTGCCTCCACGTCAGCCTATCAGGCACGTATTGCTAACAGTACCACTCTGTTAGCAAGCTATAACTGCCACCAATGGGAACAAGTAGCTGCTCTAGTAGCCTCTGCACCTGAACCACTAAAAGGCCAGTTGGCCCAAATTGCAGCAGACGGAAGGTCTGTGACTGGATGTATCCTTAAAACATATTTTGATGCAGCACATAATGCAGGAAGATTAATAGCCGAAGGCACAGTAATAAAGCACCACGCTTGGCTAAGGCAGTCAGGGTTCAAACCTGAGACTCAAGCCACGCTTATAGACATGCCGGTAGAGCCAAACGTTCTATTCAGCAAGGCAGTGGAAGAGGCACTAAAGACAGCTAAAGATGAGTATGAGACCCTAAAATCTCTCGGCCAACCCACAAATAAACCCCCAGGTCAAAGGGGAAATAATAGTTTTCGTCGCATTCGCGGCCAAAGCTCCCAGAGGGGTTCCAACTACTACCAAAATCAAGGAACCTCATGGGGCAACAATCAGTTCCAAGAATCAAAGGGATTCACCAGAGGCCAGCGCAGGGGCCGCACTAGGGGTAAAGGCAGCTCCGCCAGATGTGGCACGCCACCTAGAAAACAGTGACGTTCCGCTTTGGGTCGCCTCCCATGCATCCTCAGTAGGGGGGCGCATTTCCACCTTCACATAAGCACTTTGCTTAAGCCCACCAAAACCTAACAAAGCAAATATAGGCTTCACCTTTAAGAAAGTAACTATCTTAGAAGTCCAAAAAATCATCACTTCCCTAAAACCTTCTAATTGCAAAGGGGACAGCTGCCCTGCCCAAATAATAAAAGACGCTGCCAGAGACCTCTCCTCTTTTATCACTAAGCTAATCAACCTTTCATTTGCTAACAATTCTGTCCCCAACAACCTAAAACAATCTTGGGTGATCCCTCTCCTAAAAAAACAATCCCTAGACCCAGCCATACCAACTAATTATAGACCCATCACCCTTCCCTTTTCTGTTAAAAATCCTGGACAGAGTCGCCTACATCCAGATTCAGGAGTACCTAGAATCTAACCAACTGCTAGGTATACGTCAATCTGGCTTCAGACCTCAACATGGAACAGAAACTGCTCTGGTTGACCTCAAAAGCCAGATTGACGAAATCAAAGACAAAGGCAATGCAGCAATCCTACTTCTCTTAGTCCTTTCAGCGACCTTCGATTTAGTCGACCACGAAATCCTACGCAACCACCTATTTATCGCAGCCCACTTCTCTTCCTCTGCCTCTTCTTGGATACAATCCTTCCTGGCGAATAGAACCATGCGAGTCTTCTCCACAACAGCTGCTGCTGACCCGATCCCCATCACCTGCAGAGTCTCACAAGGCTCCTGTGTCTCCCCCACCTTGTACAATATATTTACGAAGCCACTATTCGACAAACTGGATCATCTGGGTGTCACCTACACCAACTATGCAAATGACACCCAGATTCTCCTCACCATCTCAGGCAACTACAATACAGACGTCACCCGGATCAACAAAATCTTCTCCATCATTCAGGCATGGATGGCCACCCACGGCCTCTGCCTGAATGATGAGAAGACGGAGCTTCTGCTGGTCGGCTCTCCTAATAACCTGTCTAAACTCAGTCCCAGCTACAAGAACATTATCATAGACGGGAATGCTATCCCCATAGCTAAAAGTGTGAAAACCTTAGGCTTCCACCTTGATGCCAACACCAACCTCTCCAAACAAATCCACTGAACCGCCTCGGCCACTGCTTATACAGGTAAGCTAATCAGGGCTAGCAGACCCTTCCTATCCCCCGACAGCTGCCTCACTCTGGCCAGAGCACTCATTCAATCCAAACTAGACTATTTCAACAGCCTGTACCTAGGAGCCAACCAGTCCGTAACTAACAAATTCCAGGTTCTTCAGAACAATGCTCTGCGCGCAGCACTCAACATCCCAAGGCGTGAGCACATCTCCACAACCAGGAAAGCGTGTAAATGACTTTCCATACAGCAAAAAATTGACCTCAAAACTATCTGCCTCACTTATAAGGCCTTAAACAACCTAGCCCCACCGCACCTCTCCAATAAATTCACTTTAAAATCCACATCCAGAACCACTAGATCATCCAACTCCTTATGCCTGCTAGTGCCCAGATTTGCCTTAAAAAGAGCAGGAGGCGCTAGCTTCACGGTGCTAGCCTCCCAACTTTGGAACACCCTACCACTCAAAATTAAAACCACTGAGTCCTTCCCGATCTTTAGGAAACTTGTTATTGGCTGGTTATTGAACAAAGAGTAGCATTTACCCTCACTCTAATATCTAACAGCAGCAACCATACCTGTATTATATGTAAATTGTTGTACTATGTAAATGTAAATGCATATCTCATGCCTGTAACCGCTTCCTTAAGTGCCCTTCTACCCACGGGTCTGGAGCGCTCTACAAATAAATTAAACAAACAAACAAACAAACAAACAAACAAACCCACGCATGGGAGGGGATCACTTCGGACAGATGGGTGCTGTCACAGTGTCCGCAGGATACTGTATAGAACTATTAGTGCGCCCCCACAACCATCCTCCAAGACAGAAGGTACACTCGTTGGAGCACCAGAAAATCCTTCTCGAGGAAATCGCCACTCTACTTGCAAAGGTCGCCATAGAACTCGTCCCGGGCAACCAGGTAAACAGGGGTATTTATTCAACCTACTTCCTTGTGCCAAAGAAAGATCTAACAATGCGCCCAGTATTAGATTTGCGCCCTGCAAACAAGTATGTCAAGCCACAAAAATTCTGCATGACTACACTCCAAGAGGTAATCCCCCTACTAAAAAAGGGGGATTACATGGCAACATTGGATATGAAAGATGCCTAGTTTCATATTTCAATGTTCCCAGCGCACAGATGATTTGTGCGTTTCAAAATAGACAACCAGCACTACCAGTTCAGGGTGCTGCCCTTTGGTATAGCCTTGGCTCCAAGGGTATTCATCAAGGTACTGGCGGTGGTGGCGGCGCACCTACGCAGGGAGGTAATCCCAGTGTACCCTTACCTGGACGACTGGCTCATCACAAGGGAAACCCCCGTCATTTGCAGTTTAAACATTCAAAGAACAATCAACCTTCTCTTCCAATTGGGCTTCTTAATCAACGAGAAAAAATCAAGCCTGGTGCCAAGCACCTCAAAACAGTTCCTAGGAGCTGTCCTAAACACCCAAGAGGGGTTGGCCTTTCCATCCGAGGAAAGAATTTGAAATCTGTTGCTGCAAATTCCTCAATATCAGTCCGGTCGCCAAATAAGGGTGCGCAAAGCGATGTGTTTGCTAGGCATGATGGCATCTTGCATTTACCTGGTTCCCCACACGCCCCTGCGCATGCGACCCATGCAGGAATGGTTGGAGAAACAGTGGTCTCAAGCAACTGGTCAGTGGGACGATATAGTGGTCGTTTTGCCAACACTAGTACAGAGTCTTCGCTGGTGGACAAGAGAGACTCTTACGAAGGGGATATCTTTCTACGATCCAGAGATACAGGCCGTTGTTAGAACAGATGCCTCCCTGGCAGGGTGGGGAGCTCACTACCTTCACCACACGGCTCAGGGTCTCTGGTCTCACACAGTGGCTCAGAACCACATCAATCTGCTAGAACTTCTGGCAGTCTTCAGAGCGCTTCGGGCATTCGAACCCCTCCTATCCAACCTGTCAGTGCAGATCCTAACAGACAGCATGACAGTGATGTTTTACTTACATAAACAAGGGAGCACTCGTTCGCCAAATCTGTCCAAGCTTGCCCAGAACATTTGGAGATGGGCACTCCAACGGAAGATTTACTTGTCATCCCAACATGTTTCAGGGGATTTCAACTCGCTAGCAGATGCTCTGAGCAGGGATCCCCTTCCAGAAGAACATGAGTGGACACTACACGAAGAAGTCATAGGAGACCTCTTCTCTCAGTGGGGTTTCCCCACTATAGACCTTTTCGCCACAAGCGAAAACAGGCAATGCCCAGACTTCGCATTCAGGTTCCCCCAGCCAGGCTCCAAGGGGAACGCCCTATGGATGAATTGGTCAGGGATGTTTGCCTACGCTTTTCCACCAACCCCTCTGATGAGGAAGGTGCTCAACAAGATCCACAGGGAACCAATGACGCTTATCCTAGTTGCTCCTATGTTGGCGAGACAACCGTGGTATCCACACCTATGCAAATTGGCGTTGAGCAACCCCATCAAACTCCTGTGCCGGTACAACCTACTCTCCCAGCACGAGGGACTAACAGTGCATCCTCAGCCCAACTCAATGAACTTGGCAGCATGGCTCCTGAAGTCATAGAGTTCGGACGTCTCAATTTACCCCAGAGATGTATGGATATCTTGAAAGAGTCAAGAAAACCTAACACAAGGCACTGTTACTATGACGAATGGAAATGATTCGTTATTTGGTGCCAGAATAAGCAAATCAACCCAGTTGATTGTACTCCTTCTAATGTCGTCACCTATATGCTCCACCTATTGGATGCAGGGTTAGTATTTAACTCACTTAAAGTACACCTGGCAGCTTTATCAGCCTACACCACTTCCTATAACAAGGTGTCATGGTGGAAAGTGCCAGTTGTCAAAGCATTTATGGAAGGGGTAAAGAGACTCCACCCTCCAATTTCTAACCCACCACCAGGTTGGGACCTTAATGTGGTACTTGCTAAGCTCATGGGACCCCCCTTTGAGCCCATGCACAAATCTAGTCTCACACACTTGACTTATAAAACTGCCTTCTTAGTAGCCATCACATCCATAAGAAGGGTCAGTGAAATTCAAGCTCTGTCAGTGCAGGAACCTTTCTTTAGTGTTCATAAGGATAAGCTGGTTTTACGCACTCACCCTAGGTTCTCACCTAAGTTCATTTCCAAATTCCATGTTAACCAGTCTATTGAGCTACCGGCCTTCTTCCAGGAACCCAAGAGCTCTGCTGAGGTGAAACTCCACACACTAGATCTGAGGAGGGCTGTCCTCTACTATGTAGACAAAACCAAGCCGCTAAGAAAGACAGATCAACTGTTCGTCTCCATAGCTCCTGGCAGAGAGGGAGATTGCGTCTCTAAGAATGCCATCTCCAGGTGGATAGTCGGATGTATCCAACTGTGCTATTCCCTTTCAGATAAAACATTGCCTTTTACGCAGAGGGCCCACTCTACAAGAGGTACTGGAGCCAGTCTGGCTTTCATTGCAAATGTACCCCTTGATACCATTTGCAAAGCAGCTACATGGAGCTCTATTCACACCTTTGCTCAGCACTACAGCATTGACACTCATTCCAAGACAGATACTCAAGTGGGACAAGCGGTTCTAAGACATTTGTTCGCTCATGACCCTTCTCACATCCCACCTCCTTCTTCTAACACTGCTCGCTAATCTATGCACAGCATGTGATCTAAGCAGATTCCACAAACCTCAGAAGGGATACATTACTCACTGTAATCGTATATCTCATGCTTGTATCTGCTTACTCTCTCAAACTCTCTCTCTTCTTTTAAAACTCTGTTTCAATTGAGCCCAATGTCTCAATGTCACAACCATTTTGATGTTAGAGTCATTGTTGTGAAAAATTAAATGAGCACCAAGCCTGGTGTGCATTATGTACTCAGTGATTCAAGCATAAATCCCCTTTATCAGAGACATAATTGTCAAATATAAAGATCGGTGGTCATTCTTATGTTTACAAAATGCTTTTTGATTTCATGCAAATCAGCCAGGAACACTCATTGATGATAGTGGTCACTTCACAGTACTGGCACAGTGGGGCCACCACTCACAAATGAGCATTGAACACTTAATGGCAACATGTCTCATGGTCGAGAACTCTTGGCAGCAGGACATTCAAACCAGAAACTGAGACAGACTGTATTAGGGAATTTTCCTTTTTATATGAACATTGAATGAACCTTTGTATGAACTTTAACCCAGGGTGATGACCCTATCAGACTATCCCAGAGCATGTTGAATACTTTTACTCAACCTTTTACTATTGCTCTTTCTGTGTTTTAGGAGATCCACAACTAGTTATCCTTACTGCAACACTTTTTGTGTTTTACAAGAATAAAATGTGTTTAAACCCTAACTTGGGCCTCAGGATTTCTATTTTTCTCTCAATGTGCACAGGGAAGCATTGAGCATGTAGTCAAATGTTACTGAATGGATTAAAAAGAAATGTAAAAAATAAAGAAAAATCTACAGTAAAAGTTTTTGTTCAGTTTAATTTAGCGGATTTTTTTTTTTAGTATGGATTACGTCCTGCCAGGTATTCCACATCTTTTATATTTCCTTTCCAGCTTTTGCTGCTTCAGAAAATCTTTTTCCTCGACAGAGGGCGCTGTGCATTGGTCTCATCGACTCGATGTCCCTTGAGGGCTTCCGTCCAACAGTTGACGCCATCACCAGTATATGTAGCAAGCGCAGCGCCCGTTGGCTGAGAAATACGGCACGCTTCGGTTCTTCACAAACTTTGATTAATCGAATTTAAATTCATTATGTCTTCATTGTCGACTCCATCGATGCGTAAAACAGGTTTAAAAAAATGCCAAAATTGTGGGGCAAAAATTTCAATCACCGACCCCCACTGTGTATGTTTGGGGTGCCTCGGCATTGAACATTGCATGGCAGACTGTAATTCCTGGCAGGCAATGACTGACAAGGCTTTAAGCGAACATAAATTTAAATTAGGGGTGGGTAGGATCCCTTCGAAGACCCCTTGTAATATTTCGAAAAAACGAAAATCCGAAGAGTTGAGAGATTCTTCTCAAAGGAAGAGATCCAAGAAAAGATCTTGATTCGGGAGTCGATCACATCATTCTTCGTTTTCATTAAAGAAGGAAAAGAAAAGACATCACAGATCTCCTTCGACCTCAAGTGATTCCTACCCTGAGACGATCACATACCCAACCAAATCCGACTCCCTGGCCAAGTGGGATGTGTTTCAGGGTATATGATTAAAATATTGGAGAAGGCAGCCTCAACCCCCTCAAAAGAGATGAAGAAAGGCCATGCCCCTGTCGCTCTGCATAAAGACGACAAAGGGAAGTCAAAGGCTAAGTCCTGTGAACCTTCGAGTCAGGGACGCAAGCCAGATTCTCATCGAGAACCAGCAAGGCCTCGAATTGATGAGAAATCTTGGAGTCAAGAATCCAGCCCTTCGAGTGCGTTGTCAAAGAAAAATAAGCCAACAACTTCGACAATAAGGAGGTCTATTCCGTCTCCGCTTCGGCAACGGAGCAGTGGACGCCTGTGTCGAAGTAATCAACGCTACAGTCGAAAACAATGATGTCATTGGCTTCGAAACCATTATCGATAACTTTTACGAAGCTGTCAAAGCCCCCAACAACACAGGAGAAGATTTATAAGCCTTTACCAAAGAAGGATTTCTTCAAGTCCTTGACATGAATCTATGAAGACCATGAACCTTTTGGCCTGCAAAACGGCACTCAAAATATACCAGATGCATTAAAATCAGAGGAGACCAGAATTAAAGATTTGTATGAAAATCTGCAAACAGCCAGTGGTGTAAATACATCACCTGAGCTAGAATTTAGAAGGTCAGACCCCTCTGATCATGCTGATGCCTCATATCGGCAATTAATAAGCAAAGTATTGGCATTTTTAAGATGGAGTAGACCTGCTCCTCCTTTTGAGCAGGATGATTTAACTGACATATTGGACCAAGGTTCCACAGAGATCCCATCTTGCTGTTTCATGCTACTCTCCAAAAAGGGTTGCACCAAATTGGGAATCTCCAGAAACTATTTCTGAAATTAACAAAAACTTCTCTATGAAATATAGGCCGTCCAGCAGTGACCCGGAATATCGGTCTAAACATCCTACACCAGAAAGTTTAGTGGTCCAAGCGGCGATGTCCACCAAACAATCAGCATACCCTACTATTCCACCGGACCGGGACGACAAGCAGGTGGACGCTTGGGCACGAAAAATCATTACTTCAGAAAGCATGGCCTTGAACTCTGCAACTACCACATGAGCCATGTCAAAGTTTACGTTTACCCTGTGGGATTGTGTAGCAATGGCGGCTGAACACATTCACGAATGGAAGGAAAGAGACGGATTCCTGGCTATCATCAAAGATGGAAAAGAGGCAATGTGTGAGTGCCTTCAGTTAGGTCTGGCTACTGCAGATAGCATTAGCAGATCCATGGTGACTAGTACCATGCACAGGTTTGCGTGGTTGAGAAAGTCAGGGTTTGCACCGGATGTGCAATCCAGGCTTCTCAAATGCCTTTTGACGGCTGCCGTTTGGCAGCAAGGCTGACGAAAGTCTGGAGAAGCTGCAGACCTCTAAAGCGGCAGCAAAGTCTCTCAGTGCCGCAATAAGACAGCCTCAACATTCTTACCACAATACATCATCTTGGAGGGGTAAGTCCTTTCGTTTCTACTCCTCAGTTGGAAGAGCAAGAGGACAGGATAGTTATAGAGGCCAGAACAGATTCCCTCGTGGTGGACGACGGAGAGGTACTAAGTCTGCCCAAGCAATGGCTACTTTGCCCTCAGCCACTGCTTCAGCTGACCATAAAACCTCTCTGAGGTCTTAGCCCACAAGACCCCAGTGGGAGGCAGACTTTCACAGCATTTCATAGAATGGCGGGGCATTACATTGCAAACTGTAGCCCATGGTTACTGTTTTCCCTTTCAAAAAAGGCCTCAGGATTATCCACCGAGGGAAAAATTAATTCAGAATTCCAGATCCGCTCCTTGTGCAGTGAATGTTTGCCCTGCCAGAGAAAGGTGCTATAGAACCGGTACCTGTAGCGGAGAGGAACAAGGGTTGGTATTCCCCTTACTTTCTAATCCCCAAGAAGGACGGAGGATTGAGACCCATCTTGGATTTAAGAAACCAGAACAAATTCCTCAGGAAGGACAAGTTCAAGATGGTTACTCTTTCTCATATCCTTCAGGCCCTCCAACTCCAAGACTGGATGGTGTCATTGGACCTTCAGGATGCTTACTTTCATGTGCCTATCCATCACAAGCACAGAAAGTACAGGTTCGCGGTTGGCATTTCTCATTTTCAATTTTGAGCTTTGCCATTCGGGCTGACCTCCGGATGTTCTGTGGCGGGCTTGCAAGGACAACATTCTGGGCCTCATTATGACCCTGGCGGTAAGTGGCAAACGATGCTGGTAAAGGATTACCGGCATTGTTTACCGCTCCGGCCGATTATTACCTTACAATGCGCAATTAACGGCACCGTAATTAACGGTGCCGCTAAAAGCGCCAAGGGCGCAGGCACGCGACCTCCCATGCCGTAAATACCGGCATGGTGCAAAGTGGGGAACATCACGAGTCGGGCGGACATGCAATTAACGCCATTGTGAAGGGCGTAAAGTACCTTACCGCTATGGTGCTAGTACCACCATCGCGGACCAACCGTAAACGGCCATGTGCAATGTTCCCAACTGCCACAGGTGCACACAATCAGCACAGGTGGAGGCTATACAGACTGGGCAAGCACAAAAGGAGCACACCCCACCCCTTCCCACACCCAGTCACACTCCACAATGATCCCAATACTACTAGCAATGCTGGGGCTGGAAGACCTGATTGCAGTGGAAGTGCTACAACAACAACATCAACAAGAACAACAACAACAGGCAGCACAGAGGAGACGCAGGAGGAGAAGGAGGGCAAGGCAGGGCCAGCATGCCCTACCAGCACAGCCAGTGGCACCACGCAGGCATCCCCAATCCCACGCATCAGAGCCAGTCCATTCAACCTAACCGCTGAGCAGATCCACACCCTGTACCGTCTGGACCGGGACTCCATCACCACCATTGGTGAGATGATACATTACGACATTGTCAGCCTGAATGAAACATGCACCGCCATCCCACCCCTACTGAAGGTAGTGTCTGTGCTCCACTTTGTTAGGCAGAAACCTGTGCAGTTCCCTTAGGGACCACTGCAAAAGATTTAAGACTACAGGTGTTTGGCAGTAACCCCACTTGGTAGCAGTCTGTACCACACAGATTCACTTGGTAGCTGTGGCTGAGCAGTCAGACTTCCCTCAAGAAGAGTTAGGCAGTATACAGAGTATACACAATAGGTACAGAGACACAGTAGCACAAACAAACACTGACCAGAGCTTTGGTGTAAAAGTATATAATTATTTATTTAAAAACACACTTGTAATTTACACTAGCAAAAACGAGGTGAGTAAATTCAGCACACAGTCACTATCACATGTATACAACCCTATTCACTTATTAGACAAGTCTTAGTGAGAAACACCACTTATTTTCAGACAGAGGTGAGCGCTTAACATAAGATGACACTCTAATAAGTTGTAAAGAAAAGGGAGGAAAAAGGCAGGGTTAAGGAAGCACACAAGTTTCAATACTTTTACAATGAACCACAGTAAGGCAGGATAGGCAGAGTTCTACT
This sequence comes from Ambystoma mexicanum, assembly GCF_040938575.1. NCBI lineage: Eukaryota > Metazoa > Chordata > Amphibia > Caudata > Ambystomatidae > Ambystoma > Ambystoma mexicanum. The sequence continues at coordinate 1,574,747,444 of NC_090932.1, forward strand.
GGGGAGCAAGGAAGTCGATTGCAAGGCCCACTCTTGGAGAGAGCAAGCAGATGGGGTCCAGGTTCACACAGTGGGGTTATGCCCAAAGAGTCTTGTAGATAGTTCGCACAAAAAGGATGAAATTCAAGCCAGGAAAAGTTAGCTAGGTTGTCCCAGGCTTGCCCAGGTTAGAAAGTCGAGGCTTTACTGTCACCCCGAATGATCTGTCGCAAGGCAAGCCAGGCGGGACACAGTACCTTAAGTGTGAAGGAAGCTCCAGCGGGGGCAGTTGTTCCTGGTAGCAGGTGCAAGTCGGTGTTTTGTCCAGAGGAAGAAGAGGTCTCACCGTGGAGGAAAAATGAAGGTCGTTGCACTGCCAGGTAAGAAACCAGCCGCGGAGTTCTCCGGTTAAAAGGCACTACCCTTCTCTTCGCAGTAGTGGTAAACCGTGGTATTCCGGTTGCCGGGGTGCTTGGCAAGGCGGCCACGAGATGCTCCAGGAAGTTGAAAAGAAGGCGAAACTGGTTATCCCCACCAGTCAAAGGAAGAAGACTCTCCGGACTGGAGATCTCCTCTGTCGTCGGGAAAAGTGGTGAGACGGTTCAGCAGGGCTCCACCGGTGGTGTCGTCGTTGCAGGTTGGCTCAGCTTCTCCCTCCTCGGATTCTTAGGTCCTGTGGCGACTTCTGAAGTTCCAGTCCCCAAAGCCCTGCTTTTATGCAGCACACCCCCATTCACTCAGCCTAGCTGTCAATCAAACATGCTAAGTGGTGAGCCGACCCCATAGCCCATAAAACACATGGAAAGTTAAAGGAATGCCTCAAATCATGTCTAAGAGTGGGAGCAAATGAATCTCACTCTTAGCAGGAGAAAAAAAAAAAATCCCAACAAACCAGCAAAGCTGCTGGGGGACTCACTAGGTTTGGGAAATTAGCCTTACAGAGAATTCTCCCTAACACTCGCCCCCTCCCAGACTAAGGGACAGGAGGATTTAATCCACTCCTGGATGAACCTCATACCTCTAGTCGATGACATCCTAGAGAGTCCATCAGCATTTTGATGGTGACACCCTGACCTGTGCTCAATGGTGAAATCAAACCCTTGCAGGCAGATAGACCATCTTATGGCCTAAACTTCTTCAGTCCCCACACAATAGCAAAGCATTCTTTTTCGATTGTTGCCCACCTTGTCTCAGGATCCTTCAGTTTTCTACTGATGAAGCGAATGGGGTGCTCCACACCCTTCTCATCCAGTTGGCTAAGGACTGCACCTATACCTACATTAGAAGCATCTGTCTGCACAATGAAAGTTTGGTGATAGTCAGGAGCTCTCAGTACTGGTGCTTGGCAAAGAGCTTTCTTCAGGTTTTCAAAGGCCTGATTGCATTCCTCATTCCATTTGACCTTCTTAGGGAATTTTGGAGAGGAGATCACATTCAGTGGAGAAGCTATGGTCCCATAGTTCTCAATGAAATTCCTGTAATACCCGGTGAGGCCTAGGAAGGCTCTCACCTGGGTCTGAGTAGTAGGTGTTGTCCAATTTTGCACAGCTTCAATCTTACTGAGCAAAGGCCTTATTTCTCCACCTCCTACCTCATGCCCAAGGTAGACCACCTTACTCTGACCAATTTGGCATTTACTTGCCTTGATGGTCAGATTGGCCTGTCCAAGAGCCTGCAAAACATACCCTAAGTGGTTCACATGTTCTTCCCAGGATTGGCTGAACACTGCAATGTCATCCAAGTATGCCATGCAGAAGTCTTCCATCCCAATCAGAACCTGATTCACCATTCTTTGGAATGTAGAAGGTGCATTCTTCAATCCAAAAGGCATCACCTTAAATTGGTATAAGCCAACTGGGGTAGAGAATGCAGTCTTTTCCTTGGCATGGTCTGTCAGGGCTATTTGCCAATAGCCTGACGTAAGGTCAAATGTGCTGAGGAACTTGGCTGAACCAAGTCTATCCACCAACTCATCTGTCCTTGGCAAAGGGTGGCCATCAGTCTTGGTGACTGCATTAAGAGCTCTATAGTCCACACAGAATCTCAATTCTTTGGATCCTGCCTTTGGTACTAACACAACTGGGCTAGACCATGGGCTAGTAGAGGGCTCTATTACCCCGAGATCAAGCATCTTCTTGACCTCCCCTTTGATGTGGGTCCTCACATTTTCTGACATCCTATATCCTCTGCTTTTGACTGGCAGACAGTCACCAGTGAGTATATCATGCTGTCCCCAAGGGGTCAAGCCTGGTGAAAGTGAGAACAGAGAGGCAAACTGATTTAATATGGCTTTGCACTCTTCTTGTTGCTCAGGTGTCAGATTTGAAGAGAGATTTACTCCTTTAATCTTTTCGTCCAAGGGTAAGCCTCTGAGGAGATCAGGTAGAGCTTTGCTCTCTTCTTCCTCTTACGTTGAAGCCAGAAGCAAGGCTCCTACTTCAGGTCTGGAGACATACGCCTTTAGTCGGTTGGTGTGGAAGACTCTGGGAGCCTCCTTGGGATTGCCCAAGTCCACCAGTAGTTCACCTCTCCAAGTTTACCCACAACCCTGAAGGGTCCCATCCATTTATCTTGCAAGGCCCTCTGCCTTGTGGGGATCATAACTAGAACTAGCTGGTCTTGAGTGAACTCAACCATGTTAGCCTTCTGGTCATGCCAATGCTTGACCAGGGCTTGTCCAGCTTTCAGGTTATCACTAGCTTCTGCCATTATTTGTGACATTCTCCTGCAGAGACCTATCACATAGTCAGTCACTCTGACTGGCTTGGGGGAAGGAGCACTCTCCAACCCCTCCTTGATCAGGGCCAATGGACCTCTGACCGGATGGCCATAGAGAAGTTCAAAGGGAGAATAACCGACTCCCTCCTGAGGGACTTCCCTATAAGCAAAGAGAAGACATGGCAATAGAAGGTCCCACTTTCTTTTAAGGGGATCCTCTAAAGCACCTATCATGCTCTTTATGGTTCTGTTGAACCTTTCTACCAACCCATTTGTCTGAGGGTGGTAGGCGGTAGAGAACTTGTAAGTAACTCCACAGGTTTTCCACATGGCTTTCATGAAGTGGGACATAAAATTTGACCCCCTGTCAGAGATTACTTCCTTAGGAAAACCAACCCTGGTAAAAATACCAAGGAGGGCCTTAGCCACAGCCTGAGCTGTAACAGTCCTTATAGGAATTGCCTCAGGGTACCTAGTAGCATGGTCTACTACAACAAGGATAAACCTGTTGCCTGAGGAGGTTGGGGGATCAAGGGGACCAATAATGTCAATCCCTACCCTCTCAAATGGGACTCCCACTACTGGGAGGGGCACTAAAGGTGCCACATTCTTGGACCCAACCGTACCAGAAGTCTGGCATGTATGGCAGCTCTTGCAAAACATATCTACCTCAGCCCCCATTTTTAGCCAATAAAAGTAGAGTGAGAGCCTTTCGTTGGTCTTCTTGAACCTCAAGTGACCAGCCAAAGGAATCTCGTGGGCTAGTTGCAAGAACTGTTGTCTGTTTTCTTGAGGTACTACAAGCCGCTTGTAGTCTCCAGGTGCAGACTCAGTTGGTTCACTGTAGAAGAGGCCATCTTCCCAGTGCAACCTATACTTCTCAGGCTCTTGCCCATCAGCCTGAGAAGCTGCCTGTTGGCGAAGACCTTCCAGAGTTGGACATTCTCTCTGTCCCTTACTGAAGTCTGCCCTGTTGGGTCCACCTTCTGCCAGTAAAGACTGCAGTTCAGGATGGTCAACAGGATCCAAATCTCCAATGAGTTCCTGGCCTTCCACTAGCTCTTCTTCAGAGTCTAGTTCCACCATACAGGGTTGTACCTCCCTCTCAGCCTCAGCAGGAGGTGGAGTTACAGGTGTAACTTTGGACAACCTCGGGGAAGTCCTTGTTGGAAGCACTGGAGTGCTTGCTGTTGGCTGTTTCTTGGAAGTCTTGGGTTTCCCCTTTGCTTCTTTTTGTTCAGAGATAGCAAGTTGTAACTCCAGTGGAGTAGGAGTGATATCTTTCTTCATCATCTCCTTGGGAGTACCTCTCATGGTTCTCTCCCTTGCAGGTCTGGTGAGCTCCTGTAACCTTTTACTAGGAGGTCTGGGGGTATGTGACACTACTCCGAGAGTTTTCAGGTCATTACCCAGCAGAACCCTTCACTTTGTATGCTGACAGGTATCTTCACAGTCATGTCATTACACTGGATGAGAAGTGGTAATTGGGGAAGCATCTGCACAGGCCCTCCAGCTAACTTGGTGAGGCGTTTGGGTGCCTTAGCAACATCCTCAGCCTGAAAAAAAAGATTTATCCACCACATTTATGCTGGCCCCAGTGTCCCTAATGGCAGGAGTCTCCTGACCATTCACCTGGACACTGTCCTTATAATACTCTTTAGTAATATCTGGGATAGAGTTATAGACATCTAAATTCTGTTGTTCCCACAGACCCAGAGACACTAAAGAAACACTGGCTGAGACTCCAATGGGTTCATCAGCCAGTAGTAGAAAGTGAAGGCTAAGGAGACAAGCTGGACCCCTGAAGGTTTACCCTTACTTCTGGGATATCCTTTCACATGGTCAGGCGAGCCACAAACAAAACATTTACCAAATGCTTTCTGGAATGGTGGCTTGCTCTGACCTCTTTCTGGTTTACCACCAGAGGGTACACTACTCTGATTTGGTTTCCCTTGTGGTTTACCCTTATTGTTCTGTTTGGGGCCCTCTTTGGGATTGGAAGTATTCGAATTCTCTTTGGAGTCCTTTTTTGGCTGCTTTCCCTCATCCTTTTTCTGAGTTACCCCAGAGTCTTTGTGAGTAGCCCTGTTGGCAACCCACAAGTCAGAAGCCTTAGCTAGTTTCCTGGAATCTAATTCCTTTGAATCAGCCAAGTGTTGTCTGAGCTCAGGAGAGCAGGCATCATAAATTGACTCCAACATTACAAGATTCTTCATTCCCTAATAAGTGTTCACCTTGTAACCCTCAATCCATCCCTCTAAGTTCTTCAAACTTTCACTCACCCAGGTAGCCCAAGGGGTACCATCATGCTTTTTGAGGGTCCTAAACCTCTTAAGGTACTGGGAAGGGGTCTTCTCAAATCTAGCTATCAAAGCTAGTTTCACACATTCATAATCTTTCTTATCCTCCTCCCCCAACTCCATTACCACATCATTTGCAACAGGGGGGAGCCTAGAGAACAACCAGGAAAGTAACCCATTTCCTGTAATGTTCTGGAGCCCATGATTATATTCAAACAAACTCAACCAGTCCAACCCATCCAACTTAGGTTCATACATACCCACCAACTCCTTAGGCATCCGGGGTCTTTTGGGACTGGAACTCCTAGAGGATTCGGAGAGAGAAGCACTTTCCACAGACAATTTTTTCATTTCTAGCTCATGGTTGAGCTCCATTTCTCTGAGCCTTAGTTCTTGGTGACGTTGTTCTGTTTGAGCATTAATTCTTTTGAATTCTAATTCAAGCTTCATTTTTTCTAGTTCCATATATTGAGAATTAAGTGTGGGACCTGTTAAGGGTCCAGTAGGTACAGCTGGCAGGGCAGGTAGAGGCCCAGGGGAGACAACTCTAAAATCTTCCACTTCCTCTTCTGCTTCTGACTCAAAGTTATCAATACTAACATTCATATCAATATCATTGCTGTTATCTACAGTTGCTGGAGTGGTAGGTTCCTCTGAACCACCATCCAGACTTTGGTTTGCTAACAACCTTTCTATTAGCTCCATTTTCTTGCCTTTAGTCAGGAGATTCTTATGCTTACAGAGAACTCTCAAACAATCAGCAGTTTTTGTAGCAAGGGACTCTTGACTATAACTTTCCATAGTTGACAGGTCTTAGAAAATACTTCTTTAGTGCTAAACTTTGTTGTTAGTTGCACTAAGGTATCTTTAAGCACACTAAAATGTATACTCAATACAAATCCCACCGCTGTACAACAGTGTTAGGCAGAAACCTGTGCAGTTCCCTTAAGGACCACTGCAAAAGATTTAAGACTACAGGTGTTTGGCAGTAAACCCACTTGGTAGCAGTCTGTACCACACAGATTCACTTGGTAGCTGTGGCTGAGCAGTCAGACTTCCCTCAAGAAGAGTTAGGCAGTATGCAGAGTATACACAATAGGTACAGTGACACAGTAGCACAAACAAACACTGACCAGAGCTTTGGTGTAAAAGTATATAATTATTTATTTAAAAACACACTTGTAATTTACACTAGCAAAAACGAGGTGAGTAAATTCAGCACACAGTCACTATCATATATATACAACCCTATTCACTTATTAGACAAATCTTATTGAGAAACACCACTTATTTTAAGACAAAGGTGAGCGCTTAACATAAGATGACACTCTAATAAGTTGTAAAGAAAAGGGAGGAAAAAGGCAGGGTTAAGGAAGCACACGAGTTTCAATACTTTTACAACGAACCACAGTAAGGCAGGATAGGCAGAGTTCTACTGGGGAGCAAGGAAGTCAATTGCAAGGCCCACTCTTGGAGAGAGCAAGCAGAAGGGGTCCAGGTTCACACAGTGGGGTTATGCCCAAAGAGTCTTGTAGATAGTACGCACAAAAAGGATGAAATTCAAGTCAGGGAAAGTTAGCTAGGTTGTCCCAGGCTAGCCCAGGTTAGAAAGTCGAGGCTTTACTGTCACCCCGAACGATCTGTCGCAAGGGAAGCCAGGCGGGACACAGTACCTTAAGTGTGAAGGAAGCTCCAGCGGGGGCAGTTGTTCCTGGCAGCAGGTGCAATTCAGTGTTTCGTCCAGGGGAAGAAGAGGTCTTTCTGTGGAGGAAAGATGAAGGTCGTTGCACTGCCAGGGAAGAAACCAGCCGCGGAGTTCTCCGGTTAAAAGGCACTACCCTTCTCTTCGCGGTAGTGGTAAACCTTGATATTCCGGTTACCGGGGTGCTTGGCACGGGCAAGGCGGCCACGAGATGCTCCAGGAAGGTGAAAAGAAGGCAAAACTGGTTATCCCCACCAGTCAAAGGAAGAAGACTCTCTGGACTGGAGATCTCCTCTGTCGTCGGGAAAAGTGGTGAGACGGTTCAGCAGGGCTCCACCGGTGGTGTCGTCGTTGCAGGTCGGCTCAGCTTCTCCCTCCTCGGATTCTTAGGTCCTGTGGTGACTTCTGAAGTTCCAGTCCCCAAAGCCCTGCTTTTATGCAGCACACCCCTATTCACTCAGCCTAGCTGTCAATCAAACATGCTAAGTGGTGAGCCGGCCGGCTCACCACTTGGGCCAATCACACAAGAGTGCGACTTGAGTTACCAAGGTAACGCAGTCCAGGGTGCCTAAACCCCCTCCCCCACCCCCTGTGGTACCCAGAGTGGCACCACTTTTGGAGGCTTCTGTGGAGAAGCCCGCCAAAAAGTGGAACAAAGGGCTCGACTTGGGTTGGAGTCACAGAAGAGAACACAAACGCCATTTTAGAATCGAGTTCTGGCAAAAAATACCAACCGGTGAATTAATATTAAATAAATAAACCAGCGGTATGTTCGAGGCTATAAGAATTAAATAATTAAAGTTGGTAGCCTCGAACAATGGGAAAATCCCATAGAGATATATTCGCGGTCGAATATAAAATGTAGTATCCACTGCCACCAGCCAAAACTCGATCAGGGGGGACGGAGACGTGCCCCCTCGAACAACAGACCCCGGGGCAATCGAATTGCCCCGACCAGGACGTCCACAATATGATGGTTTGTACTGGTTTATGTTCATAATTTGGAACTAGCAAAGCCAATGGTGACTTTACATGCCCTGGGAGACAGTAGTCGGTCCCAGGGTATGGAGTCTAGGTTGGGGGGTCGCTACGACACCCCTGGGTTACAGCACGGAGGGTGCTGTGTAACCCACATCAAAAAACACCTGAGACCCTATGGAGTAAAAGACCCCATAGCCCATAAAACACCTGGAAAGTTAAAGGAACACCTCAAATCATGTCTAAGAGTGGGAGAAAAAGAATCTCACTCTTAGCAGGAGAAAAAATTAAATCCCAACAATCCAGCAAAGCTGCTGGGGGACTCACTAGGTTTGGGAAATTAGCCTTACAGAGAATTCTCCCTAACACACTTCCTGGCCACAGGCACCTACCAGCACATAGTGGGGCACTTGCATGGCATTTCACAACCATTATTCTCACGTACGCTGATGCCCTCTTCAAGCACACAGATGACCACATTTCCTTACCACGGTCTGCCCAGGAGATCTCAAACACCAAAGTAGGTTTCCATTCACTGGCTGGCATACCTAGTTGCATTGGCGCCATCGACTGCACCCATGTGGAATTGGTGGTCCCACATGCCATGGAGGTAGCGTACGCCAACCGTAAGCTATACCACTCAATCAATGTGCAAATGGTATGTGACTCAAACAGAATCAGCACACATTGTTGTGCCCGATTCCCCGGATCTATTCATGATTCAATGATCCTGCGGAACTCGACGGTACCACGCTACATGGAGCAACATGCAGGGCAGAGATCCTGGCTTCTCGGTGAGTCGCATGTTATGCCCTTGAAAATGTGATGTGGGTAGGTGATTGACGTATACATGCATACTTCACCTGGCTGCGAGTGCCAGAGGTAATGGAGCATGCTCATGCCCCAAAGCAGCCCAGACTGGACCTGACACATGACCACATAATGCAAGATGTCAGCAGCCCTACCATGTAAATGAAGCAGTGTCACAACCATTCCACAGCCATCTGCATGTGCACTGTACCAAATCAGATTGCACCCCCCTCATCTAAATGCAGCTACAAGCAATGACTATGGCCAATACACAGCACCAAACACCATCAACTGAAAGGACAGTCCCCCTTTACTGCGTACAAAGGAGTCACATGAGGGTCAAAAACATCAATAGACCACTACACTGACAAAGAGGCCAAACTGAATTGAATCACACCTTTTGTTGTGCGTAGTGAGATCATCATGAGGCTGACATCAACGGTGCCAGGATGAAAGCATACAATCAAACAAAAGACATCTGCAACATCACAGAAACAACCACTGTGAACTAACACAGTGCATGGGCACTCACAAGGAACTTGACCCCCCTGCACCCACTAGTAGATGGCATGAAAACCAGTCCATAAGAGGAATACACACATAGCAGTCACATCGTGTGTCTCCATCCATGCATGGAAATGGGCTTGAAAATAAGAAATACATGCATGCCATGTTGTCACTCAATGAGGGCAAATATGATGTGGTAACTTACACATACATCGTTGCCCACATGCAGATGATGCAGGCTATCTCTTGAAGAGGTGGCTCCTTACCACAGTCCGGAACCCGCAGAACAGGCACGAAGAGGACTACAATCGTGCGCATACACGTACCTTTGTAGTGATTGAGCAGACATTTGGCCTTTTTGATTGATTGATTGATTGATATTTTATTTCTATCGTGCTCGTACACAAGTGTTTCAGAGCGCGGCAAGGCAAGGGAGGGGAACAGGGGAGAACAAAACAGCGATCTTACTAGGCCCAGTGACATTGAGAACGCGCAAGTGCATGGGAGAGGGGGGAGGGGAAAAGTGCATGGAAGGGGGGAGAGGTGGAAAGTGCGAAGCAGAGGAGAAATAGATAATAACAATAAATAAATAATAAAGGCAACAAACAGTGGTAATGCAGCCAGCAATTTGCAAGTGCTAGGTTTAAGGCAGTAGACAGGGTAGGTCAGTGCAGTAAGAAAAAGGGGGGGCTGTATGGGTACAGATACAGACCCCAGTGCAAGGGGTGGCCCAGATGCAGTGCGGGAGGGTGACAGGATGAGCAGGTACCTGGGCCCAAAAGACAGAGGGTGGCCAGGTGCAGGGTGCCAAGAGAGAACAGATCAGCAGGGGAGAGGGGGAGCGAAGGCAGAAGAAAAGAGGACGGTCTTGAGGTGCTTCCGGAACCGGAGATGGTTCTCCTCAAGTTTTAGAGTGGCAGGGAGGCTGTTCCAGAGGGAGGCCCCAGCTGAAGACGGAGATCTACCCCCAGCTCGTTTCTTAGAAAAACGACTGACCCTGAGTGAGTTGGAGGTCTGGTGGGGCACTCCTGTACGGGCATCAGGAGGTGGGCAAGATCGTCATGGCATGTGTCATGCTACACAATATGTGCATCAGACGGAATGTGCCCCTGACGCTGAACTGCAATCACCTGACAATGAGGAGGAGGAGGTTGGGGATGGGGCAGCACCTCAGGGACGTAACGATGCACAGGAGGGACGTGCCATGCGTCAGACTCTGATCAACCAATGTTTCCAGCAGACATGGACGGGGGGGTAACATGGAGATGGCACTCGGGGCACAGGGAGAGTCCGGGACATGGACACTGTAGACTGTTACCAAATTAAGCACACGTACGCAATAAGCAATGTCCACACATGTGAATTCTGATAAACCAAAAAGTGTATTGAATAAGCAAAACTAAGTGAACAGGTCCTCCACCCCACACACCCACTCCCCCCTCAACTCCCCAACACACCCACTCCCCCTCACCCTCAACTTCCCAACACACCCACTCCCCCCTCAACTCCCCAGCACACCCACTCCCCCCTCAACTCCCCAACACACCCACACCCACCTCCTGCCTCAACTCCCCAACACACCCACTCCCCCCTCCCACCTCAACTCCCCTACACATGGTGTGCAGTACTGTGCACCAGTGGACCACGTAGCACTAGTACACAAGGCTGTGCCTACTGGCATCCCCCTCTTCCAGCACCAGGTGCACCCCTGTATGATCGCCGTAGGTTCCTGCCAGACCTGCGCACGGGGCTGGTCCTGGTGGAGCTGGCAGCCGAGAATGTACTCGGTTGCTCGGATGGACGCATGTCCCGCATTGCTTGCACCATCTCGGACAGTACGTGCCGCAATGCGGCTAGTTCTGCGCATATGTCCTTTGAGCTGGACTCAATTGCTGACCTCAGGGAAGCAGCACATTCACACATGTCCTCCCTTGCACTACCACATTCTGTAATGTGCTGTGTCAAGAGGCCAGTGAGTTGCTGCTGGTGCCTTATAATGTCCTGGATCCCCTCTTGGGTGTTTGGGGCTGGGATGGATGGTTGAGGGGTGCCCAAAATACTGTGTTCCTCCGGCACAGGTGTGGTTGGGCTGGGAGTTGCCGGTCACGAGTTAGCAGGAGATAGCCCGTGCATGCTGGTGTCGGGCAGGCTGCATGGGGACAGGTGGGGGGAATGCAGGGGGCCAGTGGAGGGAGTAGTAACATGCAGGACATCCCCTTCCTCGTCATCCGAGATTGCTGTTGTGGCAGCTGTTTCCCCAATGGTGCTGCTTGCAGCCGATGCATTTCCTTCGGCCGCTGACACTTGGCTGATGCTGGCTGTTGTGGGTGCCAAAGTGGTGGACGTGGAGCACATTGGTGCTGTAGCCTGTGGTGTGCTCTTGGCCTTTTCGTGTCGTAGGGGTTTCCTTATGCCCCTTGAAGTGGAGGGCCGGTGTTGTCCCTCTTCGGCCCTGGCCTTCTTAGCTGGGGTGGCACCGGTGTCATCATCGGCGATGTCTGATTGTGTGCCTGTGGGGGACCAAAGGAGGGAGACGGTTAGTGATGGGTCTACGGGCATTGAGCATGCATTGTGGTGGCTGCATTGATATGGATCGGTGGATGAGTCACATTGGAGTGAGTGACATACAGGTTGTCTCACTCTTGGGTGGGTGATGCATGGAGGCATGTGGGTAGCAACAGAAATCGGGTGCATCATGCATGTGGACAAGGTGATGCTCTGCACTGCCTGTAGGCAGTCTTGTGCTTATGTGTCTGTGGACCTTGTTATACATCATTACACTTCCCATTCATCTGGACATCATCGTGGTGGTATTGGCATAGTTAGATTTGAGACACCTACCTGCATCGGCTGATGACGGGGCTCCTCTCTCCATGTCCCCAACTCCCTCTATGGACTCAGTGCCTATGGTGGAGGCACATATCTCCTCCCATGGCTGGAGTTTTAGGGGCGACTCTGCACCTCCACCTGTCGCCATCCCAAGATTTCTGCTTGCCGCCAGTATGCTTCTCACGCGGAAATGTAGGTAGTCCCATCGCTTGCGGCATTGTTTTGGGGTGCGGGGTGTTGTGCCCACAGCACTGACCGTCTGGGCGACCAATGCCCAATCTGCTTTTTCCGCAGCAGCGCCGGTCGGGTCATCTCTGTTGCAAACACGACGTCTGCATGCTCCTGAAGGGTTTCAGCAACATGGTCAGCTCCTCTCTTGAGAAGCGCTCCTGGCGCAGCCGATCTCCACTTTTCTTCACAACTTTTGGCATTTTCAATTCAGACAGGTGGTGGTTGAGGTGTGCGGGAGTTCTGGGGGTCAGATGTCTCCTGGGTGCGGTGGATGGCAATGAATTGTGTTTTTAAAGATGGCCGCCGTGCTCTTTCCCGTTCCTGTGCGATGATGCTACTTCCGGATCCGCTTATTTGCGGTCACCGCTAATAGCGCTAATAGCTAATAGCGGTGACCGCTAATGCCGAGAGCTAGGATGCCAGAGGTGCTATTTGCACTGCATACGATGCCGGTAAGGGGGATTTTTCAGCCTTTAGCGGCATGGCAGTGATTTTATTACCGGCATGGCGCAAAGCTCATGCCCGCGAACTCGTAATGGCCCGCTTTTAGTGATCCAATGCCAGCACGGACACGGTAATTGCGCTATGCCGTTAATGACCGATACTTACCGCCAGGGTCATAATGAGGGCCTCTGAAGGGAGAACCCTTTTGGCAACCATGGCAGGGGATAACAGTAGTGACGAATGCCTCACTCACAGGGTGAGGAGCCAGTGCCAACGATCTGACAATCAGCGCTCGTTGGTCTCCATCGGAGTCCATACTACACATAGTCTTTTGGAGCTCAGAGCTATCAGACTAGCGCTGAAAGCTTTTTTCCCTCTGTTTGGGGAAAGAATGTCCTGATAATGGCGGACAACACAGCAGTGGCCATGTACTACCTCAGCAAGGGAGGAGGTGTGGGGTCACTACCTCTGTACAGAAATGCAATGCAGCTCTGGTGCTGGGGAATTCCAGAAGGAATCTCCCTATAGGCAGTTCACCTAGCCGGAGAGGAGAACACATTGGCGGATGCTCTGAGCAGGCAGAGCACGGTCTCCCACGAGTGGAAACTAGCTCAGAAAGTCCTTCAAGAGATCTTCACCCTGGGGAATCCCCAAGTGGATCTGTTCACAACGAGTGTCAACTGGAAGTGCGAGCTGTTCTGCTCCAGGGAATTTCCTATAAGAGTAGCTCTAGGAGACGCATTCATAGTGGACTGGGTGTTGCCACTCCTGTACGCATTTCCCCCAGTCCCCATCATTCCTCACATGATCTGAAGGTTGAGAAAGCTCAGGTGACCCCCCAAAAAAAATAAAAAATAGAAATGTCGACCCTTTTTTTCGGTCGAATTGACTTGACCCTTTTGTCAATCGGCCCTTTTGAGTCGAACCTTTGACCTATAACCGTTGAGATATAAGGATTGGGACCCCGCGGATGACGTAATGGACATTTTTATTTCAGGCCGGTAACAAAGTACCGCTGCCGTTGGAACAAGTTCTGCAGCTGGTGTAGTGATAAGAATGTGGATCCATTTCAATGCGATACACCTACAGTGTTAACTTTTTTTGTTACACTTAGCAAATCTAAGGCTCCAGATTGGAACAATAAAGGGGCATCTGGCAGCGCTTTCAATTTTCAAGCGCTCTAAGGAAGGAACCTCATACTTTAAAACCTTCTAATCATTTAATTTCTCAAGGGACTAACTAATGTGTTTGCACCTACTCCCTTTCAATTCCCTTATGAGATTTCAATTTTGTACTAACATTTCTAACATGTATTCCGTTTGAACCACTACATTCATGTCAATTAAAACTATTAACATTAAAGACCATTTTACTGGTAGCAGTAACGTCAGCCGGCAGGGTGAGTGAGTTACAGGCACTTTCTTGCAAACCTTTGTACAATATCTAACTCTGAACTGGCCTATGGATGTGTGATTTTACAGATAGCGCTTCTCTATTTTTGATCTTACATGAGACTCAATTTCCACCTAACAGGTTCAACCCTACTTCCACCACCAATAAATGGGCCTGAAGGTTAGTGAACTATACTAGCTGTAGATACGCTTGAACTTTGTCACTACTTAGATTTATCTCCATTCTTAATGGTCTTCTATGTAACCCTTTAAGTATCCACACAAGAATTACTATGAACAATAGGAACAGATAGCTCTCTTGCCCTGACGATGGATTGTTAGGAATCCGAAACGCGTTGGCAACACACCAATTTTAAGATGCTATTTTGGATTTATGTATTAATTTAGAGTGTACAACTACCCAAGTTGTGTGAATACTGTCTACACAAGTTGGTACACTTTGGTTATAGCCGCAATTTTTGCCATTCACTTTTGTCTTGATTTGAATTGATGTGCATTTGTTGAACTATGCTATTTATGTTTTTCATAATCCCAATATGATGTACATGGGTATTCTCTTTACCTTGATGAGATAAAGTCCTGATCCTTTATCACCTTCTATGGTCTCTGAATTACTTTTCTTACTCAATGTAACCTTTATGGTTTATTGAACAATTTTTGCATCACTATGCCTTATCTAATATGAGTTAATTAATCTATCGATACCTCTGACTTATTGAATCCTCGACTCTACAGTCGGTCATACCTCAATAGGGGTATCCAGGACTATAGACCATTGTACTGTCCCTGGGACTAGCGGTCCCCCGAGGAGGGCTACCGTGTGGCGACAGTGTCGTTTTGCTTAGTACTTTCTTGTAAACCTCCATTCACTATTTTCTATAAGGACAAAGTTGTTCTTAAAGTGAAACCTTCTTTTCTTTTCTGCCAGAAATAGTCCCCGACTTCCATTTCTCTCACAAAATAGTGTTACCAATGTTTTACTCGCCTCCTCATCCTGGAAAGGCGGAGGAGAGATTACATAGACTGGACCCGAGAAGGGCTCTCATTTTCTATATCTCACGAATGTCTAAAATTCACCAAGATGATCAGTTATCTATTGGCTATACAGGTCATAAATTAGGTTTGGCCATAACAAAACAAACCCCACCGAGATGGATTATTCTGGCTATTCTGCTGATTATTCTGGGAATTCTATGCACTAGCTGGTAAAGATCCTCCCGAGGGTCTGAGGGCCCATTCTACTAAGGGCATGGACACATCTTCTGCTCTACAGAGAGGGGTGCCAAGTAAGGACATTTGTGCGGTAGCCACGTGTTCTACCATCCACACTTTTGTGAAACATTATTGTCTGGACTCAACTTTCAATCAGAAAGGAGGATTTGGGAAGGCTGTCCTTCATTATGTCCATAGTAACAAGTCTAAATTCTTAATCCCACCGCTAAGTCTATCAAAGATGAGGAATGTGTGGGAGGACACAATCTATTTGAAGAACAAGTTACTTACCCTTTGTAATGTTCTTTCTATTGGATGTCCCTCCCATGTATTCATCATCGCCCCTCCCAGCATACCCCGCTGTAGAATTTACGTATTGTTACACTTTACACTCTTTTATAGTATACTACGGTCTATACGATTGCTAATCATTTTTCTAGAGAGATGGAAAAAACAGAACTAAAGTGTGCGGGCTCTGCATGTGCTGCATATACTGGTGATGATGTTGACCACCGGACAGGGGCCCTCGAGGGACATCGAGTCAACGAGACCAATGCACAGCGCACATTTTTTCCGAAGCAGCTGAAGCTGGAAAGGAAATATCAAACATGAGGAATACGTGGAAGGAACATCCATTCGAAAGAACGTTACCACGGGTAAGTAACTTGATCTTCTACCCCAATTACACTTTTGGCTTACGTGTTTATGCATACGGATGCGTTCAGCATACTTTTTTTGTTAATTTTGAAATTAATTATACCTGTGGTGGGATTTGAACTGCTGTTATTAATTTGTATTAGCAAATTAATCCAACTCTCTCTTCCTAAATACCTTCCTTCTGGTGCCCTTCACTCAGCTACCTCCAACTCTCTCATGCTCAGTTGCTTCTCCAGTCACAGAGTGGGAGTAGATCTCTCTCCTCTGCAGGTGCCTCCCTCTGGAATGGCCTCCCTGCCCCTCTCAAACCTGAGCCGGATCACCTGAAATTCCGGAAGCAGCTCAAGACCATCCTTTTCTCCTCTGCTTTCTTTCTCTCCCTCCCCTGCTGACCTACCTGAATGTTGCGCCGACTGGTTGCTGACTGCCCTCAGAGTGGGCCTGCAGCGCACTTGGGAGCTGTAACCGTAAACACTATAGTCCCTTGCCTCCTTGCACTTAACCAGGGCCGCGCCGCCCTGCTGCACTTACTCAGAGCATTGCTGACCTGATTGCACTTCCCCTCTCCCTTCTCCCTGCACTCTGCGTTCCCCACTTGCACGATCTGAATGACAGAAGGCCTAGTAAGATTGTTTGTCTTGTCCTCCCTCTGTCTGCCCTCCACTGTCTTGTCGCGCCTAGAAACACTTTTGTACAGGCACGTTATAAATGACTTATCATATCATATTTTTGTTTTCTGATATTTTTAAGTCGGAATCGTGGTACAGCTATTATGGAATTGATATTCTAACTAGATACCATGATTGTGCCATGATGTAGGTGTATTATTTATAACTATATAAAGCTGATTTGCATAGTCTGCTGTCTAAAAAAGTCAACAGCTATGTTAAGAAAATCATATTTCTCTTCATGCAGCTTTTCCTCCGAAACTCAGATGGAGACTGAACATGAGGACACAGACATACCTGGGTAAGGTAGGTGAACACCAAGCAGTCCATATCCATCATCTACACTTTTATCAACCTCTGACATTTCTTCTACAGCAAAGACATAGGCTGTACTTATCTACAGGCTCTCAACCGCTGGGATTATCATTGTGTGTGCTCATGTGTTGGTCGATAGTAGTCACCAGGATCCCAGTCTGCATAGTCCTGGGTGCTTTTCTACACACCAAATGGTAAAATCCAATGAGGTTTGTTTTGTTAATGTGCAATTAACCTGTATGAGAAATATGTGCTTATGATGCATTGCAGGTATATATGTTTTTGCATATGTGTTGGTCATTGTGATGAAATGCCTACTGGCCTGTAGGAGGACAGGGATGAGTAGAGGTTTCTAAACCTCTGCTCATTCCTGTTGTAGAATACTACTAGAACAGCAGTGATCCCAGTTATAAAGGTGCAACCGACACAACATCAATGGTATGCCCCTTTAGGGTAGCATGGGCCAAGAACAGGCTATGCAAGAGTGTGTGAGCCATCTTTGAAGCCACCAAAAAAACAGTAACAGAACGTACTGTAAATAGCAAAATAAAAGAAATGCCAAGGTACAATATAAAGAAGACTTTAACAGACAAACTGTTCAGACCAATAACAGCCCGCACATGTAATGAAATACCCAAGAGAAAGCTGAGAAAATGGCACTCTGGGTATTGAAGGACAGGGGTCTGCAGGTAAATAGTCATGTCGAAAAGTCAAACAAGTTCGACAATATGTCCTTTAGGCATAACGTGGGGTCTCAAATATCACTAGGGCCTACGTGCAAGACCAATTGGACAGAACCACTTATTTATACCTTTTTATCTTCTTGCAGGATCTTTGACAGGACCCATCAGGGATTTTGGGCACTTTCTGGTGTGCTGAGTTGGGTTTAATTTGGCAAGCTGGCTCTACAGGATTCAGGTCACTACTGTGGTCTGCCAAGCAGCAATTGCTTGTGGCTTGAAGAAGCTTGGGACCGGCAAGCAATGTCAAGTTGGCAAACTCAAAGGTTCAATGAGGTCTCAATGCAGCATGTGGCTTGAAGCTTGAAACTGGTGGCAGTATTCAGGTTGGTGTAGTTTGGAGGTGTTAGAAGCCCTCCTTCTATTCTCCTATTCTGCTATACTGTCACCTGCAAACATTTTCAGATGGTTCCCTGAGAAGTTTCTCTTCTACCGACCGACACATTTACTGCCTGCCCTGTTTAGGGGAACCTCATGGATGGCAGACTTGTGATGCGTATGGATCTTCATCAGGACGGTCTTTCCTCAGCAGGCTTGTGGCCTGAGAGGAGACATTTGGGACACCATCATTGCGAGAAATCAAGGACTTTCTTGTGGTGAGTGTCAGACAAAGAAAATGGTACATGAAATTTTATTTTCAAAGGCACGTAGGGGGACACCCTCCCTGGGTCGCACCCCGGGTGTCATGGGGTTCCACCAAACCTATTCTTCCATTCCCCCTAAAACCGGCCCTCTTGAAGGATGGGTGGCCCTGGGGGGTTCAGAGCGTGTCGGTGCCGAGTTGAGGGCGTGGCCACGGTGCAGTCCAGCTCCACTTATGGATTTTGAAGAGGAGGTGCGTGTGGTTGTGCTCTGGTCCAATCTGCGCTTCGTGGGGGCTCCCATGCATATGGTGCAAAGCGGACTTCAAAGTCACTGTGGTGAGGGACCATTAATGTGACTTCTTCCGTTATTCGTGTGACGTGGCGAATGAGGCAGGTAAGCATTTTCTCTCTGACATGCAGGGCCCCTTCCAGCATGTCATGGTGGCTGGGAAGCGAATGCAAAAGCAGCTGGTGAAGACTTGAGCTTCACCCAGCTGACCGGTATAGTCCCTGGGTACACTGGGTACAGGGATTATGCTGCAGCATTTCCCAAATGAGGATCTAGGCTTGCCCAAGGTGTCTAGTTCAAACTGATGGGCATATCTTTTGAAAACATATGACTATTTGGGAAGGAGTCTGACTTGCAGACTTGTTGGTGGGAAGGTGGGAGTGTGTATGGAAGAAAGGTGACTTCCGACTACGAGTATAGTTGTCTTTATAGTAAGTAAGAATGTTGTACTCTTACGTGCTGTCTCCTTTCCTTAATACTAATTGGAGATTTCAAAGCATCCCTACAAATAGAGGGTACCTGGAGGTTTTTTCTTTTTAAACGGCTAAGATGTGGGACAACACGTAACAGTATGTTGTCTCATTAGAGGAATAATGATGTTGAATCCTCTGGAGGCAAGTTTGTGGGACGTCAACTGGGTTTTTCAACTCTTCCAGCTGTGGCCAGATAACAACAAGCTTTCCATCAAATAGCTATCAAGTAAATTAGGGATTCTACTTTGCTTCATTTCACGTGGCAGAGTATCAGACATTAGGGCACAGAAGGTGATATGGCGTATTTTGACGTTCAACTGAGTGACTTTTTGTTATTGACAGTTGGACCAAATACAATTCAAGATCAATTGTGTATCCATATTTCACAGACAAGCCTGAAACTTGGTGTAGCAAGGTGCCTGCGGAAGTATGAGGCGCGAACAAAAGTGCACAGGCCTTTGGGTGTGTTACAATTGCTGATTTCTCAAAGGAAGCCTTTCGGACTACTGTCTCATGCTAGCCAGGAGGGTTCCAGAAGTGATGCAGATGGTGGAAGTGGATACATTGCTATTTGGAGCGCATTCAGCCAAGAGGACTTCAGCCTTAACAGTGTAAATGGGAGGAGAGAGTTGTGTAAGGGGTACATAGTTCAGTGTGAACGGTAACCTTGGAAGATGTGGGGTAAAGTAAGGAATCTGGAAGATACTGCAGAGCAATGCACACTAACGGTTGGATAGACTAAAAATGTTATAAAGTTGATCCTTAAGCATACATGCTCATTGATGCCGCAGAGCAGGCAGAGAAGTGAGCTTAACAGTGCAGGGGCAAGAAGAAAAAAAGAATAGTTTTGTGAGGCAGCACCAGTGGAATTAAAAGCTGGGAGGAGAAACACATGGGAGTGGGGATATTGCGTGTCACAAGGGGATGGCAGAGAGTCTGGCGTGAGACAGTGGTCACATTTAAAGACAATACAAAGACAACACAACTGTGCTGGAGTGGTGAAAAGAAGACTATGAAGAAAAGAAAGTGAGGGAGAGATGTCAGAGAAAATACAAGACAAATATATGTTTTGAATATGTGTGAAAGAGCAGGCTGGAAGGCAATCCAGCGAAGAAAAACAGTGGTGAAGGTTCAACAAGAAAAGCACCTGAGTGAGAGTTGTGGTGGCACAGTAAGAAAGAAGTGAGTGAATTTTGCAGATGTTATACAGTCTATAATGACCAGTATGGGGTGAGATGGAAATACGATAAGAGAAGGTGAGTAATGCATCAAAAATGAAGTGTCAGTGAAAGAATAGACGGATGCAATAAAATGAGGATCACCGCATGAGTCTTTAAGAAGTCGACAAACTTGTTTAAATACACCATACATCCACATATTCATAGAGGAGCGGAACTGTTACATTACCAAACGAATACGCTCTCTAATCCCTAGCAGTTATATTTTGAAAACATACGATGTTTAGCTAGGCTAGGGTCATGGTTGACTAATTTGTGTGATGAAGTCAGGGTCCTGACCCGATCCTAAGGCATGGTAGGGACTCTGCTTCCAGTAAAGCCAGCCTGCAAGGCACTTTGGGCTAGAGCTACATGCTACCCAGAGAGTGTTTAGTGTGGGAGCCACACATTCCCTCTCCTAATTTATTTTTAAATTATTTTTTTTTTTATTTGTTTGGTTGAAAAAAACAACCTTTAAAATTTTACAACAGGTACATAACAATAAAATACAATATAACCTATTAGAAAAAAAATTAAATAAAAGCATCTTACATAATCTTTACATGGGTGTCATGACCACACAACAGAGCACAGAGAAAAATAACATGAAGATTCAATACAAGTCATTTTACCTCCCAAAAAAAATTTTGTTCAAGAGCCGAGCAAAGCAATAACGAACAATGGTATTAGAAGGCAGAGTACAGTATTAGTGCGAATCAGGAAAAATTGCCTCCAGAAATTGTACGGTGGCTATCTTTACTGAAAGGGAAGTAGTTGTAAAGATACATTGCCACATGTTTTTCTGGATATACACATTTTGATTCTCAAAGAAATTTTTAAAGCACTTCTTTCGGATAATAGATAATAGTGGACAATCTATTAAACAATGTTCCAATGTTTCCCTTTGAGCATGATTTTTACAGAACGACATTGATTTTCAGCATTTGGAATTTGCTTCCTATGCGCCAAAACATCTAGGGTTGGCCAGAGGTTCAAGCGGAAGCGAAGAAACGTTTGTCGAAGCTTTGGACAAGGAGCTTTGGCCAAGTAATCAGCCATAATTCTAAACCGTTTATGACCCAATAAGTTTCGGTCAAAGTCCTTATATTTTAAGCATTGGTTTTGTGTCATACACCAATCATGTTGATGAATTTTCATTTTTGCTTGTGCTTCATTAGATAATAGCAAATCTAGTTCAACAGAAGCATCAGATAAAGCATTAATGGTAAAGTCACACCACTTCCAAGAGAATGTTTGATTTTGCAAGAGTAAATGTGTTGCCACCTTACCTAGACGGTGTAAGGATAACAAACATTTTCGAAAGAAAGCGCAATATTTCCAAGAGACATAGGAAGCCATTGATAAAGAACCTAATTCAAAACGTATTATAGTTCTCCTAATCCATGCCGTACAGGAGGCCTGTGGCAGGGATCCCATATCATGGGGAGGTGGAAGACCAAAGGGTGCCATGGAAGCCAGATCCATTGTGATAATACCAAAGTCAACCACATATACAGCAGCCAGTCACCTTACACCACATGGGTTCCCTTGTGCCAGCAGGAAACCTTGCAGACATGTCAACAAACACTGACAAGAAACCAGCCATGTGGGACTCTTGTAGAGATTTACCAGCATAAGAGAAGTAGCCCTGGCAGTGTCAGCAGGGTATTCCAGCCTTAACTAGAGGATCATGTATACAAGGTGGGACCTACCTGTGGAACAGCATTGCGTCAGGATAAGGGAACCAGAGAGACCAGAGCTGCTGAGGAGAGCTTTGTGAGCAGCAAGACAGCAAAGAGCCAATGCAGAACCATGATGTAAACATGGGACATCTTCTGAATTAATTGATGGCTACTGTGATTTCTATAGCCTGAGAGATGCACTGAAGTGGGTATATCAATTTAGCAGGGATGTGGTTAAGACGATAGCGCAAATAAACAACACAGACCAATCTGGGGTCACAATGAATTGGAGGCATGGGCAAAATACTTATAAAAGGCATGCAGAAGTTTATTTCGAGACAGCAGTTACCCATATCATAGGTAAGGAACAGGACTGGGAGAGGAGTACAGACACCTTGCTAAAGTCACTGTGGGGATGATATTGGGACATCCACGTTGGTTGACCTGCGGGAGCTAAGGGTCTTAAGAGCTGAAGAGCCATTAGTCCTAAAACTGCTACCAGGTCAGGTGAGCACAATATCATTGGGGAGGAAGGGATAGCTCAGGGGCAACACGTTTGTCTTGGAAGCAAGACAACGCAGCGCAGGTTTGAATCCTGATCCTGCACTTAGGAGCCACTCGTTGGTATTAAAGGCATGGTCTAGTGAACATTTTAATTGTCCCTATGGGTCGGCCATGTTTTTTTAAGCCTAAGTGGCTCGATTTTAGAAAACTTTCCTATGGACCTTACCCGAGTTTTCGTCCATTAAACGCACGCGAAAACAAGCACCAGGGAGCCGCCATTTTCTGATAATCCTATCTTTTCCCCCATCGCCCTGGCTGACCTGCTTTTGCGGCACTAAATCAATTCCCCCGCCACTGAGCCTGTCATCAGCAGACTCGTACCGCCCATTTCCCAACGCCAAAGCACGTCTCGTGTCAACATTCGCTGCGCTTCAGCTAATGACGTGTCGCCATGGAAATGGCAGGACGCCTCTTTCCTCAATAAGTATAAACAGACCGTTTCACAACACACAGCAGCAGATTTTCGATTCCATTCCTCTCTCTGTGTTACTTTGAGTATTCTGTGACTCGTTTCAGTGCTCTGGTCAGCTACCTTCGCTGCTTGTAGCCCGTGTGAACAGATACCAGTACCACCGCTATACATTATTTTAGTTTGTTTAACACACAATGGCTACAATAATGCCCTACATGTATGAGCCCGAGTATACCGAGGAGGAACTACTGGAAAGGGAATCACGCGAAAACGATGGGGATTCGGACGGCAGTTGGCAGGACGAATCAACAGATGAAGAGCCTGGGCCTAGTCGAATGGACGGCGTCTACACCTGGTGCACATGCAATCGGTGCGAGCTAATGCCGACCGAGGAGGAGAACTGCTGCTGCCGAGAAAACTTGGGATGCCTGGCCTACATTTCGGAAGGCGAGCCACGACCGCAATGCATCACCGAGCTGCCAGACTTCAGGGCAGCCTGCCTCACACGGGCCGTGTCGAGAATAATGATGGTGCTTATGCACGAACTTCGCGCAACTGTTCGTCCTCGTAATCCGAGTAACGAGTAAGTATACTCTGCTTGTCATGCCACTCCTATTTCATGTTCTTCTACTATATCCAAAATGACATCTACATATCATTGTAACGCATGTAAGTCGTTCAATAGTGTGCATTGTCTAGATAGCATTTGTCCGTGCAGAATGCCATTAGTTACAAGAATTGTCATTGACAACAAATGTTCATTAAACTTATCTTGGTCATTTAAAAACAGTTTGTTTCATTCCTTTTCACAGGTGGTACAGGCTGGTGGCCTATCGTTCCTTTACATGGTGGCTCCACGGGAGGCTTGGGCACCGCGTTCGAAGAGTGATACCCGCCTGTGCCGTTCGTGCCATTAGAGAAACGTTCCCGAGTGACAGCGGTCAGTACAGGGGATTTTCTCTCGCTGTGCTGCAACCTGAAATGTACAATGTTTAAAGTCTTGTATTTTTGTGTCATCAAAATAAGATACAAAATAAAACACCACATATATTTTAACAACGGTTGTTTCGATTTTTTAAATGAATCAAGTGTGTCTCCATTCAAGGATGGACGTCAGACATCTGTGCTCCGAATGGGTGAAGGTCTGGTCGCTGTGAAGCAGGGTGGTCACTATCCTACTAAGCTAACATAACATATTCTCGATAATGCATGCACTAAATAACACTTGTTCAAAGTCTTTCAGTGGGTAATGTCTCTATAAAAGTCACACATATGTCTATACTAACAATTACCATTGGATTATACAGGCCTTGGGTTTTGACCACTATAATACACCGGTTGAAGTGTCGGTCTGTGCTCACAAGAATCTCCGGTATGTGGCATTTGTTATTGATAAGCAACGATATGCTATCATTGATTTAAAGACGATATACTATATATTGATATAAAGGTGGTTCGCGCCGGTGGATGCGCGCTGGCATGGGGGGCTGTCAGGGGCGCGAAAGGCCAAGGTGCCAAACTACATGTACACTTCAAAAGGTGTCCCATGCCAAGGGGCCATAGGTCACATGGCCTCCTCAGACCCCGTGTCTCCAGCTAGGCCTCCCCTTGAAGCAGGCCACCCCCCTACAATCCACATAAGTGTGTCTCCATTCAGCAGTCTTCCTGTGCCTTATCTGCATGCCCCAGGCCCATCCATCCCACCCCCCTGTATCAAAGGCGGTTCGCGCCGGTGGATGCGTGCTGGCATGGGGGGCTGTCAGGGGCGCGAAAGGCCAAGGTGCCAAACTACATGTACACTTCAAAAGGTGTCCCACGCCAAGGGGCCATCGGTCACATGGCCTCCTCAGACCCCGTGTCTCCAGCCAGGCCTCCCCTTGAAGCAGGCCGTCCCCCTGCAATCCACATAAGTGTGTCTCCATTCAGCAGTCTTCCTGTGCCTTATCTGCACGCCCCAGGCCCATCCATCCCACCCCCCTGTATCAAAGGCGGTTCGCGCCGGTGGATGCGCGCTGGCATGGGGGGGCTATCAGGGGCGCGAAAGGCCAAGGTGCCAAACTCCATGCACACTTCAAAAGGTGTCCCACGCCAAGGGGCCATCGGTCACATGGCCTCCTCAGACCCCATGTCTCCAGCCAGGCCTCCCCTTGAAGCAGGCTGCCCCCCTGCAATCCACATAAGTGTGTCTCCATTCAGCAGTCTTCCTGTGCCTTATCTGCACGCCCCAGGCCCATCCATCCCACCTCCCTGTATCAAAGGCGGTTTGCGCCGGTGGATGCGCGCTGGCATGGGGGGCTGTCAGGGGCGCGAAAGGCCAAGGTGCCAAACTACATGTACACTTCAAAAGGTGTCCCAAGCCAAGGGGCCATCGGTCACATGGCCTCCTCAGACCCCGTGTCTCCAGCCAGGCCTCCCCTTGAAGCAGGCTGCCCCCCTGCAATCCACATAATTGTGTCTCCATTCAGCAGTCTTCCTGTGCCTTATCTGCACGCCCCAGGCCCATCCATCCCACCCCCCTGTATCAAAGGCAGTTCGCGCCGGTGGATGCGCGCTGGCATGGGGGGCTGTCAGGGGCGCGAAAGGCCAAGGTGCCAAACTACATGTACACTTCAAAAGGTGTCCCACGCCAAGGGGCCATCGGTCACATGGCCTCCTCAGACCCGTGTCTCCAGCCAGGCCTCCCCTTGAAGCAGGCCGCCCCCCTGCAATCCACATAAGTGTGTCTCCATTCAGCAGTCTTCCTGTGCCTTATCTGCACGCCCCAGGCCCATCCATCCCACCCCCCTGCATCAAAGGCGGTTCGCGCCGGTGTATGCGCGCTGGCATGGGGGGCTGTCAGGGGCGCGAAAGGCCAAGGTGCCAAACTACATGTACACTTCAAAAGGTGTCCCACGTCAAGGGGCCATCGGTCACATGGCCTCCTCAGACCCTGTGTCTCCAGCCAGGCCTCCCCTTGAAGCAGGCCGCCCCCTAAGACCACGACATACATACGTCATTCATTCACAAACACACCCCTGTTTCTAATACTTTATAAACCACTTGTTATGTCTCATGAGAACATCTTTGTGCTTTGCAAGTCAACTCCTGAACGTGTTACCTGGCAACCACTGAGATCTACGCTAATCTGCTCGTCGTCGTGCTATCCGTGAACTTCTGTGACCGCTTAGAGCAAACCCATCAGTGTGCTACCTGTGGCCACTCACCTATTCTCCTGCAACATACTGCTCTGCTTGCTGAATCCAACTGTTTGTTGGTCAAGGTAAGGCCATGTATCCTAGTCATATTTCGCAGATTTTTAAATTTCTATCTATTTGCGAGTTGAGTACACAATAGTGCTAGGTTCATTGGTCTCATTGCTATTGACTTGAGTTTCCATTGCTATGCTATCAATAGATCTATTTATTTTCATCTGTGTCTATTGTCATCGAATTGCACCCTTCGGGGGTCCAGTCTATAATGTAAGCATGTTTCCTTCTCGTGCAATACAGAACATCCAAGGGATGAGTCACATGTTCAATTTTTAGTCACATCATTTATACATTTCTGCAAGTTATGCAAATACTAAGCCGCACATAATGAACTGGTATAGTTCCTGCGACCAAAACAAACCTTGCATTGATCATTGTATGATTCATTTACTTTTGTATCAAATCTTTATTCTTGAAGATTGTATAATAATGTCGATATTTACTTTTCAGATTTATCAACAATGCCTGCCTGTTCGATTAGCGGTTGCCCTTTGAAGACCCATGCTAAATCTGAAGGCACTACAATGCATGTATTCCCGAAAACTGTTGATCGAATAAGAGAATGGGTCAGACATTGCGGATATCCATTGGATGAGCTGTAAAGTAGAGTCCAACAAGTCTTACAGGACAAGAGGGGTGATCGATACTGCATCTGCAGCCGGCACTTTTCCTTGGACATGTACACAACATCTTGGGTAACAAAGAAGAATAAACGGCGAACGACACGGAAATTGCTCGAAAATGCTATTCCCACTCTATTCGTCCACATTCCGCCACTGGTGAGTCAAGTGTCCATATTTAGCTTTAGGCCTTGCGGTAGTATGTAGGTATCCGAACGGATTAATTGATATTGTAGGTGTTCTATCCCTTGTAATAATTTCAATATTGATATGAGTGTATAGTTTTTTGAATAATGACATTTACCAATATATTCTTTTTCAATTTCATAACCCACAAACGCAATGTATATATATGGGAACAGGGAACTGTGCTGTATTGAGCATTTTACAAGTATTCTGTCGCCTTACATGGCTATTTTTAATATTGGCATTTCATTATCAATCATTCATTTACATTTACAACTTCTTGACTATCCCTTGAATCTGAAGCAAGAACATTCTACATCCTTGACGTGGTCGCAGTTATCAACCACTTCTAGCGCGTATCAGGTAATCTTACTAGGCTAATCCGCTACAGACCTGTTTTATGCATGTCAAGTAATATTTTTATTTTATCGTGTAATCATTTTACCGAATGTTTGGTTAGCGCTTTCCAATTGATATACACCTTAGTTATCGTCCACTTGTGTTTGTTTTCAGTTATAATTAGTGTTATCCATACTAATGCAAGTACTGTCTTTCAGGGAGATGCTGAAGCGTCCGCCACATCTACAACATTTCTAGATGTTCTTCAACAGCAGGAGGTATGGATACTGACAGCTCCATCGAGCGTCATCATCAGAGCTGGAATTCTTGTCGTTTGATTGTTCTACACTATGTTTCATTCGTGGTTAGCCGTTGATATGTACCTGTGCTGTCGACCCCAGGTGTGTGTTATGTTTTCACTATTGTAATCCTCACTAATGCAAGTACTATGTTTCAGGCAGTTGATGGAGCGTCAACCCCTGCACTTGATGCAGAGCCTGACATTCAAGTAATCCAGGGGAAGTGGAAGCGGGACCATGCGTATACGAATCGGCGCAACAGCTTTCGGAAGTGCGCACTACATTTGCATCATCCATAGATATTCTTCAGCAGCACGGGGTATGGATAATGACAGCTCCATCATGCGTGATCATATAACGTGATTCCATTTGCTATATTTTCTTCCCTATTAACGCAAGTGCTGTGTTTCAGGGAGACGACGAAGCTTCCACTACAATCACAACATAAAATTTAGATGATGCAGATGTAAATAAATCGGAGAAATAAGTTGATGAAATGTGATCATATTTAGATTTTCCTTGATTCTTTTGGACAATGCATCATTTGCGGTTATCTCTTTATATGTACCTGTGCGTTCGACCCCAAGTGTGTGTTATGTTTCCAATATTGAAAACCATACTAATCCAAGTACTGTGTTTCAGGGAGATGACGGAGCTTCCACCACAATCACAACATCTCATTTAGATGATGCAGATGTAAAGGAATCGTTGAAATAAGTCGATGAAATGTGATCATATTTGGATTTTCCTTGATTCTTTTGGACAATGCATCATTTGTGATTATCTCTTTATAGGTACCTGTGCCGTCGACCCCAAGTGTGTGTTGTGTTTCCAAAAGCATACTAATGCAAGTACTGTGTTTCAGGGAGATGCGGATGCCTCCTCTCCAATACAACCATTCATGGCAGTCCATGCAGAGCCAGAGGTATGGATACTGACAGTTCCATCGAAATAGATCATCACTGGTCGAATACTTGTCGTTTGATTGTTGCACACAATGTTTAAATCGTGTTTGGCTATTGAGATGTACCTGTGTGTTCGTCCTCACGTGTGTTTTATGCTAACAATATTTTGATACATAGTAATGAAAGTACTATGTTTCAGGGAGACGATGGAGCCTCATTCCGTGCTGTCTATGCGGATACAGAAAATATAGTCGTTGCAGCGCAAGAGGTTAGGGAGGACATGCGGAAACGAATTGGAGCTACAGCGTGCAGATGTTGAAGGTCGAGTCAAAAAAGTTGCAAAGAAAAAAAAACAAAAAAAGGTTAGTCACAAACAGTTCATAACTTTAAAAAAATGTTTGTGCTGGAGACCATTTTATGTTTTTTTCCAGTCAATTCTACTACACTCCATCTTGTGTTTAAACTGAACATCCCTTTTCCAATCTCTCCTCCAGTTACTCGTGGGTGTCAGAACTATACACACACAGACAGTGAAGCGAATGAGAGATGTGGCTTGCCAGACCGTGTACACTATGGAGGAACTATTAATTGAGGCGAGGCGTGTTCAGGCTCGAGATGCTCATGTCCAATGGCCAGAACATGAATTAACTGTGTTTGGAGACTACAGCAAAGTTGCATTGGACCATAGCTACAGTGCGACCGCACCACCACAAGAAGATGTTATTGAATCTATTGAAGATAGCTCTGAAGTAGTTGCAGATCAATTTACACAATCTACACCCGCCAAAAATTTGCCACCAAAAAACCTGTCGACATTGTTGTGTTCTCCCATCAATGTTGAAGTAATAGATGTCGAAATGATAGAGAATGAACCAGCCGCAGCATCCATAGACGCATCAGAACTTGATATCAGCGATATTACTTTCAATGTGTTGAAATCTCCACAACGTCACAGGCTGAAACAACAGTTGTTTGATGGAAATTATAAGTATGCTGAAATGTGTGCATTCCATTAGAGGGAAAGTATGTGGGAAGCCATTGATTAATGTGACTCATCAAATAAAAGGCAGTAACGTCAAAATAAATGCCGCCTGTAGATTAAATCATAGGTTCTCATGGTCTGCACAACCGATGCTGGGGAAACTGCCAGCAGGCAATCTACTGTGTGCAGCTGCATCACTTTTTAGTGGCTCCAGTTTTAGAAAGTTAGGGGCTTTCTCTCAGTTTGTGGGACTCCATTTCATTTCTAAAGCGCTGTACTACATATACCAACGTGATTATCTGTTTCCGGCCATTAGTGATGCTTGGAAAATTGAACAATTGTCTCTAGCAAGTACATTCGAAGGCAAACGATTCAGGCTAGCCGGCGATGGACACTGCGACAGCCCTGGATTTTCTGCCAAGTACTGCACCTACCACCTTCAGGACATGGATAGTAAGAAAATTGTGAGTTCGGTGGTCGTGCAGGTAACACAATGTACATCGTCAGTGGCCATGGAGAAACTAGGATTTATAAAATCAGTGGAATATCTACAATCAAGGGGAATGCACATCGACCTCATAGCCACGGATAGACACGTTTCAATTGCCAAGACAATGAGAGAGCAGTTCCCACATATTAAACATCAGTTTAACGTATGGCATCTTGCTAAATCAATCAATAAGAAAATCTCGGCTGCAGGGAAAAAAAATGGTTTTGAAAGTATTTTGCAGTGGTCACATTCTATCACCAACCATCTTTGGTGGAGCTCAAAAACTTGTGAGGGGTCAGTGGAAATACTACTTGAAAAATGGCGGTCACTGATGCACCACTGTACCAACGTTCACCGCTGGACAGCAAATTAACATTTCCACCAATGTGAACATGGCCCTTTGTCCCCAGAGGAGGCACGGAAGAAGAAGTGGTTGATTCCATCTTCACCGACACACAAAGCCATTGAGAAGATTGTTTTCGACAAAACTCTATTAAGAGATTTGAGAGGACTGACAGAATTCTGTCACACAGGAGATTTGGAGGTGTTCCACAATATGTGCCTAACGTACAGGCCAAAGCGCTTGCATTTTAGCTTTCGGGGCATGAAACACCGCACTCTACTAGCGGTCTTGGCCCATAACAGCAATGTCTGACGTGAACAATCTAGGACTAGGGGTAAAGTAAGGATGCCTCGCTACACTAAGGTGTTTTCAAAACGAAGTAAGCAATGGGTGATGAAACCAGTCTATGATGAAATGCAGTTCGACTTTGTGAAAGGCCTTATTGTTGCTGTGTTAGAGAAGCACAGATATGGAATTTTGAACGTTTCTGTGCAGAGCAGTGATCCATTGCCACCGAACATTACGACTGTGCCATGCCCACCCGAAGCACAGCTGATTGTGAAGTACAAATCCCGGTTTAAATAATTGCAATACGATTGTCTTTTTGTAAATAAATGTTATTGTACAGTGTACCTGTAAACCTAACCCCTACCTTCACCATCATGGGTGGCGAACAAGCTGGGTGTCATCTTTGAATTCTCTCTATTCACCTCACATATGTGTATGTATATATTTTTCTCATGTCTCATCTCATGTAAATGTAAATGCTGTGCACTGTTAACGGAGGGGAGGCTTGCGTATTGCAAATAATAAAACAAACAAACAAACAATAAATCTCACTTTTAACTCAACTCCTGTGGTACTTTATACTTTCCCTGACCTTCCGCAAAAAATTAAATGTCTCAATTTGGGCTGCAAAGCTCGCAGACAACGGGGACAAAATTGGGGCACTTAGAACGCGCCAGCCAAGAGGGCCGTGGCATTTGGGAGAGAAGCCAGTTCGCATTTGCACATTGAGGCGCACTACATAGACGGATTCTAAACTTCAAGTTCTCACAGATGCCTATACTATGTGATGTTGCAAACAAAGAATGCGAAGGACAGCGCCCAGATGAGGCCCACAAGTCGCACTGGAAGTATAAGGGTCTATTGTTTTTTGACCTTGAGACAGGGACCATGCCGAAAGAACTACATTTGAAGGGAGTGCGCATTAACGTAAAAGACGATAAAGCAGAAAATTCAGAAACTAAACCGAGTTTCATTTTAGTTCAGTATACGAAAAATCGTTGTCAAGAGCACGGTCCGTTTTACAGACTGCATTACGAAGAGACACAATGGAAATTTCAAATATAATGTAAGTAAATCTTTACACGCTTTTATACCGGAATGAAGATTTAATGAAGGGATGCATGAATAAATGAATGAATGAAGAGCTAGGAAAAGCAAGTAAAACGTGTTCGTAGTGGGCACATGGGCATGCAGGTCCACTGGTCTCACCGATCTCGGTCCTTGGCCCAGCCACTTTTCCCTGCACTGCCTACCTGCACTACGGGACTGTCTCTGTATCCTTCAGCCCCTTCTCCCGGCATTTACCTTGCACTTGCCACCAGCTGGCCCTATTATTTAATTTGTATTCAACTAACCATGTACAGCCCTTCCCCATGCGCGATCAGAAAGACACCTGGCCTAGTAGGATCGTTGTCTGTCTGCCCTTGTTCCCCACCTGCCTCGTCACGCCCCTAAACACTTGAGTATAGGCGCGTTACAAATGCCATATCATATATCATATCATTCCTCACGCATGTAGACTAACTGTCGTTTATCATTGTGTGTTGGCCTCGATTTATCTGTTACTTTTCGCATTGATTTTTAGAGACGAACATACTCCATTGAACTATCCTTGCAAGCAAATAGTTTCTGATCGGCCATAATAAATGAAATGAGTAATATTAATGAAGTTCGGCTAGCGAGACTAATTATAATTTTTTTGTTTTCATAACAGGTATTTGATCCCATTCTGCCACTGCCATCTGTTTGAGACACCGGCGGATGGATTCTTCAGCAGACACTTGCAGCTTCGTGTCAACAACTGGAGCACGATCACCATATTATTGGACGATCGCCAAGGGCCCACATGCCCCTACGCTGTACTAGTGGCTAGAAGCAACATATCAACCTTTACGCTGGCCTAGTGCCTACTTGATCGAACAGCCTTGTGGTTCACCGTGCTTCCAAAGTGATTCTTTTTACGAAAATGAACACCCTTTGTACCATAAAGGAACAGCGCGTGACTCAAGATGAAACGGAACAGTTATTGCGGATACAGATAAAAGAAAATAAATGGCTTTTGGAGTTCATATGGCAATTGCTGAATATTCTCTAAACATTTAATGTCAAATAAATGTACTTTACCAAATGTACTGTGTTGCTGTTTCATTTTAAAGTACAGTTTCATATTCCGAATTGTGGCGCGCTGTGTTGTGAGTTGATCTGTGTTGGTTTCCGGGTTCTCTGTGGAGTCGTGAAGACGACTGTGCGCGTTTGCCTACGCAGCACAGTAACGTCACGGAGAGAGGCGGGGAATACGAATGTTTTGATAATGTCAGGCTCAGGGGCGGGGGAATTGATTTAGTGCCGCAAAAGCAGGTCAGCCAGGGCGATGGGGGAAAAGATAGGATTATCAGAAAATGGCGGCTCCCTGGTGCTTGTTTTCGCGTGCGTTTAATGGACGAAACCTCGGGTAAGGTCCATAGGAAAGTTTTCTAAAATCGAGCCACTTAGGCTTAAAAAAACATGGCCGACCCGTAGGGACAATAAAATTTTTTACTAGACCATACCTTTAAGCGTGGAGTGTTGGGCACTATATCCCTTCGGAAGTGTGTGGGAACTACATCCTTTCAGAAGCGAGCTGTGCACTACATCTATAAAGAATGTGTGGGGCACTATATCCCTTTAGAAATGTGTGGGGCTGTCAGGAATCATGTACTTATTGCACATACCGGCCAAAGACTGCCTTTATTGCTTTGTTCGTGGTGCCCACCAGGACCACAAAACTTAGTTTTTCACATCCTAGAAAACCTGGGAGGGATCGAGTCACATAGTCACTGTGCACAAGCACATTCATATTTCTGGGTAGTGCTGTCAGCTCCTGGTGAGTGAATTATCAATGCTCTTTACTCAGATCTACAGCTCGAGAGCAACGGTTAGTGCCTGCCTTTTTCTTTACCCACACCTTCATTTTGTCAGTTTATTTGTGCCTTTGGGCTGAAACATGGAATTCAGACTGCCTTTTATGTTCCCCTTGTTCTGCTATAACAGTTATTTTTGTGCTCTCCAATGTACTGAACCTTGGAGCACTGCATTGGACTGCAGTGCATTGCTCCATCTTGGTGGTATTTCATCCAGACAGTGTACCGGTCTCTTTATACAGTTTATAGTGATAATATCGAAAACATAATGCCGAAAAACAAAAATGTCGAAAAAATAATATCCAATGTAAATATGTCGAAATCATATACATACAATCGAAAAAGACACTTATTCGAAGAAAAAAAATGTCGAAAAAAATCAAAAAGACTGCTACCATACCAATGTAAAATGTCAGAATAGTGACGTTTTTATGGGAGGGAGTTCCCCTCCCAACCCCCCACCCAAAACCCCCCCACAACCCTCCCACGGAACCGTGTCGCAACAGGATTAACAAGAATTTTAACACTAAAAACCCACATTTGTGGCACTTTTTAAAAGACTTAATATGTGAACAATCGCATCAAGAATTTAGACTATCTCAGAGCATTTCACTTGCAAACACCCATTTAAAAAGAAGAAAATACTGGGACTATGACCAAAACATTGAACAAATAGTGAAACAGTTTAACCAAGAAGACAAACACAACTACTTAGACTCAATTGCATACAATTTAAAATGTTAAAAAACTCACAGTTTGAAGAGTCCACGATCCTGCATAGCGAATCCAAAAGTAACCAATGACGCCAATCCAACATGTCCAACGATTATGAAATCCATATCCCAGTCCAAAGAAAAAAAAATGATTTCCACCGAAGAAAAAGCTGAAATCCATAATCAAAGTCAACGCCAGCCAAGGAAAAATACAAAAAAATCATATCCAAATCCAAGGTGAAAAAGGTAGATCCAGCAAAAAAAAGTGTAAAAATCCATATTCCAATCCACGATCCAACATAAAACACATCCAAAAAGACAAAATCCAAGAAGCCCGAGCACGGAGACCCGATTCCAATCCACGATCCAAAAGGAACAATCCTAATGATAAAAAAAAATCCATCAGGTCCAGGAAATCCTAGAAAATAAACATCCAAAAACAAAAAAATCCAGGAACACGCAGCACGGAGACCCGAACGCAACAAAAGCGGATACGAACTGGACTTTAAAAATGGCGCCCACGTCAATGTAACGCTACGCTACGTCACGTCAAGAACTTTAACAAATAACATCAAAATCTACATTACAATTTGTTATCCAATAGCACCATCTAGTGGTGAAAACAGATACTGTTTATTCCAAGTTGCAATTCACCAATACACCTGTAATTATTAAAAAAAATATTTATCTTTTAATAAAATATTTATTTTAGTAAGTTTTAATAAAATATTTATAGTAATTCATAATGTTATTATATTTTACGTATTTATAATGTTATATATTTTACTGTTTAATAAAATATGGAATATATTGTAACACTTAACTTGTAGGTAGAATTATTCGAAAAAAATTCGAAAAAATGCAATTTATTGTTTATTCGACATTTATATTTTCGAAATAATATTTTCGACATTTTGACTTTCGAAATTATTACATTCGAAAATATAACTGCACACCATTTCCTCCAATCCCCAACATTCCTCAGGTAATTAGGAGGTTGATAAGGTTTGGGAGATCTATGATCCTAATTGCTCCGCAATGGGCCGGGAGGATGTTGTACCCGAACCTTCTGGACATGTCCATCTGCCCTCCAATGCGTCTTCCACAAACAGAGGGCCGTCTCTCGGGAGAGGAGGCTCAGGTTCTCCAACCAGAGGTCAACCAGAGGTCAAGACTCTCAACCTTCACGCATGGATTCTGAGAGTTTGAGATATAAGGATTGGGACCTCCCTGAAGACGTAATGGAGATTTAGTTTTTGGCCAGAAGACCAGCAACAAAATCTCTGCACCGCTGCCATTGGAACAAGTTCTGCAGCCTGTTGTCTTTCGTTATTTGGCAGCACTTTCGATCTGAAGAAGCCTCTTACGTCAAGATGCCACTGATTATTCCATTTTTAAGGGACTCACAAATTGGTTCCCTCTAGTCCCTTTTCTGCTCCCAGTTTGGGATTTAAATCTAGTACTGAAATTCCTTATTTGCACTCCTTTTCAGCAGCTTCACCTCTACCCGTTGAGGCTATTGACATTTAAGGCCATCCTCTGACATCCGCCCGCAGGGTTAGCGAATTACAAGCATTATCATGCAAACCACAATTTACAACTTTTTATTAGGACAAACTTGTCCTGAGAGTTAAACCCACTTTTCTTCCGAAAATTGTTTCTGACTTTCACATCTAAAAAAAAACTGTTCTGCCAACATTCTATCCACCTCCACACCCTAGTAAGGAGGAAGAAATACTACACAGACCAGACCTTAAAGGGGCACTTCATTTTTACACATCACGTATGGCTAAAATAAGACAGGATTACCAACTTTTTGTGGGGTCCACTGAACATAGGTTGGGGGTGGCAGTTACCAAACAAACGCTGTCCAGATGGGTAATCCTGTGTGTCACAGAATGTTACATACTTTCAGGAAAGGATCCTCCAGAAGGTCTGCGAGCACACTCCACAAGGGGCATGGCTACGTCTTCTGCCTTACAGAGAGGGGTGCTGATTAATGAAATGTGTGCGGCAGCCCACTGGTCTTCCATTCATACCTTCACAATACACTACTGCCTGGACTTTGCTTCAGGCCACAAGGCGGGATAAGGAAAGGCGGTTCTACATTCAATCCATGACCAAACCTGAGAATTAGTATTCTTCAGAAATTCGTACTCCCTCCTCCAAACTTTATACTGCTTTGGGAGTCTATCTAAAGAGGAGGAATATGTGGGAGGACACAAACCATTTGAAGAACAGGTTTCTTACCCCTGGTAAAGTTCTTTCGACTGGATGTTCCTCCCATGTAATTCCTCATCGCCCCTCTCATACTACCCGCAGTAGAATTTCCTTGCATTACACCTTGTGTTCCTTCAGAGTCTAATACTGTCTTGGACACGCTAATGCCAGTTATCCTGTGGGTAGAAGGTGAAACAACAGAACTGAATAATGCAGTGCATGCTATTTATACCTTCGATGACGTCAACCTCGAGATGGAGGCCCTGAAAGGACATTGAGTCGGCAACGACGACGTACAGCGACATCTACCGAAAAATTATTTCCAAAGTAGTGACGCTGGAAGGGAAGAGATCTAAAGATGAGGAATACGTTGGAGGAACATCCAGCCGAAAGAACGTTACCAGGGTAAGTAACTTGGTCCTCTCTCTGCACCTACTGTGGCAGGAGTCATTGGACCTTCCTTCTGCATTTGTGAAAAATGGGTATTTTCCTATATTTTTGTTTTTGGGGGACCGATTTCAAGTCGGGGAAAATGGGATAAACAGTTTATAAGGTATGGAAATCGGTTACCCCCCCCCCCCCATACACTATCACAATTATTGTAATAGCCCTCACCTATCTCAGTGGCTAGTCAATACCAACATAATAAACCAGGAGATAATTTAAATCAAAACATTGATTCTTTAATTATTTGCCATTGTTTAAAAACTACCTATTCTTTGTATCTCACAGACATAAAACATATTTAACATACTCATATATAACAATTCATCAATACTGAAATGTAAACATTCTAAAATCTTTACAGTGTGTGGGTTTAGTACTCAGTGACTTTGAGAAGTATCCAGTACACGGTTTGTGACAAATAAGTTCAAACAACTTATTTCAATTGTTTTTTATCAGGAAACAACAGAAAAACCCCACCCACATCTATCCTTTGCGCTTCCATTACGGAAAAATAGTGACACCGAAATGCATTGGTTACACAGATGACCTATGTGGACATTTTGCAGAGAGAAATATACAATAGATATGGGACAAGGACTTTATTGTCCTCTTGGAAAAAAATGGGACTAGACACAGATGTATGCTCTAATCAATTTGTCGATACGTGTTTTGGCCTTGTAAATGAGATGCGCTTTTTCCTAGCATTCTCAAATAGCTGCTTTCTAAGGCCTTCTTCAGTACGGTAACTTTTTTTCAAAAAAGGGACTCAATCTTGGGTACCCCAACAGTTGGCGTAAACTCTTAATGTTAGTGCCGGATGTTACTAGGGACTGTGTTTCACTGCTATTCTCTGTTCAGCAGGGGATTTGAGGGGGAAAAAAAAGATTCTACTAACTTGTGACAGGAGTCCGGAGACCGTTCCCCCCACACTGCTCAGTTTTGATTGACTCTTCCTCGGGGAACGACTGCAGTCGAATCACAGTGCCTCTTTCTCCTGCCACGGGCTCCGCGGCTTGCTATCACTGTGATGGCCAGCGGTGCTTCACTCAACATTATGCATGACAATTCTCATCCACGTGCCATTGGGTAGGGCCCCTGCTCAGACTATTGTTTTTTTGACACGTGTGTGCTGTCTGGTCCGCTGCTGACAGTGTCACTGTATCCATTCAGAGGTACAGTAGACACCATATCACTGTAAGAGTGAGCTGTGAATTATATCCCACAAACTGTGAATAACATCCAACAAAGTGAACCAGCAATTTATCCCTGGAAAGATTTGAAATAGCACGCTGTGCACTATATCCTCAAGATTGACATTGGGAATCAAGACGCCTGCCAAGTACTAGATCTCCAAGACAGTTACGAACAAGACTGCAGCGTGTCATATCCCTGAGACAGTTATCTCCAACGCCCGTCTCCACTGTCGGGGACAAGACGGCTTCCTACCCTGTGGGGTACACAATGTGCCTCATTACAAGTATGCCGGTCCGGAAATAGCGGTGCCGGTCGCTCTGTACTGGCACCTTTTTCCGGACTGGCATACTCTGAGTCGCAATGCTGCTAACACCATCACTGCAAGTGACCTACCGTACCAAGCAACACCGTGAACAGAATCTGCGGCAAAATGCGTCGGCCGTTGCTGAGACACCGGCATGGCATTAGTATCTGCACATTCCGAGCACCACGTACACAGAAACACTGGCATGAACATGCTAGTAGCACCGTGATTTCCGCTCCGGAAACACCTGCATCGCAGACCAGCCGTTAACTAGAGTCGGGTGTGCAGAAACAGGCTACAGGTGGCCCAAATCATGAGCACTGCAAAAGCACAAAAGGACCACTCCTACACCCAACATCCCTTCAAACACTACCATGCTTGCAGCAGCAGTAATGGAGTTGGAGACCCTGCATGCAGAGATACAACTTGAAGAGTCATGAAGGCAGAGGATGCTTCGGAGGCGCTGGAGGAGAAGGAGAGCCATCATGGTCATGCAAAACAACAATGTCCAGCAGGTTGCACCCCACAGGCAGCCACCCATACCACGCATAAGGGTCACACCCTTCAACCTGAGCCAAATGCAGATCCACACCCTGTACCAGCTAGACAGGGACACCATCACATCCATAGTGGACCTGATCCATGATGACCTTGTCAGCCTCATACAGATCCGTACTGCCACCACTCGCCCCTTGCTCGAGGCAGTTTCTGTGCTACACTTCCATATCACCGGCACCTACCAACACACTGTGGGTGAACTGCATGGGCTATCGCAACCCTTCTTTTCGCGGGTGCTTTTTCAGGTTATTGATGCACTTCTGCGTCACGTGTCAGATCACATAGGCCTACCCAAAACAGCTGACCAGGTCAATGCCACGTAAATAGCATTGCATGCCCTTGCTGGCATGCCCAATATGATTGGTGCATTGGACTGCACACATGTGGAGCTGGCAGCCAGGCATGCCGTTGAGGCAGTGTACAGGAACCGAAAACTATACCACTCACTCAATGTGCAGATGGTGTGTGATGCACGCCACCTCATCACCCATTGCTGTGCCAGATTCCCAGGATCAACCTACGATTCCATGGTGTTGAGGAATTCCATGCTGCCAGGCTACATGGCACGTCACAACGGCGAGAGTACCTGGCTGTTGGGTGAGTGTAATTACCAAAGCATGTGCACTGTTGAATTGGGGGGGGGGCATAATACACCATAGCGTACCGGGCTGTTGGGTGCATGTAATTACCAAAGCATGTGCACTGTTGAAGTGGGGGGGCATAATACACCATAGAGTACCTGGCAGTTGGGTGAGTGTAATTACCAAAGCATGTGCACTGTTGAATTGGGGGTAAGGGGGAACATCGATCTGCAGTGCCTGTGTGCAATGCAGTGTCCAACACACAAATAGCATGCCTGAGTTGAAGGCCTTTACTGGTGTGTGTAAAATGGCAGGACAGAGCATGCGCATGCACAACATCAAAGCTATACTGCAACATCAAATGCACTACAGGTACCAGAATGCATCACACCAATGTCCAAATCCCCACAAAAACTCACTCAGCACAACCCACACCACCTGCAGCACAGACTAATCCTTCTCATGCATCACACTACCCCACCTCCAAACCACTAGCGTACTGCACACCAACTAGCCAGCTCCCCTGCCTGTTTCAAGGGCACATACACATATGCATGTGACCAGAACGGCAATAAAATAGCTGACATATCAATGGACGGGTAATATGCCCATCATAGGACATGCAAATCGGAACTAGATAAGAACACACATCAGTCTAATGTGTGTGTGTCGTAGTGAAAGGGTCAGCGGTCAAGGTGGGTGTGAATGGGCCATGGAAAAGCGACTGCAAACCACACATCCACCACACATATTGACAAAGTGTATTAGCTGGTTGGCAATCATTAGGCTGACATCGCCTTCCCCATCCATTCAATTCCTCGCCATCCACATTCATAATTTTCCCAGAATCTTTGATGCTGTGTAACCACTCCCATGTAGCACATCCTGTGCATCAAAATACAAGGACGCCTTCAGGCATGTACTAAATCCCAAAATAATAGGGAATCTACTTTTAAACGTAGATAAATGTTATTTACTGTGTCAGCTCTGCCTACCAGGTCTGCGTCCCCCGGTAGGGTCTGCAGAGTCTGGCATGCCGGCTGTGTCAGGCAGATTAATCTTTTGCAGGCCCAGAATCATACCACCAGGTAATGGCACTGGCACACTTACACCCAGACAAGCCACATTTGCTATTTGCACGTGTCATTACATCGACATTGATGACTGCAGACATAAATCCGTAAGATCAGCCTGATTTTATGCAAAAATGTCAATACAATGCATGGCCATCCGTTCCCACTGACAATGCGCATGTTAACATGCTCAAGTATGACATATTCTACGTCTTCAGCAATATGCATGTAAAATATTGCATTGGTTAGTGAACAATATACAGACGGCACCAACATGATCCAGGCCCCACAATTACTTTTGCCCCTTTCTGTCGCTCCCATCCAGGTGATGCTGCATACCCCTTGATGCCATGGCTGATGATCCCCGTGAGGCAACCACAGAACCAGCACGAGCAGGGATACAACCGTGCTCACATCAGGACTCGTTGTATGATTGAGCAGACATTTGGCTTGTTAAAGATAAGGTTCCGCTGCCTAAGTGGATCGGGGGTGGATCACTTATGTACAGTCCTGTGAAGGTGGGCAAGATATTCCTTGCCTGTGCCATGTTGCACAACATGTGAATCAGGTACAATATACCACTGCCCCCGGACATGGACATGCACCCACATGATGTGGAGGATGAGAATGACAATGATGATGAACTGCCATTGGCACATTGCAGGGATGTTGTGGATGGCTGTGAGGCACAGAATGCACTGAGTGCCCCCTATTTCTGAGATCATCACACAAGCACATGTCCTAGGACATCCAACCCACCAGCACTGCACAGGAAATAAATCATTCAGTTACATACAAAAAAATGTCCAGTCATGATTTCAATGCATCAACCAGTGTAATTTATATAATGGAATGAACAACAAATGTGGAACTACAATTGTCAGTAATATCCCTCCGCACCCTCCCTCCCCAACTATCCCTCCGCACTCCCCCTCCACAACTATCCCTCCCCACTCCACCTCCCCAACTGTCATTCCACAACTACTGTCATGTTCTACAAGTAGTCCTTGCATGAGACACTGACAGTAAGAGATAATTGGGGCAATGGGAGACCCTCTTTTTTGTTTAAGGGGGGCCTGATTCGAAAGGGTGTGTCATATCGGAGAACAAAAGGAGTCAGAAGC
Organism: Ambystoma mexicanum; assembly: GCF_040938575.1. Classification (NCBI taxonomy): domain Eukaryota; kingdom Metazoa; phylum Chordata; class Amphibia; order Caudata; family Ambystomatidae; genus Ambystoma; species Ambystoma mexicanum. The sequence goes on from NC_090932.1 coordinate 1,574,788,981, forward strand.
TACCCCTGTTTGAAGACGCAGTTAAGGGTGGGTCCGAGTTGCAGCAGAAAGCTAGGTTTAACAAGTACTAGCCGGGAATTATGGTCCAACAAAGAGCAAGGTACATTCAAAATGTATTTCTGGACAAACATCTAAAAATGATTAGGCCTATAACTCAATAAATGCCTTAAAATAGAAATACATGAGCCCATGAGGCCAAGAACACAAAATTATATGGAAAACTATACATTGTAGTGAGGGTTAGTAGCAAGAAATATTTGTGCAACTTTCTGTACTACTTACTAGTAGTAGTACACCATTATTGTCGACACATTATGTAGTTGGTGTTTCTAGTTCGGAATATCAATGACCCTCAGCAGGTGCTGTATCTTGTCAATTTCTCTGGAGGGACCGAACTGTCATCAGGATGAGGATTTTGGAGAACCGGGTACTGTAAAGTACCTATAGAAATGGATGACATGATGTGTGTCAGTGATGAGTGACCAACCACTAACCAAAGGGTTAATATGCCAAAGGGGAGCTGCAGATCAAGGACCTACTTGATATGTCGTCTTTTGAACTCAAGTAAATGGGTGGCTACCGTGCTTGGTACTGGCAACATTTGAATAGATCCTTGTTATCTAGGAAAAAGTGGGAATTGATTACCTATACTGCCTGAAGAATAAATCGTATAGCAGTAAAGCAACTTGATAGTTAGGGTACCTGGAATGGTAGGTGAAACCAGGCGAAAAAGGAGGAGGAGATGGCTGGTGGTGCCGCAGTAGTTGCAGCTCCGGTTAACAGGATCTCCTGGGGAGTGAAACGAAATGCGTTGCTTAGTGAAATCCTAAATTTTGCTCTGATCAATATGCGCTGAAATATCAAAATATCTATTTTGCTTGCAAGTACACGGGAAACTTCAGCGGATGGTGAATATACTAAAGCCGTAGATGTGCTTTAAAGCGAAATATTTCATGTGCTGGGGCTGCATGCATTAATTTTCTCGAAGTAGTGATTAATGGAATGACCTTGGTGAGAGGAAAGCGAGCCTGATTGTAAATCAGTTGATTATCACGTAGTGCTGCATTTAAATCATAGACAATCATGTTTTTTTGGTGTCTATTTGAGCTACGTGCTGTATTGCCAGAGGTGGAGCATTACGATCAGGGTGCTGGCAATAGGGAGATTACATATGCTGGGGCTATATGCATTAGTTATCTCGGAATAGTGATTAATGGAATGACCTTGGTGAGGGGAAAGCGAACCTGATTTTGGGTCAAGAGACCAACCAGGCAGGTTGTCAGTGAACAGTGTGGACTGATGAGGCAGAGATACATGCATTATGTTGGTTGTGGCTGTGCTGTGTCGGGGACTTGGCGGGGTACATGGCATGGTGCAGACGTGCTTGTGTAATGCGTACTGAGCAGGAGCATGTTTGATGTTTGTACATGGTAGAGCAGTGCGCTGGGGATACTGTTGTGGTCTACTGCCAATTGCTGGGTACGGTTTTGGGGGGACCTTCACGCTGTGGGATGTTGGGGTGGGGAGGGGTTTGGTATGGATAGGGTCAGCATGGGCCTGTTGCCTGTAGCAGTTACGGGGACAGTTGTGCATTTATGCCTAGGGCTCGGGCTGGCTGGGACAAGGGGGTCACATGTTGCCTTTGTGTGTAACAGTGGTAATTTGTGGGTGGAGATGGGGCTTAGCACTGCTGTGACTTTGTGCCAGGGGAAGCACGGTGAACACACATGCAGTACGCTGTGGCGGGGGTGCTAGAGGCCCAACCAAGATGGCGGCCTCCCTGTGAGCTCCCGGCACACACCCGAATTATTCCTGTCTAATCGCGGAATCCCTGACGTGCTTTAGTCAACTTTGCAGGTGCAATGTCTGATCAACCGAAGACTGACCCTACGGCTGAAAAAACGGTGTTAAACAGAGCTTCCCCCATCACGATAGCACCTTGGGGACAGGCCGCGCCAGCCAGACACACGGAGGGCCGCACTATGCCGCGCACGAGTAATCGGCTGCGACGCTGTGACGTGCGAGAGCCTGCGGCAGAGGAGCAGGAAACTCCCGAGGGCCGAAACAATCGCTGCAGAAAGCAGAGCCGGAGCTCCTCGCGACCCGCAGCCAGCACTAACAGGGGAAGAGTCTGCGTGCCCCCTCCCGCAACCAGTGCACACAATCCGACACCCTACACAGCGTGGGGATGGAGCGGGGCGGCAGCGGACAAGCCCGTGCATCCCAGAGGAGGAACCGGAGCGGCCAGCCCCCCCACCGGGACGAAAACAAAGGCAAATCAGTCTCCTACTTCAGGAGAGAAGGTGAGAGGGGAAGGGCGCAGCGGGGACGGAGTGGACACAAATTGAGGAGGGGTGCATCCGATACTGGCACTTACTACCTATACCAGCACTGAGTCACCAGATAAAAGGGCCATAAGCAAGAGGCACCCTGCAATACTGCCAGGGCCAATCTCCCAGGGGTGACATTTCAACACCACTAGACCCGCAAGCACTCTTTCCGGCGGCGGGTGCCCCCCACCTCTACGGGCGTGTCAGCAATGCACCGCTCAACACAAGCGTGCACCGCCTGTGAAAAGAGAAAAATAATATGAGGCCGGGAAACCCAAAGGAAACACACCAAACACTGGTTACAAAGGAACATACAAAGTACTTTATTTTAAGGTCAAGCAATGACAAAGTCAATGACAGATCGGATAGCTATCGGCCCTCAGTACAACACAACGAACTTCAACGGGGTTCGATGTATTCAGTGAGAGAGTGTACATTGGGACATTCAGGCTTATATACATTTCTCCAGCCTGTTGTCCAACCCCTTTGCGGGTTAACCATTTCATGAATGTATTACTGGTCTAGGGTCTCTGCCAGGTCAATCTTTTAATATATACATCAGTATGCGCATAGATCAGTTCCGCTGATACAGGTAATCCCTTTACACACAGGTCAACAGAAGGACAAGTTCTCAGTTCACGACCCTAGCAAGTGGCCTGTAGGCAAGTTATACATTAGCTGTACGGAGGTCATGTCGACCTAGATTCTGTTCGAAATGGCATCGTCCACCATTTTGATGTACAGGGTGATTTTTACACAGCAAGAGAACCTAAAATGGCGGCTTGATTCAAGATGGCGGCCTACATCAATTTCTAAGGTCATGACCTTGCCGTAGAGAGTTATTCACGTACAGTTTTAAGCAACTTGGCATAGGTCAATATACATACAATCGTTACAATAGGAGGCATAATTTAATATCCAGTTTGACACGCCGAACACAGACTTACAAACCCTAACCACACACGCCACAATCCTCCAAGAACAGCGCCGAGACTGCCAGCGCCTAACCCCAACAAGAGCGGGGTCAACAGACACCAGCCTCAAGTACAAGATCCGCCCCGGCCCTCCCGCACTGCGCCATCCCAACTGGACACCAATTAGCAACAGGCGGCCAGCGCTCTGTCTCGCACTCGCACCAAAGAAAAGAATGGCCCTGCTGATAATCACTACAAAGGGTCTACTCACTCGTCTCAAGGACAGCAAACTCTTTAAATCCAAAAGTCTCAGCCTCGCCCTGAAACAGCTTGGTCCCTAACTAAAATCAGGATTTTTAGGACAAGTCCCAGAGAAAACTCTATTTCGATGCAGGCCCATGCGCCCAAAGCCTCTAGATCAGAGAGCCGCCCTGAATCCCCCTCAAATCTCCCAGAAGATGAGAATCCTAAACAACTAGACATCTGAGAAATACTAATGGACCTGAAAACCGGAATAGGTGGCCTGGACAGCAAGATGGACACACTCTCTTCCAAGGTAGACTTGCTTCAACACCATCTCGACAAACACAGTGACAGACTAGACAGCGTTGAGCAAAGAGTCTCAGATCTCGATGACAGAGCGTCTTCACTTGCCACGAGAGTCACTACACTGGAAGGTCAAATGAAAACAGTCTTGGCCAAGAATGAAGACCTAGAAGGGCACTCCAGACGGAACAACATAAGAGTGATTGGCATTAGGGAACAGCAGCTACAAACCAAAATGGAGGAACATATCGAGAAAATATGCCCAGAACTGTTTGGTCCCACTGTGCTGTCCCAGTTGTTTGTAGTAGAGCGAGCCCACACAATCCCGTCCACCAGATCCATTCCAGGTGCACAACCCAGACCAGTTATAGCCAAGCTAATAAACTATAAAGATAGAGACACAATCTTGAGGGTGGCAAGGGAGAAAGGCAAACTCCAATACGATGGCGATGACATTCAATTTTTTCCCGACTTCTCCCCTTCAGTCCAGGCCCAGCGGAAGTCCTTCTCCTATGTCAAGCATAGACTTCGCGACAACCAAATCCCCTAATCGATGCTCTTTCTGGTGAAACTTTGAATCCAATACGATGCGGGTACACAATTCTTCACCACACCCGACAAAGCCACACTGTTTCTGGACAGACAAGGGTGCAAACCAGCTAACCAAAACTCCGGACCACCGAGGAGAGAGAGTGGGTAGAATCCCTACCTGAAGAATAAACGAAGCACCTGCACACACCGAAATCCAAACTTGCCGTCTCGGCAATATCAGCATTGGGAATGGGAGCCGACTCTTGGGAGGACACCCGTGCCCCACGCACAGCATGTTTCTAGTTCAAGTTGGAGGGGTTCCCAACAGACAAGTTGGGGGTTGTTCGTGCAAAGGGAAAAGTTTTGTTGTTATTGTTCAAGGCACGCGCCACCCGCTGCTGCCTCGCCACCACGCCAGTTCCTCGGCCTCATACTCCCAGAAATTCGGAGAAGGTACCATGCAATGCTGCCATAACAACCGAACAAGCAAGAATTATGAGAAACCAGCCGCCACTCCCCCCGAAGGGCAACAAACAACACATCACCATGACAATTCAGAGTAGCATCATGGAATATTAGAGGGGGCAACCACCCGGCCAAGACAAGGAAGGTCCTGCAACTCCTCAGACGCCATAAGATAGAGGTGGCGATGATAAAGGAGACACACCTCCCCAAACGAACATCACTGGGCCCGAAACTGGGGCTGTCATCGATATTTCTCATTGTACTTATCCACTCGTCATTGGGCTTCTGCCAGATCAAGACCGAAAAGGACGAGGAAGGGAGAACCCTTCTGGTACAAGGGGTGATAGCAGGCGAGGAAATAGTTTTTGTCAATTCCTACGCCCCCAACACAGATGGAGCTAATAACTTTGACTGGGTGCAGTCCCGACTAGCTCAAGTGGGCTACGCAACTATAATCTGGGGAGGTGATCTGAACACACACCTCGACCCCCGGAAAGACAGGACACAATCAACAACGGCGAACCCATCCAAGGCCAGCCTACAGGTGCAAGAAATCTGCAAAGCAGTCGATTTAATAGATATATGGAGACACCAAAACTGGGAAAACAAGATTTTACATACCACTCCAGTACTCACAACTCAAGCTCACGCATTGATTATCTTCTGGTTTCATTCCACAGCAAGTGGCAATAGGGTCCTTGCCAAATACTCCCCAAAACCTTTTTCTGACCACGCCACTGTAACACTCGAATGCAGTCTGTCAGATACCAGCCCGAGGCCACCACACTGGCGTTTCAAACCAGGAGCACTCGCTGACCAAGTGCTCGCAACGGAACTACAAGAAGAAATTGATACTTACCTTGAAATTAACCAGGGCACAGTTAACTCTGCAGGGACGCTGTGGGAATCACTCAAATGCTTTGTAAGGGGGGTGTGCCTAGCCAAGGAAAACGGCATCCTGAAACTAATCCGCCACAAACTCACAACCAGCGAAATTTGTCTAAAATCCCTAGAGAACCAGCAACACGCGACTAACGAATCCCTCACCCGTGCTGAGCTGAAGAAAGAACTTCTCAACTTCAGGACCCTAGCCGAACGCAAAATAGAATTCCTGGGACACAGACACAAGATTCGGCAATATGGCGAAGGCCAGAAACCCGGAGCGCTTCTTGCCCGACTGATCGTAGCAGACAGAAAGCCCACGAAGGTAGAACGAATCCGATCCCCACTAGGAAATCTGGTGTACAAAGAAGACGAAATTTTCGAGGTGTTCCGAACATTCTATCAAGAACTATATAGCGCCAACCACCCACCAGACACTGAGGCGATCCGCAAATATCTCAATGACACTGAACTGTATTGGGTAGAGAGAGAACTCCATGAACCACTAAATGACCCCATATCACTTGAAGAGATTCAAGAGGCAATAAAGAGCATACCCCCCTGTAAAGCCCCAGGACCCCATGGGTTAACTGGGGAATTCTACAAATTCTTTGCCCCCACCATAGCCCCCCTCCTTCTAAAGGTTTATGAAGAAGCAAGTGAGTCTGGCATTCTCCCCCAAACGCTAAGAGAAGCCAATGTAATCCTCCTACATAAAAAAGATAAACCCCCTGAGGAATGCAAATCCTATCGCCCAATCTCCTTAATCAATCTTGATAACAAGATCCTGGCAAAAATTCTGGCAAAGAGATTACTCCCACTAATGCCTGCTCTAAAAATCGCAGATCAAGCGGGCTTTGTACCCGGACGTAACACCACGTTCGGGATACGAAGAATGTTCGGGGTGATGGCAGCACTCAATCCCAATCAACAGGCGATAGCGATGCTTTTGGATGCCGAAAAGTCATTCGACTCTGTCGAGTGGCCCTTCATGTTCAGCAACATGGGTTCGGGAAACAATATATCAAACTGGTCTCCCTCCTCTATAACCAACCCCAATCTGTGATCACCCTAGGGACAACAAAATCCGCATATATAAATCTTCAACGTGGCACCAGACAGGGATGCCCTGTATCGGCCCTGATCTTTGCGTTGGTAATGGAGCCTCTAGCAGCTGTCCTCCATGAATGACAAATTCAAAGAGGGCTAAACATCGGTCCCCATAAATTAGTAATATCCCTATATGCCGATGACATCGTCCTATATATACAAAATCCAAGCGAAAATCTCAAACCCATAATGCGCGAAGTTATAAAGTTTGGGACAGTGTCAGGACTGAAAATTAACCACTCCAAGTCTATTGTGTTCCCCTTAAACTCCAACACTAGTCCCTTCACAGATGACTTTAATTTTACATGGGAAAACGCTCATGTTCGGTACCTGGGAATCCGAATGTCCCTGAATCACCATGAAATATTCAGAGATAATTACGAAAGCGTGCTCAAAACACTACGCGAGAAGGTGAATAGGTGGAAAGCACTCCCACTGACCCTACGGGGAGGGTGTCACTAGTGAAAATGGTGATTCTCCTATATTTGTTCTCCAACATTCCCATCATACTATCCCAACGCTTCCTGGGGGCCCTGAGGAGCCTAGTACTAGACTTAGTCTGGGCGGGCAAACCAGCGAGTGTGGCATACACATCACTGACACTTCCGGTGACAAAAGGTGGCCTGGCACTCCCCGATATAAATATTATTGGGCAGCCCAAGCTCAATATCTCAGCCACTGGTACTCGACCCAGTTCATAAGACCACATGTACAGATCGAAAGAGCCCTTGCTTCACCGAACCTGCTGCGAGCCGTGATTATCTGCAAGCAGGCAGTACTGTACACAACGTTAAATATAGTACAGTCCATGTGTTCCATATGGGGAAAAATGGCCGATAAGTACAAAGTGCAGACTAGATACTCACCTTTCCTCCCCCTCAAATTTATCCCAGGGATACCCCTCACCGCTGAAAAAGTATTCCTAATCTGGGCAGACAAATGCAAAATAAGTATGCTAGGCGACCTCTTTGTCCATGGAACCTTTATGACACCCCGGCAGGCGAAAGAGAAAGGCAGCACCATCTCCCTTGATATATTCATATACTTTAGACTTGCAAGAACTCATCCCCGAGTTCCCACAAGAACCACCAATGTGGCAGCTGCTACACGGGACGATACAGGCACAGGGAGAAGGAAAACTGGTGTCATCAATATACAGAGCTCTTCTAACAGACACATCCCCAACGAGCTCCAAGATCAAAGAAAGGTGGGAGAAATCATTGCAAATAGCCATTCCGGATGATGAATGGGACTACATATTACGACAAACACAAAAAGTGGCCTTAAACTCACGGTTTAAGCAAATCCACTTCAATTTTCTACACCAAACCTATTACACGCCCCAAAAATGGAACAAACATCACCCAGAGCTAAATTCCACATGCAACAGATGCAGTTCACCAGCAGCCGACTTCATGCACCTCGCGTGGAGCTGCCCGGCGATAGCCAAATTTTGGACAGAAGTTCTCCACGAAACCGAAGCAATCATTGGCGAAGAGATTAGACCAGACCCAATCATAGCACTACTAGGGATGACAAAAACCCTAATACAACCAGTAAGGAAACTGGGAAATATACTGCTGGCACGAAGAAGAATAGCCATGGCATGGGGACGAGGCCCCGCTCCCACAATAGCAAACTGGAGGAAGGACATTATCTACTGTCAGGAAATGGAAGCAGAATTCATAAGAACACTCCCACTGCACGCGAGGCCTCCAGACATTTGGGGTCCTTATATATTATACCTGCTCTCCAATGCTGACTCCCCCACAGCATCGCCAAACCCAACACAAACCGGAACCAACGGAGTTTAAGGGCCAACACCTGCACATCATCGAAGAAGGCCGATGGCCAACAAACTTTTGCAACAAAGAGGGGGGAGACCGGGGGTGGCGGGCGCGGGGGGGGGGACTGGGCAACGGCGCAAGTTACGTAGCCTGCAATTTAGGCTAGTTTGTATTCTTGTAGTTGGAAAATGCAAAAATAAAGTTAAAAAAAAGAAAATGCAGTACGCTGTGGCAGGGTGATGTGTGTCTCTGTGGGAGCAGATGCATGTTCAGTTGGCAGTACAGGGTGCCTATGCTGTCTTCTATATGTATTGGTGGTATGTATCATGTTTTGGTGCCCAGGGTGTATGTCGGTTTATGCACCCAGGTTGGTGGTTTCTTGGGGGAGGCCATGCAGGTTTTTTTTGGTGTTGTGGACGATGCAATTGCCATTCATGTCATATGTTGGTACATTAGTGGGTGCAAGGTGGACAGGGAGGTTGACATACGTTGAGCACACGTAACATAAGGGTTACGTGTGCTCAACGGCCTCTTCAGGTGTCCCAGCTGCAGCCTCCGCAGCACCGACCCCTTCAATGGACTCTAAGTGCACACTGCTGCACGTCTCCTCCAAGGGCAGCAGGCGTATTGGGGACGCGCTCCCGCCACCTTTGGCCATGCCCTGTCTCTGCTGTGCCGAGAGGAAGTTGCGTTCCCTCAATCGCAGGTCGTCCCACCGCTTGTCGCAGTCTCGTACAGTGCGGGGTGTTGTGCCAACTGCCGACACCTTCTGGGCCACCTCATCCCAGATGCTCTTTTGCGCATCTGGGCCGGCCTGCGCTGGTTGTTGGTGAAGAGCTCTGCAGCATGCTGGACAATGGTGTTAGCTAGCATGTTCACCTCAGGCTCAGAGAAGCGTGGTTTCTACTTTCGGGTCTCACAGACTCTAGATGCCATGCTCACAGTGGAGTTTGTCTGCTTAGGAAGGGTGGATGTCACCTGTGCTTCCTAAGCACTGGTGACATCCACCCTTCCTAATGGATTGCATTAGGAAGTGTTTTTTAACACTTCTTTAATTGCAATGGATTGTGTTTTTTAATCGCCGCCGGCCGATTTCTTGTACCGGCGATCACTTTCTTTCCGGTCACAGTAATTGCGGGACCGCTGTTTCCGGTGCTGGTGGGTCCAGGACCGTGTTGCCGGATTCAGAGGCACCAGCACCGAGGACAACAGTGTTGACAGTTTTGGGGGGTTTTGATGGTGTTTCTGTGATGCCGGTACTGCTGTTATTTGGCATCACGGGTTGCCAGAAACAGTGACACTGGCATGCTGGAAACTGGGATTACTTACCGGCATACTTGTGATGAGGCCCAATATTAGTAAACCAAATCAAAGCTATGCTAAACGTGTCAATTACTTCCATACTCAGGAAGAACCCCAAAGTAGGTCCTAAAAGAAATAGAGCCCTATATCCAATTTAGGATATGAAACTAATTCTCAATTTTATTACAACTAATTCAGGAAATGAAACTAATTCTCAATTTTATTACACAATTTATAAACAAATTATTAATGACATTAAAAACGATAAAATGATAATTAACAATCAATTGCAGTACATACATTAAATCTGCAATGTCTAATTGTATAATCCACATATCACAAATCAATCCGTAGAACCAGGAGGATAGTTTTATACAATATTTTAAATCCTGGAGCAAAGGCGTAGATCCAACGGCCAATTTTTACAGCAGTCGGATGTAAGAGGATTCAATTCAACACTACAGCTAAGTCAATGCCTAGTCTGGGATACTGAATGGAAACCCTTATTGATATATCTTTATGTCCAGTTCATGCGTTCTGGATGACTACCGCTATATAACACCCCTCTCTTGGAATCACCCTGACCCCACTGAGCCAAGAAGTAGTTCTGTTTTGCGAGTTTAAAGGTTTATTTGATAATTTAAACAATATATATATATATATCACGCTTTATAATAAATTAATAATTGAATATAACGCTGAATCTGAGCAGTAATCAATAATGTAAAGTCTGGCACTAGCACACTTGTGAATAGGAACAGAAGAATAAGGTGGTAGAGAATGCTTTATATAAGTTCAGATGGATGTAATGTTGAATGAAAAATGCAATACAGAAAATACTCAATATGATTTCAACAAAACAATGTAATCACTTTTCTCTGGCAATCCCCTCCCCCCTTTTATGCAATGCAAAGAAATGGAAGGAAAGCACACAGTTCTCAGAAATGCAATCAAATGTAATTCAGTTCACCCCAGCAAGCTTAGACTACAGAAGTTTGAAACACAGGCCCAAAATGCTTTTATATGTGCTGGCAATGAAGTGAAAAATATGTTAAAATGCTTTTAATTCCCTCTAGAGGTTCAGGGTGAGTGGTGTCAAGTTAATATTAGTCCAGGCTCACTCTAGCAATGATTCAGGGATGGTTCTTAAGAGGCAAATGAATTTTTAGCAAGGAAAGCAAAGAATCTTCTGTTTTCACACATGGAGAAATTTGCAAATCGCGGCAAATTCGCGAGTGCGTTTTTCGCGATTGCGGCAAAACTATAGGTCGTTTTTCAGATTTGAAATTTTAAAGTTCAAAAAGACAAGTGACAGCTAGCAACTAGAAAATGACAGGTGACAGTTAGGAGGCAGTTCTACTTAGATTAAAATAGATTGAATTATATTATTTTAACTAAGAGATTGGTTCTACACAGTTCTGCTAGGTACTCACAATATATTTTTGAAATAAATGGGCCTCGCCACGGATCTGGTCAGGTTTTAGACTGGACTCTGGTCTGGTCTCGGCACTTCACAGTGATCTGGGTCAGCTCTGCTCTGCTGGTCTGGTCTGGGTCTCTGGTTCTGGATCTTGATAGATTTGAAGTCTGGATCTGTCTGCACAGCTTTCTCTAGAGATTGATGGAGGTAAAGTATGGATTTTCCCGGCAGAGCGTCCCGCAGCAAATGGATTTGAAGGTCCCTATCTGTCCTGGCTGTCTGCTTTTATATGTTTTGAAAATGGGTGTGTGTGCAGCATCACTAGGCTCTACCCCTCTCCACTTGTCATTGGCCACTTCATCCTCTTCCCCTTGATTGGGGGAATGAAATGAAGTGTCATCATGATGAGGTCTGTTTATGGTACAGAGAACCCACCCCTGTCAAATTACACACAATCTATATTTTGACCCAAAAGACATATTTCATAGCTACACAGTGGTTTGAAATTACATGCACCCATCATGCATTTACTGATGGTAGCCCCTGTTCAAACTCTGCTCTTCCTGGGGGCTTGCATTCAGAAATGGCAATATTTTTCACTTTTTGGTCAAGTTACCAATATCAGATTCTTACTCAAATTTACCCAAATGTGTGCAAGGCATGCAGGCATTAATTGATGATGTATCAGACTTTTCACATGCAGACATTTTAAGTAATACCCTCTTAACTGCTAGTTTGCCCCCAGATCATGCCACCGGTTCTAAAAACCTCTTAAAATGTGGGCAGAAAAATCACAAGAATTATGGTATCATTTAAATAATTATGACAAGTCCGTACTATGAGTTATTCATCTTTTTCTAAAACCATATTCTGGCTACAGGGGTGTGTCTTTTCAGGTCACATGGTACAGAAACCAGTCTTTCCACTTTCTTCAAGCTCAGCCTCTGTCTCCAGTTTCTCCCCCTTCCAGTTTCGGCCAAGAGGAAGCCATTTTTATTACCCCTGCAATAAACCATCTGCCTGGGCCCTGGAAGGCCCATTGTTCAAGAGGAAGTCATTTATGGCCACTTCAATAAACCCTCTGCCTGGGTCCTATGTTTAGTCTCTATCAGTCCCTTGATAATTCAATCAGAGAAGTGTCATATCCCTTTTGGTGGGAGCAGCAAAAGGCAGGTAGGCTTGGGAACACAGCTGTTGTGCAAGTCTCAACTCCTGTCGGGGGTAGCTGGTGGGCAGAATTCAGTTCCTTAAGCCAGGCCCCAGCTAATGTCACTTTTTGTTACCCAGTTTAAGTCAAGACAATGTTTACATATGCAGCTAGAATGCTGATTCTAAGTTCAAAACTATGACATTTAAACAATTGCAACCTATGTGACACTCAAAAGTAGGTCACTCATTTCTTTTAAACATTTAGATTTTTAGTGTCTTTCAGTCCAAATTTACTTAAACTGCTGAAATCCACAGCTCAGCCAGTCTTGTTATAAACCTTCAAGTCACTTCAGAATATAACTTTACATTGTATCCACCTCTCAGTAAGTCTTTCTTTGGCCTGCTTTGGGTTCATTTATTCAGTTTTACATAAAAAAAAAATCTGGTGTTGTTTTAAAACGCCGGCTTTCTGATAGTGGTGAGTACTGGTAATGCACCCATTTTTGGGATTTAAGAAAATGAATTCCCCACAATTCTAGGTTGCTTTTGGCAATCAGCATTGCCATTCCCAATGGTTTCAGACTACCTTGTGGGTAGTCCAATGGTGGTTTTAGGCAGTGTCCTTCTGTGCCCATAACATCGGCAAAAATGAGTGGCAGCCTATTCTTCATGCATTTCCCTGTGCATTTTCTGGGAAGCTCTGGCCATCATGATGTTTTCCATGTCAGTACTGTACAGTTTTTGAGGTAGGGCTCGGATGCATGGGTAAAAACATCCCACACGGATCAACGCCCATGAGACAGTCATTAAATCAGAGGTCCAGAGGAGACTAGTATCATTAAGATCCAGGTAACCCAAATGCACCATAGTGTGTCCTCTTACATACCTTTTGCTTAGACTGTTCCAAGTCTGGAACGTCCATTTCTTTTTTTTTTTTTTTTTTTGGTTAAGCCCCTCGTATCCACAGGTATGTAGCCCATGGCCATACTTGTATAAAAGGACCATAGTTGACCCAGTCAAATGCACTATCATTTCTTTCCCTAGGTCACATTTTGCTTAACTCCATTTTAGGAGCAACCATTTCTTTTCCAGATAAACTCGGAGGATCCATAGGCGTTTGGTCCACTGCCATGTAGACAATTCCAATAAACATTTTTGAATTATACTTCATGTGTTGTATATTCTGTCTATCTGACACGTTACCCTGTGCTCAGAGAAGGACGAAAAAGGGGGTAGAGTGTGCTAGCCGGAAGACTCAGCATGGCAGACCCGTCTTTATTTTGGACAGCTTTTCTACCCCTTAAGTCCAACTATGGCCTTTACATTTGATAATATTATTATGTATGTTTGGGATTTATAAAGCGTAACGATATAAAATCCTTTATATATTTGATATTATATTGGGTCCAGCATGTATGCAAGATATTGCAGAGCCCACTCAAGACATAGGAGAGTGCAGGGCAAGCATGGAAGCAGACAAAAAAGGGTCAGCACAAAGGGTGGTAGGCGTTGGCAAAATAGCCTGACTTTAAAAGGGCTAAATGGCTTTAGGCTATTCCTGTCTGGCAGAGGTGTAACATTTAATTAGCGTACTGCCAATGAGTGTTAATGTATTGGGGCTAAGCTAGGCCTCTGAAGGGTAATATCAGTTCAACAGAAGTGTTCCTGAATGGGAACGTTTTTAGTGCATCTGGTAGTTGGGTTCCTGGTGCATGTCCAATGGCAACCTGTTTCATAGTGGCTGCCAGACTTCTTCTGAATTGCTTCATATTGTAGAAACTCATTTCTAGATTGTTGGACTGCTGGGGGTGCAGGCAAGATATGATATGATATGGCATTTGTAACGCGCCTATACACAAGTGTTTCAAGACGCGACGAGGCAGGGAGGGGGGATCAAGGGGAGACAGACAACGATCCTACTAGGCCAGGTGTCATTCAGATCGCGCAAGTGCATGGGTAGGGGGGACGGGAAAAGTGCGAGGGGGAAAGGGAGAGGGGAAAGTGCAGTACAGTAGTAACGAACAAGATAAATAATAAGGGCCAGCTGGTGGCAAGTGCAAGATAAGTGCAGACAAGTGCTGGGAAGGGGGGCTGTAGGGATACAGAGACAGTCCCGCAGTGCAGGGGTTGCCAGGAAGGCAGTGCAGGGGAGAATGGCTGGGCCAAGGACCGAGATTGGTGAGTGGCCCAGTTGCTGATTCAGTACAGTTTCAGTGATTTAGCAGGGGAGTGGGGGAGAGAAAGCAGAAGCAAAGAGGAAGGTTTTGAGGTGCTTCTGGAACCGGAGATGGTTCTCTTCAAGTTTCAGGGAGGCAGGAAGGCTGTTCCAGAGGGAGGCCCCTGCTGCGGGGAGAGATCTCCCCCCAACTCGTTGCTTGGAGAAGCGGCTGACCCTGAGGGAGTTGGAGGCGGATGAGCGAAATGCTCGAGAAGGAAGATATTTAGGAAGGGAGAGTTGAAGGTATTTTGGCCCCAGGCCCCAGAAGGCCTTGTGGACAATGCAGATGTGTTTGGTTGCTCGGTTCGAAGTCAAAGAAGCTTCCCTGTCAGTGTCGCTGCGGGGAAGAGTAGATGTACAATCCACTGATGTCAGGGTACACCCATGGGGGTCTCAAAAATCCTGTCTTCAAAAATAACATTCACACCAGGATTACATGATAACCACTTACTAGGTTTGTAGCTCCCATTTACATTTACTGTTTGTAGATCTCTTTTGTTTGGCGGTCATGAAAACATTGAATGGATTTGGTTCTTGGCAAACAGAACGAGTCCCTGCTTGCATTTTCAATCACTGGGCCTCATCACGAGTTGGGCGGTATCCCTGCGTAATATTCGCTGAGCGTTATTTGCGTTAACGCCATGATGTGTGGCGTAAAGAATGCCAGATCAAAAGTTGGCGTGCACGTGCACACGGGTTTGGCATTAACTTAAATAGTGCCTGGTGGAAACAGTGACCAGGAACCCAAAAATCCAGCGCGCATTGCGCTACCGTTGTGCTACCACGCTATAGGCGTGTGATAATAGCGCCACAGGAAATGCGTCACCACCGGAACGGGAAATAAAGCAGCGGTCATTTGCAAATCACAATCCGCCGAAAATCACAGCCCCTGCAAGCCACCCACTACTGCAAATCCTGCAAAATGTCCCAGGAGCGTACCAGGGGCAAGTCTGCCTTGAACAGGGTCAGAAAACCCAAGTTCTCTGACCAAGAACTAAGCATACTAGTGGAGGAAGTAATGGCCCATCAAGATGAGCTGTATGGCCCACAGCAGCGTAAGACCAGCGCATAGCAGCGCACACAGATCTGGAGAGCAGTCAGCCAGAAGGTGACTGCAGTGGGACGTGTGCCCAGGGCCAGGGAGGACTGCTGGAAGCGGGTCAATGACTTGCGGGACCCTGTCCGTGGGCCCCTGGTCCAGCACAGGAGTGAGACCATGGGGACTGGAGGAGGGCCACCACCACCACCGGAGCCCACACCGTGGGAGGAGCAGATGACCACCCTCTTTGACATGGGTACAATGCAGAGGCAGGCATTGGCATCCAGGAGGATGCAGTTGAGAACCCCCCCTTTGAAAATGCATCATTGTGTGTGGCCCACCCCTCCGTGAATGTTAGTGGTTGCAATGCGTGTGATGCACTTCAGCCACCCATGAGTGGTCCCTTCTACCACCGTACCCTATCACCCCCAGGTATCCAGAGTAGCCTGAAGTACCTCCAATGTATCAATGTTAGCCCCAAGAGAAATATATCCTTGGCCTGGCCACAGCAACATGATGTGTGCATGCATATGAAAGTCCCCCCCTCACGTACAGCGCCATGGTAGCTGTGCATTCACATCAGACATCTCAGGATGTCACAACATGTCCAAGCAGTTTCCCTCCCATGTAGCATGTTCCAGCAATCCCAACATATTGAATGACAAACATGTAATTCCAAAGCATGATACAAAATGTGCCCCCACCCCCTGTAAAGAATGAAATGCATGATACAAATGTAAGTTGCCATCTCCTCATACCAGACCCTTTGCATCCTACATACACGCAGCAGTCATTGCAGGGGAACGTTGCCGAAGAGGAAGCAGGCCCTTCCACACGCATGCCCAGACATGCATCGATCAGCACCACCACCCCGAGAAAAGACCAGCCTGAGAAATCAAGGCGTAGGACACACCCCAGCTCACCCCACCGCAGCCTAGTCAGACCGGCTCAACGTCCACAAGCCACCAGGGTTTCACCACCACTAGTGCCCAAAGCCACCAGGGGATTGCAGAATTTGGAGGTAGCCACCAGTGGCACAAACACCGAGGACGATCACACATCAACAGATGAGGAACATGGTGCACCAGTGCTCTCACCTAGCCAGAGTGGCAATCAGGAAATGGCCACACCCCAAGGTACCCCGGAGCAAATACCCCCCATGTGCCTGCACGTCAACGTCATGCCCAAACACCATTGCCCCATGTGGACACCCCCTCATATGGGACACCTGAAGGCAGCCCCTCCACCCGCTGCAGCCCCACCAGATATTCAGCCATGTCCAACGACAGCAGCCCTTCCACCCCGCGTAGACCTGACAGGCCTATGAACACCACACCTGACAGACCCATGGTCACGGGAGCTGCAGTAATGGGATGGCTGGTCATCATTGAGGAACACCAGAGGAAAATTGAGGCCATGGCAGGTGAGCACAACCGCCACATAAAAGCAATTAGCTGTGCTATTCGGGGGGCAGACAAGACCATGGCGCAGGACAATGCCCGCACCCATAGAGTGGTAGAGGGGTGTACTGCGGCCCTCACTGGATTTGGTCAGAGAGTACGTGAGCTCTGTGAGGTGCAATCTGCTCATGCCGAGCAGATGCGTGAGGCCAACAATCTCCTCCGCCAGCAGCTGCAGTTGGCGGGATTCATACCATCAACCTCCACGACACCCACAGAGGGATCCCTGCAGGGTTCGCCCAGTCGAAGTTCCGTGCACCATCCCCAACGCCGCTCACCAGGGAACCGGACGTGGGAAGCGTCAACGCCTGCCATAGATGGACAATGCGCAGTTGGCCTGAGGCCCGGGCACATGAACCCACTTGCACCCTTTTTGGGATGTTGGAGGGGGGAGGAGGGAATGTGTGTTGGGGTGTTTGAGGGGGGAGTGGGGTATGTGTGTTGGGGTGTTGGTGGAGGTAGGGGGGTTTGTTCGACAAAAAATAAATCCTGTGCAAAATGCATAGAAAACTTGGACATTCATGATTGTGTTCAAGCGCTCTTTATTTGACAAGTGATGTATGTGACATGTACCCATCCACCAGATCAGAAGAAATTGTTAATCAACGCCTATCTGGCCAACCTCCCCTCCCTCAACCCATCCCTGTGTGCATTGGCCCCGGCTACGGGCACATGTTCCTCTTCACTCGCATCCCCAGGTGGTTGGCAATCAGCATCCGGGGGCCGTGGCACATGCCTGCAGCGGCAGATGTTGTGCAGCATGGCACAGGTGAGTACAATTTTCTCCACTTCATCAGGCGTATACATCAGTGCGCCTCCCGTGCGGTCTAGGTACCTGAAACGTGCCTTCAGCAATCCAAATGTAATTTCCCCAACAATGTGTGTACGCCTACGCGCAGTGTTATAGGCCAGCTCTGCTGGAGTTTGTGGATTACGCACAGGGGTCATGAGCCATGTGTACTGCGGGTATACGGAATCACCTGCAGGGGACAACACTTGTATTCTAGGCATAGGTAGGTTCAGTGGATGTGCAAGGGTTTCACATCATTTAACTAGGCAGTGTGGACATGTATGTGTGCAGCATGTACATGCTTTCTCATTGCAATGTTGGTATACATCCATCAACTTTAGGGACATACATGGGCTGACCTATACATGCAGCCTGTGTAAATCAGTAAGGTGTTATGTGGCAGGTTCAATTAGCATGCACTTGGTGGCAATGTACATGCAGCAGTGGATTTGAGACTATGTGTATGTGTGTAACACTCATAATGAACAGGTGCGGTCATTTTTACATTTCTCCTTTGATTAGGGTGTCTTCATGTGCACCGGGTGTGCTTTGTAAGATGCGCCATTGACTTAATGGGGAACTTACTACATGCACCACCCCTGTGTCTCATTGCCACAGAGGTGCATCCCTTACTTCATGATGAGGATCCTGTCATATCTGCCTGTTTACGTAATATATTGTTAGGTAATGTGTTGTGGCTGCCTCTATGGCTGGTGTCACGTTTGCTACTTAGCAAATTTTTCAACATCTGACCGGGCATTTGAATGGCCATTCAGGGGTCACTATCTCAGCGATGTTCATGGTCGTGACTCCACCTGCTCATCTACAGTGGTTTTGTGGATGTGCATACAATTGGACTCACTTGGCATTCCTGTGTGGGGCCCAGGGTGAGGTTGCTCTTGGGTGTCAGGGTGAGTAGCAGCACTACAACACAAACAAGATGCATTGTGGTTGTTGTGTTTCAATATGTGAAATGTGTGTGCATTCAACTTCTGTGTGTGCTGCTCTGGGGAACGTGTGCAGGGGTTCTTGTGCAACACACATGTTTGTTTGTTTTCCTCATTGACATGGAGCAGCAGTACATCCAGCACCTGTCCCAGCACGGCCCTGAAGGTGGACAGGGCCATACCATGCATCATGGCAACAGTGTTTTGGAAGCTGCCAGTCCTGAGGTACTGTAGGACGGGCACAAGCTTCACACGTGGTGGCACAGCTGTGCTGATGGCTATACAGCTGCCTATGTCCACATTGATTGTGTCCAGCAACTGGGTGATGGTTGCCCTGTCCAGCCTGTACTCAGACACTAGCTGCCCATCAGTCAGGGCCCAGGGTGTTGGCCTGGTACTCAGACACTAGCTGCCCATCAGTCAGGGCCCAGGGTGTTGGCCTGACCTTGGGGATGGCTAGCCGCCTTGCTGTTGCTGGTCTCCTCCTCTTCCTCCTCCTTCTCCTCGTCCTCCTGCTCCTCCTCCCCACCACCCCCTGTGCTCCCAGGGCCCTGGCCTGGTTGTCAGGCCTCTGTAGCTCCAGGTGCAGTATGTACATGTCCACATCAAGGCTCCCGGCTCCAAATGGATACATGGTGTTGGGGAGGGTGTGTGGGCCATGGGTGGGTCTTTTGTCGGCCTCTTGTGTGCGTTGTTTCCACCTGAGCCCTTATTGCTGTTTCATGTTTTCTTTTACCTCAGCATTTGACAGGGGTATTTTCAGCGCCAGTGCTGTACTTGTGATAGCTCTCTAATTGCGTGTTTGGTTGCCGGTGCGATTACAGCCGGCTGTTTCGGCGCTGGCTGTAATAGCGCTGGCAGGATTTACAGTCCTGATCCGGCAGAGCGGTGTTGGCGGCACTAATACAGTTTCCTCCAGATTTTAGGGTTACCGACCAACTTGTGATGACCCCCACTGTGTTTTGCCTACTCCAGAAATCAAGTAGATTTCTCCAATAAAACCTTCAATAATGAAGTTTGTAAAGTCTCTTTAGTAATTGGTCACTGCGTCTTCCCTCAAGATCGCCTTGCACTCTGGACAGTAAGGGCCATTCAGAGATGTTTCTGTTCAGGCCCATTTCACGTGGCTGTCACTGCTTTGTCCCCAGAGCAGCGTTGCTGTTCAAGCTAATATCTAGAGGCGGTTCCTTTATGAATAGTGTCCCTTTCAACCAGGCTTGCAGTTCAAGCAAGCATATCATGGGTGGATCTGCATTGTCATTCAGGGCAGTGTACCTTGTGAGGCTAATACCTCATGGCTGTCACTGCACTCTCGCTGAGCATATGGCTTTGGCTATCACTGCATTGCTTTTGAAACCCTCCATAATGATTTCTCCCTCAACTTGCCCAATGATACTGCTGTTGGCTCAGAGCTTAGGGCTGTGCTATGAGGTAACATTTGAGAGGGTTGGGATTGGGAGACCCTGTGGCCGCCACCTGCTCCACAGTGCTGGTCCAAGAGGCAGTACATGAGGGATCCTGCATCACATCCAAAACTGCACCAAAATGTCACCCCGAACACTGCGCCATTTAATTTACTGCACCTTTGCGCCGCAATGAAATGCCGACCCCCACTGCTCTAACTAAGGGGGTCAGGGTTGCAGGGGTGTCCCGCGCTCTACTTTGTCAGTGTAGTGGGGGCTGGGGTTGTGGGGGTGTCCCTTGCTTCCATTAGTTGGTAGCAGGGGAAAATAAAGAAAAACAGTGGAGGGAAAAAAAGACCCTCCGGCTCCAGTTCAGACCCACGTTATTGGGGGAGAACTGACGGTGCAGGGATAGAGGAGAACGGTGGCACACTTGTGTGTGTCAGTGCCGTCGAAAAGGTAAGTGGGTAGGGGCAGGTGGGTCGGAGGATGCAGGGACTGATCTACGTGATCAATGCGCCACGCCACAATGGGACTAAGCAGTATGAAAGTTGACATTATGGGTGGCACAGTGATCACATACATCCTAACTTCCCCAACCGTATGTGTCATTCGCCATATTGCACCCCAACTCCCTCCCTGGTCCATGAAGAATGAGATACAGAGTGAGGGGAGAAGCCCGTGGAGCCTAGGAAGTGCTTCTAGCAAGCCAGTGGTCACTGGGCTCTGATCTTCATGTAGCTACTAACAAATTCTCGATGACAAGGGAGGGTTGATTCACAAACCTATCTGGTGGGATGCACCACGAGTGAACCCTGCAGAGAGACATGTGGACGTACAATTGAGGCAATGTGATCATACAGAGAGGAATGCAGCAGTGGCATACTTGGATGGCACCATTTTAAAGGAAGGCCCCCCTGACTCGGTCCATGTATCCACAATGCAGGCCATTGCACAAGGGATCACACTGGGAAGTTGTAGTTTACTTATGTCCCCACCAATCAAAAGGTGTGCTCCTGATTACCACACAGACAGATGCTTTCTGTCACCTGCTCATAAGCGGTGTAAAAAAGAAGTGCTAACCACAAAACGAGATTCAGAGTTAGAAAACTGCTGAAGAACACAGCGTGAGGCAGGAAATTACTTCTCGCAGTATGGTCATGCGCAGAAAGTGAAACATTGAAGGTTAGGAAGTTCATATCCTAGGTAGCAAGGCCTATTGCATTGAATGGAGTGATGGAACGGACATCATGATGTCACTGGGCAAGATAGGGAAGCGTTGAATTTACTGGCTGGTAAATATAGCAACACTGAATTCAGTATAAAAACGAAAAGCAGAGAGGAAAAATAAGGTCAGTGGCGCGGAGAAAGGAAGAGGGGCAGATAACAAGTGCAAGGTAAAGAGAAAAGAAGGGAAGAGTAGCAGCCAGAGGTGATGAGAACAAGAGAAAGATAGAGCAAAGTGGCTGCATGGCAGGGCTTCGCAGTGGGTGTTGGCCAGACGGTGCAGACGCTGTGTGTTTAGCAAGCCCTCTAAAGGGTCAAAGCGGCAAGGGACTCGAGGTGCATGAAGAGGCTGGCTCAGGAGAGGAGAGGTGCACTTGTAGTACAACCACTGTGAAGGTGCAGAGGGTCCTTGAAGTGCAATCCCTTCCTCTGATAAGCCGACAGCTGCGAGTCACGTGTGAATGCCAGCAGAGTTGGATGGTAGTAACTTGCATTTAAAAAGAGACATTCAATGATAAAAAAAAAACATCTGAATAGCAAATGCAGATGATTGTAACGTTTTGAGGAACTGGATCTGAAGAAAAAGTATGGACAATTGACAAATTAGAAATCACAGTTATTTTTGAGATTAAAGCCACGAAACGCTACAGGGCAGATTTCATATGTTTTAGCCAGTTGCCATGCACATGTATAATGTGTAATTTCTATGATTATGTGAATTAATACATTACTTTAAACTAGTAAGAACCAATACAAGATTATCTTCCAATAGAGTTGACTGGTGTCTATTTTACCATTTAGAATTATGTCATGAGATTAGAGAAAGCCCTCTGGGAAGTGCAAGATCTTCATTTCTCAGTTGAAAAAACCCTAAAGAAAAATGAAATATGAATTAACAACCTAAAAACAAACCACTACACTTAAAAAGCCCTACAGGATGTGGGAGGACACCAGACGGTTGAACAGTTGCTAACCCGACCACGTTTTCATTTCACCCCACTATATTTTGTAACGAGAATAATAGTGACTAGAGAACTTGCAGCTGGTTTTGAGTAATCTTTTGAGCCTTCGGCCATCACACCTGTCACTGCATAGCCTCTCACAATATTGGTTTATGGGGTGAAGGACCCTCTGCTCCTTCAGGGTAGCAGCTGTTGGGTAGATCATAGCTCAGTTCGATGGATACTTTATCTCGGATAGTGCCAATAAAGCAGGTGTTGTGTTCACTGCTCAGGGCTTTCACTGTTTTGTGTTTTGGACCACTCAGTCGAGTCATAGTTTGCGTTCCATTGTGGCTGCCCATGTACTGTACATCCTTCTAATAATCCCAGGTAGCTTTCCTGCATCACTGCACTTGACTTTGGAAAGTCGAAATTAGAGGAGACCAACAGGACTTTCAGTGACCGCCCGACCCCACCCCCATCCTCTCCTTAAGATCCCTTAATGCACCTGTCCAGTAATAAGTCCTCCTGGTGGTTGCACAGCCTTCCCTGAGGGGAGGGTGTGTGTGTGTTGTTTACTCGATATGTTTGAGGGTTTGGGCTCTCCCTGTGCTAAACCCAATCTATTTTATATTTTACAGGTACACAGACACTTCAACAGAGAAGACAACAGAGGAAGAATCTGTTTACTAAATGGACAGCAGTTTTATAATTTCTACCTAAATCGACATGAAAAGTTATCATCTCACATCCATGTTTATTGGTAGAGCAACTTCGCTCTCCAGCTCCCCCAAATCCCACCAGTGCTACTGACTCAGACCGCACCAGGTATATCAGACAGTTATTAAACCCTGAACATATATAAATATTTGCACTGTGTAAAGAAACCCTTGTCTGTCAGCACCAAAAACCATTTACCACATCATTCGGGGAGATGTCTGGAAGAAACTGCCACCTTCCCCAGAAATACCTCACCCCAAACCTTAAGCAGCAGAGAACGATTGCAACTGCCCCCTGCACCAAGAACCTCTCAATGTAGAACCCAGAGAAAGAGGGCCATGCAAACAGAGAACTGCAGCAAGGGTGTCTCATTGCAGAATGATGGCATAGTGGCGACCAAGAAGCACAACGATCTGTGGACATTTGCACTACACCATGAACCCCTTACCCAAAAACTCTAAAGATAATGGAATGGAAACCACCACGTGCATAAATAACCCAACTGCCTCAGAGTTAGAATTTTGGGTGAATCTTCCATTTTCATCAAGAACCTCTCAACCTCAACTACAGAACAAACTGCCAACCGCGCCAAGGAAATGAAGGGAACACAGCACATGCACAAGGATAGAGGTAAAGTCCCCCTGCATCAAAACCTTTCACCCCTGCCCTCCCTCAGATGAAGAGTACACCCGCACTAAGAACATCTTGGAGAAAGGGCACATCTGCACAACAAATGTCTCACCTTCTATATCAGAGGAAGAAGGGCTTGCCAAAGAGCCCTTCACCCCAAGAGGAAGTGATCCACGCATCAAGAGACCTCGCCCAAACCTCAAAGGAAGAGGATGTGATACAAATCCACCTGCCCTTAAAACTGTCACCACCTGTAGAAGATAGTGGAAACCACATGTAAAACACTAGCACAGGAACGAGGTTCAAAATCATGTGCAAGGTATTTGTGTGTGTGTGTGTTGGGGGGATGGTTGTTGCTTTTTTCTCCCCTTTCTTTGGATACATTTTCTTGCATAAAACCTATACTAAATACAAAATACCTGCTTGTTAAATTTGATTTATTTTTGTTGTTTACATTCAACTGGCTCTGAAAGCATAAGAGTGGCTAACGCAAATAACCCGACACCATAAAAAGCTTCTGTGCAATGCGCTGGACTCTTCGATCACCCACTTATCAAACAGGTACCATTGCCGAATGGTTTCAAAATAAAACTGGAGCCATCTATGAAGAGTCTTCTTTTCAAGCACACGTCTAAACTGCTTGCACCCACACAAAAAAAGATGTTATGGAGAGTTATCGGCACCATTCCCGCCATTGCTCAGCAAGCTGCAAATTATCATGTCAAGTCTTTACGTCTTAAACAGAGAGAAAAAAGGGGACCTTATTAAGCGCTTTTTGGGAAAGATGTGCAGTTGTTGGATACCAGTCAAACAGTTGTTTACATCAGTATAAGTGAACATGACGTTACGATTCATCAGTTACCTAGAAGCTTTGAAGCCCCCAGAGAGCTGCACTGGGGAAGATGTGGCCAGGCTGCAGTTTGAGATGTTAATATTTTTTATTTGTTTATTTATTTAATGTGTCATACAGTACAAATTGTACTTTTAACACAAACGACATTAAGAATTCATCACAATACAGTATTTCATAAATGAACAGTGATAAAACCATCATAAAACAATTCAATCCCATACGTCCTGCTCATCGGCATGCAAACCAAACCACTAAAAACCACTGCACAAGCCTTTAAAAACTCCAATATATGTATAGATAAGCACAATTCATTACAGTTTAAAATCCTCCGCCATGAATCCTGCTATGTGGCAATGAAATTCATAGCTAAAATTTGAGTCCACTGTATCCACAGATTAGGGCACTGGACACACAAATGCTTTAAAGTCTCATCTACTTGCAGATGACAATAGCGGCAAAGTGTCTGTTCACGTGGAACATTATTTAGGCAACCCAAGATTTCTTGCGTTTGCACCAAGTTTAGCCTCAATCTTGAAATTTGAAGCCTAAAATGTCTTGATGGGTGTTTTTCCAAATAGGGGGCAACAGTGTTAACATTTTTGATTGTATAAAGAAAATGTTCACCAAAACATTGATATTGCAGCAAAGATTCTCGTAAATTGGCCCATGCATGTCTAGATAATTTTGTCTTTGCAGTTTTGGGTGTGATTCCCAATTCTTCCTTGGATGCACCTATTATTTGTAGTGTTTTTAAACAATCAGCTGTCCAGTCTACTAATACCGACATGCACCTTTACTCTAAACAACATTCAAACCTTCATAAAGTGAGGCAGGCCGGGGGGGCAAGGTATTTGTGAACATCTGCAGCTTACCCCAGTCAATCATAATTTCGATCGGCAGCTGTCCCAATTCATAGAGTATCCCCACTAATGGGACTGAATGGGGTAAATTTAGTAGCCCTCGCCAAAAAAGTCCTACCAATTTAGACCATTCAATGTGAAGCCTCCTTGTTTGTGCCCCATATATAAGTTTCGGGACCATTTGTTGTTTATACAGCTTTGAGGCTGGAAGAATCGAGAATCTTCCAAATTTAGCATCAAAAAGGCGCAATTTAACAAGTGCTCCCACAAAATTAGCCTTCAAGTCCACCAGCAGCTCAGAGCCCGCCAAGTTGTAGTAGAGAGACGTCCCTAGATATGTGAATTTACTGACCACCTCAAGATTACCAGTTTTTAATTTCCAAGGTATCATTTTGCATTTTTTTCTGCCTCCTTTTAGTACCAGAACCTTTGATTTCACTGTATTTAATGACAATTCCAGGCTATCTAGGATCTATATTTCAATATCCAGGTGCGAGGGAAGTTGAGTAGAGAAACAAATTAGCAAAAAGAAAGAGCTCAAATGGCGTGAAGCGCTCATCTTTTAATACTTATGACAAGCCTTTGTTTCTGACACAGTTTTGGTTATTTCAACAGTGTCACAGTCACATAAGAAACCACTCGCTTTGGGATTAGATGGACTATGGGAACCCAGGATGCTCACCTACAATGTCAAGTGCTACCTGGAGGAGGTGTACAGGGGAATCCTCGGGCGATGGTGAAAGCCAAAGTAAGAGCAGAGCCTTCCTAGAGCAGAGGTATCTAAGCAGAGGTTCAAGAACTGATCATTGGGGGGACACTGACAGGGAGAGGGATGGGGTCAAGAGGTTTTGGAATTCCAAGATATTGTAAAGGATCAAACTTCCAGGTAGGAGGCAATCCAGGCAAGAGCAGATTTCCGTAACCCAAGGTCCTGGAGAGTGAGGAGGAGAGGGGAGTGGTTGACAGTGTCAAAAGCAGCAGAAAAGGCCAAAAGGATGAGTGTGGAAGAATGTTTGGAATAGGGAGCTTTGGAGAGAAAGTTGGAAACATGCATGAGTGCAGTCTCTGTATAGTGTTTACTTTGGAAGCCAGATTGAAGTGGATCTCCAGAGCCATTATCCTCAAAGTATTTACTGATGCAGTTGAAGGCCACCCGCTCAAGGACTATTAAATAATGGGGAAGGATATAAAATGGACAATAGTTTGCTGGGACATTTGGGTCAGAAGAGGGTTTCCTCAATAGTGGCAAGACAGTTGCAGAAATGAAGTAGGCAGGGAAGAGCCCAATGGGGAGAGCGAGGTTAAATAAAGAGCTCATAGAGATAAGGACAAGCGATTGAGACTAAGGGATGATTCACAGACACGTTTTATAATGGCACAATCCCATTGAAAACGGCCTGTGACTCTGGCCCTACGTCTTTGACCATTTGGGGAGTTAAAGGGTTGCCATGAGCCCAAGAGGGGTTGGCACTATGGGGTATGGATTCTAATTTAATACGAGAGGTAGAGGGGAGAGGTGGTGGACAGAAGGAAGGCTGTGAAGGGTGACAGAGGAGGGCTGAGAGAGTGTCCAAATTAATGTTTAGGGAATAATTTATGAGGAAGTCCCTTGCATGTTTTTGGTAATTACCAGGGCAGTGACTGTGGGACAGGTGCCACATGGACAGTGGATGTTTTAACCTGGATGCAGTTTGGGGAGTAACCCCAAGTCCCTTGGCTCCCGGTACCGGACACAGGAGGGGACATGTACATGGTCTCAGGACAAGGCTTTTAACTCCCAAGTGTCCCATCGTACCACCCTCTCTGGGCTGGTTTGACATGAACCATCATGTCAAGCCAGCCCAGCTTCTGACATGGACCTGTATAATACATGTGCTAGTGGAAAGGTTCTCACCAAAACAATGCGCTGTTACAACATAACTTCTCCCTTTAACAAGGACGTCATGCTTTCAACGGATGTAGCAAGAGCAGTGCTAACATTGCTAGCACACCAAAGAGATTAGTTTGTATAACAGTAGAAAGTTCAAAGAACACTGTGTTCCTGTGGATGCTTTGCTTTAGGTCCCCAGCCTTTTGTGTACAGAGTCTCACATGAAATGCTGCACATGCTCTAAAAACAATGTTTTGGGCTACCTGAACACACCATGCCCTCACTGAATTTAGTTAAATAAGGGTCTTACCTTGCATATCCCCAATCAGTAATCTATGTGCTAGAAACACTGTGGACCTCATAAGCATGTAGGCTCTGTCTGGAAGCATCAAAACAGTCTGAAATCCAAAATGGCAGAGGGCAGGATATAGGCTCAGCCCACCGCATAGGCTCAAATTAACCAAAGCAGTGTTCGGGTAATTTTGCCATTCTAGGCCCCTACTGAATCAGAACTCCCAGGCTCAGACCCTCAGTAAGGTTCACCCGGTGAAAGGAGGGAAAACAGAAAACAGTCAGCACCATTTGCCAGGTGTGGTTTACAGGAGCAGAAGGCTGAACTTTGGTGGAAGCTGGAAACATGAGAGCAACAGGAGATTATAAGAGAGCAGAGATGGAAGAGGCTAGAGAGGTGGTTGCAAATGAGACCAGGAAAAGGTGGTATCAAGGTTGTAGAGTGGGGACTAGAAAGGGCTGATAGCAATGAGAAAGGTCATCTCTGCCTCCCCCTTTCAGCCACCACCACAGACCAGTCTACTTGTGGAACTTGGTGCCAGATTCCGACATGGATTATGGGACCCTGCAAAGCCCACAACTAGCTAGAGGGAAGAAGAGAGTATGGGGCACCCATAAACCTTAAACGGCTGAAGAAGGGAGGTGAGGCAACCCTGCCGGAACTACATAGATACAGGCATTTCCACCCAGAGGCCCCACCGCCGATTTGGTAGGAAGAAACGTTCTCTACGGGAACAGGCAACACTGTCTTGTTATTCCCATAGTTATGTCTTTTGGTAATTTTCCCCTTGTAGTTGGTCACCGGCTGTATTTAGTCCCTTAAACTAACAGTATATCCAACACTGTTGAAGAAGTAAATTGAACAAGCAGATTAATAAGCCACACCATAAAGCCTGCACTGGTCCCTGCCAGGAGAGTCACACACACAGCTGCCATCTTGTCAGTAGAGAAAGGCAATAAGAGCAAAAGGAGAGCCAGACCCTGTGGAGACCAGAGGAGGAACCTGGAGGGGAAGACCAAGGAGCTCTATCCCACAGACTGGCAGAAACCAGACCCAGAGGAGGAGAAAAGGTCTGCTGGAGGATATATTGCAGACAATGGTTGAGCCAGAGACAGGGAAAGCCAAGAGCCTGTTGAAGGCAATATGTCAGACACGAGCAGGGATGAGAGACATAAGAGCCCAGTGAGGGCTACATATTCGACACTGGGAAGAAAACAAAGGAGGTCTTGGGCCAGGAGTCTGACGTCAGTCAGATAGTGTCTTTTAACCCACCAGAGTAAGACTCTAAGCAAGTGGGAAGAAATACCTGGTGGAAGCAATGTGTCAAAATCTTTCTAAAAGGTCAGCACAGGAGTGAAACTCTTTGCTAGAGTGATAATATCTGATCATATCAGACCCTGATCTGTGCCCTAAACCTTGGGAGGGGCAGGGAGGGAGTAGTTGCTGGTAGGCAAGCACAAGAAGTGATCTGGACACTATTTCCCAGAGACTGAGTTGCAGCCAGTGAGAGTACCAGGCACTAGATTTTGTTGACTGAGTTACAATAGACCAGAAATCCTAAAGATTGGCCCTTCATTCACATGTAGTTCACCAGCTCCAGACACCTTTAGTCCTAGTTTACTTGATCGTTCCAGGATGGATTACCCTATGCTCATCAGTTCACATTACCCATTTTACTGTATTAAATAGGGTAATGACCTTTACCAATAACCGAAGTGCATTCATCTGTTGGTCCCTCAGCTATTACAGGGGGCCCTTGTCTGCCTGTCCTGCCCCGCCCTAGGCAGATGATCAGTTCCTGCTAGACAACACGCTGGTGGGTTTGCAAAGGGCATCGCAGGTTTTGGTAAACAAGAAATACTGCGACGCTGGTACAATCTGTCAATAATAGTAAAACCATGGTTGCATGTTTGGAAGTCCGAGCTGGGAGCCTCTTGGTGTCTTGGTGGTGCAAAGCTGCACAGGACCACAGGGCAGGGTTCGAAATGGAGGGGAGTTGGGAGCAATTTATCTCCTGCTTCTAGCATAGTGGATCCTGGTTAGCTTGAAATCAACAGCTTCCAGGGGCTATTATTGGCTCCTAGGGCCAACTGGTTCCTTCCAAACATGTAAATGTGACATTAACTTTGAGTATTTGAGAAAGTTAATAAAGAAGAATTATAACACATCTAATACACATTTAAAAACAATGGTTCATTCAAAATGGACAAAGAGTTAAAAGGAGCATCTCTGGTAGCTCCTGGTTTCCCCTGCGGTAGCTCCTGCCTACAGGATGATGCCCGACACCAGGAGCTGGTTTTAGCTCCTGCTCATCGAATCTCAATTTTGAACCCTGCAGGGTATCCATTTCAGCCCAATAAGCAATTCCAAAAGTAGCCAGAAACTACTGGCATGCACATACAGGAATAAAGTGTTCCAGCTTACAGGTGTTCTACTGGTTACATTTAGTTGATGTATGGTTGTCTGGAAATTATGCCCCTCGTCTCAGCATATTGGAAACCCCTAGAGGTGTCCTGCCAGCACTATGTATGCAGACAAAAAGGAAAACACTGAGCAAGGCTTTCGTTCACAGTCCCCCACCTGCAGGACCACTGGATAGAGAGAGAGAGAGAGAAGGAGAGAGGAGAGAGAGAGAGCGAGAGAGAGGGAGGGAGAGAGAGAGAGAGGGAGAGAGAGGGAGAGAGAGAGAGAGAGAGAGATCACAGAATAGCCAGGTAAGAGTGCATTTCTAATAATGCATTTTGGACGGTCTCATTTTACTCTTTTGATTTGTTCGTGGCATGTTTGCACCTCTTTGTTGCTGCCTTGCGTTTTAGGGCTTGTCAGCCGTACTTCTCAGCCCCTCCCTCCCCATGATTGTATCTTGGGGACAGTCCTGCTTGTCTCCAGATGTTTGGAGGGTGGATTGGGGAGCAGATTTTTCTCCTTTGTTACATCCTTCTGCTGGTGTTGGGAGAATGGTACTTTCGGTTTGTTGCTCATCCTTCTCATAATTTTAATTTGCTTGCTACAATTGCAAGGATTTCTCTTGCAACCAGACTTTATTTCTGGCCATTACTAGTGTCCGGGCTTATTCTATTTCAGCAAAGGTTCTGTCCCACCTGCTCCCTCCCCCCCACACAAACCTCCATAGTCCTCATAACCAGGCCCTGGATACCCGCTTTCCCGGCCCGATCCCAACATTTGCTTCTAGTGTGCACCAAATAACTGCTCGACTTCACAAGTACATGTTAGACCTCATTGTGTCTTTCACACCTCACTTGCCCCATTCCCTTTGTTGTCTGGCCCCTTTTGATCTGATCGAAGTCCTGTGATTGTACAGCTTGATTGCTAATGTTTTGGGGATAATGCTATGTTCTTCCTCCCTTTTCAACCCCTACCTCCATACCTGTTCTTGGCATTATTATTATTATTATTATTATTATTATTATTATTATTATTATTATTACTATTATTCCCAGCTTTATTTGATCAAACACTGAAACTACAGACCCTCACTTCCATTCCCTAACCTCCAAGCCCGTCTCGACTGCGTTCTTAGGGGCTCTTAATTAACGTTCACTGAAACTCTTGGACTCTCCTAATGTGCTTAACTTTTATCTGATCAATATATTATTTTTATTAACTTCTGCAGCCATGTAGTTAACCAGGTGGGGAGAGAGTTGTAGAGGATGGTGTTACCGTTGCTATAGAAATATACGCTGTTACCAGCACTCTGTATAAGTATTTCGATCATACTCTGGAAACTAGCAATTTTGGGTTTCACTCACTCCAAAACCCATCTTCACCGTAGACGATGCTGAGGGCAGTCCCATTCCATCTGAATACTTTTTCGAAATGTGCTTTCTAATCTTGCATCAATCCAGCCTGTATCTCTCCACCACCCCCAATCTACCCCTTCCTTTCTGACAGTTGTCTTTTTCCTTGGTCATCTTCTCCGCCTCTGCGTGGTATATGGCGCATTGCGCACTGAGCTACAACAGGAACAATATATCTAATATGATATACCCATCATATTTCTCTTCCGCTGCTGTAGTATAGAATGTTTGCAAATGTTAGAATCAGACCCTTAGTTTCCCCCCCCAAATGTATCATACTCAAACGTCCCGTCCCATTTCCTCCATCCTTGTTGGCGTCCCCAGCATGGGGACGGTACCGGAACCTTTGGCAGTGAAAAATATGAGCTTCCCCCTTAAATGTAATGTTGCGCTCGGGGAGGGAGATTTTTTCACACTTCACCCGCCGATCATCTGAAGGACTTTGTGGCTAAATCCTTGTGTCACGAGAAGGTAGCTCACTTGTTCTCCAAGGCACCCCAGCCGGGATACTCCTTCCCAGGGTCTCTGGTTGGGAGGGTGCATCCAGACTCTACTACTGGTGGAAGGCCCAAGGCCAGTACGGCAACCTACTCCCTCGCAGAGGAGCCCACAGGCTCTCCCGAGCCAGCCGCTGAGGAGCGCTGCAGCTCTTCTTCTTCTGCACCGGGTTGTGAGGGGCTTTCAAGCTCCAGTTCCAGGCACAAGCCTGAGGCGCAGTCACACATGACTACCCGCTCTACCACTGAGGGCTGAAAGCCTCACAGAGTCCACGCTGATGTTGTTACACAGAGGGACAAACCGACTTCCATCCCGCTGGCTGAGGGCGCTAGGCCTACCGAAGCCCTCTCCAAGGATGGCCTTTCTGCTTTAGAGTCGGGTCGTAAACAGGCCCGGACCATGTCGGACCCAGCACTGGGTCAGGGACCCTTGTGCCCTCATCACAGGGCATGGCGCCACATCCCAAAATGGCAGACAAGCATGTGGCAGAGCCTGCACGTCCATCAGCCCTCCAGCAGCACCTTCACCCTCAGAATGGACGGGTCAGGGCGGTTTCAGTCTTCTTCCCTCGGGGCTCGGCTCAGGCCATCAGGCCTCGGGTGGGTGGTACCCTCAGGGCCACCTTTATTTCAGTCAGCCGTTTTGATATCCTTTCCAGGTGCCTTAGCGGGCCAAATCAGCATCTCGGTGGGGCCGGGTTCCTTCCTCACACTCCGACCCTACAGCTTGCGAAGGTCGATTTCTTTTAGCGCTTTCTTCTGCTTATGCACTCTCAGCAAATAGCCGGATTCGTTAAGAAGCTCATCAAAGTCCCACAGGTGTTGCCTCCAAGGCCTCCCCCTTTCTAACACCTTCCAGTTACGCCAGGGGTTCAAGTCCCGCAGCCTGTGGCTGTTCCGCCCCTGGTTCCTCCCCCACCTCCACCGACTCAGGCGCCCACTCTTCCGCCACCCCCGGCTTTGTCGCAGGTTCCCCTGGCTTCGGTCCAGCCTTTGTCCCAGCAGGATCCTGACCCTCCCTCCCCAGATCTCAACAGCGGGGACAATGACGACGCACAAGAGGAGGAACCTTCTGCTTCAGTGAAAGCGTTTCATGACAGTCTTCACAGCCTAGCGGAAGTGCTAGGCATGCCACACTCTGAGCAGGGCCCTCCCTCTAGGAATCCAGGGGTGCTGGCAGAGGTCTTGGCCCTGCATGCCACTGGGCGCTCGGGCATCATCTGCAAAAGGACATCCTCTCTTTAGCAGGAAGGTCTGGGAAATGCCTTAAGCTAATGTTCAGATAAACAAAAAGCTGGATGGCTGCTTCCGGCTACTGGAGGGGGAGCCAGTCCTACTAGCCTCCCATCCTCAGCCCCACTTCTCTGTCGTGGCGGCTACTTCTCTATATTCAAGGTCTTCATCTTCCTCGTTTGGATCTAGTGCCGCGTCCAATTTCTTGTCTAAGGAGGACAAGATTCTCGAGTTTTTTGACAAGAAAACGTACCTCAGTGCCAGTCTTCACCTCCACCAGGAGAACGCTGATGCTGGCGGTGAGCCAGGGATAATGGTGGGTGATAGGGGACTTTCTTCCATGCTTACCCCTGGAGAGTCAAGCCTCCTTGAAGGCAGGTCTATCTGAAGCACGCGTGGTGGCGCAAGATCTTCTGAAGTCCAGGGTCTCCCACATCGAAACAGCCAGCAGGGACCTCTGCTTGGGTGTCGACATAAGGCGGACAGCGTGGATGCATGAAGCACCATTTTCCTCAGATGTGCAGGATAGGTTCCTCAATCTCCCCTTCGAGGGGTCTGACTTGTTCCATCCATCAACAGATGATGAGTTAACCAAAAATAAGAGGGCTACCCTGACTGTGAAGTCCTTGGCGCTTCTGACAAAGCCGGGAGTCAGGTCTGACTTCAAGCCGCACTCATTTGGCAACTTCAAGGGATTTCACAACCGGAGGGCTCGCCAACTAGACAGGTCACCCAGTCAGCATAAGAGGAAACAGCAGAGATCCTCTCGCTTTTATTTCGCCCTTCCTCCTCCACTCCTTCCTCCGACGGCAAAAACCAATGATGTTTTGGTCAGGAACCACAGTTCTGCTGCTCGTGAGCAGTTGGAGGCATTTTTTCTTGAATCCCTGGATTCTTTCGGTGGTCTCCACAGAGTTCAGTCTTCCTCTCCCTTATTCCCATCCTTCTTCCCTGCCGTTGTTGCAGATAGGGTCACCTGCGCTACTGCGGAAGATCCTGATCCCATGGGACATGCAGGCGGTGAAACCGGTGCCTCCGGTAGATAGGGGTTCCGGCTACTATTCCAGGATTTTTGCGGTGCCCAAGAACAAAAAGGCGGGCCGGAGGGTAGTCCTGGATCTTTTGTTTCTCAACCCATCTTTACCCCTCGAATGTTTCAAGATGATAATGCCTGCTCACATAGCAGAATCTCTGTACGTGGGAGGCTGGATGTGTTCTTTAGACCTGAAAGATGCATATCTTCACGTGCCCATTTTCCAACTGCATCGGAAGTTCCTGCAGTTCATGATTATTTCACACCCCTTCCAGTACAGGGTGCTGCTTTTCGGCCTCAATTGAGTCCACAGTGTGTTCACAAAGCTTATCAATGCAGTGGCTGGCCTTTGATTGGAGGGCCACCACCTATACCCTTATCTGGATGACTGGCTGGGGCTCTCCGAAGGGACTCTTCTTTCCTGCCAACGGTTGGTGGATGTGCTGCACCAACTGGGGTCAGGACCTCATGTATCTCAGAGTCCGGTGGGACACGGTTGCTCAGAGGGTTTTCCGCACGGCCGACAGGCTACAGTCCCTCTGGAGGGCGGTTCCCCACTTTCTATCCAATTCAACTACCTCAGCGTCGTGGTTCCAGCACCTCTTGGGACTCATGGCCTCGTGTGTACTGAGGGTGTGGCGCGCCTGACTCCAAATGAGACGCCTACAGCTACATCTGTCTACTTGGGACCAGGAGACGGGGAACAGTCAGACATGCTGCCCATTGCCCTGGTCATTCTTCCAGACCTTCACTGGTGACTCTTCAACAGCAATGTGGCGCTGGGAGCCTCCTTTCCTCAGCCGGAGCCGACCCTCATGGTGATGACAGACTCTTCCTCCTAGGTTTGGGGAGCGATTCTAGACAATTACTCGATTCATGGCTCATGGTCCATGGTGGATTCCTTCCTTCATATAAATCTTTTGAAGCTCAAGGTGGTGGGCCTGGCTCTCAGGGCTTTCCTACCTGTCCTCAGGGACAAAGCAATTCTAGTCAGGACCGACAATGCAACAACAATGTTCTACTTGAACAAGCAGTGGGGGGACCAAGTCTCCTCTCCTCTGCATGGAGGCAGTTTCCATCTGGGAGTGGGCCGTGTTGGAGGGGATCTGGATCTCTGTGGTTCATCTCCCAGGAGACAGCAATGCATAAGCAGACAAACTCAGCCATCTGGGGTACAACACTTACGAGTGGGAATTACACATCCTTGTTACCCCTCTTACAGATGTGGGGGGTTCCAGATCTGGACCTGTTCACCTCTCCTCAGAACTCCAAATGCCCCTTATTTGCATCATGGCCAGGGCGCAGACAGGGGTCCTTGGGGAATGTGTTCCAGCTTTGTAGGCACAGTCGCAGGTGCTATGCGTAACTCCAGTGGACCCTCTGAAAGTTTCAGGCCTCATGGGCTGTTCCCTGATCCTAATTGGCCCCCACTGGCTGTCAAGGGCATGGTTCTCAGACCTCCTCCAGCTGCAGTTGCAGGGGCCGGTCCATCTTCCGGTCCGCAGCAGGGGCTTCATCACACAGCAGCACAGGGCGGTGGAACACCCAGATCCGGGTAAGCGAGCCCTCTCGGCTTGGCTCCTGATCAGCTGAAGCTTCACCCTTGTTAGGGGTGCACTGCATGTACTTAACCTATTAACATGCAATGCGACACAGATAAGTTATATCATGGTACATAGTTGCTCTTGTGGTCATTTGTATCCAGCACATAGAACTTGGAACATCCGGGGGGTCTGGAGTGAAGTGGAGGTTTTAGGTTCCAAGTGTTGTCAGTTGGATGTGTGAGTCGAGCTGCAGGGGGTCGCTGCCAAGAACCCTTCTGTTGATTAAAAAAACTTCTATAGCTCCTATTCAGGTAACGTATTAATTTCTTCATCTACTACCTTAACTTTAACAACTGTCAAGAAGTTGGTCATAGTGGCAGCAGCCCCTAGTGATCACGATTGCCGTGCTGGGCTGGACTTTGTGCCGGGAGGTGTCTGCGCACCGACATCCCGAAGCATCGGGTGCAGTGAGGACTCAGGTCCATGTTGGCATTTCCCTGAGGCCGTGGTGCTTGGATTTGCTCAAAGGAAGCCCCAGGCCACAAGAATCGGACAGCAGGATTGCGTGCTGGCAATCTTTAAACAGTGCTTTACAACGCAGTTTAAGAATGACGAGTGCTGTTAATGTCAAAGGAAAATAAAGTGTTTATCAGACAGGCACATGAAATTACAGTTATTGTGAAGAGGTTGATGAAAGTGGCACAAGTGATACAAGTGACAAAAGCACTCAGAGACACAGCCAGGATGAGATAATAAAGCTGCACACAAGGACACAGACTGCCCCGCACAAGTATCCCAACCCATTTATACAAGTATTTCAGCTAATTGCGGGACCTGTTAGTAGGACCAGGAGGGATGGCCAACGTGCCTGAAACTGTGTTTTTTTTACCTTCTCCTGGTGAACCCAGAGTACGTTGGGCTGATTGGAGGGCTGGTTTCGCCAAGTATGTGTTGGCAGTTTTTGGCCCTAACTATTCAAATGAGAGGAAAGAGGCATTGTTATATCATTGTCTTGGCTGGTCAAAATATTCTCACAAAAACTGCCAGAACCTGTTGGCCTTGAAGATGTGGGCTATATGAAAGAAGTATTGCCAAACTAGACAAGTATTACGAGGTGTAAGAGAACATTATACTTGCTTGCTACCACTTTGCCACCAGGGAACAGAAAGCGAGCGAGTCAATTGAAGAATTCATCGCAGTGTTACGTGGGGTGGCGGTGAAGTGCCAGTTCACACACTGTCAGGAGGAACACATTAGAGACCAACTAATGATCAAGCGCACCAAAGACAAGATGAGAGATGTGGAAGGAGTGTAATCCAACCTTGGCAAGAGCCATTGAAATCGCAAAGAATATAGAACATACAGAACTCTGAATCAAAACTCTTCATGGAGAGAAAAGTAGTGACAATCATTAAACCTGTTGGGGGTGAAGGCTCAGTGAACAAAGCTACTAAGGTCGCTCAGAAGCAATGGGCTGTGCCAGGGAAGAGAGATGACAAGAAAGCCAAGGAAGCACAGGGTGATGTGGTGCCTCGGGCCAGAAAAAGTACAGGACGCCCATGGGGTTTCCCCAAAATGGAACCTAGATTCCCGCAGAATAGGAGATGAAATGGGTGTGGAAGAAGCACTGATTTCACCAATAACGAGTATGTGGCAATACACATACGCCCTGATTCATGGAATTATTTGCATGTAAAATGGGGATATGTGTGCCATTCTGCCTGCAAATCCCCATTCATCAAACAGGGATTTGCACGCAGAAAGGCACACAAATCCCCGTTTTACACACAAATAATTCCATGAATCAGGGCCATAATCTGCCAGGAGTGTGGCAGTAAGGGGCATCTCGACTAATTCTGTAAAAACTTCACGTCCTTTGGACAAGTGAGGGAGATCTATGAGGAGGATGATGGTGAGGATTACGAATGCATGGGGAGAGAAGTAATTAATTCAGTACAGGATATTTATGGGAAAGTGAGGACCAAGCCCTATGCTGTGGTGTCTATAAAACACATATCCATGCTGATAGACAGTGGGGCGGACTACACTCTTATGAGCATACTCTTATCAGCACTCAGAAATGAAACCTCATGCACAGTCTTCTGAAAAGTACTGAAAACCAAACTCTTCAATTAGCTAAGCCTGTTGACCATCCTCCACCTATCTGTAACGTGTAAGAATTGACCCGTCTGTCTATCCTGTTCCACTGTAACCAAGGAGCCTTCTTTGCCACTATTTTGTCTCTAGTATTCTTAACTGTCATGTAACTGCACAACCAAGCAAGAATTCTGTAACAGCACCACTATGCCCCAGGGCCGCTGAGTGCTTTATAAATTTAAATAAATAAATAAAAGTATGGAGAGAAGAATTTAATTGTTGTGCTTTACTAGAAGCAGAGATAAAGGCCAATGCCTACGGGGATTTTTCCATTGACATTGTGGGTCCCTTTGATGCAGAATTGAAATTTGAAGGGAGGAGAGCCTGGACCACAGTTCATGTAGCAAGGAGAGGAGGTGAATTATTGTCCTGGGATGATCAGGCAGAGTTGGTAATCAGATTGGACCCGTGTCATCCAGAACAAATCTTGATGGTACAGAAAACGGAATGCTCCAAAGATACAATGGACATTTCGGAATGGCATCCAAAAGTGTTTGAAAAAATACTTGGCTGCCTCAAAGGATTTGTACATCGCATCAGACTTGAGCAAGATGCAGTTCCAATTTCTTCAAAGATGCGGTTGGTCCCGCAAGCCCTATGCAAAGAGGTTGAAGAGGAGATTACAAGGATGGCAACGGAAGGCCTTGTGAGAAGATTGAATCCTCCGAATGGGTTAGCCCGGTAGTTGTAGTAAGAAAATACAATGCATCGGTGAGACTTTGTATTGACGTAAGAAATCTGAACAACAATGTAGTGTCAGAAATAGATTATCTGTTGGAGGATGTTGCTGGAGCTCAGTTGTTCTTGATTTTAGATCTGAGAGCCGCATATCACCACATTGTACTGCACAAACACTCCATGGATTTGACAGCCTTTATAACTCCCATTGGACTGTTCAGATGCAGAAGAATGCTGTTGGACTAATGTTGGTGGCAAACGTTTTTCAGAACGTTATACATAGATTGTTGGGGGATTAGAAGGGCGTGCTATTCTTTCAGGATGACTTGTTGGTGTGTGGTGGGAGCTTAAGGGAGCATGATGAGCGTCTGAGAAGGGTGCTTGAGATTCTGAAAGTGAAATGGACCTTCAGAACAAACAGTACAACATATTTAGGTAATGAAATATCTGGGCAAGGAGTGAAACCCAAACATGACACGGTGGAGGCGATCAAAGGGATGTCGAAGCCAAAGAATAAGAATGAGTTGTCCTCATTTCTAGGTTTGGTGGAGTTTTATAATATGTATAGAGGGGTAGGCTGACAAAACAAAAAGGCATAAGAAGGTTGTAAAGAACTCATGGTGGCCACAGTAAAGACAGACACAAGTGATCACAGTTCAAGGGTTTTTTATTGAACTTTATAATGGGAGAGATAAACGCCTAATCTAAACCTAAATCTAAGATGGGGGCAGGCTACGACCATCAAATAATAATAAGGCAGCCCTAGTGGCGTCTTGGCAAATAAAAAGGGCCTATACTAAAAAACCTATTGCCAATCCTTACTACTAAATTATAAAAATAGTGTGGGATAATGTTCACCAGAAACAAAAGACGTGTTCACAAAATGATAAGTCAGGATGGTAAGGCTGGTCTCCATTCCACACATTTGAAGCACGGGACAAGGCAGGACTCTCGAGCATAGCACACTCCTTGACCTCGTTAGCACGATGTTCACAGTTCAGTTCAACGAGATCAAAAGCCTTCAGAGGGATCCTTCTTCCAAAAGTCTGTTGCCTTAGAAGGCCTGTAGTGTTCCACAAAAGACAAACAAATGTTCTCTCTGTGATCTAGCACCTCAGGAAATTGATCTTCACCCCAAGGATCTCCGTCCGCCAGGCTCAGATCCTCCTCACAGTTTGGGCCCCCCTCCGTCAGCTTCACTACGTCCTTTTCTAACACAGTTCATGTATTTCTAATACAGTTCATGTATGGCTCGTTCTCATCAGAAAGCACAAATTTCCTTCTCCTAGCTTTCTTTCGGCATCCCTCTGTCGGGTTCACACTTGCCTTTTTTCACAGTTCACAATCTTATTCGAAAGCAGGGTTCCCTTCCCCTAGCTTTCCTCTGGCAACAGGTCAGAGACTTTCGATTGTACAAGGGATTTGACATAACCCTCATAGGACCACTCTGACACCTTACGCCACCCCTTTCTAGGGCCTTCTGGTTGTTGTAGTTTCAAAAACAGGTCCTGATCAGAGTCTTTCGAATGAGTGCCTATGTGGTGCCGTTCCCCTCTTCACCTGGACCTCAACTGAGCTTTCTTTAAAGTTCAAACACATACACAGGTTCTTCCTCTTGTAAATTCCTTGTGTTCCAAATTTTGCTACTTGCAACCTTGGCCTCAATACAGTTTGGTTTGTTATCAGCTTCCTCTGACTCACCGGCTGTGCAGAACCCGTTGGCTTCTTTGTTCTTTGGAGTTAAGGATAGTACCACAGTAGCCAGCTTGCCTCTCCGCCTGCATTATCAATGCAAGAGACCCCCGTGTACCATTGACATCTGCTGCTCTGCACACCAGCTATAACTCCCGGTCTTATGAATTCTCTTTCGGAGGCTTTGCGGGTCTGAGTTGAAAAGGGCAAGGG
The DNA here is from genome assembly GCF_040938575.1 of Ambystoma mexicanum. Classification (NCBI taxonomy): domain Eukaryota; kingdom Metazoa; phylum Chordata; class Amphibia; order Caudata; family Ambystomatidae; genus Ambystoma; species Ambystoma mexicanum. The sequence continues at coordinate 1,574,829,532 of NC_090932.1, forward strand.
CAATTGCCCCTTCGACGTCCTTCCAGGTCTCACTGCTTTTCTTCTCTGTTTGAACTGCCGGTTTGGTGTAGCTGTCTCCTTGTGTGTTCAGCCTTGCTCAAAGTGTGCTTTTGTACTCTGTCTTTTATCCCTGTAGGAAAGGTAAAAGGCTGTCAGGTGTGCGTGATTATTGTCAATTGCCTGACTCTCCCTGATCCTGTGTTTGGACGTGTCAGGTAAGCGGCTCTGGTGTTAGTCTGTTGTCTTTTACAATGTAAGAAAGTGTTTGTGCGGGAAAAGGGTGGGGTTACAGCCTCTAAATATCCTACAGGGTGGGATGGGGTAAAGGTTTTACAGGGAAGAGGATACCGCATCTGAACCCTCAGTGTCCCACTTGCACTCCCTGAAGACCCCTCGCCCAGGTGATCCTCCCCCACTGGCCCACCTCCTGGAACTGGATCTAATAGCGGTGGCTGTGTCCTGGCCACCTGGACGACAGATCTCCGGGGACCAGCAGGTGAGACACCTTCAGGTTTCTCACAAGGCTCACAAAAAAGGGTGTGACGTTTTGCTGGAATGGCGAATGTGACACAGTTTGAAAAGGTGAAACAATGTATTGTTCATGCACCTGTCTTATCTGGCTTTGTGGAAGCAAAGAAAACATTGATTTATGTGGAGGCAAGTAAATCTGGTCATGGGGCTGTTTTGATGCAGGAGGAGAAGATTGAATTGGTGACCATAGACTTTGCCTCCAGGATCCCGAAGGAGGCTGAGAAGAGATACTGCGTGGTGGAGAAGGAATGCATTAGCACGATTGTGAGCGGTCAACAAATTCAAGATGTATGTGTGTGGGCCGATAGTGGTGAGAATGGATCGCAAACCTCTTGTTAGCATCTTCATCAAAGGTGGGTTGCAAGGTGTGTCGAGGAGGATTATGAAATGGGTCAGCAGTTTGCAGGGGTTAGGTTTTCGAGTGGAACATGTTCTGTAAAAGAACAATATTGTTGCCGATGCGCTTTCCAGGTCGCCGGTGTGTCATCAGTTGTCAGGTGATTGTACCAATGAGTATGTTGAGGTGGTGGCTGAGATTATTCAGGTGCAGGCAGTTTTGGATTTGGTACAGACAAACCCCACATGGTAATGGTGATGAGAGAGTGAAAGATTACAGGAAAGTGAAAAATGATGTGTGTTTGAGGGACACATATTTGTGCAGAGGCCATACATTGGTGGTTCCGAAGGACATGAGGTGTGCTGTGATGGATTTGGTCAAAGAGGCCATCTAAAGGTGGTAAGAACCAAATATTTAAAAGGGCTGATTTCTGGTGGCTGGGAGTTGATAAGGAGGTGGAGGATATGGTGAAGGAATGTTCTAATTGTGTGGATGGTGACAGTGAGACATAGTCCCAAAATGCCGTGGGATGAGATTGCCTTAGATTTGTTGGAACCGGTCAACGTTAGAGGGTTCAGTGACTGTTCAGTGTTAGAGGGTTCAGGGACACGTATCTACTGGTGGTGATGGATCTGTTATCATTGGGCCAGAGGTTTGTATATTTCTAGAATTCACCCCGAGTAGCATAATCAGATTTCTGGGGACATTATTGTGGTGTGAGGGTTTTCCCTGAAGATGTTTGTCATACAATGGTCCACAGCTAGTGTCAAAGGAATTCGTTCTTGGAGAGATATGGTATAGAACAGGAGATGACAGCGCTAGATCATCCCCAGGGCAATGGAGGTGTAGAAAGCTTTAACCGGACGTTGATGGATGTGACTAGGATTGCAGGGGCCACTGGTGGAGATTGGATAAGAGCGGTCATGGAGGGGACGTTTCAATATAGGTTGGCCCCACATGTGGGGACTGGAGTGGCACCCTTTGATTGTTGCGTGGCAGGAAACCCAATACCCACTCTTGCCCGGATTGCATGGGCAGGTCAAGGTGTGAGAAGGTGGATGTAGAAAGTGTGAAGAAGGGATTGTTGGTCAGTGGATATAAGGCAAAAAAGATTTGATTAATAAAAATTGTTGCAGGATTGTCGATGTAAAGCCAGGTGATACCATCAAGTGAAATTACATGTCAAAGTGAGGAAGGGTAATTCCAGATTCTCTGAGCCAATAGAAGTTGTCAAGGATTTGGGAGTGTCAGTGCTAGTCAAAGGGGGTGGTGTGTGGAGTAAGGAGAGAGTGGCAGTGATCTGCAGAAGGGATGTGTCTGTTATTCAGCAGAAGGAAAGGAGGTGTTGGGGTGCACTGCATGTACTTATCTGTGTCGCATTGCATGTTAATAAGTTAAGTAATATCATTGTACATAGTTGCTCTTGTGGTCATTTGTATCTGGCACACAGAACTTGGAACCTCCGGGTGGTCTGGAGTAAAGTGGGGGTTCCAAGAGTTGTCAGTTTGCTCTGTGAGTTGAGCTGTATGGGGTCGCTGGCAAGAAACTTCAGTTGACTAAATAAACTTCTACAGCTCCTATCCTGGTAATGTATTAATTTCTGCATCTACTACCTTACCTCTAACAACTCACTCGCTATTCTCTTAAAGCAATTGGGAGATTATCCAGGAGGCCAGGAAACCATCCACACATTCTCAATACAATACAAGAGTAATTGGACCATGTTCTGCCATTCGGCATAAGGAGAGGCCGTCCACCCCCTCTCTTGCTCCCTGGACGTCGTGTGTTCTTTTTCTGCGCACCTGTCCCGCTCAGGGGTCCAGGTGGACACTTGCTGCATGTACCTCACAGCCATTGGAGCCTACAAGAACTCGGCAGCTCAGACCTTCTCAGTGGCCAAACTGGGGGGTGAAGGCCCACATCAAGTAGTTAACCAGATTGTCCCCACCTGTGCATAGTCCCCATCCCATCTGGAACCTAAATGTGGTTCTCGCAGCATTACAGCGCAAACACTTCGAACCAATGGAGTCACTTGACATTAGGTAGGTTACACTCAAATCAGTTCTGCTGGTAGCTCTCACCAAAGCACGTGGAATCAGCGAGCTGCAGGCGCCGTGATCGTGTGAACCTTTCACGACCTTCCACAGCCACAAAGGTGCTCTTGCGCACTCATCTGAAATTCTTGCCTAAAGTGGTTTTGCCATTATATTTAAATCAAGAAATGTGTTGCCTGTGTTCTTCCCTAACCCACTGTCGTAGGCAGAAAGAGCGTTACACTCCCTGGAGTGCTTAAATTCTCTCTCTCACGGACACAGTCTTTCCGAAAGTCAGAAGTGCTATTTGTCACATTTGGGGGCTCCACCCCTGGCACCCAGGCCTCCAAGATATCCATTGCCCATTGGATGGTCCAGGCCATTTCAGAGGCATTTGTGGCCATGGGTAGGACTGTGCTTTCAGGGATCTACGCTCACATGGTCAGAGCCAAAGCTACCACGGTGGTTCTCAAGAACCTTTTCACCTCTTCCTAGTTTAGGGGCATGTTGTTACGGCGCCACCCAGTTGCCTTGTTTCAGTGGAATCACCCACAAGGATGGAGGATAGGAGACGGGACTTTTGAGTAATTGAAGTTACTCTCCGTATTGACTAGAGTACTCATAGTCCTAATTCCCCTTTCCTCCATATGTCCCACCCACCTTTCCCTGCTAGTATGCCAGGGCCTAAAATTATCGGTACAGCCAGGTTTACAAATGTCTGATGTGTGAAAAGGGGACTGAGATGAGGTGCCAAAAGGCGGCTCCTTGGCTGCGTTCCCACACCCGGGGCCGCGCATCTGCATGCTATATTAAATTTAAAGGGGACGCTCATATGTTTTGCTGCCAGAGGTTCCAGTACCGTGCCCATGCTGAAAGATGCCCACAAGGATGGAGGAAAGGGGCCTTAGGACTATGAGTACTCTTGTCACTACGGTGAATTAGTTCAATTTTTGGTGTCCCCGTTTGTCAAGTGCGCATGGGCCATGTAACTTTACAGGGTTTGCCAATTTATGACCCATGAAGGATGTGACATATAGTAGGTCTCACCATGTTCACTTGCTACTTCCAGGCAGATTGAGAACCGTCTCCTGAGTAAAAACTAGTAAGGATTCAAATTTAGAATATCACGACTTGCATCACTTAACTCGGACATCCATTTCAGCAAACCCCATCCTTCTTTTGTATGACGATTTAGTGACTGCTTTTTGCAAAATCGTATGAGCTCAACAGAGGAAGAGGCACATTTGTTTCAACTCTGCGACAGGCTTTCATAAATCATGGTTAACTAAATGCCTGTTCCTATTTTGATTTGTTTGTCACCATAGATGCATTTTTTGGAGAAAAACAATCTTTGCTATAACCATTTTCCTTGGCTTGTTATTTTCACCACTCGCACCGCCTGCCAGCTACTTGTACTAATTCACTGTTGCTATTAAGAGAATGCACACTATGGTGCCAGGAGTGAAGAGCACCCAGAATTTACATTCAGATCAGATGTTTCACAAATCCTACACAAAAGTCGTATTTTTCCTAGCAGACTCTTGGAATCTTTTCCAGAAAGCTGCATAGGAGATGCCATTTGAACAGGATAATTCTCAGTACAAGACTCGCCCTCTAGTACTACGGTCTTGCTCTTTTCCTGCCGCAAGAACATAAGGGTGTATTGAGATGTTGAAGACTATTATTACTCTCTCCCTAGTTCCCATCACCCACCCCCACACCACACACAGTCTGCATACAGCATATCCTTGGCTTTGAATCCTTAGTGGGTTCAGCTCTTCCAGCCCCCTCCTGGCCTTATGCCAGAGAGCATTCAATAGAAGCACACCTCAAGGACATCACCACCTTGCAATGTATAGTACACTCACATGCCCATTAATATTAGGTTGGCTTGTGCTCCCCTTTTCACATTCACTTACTAAGCGCATGCAAGTCATCACTACCATGAATCCCATTGTCAATGTTACCCTTTCATGTTTGTGAGGCATCCTATTTTGTTTTGCATCACTTGTATTCACATCTTTCTCCTCCTCCCCTCCTCCCCCCATCCAAGGTCCCCATCTCTGCCACAGATGAAGGTCTTGTTTATCAATTCTACACAAGGACAAGATTTTGGCACTTTGACTACTATGTCAGTCATTTCTGGACGGGTGTGTGAATCTCATCGAGTGGGAGTAATAGGTCTGGAAGAAGAAAAGAAGGCCCTGAAATTACTGTGTTCACATCCAAAACAGCGCATTCACCTTGAGCCGTCTCAGTGTTCGATACAAATCTAAGGAAATGCAAGGCTGTAGAAAAACTCAGCTTGTTTTGCCTGACACAACCAAAGTTAAGCTTAATGCTTCATGGGAAGCGCTCGTGAACCCAACCAAAATGGAGGCACTTCTGTGAGCTTTCGCGTGCCAGCACTGCATTAATCTATACCCGGGGTGAAACAGATCCTCTGATATATGCTCCGGATGCCACCAACAGTGGTGGAGAATCGACCAGCAACGTGAACTGGGCTCTGAGCTGCATTTGGGAGAGGCAGCGCCTGGGCAGGGGAAGGTTGTTGAATCCCCCAAGATGATGGTAGCGAGCCTGAGAACACCTGCAGGGGCATGCAACATGCATCGTCCATCCCAATCTCTGCCTGGGTGCAAGTAACAAACCAGGGGGCACCTGAGATAGGTGAGGGGGTGCCGGGGGAGCGCCAGGGCCAGTGGAGTATGACTGGCTATCGCTGCCGGGGCAGCCGCTGCGTGCTAGAACGGAGACATCTGCTGCTTGGTTACTGATCTGAAGGGAGTGGGAGGCGGCCTCAGTCCTGCGCACTGGAGGATTGGCTGTTCCGATTGATAAAGGGTTGCCCTGCGCAGGCTGCTGCAGCAATCGCTGTGTGAACGGCTAGACGGGATGAGCGTCAGCTGTCCTCCAATCTGCTCTGTGAGATCCTGAAGCATTGCAACATGTTTTCTGTGTTCCTCAGGCTCGCTCCACTGATTGAGGCACACAGGTCACAACTCTCCTAGTTGCTGAGCGCCCCACATGCGGTCCCTGCACTGAGTGCTGTGTCACCTATCACAGTGTATTCTATTTGCCTTTGGAGGACAGCATGGCCAGTAGTTGATTCCTTTTTTCTATCGCTGGTGTGGTGGGAAGGTGAAGTGCCCAGAAGCAGGATCGTAGGAGGCCCTGAGATGGGGAAAACTGACAAACATCCGATAAAATTGCACTTTGAGACCACTCCTCTTTCCAGGAAGACTGGCACAGGAACAGAGATGCCAACTGTCTCCATTGTGGAGTGTGCCAACCAAAACGTTGTGACGAATCAACCTGCAGATATGAGGGAGATCTTGCTACAGCTCAAATCTGGCATTGGCGGGATTCACTCGAAGTTGGATTCCCTAACCAGTAACCAGGACCTCCTTGACAAACAGGCTGCTTGAATTGTTGAAGCGGAGACCAGAATATCAACCCTGGAAGACGCAGCTGACTCCACCTCCTCCAGGGTCAAAACGCTGGAAGAGCCTCTTCGGGCAGTATTGGCCAAAAACGAGAGCGTCGAGTGCCGATCACAGAGGCACAACATTCGGATGATTGGGGTGTGCAAACAGGGGCCACAGGGGCCATGGAGCAATTTGTAGAGAAAATCTGTCGAAATTGTTGGTCCACAAGAATTATCACCTTCATAGTGGAGCACGCACACCAGATACCTGCGACTAGGCCTATCCCTGGTGCCCACCAAGGCCAATTATCACCAGGATTTTGAAATGTAGAGACTGGCACACTATTCTCTGCCACACAGGATCAAGGGTAATCTGGTCCATGACGGGGACCGCATACAGATATTCTCGGATTTATCTGCAACTGTTCAGGTGTCCAGGATGACGTTCACTGGTGTGAAGCAAATGCTTAGAGAGAAAAATGGCCAATGCTCCATGCTATTTCCCGTCAAGCTGCAAATGCAACACAATGGGAAGGTGCATTTTTCACCTTAACGGATTCGGCAGCCGCCTTCGTCAAAAGATTGCGTGGGGCAAAGTCTAATGAAGATTAACAACCCTTAAAAGCATGGGACCAGAAATGTCTAGCTGCCAGTGTTGATGAGCCAGCACTCCTGTTACCCTGGAAAGGTAATATATACCACAAGATGATGTATTGATTTGGTGTACATGTTAGGCAGTGTTGGCTCCTTGGTCGGTATGAGCGACCTCAGTGTATGCACCACTGTTATTGTTAGACTGGGTAGGGGTTTGGCTTTATCGGGCAAATTGGGATTGCCTGTGGGGTGGGAGAGTGATTGTTCGGGTCAGTTTTGTGCAGGGCTGGAGCAGATTGATCACAGCTACACTGGGACACATGTCATTCCTCAGGTACAGCTTCACTTCAAAGGGAGCATCTGGAAAGGGAAACATGGTGTCAGTAAGGTTGCGCTTTGTTCGCCGGGTGACAGTTGGCGATGTAATCGCTCTCTCACAATCCCACAGTGATAATGCACCGACGACCATGTTCCTCCCAACTGTCATTTAAGTTAGCCACCTGGAATGTCAGGGGTTGCAGCCCTCACAAGCCTAGGTGATCCTATTGTATAGGAAGAGGCACAATATTACTGCCGCTTTCCTAGAAGAAACACACCTGATACAATCTACTGAATCCAAATTCACAACTCAGTGGGGATGTCACAGGTACTTCCCCATGAGATCCTCATATGTACACGTGGTAGTGATTTTAATTAACAGAACCCAAAGGTTTAAACTAAAGATAGTCCTGGGAGATATTGAAGGGTGATTTTTCATGGTGAGAGGAAGGGTGGAAGAGGTATCTCTCACCTTTCTTATTTGATATGCTCCTAACACAGACTGTGTCCAGAAATGTATGATTGGGTTGTTAATGCAATGGAGGATGGGGAAGCCTTTGTTACAATATGTGGGGGCGATTCTTATTATCCTCAACCTCATCGTGGAGAGAACTTTGTGGCAACTCACAGTGGAGTCCAAATCTGCTGAGAAAACCTATCACAGCACTAACAATAAAGTGCTGCTAGCGGATTTAGAAAGGGAATTGGCGTACTTTAGGGAGAATGCGGCAAGGGAGGTGAAATTGCTTGGGCGATACCAGCAGCTGCAGGAATATAGGGAGGGACAATGGCCGAGTGACCTCTTAGCAAGGTTGGTGGCGCCAGGAGAAAGAATTGACATCATTCACAATGCGGACGGTGAGTGTAAATATATTAATGCATACATTGTTGAGGTGTTCTTAAGGGATATCAAGATTTGTATGTGACCAGAGGGAATCAACCAATGGGACATATCCTGCAGTATTTGGAGGACATCGAGCTCCTATGGCTATCCCCAGCTCATCAGGAGTTCCTAGGTCAGGACAGAACGGTTGAGATCGCAGAAGCGATTAAAGGCCTGGCAGGCTCAAAGGCCCCCAGCCTGGAATGGCTTCACCAGGGAATTCTATAAGACTTTTGCCAATGTGCTGGCCTCACATCTTCTGATAGTATATGTGGAGGCTGGAAAGACTAGAGGTGGTATCTGTATTTCTGCCCCCTATACAGTTGGGATAGAGGCACAGCGTACCCCAGCCAAAGTTCTCTAATGTGTAGCAATGGACGAGCAAACAAAGTTGAGACTCAAGGGAGGTGACGCGTGCAGGTTCTTGGGTACACTGAAGCCCCATGCCCCCACCAAAGGAATATCCCACCCACTAGATTATGTGCTAACACAGTTCTTGAATATAAAATAAGTTTCAGGTGAATATATACATCAATAAATAACACACCTTGCACTCAGGCAATACTATCATGATAATGGCAAATATTTACACTTCTACGTGTTACCACAATATACTTAGATTCAGGTAAAATGCACCAACTGCTGACAGTTATTAAAAAGCATAAGAAACATTCAGCAATGTGTAACTTCATAAATATCAGTGTAGGCAGGTAATAATTAGGAACATTGAAAGAAAGCTTTCTTTATGATAAACAATGCAATGCTGTGTGAATATCCCCCCAACCTATAATGAAACATTAGGGTGATCTTCATCTTGTATATTACAGCCCAGTCCAAAGATGTTCAATAATACTCTGTTTCTTTTTCTACAGATCCCACTATCACAAAGTACCTGGGAAGCTGCAGGAGAACAGAATCCAAGATGAATCTGGGACCCCTGGATGAATCCTGAGGATAGAATATGCTATCCCTTATCACAGTACCTTGGGTGCCTTGGCAGTTACTTGGCTTTACTCAACAAGACCCCTCAAGGATGGACCCCCACACCTCCACCCTTGGAAGAAGGGGTCACTGGGATGTCAGTGTCGAGAAGAAGAAAAGAACCAAGCAGTGTCAGAAAGGCAATATCTTCACAGGGGTCTCCGTTGGTGGGTAGATACTCTGGCTGTGGATGTCCCACAAAGGTGAAATGTGCTGTGGACCTCAACAAGGCCTGGCTGAAGAAGAGAAGACCCTTGGTGGCCTTGGATGACTTTCTGTGGTGATGAGTGCAGTGATAGAAGTAGGTGTCGGGTTTCAGGCTTTTGCGGTTTACCCACTTTCGGTTCTTTGGTGCTGCAGCCACAACATAGACCTCAGGATGGCTTCTAATGACCTGGACATGACCACTGTACTGCACTGCAGACCTTCACAAACTCTGGAAACGCTGGACATCTTCTTTTGATTTTGGTGGTGGGAAACCCACCGGCGGGCACTCCACTGCAGGCAGTGACGCTTGGCCTTCTCCGGCGTGGGCAGATGTCATGGCAGGGATTCCCCCTGAAGGATTCTGCAATGGTTTGGAACTTTTGCAGCTCCGGGTGTCAAGCAGCACTATGCAAGGGCACCCCCCTCTTCTGGGCAATACTCAGCAACTTGCCTTCCAGCGGTCACAAACACGTCTACAGAGCCTGGGCAACACAGATGAACTTCTTTGCTTCAAGAGGTTATTATTATTATTAAATAAATAAACAAACAAACAGACAGTAGGCACACAGGACTGGTTTATAGGACCCTGAGCGAAGAGCAGCAGTTGCAAGATTTCCCCTTGTCGTAACGGGAAGAGGTCACCTATCAGGGTCCGCTCTGGTTCAGTCTTTGAATCAGCACAGCAGCTTTCGGATTAGATGAAGGGATACAGCCGCAGACTTTTTCCTCCAGCTGGATTCCAGGATGTAAGCTGAAGAGGACTTCTGCTTAAGGTTTTTTGTTTCAGCTTCTGACAAGGTGGTGAGTGTGAAGCCCTCAATTATACAAAACACTCCACATTCAATCAGCCTGGGTATCCCAAAAGTGGAGGATACCTAGAGCCACTGTCACATCAGCATGTAGCTGCAACAAGCCCATACCCTGCTCTGTGGGCAACACACATGTACCCAAAAACATACAATCAGGGTACAATGATGTACCCCCAATACATGGGTGCCCTAAGGGTTTCCCATGGGTACTGTTCACCAAGAACAAACAGAAGAGCTGCACTGCCATGGGGGCCAGCCTGGACTCCTGTGCCGAAAATAAGCAGAATACACAGTTTAAGGAGGTGTAGGACAAGGAGGCCATGTCCCTCCAATGTATTTCCAGCATCACAGAGGTGGTGGACAGCGGGGCGCTCACTGGTACTATGAGAGTCTGCCATCACTGTAATATTGAAACCTGGGAAGGAACCGGAACAGTGCGCTTTCTACCATCCAATCTCCCTGATCAACGCGGATAGTAAAATCTACTCTAAATTGCTGGCCGCGAGACTCTACCCATTCATGCAGAACTTAATCCTACCAGATCAGTCAGGGTTCATTCCTAGGAGCAGTGTGTCTTTTGGGCTCCAGAGATGTTTTGGGTTTTTAAAAAGGCATACTCCTACGTCCCGTCCCTTTTCCTCCATACTTGTGGGACATCTCTCTGTCCTGTGGTACGGGACCGGAGCACTTTCTAAAAAGCATCTACATTTTTTTCAAAAATGTGTCCCTCCTCTCTTTCCTGTGCGGGGCCCGGCACGCGCCGTAACCCCGCCCACCTTGGCTCCGCCCCACGCATCGCCCATCAGTCCTTTTCTCCGCAAGATCGGGGCCGGACGCACTTGCATCCTCGGAAGATTTTCTTCCCTGTTTTCCTCTCTGGCTCTCACTAACGTTCGTTTACTAGTCTGTCTATGTCTTTTAAACTAGATTTTCCAGACTGTTCATCGTGTCACCGTCGCTTCGCGAGGGCGGATCCCCATCCTCTTTGTTTAGAGTGTTTGGGTCCGGAACACCATTGGGACTCCTGTTTTTACTGTGACTCCCTTTCGGTCCGGGCACTTCAACGTCGGTTGGAGCAGTGGGAGGAGGTGTTCCCACAAACTCCTCCTTCTCATTTTCAGGCGTTCATCGACGAGAAGAAACGCCTGGTACGTTCTTTACTTTTCAGAGCACCCCGACCAGGGGATACCTTCCCAGGTTCCTCTCGGGCCCGGAGGGGCGTTGATCGCTCTGTTACCGGGGTTCGCCCTGAGGTGCCTGTCGGGCCTAATAATTCTACCAGAGTTTTCTCCGAGGGTCTCCGTAAGGGGCCTGTGTACACCGGAGTACGCTCCGAGGCCCCTCCTGTGGGGGCTGTTTGTAGGCCCAGTTCTACTGAGTCGTGGGGTACCGGAGCTTGCTCTGAGGCCTCTCTTTCGGCTTCCCTCAAAAACAAAACCGGGGTGCGCCCCAAGGCCTTGGCTGGGCTTGTTGTTACCGAACGGATGTTCGAGGCACGTGCCGATAAGGCTTTTACCGGGCCTAAGTCCGAGGTCCCTCGTACAGAGGCTAAGGCTACCAACAGTTCTGAGGGGCCGGGCAAGGCCCTGTCGGTGAAAGCGGTTGCTCATCGTTCCCGCTCTTGTGGTGACACCGGATCTGTTGATGGGGCAAAGAAGAAAGGTTCTTCTTTTACCGGCAGTGCCGAGGCCCTTCCTTCGAAGGCTCAGTTGGCAGTTGGTATGTCGCAGAAACATTCCAGGCCTCATAGTACCGGCTCTGCCGAGGTTCCTTACATTAAGGCTAAAATTAAGACCCCTGACCCATCGACGGGGACCCCTGCCTCACTTCCTCATTTGCCGCAGTTCCCCTCAGATGAGGACGAAATGGTGGCCGTTCCACGACCACGGCGGCCATTTTAGGTACTACCCCTACAACTACGCCATCGGCCCCTGGTGTACGGTTCGGTCCTTTGGGTGAACCTAAGGTCCCTTGTGCGCATCCTTACCAGCCGTTTAATGATTGGAACGCACGGATGCCTCTTCCGCACAATGTTTCGTTGCCCGTGGGGGCGGCTCCCTTGATTTATGTGTTTAGACGTCGGTGGAGGGGCTGGTGTGGCATCCTTCTCCGTTACGTCCCTGGATTTGTCCAACTCATGAGAGGTCTCCTCAGGTTCCGAAACAATCTCCTGAGGACGCCTTTTTCGGTAAATTTCAAGCGCTTATGCGCACCGACCCCATGAGGGAATATTTCAAAGGGCTTTTCAAGGAAATATGTCCACCTGCGCCTCCGGCTCCACCTGTTCCTCCGGTGGTTCCGCCGGCCCCTCCCTTGCCAGTGGTGCCTCCCCCTGCTCTTCCGCCTTTGCCACCATTGTCCCCCCAGTGGACAAGGCAGTGCCTGACACGGCTCAGCAGGATCCTGACCTGTCAGATGGCCCTCAAGGCGATCAGGACAACGAGGACCTTCCCCACTCTATCAGAGCTTTCCATGACCGGTTGCTGGACATGATGAGTTTCTTAGATGTTCCGGTGCCCGAGGCACCCGCTCATTCTGGGGCGTTCACCTTGTCTCCCTTGGAGCGTACCGGCCTGTTCCTGCAGAAGGACCTTCTGGCCGAGGTCCGAAGAGTTTGGAAAAAGCCACACTCGGGACTTTTTGTCAATAAAAAGATTGGCGCGAGGTACAGACTGCATTCTTCGGAAGAAGTGGCCTTGTCGTCTTGTCTTCCTCCCTCCTCCACAGTGGTGGCTGCGGCTACGTTGCAATCCAGACCTGCAGCATCCTCTTCCGCGACGGCTACTCAGGTCTTGGGAAAGGAGGACAAGCTCCTGGACTACCTAGGGAGGAAAATCTTTGCCAATTCGGCCTTGCAGCTCAGGCAGGCCAATGCAGAATTGATTTTGGCGGGAGCTAACATGCAGATGTGGAAAGGTCTGTCGGAGTTTGAGGAGCACATTCCGGTCGAGAAGTTGGAAGATTTCAGAGGTGGCCTTTCCGATGCCAGGGTCTTGTCAAAGGATCTCCTGGAGGCTGCGGCTCATCACATAGACACCTCGGCTCGGGGCCTGATGCTTGGGGTTGATACCTCGCGGCAAGTGTGGCTGCGTGCCACTAAGTTTTCAAAGGAAGTGCAAGACAAGGTACTGGACCTTCCATTCGATGCTAAGGAGCTTTTTCACTCTTCTACTGATGTAGAGCTCACCAAAACCAAGGATAGCACTCAGACGGCTAAATCATTGTCTGTTCTGGTTAAAGCTCCTTTCAAATCCCAGAGACCGTTGTCGCAAAGTCATCCTTCCTCTGGTTTTAGGGGCTTCCTCGACTGCAAATCTCGCAGAGTGGATACTCCTGCCGGGAATAACCGCCGTAGACAACAGCGTACACGGTTTTTCTCTCGCTCCTTAGCCTCCTTTTCAGGTTCAGGTGGCACCGCCACCGATAAGCCTGCCAAATGAGGGTTTTCCGCGCTCGCACGAGACCCCGGTGGGAGGACGCATTGCGTCTCATTGGGAGGCGTGGCAGACCATCACAGAAGACAGATGGGTCTTGTCAGTCACTCAAGCGGGCTTCCACTTTCCTTTACCCCCTACCCCACCCCTCAACCCTCCTTTTCAGCTGTCGGGCTTACCCTCCCTCAAGGCCGAGGTTCAGAAACTTCTGCACCTCAGAGCTGTGGAACCCGTTCCCCTTGGGGAGCGAGGGGAGGGCTTTTACTCCCGGCTGTTTACGGTGCCCAAACCCAACCAGGCTGGCCTGCGCACCATCCTAGACCTTTTCCAGTTCAATCTTTTCCTACCCCAAGAGAAGTTCAAGATGATCACACCCGGCCAGATTCACTGCAGTTGGGCGATTGGCTCAGGGTGGTGGATCTTCAGGATGCGTACATGCATATCCTGATTTGGAATCCACACAGGAGATACCTCCGCTTCTCTTTGGGAGAGGAGCACTTCCAGTTTCGGGTGCTTCCTTTTGGCCTCAGCTCAGCGCTGCGTGTCTTCACGAAGATGATGTCGGTGATTGCAGCCTATCTTCGTCTCCAGGGTATCCATGTGTATCCCTATTTGGGCGACTGGCTCTAACGCAGCCCTTGTCCGTTGGCAGCAGCGGGCAACCTCCAGTCTCTCCTTCAGCTCCTGTTCCATCTTGGGCTGTCGGTGAACTGGCGGAAATCCTCCATGACGGTCTCACAGGACCTGACTTTCCTGGGTTTTCGTTGGAACGTGATCGACTGCCGAGTGTATCTGACCGGGGACAGAATGGCGGATCTGTTGGCCACGTGTCAGATGTTTGCGCAGTCGGAGAGCATGTCGGCCTGGTGGTTCCAGAGGCTTCTGGGCCTCATGGCCTTGTGTGTACTGGTTCTTCCTCTTGCTCGTCTCAAAATGAGACGGACCCAGATGGCTCTTCGGAGTTCCTGGCGTCAGCTGTGGACCCGGATTCCAAGCGGATAATGATTCCGGATCCCATGAGAGTGGACCTGGACTGGTGGTCATCTCTCAGCAACCTGTCAGTGGGCGCGGGGTTTCAGGACCCAGCCCCCATGGTAACGATCACGACGGACTCCTCCCTTTTAGGGTGGGGGGCCACGTTAGATCTTCTTCAGGTCTCGGACCTTTGGTCGACTCAGGACAAGCTCCTGCACATAAATCATTTGGAGCTTCTGGCGATCTTTCTGGCGCTCAAGGCGTTCAGACTGCTCATTGTCAACAAGGTGGTCCGCATAAGAACGGACAATGTGGTATCAATGTATTACATAAACAAGCAAGGGGGAACGAAGTCTCCCCCTCTCGTGGACCTGTCCATCCAGATTTGGGAGTGGGCCGTGCTTCATGGGGTCTGGCTGCTTGCAGTGCACATCCCGGGCCAGCTGAATGTCACAGCGGATGCCCTCAGCCGGCGGACAGTGGTCAGCTAAGAGTGGGAGTTGAAGGCGGAGATCCTCATGGATATTCTCGCGTTGGGGCACACCGCAGGTGGACCTCTTTGCCACGGCGGTAAACAAGAAGCTTCCTCAGTACGCCTCCAGAGGGGGGCTGGGAGCCTCCTCTCTGGGAGTTGCTCTCGAGATTCCATGACACAACATGAGAACTTACGCCTTCCCGCCTCTGCCCCTAGTTGATCGAGCAATTTGGAAGTTGAAGAACTCTGTGACTGTTCTCTTCTACTGATAGCTCTGTGGTGGCCGACCAGGTTTTGGTTCTCAGAACTTCAACACCTGTCGGTGTGTCCGCCGATTAGGTTACCAGTAACTCCCGATCTTCTTCACCAAGGGGAACAACAGATGTGGCACCCCTCCCCACAATCGCTCAACTTGGCGGCATGGTGCCTGAGTTCAAGTCTTTAGAGCATTTGAGTTTGTCTGCGGATAACATGCGCATTATCCAGGCAGCCAGGAAACCCTCGACCAGATCTCAATACAAGAGTAAATGGCTCAGGTTCTGTCATTGGTGTTTGGAGAAAGAGTTGGATCCGAGGGTGGCAACGATTGACACGGTGCTGTCCTTCGTATCCTCCCTAGCAGAGTCAGGGGTTCATGTTCTGTCTTGCAGGACTTATCTCTCAGCGGTTTCCGCTTACCTTTCTACAGACCGGTGTTCTTATTCTCTAACTAGCCCGGTGGTGAAGAGACATTTTGCTGGCTTGATACGCCTCTACCCACCGGTTCGTAGTCCGCACCCGCCTTGGGACCTAAATGTAGTCCTGACGGCGCTGTGCCATAAACCCTTTGAGCCAATGGCTACGGTTGACCTCAAGTACGTGTCCTGGAAAGTGTCCTTTCTGGTCGCCGTTACGTCAGCGAGGAGAGTGAGTGAGCTCCAGGCATTATCGGTGGAGCATCCTTTCTTGGTCTTTCACAAGGACAAGGTAGTCCTTCGGACAAACCCGGCTTTCCTACCGAAGGTAGTGACCGAATTCCATCTGAATCAGTCAATCTCCCTTCCAGTCTTTTTTCCGAACCCTGCCTCGGAGGCTGAAAGGGTTCTACACTGTCTGGACGTCCGAAGAGCTCTTAAGTTCTACCTGGACAGGACTTCCGAGCTTCGGAGCTCTTCTCAACTTTTTGTGACCTTCGGTAACCCTCAGGGCAGGCCGGCGTCTAAGGCATCTATTTCCAGATGGATTGCCGCCTGTATCACGGAGTCTTTCACCGGCCAAAAGCTGAAACCTCCTAAAGGTATCCATGCACACCTGGTGCGGGGCAAGGCAGCCGTGGTTGCTTTTCAGAAATATGTTCCCTGGGAGTCCATCGCTCAAGCAGCTACTTGGGCCTCCCCATCTGCTTTCTGGAAGCATTACTGCCTCGATATGAGCTCTAGAGCTGACGCTCAGTTTGGTCAGGCTGTGCTAAAGAACCTGTTTCAGTAAGGGGTATTTCCATCCACCCATAGTTCCTGTAAGGAGTGCTTGGGAATCTCCCACAAGTATGGAGGAAAGGGGACGGGATGTAGGTACTCACCGTAGTGACCACCTTACTCCTAGTCCGTAGTCCCCTTTCCTCCATACGCCCGCCCGCCGTACCCTCTAATAAGGTTCCTCTGTTATTGCTAATGGGTCTTGGACCCTGCGATAGAAAAAGACTGATGGGCGATGCGCGGGGCGGAGCCAAGGTGGGCGGGGTTACGGCCACGTGCCGGGCCCCGCGCAGGAAAGAGAGGAGGGACACTTTTTTGGAAAAAATTTGGATGCTTTTTACAAAGTGCTCCGGTCCTGTCCCACAGGACGGAGAGATGTCCCACAAGTATGGAGGAAAGGGGACTATGGACTAGGAGTAAGGTGGTCACTACGGTGAGTAACCTAGTAATTTCACTCGATAGAATGCCTGTTTATGTTTGTGGTACTTAATAAGATCAGGCTGGGGAGTCACTTTGTTTTAATGATGCCGGTACCATGCCAGTCACAGATAGCGCAGAATCATGTAAATGGAACACTATCAGACCCTTTGATTATGGGTGGGGTAAGTGACAAGGATGTCCCCTGTCACTGTGCTTTTTGCACTGGTCATGGAGCCACTATATTCATAGATTCATAGGGGTATCCAGCTGTACACACATAGGTTGATCATTTCTTTATATGCCGATTGTTTATTTGAGACCTCCGAGACAATATGGCTATTATGCAGCAAGTAGACCACTTCAGGAAATATTCAGGCCTACGTAGTAACCATGGGAAGTCGGTGGTCATTCCTCTCACAACGGTTACCCGGGTGACGGCTTCTGGGAATTTCAGGATGGCTACGGGCTAAGATGGGAGTGGAAAGATGTCAGATATTTGGGAATAGAGATAGTGAGAGACCCCCAGCTCTTGTTGAGGGAAAACTATGGTAAAGTGATGACCAACCTGAAAAATAGGTACAGAATTGGCAAGGGTTGTCTCTCGCTGATCGGGGGGGGGGGGTTGCGCTGATCAAAAGGGTAGTACTTTCTAAATGTTTATATTTATTTTTGAATATCCACCCGATCCTCCCGAAATCCTTTTTCATAGGTCTTAAAAGTACGTTGCTGGGTATGGTTTGGGCAAGTAAGCAGGCAAGAGTGAGATTGGATAGGTTAACTGTTCCTCTAACCATGGGGCAGAGGGGACTCGCGGCTCCCTGATTTAGAACATAACTATCTTGCTGCATAAGCTCATTATCTGTCCTACTGGTATCACGCTAGGCCTGACAGACTGCATGTTCAGGTGGCACAGTGGGTCCGGTGCTACTTAGGACGGTAAGTACGTGCAGGGCATGGAAGGGGATTGACTCGAGGCTAGGGTATGATATGCTGTATTCACCTTTGTTGCGCCGAGGTATGTTGGTGGGATGGGGATAACGTTCGAGAGAGTATTACTGGATCTGGCACCACAACTTGGGTTGCATACATTTGCTGGCCTTTATCATGAAGATGGGTTTCTCACATTTCTCACATTAGAAGTACCCCTTAAGTGCCAGGCTATTATACAAGTCTATGCAAAAAGGACGAGCACACTTAGTTTGCCAAGGACGAGAATGCTCGTCCTTTTTGCATAGACTTGCATAATATCGTGGCACTTAAGGGGTTAAGCTAACAAGAGGAGATGCAGAGTGGTTAAGTATACTGTGAGTGGTTAAGTTACCGAAAAAGTCACCAGTTGATACTTTTCAAATTCGTCCATCAAATGTATCACACGCCATCACAGCGACACAAGTTCTATCCCGCACTATCACACGATTGCCCCCGATGCATACAGCCCGAGGCGGAATTTGGCATGGCTCTGCCCAAAGGTCCAGGAGTTTCAGCGAAAGGTTTTTGGGGTCCTCACATAAATGACTAGGGAACATGTGGGAATATGTCCTATTGTGCCCCTTCTGGGATACACTCAGCCTGTCCCTGGGGTTGCTAGGAAACAGATAGGGCTCATGCTACTTCTGGTTTCGAAAAAGAGTAGCGATGACCTGGTGCGAGAGATCGGCACCAAGCTGGCAGATGTTGCATATTGTCATGATACGGAGTCTGAATTTATATGCACAAGACCGCTTAGGGCTTGGCCCTTGGATATATGGTCCCCTTACCGACAATACCTGCTTAGAAAACCTGACAATTTATTCCCGCAGGGCTCTGGGGAAGGAGTAAAACAACTAATTGGAGTGGGAAACTGTTGGAACCGGTTATAGGGTGCTCTCCTGATAGTATATGCACTCTGGTAATATTGCATCTGTCATGCTGTTGCACTGTAATGCTCTCTGTCCTTGTTAAGTTGTTCCATTTCTGTTAACTTAATAATGCAAAATGATTAAGAGTTTACAAAAAGAAAAGGAAAAAGCTTGATTTTCCATTAGTGAACCTGTGCCAAGAAGGTACCTGGTATGCAGCCCTGTATGTAGGTCATGTCTGACCACCAGATGGGGCCAGTCAGAGACAACCTTGCCTTATTGCTGTAACAGGGAAGGTTTTGTCCACGGAGGATAGAGGTTGACGACTGGTTCTGTTTGATGAACAAGCACTGTGAAAGGTGATACAGATTGCTGATTTCCCCCCAAAGGTACAGGTCAGATCTGGATAGAAAATCCAAGTGGCTCTTCGGTTTCACTGTAATCACCTGACAACAATAAGTGTGTGGGGCACAGAAGAACAAACCAGAGCAGAAAGGCTGTTTAGGTTATGAAACAGTGAGATGAAGAAACCATGAAATTTGTGTTTAGTATGTGGTCCTTTAAAAGGAGTTAGAAGTTAACATGTCCGAGAAACATAGAAACCATGGAACCAACATATGAATCTGTTGCAATGCTATGTCAACAATTCAGAAGGCCCTGTGCAAAGGACGCCAACTAGATTGTGCATCCTACCAGTTGCTTGACACTGGGAGCTTGGATTGAGCTTCTGTTGTATCTCAAGAAATAAAGCCTTCCCTGGATTCCTTGGAGTGGATCGCATGACCACAGCATTGATGACGTGGCATCAGGCCCAGGACACATGCTCACTCTTCCCAGATCTGCAGAGTCCCTTTCAGGTCAAAGACCTATGCTTTTTACTAAGGTACTTCTTTGTTCATAGGTATATGCCTTCACCACTCTGCTGGACTAAATTGACACTGCATTTCTTGTCTGGTTTTACTGCCTCACTTCAGTGTGTGATTAGAGCTCTTGCCTGCGCTTGATGCGGAGTACTGCACCACTCGGAATTCATTGCTTTTGCACTTCCCCTTCTGTTTTGGCTCCACCCATCACTTTACCCCATTGGAGTATGAGAGAAGCAGACATGTTTCCTGCTCAGCTCATTTAATCTTACTATTGCACCATTGATCATTACAGCGAGCAGAGTGTTGATTTTCGATCTACTCTGAATGTTCTTTGTGAACATTGAAAGAATTCTCTGCATGCATACAATCTAACGGCAACACAAGTTACCTTTGGAACCTCAGAACTGTCGGAATGCAGCAAATACATCCTTCTGTTCACATCTTACAGGTTGCTCAGATAAGAACTTTGTATTAGCCAACAAATGTGCATTTAATATTTCACAAAAGCACCTCATCACATATTTTCTGTACGTATTCAGGTATGTTTTGTTGCACTGTGGTAATGTGTTGTGGCACATCATAACAGCTACACCACATCCAAAACTGTGGGGCAAGTCTCCTCCTTCCCATTTCCCCAAAATAACACATTTTTCCTGCACTCAGGGTGCTCCACGGGCTGCCAATTACCCGACAGGCCATTTTAAAAGCTATGTGCATCACCCACCATGCCCTCCACAAGCAAGACCCAGAATTCCTCCAAAACAAAGTCTCTTGCTATCAACCTAACAGAAACCTCAGATCTGGCTCTGCACACCTTCTGGTGGTGCCCCCTTTCAATTTCACCATAATAGGAGGATCCACCTTCTCTCTCCAAGCACCCACAATCTGGAACTCCCTTTCAACCTCTGCCTCCTAGAGGACCACCTCGCCTAGAGGAAGGCCATTAAAATGTGGCTTTTCCCTCTTGCAACCTGACTTTCCCCCTCCCGTTCATGCCGACACAAAGATATCTAGGCCAGGACTCCATACCTGGCCTGTCCAGTGAATACTGCCCGAGCAAACGCTTAGGGCCTGAGACAAAGGGCAGCCCCACGATCAGCGACTTGGTCCCTGTCTTGTCCCCGAGTCAAGTCTTGTGTACAGCGAACACTCGCTCTCGTTGGCTCTACCAGGATGCTCCTGCCTTGTCGCCCAGCCAGGGGATGTTATCAGTGACAGTCCCCATCCGCAGCTTGCCCTTTTTGCCTGTGGGAGGCCCCATCCAGGCATCAAAACCAATCAACAGCAATGGCCAGGTAAGAGACAATGCCCTAACTCCCAGTGGTTGCATGCAGCCAGGTGACCGTCAAGGTGTAGGCACTGTGTTCTTTCAAGTTGATTGTCATAATGACCCAGTGTATCGACGCTAAGTGATTGCAGACTGCTAAATAAATATTCAGACATTTGGGATGTTTTTAACGGACTGTATGTTTAATGCCAATTTTACCCTTCTAATCCCCCCTTTATTAGTTTGTTTCCCCCTTGTCTTGTATATAGAAGTTGTTTACTGTTGCTGATATGTTAATGATTTTTGTTTAACTTGCTTGCTTGTTGTTCCATTTCACTGTTGTAATTTTCTAGAAAATCTAATAAACAATGTTTTTTAAAAAGAATGCAACCAGGCTCTCATCTATGGATTAAAGAATACAGCTAGTGTATTGATTCTATGTACCTGTGTAAACTAGTCGTCACTTTATTCCAGGTCTTTGCAGACTGCATCTACTATATTATTTCCAGGAGAACTCAGAATGTAGCCCTTGCTCTGAATTTAGTTGACCCTAGACTAGTCTTTATGGAATCAAAGCTGATTGAAGAAGCTAGCATGGATACTGATTCTAAGCAAAAAGAAGTCAGTTATCCAAGGTTTGAATCGAGAAGAACGTGGAGTACAGCCAGTTATGGAATCTAGACGAATGTTGATGGTAACCTTGCACAGGACCTAGGTGCATGTAGAATACAACCTAAGAAGTAAGTTCAGCCATCATAGGTATCCTGGGTCACTGTTTAGAATGTAGAAAATGGATTTAACCTCTCACTTTCCATGCACAGGGAAACTAGCCAAAGGCACGGCCACAGACTCGCGCGCATGAGCCATCATAAACCACTTGAAGACACTTAACACAACACCTCTGCCATAAGAATGCAGCTACCGTTCATGACAAAAATCTGATAAGCAGCTGCACACAATCTCTCTACTGCTCTCACATACCCCTCTAGACCATTTATGGGTATCCAGTGATTTTAACAAATAAAAAACAGAATGAATTTGAAATTAAACAGAAACAACAACAAAATTCTGAATTAAAAAAATGTATATATGTGGGGGTGGGGTTTTTAAACATGGGGAAACAGAGGGCTTAGGGGGCGAGATCCTTTCCCCCAAAAAACATATTTTGTTTCGCTAAAAATATATTATTTATTTCTTTATTCGTTAAAATCACATAGCATTATCACCACCAATCCACATGCCAGCTTGAAATGGGTGACTTGCAGGGACTTGGCCACCTCTCATGTCATCTTACTGGCCAATATGCACACATGCCTACTAGCACCTCCTCAAGTTTCTTCCCATACCTGGACTCCGATCCTCCCCCACTCCTCCCTCCAAGGGCGTTCAACCTACAGCACGTTGTGACCATACTAATGGTGAAAGGGGTTATACAGATGACGCATTACATGATCTTTCTCATTGGGACTCCCTGCCCCCGCTTTCCCTCTCTCACTCTTGCCGCTCGCCTTGGGCACTCTACCTTCGCCTTCCTGCGAGACAAAAAACCTTGGTGTCATCTTTGACTTCACTTTCTCTTCTCCCATCTCAGACATCGCCAAGAGGTCCCACTACCAGCTACACCTCATAAAAGGGACTGTTCCCTTTCTCAATTTCCCCCAGAAGCTCACTCTCTCCAGAGCCCTGGTTCTCTCCAAGCTGGACTCCTGCAACAGCCTCTTTCTCAATCTGCCTTCTTCTACTCTCTGCGCTGTGCAACTAATCAGAACAGAACTGCAAGACTTATCCTTGGCCTCAAGCCCATGGGCTGTATCTCCCCAGCCCTTACATTTCTCCACTGGGTCCTGGCGGCTGCAAGGATCAAGTTCAAGACCCTTTGCATTGTCCACAAGGTTTTCTGGGCACGGGGCCCGCACGACATCCAATGCTCCAAAATACCTTCCTTCTCAAGCCCTTCGCTGGGGTACCTCCAACTCTCTAAGGGTTAGACGCTTCTCCAGGCAGAAAGTGGGGGATAGAGCTCTCTGCTCTACAGGTGCCTCCCTCTGAAATGGCCTCCCTGCCCCTCTCAAACTTGAGCAGGGCCACCTGAAGTTCCAGAAGCAGCTCAAAACCTTTCCTCTTCTCTGCTTTCTCTCTCTCCCTGCCCTGCTGATCTACCTGACCTACCTGTCGGCTGTACCGACTGGTTACCTAGCTACCCTCAGAGTCTCACTCGGTACCAGGCTCTTTCTTGATCAGTCACCCTTGCACTGCCTCCGGGCCTACCCTGCACTTAGGAGCTGTAACTGTAATCCTACATTCCCTTGTTCTCCTTGCACTACCCAGAGCCGCGCTGTCCTGGCTGCACTTATTCAGAGCATTGCTGCCCTGTTTTCCCCTCCCCTCTCCCTTGCACTGCTCCCCTCCCTTTCCCGTTGCACTTCTCGTTCTCGCACCTGAATGACACAAGGCCTTGTAAGATCGTTTGTCTTGTCCTACTTCTTTCTTCCCTCTGTTGTCTTGTCGCACCCAGAAACACTTGTATACAGGCACGTTATAAATGACTTATCATATCATTACATACACTACAAATGGATACCATTGGCGTGCAACCATCTCCATTTCTTATTGAACCTGGTGAGCCTATAATTATTTTTAAAAAGGGGAACACGTTTTTCACTACTTATTTTATTGCTACTGGAGTAGATCTGCTCAATACAACTCAGAAACCTCATTTAGTACTGCATAATCTGGGTGTAGAAGCACGATATGTTTATGATTTACCTGAACAGAATTCTAGTCCGAGGTTATTGATGAATTTGCCACTTTGTATTTAGAAAAACATGATGGCCCAAGAATTAATATAGTGTTAGAGCGACACACATTCTTCACTAGAACACAAGCAAAGTCCGAACGTGTAGCTGCCTATGTCACAGTGCTCAGAGGCCTTCCTAACACCTGAGAGTTTGGGGATATTCAAAAATCCCATAAGGGGCCAATTGGTCAGGTATACCAAAATAAAGAAACACTAATATCTTAAGACCCTTTCCTTAGATGAAGCTGTAAGCATTTCACAGAGTATTGAGCACACTACGGAGTGTGTCAAAGAAATGTCTATTAGGAATGAAAAGGATGATGCATGGAGTAAGGTTACAGAGATTAACCAAGTGATGTCTAGAAGTGCTAATAAATATGGTTTCACTACAAAACACTGAGTGAAAGGAAGAAGAACATGTTTCCAGAAACACGACAAATAAGTGTTATAGATGTGGAAGCTACAACATACTGCTAACAATCCTGAACTTCCAACAAGAAATGTGTCTTGTAAAAAATGTGGCAAATGAGGACATTTTGCAAAAGCTTGCAGGGCTAAGCAATACAGTGGATACAAATCGGTTAATTTTCAATATCAAGTCTGACATATAAGAGTGTGATAGTGATAACCAAGGTGATGATGGTTCTCAAGATTTCATCGAAATGGGTGACATATTTAGAGGCTATGGTTGTCACTGTGGTCTCCTTATAAAATCCTTTCTTAAAAGATATTGGTGGAGGTTCTAGGGAAAGAAGTAAAAATGTTATGTGGTACAAAAACATGGGTTTTTCATTTTTGATTTTCTGGAAGGTTTTGCACCACATTAAGATTAAGGGTTTAACCCATTTGCCTGGGTATATGCAGTGGAGAAGGGTGATAAGCTGTTTGGTTGGAGGGATTAAAGGAAATTGAGTATTAAAACGGATTTCACTGCAAGCAAACATGTGACGATGTAAAGTGCAAAGATGAGTGGGAAACAGAATTTCCTGGAGTGTCTTCTGATGATTTAGGATATCTGAAAAGAGTTGAACATCATATCATTTTGAAATGCAATGGCATGGCAATTGCTAATAAAGTAATGAACGTGCCATACTTAGTTACAGAGCCATTAAAGGAGGAACTAGAGAAACTAGTTAGCACTGGGGCGATGGGGGAAATCGAATCCTTCAAGTGGCTTTCTGTCAGGTTCTCTTGTTGGTCCTCAGCGCAGAAGCAGCATGAACACCTACCTCCCCCAGGCGGTCTTGGCGCCTGGTTTATACGAAGCTCAGGCCTCCGCGACCCCCTGAGGGAAAGAGGGTTAGGGTCCTTGGACTGGATAGGTTTCGGGAGAAGAGGATCACCGGATAGAGGGTTAGGAAATTGGTTAGGGACAGGTAGGGGGAGTTAAGGGAAACATGCTCCAGGGCTCTTGTCCTGAGAGCCTTGTTACAACTCTTACAATTACAAAATCACTCTTATTTTTTGGCTGAGGTTCTTGCACTCAGTTGAGCATCTGCACTGAGTTTACCCCTTGCCAATTAGTTATACTGTACAATGTTCACACCTGGAACCCCTGAGGGACTGCTCCCAGTTGTAGACAGCACTGAGTTGCCCCTTCACAATTCGTACATATAAGTGTAATATCAGTATTCACACCCACTAAATCATAGCATGAATATAACTGCTGGATTGTGTTGCACAAAGTTAAAACATAAATCGCATAAAACAGAATGGTACACTTAGCTTGGTGTTCGTGTCCATATGGTTAATGGCAATGTTCGGAGGTCGGGGCTCGCAGCCTCGGGGTGCCAGAAGCGGCGTTAATGCCTGCCAAGAAGGAAATAATTAGTATGGCCTTTCTACTATGCTCCTATCCAAGCACACGACTTTCACATTAGTACCAATGCACGAGAAGCGTGCTGCGCCACATGCGGTTAGTGTTTTATAGCACCGGGTATCATGCGAGAACTCCCTCGGATCTCCCAACGTGTCATGCGGGGTAACCGGGGTCCCTCCCACACTGGTCCATGCACTGTGGGGTCCGATTTACGGATATCGTTACAGGTTTACTTATCTCTTGTCTGGCGGGGCCGCAACAGGAGTGCAGGCGAGGTCTGGCAGATGCTGTGTCCGGAGGTCGTCGGAGATGCGTCCGCCCGGAGGAAAGTACGAGCGCAAACAGATTCGGGATGTTCGCGCATGCACAGGAGTTCTTCCGCGCATGCGCGTAAGTCTGGGCGTCGGCTCCAGCCTCGTCAGGCCCTGTGTGCCTGTTTCTTGGAGCTGAGGTTTCTGGGCTGCCGGGGCTGTAGTTCTGGAGGCTGAGCATGCTGGGAAGTGCGGTTTCTTCCTGTCTTGACTTTCTCCTGACTTTCTTTTCCGTGTGCAGCACCAGTGACACCTGCAATGGGGACAAACATGACATCTGGTGCTCAAAGTGGCTCCAACCACCCCAATTACCTTTCCTTGCCCACGCTTTCTGACACTTTCCTCCCATTGTGGCAGTGACCAAAACCAATGGAAAGATTAGGATGGGCATCAATCTAAGGCACCTAAATCAATCCAACCTGGTTGATCGCTATCCTCTTCCTACCATATTTGAGGTTTTGGCCATGCTGCAAGGTGTTAAAATGTTGAGTGTGATTGATCTTTCATCAGCCTACCATCAAGTTAAATTGTCAGAGGATTGTAAACATCCTCACCCCTTTCATTACACCCGTTGGCTCATTCCACTTCAAAGGACAACAGCAGGGCTTGCCTGTGCAGCGGACATGTTTCAAAGAGTCACGACTAAAGTTTCAGAAAAGGTAGCACGAATGTCCAGATATTGAAAGTGGTGCTGCAGAGATTAATGGCCAATGGATTAACTGTGTAGAGAAGAAAGTGTAGAATTGATTTTAAGGAAGTTGAATATTTGGGTCATATGTTATCAAAAGATGGAATCAAGCCCAAAATAGATTAAGTGGAGAACATAGTTAATAACAACAATTGCCTCCGGACTGCCCCATAGGTCTCCCCCTCTAATCCGCTGCTGTGCTCACAACAGCTGTCTCGCACCACGTGGAGCACGTACTCCGTGGTTTTGAGAGTGAGTCTGCCCCCGAAAAAGATGTCCACCGCCCGATGAGCCACGCAAATGTGTTTATGCTGGTTGCCTAGCAGCCTGTTCATGTTAGGCCTCTTAGCCTACCAGGAGACACCGGAGGCGGAAGCCGGTCCCCCAAGACAAAGGCCCCATAGACAAAAGCCCCCGTGTCTGTGCCACCAGTCCCTACACTCTCCCGCCAGGGCAGGAGCCCCGACACCTTCACCACAGCTGTAGGCGCAGCTTTACTGCTGGAGCACCATCACCGCCCTAGCTGCAGGTCCAGCATTGCCTGTGCTCATCTCCCTCAGCCACTGCATTGAGTGACCAGCTGGTGCCGACAACAATTGCCTCTTGACTGCCCTCTCCCCCTCTAATCCGCCGCTGCGCTCATAACAGCTGGCCCGCACCACATGGAGTGTGTACTCTGTGGTTTTGAGGGTGAGTCTGCCCCCAAAAAAGATTACTGCCGCCCGATGAGCGGCGCAAATTTATTTATTCTGGTTGCCCAGCAACCTGTTCACGTTAGGCCTCTTAGCCTACCGGGAGACACAGGAGATGAAAGCCAGCCCCCACGACAAAGGCCCCTTAGACTAAGGCCCCCGTCTGTGCCTGTCTGGGCCGTTACAGCCGTAGGGCACGCCACACTGCCCACACGAATCTGCCAATCCTAGTTGTCACTGGGAACCCCGTTTTATGACAAATGCAAACATCTTGTCACCGCCGACATCGCCTTCATATGAACTGGAGCTCAAAATTGCCAATCACTATCCAGAACCTCCTTCACACAAACAGTAACATGCAGTACGCGTACCAAACTTACATGCAGCCATATGCAAACGTTATTACGCTCCAACCGAGAGCACTCTGTATGATCCATATTGTGACAAATGTTTCAAATATAAAGTCTATACACTACTATTGTATGGCACCAGTTTTGTAATAGCTAGCTAATCTTTCTAGACTTAGAATGGTGAAAATACTTGCTGTTAGTTTGCCGACCCCATAGTGTAGTGCCTTTCACTCTGAATGACACTTTATCAGTATTTTAGTATATTGACACTACCAGATATTCATAGACCCAAACTGAACTCTGTATGTTAGTGCTACACAGTTCCATACCTCACTTGCACTAGATTCCAAATAGAGTATACACTATACTAGCAGTCAATACGATACATTGAGAACTCAAGACTTCTAGCTTGCCTGTGAATGGTTCTCGGCCCCAATGTGTCAGCAAACTACCAGTGTGTGAACCCTTTGCCTTATACTCTGCATACCATGTACAGTATCCCTTATTAGACACCACCTGCTATGTGTATGAGACTGTTTGCGAACTATTTTGTGCATTAATTGCATATCCTATATGAGTGCTAAACTGACACCACAAGTCATGTACTACCTTCTGACCACAAGACTATCTAACCTTCAGGTGCTTAAAATATCACCTGCATCATCAATACCAGTAATCACATTAATTTTGGTAATCCTAGCTAATATTTTTTCAAACAGTACAACAACCTATATCAGAATGTCATCCCAGCATAAACCTGGGTTCTCACTAACCATGTGCACAGTACTTCCTCTGTAAGAGTCTATTACCCCAATCCCATTCCTGCCACCGTGTCTCCCAGACTCACCTATTCAACGTTATGCTACCAGACCCACCCCCAATCATCCTTGCTCTACTATCTATAGAAATCTAAGGCTTGGATCGAGACTAGACTTTGACCATCTATTACCTTTTTACAATAGTACTAATCTAAATCATCCACCGGTACAGACAAAGAGAACGAAAACCAGTGCCAACACTAAAATCAAGAACCACTGCAAAAATACTATCTCACCCCTGCCTACCGAACCAGATATCGACCCACCTCATATCAAAGGGGCACTGATAAACGCTAGGTCTATGGTAGCCCATGTGTTAGACATCGGAGATCTAATTACCTCTAACCAATTACATTTCTTAGCAATAACTAAAACTTGGCCGCATGCCGCAGCATGCCCCTCACTGTCACCAGCAGTACCCAACAACTATACCTTACTAAGGTCAGACAGAGAAAGCTCCTGAGGAGGAGGTATTGCTTTCATCGCTAGAGCTAATTTAGGTCTCAGAGTACTCCCTCAATTCACATTCCCTTCAGGAGAACTCCTTACAGTCAAATTGTCTCTCTTACCAGCAGGCACCATAACCCTGCATCTTATGTACCAACCTATATACCGACCTCCCTGTCCAATCTCATCCTTTGAGGAAGATACCACTTCTCTACTCACCAGCAACACAAACCCCTGTTCTCAGATTGTACTTCTAGGTGATTTCAACCTTGGCCTTAATGACCCTAATGACAATAATGCTTCTACCTTTGCAAATACTATCAGTGAACTTGGCTTCACCCCCCGTATCAATATGCCAACACATAACAAAGGAAGAACTTTAGATTGGCTTGCTGACTTCAATTGCAATACTAATATTACAGGTAATGAACAATGTGCCTGGACGGTCCATCATTTGATGACTTTCTCAATACCGGTCAGGTCACAACCCACCATTAACCCTATGCCCCCCACCCCCTGCACTAACTAGAAATAAGTGTAATATCACCGTGGACAGTTTATTGCCACTACTCCACCCCATCACTAAACCTAAACTCACAAGCCTAGACCCAACAGCTTTAGTGGAACTGTACAACAATACGATTAATCCAGCAATTGACAAGGCAGCACCTTTAAAAATGCGTAAAGAGAAATCTCTAGCGCAACTTAATCCTTGGTTTACGCCCAACCTTAAAGTCTTACGTAAAAAGAAAAGAAGTGCAGAAACCCTTTGGAAGACCAGCCCAAAGGATGTCAGCAAAGAAAAATGCACTACCATATCTAAACAATACAAGAAGGAGATAGCCCAAAAGAAAAAATAAAGCTTCAACAATAGGATTAACAAAGCTAACTGGAGTACTAGAGAGCTTTTCAACATCCTAAAAGAGTTAGAGTCGCCCCTAGCCCCTACAGAAACGTGCACCAAGGATAAGACCTGGTGTGCCAATATTCAAATTGTACTAGCCAATAAAATCTCACTTCTCCAAGGGAAAATTGAAAACAAGAAACTAAAATCTAAGGATCGGCCCACTCCAGAATTACACCTAATTCAGATGAAACCATGCAACCGTTTAAAATTTTCCCCTGTCTCCACACAAGAAGTTGCTGAAATAATATCTTCATTAACACCTTCCAGATGCCAAGGTGAGTCCTGTCCTGCACCCATAATAAAAGAGGAAGCTAGGGAACTAGTGCCATTCATCACCACCCTCATTAACACTTCATTGAACTCTTGCACCGTCCCTTCTAATCTAAAAGACGTGTGTGTCCTCCCGCTATTAAAAAAAACCCAACTTAGATCCTAACATACCCACTAATTACAGGCCTATAACTTCTGTCCTGTTCCATTTTAAAATCTTAGATTGAGCCGCCTATCTCCAGATTCAGCCTTAGCTGGAAACTAATAATCTCCTAGGTCTGCGCCATTCTGGCTTTAGACCTAACTCCGACTAGAATTGAAGAATCAAATGGACAGCCTAAAGGACAATGGGAAACTTGCTATCCTCCTCTATTTAGATCTCTCAGTTGCATTTGACTTACTCAACCACAAGGTCCTTTGTAACCATCTAACCGCAGCAGCACACTTTTCTCAGGAAGCCACAGCCTGGATTCAATAATTCCTTGATAATTGTACTATAAGAGTCTTTTCACCTAACGCCGCAGCAGAGCTCATACCCATCACATGTGGAATCCCACAAGGGTCATGTGTCTCGCTGACATTGTACAATATATTCCCTAAGCTTCTATTTGATGATCTTCATAGTCTGGGTGTCATCTACACTAACTATGCATATGACACTCTGATTCTCATCCCCATCACTGTCGATCATGAAACTAACTCCACCCTATTAAATAAAATACATCTGACGATTCAAGCATGGATGGCCACCCACGGCTTATGTCTGAACGACAACAAGCTTCTCCTTGTCTGATCCACAGTAAGACTAAATAATAATAATAAGTCAGCAGTTCAATTCTTTCAACATCGACGGTAACTATATCAAAGTTTCTGAGGAACTGAAAACCTTAGGCTTTTGCCTTGACTCAGCTCTAAATTTAAAGAAATGGATTATTGACACTGCATCTTCCACTGCTTACACCTGTAAATTAATTAACGCGTGTAAACCATTCATCTCAACAGACAGTTGTTACATATTGGCAAGAGCCGTAATTTGATCAAAATTAGACGACTGTAATGCCTTATATCTATGCTCAAGCAGCTATAACCTGAACAAACTACAAATACTACAGAACAACGCCTTAAGAAGTGTGTTCAACATTTCAAGAACGCAGCATATTTCAGATATCGGACGCAGTTCAAACTGGCTTGCAGTTAAAGATAGAATTAAATTAAAAACGTTAACCTTCACGCACAAATGTCTCACTAATTCTTCCCCTAAATATCTTGTTGACAGATTTGTCAAAAAAACCTCAGTATGCCCTGCCAGAACTATACACTCACACTGCTTGAATGTACCAAGATTTAAATTACAAAAAGCAGTTGGAAGTAGCTTTCCAGTGATGGCCTTTAAACTATGGAACTCACTACCAGTTGACCTAAGAGTAGAATCGTCCTACTTTACCTTTGCGAAGAATACGAAATCCTGGTTCCTTTCCTCTGAAGTATTATGAATATACTATTCTGACCACCTGAAGATATCTGTATGAAATAGTTGTATATACCTGCAATTTATTGTAACTATTGCCTATGTGTTTTTTCTTGCTGTCTTTGTATTTGTATTTGTATTTTGTTTATTTACATAGCGCGCCGGGCTCATGGGCATCTGGGCACATATCATAGGAGGCAAAGTTACGATTACATACATGGGATAGAAGACTCTACCAGCTTACAGTAAACATGCAGGTAGGGCTCCGGTATGACACAAATATATACAATATTGAATGGCATACGGCAAGTACAAGCACGAGGGATATGCAATTCTTGTAATTTATGTATCCATGTAATGCGCCCAGATACTCCTGGGTTTGGTGCACTTAATAAATAATGAAATAAACAATCCATCCGTTCCCAAGTATACTAACCAACGTAGCACATTTTTTGGGTTAATTCATCTTTTAATACCCGAGATCAGTCTCTAAGCCTGGTTCTGGGATTCAAACCCGTGTTCGTCTAGGTTGACTTGCTTACAAGACAAACTTGTTGCTCTGAGCCATCCTCTCGGCCCTCGGTTAATTCACTATTAGTCTAAGTTAATTTGTGATTTAGTAACCAAATCTGCCCCTTTAAGAAAGCTTAGCAGAAACAGTGCTAAGTGTATATGGAATGATGGTTGCAATCAAGCCTTCAACATAATTAAGGAGAATATTACTAAAATTAGAGTTGAAAGATTTAGACCCAGCATGTGTTTTTTGGCAACTGGTGCTAGTCAAGTTGGGTTAGGTGTAGTGCGAGTGGATCATAGCATTTGCCTCACATACTCCCAAGGGTCTGGAATACAGGTAGGAGAGAGAAACCTTGGAGTGGCCTGGGCAATTGATCATTTCAAATTCGACCTATGGGTCGCCCTTTTGTGGTCTTGAGATATTACAAACCTCCTCCTGCATTTATTTATTGTTGGTGGCTGGCATAATATCACTGTAAGACTTTTTAGGTGGATCTTAATATCTCCAATCTTTTCATTTTTGTGTACGATACTTTTCAGGCTAGAGTAACAACTTAAAAGATTGCTTGTCACATTTCCCATCAATAAATGATTAAGGAGAAAGGGAAATATTTGAGGATTTTGAAAGGGGTACATCTATTATCACAAATATTTCCAGAGGACCCGTCTTAACTAAGCAATGGGATGAGAGTATCGAACAAGATGACCAACTCAATCAGGATAAGAGTTGGATGCTCCCTGTTTGTCCTAGATGTGATAGGTTGGGTAAAGAGATGAATGTTTGGCATGGTTTCAGCCAAGAGTTATCAGTGGTGGGGAACCGGGTATTAAGGGGTGCCAGCAGAGTCAATTGGTTTTCCTGGTCTATGAGGGGCATCTAGGTCAGTAAAAGTGAAGTCAGGCTCAGATACTGGCAGGCCAAAATAGTCACAAATTGATAATGGTAAAAAATGTCTTCTGTAATTCGTGATAAGAGGAAATACTAATGAAGCACCCTTGGTCCTTGTAAAAGTGGCACCAAAGCCATGGGGAAAACTAGGAATCGATATATTGGGCCCATATTGCACCTTGTCAGAAAGTATGTATTTTGTTGTGATAATGGATTACCACTCTCTCTAAATCATGTTTTTTTAACTGGATTAACCTGCAACCAGACTTTATAGGGTTTATTTTTATAAGTCTGCCCAAAAGAGATCCTTTCTGACAATGGAGTGCAGTTTACTTCTTAGAGAATGAAAAAACCTTCTGGAAAAGCTGGAATTACACATAGGAAAACTACCTAGTATCATCCCAAAGGAATTGGTTTAGTTGAGCGGATGAATGGGATGATTATGAGTTGAATACAACTATCATTGGTTAATCATTGTTCTTGGAGTGGTTTGAGAGATACAGCTTGGCTTTATTGTATTGCACTGAATAGTATTACTTGAGTTTTGCCTTTCAAATCACTTAGGAAGGGAACAAAACACCTTGCTTGCTCTTGGGTATGACAATACAATGAGGATGCAGGCTACCCCTCCCTCTCGACACTTACAGGTATTTTTCACCACACACTGAACAGATACTGCAATTTAATCTGTACATGCATTTCAATAGACCATCAATATTTCATTATACAAACGGATTCTTTATTTTTTCTAATTTCTTGAGTTTTTTAAAAACCTACTGGAGGCTGTTCACATATATGTACATGTGTTGCCAAAGTTAGACCAAACGGTTTTCCTGGTGTCCAAATTGGTACATCATATTATACATTCATATCACGTCACTATGCTATGTCTAAAACACAGTGAGAGGGTTAGTACTTTTGGTGACTTAGAGTG
Organism: Ambystoma mexicanum; assembly: GCF_040938575.1. Classification (NCBI taxonomy): domain Eukaryota; kingdom Metazoa; phylum Chordata; class Amphibia; order Caudata; family Ambystomatidae; genus Ambystoma; species Ambystoma mexicanum. The sequence continues at coordinate 1,574,863,287 of NC_090932.1, forward strand.
AAGCATCAATAACTATACACCTATCAAGTCGACACAATTCGTGTTTCTAGCATGAACAAAGGGTCACTACTGTTGTAGTTGTTGTTCTGATGCTTGGACGTGACACGACTCCATGGCAGTCAACAGCTCCTTGCGGAACGAAACACACTACATGAGACACTAAGAAATGGACTCAACACGAGTCATCTGAATCACATGGAGTAGATGACAGTTTCAATCACAGCGCATTGAAGGCCCCAGAGAAAAGAGAAATAACGCAGACCCGAGGCACAGAAGAAATACGCGCAAACTCCCTATCCTACCTACAAAAGGCGTGGCAGTACAAGACACCAACAACAGCCCCACTTCTCTCTACCAGTCCTGAGGAAAGCATCAGAACGACGACAGTAGTGACTCTTTGTTCATGCTAGAAACACAAATTGTGTTGACTTGATAGGTGTATGGTTAGTGATGCTACACTCGAAGTCACCAAAGTACTAACCCTGTCACTGTGTTTTAGACATATCATAGTAACGTGATATGACTGTATAATATGATGTACCATTGTGGGCACCAGGAAAACCATTTGGTCTAACTTTGACAACACATGTACATATATGTGAACAGCCTCCAGTCGGTTTTTAAAAAATGCAAGAAAAAGAAAAAATAAAGAATCCGTTTATATAACGAAATATTGGTGATCTATTAAATTGCAGTATCTGTTCATTGTGTGGTGAAAAACACCTGTAAGTGTCGAGAGGGAGAGGTAGCCTGAGTCCTCATTGTATTGTCTGTTAGATTACCCTCATGACACAGGCCTCCCTATAACAGAAAACACGGTCCCGACACCCCCCCAGTATAAACACAGCGTTGCTCTTGGGTATGTAAATGAAAACATTTTTGCAAAAAAGCAAGCAAGAGAATAACTAAATATTAAAACCAGTACAAAATCCATTATGTAAAATTGTAGTGTCTCGATGACAATATGTATATGTATATATTTTTATGAAGCGCTGGTAGCCCGAGGGCATCAGGGCGCTTGAACATTAGAACATAGAAGAGAAGAAAGCAGGCATAAAGAGATGCTTTCTGAATACTGAATGGTCGCTTTCTAGACTAAGAGCCTCATCACGAGTTTGGCGGTAACCTTTAAAATCAGCGGTAACGCTATCAGTGGCGAATTTACCGGTCCGTTGGATCACGAGTACAAAACCACGCCATTACAGCCGGCGCAAGTACAGCCGGCTGTAAAAGCGTCATTATCCATTCGCACTAAAACATAGCAATCACGAGTCTGGCGTAGGCGCTATTGGCGCCAGAAAAGTGGCGGATAATCCGCCGAAAATACCCCCATCAAAATGCTGGAGGTAAAAGAATGCAGGGCACAGCAATAAGGGCCCAGGTGAAACCAATGCAAATCAGAGGCCTATAAAGGACCCACCCTTGCACAACACACCCTCCCCAACACCATTACACCAGCAGGGAGGAGACAGCAATAAGGGCCCAGGTGAAACCAATGCAAATCAGAGGCCTACAAAGGACCCAACCATGCACAACACACCCTCCCCAACACCATTACACCAGCAGGAGCAGGGAAGAGACAGCAATAAGGGCCTTGATGAAACCAATGCAAATCAGAGGCCTACAAATGACCCACCCATGCACAACACACCCTCCCCAACACCATTACACCAGCAGGAGCAGGGAGGAGACAGCAATAAGGGCCCAGGTGAAACCAATGCAAATCAGAGGCCTACAAAGGACCCACCCATGCACAACACACCCTCCCCAACACCATTACACCAGCAGGAGCAGGGGGGAGACAGCAATAAGGGCCTTGATGAAACCAATGCAAATCAGAGGCCTACAAATGACCCACCCATGCACAACACACCCTCCCCAACACCATTACACCAGCAGGAGCAGGGAGGAGACAGCAATAAGTGCCCAGGTGAAACCAATGCAAATCAGAGGGCTACAAAGGACCCACCCTTGCACAACACACACTTCCAAACACTATGCTGCCATTTGGAGCCGGGAGCCTTGATGTGGACATTTACCTGCTGCGCCTGGAGCTATAGAGGCCAGAAAACCAAGCCAGGTCCCTGGGAGCGCAGGGGTTGGTGGGGATGAGGAGAAGGAGGAGGAGAGCAGCACCAGCAAGGCGGCCAGCCATCCCCAGGTCAACACCCTCGGCCCTGACTGATGGCCAGTTGGTGACCGAATATAGGCTGGACAGGGCAACCATCACCCAGTTGCTGGACACAATCCAGCCTGACATTGGCAGCCGTATAGCCATCAGCACAGCAGTACCCCCGCTTGTGAAGCTTGTGTCCGTGCTACAATTCCTCGGGACTGGCAGCTACCAAAACACTGTTGCCATGATGCACGGCATGGCCCAGTCCACCTTCAGTGCAATGCTGGGATAGGTGCTGGATTCACTGTTGATCCATGTGAATGAGCACATTGCATTGCCAGCCACACAGGCACCGGTGAACCAGCTGAACGGTCAATTCCATGCCATTGCCCAAGTTCCGAATGTAATAGCAGCCCTGGACTGCACACATGTAGCACTCGTACCACCCCAGGCACATGAGGCAGCCTACAGAAACCGTAAACAGTACCATTCCCTGAATGTGCAGATGACATGTAGCCCTGACCTCACCTTCAGCCACTGCTGAGCCCACTACCCAGGATCCACCCACGACTCCATGGTCCTGCGCAACAATACTCTGCCAGCGTACATGGAAAGGCACTGAGGCCAAAACACATGGATGCTGGGTGAGTACAAATGCAGTCCGTAATGCATGTTGAATTACATCTGATGGGGCTGGTCACACACATTGAAATCCCTGCATGCCAATATGCAGCACCATCACTGCAGCATTTCCATGCGGCACGAGAACACTTGGACATGTCCAACACAGCGGAACACACCCAGTCTGGATGTCAAAGACATGTGACAGCACAGTCACATATGGAATGCCTACTACCACAAAGCCTCCTGTGTGTGTTGCAGTATAGCTTCCCATCCTGACACAGCACAGACATCCCACCCTGGCTACCCGACAGTCATGCCAATGTTACACGAAAGTCGGCACATCCACAAAAGCACTATACAAAAGTAGTCTGATTAACGACATACATCCCTGAAACACTGACCCCTGATTGGCCAATCACATGCCTGGAGAACAGTACATAATAGTGGCAACCAGAAAATGCAACAGCAGCCAAAGGGAATGCCAATGACACATGGACTAACCACATGTCGCATGCACAAGCAGATGGAAAGGTCCCCTCCTCCAGTGACAAGGGACAGAGTACTGTTACATTTAGAAACAGAGGCGTAGCAAGTTGTAAGTACTCCATTGATTCAATGCTGCTCCTAGCACAGCACGCTCCACAATGTAAGTGACCAAATGATAAGTAGGCCACATGTAATACATGAGTGTGATTGATGCACATAACAACTCACAAATACATAGATACACAGCTGTATGGCAACCTCACACCATGCATGTCCTGGAAGTCAAAGGTTGGATGCAAACATTGCAATGAGATAGCATGACATTCTCAACACGAACTTGATCCTGCTGACAATGTCACTGATGACTGAGCCTTGTGCACCCACTGAACCTACCTTGTCCCCATACCTGCTTTCTCTCCCCTGCAGGTGATTCTGGATATCCCCAGAAGGGTGCACACAGGAATGGGCTGAGGGAGGGGAGGTTGGCCAGACAGGGCTTGATTGATAATTTGTTTTGATACGGGTGACGGCTACATTTTGCACATGTCACTTGAACATTAAAGAGGACTTAATCACAATCACAACTGTCCATGCTTTGTATGAATTTTAAACGTGATTTATTCAAAGATTGTCTATCCCCATCCCCCCAGTGAACACCCAGCACACAATCCCCCTTCCCCCAGTTAACACCCACCACACAATCCCCCCTACCCCAGTCAACTCCCGAAAACAGTGCAGGTAGGTGCATGTTCTCTGGGCATCCACAACAATGCCATGTCCAACTATGATGGTCGCGGGCGCTTTCCATGTCCTGGCCCCTCAGGTGTGCGGGATCTCAGGTGGCACAATGAATGGCACCTAGGTGAAGGCTCAAGGGATCCCTCCGTGGGTGTAGTGGAGGTTGATGGGACTGACCCAGTTGCCTGCAGATGCTGACGAAGAAGGTTGTTCGATTCCCTTGTCTGCTCAGCTAGTGCAGATACTGCCTCGCACAACTCCTGTACCTTTTGGACAAAACCTGTCAGGGCTGAGGGGCATTGCTCCACCACTCTCCGTGTGCGCGCGTTGTCTCGGGCAATGTACTTGCAGCCATGCCGTATGGACGTGCTGATGGCCTTGATGTGCCGGCTGTGCACTTTGGCCATGGATTCCACTTTTGTCTGTTTGCCCCAATTATGTCCAGACGTCCCATCACAGCTGCTCCCGTGACGAAAGGTCCCCTGGTGTGGCAGGTACTGGCCTGCCACTTGTGTGCTGTTGGGGGGGGCTGCATGGGGACATGTTGGCGGTTTGGATGGGGCTGCCGGGCTCTGAGTGCCGGTCTTCAGGGCTGCCATATGATGGTGTGTCTACATCTGGCTCTGGTGTGCGGACACGACGCACATGCACACGTGGGGTTTGTGCTCCCTGTGTGACTGGCCCTTGGGTCCCCTGTGGTGTGCCCATCCCTTCAGCGTCACTGCTTCCGGGGGAATGCAAATGTCCTGCCTGATGCGCAGTTGGAGGTGCCAGTCCCACATCGGGCTCTGACCCACAGGTGACTCCCTCTGCATTGGAAGTCTGCATGGTGGCTTGCGGTGAGCTAGGCTCTGACACCCTGCGGCCATGTGGGTGCTGCAGTGGTCTGGTTGGGCTGCGGTGTGGTGATGTGGGATGGGTCTGGCATCGGTTCCCTTGCGTGCGGCCCATTTTCGCAGTGGTGGTGCTGGTCGGGGTACGCTGCCTCGGGCGCTGTGATGGAGTGGCCTTCTCACCGTCATCGGCATCCCGTGAAGATCACTGTGTGCCTGTGGGGTAGATAGTGTGTGGATTGAGTTCATGGCAACCTACATAAGTATCAAGCAGTTCATGCCATCAAGTGGGATTGTAGGCAGTAGCAATTATGCATGGCACTTGCATTTTGTTCAATCCCCATGTAGTGATTGGTGGAATGTGTGAGTGTGGGGGAACACTGCATGGAAATGTTTGTGTGCCATCATCACATGCGGGATTGGGATGCACCATGCTCAAGGTCGTGGGGGTGTATTCTTGCACACTCACACTCTACGTAGCTGTCTCATGGCTATGGATGTCTTTCCCCTGCCCCTTGTATTGATGCACTGCATGTGCAGGGGAGTCTATGCGGCACTACGGTTCAGTGTTCAAGGGCTCAGTTATGAGTGTCTGCAGTGCCTCACACACATTTCATCACATTCATTCACTCAGGGTCTGCATGTGTGGTCCTTTCAGATGCATGCATTCGGGGTGGGACTCACCTGCAGTCGGCTCGATACCAGTGCCTGCCACCGCTCCACCTATTCCCTCTATGGTGCCCTTCTTCTTGAGGAGAACCATCTCCGGTTCCGGAAGCACCTCAAAACCTTCCTCTTCACTTTTGCTTTCTCTCTCCCTCTCCCCTGCTAAATTCTTCACCAAAACTGCACTGATTCTGCAACTGGGCCACTCTCACCGACCTCGGTCCTGGGTCCAGTAACTCTTCACTTGCACTGCCTCCCTGGCAACCCCTGCACTGCGGGACTGTCTCTGTATCACTACAGCCCCCCCCCCAGCACTTGTCTGCACTTACCTTGCACTTGCCACCAGCTGGCCCTATTTATTTATTATTTTATTTCTATTCTACTATTTGTACTGCACTCCACCCCCCCCCCCCTTCCCCTTGCACTTTTTCCCTTCCCCCTACCCCTGCACTTGCGCGGTCTGAATGACACCTGGCCTAGTAGGATCGCTGTCTGTCTTCCCCTTGTTCCCCCCTCCCTGCCTCGTCGCGCCTTGAAACACTTGTGTATAGGCGCGTTACAAATGCCATATCATATCATATCATGTCAATTAGGGCAGCCATCTTCTCCTCCCAGGGTGAGTTCGGGTGGTGGTGGCCCTCCTCCAGTGCCCCTGCTGCACTCCTATGCTGTGAGAGTATGCCGCGGACTATCACACCCAAGTCATTGAGGCGCTTGCGACAGTCTTCGCCATCCTGGGGCACACGCCCACTGCAGTCATCCTTTGTCTGATGTTCCGCCAGATCTGTGCACGATGCTGCCCACTTGTCTTGCGCTGCTGCAGTTCATCATTGTGGATCTCTGCCTCCTCCACCAGTACGGCTAGCTCCTGGTCACTAAATTTTGGTTTCCTGACCCTGTCCAGGGCTGACTTTCCCCTAGTGCGCTCCTGTGACATAATTCACTCTTCCCAGGGGTGGATGGCTTGAAGGGCTGTGATATCCGATGGATTGTGATTTCCAAAATGGCTGACGATTTCTTTCCCGTTCCGGCGGTGACGCGTTTCCCGCGCGCTAATAGCGCACGCTTATGGCATGCGCTATTAGCGCAGTATGACGGTAGCACACGGTGCGCTGGATTTACGGGTTCTTGGGCCTTTTTCCCGTCGAGCGCTATTTGCGCTACCACCATGTCCCTGTGCGCGTGCACGCAAACTTGTGATCTGGCGGACTATCCACCGGGGGCTTGGCGCTAGCACTAATAACGCTCGACGGGAAAACCACTGCATTACCACCCAACTCGTGATGAGGCCCTAAGTGTTTTTCCAATGATATACAGTGAAATGCAATCATGTCCACGGTTGTAGGAATATGCTAAAATCAAATCTAGGTGACCCACTGCCTGTGCACCCTGTTATGTTTTGTGCCTTGAACGGCTATATTCGAACTTAGGCGCCCCATCGCCTGTGCATACTGCTAGTGACCTATGCTTCTCTGCCTGATTGCCAATATCAATTCCAGGTGACCCACTGCCCGTGCACCCTACTAGCTACCCAGGCTGATGCTGTGATTGCATTAGAGCACAGCCTGCCTGTACTGGATTACTGCTCCCAGTCCAGGTGCCCAGACAGCTCACTGAACTCTAGCTCTACCCACCCAGCACCCACCAATATAATGCTAGCACTCCTCACCATCATCATGTTCCCTTTTTGTATAGTCCCTAATATTACACCATGCACCAGAGGACACTTCATCAAGGTTGGCGATGGATTAGTTAGACCAGGTTGTCCACGCCACTTCCCCATCCCCTGCCCCACCCCTTTCCTCCCCACACTCCCCCCCTTCCCCATACCATCTCCTCAGGCACACACTACGCCCATCACCATCAAGAAGGTAGCAACCTCAGACATCCCGTGCCTTAGTCCTAACCCGCCTACACACAATCACACCATACCCATCTGCATTAATGACACAACCTCACCCATCCTGGGCATTGAAAGACTCTATAGACTCATGTCTAGAACCAAAATGTCCCTACGAGCTACCTCACTCACCACTTCACCCAATACACTGACCAAACTAAACACCACACCTACTAATTTCCAACACAAAAGATTCCACAACGCACCACTCAAACACCAAACCAATAACAAAACCACTGACTCTTCCCCCATCGAAGGTAACACACCACCCCCGGCCCCCACCTCCACCCTCAAAACTACACTCATCAATGCCCGTTCACTAGGTGCCCATGCTATAGATATCCATGACCTCATAGAAGACCAACACCTTGATATGCTGGTGGTCACTGAAACCTGGCTTCACCCAGCAGCAGGACCACTTCTAGCCCTTGCTATTCCCCCAGGATTCAGCATCCTGAGAACTGACAGGACAAATACCCAAGGAGGCGGAGTTGCCATAATAGCCAAAACCTCCCTGGAAATCAGAGAATGCCCAATAGAACAGATACAAGGTTATGAACTCCTATTAGTCAAGTATACCTCCAACCCCAAAAGCACCACCAACCTACTAGTGGTGTACAGATCACCTAACAAAAACACACACCCTGACTTGGACATCCCACTACTCCTAACGCCCCTCATCAAGCCTAAAACCAAATGCATAGTCCTCGGTGACTTTAACCTAGGATACAATGACCCCCTCGACTCAGAAGCATCTACATTTTATACAGCCATGTCAGAGATGAACTTCATACAACTGGTAGATAAACCCACCCACTCAAAAGGAAGAACCTTAGAATGGCTTCTCACTCTTAACTCTCGAGTCACCATTGACTCCATCCTCCCAATCAACTGGTCAGACCACTATGCAATCAACTTCACCATAGACAACACCAGTACCGAACACATCACCCCTAAAAAACCAGAAACATTTGAGACTAGAAATATCAAAAAGCTCTCTTCCGACAAACTCATTCCAGCCCTGAGTGCCTCCTTTGCCCATATGGTTCTAGGCACCAACAACCCCTCCTATCTAGCAGAACAATACCAACAATGCCTCACCCAAACCATCGACCTACTTGCACCCATCACCACTAAAACCCGTAGACCTGATAAACGCTCCTGCTTTTGGTTTAATGAAGAACTTATAGCCTTAAGACGCACAAAAAGATCACTTGAACACCTCCATAAGAAAAAAAACACCCCAGAATCGGCATCAGCCTTCGCCGAAGCCAACAAAATTTACAAATCAGCAATAATCACTCAAAAAGCCATTGCCTTCAACCTCCGCATTGCTAACGCGTCCTCAGACAGCAAAGAACTCTTTACCATTCTTAGAGAGCTCGAAAACCCCTGTCAAATCTCAGCACCTTCAAACGCTAGCAAAGACTGGTGCACCACCATTCAAAACGCACTCTCATCCAAAATCCTCCTACTACAAAATAAAATCGATAGTAAAAAAATACTCCTAGCTGACAAAACTCCTCCCACCATATCAACGACCACCTCAAACGCCACTACTGGTCCCCCATTCCAATTCTCACCAGTGACTAACAAAGAAGTCTTTGACACTATAACGAAATTCAAAGCCTCCAACTGCAAGGAAGACCAATTCCCATCCCATCTAGTGAAACTATGCGCCCCCACTCTCACACCTATCATCACTGAATTCATCAACGCCTCCTTCCTCACAAACACAGTCCCCACCAGTATCAAAAAAGCTTGGGTGACACCACTTCTAAAAAAACCTTCCCTGGACCCAACAATACCCACTAACTACCGACCCATCACAACGGTCCCATTTCTCCTAAAAATAATCGACAAAATAGCCTACTGCCAAATTCAGAACCACTTGGAACAACATCACCTACTAGGAGATCGCCAGTCAGGTTTCCGCCCCAACCATAGCACAGAGACAGCCCTCCTTGATCTGAAGATCCAAATGGATGCCACCAGAGAAGCAGGTAAACTCTGCCTTCTGATGCTCTTGGACCTCTCAGCGGCCTTCGATCTGGTTGACCACGACAAACTCTGTAACACTCTAGCAAACAACTTCAACCTAGCTCAGAACACTACCAACTGGATCAAATCCTTCTTGGCTGATAGGACTTCCAGAGTATCCATCGGCAAAGAATCAGCAGACCCAGTGTCTGTCCCGGCAGGTGTGCCGCAAGGCTCCTGCCTATCCCCCACTTTGTACAATGCCTACACCAAGCTATTATTTGCAGCCTTGGATGCCCTGGGTGTCATCTATACTAATTTCGCCGATGACACCCAAATCCTCATTCCTCTCTCAGGCAACCATGAACAAGACTCCCTCCTGGTTAACCAAATCTACTCACTCATCCAAAACTGGATGGCTAACAACAGCCTCTGTCTCAACGACGACAAAACCGAGCTCCTCATACTAGGCTCCTCCAGCAAAATCAACACCCTTGAGCCCGCCTTTAAATCATTCACCATCGATGGAACCATTATCCCTGTTCTTAAACAAGTCAAGACCCTCGGCGTGTACTTAGATGCCACACTATCCATGTCTAAACAAGTAAACACATTAGCCTCATCCACTTCCTACACCTCTAAACTCATCTCCCTCAGCCTTAAATTCCTCTCTACCAGCAACTGTGTTACTCTAGCCAGAGCACTCATACTGTCTAAGCTAGACTATTGTAATATCCTATTCCTTGGCATCTCCAAAGCCAACATAGCTAAACTTCAACTCATGCAAAACAAAGCCCTCAGAGCAGCTTTAGGCATCAAAAAATCTGAACATATATCCAACACCAGAAGAGACCACCACTGGCTCCCCATACAAGCCAGAATTCAATTTAAAACCCTGAGCATCACCCACAAATGCAGGGCTAACAAAGCACCCAAATACCTCAACAACACAGTCATGATGAAGCCCCAGACCAGACTCCTCAGGTCCAACAAAAACGCATTCCTTGAAACCCCCAGATACAAAAGAGAGAAAGCAGGGGGCAGCAGCTTCAAAACACTGGCCCCCAGATATTGGAATGCGCTACCTACCTACATTATGAATGAAACCTCATTCCCCAAATTCAAAAGCCTTCTGAAGACTTGGCTCTTCAACAAGTTCTAACTGAACCAGTGCACTAACCCCCTCCAATCAATTATTTCACCTGACTACTTTGTATATTAGTGTATATTGTTGATTCCTACTATTGTATATTTTTGATTGTTATACCTGTACACCTCTATGCTCATTCTAAGATTGCATTATCCCATTGTCTGTAACTACGCCGTGATACCCCCGGGTCTGGGCGTATAACAAATGTAATAAAATAAATAAAATAAAATAAATGGAGAGACCTCGTCCCAGTAGACAATGCAGACCTCCGAGATGGTTGAATGATTCAGTCAGTGATTTCCACCAATTCACTTGTTGAATGATTTAGCACATGTCCACCATCAATTTGCCAGGATTGTATTGTTTTTATTTCAAGCTCTGCTTATCAATCCCCATGTATCGATTTCCATTGTACGGAGGGATATGTGTTGCGACTATGTCATTAATTTAGAATGCCCTGCCCCCAGGATTCCAATTAGAATGTGAATCCTTCAAGTTCAGCCAGTTGTTAGACACTGGGGAGCTTGGAGTGAGCTGCTGTTTTACCTCAAAAAATAAACCCTTCCCTTGAATGACTGGAGTGGATCATTTACAATAAAGGTAACAAGATTTCTGGGGAGATGGAGTAATAAAAATGAGTAACTTTTGAGCATTTAACAAGTAACATTGGCATAAATGTACTGCCATCAGCAGCTGATGTGGATTATGAATAATTGGTGTGGGTTATAGCTTGATAAACCAGTTGGTCACAGATCAGTCAACTTTACTTATGATAAAAAAAAATAGTCCATAGGCGCCCCTCTGCGAGAACGAACACGGCCCATTGACCTGTTCTTTGGGAAGGTACCCACTTGAGAGTCCGCAGCCGCACTTTAGCTCACCATACCTTTCACAGATGGGAAATATCCATTTGCATATCCGTCTTTGTCCCGCCCACATGGGCAGTCCAGCACCGAAATGCTATGGCAATACCCTTCTGAACAAGAGTACCAACAGCAACCGCATACATGTGTTTCAGCCTTGTTGGGCCTCATCAGTGAGGCGGAGCTGTGCCTCTCTGAGCACAGTGAGCAGGGGGCCCACGTCTGGATGACCCTAGGAAACTTAGGGTGACTAAACCTAAGTCCTTTAAATAATCAAAGAATAGTCCATAGGCGCCCCTCTGCAAGAACGAACATGGCCCATTGACCTGTTCTTTGGGAAGGACCCCATTTGAGAGTCCACAGCCACACATTAGCTCACTGTACCTTTCACAGATGCGAAATATCCCTTTTCATATCAGTCTTTGTCCCGCCACATGGGCAGTCCAGCACCGAAATGCTATGGCAATTCCCTTCTGAACAAGAGTACCAACAGCACTGTACCTTTTACAGATGGGAAATATCAATTTGTATCTGTGAAAGGTACAGTGAGCTAAAGTGTGGCTGCGGACTCTTGAGTGGGTACTTTCCCAAAGAACAGGTCATTTAGCCGTGTTTGTTCTTGCAGAGGGGTGCCTATGGACTATTCTTTGATTATTTAAAAGACTTAGGTTTAGTCACCCTAAGTTTCCTAGGGTCATCCAGACATGGACGTGGTCTCAGATGGTGACCTGACGAGGAAGGAGGCCCGAGAGAACACTGCGGACATGAAAGGGGCCATTGAGTCCAGCACACTATGAATCTGTGAGGAGCTGTCGGCAGTGAGGCAGGTCCTTGCTAGGATTGACGATGCCTTGGAGGCTCAGCATCCTGCCCCGACAGTGGAGCATGCGGCCACGGGGTCATCGTCCAGCTCCATACAGATGAGCCCCCTGCGCATGTCTGTGTGCACCATGCAGCCCCCCGACATGCTGCCCCCAGAGTCCGGCAGAGGACAGAAGTAGCAGGGTCAGCCTGCATGTGGCATACCATTGCACGCCATGTGTGGGGGAGTTGTGGGGGGAGGGGAGAGGGGGTGTGTGGGGGAGTTGAGGATGGAGGGGGTGGGTGTGTGGGGGAGTTGTGGGGGAGGGGGGGAGGAGGGGGTGTGTGGGGAGTTGTGGGGGGAGCTGGAGGGGGGAAGGGGGGTGTGAGGTGGAGGGTCAGAGCACTTTTTTCATATTTCCTGTTAAATACACCCGTTGAGTACCAAAAAATCACATGACTGGACATTGCTTATTGTGTATGTGTGCTTTATTAGTTTACATAGTGTCCATGTACCCCCACACCTAGTGCCCTGAGTCCCACATTCATGGCACCCTCTGCATCCATGTGTCTTAGAAATATTGGCCTATTACAGACTGGCGCACAGCACGTCCCTCACCTGCTGGTTGCTGTTCAATGTCAGGGGGCAGAGGCACATTCCGTCGGATGCACATGTTGTGCAGCATGGCACATGCCATGGTGATCTTGGCCACCTTCTCATGCCCGTACAGGAGTGCCCCACCCGACCTGCTGAGGCAGTGAAACCGTGCCTTCAATAGGCCAAAGGTCTGCTCGATCAGCACACGGATAGGGGTATGGGCACGATTGTAGTTATCTTCGTGCCTGTTCTGTGGGTTCCGGACAGGGGTGAGGAGCCACGGCTTCAAGGGATAGCCAGCATCACCTGCATGGGTGAAAAATAAGGTGTCACTTCCTAAAATGACACCTGTACTTATCACAGATATTTGTTGTTCACATGCATATGTCCCTGGATGTATGCACACATTTTAACTTGCCACAATGTGTGCTGTCCCATGGTCTACAGGTGTGGGTTGCGTCGGACAGATGATGCAGGGTGTCCACTTCCTTGCTGGTGTTCATGCACTGTGGATGCCTCCCGCTTTGTTTGTTATCATTAATGTGATGTGTAGTGATTACTAGCAGCATTGGTACAAGTCACATCATGATTTCTCATTCAGCGCTTATTATTCCCATGGTGACATGCAGCGCTACTGTGGTGGTGGCCCAGTGACAAGCTGTGTATTCCCTTGGTGGGATTGATTTGTGTGCGCTCATGGATGCATGTCCTGTGTTGTGTTTTGCTGCTGTCATTTACATTGTGCATACTCACATCATGTTGCTGGATTGTGCTATGGAGGGTAAGGTCTGATGATGTGCAGTGGACATTTTGTGGGATGTGGGCTGGTTGCAAGTCAGGCATATTGTCATTGGTGTGCAGCTTCCATCTTTGCTATGGGGTTTGGGTGTCATGTTGAGTTTGGGATGCGTTGGGGCACAATGATTTGCTGTATGGACATTGTGCAGTCACCACCCCAATCACACTAGGGTGGTGTGTGCATCTCTCCCCCTCCATTACACTACCATGTGCCTGTCATGCAACTTACCAAGCTGCCAGGCACGTCGTCCTGCATGTCGCCTCATGTAGCGTGGAGTTCCACAGGACCATTGAGTCATGAGTTGATCCAGGATATCGGGCACAACAATGTGTGATGAGCTTGCTGGAGTCACATACCATCTGCACATTGATGGAGTGGTATAGCTTACGATTGCGGTACACTACCTCCATGGCATGCAGGACCACCAATTCCACATGGGTGCAGTCAAGATCACTGATACAGTTTGGCATGCCTGCCAGTGCATGGAAGCCAACTTTAGTGTCAAAGATCTCCTGGGCAGTCCGTGGTAGGGATATGTAGTCACTTGAGTGCTTCAGGAGGGCATCCAGCAATTGGTTCAGCATGCATGAAAAAAAAAGGTTGTGATATGCCATGCATCTGCCCCACTGTGTGCTGGTAGATGCCTGTGGCCAGGAAGTGGAGCACAGACACTACCTTCAGTAGAGGGGGGATGGTAGTGCGTATTTCAATCAGGCTGACAATGTCGTCGTGTATCATGTCCACAATGGTAGTGATGGTGTCCCGGTCCATGCGGTACAGGGTGTGGATCTGCTCAGGGGTTAGGTTGAATGGACTGGCTCTGATGCGAGGGATTGGGTGCTGCCTGCGTGGTACCACTGGCTGCACTGGTTGGACTTTCTGGCCCTCTCTCACCCTCATTCTCCTCCTGTGTCTCCTCTGTGGTGCCTGTTGTTGTTGTTGCTGGTGTAGCAACGCAAGCATGTCCTTCAGCCCCAATATTGCAACTGCAAGTGGGATCATTTTGGTGTGGAAGGGGTGTGGTGTGTGGGTGTGCTCCTTTTGTGCTGGGCCAGCCTCCATTGCCTCCACCTTGCTGATTGTGTGCACCTATGGCAGTTGAGAACACTGCACATTGCTGTTAACTGGTGATTTGCGATGCCGGTGATGCCGCCATCCCGGTAGCCATTATTACCGCCTTCGTGATGCCGGTAGTTGTATGTCTGCATGACTGTGATGTCCTCCGGTTAGCACCATCCCGGTATTGCCGGCCCGAAGGGCCACATGCACGTGCGGATGGCGGTACGGGGGGGGGGCACGGCCTCAGCGGTGGCGCTGATACCGGGTTGTTGACTCGTAATAGGCCAGAGCAGTATGCGGTGCCGGTATTCCCTTACCGGCATCGTTTTTCCATTACCGCGAATCTCGTAGTGAGGTCCACAGTTGTAGAAAGAAATAACTTTAGGAAATGGCACCTGAGGCAGAGTAGAGAAATGTCCAAAGGGAGCTTGTTCCGGGACAGGAAATGGTCTGCGGAGTGTCTGAAAGCACTCGACCAGACTGCGGAGAGGAACGGAAATAAGCATGAATTGGCTAAGAGGAAAGGTAAGCAGAGTTGCTATGAAGAACTACCTACTTGAGCTACAGAAGTCAAAATGGCTCTGATCTGAATCAGAGTGTTCTGAGGCAGTAGCAAGCTGATTCGTAAACACGGGCTCCTCGGATATACTGAAAGAGTAAACCCAATGAAGATCGCCTTTTTAAAACAAAGGTGGCGAAAGATCAAAGGACCCGTAAGAAATCCCCTACCTTTAGTACCCGGAATAGGATTTGCAGGAAAATGTTCCTTAGATAGGCGATAGAGACGATTTGTCTTTTGCAGGTAGGAACTGCTGATTGCCATGAACGGAAAAGGGTTTCACGAAGGACAGGATTCTAGAACAGACACAAATAGGCGTTAGCGAAGAGTATCATAAGGACAGGAAGGATGTAATCCCTAGTAGGCGCACTTACGAAGTGTCAATACAGAGAGTAGAAACACACTGGAATCCAGGATCAGTGTGCTTATATCCCGTCACGTGACAGCACCGTGATGGAGTCCTTGGAGAGGCTGAACCGGGCAAAACAGCAGTGCCTGAGCGGGACATCCCGTCGGCCATTACAGACTGTGATAAAGCCATTGTATAACGGCACCTGCCACAGTGCCACTATGACCACCGTCCATAACGGGACATGACAGTATTCCCCCCTCGCAGAGGCGGACAACTCGGCTTACCGGGATGGACCCGATAAAAACACTGAACCAACCGAGGAGCATGAACTCCAGAGGCAGGCTCTCAAGACTTGTCCGCGGGTGAGTAGCCCTTCCAATCGACCAAGAACTGCAAACGGTCCCTACAATATCTGGAATTGCAGATGCCTGAGATCTCAAATTCCGCACCCGGAGGAGTAGCCACAGGAGGAGGGAGAACAGAAGGAGACTTCTGAAACCGATCAGTCACACCCACTTTGATCTGATACAAATGGAACACTGGATCGATCCTGGACCATGTAGGAGGAAGGCATAAACGGACAGCAGCACTACCAACTAGCTGGACAATCCATAAAGGGCCAAAGTACCGTGGAGACAACTAGGAAGGGACCAAATGACGTGGCAAAAAGCGAGAAGCCAACCAGACTTCGTCGCCAACGGCCATCACTGGAGCAGGTGTCCGTCTCTTATCAGCATAGCATTTGGCGCGGTCCTGGGCGTCTTGTAAAGCACGTCTGGCCACCTGTTGACTCCGATGTTTGATAGTGACCAATGCATCAACCCCAGGGAACTGAGTAGCAGAAGGAACTGTAGAAGGGAGAAATGAAGGGTGAAACCCATGCGAACAAAAGAAGGGGCTGGCTTGCAACACACTGTGGGGGGCATTATTATATGCATATTCCACCCAGTGTTAGGACACTTACCCGGATAGACGTGCGGGGCAGACCTGTATGTCCAGGCTGGTCCTGGAGGGTTTATCCCTGGTTCCATCTGTATGGGTCAGGCTTCCGTGTGAACACGATCTCTGAGTCACGAATGCGCTTTCGACCGGGTTCGGTCTTCCGCGCATGCGCATTCCGTTCTCGGCTTCGGTGTTCGAGCTTACGTTGCAAGCCTCATTCTGGCACGGTCCTGACGCTGGTTGGCTGCATGCCGAGCCTCGATTTGCAGACAGCCTCTAACTAGCATCCGGGTCAGGAACAAGTCGCGTCTCAACGTGGCTTGGTTCCTGACCCTCTGCTATGCTCCTGGCTAACCTTGTTTCCTGTTCCTGCTCCCTGCACTTTGGCTGCCAGTTGCCCTGCTCACGGCCCCTGGGTCCCTCTGGCCGTACCTCTCATCCTGGTCCCTTTGTCCCGTCGCTTTCCGCTCTTCCCCTGGTCCTACTGTTCTTGGGTCCTGGGTTCTAGTTGTTCAGGTCTTTGGGTTTCTGTCTCCATTGGGTATTTCCCCCGGCATCCCAGTCTCCAGCTCCCAACTCCCCTTGACCTCGTCTGGTGTCTCCCCACTGGCCCTGGTCTGTCGTTTGGGTGCCTGCCTAATCAGCCTCCTAAATTGGCCTACCTTCACCTTCTCCTGTATCACGCTTGGGTACCTGGCCTTAACTGACCTTCCTACGCCTGTACCAGCCTACCTTACCTTGTGTTCTTCAACCATTCCAGCTGACCCAACTGGTTGCCTTGCACTGTCCTGGCACCACATAAATACAGGGAAGTGCTCATTCGTGGCGTCGGGAGTCTGCCCCCCTTCAACCCTGTGTACTCAGGTGGAAGCGGGGCTGGTTCCTAGCATCACCTTGTCATCACAGCACTGGTCTACTGGACAGACTGGCTTCTCTTCCACACACAATCTCTGGAAGTACAGGTACGCAGCGTTCATGAGACACACACCTTAACACCCAGTCAACTTGAGCTGCGGACACAAAGCAGCGCAGATATCCTTCCAAGGTCTGATTTAGTCTCTCAGTCTGTCCTCTGGACTGGGGATGGAACCCTGAGCTCAGTGCCCTTTGGATGTGGAGAAGGGCACCCATTTTTACCCAGAATTTGGATGTATACTGCGGACCTCTGTCGGACACCATAGTGTCTGGCAACCCGTGACGAGCGAAGATTTCTGCAATGAAAATCCATGCCATTTGGACAGCGTTCGGAACTCCGGGTAGAGGAGAACAATTTGTAATTTTTGTGAAATAATCGATGGCAACCATAATGGCCGTATGATTGTTCAAAATGGGCAGATCCACAATAAAATCTGTGGAAATGATTTGCCAAGGCTTGACTGGAATCGGCATGTGGGAAAGCAAACCCATTGGAAAAGAACGTGGGGATTTAGATTGCAGTCAAATAGTCTGATAGTTAATATCCTTTCTCAAAGAGGGGCACCAAAAGTGCCACTGACCCAAATTCACAGTAGCAGTGACTCCATGATGATCTGCTGCCCGAGAGTCATGACACATATGTAACACCTCCAGTTGTAGTTTGTTGGAAGCGACCAAAACCTGTTGGTCATGGAAGAAATATCTCTTCTCTTGAAGCAAATTGTGCGTACGTTGTAGGTCCAGACAATAATCACGATGCATTAGGGTTTCCTGTTGTACCCTTTGTAAAAAATCTGTAATGGCATACACAAAGGTGGACTGGGGAAATATGTTCTCTCACTGAAACCTGGCCGTGGGGTGATCCTTGCGAGAAAGGTAAAACGGATGTTGTAGGGAGAAAAAAAATGTGCCCAACGTGCTTGACAACTGTTAGTTGTCTGTGCATATTGAAGAACCTTCAAGTGCTGGTGATCCGTTCGCACTTCGATAGGATGAGAAGAACCCAACAGAAGATGTCTCCATTCCTCAAACAATCATTTGATTGCTAGCATTTCTTTTTCAAGAGCGGAGTAGTTGACCTCCGAAACATTAAAAGTCTTGGAAAGGTAGGCGACAAGCTGATTCGCTACCTTCAGCATTTTCTTGCAGTAACACTGCGCCTAATGCGTAATGGGAGGCGTCAGTTTCCAAAATAAACCTTTTTGTTTGATCAGGAGTCACTAATATGGGTGCCGTAGTGAACAACATGTTTAATTCATCAAAAGCTTTCTGAACTTGCAAATCCCATGTAAATGGATCCCCTTTCTTGAGTAGTCTAGTGAGGGGTAAGTTCTGAGAAACAAGGGATAAACTTTCTATAAAAGTTTGCATATCCAACAAACTGTTGGATTTCTTTAATATTGGTAGGAGGAGGCCATTCTACCACTGCCTTAACTTTCTGAGGATACATGGACACTCCGTGGGTGGAAACCACAAACTAAGTAACTTGGGGTTGATGGAACTCACATTTTTCGAATTTACAATACAGTTGATTGGATTGTAATCTCTCCAACACAATCTTGACATGTTGTGTGTGTTCTTGAAGATTCAGAGAGAATATCAGTATATCATAAAAATATATTACTACAAAATGTAGCAACAAATCTGCAAATAGGTGGTCCATGAGCCTTTGGAAAATAGCAGGAGCATTAGAGAGACCAAATGGCTTAACATGATATTCAAAATGTCCAAACGGGGTTCTGAATGCTGTTTTCTACTCGTCACCGGGAGCTATAGAAATGAGGTGATAGACCCCTCTGAGGTCCAACGTTGTGTAGACTGAGGCTCTGGTTACTGCTTCGAGGATATCGGGTATCAAGGGCATGGGGTATTTGTCAGCTACTGTGATTTTGTTCAAACCCCTATAATCAATACAAGGCCACAACTCATCTGTATTCTTTTTTGGAATGAACAACAGAGAGGCCCCTGCAGGTGAAGTGGACTCGGAAATTAGGCCATTCTTGAGATTGGTTCGCAGATATTCTTTAAGGACAGCCTTTTCTTTTTGAGACAAAATGTACATTCGTCCAAAAGGGATGGGCTGTTCAGGTATCAGCTCAATGTGGCAATCATCCCGCCTGTGAGGAGGGAGCACAGAAAACTAAGGTGTGGCGAAAAACCTGGGTATACTGGGCATATTCTTCTGATATACCGCCAAATTGGTTTACAATAGTGGTGATACCGGGCTGTGGAACTGAAGAGGAGGTATGAATGCCCACTGAATTATTGGATAAACAGTGAGTAACACAGTGTTCTGACCCCAGAAAGAGAGTACCTGCGGACCAGTTAATAAGTGGGTTATGTAAACGAAGCCAAGGAAGGCCGAAAATGATCGGAAAATGTGCAGCTTTTATCAGATCAAAACAGATTACTTCTTTGTGAGAGGAAATCAAACAGGTGATAGGTAATGTCTGCTCTCGGATCAGGCCATACACTAACAGACTGCCGTCATCTCCTTGGATTGGAATAGACACTGGCTTGGATTGACGTCTCATTCATTGATTTTCTGCCCATTTGTAATCTACGAAATTCCCAGCCGCTGCACAGTCCACCAGAGCAGGTACATTACAAACCTCTTGTCCGTCAAACAAAAGTTTCAAACTAATAATCACCATGAGGTTTTCTGTGATATGAGTATTGTGAGTTAACACTGGGGAGTCAGAGGAACCTTCCTGACCTACCTGAGCCGCGGTTCCTCTGCCGACTGGGTGGGGAAGTTTCCCGACTTCCTTGCATCTTGACGTCTTGGAGGGGCTATTGGGCACTCCTTAACCAAGTGAGATGAGGAGCCACAATGCATACAAAGTCCCTCAGTCCTTCCAAGGTCTCATTCTTTGGAGGATAAAGGTCCTCTGGCGGTTCCTATTTGCATGGGTTCCTCCGAAGGTGTATTCTTAGATATACTGCTTGGGTAATCAAATCGAGGTCTGGGAGAATGTCGTTCTTGGAGCCGATAATTCACTTGCATGGTTAGGGTTATCATGTCGGCTAGTTTGGCCAGTCGAGATTCTCTGGACATTTCATCTTTTAGTTCTTTGGTTAAACCTCATCTAAACAAGGTTAATAAAGCATTGCCCGGCCAGGCCGTTTCCGCAGACAATTGTTTGAACTGAGTGACATATGTCATAAGATCCTGTGTCCCTTGTCTAAGGTCGAGAAGTCTTTCTTGGGATGTGATCATCATTTCCTGCTGGCTAAACATAGATTTTAAACTACTGACAAAGGCTGGATATGAATCCAGGATAGGATTACCTGAGGTTACCAAAGGAGTGGCCCAGGCTAGGGCAGTTCCAGACATGTGAGAAATCAAATAGCCTACCTTATCCTTATCTGTAGGCAAAAAATGTGCCTTAAACGTAAAGTGTACCACGCAACTGTCCAAAAATTATTTTAACTTATGTGGGCTACCGTTGTATTTGCCGGCAGGCAAAGAAGAGGGAGGTAGCTTGGGAGTAACTGTAGCGACCTTCTGACGGAGAGGGGCATTCTCCTGTTTTAGGTTCTGCACCTCATGGGACAAGGACTGCATAGCAGCCATTAGCTGCTGCATCTGTTGCTCCATGTTCTCGGCACCAACAAGGCGTTGCTAACTGTTACAAACTTCTGGATGATAGGCAGAGACCCACTAACCTTCAGATGTGCAGACCTTGAAGATAGGAGAAACCACCCCGGGAAACTTGCCAGTCTTTGCCTGGTCGTAGCAGGAAAACACAGAGAGAGGCAAACCCCAGGGAAACCCTCTGGGGACTAAAACCCTGAACGGGATTGAGAGCGTTGATCTGGGCTGGTTCACTTGAGGCTCCTATTCTTCACAGGCTGAAGTTCTTCTGAGGATGTTGGATGAGCGATCTCTAATAAAGAGAGATTGTACTGGTGAGTTTCAGAATGAAGACAAAGTCATAGAAGGAAATAACTTTAGGAAATGGCACCTGAGGCAGAGTAGAGAGTTGTCTGAAGGGAGCTTGTTCTGGGACAGGAAATGGTCTGCAGAGTGTCTGAAAGCTCTCGACCAGACTGCAGAGAGGAACGGAAATAAGCATGAATTGGCTATGAGGAAAGGTAGGCAGAGTTGCTATTAAGAACTACCTACTTGAGCTACAGAAGGCAAAATGGTTCCGATCTGAATCAGAGTGTTCTGAGGCAGTAGCAAGCTGATTCGTAAACATAGGCTCCTCGGATATACTGAAAGAGTAAACCCAATGAATATTGCCTTGTTAAAACAAAAGTGGCAAAATACCGAAGGACCCGTAAGAAATCCCCTACCTTACATCCCCGGAATAAGATTTGCAGGAAAGTGTTCCTGAGATAGGCGATAGAGAGATCTGTCTTTGACAGGTAGGAACTGCGGATTGCCGTGAATGGAAAAGGGTTTCACGAAGGACAGTATTCTAGAACAGACACAACTAGGTGTTACCGAAGAGTATCGTAAGGACAGGAATCATGTAATCCCTAGTAGGTGCACTTAGGAAGTGTCAATACATAGAGTTGCAACGCACTGGAATCCAGGATCAGTGTGCTTATATCCCGTCATGTGACAGCACTGTGATGGAGTCCTCGGAGAGGCTGAAACGGGCAAAACAGCAGTGCCTGATCGGGACATCCCGTCGGCCATTACAGAGTGCGATAAGGCCATTGTATAACGGCGCCTGCCCGGCGCCACCATGACCACTGTCCCTAACGGGACATGACAGCTGCAGACTCTTGAGTGGGTACCTTCCCAAAGAATAGGTCATTTAGCTGTGCTCATTCTCAAAAAGGGGCACCTATGGACTATTTTGTGGTTGTTTAAGGGACTTGGGTTTAGTCACCCTAGGTTTCCTAGGGTCATCCAGACGTGGACCCCTTGTTCACTGTGCTCAGACAGGCACAGCTCCACCTCACCGATGAGGCCCAACAAGGCTGAAACACATGTATGGGGTTGCTGTTGTTACTCTTGTTCAGAAGAGAATTGCCATAGCATTTCGGTGCTGGACTGCCCATGTGAACGGGACAAAGACTGATATGCAAATGGGTATTTCCCTTCTGTGAAAGGTACAGTGAGCTAAAGTGTGGCTGCGGGCTCTCTTGAGTGGGTACCTTCCCAAAGAACAGGTCATTTAGCTGTGTTCGTTTTCAAATCGGGGCACCTATGGACTATTTTGTGACTTTACTTATAAAACAGTGATAACAATAGCAAGAGACTACAAATGTTTGTTGAGTGCAAAGCACACGATTGCACACAATGCAAAGGCTATTGACAAGGGACAAACGTAGATACATGCTTCAGATAATATAGGTTCTTTGAATAAATATCGCACGTGTGGCTAGCATAGAACACATACATAATTTGCTGCTTGGCTTTAGCGAGAAGCGATGAGCAGGAAATTGTAGCTCACCCCCCCCCCCCCAGCAGAGAAGCCTTAACAGCAAGTGGCACCTTCCTGGGTTAAAACGGCACGTTGCAAAGTCAAGAGTTGCTTTTCACACCATGCAGATCTGATAAGCAGTCAAAAGGCAGGAAACACCAATAGGCTGTCCTCGCCAAAGAAGCAGATGACAGGCTCTGGTCCTGTGCTGAAACAAAAACCGTAGAATGCAATGGAATAGCCGTTGAACAACAGACACTATATGTCATTAGAGTGTACATTTCGAATAATGTTTGGCCAAGCAACGCAAAGGAACACTGTTAAGCGTAAGGAACACTCTTAAGCGGTAGGCCTTAACCTTCCAGGTGGCGGAAATGACGCACACATGTTACACAGACTAAGCCCTGTCTTAGATATAAAGCGCAAATGGACTGTGGAAAGGGAGGCAATCAGCAGAACTTAAGCACTGTGGGCTGGGAAGAGATTGGTCATCGCAGAGCCCGGAGCAGAGGCAAGAAAGAGAGAGATAAGCAGGCCCCTCAGAACAGGAAGCCGTGGTCGGGTTGTCTGCAGCACATCTTGGCCTAAAGCTTGAGTTAAAATGTGGAAGCCTTGCTGTGTGCATTTTGAGACTAAAGGCGTTTGGGATGTTACACCACTCCATACCATAGCATAGCATAGCTGAACATGGTATAAACCCCAGGTCACTCATGCTGCTAAACTAAAATGATTACTTGTCCCTTTATCTATTGATGTAAATCATGCTCTTAGCTTACACAACAGTTCTGTTCATATGTGTGGCAATATACTGGTTTACAATTGCTTTTGTTATAGCTTGTGCAATGAAAATTAGAGCTTGTAGAAGATAGATTTGACATTATTGTCAATTGCATATTTTTGAGTAATGCTTCAGAATTGTGTCTCTTTGAGTCCAAAAGAACGTCACACATTTCCTGGCCGTATTCGTTAAATTATGCTAATGAGCACAGAAACTCAGGAAGTTTGTCCCAAGTGCTAGGTCACCTCCTGGAGTGATTATTATGATAAAATATGATGTCCGAGTCCATGTTCCCTTCCCACAGCCTCAACTGAGGCGGAGGGAGGTTGGCAGGAATCAAGCTTGACCGCAAGCAATCAAGTCACAGCAGTTAGAATTTTTTGTACAGATGAAGGCAAATCTGTATTTGCCCTTACAGTGTTTGCTGTTATACAGTCCATATGGTTTTTAAATTAAAAAAAGACGAAAAGATGTGATCAAGTGTCAGGATCTAGGTTTCTCAACCTGGTCGTAAAAATATCTTGGTTGAAATAAACTATGGACAAGGGGTCAATTTCATCCAAACCTTCAATTTATTTAAAATGTTCGTAAATACCTTGAATTGCCATTTTCATGGTTTGGAAATATCACCAGCGAAAGGGTAGATGGCAGGGAAAATGGGCAAGGGCGTGACAGAGACCAGGCAGGAAAGAACACAGTCAAGGCATATGGTGCAGGTGAGGACGTAGACCACCACAGATACAATGTACAGGGTGGAACAAGGGCATTGAGCAGGAGGAGCTTTGAGGCAAGGGCCATGAGTGGTGTTCTCCATCACCCTCCACATCCCATTCACTTTCAAGATGTTGACTATATACTATATAAAAATCAAACAAGCAGATTTTTTTTGTACAAATGGACAACAAATGGAATCAATGCAGTCAATGTAGACAGAACATATGCTAACACATAAACCAGGGCATTTTAATTTTAAAAAAAGCTCTTCCTGATAAACATTGATGGAAATGGATAAGCAAAGTGATAGGTCAGGCCTGTGCAGTTTGAGGACTTGCAGAGTTCTAAGTGGTCACTGGAAAGTCACATAGTTCAGTTGCCGGAATGGCAGTCCCTTCCACCACTCTGCAGTCTAACCCGTGCACACGAGGATCAAGCATGGAATGCAAAGACGACTTTAGCTCAGACTGTATCACATGGCCCTCATACAGGCTACAAAGACAGAACTTCCTATACAGAGTGAAACAAGGGACCAAATGCTGTATTTCTGGTACCTCCACTCTCATTGAAGAGACCAAACGTACAGTAAGCAACTTCACGGGCAGACTGCTCCAGCAGCCTAGTCAGTGAAGATGTTTAGGACACAATGAATAACTAGAAGACAAACAATTCTGAAATTGAAATGCAAACTGGGGTGTTAATGGCGAGCCTCAGTGCACAGCCGTGCCCTTCATAGATTGATTCCATCTTCAGGGGGTCAGATTACCACCTCTGGTAGGCTTACCACATTAGACTACTCAAATATAGATGACAGGACATGATCCGGTAACTCAAGACACTAATTAGACAATGTTTTACTGAGATCAAAAACAATGGCAGCTATTCCTACAATAGATTACAGCAATGCCAGGGTATTTGATTTGTGTGACCTTTTAACTTATGCAGGATGTAGCTTAATACTAATTTAAATAGTGAATTAATCGTTACAGAATAGTACACTTTTCTGTTTTCGCAAAATCCACTTTCTTTCTAAAAAGGAGCTTAATAGAGAGGGGGTAATATTTTAATATTGGTTTTTATTTTAATGTTCTTTTGGTTTTTGCACAGTATTTCAGGTGCACAGTAATGTACAATTAATATTGAATTCTCAACATAAATGTTCAGTTGGGAGGCCTTCAGGTCGGAAAACAGAGATAAGATGGTAAAGTGGAGGAGGCATCTGGATAACAAGGATTGGCGCAACATATTCCAGATGGAGACCCAAGAGAAACCCAGCATTAGCCTGAATGACAAACTAAGAGGGCAATCCAGCATTGCGCCAGAGGACAACCTGGGGGAAGCCTATAATTAACTTAGACGGAACACAGATGGCAACCTAAGCAAAAGAAGCTCAGCATTAGTGCAAATGTCAAGGAGAATCCAACGTGACCACCCTGGGAAAGCTGGGATTTCAACCTGGACTTTGCAATCCAATGCATTTGTTGGGGTTGGGGTCTTCGTGATATTCAATTGAACCACTATAATGGCTAACATGGTTAGAAAATGAAAAAAAATAAGAAAAGATGGGCACCACCTATATGTACTTCAAAAATAACATATTATTAGGAAAAATAACACGTATGATTTTAAGGTAGCAAAATATTAAGACCCGAAGCACGTGGGTACTTAATATGCAAATAATTATCCTAGAACCACTGTCCCATAAAAAACATATGCTCTACCTAAATGCCCAAATCACTTTACCAACAAAACATTCCTCTTAGTAAATCTCAAAATTATTTGTAATTCCAGTAATTATTTTTATTTTTACTTATTGTTGTTTTTAGCTTGATTTACAAGCTTTTACAACATTTTTTTGATCAGTACATTTGTTACAAAAAAGAAAGATAAGAACAAACAATCTTCCAACATATAACATTTTGACATATAAAAATGTCTTCGTAATTTCATAGGAGTTAATATACAAAATAAGAGCTAAAAAAAAAAAATCTGAAATATTAGATGATTTTCAATAAGACACTTAGCTTAAGAGAAATATGCCCATTGGTATGCAGTTGCTAAGGATCTTAAAGGGTTGTATTGGCAGATGAGTTCTTCCCACCTGCAAGTCGCTATGGGTGTCACACCAATATATTACATACCAATCTGTACAAATAGCTGCATGTTTAAATATGCAATCATTGATGTTTCTGAATCCAGAGTAGCTACAGTTGACTGTCTCTTAGCCCTGAGTCTCTAAGCATGCAATCCCTTTCATTGCATACCAATCTGTGCAAATGGTTGCATGTGCAAATGAGCAGTCAATTCTATTTCTAAAACAAGAATATATAATAACATATGGGCAGGGATGTTCATAGGCACCATCTTTCCATGTTCATGAGTCCATATGCAAAGCACAGGAATGAAGATACAGTACGTTGTTCAATACTGTGGGATATTTCCCTTCTTTAGATGACATGTTATCATGCTGATTATTTTCCTGGACTTTAGTCAATTTATATGAGTCAGTATGTATGCAAGTATACAATCGTTAACGTTGTTGAAACGGGAGTATTTAGTTCGCATATTGGCACAAACTTTTCAAACGGACATCTTTCCATATTCACAACATCATATGCAGAATACATTTTAAAGGAACATTAAAGTGGGATGTTTCCATTCCTAAGAAAGTGATACCATTCATATTACGAAGCTTCAATTCAGCAAAAAGTGTTTGTTAATCATATTGCCTTTCTGCACTGCAGAGGGTGTTTACCTTGTTACAAGGACAAGACAGAGAGATGTCAACCAAAGGCCTGCATGTTTACCTTTGCTACTCTTAATTTGTTTTGCTCTGAATCTCTTTGTTAATTATATCTAGGAAATGTATCAAAGATAATACCAAAGATTCTAGAACCTACAGCTCAAGGGGATGGCTGCCTGAAGGCTGATCTCTCCTGTATCTGCCTTCCTACCCTGACTTCACTACAATGGCTGAGGAAAATTCAGGAAATTCGCAACCATCTAAGAGGCAGAAAGGAGAAGAGATCAACTCTGAAAATAGAGAAGATAAAATAACGCAACTACTGATTAAAATGACTGCAGACATTGCTGAGTTTAAGGGTTGCCTTGTGGCTTCTGAAGACAGATACAATGGATTAGCTGGACAGTTTACCAATATGGAATGTCATCTGACAGTGATGAGTGATGATTCCCAGAAAATGGCTATCCAGATAAAGGAATTACAAACTCAAGTTGGAAAGCTGACTCTCAAATGCTCTGAGCAGGAGAATTTCTTCAGGAGAAATAATATACGGCTGGCTGGATTTCCTGAATATATTGAGAAAGGTTGCCCTGCAGAGTTCCTGGAGAGAGTTCTGATTAAACTGCTCAATCTTGATCCCTCAACTCCCCTAGAGATTGAAAGGGCACATAGGTCTTTGGGTCCTAAACCAGCACCTGGACAAAGGCCTACACACTTCATCATAAAGTTTTTGAGGTTCCCAGTGCGAGAATTGGTGTTAAGGAAGGCGAGAGAGAAAGGTGACTTGTCATGGGGAACCCATAAAATTATGATTTTTGGAGAGCCAAGTCGTGATGTTTTGGAAAGAAGAAAAGCTTTTGCCATTGCCAAGGAGAAGGCAAGGGGGAAACACTTAAAATACTACATGATCTACACAGCAATGTAGAGAGTAGTGCTTAATGGTACAGTTCACTCCTTTTCAGATCATAAAGAAACAGAGGCATTCCTCACAGATTTGGACCACTAACCTATGGAGGAGGCACCTATTCAAACAACAGGCTCATTTTCTAAAAAGAAAATATGATGGGTTCTGGTTTACGTTTTATTTTGGTTATGTTGCTCTATCCCATGCTTATTTAAACTTGACTTAGTTATATGTCTGGTTACTGTTAACGTAGTGTTTCTTAATAAGCAGTTTTATTTAAGCAGGTGTTATTTAATTTTTGTTCTGTAAAATGAATTTGGGCGCTATTGCTTTAATTGGATGAAAATGGTGCCTATGGTGCAATTCAGTTAAGCGTTAATTCATCTAAATGTAAACAAGATCGAGATAGCTGGAGTTCACTGCATTGTTTTCTTTGTACATTCGGCATTCTGCGTTCAGCGGTGAGTGCTTGAGGAAAGGACCTTGTATGCCTGACTAGTCAGCTGACCTGCCGTCTGACGTGGCGAGTCACATCTCTTTAATGCATACGGTGGGAGGAACTTAATCCTTGCATGTGGCGCCTTCACAATTGTCGCGGACACTCAGACATTAGCTGGATGGTGAGTCGCTTTCAACATCCATGCGAGGTGGAAGGAATGTTGCATTTGTGTAGGGATACAGCATTGAAGACTCATGTTTCTGCGCGAGACTCGCTATCTCTTCATTATCTTGCATGGATGTTTTCTGGCGGTGCGAGGATTTGATGGATCACAAGAAACTATAATGGTATGGGTCTGGCCCGCCCACCCACCGGATCATTATTTCACCCGCCTCAGAGCTACAGACCCTGGTGCATGCTGTGCGCAGACACAGGTACAGAGAGGGTTGGGTGGAGGTGTGGGGAGCAGCTGCGGTCGCAGAATTCGAGTCTACCAAGTCAGCGCAGCGCTAATGGACTTCCGCATACATTGTTATGATTGTTTGTTTCAATTGTCGACTGCATTTGCTAGGTCCCTATGATCCCATTCGCTCTCACCCTAACCCCCCTAAGGAAAAAAAAAAGAAAAAAGCTGATGTTCCCAGGATTCAACGTGATTTTCTCTTGCCGATCATCCCATTAGACCTTTTTGTTATTTGATCTTGTTTGTTTGGGAGGGAGGGCTTATGATGTAGAAATCAGCCATGCACCCTGGAGTGATCATAATGCAGTGTTATGATTATTGAGGTCATTGACATACTTAAATATATATGGTTGTTTTTATAAGGGGCAAATGTGTGAAGGGAAAGTATGTTGTGCCCTTTCTTAATCTGTCTACGAGCATTCACTATACTCTGGCGCTGGGATGCTTATTGAGATGGAGCCTGACACTTATTGGTGCTATGTTACTATTGTCATCTGTTGCATTCACCAGTATGGATAGACAGCACATGTGAGCATAGTTTTGGTATAACATTATGTTCTTCAAAAGGAAGTATGTGTATGCTAATTGTGTCAGGTGATTGCAGAGAATGGTGGAAAGAACATACAGAACAGGCATGGACATGTATGTAATGCTATTCAGTCTGGCTCCCAGATGGAGTAACATTCATGCACACTATAGTTCAATTCTTTGATCCAATATTAAGTGGTTCTAAAGCAGCATTAGTGGTAAAATAAGCAGCATTTGAACTGACCTTTAGCAGTCATGACTGACTGAGAAATATTAAGGATATAAATTAGTATATGCTTGATGGCCGATTGAGGTCTAATAAATTAAAGGTTTATGACGTCCTGCTTCATTTTGATATACAGCATGGGACAGAAAGACATCTCAGCTAGTCATCTTCCACTCTATCTTTCCTTATTGAGTTTCAAGTTAATTAAAAATGTACACTCATTTGAGGACATTAGACATGTTGGTAGGAATGAGGATGAATATGCGATTAAATTATAGTGGATTTATTTGTAGGGGATCTGGCTGGGATGGCGCTGTTACTTGGAACTGTGTCAAGGACTGGAATACAATAACAAGAGCTTTTGGGGTAGGCGATTGGGGGTTCCTTCTGGGTGGGTACTGGTTCAGGTGAGTGACTAGCTAGATCTTGGTAGGACAGGTATAAGATCATAACTATGACTATGGACTATTTTTTTGGGGGAAATGGGGGGTGCTTGCAATGGATGTATGGACTACTCAGTGGGAATTAAAATGTTTATAGGCGGGTTGTTATGTGAATAGAATGGGTGCTGAGTAAGACAGTAGTATTTGATATACTACTGTTATAAATAGATGGAGAAGGCTTACTAGGTATGGGTTTAGTATACATGTAGGCGTTAACTAGAGTTATTGGGATCTTAGTAGTAAGTTGGATAGAGTTGGTTGGAATTCATGTTACTTTTTCTGATAGTATATTATCTATATTTAGCCTTAAATTCTCTAACTTTACATAGGGAGATTATGACATTGAATGTACTTATAGTGAACATGGCAGATACAACCTTGGAGGGGTTGGGTTAGAATCTGGGATGAATAAAGTTGATTGGTATTCACTATCGCCTGGAGGATCTCTTCGGGATTTTATGTTACTATTAATGACTTTGTGTTTATATGTTGTGTCTTGTGGGTGTGTGGTTTGTATGTTTGTTTGTATGTTGTTAACCTATGTTGATGGTCTACTTAGAATCATTTGGCTGACCTTTCTAGATTTTGATAGGTTTGTAATGCTTGTAGGTAATGAATGTGAGGGTATTATAACTACTATTTGGTTGGACTATATGTTAGTGAATACTTGAAATAATTTGAGATGGGAGTGAATGACTTGACGTTAGTAACTTGGAATGTTAAGGGTTTGAACTGCCCTAGGAAAAGGAGAAAAGTAATGGCGAGATTATGGAGGGCGAAAGCTGATATAGTTCTTTTACAAGAAACGCATTTGGTAGGTGAGACTAGGCAAAGGCTGACTAACTTGGGGTATAATAAAGATCTACCAATTCTCGGGGCGTAAGTATTCTCTTCAGGAAAGGATTACAGTACACAATTACAAAGGTGGTGATGGATGGGGATGGTCGTATGATTTTTGCTGATGTAATGTATAAGGAGAAACTGATTACCTTAGGATATTTCTATGGGCCGTGCACGTCAGGAAAGAGCCTCTTTGATGATATTTCACAACTTTTGAATGAAATACATGGTGAGACAGTTATCTTGGGCGGAGAATTTAATTGTGTTCGTAATTACAAGATGGATAGAATGAGTTTGTGTAGATATACTAACGTGAACACCTGTGAAGAATTTGATTTTTTTCTAGAAAGATTTGGACTGGTTGATATATGGAGGGACCTACATCCTTCTGGAAAATAATTTACATTCTTTTCTATGGTACATAATTCCTTCTTTAGGTTAGATTATATATTGATCACTGAGACGTTAATGGACAAGACTCTTGATGTCAATATTAGGGAGAGGGAAATCTGTGATCATGCGCCAATTGATCCATGTTTACAGATGGATATAGAAGCACCATCCTTCAGGAAATGGAGACTAAAAACAGGGATATTAGAGGAGAAGGATGTTATAGAAGATTTACGGTCACTAATGACTCCATTTTTTTTAGGTTAATGAAGGTACAGCTAATCAAGCGATTATATGGGACAGATTTAAAGCCACAATTAGGGGTCATATGATTGATTGGACCTCCCAACTTCGAAAGAAATCCATGAATTACCTACATTTATTGGAGGCAGAATTGTCAAAGTTACAACAAAAATATGGCCGATTAGGGAGGACAAAGGATAGGTAAGAGATGAATCTGGTTCGAGAAAAATTAGCGAATGCAACCGACTTGACGGCAGAACAGGGTCTATTCTTCTCAAGACAAAAATATTGGGAGACTGGTGACAAGAGTGGACATTTATTGGCTAGAAGATTAAAGGAAATGTGAGGGAGATCTTTTATTCAGGGAATTGAAGATGAAAATGATCGATTAGTGTGGAAGAGTGCTGAAATCTGTAAGGGATTTTAGAAATTATTACAAAACTCTATATACTGAAAAACAATCAATATCAAAGCAGGATATGGAAAATCTATTTGAGCGTATTGATATTAAAATGCTATTATTGGATGAGAGTAGAATGTTAGAGGCGGATATTGAGATTGAGGAGGTTTTATTGGCAATTGGGCAGCTCCAGCTGGAAAAATCAGCAGGTTTAGACGGATTGCCAGGGGAGTTTTATAGGAAATTCTATACACTTTTGGCCTCAAAATTATGTAGGTTATTTAATTCTTTTTTGCAAGGGTAACATTTGTGTCAATCAATGACTGAGGCCATGATTACAGTGATACCAAAAGAAGGAAGGTGTTAAGGATTTCAATCTGGTGACACACACTTTGGTCTTGGCCTAGTATGTAGCGCACAACTGAAATGCTTTTCCCCTTATTTTATGCAGATTCAATTTGAGATGGTACACAACTCGTATCACACCCCCTTTTCAAATACTCCGGGTCACAATGGACCATGAACCAGGCTGGTTGGTAAAATGCAATATTTATTTATTTTAGAATTCAAAAAGAAATCATACAATTTTTAATGTGGGGCAGCAATCACCAATGTGGTGATAATTACAATGAGAATGTAAGAAATGCACTTTATTTAACCTACTAGTGGAACATATACAAAACACCAGGGAATAGGAGCACTTTTTGATTTAGGAAAGAGAGCACCCAAGTTAGGATTTCCCCCTGCAAAGTTCCCTTAACTGACAAATAATTGAATTCTGAATGGATGGAAAGCTGCAGGTAATCAGGAATAAGAGGCAGAAAAGGAATCAAAATCCAACCTTCCCTCACCAAATAAGAGTGGAAAACGCATTTAAACCCTTTGCAAAGTTATGAAATGACACTCGGAAAAGGACAAATAAATAATTAATGGGCGGTTACAACTTTAAGGTAAATACAATTTCTCACTAAAGCAACAATGCATAGACACTAGCAATCATAAGCAATGGATTACCAAGAGCATACAACTGAAAAACGAGTGGAAAGTTTAAAACAGGTTGCAGCCAAATGACACATGTAAAAATGGGTGAAATACTGCAAATCGTGATGCGGTTTTTAGTCTAAGGGGCAGAGGTACATCACAGGGATATTACAGAAGTGAAAGAATGATGATAGCTGCAGTTTTGGATGAGATTTTCAGGTTGAAATGGGGTTCAGTTTAAGAAAAATAAAGTGGTCAAAATGAAACTTCGGTTCAGAAAGAATGGCAAATGTTACTTGTAAGGAATTATCTAGACTATATTCTTGAAGAGGAACACAGTAAGCACCAAGGTTGATTCGCGAGGTCAACCTTACCACCCCAGTGGTGAACCTCAACAATAAAATATATGGAAATTAGTTAGATTACTCGAAATATAACTAAGGGCTTACAGTTTACACCAGACAAAAATGAAAGAGAGATGGCGCTAGCACTAGAAATCAAGGGCAGGGTTGCAGAGATAATTTTAACAGTTTTAACAAGTTTTTGGGATAAGGATAGGATGGCTTAGAGAGTGGGATAAAGACAAATGCAAGACAAGGTAGGCTATGGATTTCTATGGGGTAGGGATTATACTTACAGTCCACTTTTAGTTTGGGATTTCTGGACCATCAACAGGTTCTGGTCACCACACGGCAGGGCGCCTGGCAAACGACAGCTGGGCAAAAAAACACTGGGCAAGGTCGGGTCACCGGATGGTAATTCTGGTCATTGGATGACACAGGTACCACTGGATGCAGTTAGTGGGCAGCAATTGGTGGGCAGCAATTAAGGTTGGTATCAGGATGCTTCCCAAAAATACCAGAGCTTTCTCCCTTTGGTTATTTGGGATTCATGAATTGAGGCCTTGCTGGAAGGGTGAGCAATGCTTAGGCCTTGCAGTTGTAATCTGGAGACAGCAGGGTGAATGGAACAGGAACGCCGGTGCAGGTAAATCAGGAAGAGTGTGTGGAGTCTTGTCAGGGACTCTTATTTATAATGCATAGTGACATCTTCAAAGTATATGGCTGGGCAGGTTTAACTAAGCACACTTCTAACCCATGGGATTGGTCAGGAGTGCTAGTCCCTGCCTCGCTCTTAACTGGTTGGATTTCAGGATAACATGTCAGATTTATGATATGAGATTTACAATGTTTAAAAACAGCCCACAGTTAATTTAGCTAATTCCGATTTTGCCACAAATGGTACATTTATACAGTTGAAGTCTCTTAGCAACTTACATAAACAGGTTACATATTTTATGTAGAGCATAGCACTCCAACTCTGCAATCTGTGAGACATTATTGTGTCCGTTTAATACTTTTTAGTAATTTTGAGGATGAAAGATTCGGCCTAAAAGTCCATATCTTTATACATGTGTGTGGATCATCATAAGGGATGTAAGTATAAAAATGTGCACTGGCATCATGGGTACTTTCCTTGTAATCCCTACTTGTTTGCCATTTCTGTTCCCAAGGTGTCAGTGAATTCTACAATGTCTTAAATGAAATCCCATAAAATCAAATGTATATGGTTACATTTCTTTTGCAGAGATAAAAGTATTTAAAGTTTATTTATAAAATAGTCTCTGGAAGCAAATGGCAGTCCTTTGTCCGTAACGGGACAATTTTGTTTCTCTTCAACTGCCACCAATTGTCATTTCCTCCAGAGCTAGGTGGGGGTTTCCCAGCTTAATTTAAGGTTTTTATTGCCCCTTCCCCACTTCACACTTCCTTGTCCTAGGAGTTCCATTGTCAGGGGGTTCAGCCCAGACCAGATTCTGTCCAACCCAGTAGTTATCACTGGGGTGTTAGTATCTGCTAAGAGTTTATGGTGGTTCCCTTTCTTTGGGGGAAGCCATAGCTCTGCCAACTGGAATTATCTGATTTTGAGAGCTTGCAAAATCCAGCCAAGGCGGTTTAAAACCTTTATTTTCTTATATTTGGTCTTGAATCAAAACAAGCCTGTGGAATAAAATAGCCCGTGTGTGTATTGTCACCATCAACAAACCCCAAACATTGCTAGGTAATGGCAAGCTTTCATTCAACAGTTGTACTTTTTAAAACAGGCATTTTTCTCCTTTAGTTTGCAAAGCCCATTTTTTACACGTGTGGTGCAAGCTGGCATTTCTTTTTAAATTCGGTTTTGCATCCCCACCAGATTCCCACACTGTTTTGCAGTCATATTTATTTTCTTTTATGCAAGAGTTTTCTTTGAAGCACAGATGCATAGAAATGTACATGGCCCAGATAGCTGGACTTCATTTGAACTACTGATCTTTAAAACTTTGTGAAGAAAATGAACACATTTCCCGTGCATGTAAGAGTGAAGTTCCTTTGTTGCTGTTTCTCAAAGTTAATTTGACAGGGCCTGTCATTCAGAAATCATGCTTGGTTTTGCTGAAGCATAATGGGATATACTGGGCATGGCAGGGCCTTATTTATCACAGTGGTTTGAGGAAGAACTGATGAAATAGCATCAGAGCAGCATTATTTTAAAGGTGAAAAGGTTTCCATTTTAATGGGGATTTTGGGCTGGCAGCAAAGCAACAATGCTTTTTCACTTTATTCCATTTGTACACATTTGTACATCAGAACACACTGGCACGCTCCCTCAGTGTGTACCCTTGTTCCATCCTGCCCAATGTGTGCATGACAAGCCATCTTTTTGTTGCTGCAAAACATAATTTTCAGGCCATGGAGCTCACAGAAGCCAACTCAGCTATTTTGCTGTTTCTTAGTCTTTATGGATGCTGAGAAGGCATTTGACAGAGTGAACTGGTATTTTCTGGAATTTACAGTGGGGAAAATGGGGTTTGGGGATAGATTTAGGGGGATGGTTCATGGTCTTCAGAGCTCTGCTAAGGCGCGGGTCTGGGTCAATGGTGAATTGTAGGATGCTTTTAGTCTTACTAGAGGAACGAGGCAAGGCTGTCCTTTATCACCATTTTTATTCAACATTTCCTTCGAACATTTGGTGGCCCTGATACGAAATGAGCAAAAGATATGTGGACTGAACTTTGGGACAAAGGAAGTAAAAGTGCTTTCTTATGCTGATGATATGGTGGTGGTACTCTCGGATCCTGAGAGGGGTAGCATTGTTCTTAAGGAAGTATTTGAAAGAGTGGGCAAGTTGTCCGTTTATAAAATCAATTGGGAAAAAACAGGGGTGTTCCCGCTTTCGTCAGCTGTTAGAAGAGGAGACTTTGCAGAATGGGATTGTAAATTTTCTGAGACATATGTAAAGTATTTAGGAATCTACCTTGCTAAAGACATACAAAAAATTGTTCAATTTAATGTGACTAAACTGTTAGAAACCCTGAGGAGAGGTATTAGGAAATGGTCAAGGTTAGATTTAGGGATGTGGGCAAGGATTAATGCGATTAAAATGTTGCTTCTACCAAAGGTTTTATATATTATACAATCAATACCTCTTGGCTTCTCAAAGAAATTACTTAGGGAAATTGATTGGGTCTTCCGGGATTTTCTCTGGGGTGAGAAAAAGGCTCCTAAAATCCCAAAGTTTATCTTGCAACGTGACACTAAAGAGGGAGGTTTTGGCTATCCAAATTTCGAAAAGTATCACAGGGAATTTATCTTGAAGAAAGCGGCTCTATATGTGATGGCGGAGACAGAACAGGAACCAATCTGGCTAGCAATTGAGAGGGATGCCTTGTTACAATTTTGATTGGAAAATATCTTTACTATGGGAAAACTACCTAAGGGCTCTGTTAAATTAGCAACTGTTAAGGTGGCTAAAAGCTTAATGTTATGGTGGCTGCTTAACTTTGATGGGAATATATTTCTGAACCATAAAGCATCTATTTGGCGTAACCCTGTATTGAAAATTGGGAATAAAACTCTGTTATGGCGAAGTTGGATCTTAAAGGAACTTCAAAGAGTATACCAATTGGGTGTGAAAGAGAAGAATAATATAGGGAATTAGAATCCTTTTTAACCAGACTATTCAGTATGTTATCTGTACCAATAGAGAAGGAACCAGCAGGATGGACCATATTTTCTTTTTTTTAAAACTTCATTTATTGTGCTTGACATAACAACAGAAGAGCAAGCCATAGATAATAATCTGCAGTTACAGTACTGGCATGAATAATTGGTATGCAGCATCGACAATCAAATTGAGAGGTCATGGGATCAATAATCGTACAATACATATGTATGACACAACCTTCAGGGCCATCGTTCATGTAGAGACATTGACAGGTGAGGAGGGTGCCGTTGAGTTGCTATCATCTTCATTGGAAATAGAGGAGATGTAGGAGCGAAATGGGCACCAGATATTTCGGGGTTTGGACGTTGGTGGTTGCTGAGTTGCCCACGCCTCCTCTGTGTCGGAGGCCCAGGTCACGACGGCCAGCCACTGGGAGTGTGTGGGTACTTGGAGGCGGAGCAAACACAGCAGAATACAGCGCGCTGCGAGTAGCATGCATAGTCCCACCAACCTTTGGGAATCTCGGCCAAGACCAGACAATTCATGAAAGAAACATTGCAGTGGGGATGGGGGTGATCTCGTGGTCCATGATAGCCAAAAGCGTGGAGCAGGTCTCCACCCAAAATTGGGTAAGGTAGAGGCATGATCAGATCATGTGAATATAGGTAGCATCTCCGGATCTACACCTGGGGAACCTGGGGGAGTGGTCCGGAAACATACGGTGCATCCTAATTGCGGTGTAGTGGAATCTGTGTAAGATTTTAAATTGAATGAGTTTGAAACGGGAGTTAAATGATACATTGTGAGTGCATGCACACATATGCTTCCAGCATTGGTCAGTTATACCGAACCCCAGATCTCCAGCCCAAGCGTGTCTAAGCTTATCAAATGACGGAGAAGCCCTGGATTGTAATAAGGTGTACAGTATGGAAACCTTCCCTCCTGCTGTTGTGGCATTCATGATCTCAGCCAAAATAGGGTCGTCTGGGGTAATTCCTCTTCAGGAATCGGCAGCGGCCAGAGTATTGGAGCCAAATGGGTGATCTTCGTCCTAGGGACTCTGGTAAATCTGACCATTCTAGAAAGCTACCTTGTACGAAGACATCTCGAATGGTTTTGAATCCCGCCTCCACCCAGTGGCGTACCTTGGTCTGGGAAATGGAGGGGGCTCCTGAGAGGAGGTTCCAGAGAGGCAGACAACTGTGAAAGGGGCGTGCACCTCCGGACAACGTCCACATCCTAGTCAAAGCAAAGAACATGGTGCCTACCGGATCCAGAGGGCTACAAGTGAGGGTAGGAGGAGAAAGAACTAAGGAACGAATATCCCGTTCACCAACCGCCCGACACTCGAGTCTTATATGCGGGCGGGGGGGTTTGAGTCGATGCAAATTGTGCTTGGGCAACTAGCCAGTATTTTTCAAAGTTGGGAGCTCCGAGGCCGCCGCCCTCCATGGGAGCAGCCAATGTGTTAAATTTCAGCCGAACTGCACCGGAGTGCCATAAAAAGGTGTTGAGCGTGCACAGGGGAAGATTAAGGAAACGGTAAACAAGTCGGGGGAGCACAACCATTTTTAAGATACCAATCTTGCCAGCGAGGGATAGTGGAAGCTTGGCCCAGCCCAGACATTTTTTGGTAAGCGTGATTAAATAATTCCGATAATTGTGCTCATACACTATGTCGGGTTGACGGGCAACCACCGCTCCGAGGTAGGTGAGTTTCCGACTGTGACCAAGTGAACCCCATGAGGTCGGGGGGAGGGTGGCATCTGTGAGTGGGAAAAGAGTTCATTTCGAACAGTTAGCCCTGTGGCCCGACAGCAACCCAAAGTGGATGACGACTTCTAGGATCGGGGCAAGAATGCGTTCTGGTGAACGTATGAAGAGTAAGGAATCGTCTGCGTATAAGGAGACAATGGGCCTCATTACGGGTCTAACGGTAACCCTTAAATGCGACGGTAGCGCTATTACCGCAGCATTTAAGGGTACGCCAGATCATGGCCTTGGCGGATTTCTCCCAGCTCTGAGCTGGGGGGAAATCCGCTGAAAATTCATGCTCATACCGCCGGCGGGAAATCCGCCGGCGGTATGAGCGCAAAATTTCACAATTGAGCCCAATGGGGAATAGGGCATTCCCGAATGGGCTCAATGGGGAATGGGGATTTCCAAATCCGCCAAACCCGTGATCCGGCGCTAATAGCGCCGGTGGGTTTGGCGGTAGGGCAGATAGCGCCAACGCTATTAGCGCTGGCGTTACTGCCCAACTCGTGATGAGGCCCAATGTCCGGTGTGCATATCAATCTCAGGCCCCGGTGTGAGTGTACCTGCCGAATCCTATCTGCTAAGGGTTCAATAGCTATGGCAAAAATTAGGGGCGAGAAGGGGCAACCCTGTCTCGTGTCCCTGGCTACACGGAAGGGGGGCAAGCATCTGTCCTCAGTATGGACCCTGGCCACTGGATTTGAATATAACAGTTTGACCCATGAAAGAAAGCGGGGCCCGAAGTTACCTTTTTTTTCGAGCACTCGCCAAAGGTAGTCCCATGAAATGGAGTCAAAGGCCTTTTGCATGTCAAGGGCCGCCACTGCCTGGGTGTTAGGGTCAATTC
Organism: Ambystoma mexicanum; assembly: GCF_040938575.1. Taxonomy (NCBI): domain Eukaryota; kingdom Metazoa; phylum Chordata; class Amphibia; order Caudata; family Ambystomatidae; genus Ambystoma; species Ambystoma mexicanum. Next base: position 1,574,902,736 of record NC_090932.1, read on the forward strand.
GACTGATAATTTTAAAGAGGCGGTGCAGGTTGAGGGAAGTTGACCTACCTGGGATAAACCCCGACTGATCCGGGTGAATATTGTTGGGCATGTAAGGAGTCAATCGCAGGGCCAGAACCTTAGCGTAAATCTTAACATCACAGTTGATGGGACAGTATGATCCACATTGAGTGGAAGGTTTGCCCGGTTTGAGTAAGGCAGTTATAATGGCTTCACAAAAGGGGGGGTGTGTGCCCACCACACAGGATTCTTCCCATAATGCCAGGAGTTGGGGGACCAGCTAGGATTTATATTGTTTATAAAATTCAATCGGGAAGCCGTCGGACCCGGGGGCTTTACCTGAAGCAAGGGCATCAATGGCCTTTGATATTTCTTCGGCTGTAAAAGGTGTGTCTAGGCAAGTGCTAGTTTTGTCAGAGAGAACAGAGAGGGGTAGGCTGTCCAGGTACGTGTCAACCTCCGACCTAGGAACAGTGTTGGAGTTAGTGTATATAAGGATTCATAGAACGATAGGAATTCTGCATTGATTTCCTGTGGAAGAAGGGCCAAGGAGCCATCAGGCCTTTCTATGGCTGAAATGTGTGGAGATTCCGTTTCGCGGCAAAGAAGTCTGGCCAACACACTGCCAGGCCGCTCACCCTCCCCGTCCTGCCGAGCCAGTCTGGGATTATCAATGAACTTCCTCTCTCTTTCCGCGTGGGCACGAAATGTGTCTAGTTCAATACCGATATCGGAGAGGATTTACGAAGAATGGGACTGGGCATATTGGGCCTCGAGAGTGGAGAGTGCTGCTTCGCTCTTCGATATGTCTCTGCGAATAACCTTGAGGATCCCAGACTCCTTGGAAATATCTATGACCCTAATATAGGCCTTAAACGTCTCCCACAGAGTGGCTTGTGTGCGGACCGATCCAGTGTTCAGTGCAAAATATTCTTCAATGGCGGATTCTAGGTCAGCATTGAAGGCCACATCCGATAGCGATTGTGGTTTCAATTTCCAAGAGCGAGTTTTATTGTGATCAGTTCCCCAATTGAGGGAGATAGTCACAGGGTAGTGGTCCGAGTATGTCCTGGGGAGGATTGCCATATGTGTAATGTTTCTAATGAGTATATCAGACATAAGCCATCTGTCTATCCTGGAATGTGAGTAGTGTACGGAAGAATAGGGAGAGTACATTCGGGAGCCCGGTTGCACCAGTTGCCATGCGTTCAAGATCTCCAGTTGTGAAAGGGTCCCCAGAATTACTTTAGCAGCTCTGGAGAGTTGGCGGGGTCTGGTGCTCGATCTATCCCAATCTATGTCAAGGTTCATATTAAAATCCCTGTCCCAGAGGATAGGTACAAGGGGGAACCCGGCCAGTATATCAGTAAGGTATGAATAGAACTCAGGGTCGTCGATGTTGGGTCCGTAGACGTTAAGGAGTACAATCTCTTTGTTGTGTAGCCTGCCATAGAGTAGGACATACCTCCTGAGGGGGGCAATGTGGGACACAATGTGCTGAAACTTAACGCTCTTATGGATCAGAACCATGACACATCTGTTTTGAGTGGAATAATCGGTGTAGTACCTCTGGGGACTCCAAATCTTCGCAAACCTCAAACAGCCCTCAGATCGAGCATGTGTTTCCTTTAGGAAAAGGATTTTAACCCTGTGTCGCTCTAAATATAGTTGTATATCCCGCATCTTTCTACAATGACCAAATCCCCTCACTTTCCAACTCATACAAACCAGGTTAGGATCGGCCATCGAGATGCGCAAAAAACAGGGGTATTACCAGGTAATATAGTGGTATACGGGGGATCAAGTCCAGAGACCCATAGCCATGTCTATCAGTAAGGTACATCCTCCACACTCTTCCTCCATTGTACATGTCAAGCATAATACCCCAACCTGCCTGCCCCCACCCACAACCCTCTCCCAATCAGAGGGGTAAAAACCCAACCCACATCACCCATCCAACAAAACCAACAAAACAAAAAACATTGGCATCTTCGCCTGGGGGCTTGTATGCCGATTGGGCGGCATCGCTTCCTTGCTGGGGACATGATGTGGTTTAACGTGGTACTAATGCAAATAGTAATCAAGACTGGTGGTTCAATGTCAACTATGAGTGACCAAGATACTTGTTAAACATAGTGATAAGAACAGAGAATTCTCCACAAAAACAGCTGTCAGGGGGGCCCCAGATCGAGACGTACACGTCACAGTGAGAATCATAGTGTCGTCGCAGCCACTGGGATAGATATGTTCATCCAGGGAAATGTTTGTCTATAAATTTGGAAGCCTCTTCTGGAATAGTAAAGAAAAACGCCTGATTTGAGTCTCGATCCAGAGCTTGGCTGGTTACCCTAATTCTCCCAGTCTCCTCTTGGCTGCCAGAAAGGTTTTGCGTTCCTGTTGGACAGAGATCGAGAAATCAGGATATAAATAAATTCTGGCGGATCCCAGTAGGAGTTCACCCTTGGCTCTCGCTGTCTTAAGTAGTGCATCCCAATCGCGGTAGTTCAGAACTCTTGCAATAATGGGGCGTGGGGCTGCTCCAGGTTTAGGCTTTGCCGTAAGAGTGCAATGGGCCCATTCAATAGCAAATTGTGGGGACAGTTTAGGAGAGTCCAGCAGTTGGAGCAAGGTGTGTTCAATAGAGTCCTCCATGGGGTCTTCGATCCTGTGTTCGGGAATTCCAATAATGCGGAGGTTATCTCGAGCGAGATTAGGGATCCTCATTGTTCTTGGCAACCTCCGAGACCTGTCTGGACAATGTGGCGACCTCAGAGCGAAGGGCTGCTATGTCGTCTTCTGCAGTACCCACCCTGGACTCGACCTCCGTAACCCGGCCATCAGTTTTTTCCATGTGGGCCTCGATTGATGATATGGTCCCATTTATGTTGCTTAGCTTAGAATGGAGAGTGGTGAACTCTTCCCGTATGAATTCAAACATCTTCTGGGAGTCTGCGGGGTCCGGAGGTGTGGATGTGGTAGGCTCGGGCTCCAAATCGGGTTCAGATGCTTTGGCTGGGGCTTTCGCGAACATATTGATAGAACTTTGTTTTGTGCACGCCCCCTTGGTCATGATTCCGCCTGGGTCCATGGTTAATGAACGTTCTGCACTGGGATAACTAGGGCGACCCCACGAAGCATTCGTCACTCTTAGGTTGCAGCACTAATCAGAATATCGTGATCTGGGGCTAACAAGTAAGGATCACCAGGATCAAGGTGTATTGCTTAGCATGAGGACGGTCTTTAGGAGCGGGTCAGGACCTAAAGCAGTCGTGCGCGTCCGAGCGGGCTCCTAGGAGTAATATAAGGAGTCTGAGAGATTTGGGCACAGATCCTAAGTGAAAGGCCTGACACAGGGGCTCCAATCGGGGAGTAGGTACTGTGGTGCCCGGCCCGTGTAGGTGCATACAGGGATAGTACAGGAACAAATGTGGTTTCCACAAATGACGGGGTAGAGACAATCAGGCTAGTATGCAGTCACCAGAACGCCGAGATGAGGGCAGTGTATCCAATGCACTTGTAGATTCAGCCAGGTATGCAGCAGTCGATGTAAAGGTGAAGAGTAGAGATGGTGGTGTGGCAGCCATAGTAGCCAGGGGGCTGCAGATAGTAGGGCTTCAGATATGTGGGTGGGGCCCCAGACCATCTGCCCAGGCCAGGATCACAGTGAACTTGAGAGGGGCCACAGGATTCAAACCATGCAGCCAGTAGTCCTATGCAGTTTGTATGCCTGAGTTCCTATTTGAGGAGCCGGGATTGATTAGCAAGAGGCACCGTAAATGGTGGCAAAGTTGGCTTCGCTGGTAAGGTCAGTTGGGACCTACTGTGATCGAGTGTATTGTGTCTCTCCACGTTTCAGGGGCAGAGTGGAGGTCTCTCACCCCTAAGGCACCAGTCAGGTGCTAGGCACTGGGTGTGTGCCGCATCCAATGTCCGTTGCAGTCGCGGGGCGAATGAGTCAGCTGCACCACGTGGGGAGAGAGAGAAGCCAGCAGCCGTGGTGCTGAGGGTGGAGGCCCAGCGGCGCTGTCGGGCGACTGCACCAGGAGACAGGGAAAGAGACTGATGAGGACCGTGGGGAACCAGGAGCAGTTGGCTGTGGGGAAGCCCTGGTCACTCTCAGCGAGAAGTCAAGCGCAGAGGGAGATCCAGCGCCATTATCTAGAGCAGCTGCTCCGATGTTGAAACTCACAGTATGATCAGGGAGCTGTCGTCTCCAGTGCTCAGGTCAGCTGGGGCCTCCACATGCTCCGTGGGGCTGGGTCCCTCGCCGTGGAGAGTATGCTGCCTACGGGGGCTTGCCTGCCCCGCTGTAAATAGAGATCTTCAACAGGCCGCCAGTGTCATGACCACTGCTTCCAAGGAGTCAGGACCAACCCAACACCCTTGGAAGCAGGCTCATAACATATACCATTGGCGCCAGCCAGTCCCAATGGGGACCTTTTGGACCCTGTCCTGGCACCGGTGGTGCCAGGCTCATAAAATGGACCAGTCCCGGCACAGGAAGCGCCGGGCTCATAACAAGTGTGAAAGTGCTTGGGTGGACCTACCTGCAGCAGACCATGCTGCTTACTTACCAGCAGAATGATGTTTCATTCTCTTCTGGCAGGGACTACTTTTTCTTCTGGGTGGGGCAGGCACCACTTCCTGGATCTTTGATGCTGGAACCCTTCTGGAAGCAGGAACTCTTTTTTTCCTGGGCGAGGCTGTGGAAGGAGACACCTAAGCACTCCTGTGGGCTATTTAAACCACACCCGATTGGTGCAACGTGCTTCGCGTTATTCTGCATCTGCAGCAGGACGCTCACCGTGTCAGCTCCAGGGAATCTTCAGCTCCGGATCCTGTGAATAAGAAAATTACCTGCTGGAACCAATCTGCAGTCCTCAGCAACTCCTGCAAAAACAAAAGGCACAGGTTAGGCAAAAGCAAGGTTGGTGCTTCAACTTACCCGATCCATCGGCAGCATCCAAGGCGTTTTTTCTGCATTTCTCGTCCGGCATCGGGCCTGCAAAGACAAAGAACATTGGTTACTAACGCTTAGTTGCAAAACGACTTACCTGCGTTACGCTAGCCCCAACTCTGCTCGCGCCGCATTCCATCACCTGTAAAGACAAAAAGAGACATTAAGGTGCATTCTACAGCCCTAGAGCAGCCTTTCTTCTTACGTGCCATCCTATTCTCCATCTTCTTGCTTCGTTCATTGCCACGAACCGGGAAGGCATCTTCTTTGGCACCGGCAGCAACTGAAAAGGAAAAAGACATAGACATTAAAAGAGAGCAATCTAAAAAGAACTTTAATACTTACAAGTCACGCTCATGCAGCAAACGGCGGCATCGCTCTCAAATCACCCTCTGCAATCAAGAGGCTGAACTCGAATCCAGTGAAGTAACTGGACCCAGCGCCCCAGCACAAGACGCAGGATGGAGAGCCCGGCATTCACCTATTTAAGGTGAGCGCGACTACCACCCAGGACCACGGGGAGAGAGGGAGAGAGGGGCTTGGAACTTCTCCCAACCTTCCAGCCACTAATACCTAGATTTTCTACTTGCAGACACCTCACCCTTCGGGTCAAATTTTCAGTGAAGAAGGGGCCTAATCCGGGAGCCAAACGAATCCTACGCCTAACGCTGAAGACGGTTTCACCGCCCAGTCAAGACCCGCGCCTCCGAGGGAATCAGGTGAGCGTTACAGAACGCGAAGCCTTACCACATATTTCCCGCCCAGGCGCAATGGAAACTTCAGACACAGACCAATTGGCCCAGTTACTTGGGGAGTTGAGGGCAGAAGTACACGCAGCACGCCAGGAAACGAATGCCTTAAGGAGGGAGTTAGTGGTCTCTAAGGAACGAACAGACGACTTGGTTAGACAATTGCTGCAAGCCCAAGCGGGACAAACTCCTCTGCCTACTCCTAGTGGGAGTCATGTTCCAACGACTTCTACCAATCCGGTGCACATTAATCTACCAGGAAATGTACCTTTGGCTCCGCCCGAGCGCTTTTCAGGTGATCCGAAAAGATTTGCTGTGTTCATCAATCAGTGTCGCTTGCATTTTTTATGCAGACCCGCCGCTTTCCCAACGGACCAGGCTAAGGTGGCCTTCGTGCTCTCATATCTTAGTGGCAGCGCCGCAGATTGGTCTATTCCTTTAGTGACTCGAGATGACCCTGTTCTTCATAACTTCCAGGATTTCCAAGCTAGTATGGAAAAATTGTTTGCAAGACACTCGCAGGGACAGGCCCTGGACAATGAACTTCTTTCACTACGACAGGGCAATCAAGATCTTCTGGCCTACATTGCATCGTTCAACAGATTAGTGGTTGAAACCGGATGGCCTGAGGACAAGAGAATCACCCTTTTCTACAGAGGACTGCGTGGAGAACTTAAAGACGTTCTGGCTCGGGTGGTGAATCCTCCACAAGACTGTTCCGAATACATCGACCTGGTGGTTCAATTGGATCATAGAATACAGAATCGGAAGGCCGATCGTTCCAGATTTGAAACTCGAGTTTTTTCTAGACCACAGAGTTCAGCTAAAGGAAATGATACCGTGGAACACATGCAGATTGGGGTTGTGAAAGGACCTCTAACCCAAAAGGAAAGGGAAAGAAGAAGACAATTGCAATTGTGCCTTTATTGCGGAAACTCGGGACACTTCCTTCGAGATTGCCCAGTGAAACCAAGGAAGAAGATAGTAGGAGCTTCTGATAAAGGTGCCGAAGGTTCTGAGTCGGAAAACGACCTCGCCCGACAAGTGTAGAGGTCCGCTTGCCGAGCGTTAAAACCAGTTCTTTGACCTCGCATTTCATCATGCTCATGGTCCTCGTGAGTCCAGAACAACCTAATCGTATGCATGCCCTTAAAGCATACATTGATAGTGGCGCAATCGGCAATTACGTGGACTGTGAATTGGCCGCCAGGATGAATCTATCTCTTTGTCCTAAGACGGTGAAAGATGTCATCACCACCGTGGATGGTACGGAAATAGCTTCCGGACCAGTAACTCACACCACCATGGAAGTGACATTGATAAGCCAAGATGGACATCAAGAGAAGATCGTGTTTGACGTGATCAAGGCTCCGCAGTTTCAAGTTATCCTGGGAATCCCTTGGTTGGAGAAGCACAATCCTCAAATTGATTGGCGAGCAAAGACAATCCGGTTTCCAGAATGCGCTCCTACCTGTTATCCTCAGCCCCTTACTAAGCTGGCAGCAACTACTTTTGAGAACCCTCAACTGCCTCCAGAATACCGGGAATTTCAAGATGTCTTTCAGAAAGATCAAGCTAATTCTCTGCCTCCTCACAGATCCTACGACTGCCAGATAGACTTGATTCCGGGATCCACTCCTCCGTGCAGTCGAATTTATGCCCTCACAGAACCTGAAAATCTTCACCTGAGGCAGTATTTGGACCAGTACCTGGCTAATGGATTTATCCGTCCTTCGAAGTCCCCAGCCTCCTCAGCTCTGTTCTTCGTTCCAAAAAAAGAGGGAGACCTAAGAACATGTATAGATTATCGTGCCCTAAACCAGATTACGATTAAGAACAGGTATCCGTTACCATTGATCCCTGAACTTCTTGACCAAGTTAAAAGTGCCTGTATCTACACAAAGCTGGACCTCAGAGGAGCTTACCATTTGGTGCGAATAAAAGAGGGCGATGAATGGAAGACGGCCTTTCGTACTAAATATGGACTGTTCGAGTATCAAGTAATGCCCTTTGGATTATGCAACGCACCGGCTGCCTTTCAGTATTTTATGAATGACGTCCTCAGAGAGCTCATTGACGTGTGTGTAGTTGTCTATATAGATGACATTCTGGTCTACTCGTCCTCTGAGGCGGAACATCGAAAACATGTCACAGCAGTACTGGAGAGGCTCCGTAAACACAGACTTTTTGCAAAGCTGGAGAAATGCGTTTTTCATGTCACTGAGGTCGAATTTTTAGGATTTATTTTGTCACCTAATGGAGTCCACATGGACTCAAGGAAAGTGGACGCTATCATTAAGTGGCCCTCACCAACGTCTGTGAAAGGTGTTCAAAGCATGTTGGGCTTCGCCAACTTTTATCGTAGGTTCATTCCAGATTTCTCTCGAGTAGTCCAACCCATTACAGCCCTCCTTAGAAAAAATAAACGTTTCGAGTGGTCGACAGAGGCTGAACAAGCTTTTCAAGAACTAAAAACAAAATTCACCTCAGCTCCGGTTGTAAAACATCCTCGTCCGGAACTCCCCTATATCGTTGAGACCGATGCTTCCAGTCTCGCAATGGGAGCAGTGCTTTCGCAAAGGGACCCAGAGACAAACCAGTTACACCCAGTGGCATTTTGGTCCCGCAAATTTTCGGCTCCCGAAATCAACTATACCATTACAGATAAGGAACTTTTGGCTATTAAGTCCGCCTTTAAAGCCTGGCGGCATTATCTCCTGGGAGCCCGACACACAGTCACCGTCATTACGGATCATCGTAATTTACAGTACCTTAAATCAGCCAAAGCTCAATCCTCTAGACAACTTCGCTGGGCACTATTTTTCGCCGAATTCGACTTTGTGATAACCTACCGACCTGGCAACAAGAATGGTAAAGCTGATGCCCTCTCCCGAATTGGAGTAGATGAACTCACGACCAATCCTGAACCCATGCCTATAATTCCGGAACAGAGAATCCTGGGTTTGGTTAATGCACAATCCATTGAAGACATTGAAGGTACAGTTAAAAAACTTCTGACTCCAGCAGAGGTGCAAGACTGGCAACTCAAGGGAAAAGACTTCACTACGGATAAGAACTTACTATACTTTCGAGGAAGGTTATATCTACCTTGTACCGATTTACAAAAACAGGTGATCTCATGTTACCATGACTCCTTAATGGAAGGACATCCAGGTATTGCCAAAACGTCAGAAAAGATAAAAAGGCATTTTTGGTGGCCGTCTTGGAGAAAGGACATTAAGGATTTCATAAATTCCTGTGGTGTGTGCGCCCAAAGCAAAAGCCAGAAGGAGAAACCAGCAGGCCTCTTACAACCCCTAGACATTCCTCCACACCCGTGGCATACTCTCTCCATGGACTTCATCACGGATTTACCACCATGCTCCGGATTTAATACAATTTTAGTAATTGTGGACCTATTCTCGAAAATGGCTCATTTTATCCCATTGAAAGGGTTACCCACAGCTTCAATTCTGGCCCGAGAGTTCCTCGAAAACATCGTTCGGTTGCACGGCTTTCCTTCAGTTTTAATCTCAGACAGAGGAAGTCAATTTATTTCCCACTTCTGGCGGACTTGTTGTCACCTAGCCCAAATTGATGTAAGGCTTTCAACCAGCCATCATCCCCAGACCGACGGGCAGACCGAGAGGACCAACCAAACCCTGGAACAATATTTGCGCTGCATGTTACAACAATCGGAGAGTACTTGGAAAGACATTCTCTGGATTGCGGAGTACGCTTATAATAATTCAGTCCATGCTGGAACCGGAAAGACTCCTTTTTTTCTTTTATATGGAAGCCACCCCCGCACCTCAAATCTTGATCCACTCAAACTCTTGGGACCCCAGCTGTAGATCATCTGCATTCTACAATCACTCAAGCCTTTAAAGAGGCCACGTCTCACCTTAAGCGAGCCAAGGAACAATACAAGAAGTGTGCAGACCTACGTCGAAAGGAGGCCCCTCAATATCTTGTGGGAGATCAAGTCTGGCTATCAACCAAACATTTACCTCTCAAATGACCGCGTACTTTCAATCCACGATACCTGGGACCTTACCCAATCACTGCCATAATAAATCCAGTGGCAGTTAAATTGGGTCTACCTGCCCATATGAAAATACATCCAGTTTTCCACGTTTCTCTACTGAAGCCCATGCAACCTGGAACCCGTTTGACGAAATCTCCAGACCCTATTCTTGTGGACGGAGAACTGGAATTCGAAATACAAGACATCCTAGACTCCAAGATTTCCAAATCAAAACTATACTATCTGATTGACTGGAAAGGTTATGACCCTCAGGAAAGATCTTGGGAACCGTTGGAACATGTTCATGCACCCCGTCTGGTTAAGAAGTTTCATCGAACTTTTCCTGATAAACCGAAACCTCCGGGGAAGACGAATTTGGGAGGGGCCTTGAGGGGGGGTGCTGTCATGACCACTGCTTCCAAGGAGTCAGGACCAACCCAGCACCCTTGGAAGCAGGCTCATAACATATACCATCGGCGCCAGCCAGTCCCAATGGGGACCTTTTGGACCCTGTCCTGGCACCGGTGGTGCCAGGCTCATAAAATGGACCAGTCCCGGCACAGGAAGCGCCGGGCTCATAACAAGTGTGAAAGTGCTTGGGTGGACCTACCTGCAGCAGACCATGCTGCTTACTTACCAGCAGAATGATGTTTCATTCTCTTCTGGCAGGGACTACTTTTTCTTCTGGGTGGGGCAGGCACCACTTCCTGGATCTTTGATGCTGGAACCCTTCTGGAAGCAGGAACTCTTTTTTCCTGGGCGAGGCTGTGGAAGGAGACACCTAAGCACTCCTGTGGGCTATTTAAACCACACCCGATTGGTGCAATGTGCTTCGCGGTATTCTGCATCTGCAGCAGGACGCTCCCCGTGTCAGCTCCAGGGAATCTTCAGCTCCGGATCCTGTGAATAAGAAAATTACCTGCTGGAACCAATCTGCAGTCCTCAGCAACTCCTGCAAAAACAAAAGGCACAGGTTAGGCAAAAGCAAGGTTGGTGCTTCAACTTACCCGATCCATCGGCAGCATCCAAGGCGTTTTTTCTGCATTTCTCGTCCGGCATCGGGCCTGCAAAGACAAAGAACATTGGTTACTAACGCTTAGTTGCAAAATGACTTACCTGCGTTACGCTAGCCCCAACTCTGCTCACGCCGCATTCCATCACCTGTAAAGACAAAAAGAGACATTAAGGTGCATTCTACAGCCCTAGAGCAGCCTTTCTTCTTACGTGCCATCCTATTCTCCATCTTCTTGCTTCGTTCATTGCCACGAACCGGGAAGGCATCTTCTTTGGCACCGGCAGCAACTGAAAAGGAAAAAGACATAGACATTAAAAGAGAGCAATCTAAAAAGAACTTTAATACTTACAAGTCACGCTCGTGCAGCAAACGGCGGCATCGCTCTCAAATCACACTCTGCAATCAAGAGGCTGAACTCGAATCCAGTGAAGTAACTGGACCCAGCGCCCCTGCACAAGACGCAGGATGGAGAGCCCTGCATTCACCTATTTAAGGTGAGCGCGACTACCACCCAGGACCACGGGGAGAGAGGGAGAGAGGGGCTTGGAACTTCTCCCAACCTTCCAGCCACTAATACCTAGATTTTCTACTTGCAGACACCTCACCCTTTGGGTCAAATTTTCAGTGAAGAAGGGGCCTAATCCGGGAGCCAAACGAATCCTACGCCTAACGCTGAAGACGGTTTCACCGCCCAGTCAAGACCCGCGCCTCCGAGGGAATCAGGTGAGCGTTACAGCCAGTCAGGCTAGGGGGGTGCAGGCTCAGCCCGGGATAAAGCACATGGGGCTGGCATGTCAGCAATGGTCGCGGAGTGAGGGACCACAGCTAGGAGTGTTGGCTGGCAGGGGCAGGATGCCAGTGGCCCCCTCGGATGGGTGTCGTAAGGCTGCAGTCGCTTGCCCCTTCCCCGCAACAGGCCTCAAAGTCTCGACAGCTCCGACGGGCTTTGCTGGATGCAGCGAGCAGATTGGGGTGACGCAGCCTCCCAGCCTGCAAAAATCCAAAGTATCTCCAAAACAGGCTAGAGTCCCGGGCCAATATTCAGGTGGCAATTGGGGGAGGTATGATGGAAGGGGCCCCCAGTCTTCTTTTTCCGAAATCCGACGTACAGTAGCATATATCAGTGCGGATGTCGTCAGCACGGAGCTTCTTATTAGGCAGCCATGCTCCGTCAAGCGCAACAGCACCCCCCCGGATGGAACATATTTTCTTTGTTGCCACGTAATGTTTCTGCATATTTGAAACTCATGCCAGAGAATGATTCGGTGTTGGAGTCATGGAATAATTTGAAACGGAAAAGGGAGTCTGACTTGGGTTGTGTTATTGATGATGGAATCTGGAAATATGTATGGCGTATTGGGCACAGTAGCGAATTGGATATCAAGCTATGACTTATCCATCAGAAAGTTTTGGGATGTATTTTGAATTAGTTATGTACAAAAAAAGGGTAGAGGGGAAGCCTCTTGGATTTTGTGGAAATCATTTATTTATCTGTATGGTAATGGTACATCATGTCTATAACTGAATAATCTGAGTGATTGGATGCTAACATGGGCGCTTTGTATTATTGTGGTAGTTAGTATGTGTATTTGTATTGTTTTGTGTTTGTTTTCTTACCTGAGTGTTAGGAAATTTTGGATACGTTTAGTTTTCTTTTGTTGATAACTTGATGTTATTGGAATAGGTTTTATGACCCCAATGATTGTAAGTTTATTTAGTTTATGAATATTTTTTAATATGGGGCATGATTGAGGTTTAATAGTTGTATATGATAAGATGTGTAGTTATTGAAGTAATTAATCGCTTGTATTATAATCTTACATGTACTTGTTTGAAATTGATAAAGAAAAAAAAAAGATAATACCAAACTTATACTCGTCCCCCACATAGAGCAAGTCCATAGCAATCTCTCCCGCAGATTGAGCTGCCCAGGTTTTCTTTGCCGAAGATGTTAGTTCTGTGCATGTCGAAGTGGTTGCAGGGCATGGTTAAATGTTTTAAGGTTTCAATTTGCATGCCATCTCTGCAAAATCGACATGCTCCCTTAGTCTCATCTTGATTTGCACACGCCCAGTATTCAGGGTGACCTTATTTATAAGAACCAAAACAATAAAACCACATATCACGGCATCAATCATGGTGCAAGAATTCAACATATACAATTAAAATGCCATCAAAGAAAATGGGGGCGGGGAGACAAAAATATATTCATTAGATGCAGGGATACATTTTGCAAAATACTGAAGAAGTATCAACATAAAATGCTGTATGCCCAAGACTATCCATTGTTCTCAATCTATAAAAGATTAAAGAGAATTTGGTGAACCTGATGCACACAAAAAAAAATGGTCAGGTCCAACCACCTTTCACCTTATCTACAATCTACCAGTAACTGTGCCACTAAGTAGTGTGAAAAACCAAGAGACTCAAACTCCTAGACAGGAAGAGAAGAAGACTGCCTTCTGAGAGAAAAATATAGGTTTCAGAGAAGTTCAAGTGTTAACTCATATTTCATGAAGGTAAAGACACACCACAAAGTGTGGGTCTACAAGCAGTCCAACAAGACGCCGACTTACCCTCCATCATTTACAGACTGTGCAAAACTGCCAGCATGAAGCATACGACATGATGTCACAAACATGTGACATCATCACAGTGATTTAGGAAATCAGAGCAGCTGGACAGGCTGGGACTTGACTGGGATGCCTGATAAGGAACATTGCATAGAACAATATATCCAACAATGCTCAATCGGAACCAGAAGCTTCCCAAATAAATGTGTCACCATATCACTGCGTGTTTCACACCAAATGTCAAATGTGTTGAATGGGTATAAAACAATGTTGAACATAATTCCAAAAATATTAGTGATAATTGAAAAACGTGCAAACGAATTTGGCATAATGTCTCAGCATGTACGACCCTTCTGTGTATTAAGGAAGGAAACTCAAGGTAAAAATTGTCAACAAGTATATTAAACTGCTATGGTGATACATACTAAAATTGTTTGCTTACCATTATGTGCGATAAACCCACAAACACTTCATAAAGTATGACAGAATAAGATACTAGAGTTAACAAATATAAATGCCTTCAATATTGCCTATGGGTGAAAATGCGGTCCACCATGGGGATTAACTGTAAAAGAAGTATAGACACTCCATCAGTTTAGCTTTGTTCACTGCATCCACATGAAATCAAAAACAGTGAAGAGGATAATCCATTATACACCCTCTACTAGAATACAAATCAAAGAACCAGATATCATGAAATGAGTCAAACATAGCACATTAAATTGCAATCCTCATTCATCCCATCACATCCAATCCGTCGATCCAAAAGATCTCTCATTGATCAAATTTTTGTGACAAATTGTCATAGGATCTTCACTGGTGGACTGTCTCTAAGATTTGGAAACTAATTTGGGAAATGTTGTGACTTTGTTCCAGCCAATGTCGAGCAACTGAAGAATTACGATTTCTCGTCCGAATATTGGATCAATTCTCATTCGAGCATAGTTTACACGGTCTTGCTGATTGTCCCACATAATATTTACCACACGGGGGAACAAATCGAATAAATGATATTCGCAGTGTCGCAAGTGGCGTACTGGCATAACCAAATCGTCTTAAATGTCCTGGGATAATGAACAATGTCACCCTTGACTCCATAACTGTGTTCGGTAGAGTGAATGCATGGGAAAGTGCCAGTGCATTTTGAATCTTAATGGAACTTTTAAAATCCGTATGTACCAACATGTCTGAGACTTTTGCTGCGTTGGTATGCAAAAATATGCAACGCCTGAAATAGATGTTCAACTCTGGGGTCGCAAGTCGGAATACTCAAATGTTTGTTAATAATAGAAAATGTTTGTACTCTGTATTGAAAACTTCGAGACATAAACCAATTCAGATTCTGTGGTGCTAGCTTTCTGGGTACTCTCACGTAATTTTTCTCTTGGAATCTGCCCCAACCTTTCTGACCACCTCAGCCATGTAGCTTCTGCCGATGAACCTCTGGCACATAATGTCTGATTGTAATGAAAAATCATCTTCAACACTGACAATCTGTTTTGCTCGTAACATTTGGCTAAACGGCAGGTTTTTTTAATCAAGCTTGGTGGGTGGAGGAAACTCAAGCAATGTAAGAGATTATTTCTATCAATAGTTTTCCAGTAAATATTCGTAGTATACATTTAGGTAGAGCATACGTTTTTTCTGGGGCAGTGGTTCTAGCATTTTTTCTTCAATGAAAAAGCTCACTGCTGGAAACCTGGTTCCGTCAGTGACATGGAACCAAGTGGCCATCACAACCCTTGTAGAATCTGGGCCTATCACGGGAGCAGTCTGCCATATTAATAACATGCTCCTACCTAGAGAGATAACCAACTGGAGCGAAAGGCCAAAGGTCAAAAAGACACCTGCCCAGCCCAGAATACTACTCTTATCCCCAGAAAAATACTTGGATTCTAAGACCTCTTTTATGGCCCATATCCCAAAGTTGAGTTGTTCAATCTTTACAAGTGGCATTTTCACATTTGGTGGTTCTTAAAATGTAAGAGGTAATCTATGGCTCAGAATGGTCTCAATCCCTCCAACCTATGGTCTTCTGAAAAGGTCCATTGCTAGACATGGTGGCGTTTAAGGCTAGTTAGTTATAGAACCCATCATCATGTGCTTCCGGCCACAGCCATTTTGTTATTTTTTGGATGACCTGAAAAATGTCACTTGAAAAGGTGGAGCTTGGACTTCATCCGTTCTGCCACATGTGGCTCCAGGGGTTCCCTCTTCATCTTCGTAACATTCAGAATAGCCTTGTGTGCCTCTTGGAAGAGCTCTGTGCCCAGTGCAGTCTCCACACGCTCACGCCAGGCATCCAGCTTCGGGCGGTCCTTGAAGATATCCACCCCGGATGCAACAGGCTGTGTGGAAAAAAGACAATATGTTAATTCTCGTTAAAGCTTGTAATTCATTTTGTATTGGAGCTGTAGAAAACATGAATGAATAATATGGATTAATCTGACCTTCCCCGATTACCTCGATTGTATTGAAGATCAATCAATATGAACATGGAGTGATGCATTTCGCGCTTTCCTCTCCAAAGCACGTTTAGATAGGCTGCTAAAATACAAATATTCTAGATGGACCTACTTTAATTGCAGCAGCCCTTTTATCTTCGTAGAAGGGGTCCCATGTGTTAATATCCTCGCAAAAATATCGCGATACAAAAATATCGCCATATTATTGCGGCGATATTGAGCCATGGACCCTACAGGGGACACCCCCGCAACCCCAGCATTATTTTTAAACGTGCGGGGGACACCCCCGCAACCCCTGCTCCCACAAATTATCCCCCCCAAAAATATTGCCTATGGCGAGACACACGACCATATATTTGGTGGGGATAATATGTAGGGATACCGTAGAAGGCCTACGACAGATCAGGGATTGGATTTTACACACATTGCCAAAATTATTACTTCCCTTTTAGCAACTTCAACTTTTGATTCTCAGCTTTAAGTTCTTTACTCTTTTCATAAACCACCTGTACACAGATTACTGACCGCATTTAGAGGTTTCCGGGATTAGACATATTTATATTACATTTCAATGTTTTTCAATTTTGATTTTGAAATTATAATCTGGGCTGTCCCCCACCTGCAACTATTTAAATAGTTATTTGTGTGCAGGTAGCAGCATCTGCAGTGAAGATGCGACAGTCGTGTTGCGACATGACTGCTGCAGATGTCAGGACATACATCCCAGGAAATCCAGGTTGGGGTTTGAGAGACAGGAGTGTGGTTGCCTGCCCTATATAAAAGGCATTCCTCTTTCTACAAGAAGAAACTCCCTCCTGGCGCCAAGTCACCACAATCCCAATGCCTTTATCACATTGTATTACCCAAATGAATAAAGTTAATCCATTTGATGCTGGAGGAATCAAATACAGAGATGAAGCCATGACCTCCAGGATGGACACAGATCTCAGAGCAGTTGAATTATCCCACAGGTTGCATAGTCTACCTTTTAACCAATATCTACATATTTTTGCAACACAAAACCAACACTTTAGTTGACATAAAAAAGTCACTTTTGCATGGAGGCTCTGCACTTTTGCATGGAGGCTCTGCAGAAAGGTGGGTGGGGGACGGGGCGAACGAGCACAGAGTCTTGCTTCCCCTCCCTTCTAAAGTGGGCAGTGTGAAAAGCTTGTAGTGTTAAGGAGGCCGTTCATGGTCCCAGAGCTATCACCACAGGACCTTTCAGTGCTAAGAGGCCATTTTCAACGCAATGCTCACTGCAAGATTAAAATTCATGATCCCACTCAGACAAGGCCGCTCCTCGTTCTTTGCTGCTTGCTTTGCACCCTTCTCATTCCCCTTCTTTGAACCACACTGCTTACCTTTGGGTTCCTTCTCCTTGCACTAGAGCTCCTGCACCTTGAGCAGACCGCCAGGTGATTTTAACAGAATGCCAATCCTGCTCGCCCAATTTTGAGCACTGTGATACTTGTTCCTTTTAAGGTACATAAGTAGCCACACTACAACCAACTATGCCAGACTGATCTAGGTTCTCACATACTGACATGTAGACGAAACACTACTGAACCACAGTCAGGGCAGACCATGCCCAAGCCCACAGCAAGGGTCAAACTCTGCCCTTGTCCAAACTCACCTGCAGGAGTGCCACAATGGCCACCAGGTCAGCCAATGAGATCTCGTCCCCAACGATGAAGGGCTTGTCCTGCAGGAACTTTGCCTCAAACTGACCCAGGGCGCCATTCATTTCCTTAATCGCGGCTGCCATCTTCTCGGGGTCAGCTTCTGTACCCAGAAGTATGGGTGTCATGGCCTGCAGAGAAGGGAGTTGCAAGCATAGATTCAATACTCCAGGGTCTTTACAACCCAGGTGGGGAAAGAAGAGCCCTTGAACCAATGGGTATATCTAGGGGCAAACTGGCTAATTAATCTATCCTTATTTTCCTGCAGATTACCTGTTGGAGGATTTTGCCATGAAAATCTCCTGCTGTATTTTTTTAGGACCAGGTCTGGCCATACTGGTGGGGTCCTGCGTTCTTTCCCTCATCCTCAGTTGCTCCTCTAGGCTGCTGAGTGTCCTCACCTCACCTCATCTCATCTCCCTGCCCATAAGGAGTTGCTTCCACAGCTGCCCCTGCCTGGAACCATTTTCTAAGCTACTTGGACATTTTTCCTGGGACCCTTCATCCCCTTGGGTCCCTAGAGTTCACTACCAATAACTAGAATTGGAGCTCATATGCCCGATTTTGTACAGACTTAAAATCAATGAATTATTTTATTTATTGGGTGTTTGTAATGCACCATTACAGCAAAATAGTGTTTCAAGGCAAGGAGGCGGGGGTGAGGGAGGGACAGGAAGGAGGAAAACAAAATAATGCATTCTTACTAGGCCTCGCGACAATTCGGATCGTGCAAGTGCTATAACATGAATGCATGGGAGAGGGGGGAGGGCAGTGAGGGCAGGGGACGCACATGGACGAGCAAACAAAGACAAAAAACAAACAAGAAGCAATCTTACTAGGTCTTGCGACAATTCGGATCGTGCAAGTGCTGTAACATAAAATGAGGGGGAGGGGGCGGGAACGGGAGTAAAGGACACGGAGGAGAAAGAGATGACAAACAAAACAGAAACGTTCCTACTATGCCCGAATCGTGCAAGTGCTGTAACATGAAAATAAGGGGAAGGGAGAGGGAGGGAAGTAAGGGAAAGGGAGGAAGCAGCAAGGGGGGGAGGGGAGACAAGGGTCAAATAAGTGCAGGTGGACAGGTGCAACACAGCACAAGGCTGGAACGAGTACACATTTAAGTATGAAGGTACAGGTAGGTAAATGCAACATTCAATACTTAAAAGTGCAAGATCACAAGCAGGTAACAGGTAGATCATAGTAGCATACACTGGTTAATCCATGCCACGAGGTGCAGTGTCTAGATCCGGTATACAGATATATGATAGGCAAAAAAGGTAAATCACAGGCTTGAAGCCATGCCTCAAGATGCAAGGGGGTACACAGATGTACAGTGTTTGAGTAGGTGAGCAGTCAAGAATAGCAATGATTCAATACAAGGCACACTGAACAACAAGGGGCTACAGGTGAGAAGCAGAAAGACAATCCAGTGTTTTTAGGGTAGGCAAAATGCAAACAGCGGAAGGCTGTGAAAAGTCAATCCGGTGTTTAGGGTGGCAAAAAGCAAAGACGGTGGCAAGTTGGGAAAGTCAATCCAGTGGTTTTAGTGTAGGAAAAAGCAAATACTATGCAGGTTGCAGGAGGGATGATAATAAGCTCATGGCCAACTCCCTTCATTGCCTGCTAGGAACCACCCAGCAGTGCAAGCGAGTAGGACTAAGTCAGGGGGAAGGCAAAGTTGTGTGCAGGAAGGCACATGCTGGCAGATCATCGACCTGCGAGTTGGCAGGCCGCAACAGATGCAACAGGCACAGTGAGGCTGTTAGAACCGACCCAGAACCAAACATACGCCGGAGGCAGATGCGACAGGGGGCAAAAACACAGAAACACAAGGGAGAGAAAAGGGGAAAAAACAGAGACATAGGGTGGGAAGAGGGGGTGAAGAGTGTAGGGGTAGGAAGAGTAGGAAGGCAGTAAAGAGACGTACCTGCCAAGAGGTGAAGTGACAATGACAGGATGTGTTGCGAAGCAGGCAAGCTCCAGGGTGGTGGTAACTGGTGACATGTCCCCTCCAGGCCCAGACAGGAGCCTCCGAGCGGCCCTTAAATGGGGCCCTTGGAGCGGGCCAGCTCTTGACACAGGATGTTGAAAAGAAAAGTCTTGACCAATCTGCAGAGGTGGGCATTCAGGCAAGAAGGACTTCCCAATTTCAAAGGCCGCAGTGGCAGCGATGCTGCAGCTGAAAAAGCGCTCCATTGTAACAATGCAAGCCCAGAAAGGGATTACCTCAGGTCCCTGCTTTCTCCTCCTCGTGGCCGCCATGTTAGAATACTGCATGATGGAATTGAACAGGCGTGCCTTACACTCCTGGCCACTGAAGTGTACAAAGATACAATGTTTTACTGTTGTTGTGTTGAGTCTAAAATGTTTCTAGGTGTGTAATGAGACGTGTAGGTGTGATGATGTAAACATAAGATTTTTCCCGATCGGCACACTGGGCTTCGTTGACAATTTTACCCCTCCTCCTCTCTGCCTTCTATTGTATTACATAGCTTGCTTCTGTCAAAAAGTGACTTTACATTGTTCTAGAGTTTGGAGGACATTTCTGAGACAATTCATGTGTGGCATTTGTTGGCCTCATTACGACCCTGGCGTTAAGGGTTTAACAGCGCTGTAAAAGGTGTCGGCGCCGTTAAACCCTTAACGCCTGATTACGAGGTCCCTTTGCGTGACCCGACCTTAACGGCTGGTTTTACCAGCCGTTAAAGTAGGGTGCCGCAAAGGGACCTTGATGCTAAGTACGGTGCCGCAATTTGCGGCACCGTACTTAGCGCCTTCCCCATTCCCATTGAGCCCTATGGGGCAAAAATGGAAATGGGGAAGGGCCCATGGGGAATTACCGCCCCGCCAACCTTGGAATGGGGCGGTAATTCCACTATTCACCATGGTGGACCCCGGCATGGACCATGGTGCTAATAGCACCATGGTTTAGCGCCGGGGTCGTAATGAGGCCGTGTTGCTGGTGTGTGGTGTCTAGATGGCCCGTTTTCTCAGCGTTCCCCGGCATTATACCTGTGCTGAGTGTACCCCCAGGTTAAGGGTCATACACTTAGGAATGGGAAGGTTCGGTCCTTGTCCACTGTACTGTTAGATATATACTGTCCAACTGTACACAACTCCAGTATGCATCTGATCTATGTGTTTTTAGGTTTAACCTTTTATTGAGGAGTATATATTTTTCACGATAGCTGTGTATTGTAACCTCTTTGTGTATATTTTGGGAGCCTAACTGTACCTATTCACCAGCTTTCTTACCTCTATTGAATTGGTAACGTTGGTAGAGCATCCGATTAAGAGGGAGTCTGGTCCATCATTTGGGTGCGGGAACTCTGAAAACCCTTAGGATAGATAATTGTACAGCCCTCGCAAAGGTTGTGCAAAAATCTCCTAAACTCCGAGAATGCATTCGTTTGTGAAATACAAGCCGGGACGGTGGGAGGTGGGAGGGGCTTGAAAAGGTATTTTCCAGCAGCATGGCGTGATCTCGTTACTATAGATTTTGAACACAATGAAACTGTGTGAGCTCATTGCAGAGCGTGATAGAGTGCAGGAAATTGTGGGGATGTCACCATCATGCGCTGTTGCAACAGGTCCTGTTCTTTTGGCAGATAAAGTTTTGCTGGAGAGATTGCCTGAACCTCTCCCACACATCTCACTAGAGTATGAATGGAGTGATTGCTTGAATCACTCGCTCAAATCTTCCTTTATAAATTGAATACACTGAAGGGCAGATTGATACTAAGGTGTTTGGGTGAAGTTTCAGTGATCACAGAACCTTGATCACTAAGCTACTCTCGTCTCCCCTGCATTCCTCCTTTGGAAAAAGACGAGCTCACCCCAGAGAATGATAAGTGTCCTCTACTGCTTACCTTGCGCCAGAACACCTCGGATCCACATGCCCGCACAGCTGTGTGCTGCCAGGACAGGTACTCGTCCACCTGGGCCCGCTTCTGCAGGTCTACCGGGTACCAGTGGTCAGGGGTGTTGTACTTCCGTGACAGGTACAGAAGTATGGCGATGCTGTAAGGAGATCACACAGGGAGGAAGAGTGGACAAAAGGGGTTGTTAGATACAAAGCAGATTTTGAAACTGATACCACCCGTGGCCAGTGAGACTATTCTCGTTCCAGAAGCCAGAATATATGGGAAATGCATTCACTAGAATGACCCCTAAAGGAAGTCAACAACGAGATCTGCGCCCTGCAAAGGAGCTGTAGGCAGATCACTACCCAACTCACAATGAATAACTCTAATAAGGGCTACTCTGAAATAGAGCAATTGCAGACTGGCTAGTCCAATAACACATTAGTTGAATTCCCACAAATCTTGAGGTTTTAGGACTAAGCATTTGTTGATTAGGATAATGTGGTTTAAACTTGTTGGGGCATTGGTGTATATGGAAATCTGAACTTGGTTTGTGTGAGGCATGGGTAGTCTCTGCGGACCATGGTTAGGCAAAGGGTTCTAGATCAGCTTAGGGACTGCAGAAGTATTGGGATTATGGTTAGGACAGGGGCGCTATTCTCTTTGGGACTGTGGTTAGTATCAGCATTAAGCATTGGGATATGGGTTAGGTTTGCATTAAGCCTATGGACTGCGGTTAGGTATTTGGCCGGAGTTTGGAGACAAGCATGATCCTGATCTGACTAGCCAAAAGGGCAATACAGCAGTGTTGTAAGTGCAGGCCCGTTCTTCTGGTTAAAGTGGCCATATTTTCTGGACAAACCAGGCCAATGAGTGACTTCAACATACAGTTAGTAGTTTGCATCAATGTTACTGAGCAAATAGTCTTTAAAACGCACAATTTGCAACAAATTTTACAACATAAAACACCACCTTGGGTACTACTCAAAACAAGCGGTCACAAAAGAAATGAACTACCATGTGCGACTGGGCCACTTCCTCCCCCCCCACTCCCTTGGAGCCTGAGCAAATGTTATGCCCCAATCAGACTTGATGCATGATTTATACATTTGGATTAGCCAGAGTGGCTCAGGGTTAAGGTAAGATTAGGAGCCCATCTTATATAGCCCTGTAGAGAAGCTGCTAAAGGTGTTAGACCCCACCCCCCAAACTGAATGCATATAGCTTGTCAGGCTGATCGATAGCTTTAGTATTGTAAACATCAGAATTATAGCGCTTTGTAGGCCAAAAAGCACATCTAAGAGCGACATATTTTTTAGGGTCAGAATGCCCTACGCAGTGGAGGGCATCACAGGTGGCAAACATTTATCATAGATATCCAAAATCTAGGCTGAAAAAGTGAACAGAAAATGAGTTCTAATTAAAAACAGATTGGTCAGCCATTTTAGTTGAGACAAGGTCAGGCAGGTTTTAAAATGGTTTCTAGAGAAATAGTAAATGGTCGAATTTCACAAAGCCATGCTGATATAATTAAATAATTCTCTCATAACAGTTGATTAAGAGTTAATTGAAGAAGGACATATCTGGACATTTTGTTCAGACTTCTTGGCAGTCATTTTGTCATTGATAAGCTGGGGGAGTGTTCTGGGAAGGTTGCAATTATAGAAGACAGTTGTTCAAATAGCAACAATTGTATTGAGTTCATAGGTAGTCCACACAGCCGATGCCCATATTTAGATTTCTTGGCAGAGAAGCATGCTGTTGCCTGCCAACATGTCAAGGATGTTCTTTCTCAAGGCATCAAAAGATTCATGATAAAGGTCAAGAGTATCTCACACAAATGTAATTAGCTTGCATGCATAGTTATGACAGAGGGACCTGGTGTGTGGCAGTGCAGCTAACCAACCCTGGATGGGGAAAGGGCTTGTCTTTAATTGTCTGGCCCAATCCGAATGAACTGCATCATGAAATGTAACACTGCACCAACTACAAAATGTACAAAAGGCAGTTCATTTGAGAACTCAGAGCTGTTATTTCTGATGTCTAAATAAAGCTGATGTTTTGAGAATCAGTCCAGGATCCTGTCTTTCTCTCTGCCTCTTGGTTCCAGCCTCTGCATGCCTGATGGACAGGTGCCAAAAGCCCAGAGAGGGTGTTGGGCCCTTGTCTTCAGCCCTTTCACACCCCACATACCCCCAACCAAAATGACAATTGTATGAAATGAGGGGGTCCTCAATGGAACTAGTTCACATGAAACACACCCAAATACGGAAGATAAAAAACAGTCATCCTACATGAGAAAGACATCCATTATTAACGACAGTGAACGGAGGATAGCACAGGGGCAACATGCTGGTCTTGGAAGCAAGACCACTCAGAGCAACAGAAGTTGGAATGCCAGATCCGCGCAGGTATGGTATTAGGTGCGTTATAAAAAAACAATTAATTAAATAAATTGCACTCAGAATGTCAACCATGAAACGACTGCATCAAAAACCGCTTAGTATATTGAACTTTATTTTAAAATTAAAATGTTCGGTATCAATAAAATATCCCCAAGTCTTTGAAGACGGTCAAAGCGAAAAAAAGAATCATCTTTTAACTCGTATGCAACTAACTGTTCTTCCTGTTGGTGACAAATCATGGACCAGCAAGCTTAGTCCTGTGGCTAACAGGTGCTGTTACTGCGAAATTGTTGGAAAAGATGCTCTACCTCACTTTTTATTGTTATTCACCAAATATCTGTTTTTAAGTTAGGCCACACCTTCTTAGACTGGGAACTAAAACAAAAGGGAAAGCTCTCTGACAAGTTTACCAGCTCATGATGCATCGCTCAATTATGACGAGGCCCCACTTTATTGATGCTGCAATTAGTTCAAGATCTACCTAGCACATTAATGTGTTAAAGGGCCAACAGAATAGACTTAAATGACAGTGTACTTTAATTTTTTGTGAATGGGGGTTTAACTCAGTTCTTGCATGAATACATTTTGGTAGTGTGTTTTATAATGATGGAAGCCGAATATCTGTTTTTTTTCTAAATGGGATGTAACCCTTGTCTGGCTAGTAGAGCACTACTGTGCATACAGGCCGCAGGAGACTAGGGAAGAGTGGCTCCCGGGCTCCTGGGAATAGGGTGCCAGCATCATTCAGCAAGGGAAAGGAGGATTATGTGGGAAAGGCCACCAACCCAAGTGTCATTAACTGTTTGCAAGCATCCACTGAAAAGTTAATGTTATGGATCATAAGTGACGGAAACACGCAGTAGGCGCTACAGAAAATTCTCCAACTAGCAACTGCCCACTAAGCCACAGAGTACTAGGTAGGTCTTAGACAAATGGAAGATCTCATGTCTTTTTGGCAGAATGATAAAAAATCTTTCTGTTCCGATGCTTCTAGTCACAGGAGTGCTCACTTCTTAAGCCTCAACCTCACTTTGTTTTTGATCTCTGGCTAGCTCAAGATTTCTTTTTAGGAAAGCATATGGATAACTTAAGGGCGCCTGCACTATACAAGTAAGACACAAAATGGCGCCCGCCCCCCTGTATCATCACATGTTGCACACCAACAGTAAATGTTAAATACCCTAAAAGGCAGGCTGGTCATAAATATTCCATTTTGCCCTCCCCCCGCGCTCTCACACACATTTATGTATAGCTCACATAAAAGATAAAGAATTTTAAAACATGCCTTCAATGACAGCAACTACCACCCTGACTGGGACCTCCCACTCACCTTTCTGCCAATGTGAAGTCTCCATCCTTCAGTGCCGGCACTAACCGCAGCGGGTTCACACGCGTGTACTGTCCACTGAGCTGCTCACCTAGAAAGAAAGAAACTAGTGCATCAAACAGGTGCACACAGAGAACATAGTGTGCATTTATATCTGCGTTCCCACACAACGGAAGCTGCAAGAGGTCAAACTAGACTACATCACCATTAGTGATATGACTCGGGGCCCTGGCAGTTGTGTGGCAGGCAAGAGGCTTTACCAAGAAACGTTATCACATGTTGTCTGTATCACCTTTCCAGCCGCTCTGTGCGTAACCACAATAGGAGAACCTCTGGGGGAGCGAGTTTTCAAACACCATGTAGAGGGCAAGGAAGAAGGGGACAGCTGAATTGAGGTCATTAGGAGTGCCATGTTAATTAAAGGTACTACTGGAGAGGGGCCTCTTAGCACTCAAAAACGGTAACCCCCCAAAACAAATCACAAGTAGGCCAGTCAAGGTGCTAACAGAAATGCCACCTCAGTCTCTTTTCTTTACAGAAGCTGCACAACAACCAGCCAGGCCCCTGGACCTCAATCACAGGAAGCTTGATCAGCCTGGAGCCAGGATGCAATCGCCTCACCAGGCTTGGGTTCTTCAGGGGGTGCAGCCCACTGCCAGTGTCTTTCTAGTGGCAGTGCGGGCGAGGGCTTGCTTTCTCATCCACCTCTGATAGAAATGCGCTTTTGTGAGTTTGGTTGTCATAACCAGGGAGGATACTGAGGAGTTATCAGTTGGGAGGCTATTATTTAGCGATCTACCAGGGTAATATATCGAGCTAGGAGTAGTCAAGTAACACTTATCTAGGACAGGAGTCTGTAACCTGCGGCTCTACAGAGGTTTCCGACCGACTCATGGCTCTGGAGCTCAAGGTTTCAAACTCCTGACCTACGATCTGGAAGAACCTCTTCTGACATCTATCTTTTTCCCCACCGAGCAAGCGGAAACAAGATCGATCAGCAAACTCCCGTTGTGTTACATATGGACACCTCCAGCGTACAAAGCTACTCTACTAAGTAAAAAAAGACAGAGTCTTTTGAAGGGCCAGAGATCCCTCGGCATCCCTAAAAGTGGGCACCTTCTTGGCGAAAGGTTTAAACCAGTGCCCACTTAGGTGCCCCCCTCGAAACCCTTATTTACTTCACCATCTAATGGTTATAGTGGGTTGTTAGCTGCCTATTTTACACACACCTATGTAGGCTCTTCCTTGCCAATGAGTAATGATTTCTATGTTCAGGTCTCTGCGTGTGAGCATGCTACGTGTAGATGGGTACTGACAAAAAACAAAAACAAAAAAAAACATTTAATATCCCATGCTTGCCACCAAAGAAGACAAAGGGCATTTAGAGAAAAACAACCTGAAAACCAAAAAGATCACAAAAGTATTGTCACAACCCTCAGCCCTGATCCCTACTGGCAAGGCCATTGGCCAGGTGGAATCAGGGCTCGGATCACTAATAAGGCCTGGCATCCACTTCTCATGCCCTCTTGGGGCCTCATCAGTAAGGAAAGACATCTGCTTGAGGAACTACTTTATTTAGGCTTTCAGCCAACATGGAGGCATCCACATAGCTTGATTCCTAGAACCAAGCTATGCGGTCTAGTGTTTTGGGTGTGGTGGCCTAGGGACTACTTTACCTGGACTACTTTACACACCCGAACAAGACAACACGCTTCGCGTTACTTTGCTTCTAGCAACGTGACGCTCACGGTGTCCAGCTTTCTCACGAGCCCTCGTGAATTCCGGACCTGCAGGAAAACCAAGAACATCGTTAGCAGCAGAATCTTACCTGCATTCATCATCCTTCACTGCTCGCAGCTCCTGAGCAGCTCTGTTGGTGGAGTTCACCGTCCGGATCGAAGGACCTGAGAAAAGGAGGAATACATCATTAAAGGAGGTAGTGGAGACATTACAACCACAAAGCACTTAAGACTTGCCTGGCTGGTTGCTTTTCGGCCGCATAGCACCGGAACTCCATCTGCGCTGGGAACTCACTACGACCTACGAAAAGAGAAAAGCACAGGTCAGTGAGGACAAGACATCGCTGCGCTACGCAAAGCGCCTCCTTACCGCATCATCTCCCGGTGAGAACCAGCGTATCCAGTTCTCCAAGCGGACACTCCGCGCTCCTAGGGAGATAAAAAAGGAGACATTTAGAACAGAGAAAAGGCATGCAAGAATTACGACGCCATCAATCGCAATAAGACCTACCTGAAAGACACTACAAGGGCAGCAGTCAGTGAAGTAACTGGACCGACCCGCGCCCACAAAAGACAATGCGCCCCTGCCCAGAGAGCAGGACGGAGAGGCCACAGGATCCGACAACCAGGTGAGAAGAGAACCTGGAGGGTCTGGAAACACCAGGGAGGTGGGGGAAAACTTATTTGGTCACCCAGTCCTAATATAGTCTTCATTTCCAGGCGGAATCCCATCGACACCAAGACCACACCAGGGAATCATTGGGAAGGGCACCAACGACCAACTGGCTGGGTGGCGTCCCCGTGGATACCAGGTGAGCGTAATAAGAATAGACTCTAACACTGTATCTATCCCATGTATTTACTCTGGCAATATTTGACTAAGTACCTCGTATTGTGTGTTGGTCAAGAAAACGTGTTCCATTTTTGCTTGCTTAAACCATGGTTAGTGTTGCGGCATCTTCATTTTTTTTACTGGCATACAGAATTTCAATACTTCCATTTCCAAAATGATGCTTTTCTGGAATCAGTCCTACGAATAACCATGGTGGTGTTTGGTTCCCAGTCTGTCTGCTCACAACAGTCATGCATCTCCTGGCTGGCAGGAATGCATTGTGCAGAGTAAGCCCGCCGTGCAAGGTCTTCCTTCGTGAAAACATTACACATAAGCAGAATTAAAGGGGAAGTTCTCTGAGGAAATGTATTTGCTCAATGTATAGGGCCTGTGTTTTTGAGCATATATAATCGATCCAAACAATGTTTCCAATGCATCTTACTATCGATTTCTCACATTTTCATGTTCAAAACTTGCGGGTAAGAAACTGCCATTTTGTTCTAATCTTATCTGTTGATCCATCAACCCAAGTTGAAGGGCCTGTGTGGCAGGAAAACATATCACTCACCCCTCAAGCCGGCATCATTAGACACTTACGTTCCTTGTCACAACGCCAGTGCAAGTCTCTTTTCAATGACCTCTGTGGGCAATCTACTGGCGTGTCTCCATGGAAATGTCAAGAAGCCTCTTTCCTCGATAAGTATCAACAAAAACGTTCTGATCAAGCAAAACTGCCTTTGTGTCAGTCCATATCATATCGAGCCTCCATGACTTCTTTTTACTCTAATCACTGATGTATAAAACTGAAAAAGATACTTACAACAGCTCAAATGAATTAACTCTATAAGAGCTTTCAATTTCAACAATTTACAAATGTCTTTACTAAACCATATTTATATTGTACATTTACATCAGTTCTTTTTTCCACGTGCCAATGCGAACGTTCCAATTTAGGGACTATTTCTTTTGTCTTTGCACTATGGGGTTTTATAACAGGCCTGTTTCTTCTCCTACTTTTCTTTTACATGGCACTTTCAATTAAAACCACAATTGACTTTATCTAGTTTACTAATTTTTTATTTTTCTCACAGTTGACTTTGTAATTCACACTGAAGAATTATGGCATCAATTCAGCCCTACCTGTAAAAGCCGGAGTATTCCAAAGAGGAAATGGTTGAGAGAAAGTAGCCAAAATCTAGTATAAGTCGTGACGATCAATCACCGGATCCCGATCCTTTTTGCATTGAAGACATTTCCAATTGGTGTTCCTGTCTTTCGATATGAGTTAATTGGTGGAGAACTTGTGTTGCAGAGCAAACTCTGGGTGCTTGGCCTACATATGTGAAAAAGAGCCTTCAGCACTATGTGTTACCGCGCTGCATGATTTCTGAGCAGCCCGCCTTACAGCAGCTGTGTTGAGAATGATGATGGTGCTTATGTACAAACTTATAGCAACTGTTCAACCTCGATCTCCTGCTAATAAGTAAGTGTTTTATCTATACGTTTCATTTGTGACAACCTTGAACTGTAGCCGTTTATGTATTTCTCCTAGTACATTTTGATATGTTCAGTGAAATACATTTTGATATGTTTGAAAATGTATAATTTATTCATGACAAACTATTCCAGCTTCTATTTTGTGAAACAATAACATTTTAGTTACTTTCAAGCCATTAAACATGCATCTTCCTATGTTTTATTTTTGAAAAGGCTGTATACATTTTGTATTACCCCTACTTCAAATGTATTGGACTTTACTCGCAAAGTATGTTTTGAATTAATATCAGTGCCTTGTATTTTAGAAGATTGGCAAGATGAATGCAATGTTTTCATTTATTCACCAAACATATTTCTATCTTTTATATATATGGTACAGGCTTATGGTGGATTCATGGAAGACTGGGGTTCCGTGTTCGACGTGTCAGATCTGCCCTTGTGATGCAGGCCATTCACAAGGAATGCCATAGTGCCATTGAATACAAGGTATTTTTGCAGGCAGTATCACAACCTGGGAATTATAATTTGTACTTTGTATATTCTGTGAAACTTTCAATAAAAATAATGCATTTCATTAATATGTTCTTCTTAAAATAAAATCTATATTCATGATAATTTTGTATTCTTTTGAAAATTATTGAAATTTAGTGTGGTTCATTTCAAGTTTTTACTTTTCCTTTTCAAATTTCAAGTTCTCATTTTAAACAACATACAACAAGGTACAAACCGCTAACTAAAAATCCTAAATAATCTGTAATAGCATTAGATCGACAGAAGAGCGATTGCAAATCATATGCTTATCATTTCACCACGTTACTTTTTGGCTTCAGGTACTGTAACATTACCTTCCTTTGAAGACCACTTCCCTGCATTCAAAATATCTCTGTGTCCTTTGACAAGGTGCAGGGCCTATTTCGCTAGCTTCATCCTTATCCATCCCCTCCTATATCATTGGTAATTCTCACTTTAGACAATGCGCTCGCAATGGGGCTGGGTGGATGGGAAGTCACAAGGTGTCAAATACCATGTACAACTAAAAGGGGTGCTTCTCATAGGGACTATTGTCCACATGGCCACCCAGACCAGTGTCACCATGTGTTACGCTCACCTGGTGTCCACAGGGGCGTCAATCTGAACTGGGCTGTTGTTACCTCTTCCAGCAACAGGGAATTAGCCACCTGCGGGGACTGGGCGCCAACCCCACCTTCCCCCACTCCTGCGATCTCTTCCCACAAATTACTGTTCTCACCTGATAGTTTGGAAAGATGAGCTCTCCATCCTGCCTCGAGCGCAGTGGCGCGTAGATGACCAGTTACTTCACTGATGTGGGATGTTGGAGAGTTGCAGAACGGTATTGACTCCGTTAGGAAATAGTTTGAAAAAGAGTTCAAAAACGTCTGGCCTTCTCTCCATCCAAATTCCCTAGGTTGTCTTAATAGTTCTTGAGAAGAGTTCCAAGTGGCAACCAGTAAGATGCAGGTAAGTGTTTATGGATTCTGTTCAGTTCGATAATGAGGACCTGGTCTAACCTGTGATCCTTTCCTTTTGCAGGCGCTGAATCGGTGGAGGTTCCGGTGATTGCGGCCTCAGGCAGTAACCAGGTAAGTCTGTAGCGGAATTCGGTTTCCCCTACTTGCGCTTTTGTGTTGCTTTTGTTTCCCTTTGGGGCCGGGTTACGGCGGAGAAGCTGTGGAGGCCGCGCCGACCCGAGATGAGGTAAGTACCCCCTGTGGTATCAGGTAAATTCTGGGGATTGCCTTTATTGTCTGGGAATGCTCCCTTGCTCACCTTATTGTCTTTATTTCCACAGGTGTTGGAGAGCGGCCGCTGGATGCTGAAAAGCGCGATGGACTGCAGAGGATTGCTTCAGGTGAGTTCCCGCACGGCGCTGTAGGATGCGAAGCGGCGCGTGTCTGATGATTTCTTCCTTCTAGGTCAGAGCCAAGAAGATTCAGGATTCAGGTAAGGATTGCAGGTAAAACTCCGGTTCTAACCTTCCCTCTGCTTTCTTTCAGGTTTTCAGGAGCTCCGGCATACAGGCGGGCGTGGCTGAAGACTGGAAGCTGCTGCAGGCACGGTGAGCGTTACGCTGCAGGTGCAGAATAACGCGAAGCATGGGTTGCTGTCAGGGCGTGGTTTAAATAGCCTTGGAAGTAGTTCCAGGTAAGTAGCCTTCCGCGGCCCCACCCGAGTAAAAAATAGTTCCTAGGGAAAAATAGTCCCTCCTAGGCCTCATTTGACTTCTGGTCACTGGCAGCATGGTCTGCCTCAGGTAAGTTAGCAGCATGGTCTGCTTCAGGTAAGCCCTTGACCATGAGTCTGGCGCCCATGGCACCAGGACTGATTCTGAACTTATGAGCCTGGCGCCATAGGCGCCAGGACTGCACCCAAATAGCCCCTAATTGGGGTTCATGGGCTTGCATTAAATGGCATGATGCCTGCTTCCGGGGTAGCTGGGCCAAACCTGGTTTCCCGGGGGCAGGCATCGTGACACCATGCTCCCCTTTGAATACCCGTCCATCCAATCAACATATTGCTGTGCCCATTGAAAAGGTGCTGGGCCTATTGTGCTAGTTTTATCCACATTCATCCCCCTCCCGTATCAGTGGCAGTTCTCACCTGGGCCCATGCACTTGCAATAGTTGTTTGCAAGTGCCCACATTCTTCTTTGCAATTTTACTTCATCAACCTTGAAATATTATGTCAAACCTCCATCAATCTTTTGCACATACCCAAATATGGTTAACGATACTACACCATCCCCCTAAAAAAAGACCAGCTAAATTTAGGGGCAGTCTAGCCAAATGACAAATTCACATACATTTCCACTTTTCAAAGTGTTTTAAACTAATTGAAAACCTAAGCAAGCACACATCTCTACACTCTTCTACTGATATCATCATTGCACCACTTTTTTTCCTGTTGCAGGTAATTAAACTCTTGGTTATTACAATCTTCTCATTTCCAGCTAGGTACTATTTCCATCCTATTTTCATCTATATCAATCACTTCACCATTATCAACCTTTGGATGTATTGTTATATCTTGATTTCCTACATCAGCCGATAATGTGGTTTTTTAATAGATTGTTTTGTAATCCTGCTTTTCTTTCGGTGGCACAATGGATGATCAATATGTTTCTTCATGTGACAGATCAATAACATAAATGTTTTGGTTAGCCTGGCTGGTTAGAGTAGGTTATGGGGCAGACCCAAAATCCATAGCGCTTTGCCTTTTCAAAGTTGTTATTGGTGATTTATTCACTAGCATACTATACTAATTGTAATCGTTTTTCAATTATTTGTTTACTAGATCATCAGGAACATTAAACAACACCTTCATATACTGTTTATGGATGCCCCAATATCAGCCCGATGTATGCGATTTCATCAAATTTACTTCACCTAAAGGTGAAATCTTCAAATTTCTTTTTCTTCAAATTGTATGTATTTATTTTGTGTGTAGAGTCCCCTGCACCTACTCCACTTCCCCTACATTATCCTATCCCCTTACCCCACCCCATCTTTGCTTTATAATTTACCCACTAACCCCACCAAATTTGAAGAAATTCATTTTCGAAGATTTCACATTAGGTGAAAATGGATTTGATGAAATGCACCAATATGATACCAGCCATGATAAACAAAATACAGTTATGCATATTTTTCCCATTGATATATTGTTGCTAGGAATATGGTTGGTCATTTGTGGATTTCCAGTATCAGGGATAGATTACAGGATGTCTCGGGGAACATGAGGGGAAATTGATTCCATGTCTGCAGCATGCACTTCTCTGAAGATATGTACGAACCATCAAAGTTCACAAAAGGAATTGCCCCAGATTCCATCGCACTGCTTCCCAACGCGACACCCACAAGTGAAAATAAAGAAGGAGCAGTAGTTATATTTTTTAAACAAATGCGTCTGCTGTGAAGAGACAGCAGAACAAACAAAACAACAAAAGGAATCATATGAGGAGGAGCAAGAAATAAAACCAGAAGAGGTAAAGGGGGCAGAACCAAAGTCAACAACAGCTCAGAGTGATCATAGCATTATGTGAGACTGAACAAAAAATAGGAGACAATCCCCACACTAAAATCATCAACCTTTCTAACCATACGCTTACTAAAGATCAAGAAAGGGTACCTAGTCTGCGTCTTAATTTCTGCCTGACTCCGAAATTTGATTATAAATAAACCTGAATTGACTTCTTCCAGTTTATGTACACAATACGTCCAAATCCAAAACGTTTTTTCCTTAATAATCCTTACTCCAAAAAGAAGACACCAGCACAACTTGGCAAGACTGATTTTGACACAGAAAATATTGATACTCTGACTAATCTCATACTGGAGAACCAACTTGAACCTGATGGCGGGAGTTGGGGGAGGGGATCAGTACTGACTGGTAGCAAAAATCTAAATTAAAATGAAAGTCTAACTGTAATCCTAATGCGCCTCCAGGAGGTCTCATTGATGCATTTTAGAGTTTGGTAATT
Organism: Ambystoma mexicanum; assembly: GCF_040938575.1. Classification (NCBI taxonomy): domain Eukaryota; kingdom Metazoa; phylum Chordata; class Amphibia; order Caudata; family Ambystomatidae; genus Ambystoma; species Ambystoma mexicanum. The sequence continues at coordinate 1,574,936,368 of NC_090932.1, forward strand.
AATTATCTAGAAAACAAAAATATGGAAAACAGAACATTTCAAATATAATACTTTGAGCACCAAACACAGGAAAGCAAGGTTCAAAATTGAGATTAATTGAGCAGGGTATAAAACCAGCTGCTGGGTGTCCGCATCAACCAGTAGGTTAGAGCTACCGTTGGGGAACCAGGAGCTACCAGAGATGCTCCTTTAACTTTTTGACCACAGCATTTGTGTACAAACCATTCTGTTTAAATGTTTTTATGTGTTCTAATTATTTTTTATTAACATTTTCAAATACTCAAAGTATTTATCATAGTTACATGTTTGGAAGGCACCAGTTGGCCCTAGGAGCCAAAAGTAGCTCCTGGTAGCTGTTGGTCTCAAGCTAACCAGGCTCTACTATGCTAGAAGCATGAGCTAAATAGTTGCCAACTCCCCTCAATTTCAAACCCTGGGAAAGCATTATAAGAATTGAAAAATCTCTCGTCATGTATCATCAAACCTTCGGATAAGGGCAGGAATGTGGTCCTTATGAATAGAAAGGATTATTTACTGAAGCCAATAGGCAATTGAATGATACTACTTACTATGGCTTGCTACCCCGCAAACCCATTAACGAAATGGAAATCATTTTGGAGGATTCTGAAAAATTGGAAAATTGATGGATTGTTAGATGAAGATATGTGCAAATTCTTGTTCAACAAAAACTCAGTAACACCCAAGGTCCATAAGTGTTTGAAGAAACCTCCAGGGTGGCCTACTGTGACACTCCACTGTTGGAACATGTGCCTAAGTTAATTGATAAAGTACTTTTACCTTTTGTTTCCATACTTCCTTAACATGTATAGGACACTACAGATTTGAGTATAATTCATCAAATTCCTTGGGACGATGGTTACTTGTTAGCTACAATGGGTGTGGTATCTTTACTTACATCTATTTGGCACAGTGCAGGTCTGACAGCACGCCAGTTCTTTTTGAATATGAGATCTTTCAACTTTCTCAAGCATAGATAAATTATTCTTGGTATATTGGAGCTAGGTCTACAATTGTTTTATTTTATTTGATGGCCGTTTTTATAGACAAAAGCAGGGTACTGCGATGGGTTCAACCTTTGTCCCATCATATGTTAATCTTACAATGGGCCGGTTTGAAAACTGTCTGGTTTGGTCTGATGAGAATACCAAATTTACGGAGAAGATCATAATACGGCTACATTTAATAGACGATTCGTTCGTTATATGGAAAGGGACAGAGCGTGAGTGGTTGGAGTTTTTTGGCATTCTTAATGTATAACAAACTGAATCTCAAATGTACAGTGTTGCGTAGTCACAAAGAAGTTATATTCCTGGATGGCTAGTGAAACAGCATCCAGGAATGATTGAGAGTGATCTGTATAGGAAACCTAAAGGATCAAATGTGCTGCTACATGCTTGCAGCAGTCAACCTAATAGTCTCATTTGGATTATTCTGTATGGGGAATTTTTAAGATTACATAGAAATGTATCCACTATGGCCTTTTTTGATACACAAACTGAATTGACTGCAAGGGGCTTTTCAGATCAGGCATATCTGAAAGAAGTGATGGATTTAAGTTTGAGAAATTAAGACAGAAGAACTCCTTTCCACTAATAACACATTGACAGCTAAAGAGAACAAGTCTGATGAGTCACGTTTCATCATTACTTTTGATAGTTCTAAAAGCATTAGTAGAATCATGGGTAGACACTGGCATGGGTGAGACTTGGAAAAAAAATGTGATGACGGTCCTGTCCAATAATCACAGTATAAGATATAGGCGGTCACCCTCTAGCCTTACTTGTGTCTTGTTTTTTGTGGAAAGAACGTATACAAGTGGATGGAGATTTCCAGTCAGGGTTTCCACAAGTGTATGAAATGCAAAGCCTGCCAATTTGCACTTAACTGCACCACATATGAACATCCAGTGTTGAAAAATCACATTAATATCAAGGAAAATATCACATGTGTACTTGCAGTAAATAGTATGTGGGCAGCACAATGGGTAGATTGAAATTACATATATTAAAACATATTGGTGACATAAAACATAATGATAAGTCTTACCCTATGGCCAAGCATTTCAAGGAAACACAAGAGTGAACTGGTTTTTAGTTTTTGGGTGTGTTGAATATTCTAAGTGTCCAAGAGGAATTGTACACATTTTTTGTTGCATTTTTTGTTGAAACTGTTGCCTCTTTGCTGATTTTATCTATATTTATAGACATTCTTTTTCTTTGTCATGAGGGGTTTCATGTGTTAAGTTTAACAGTATTGCTAATGTTGAGATGTTGGTTTGTCAGGCTGTCAGTATTTTATAACGTTTTTAAGTCATTGATACTTGTCTGATCATAGACACAAGTCACTTTACATACTATGAATCATCTGTGTCACCTTACATTTCAGGTAAAGCACTATGCACTTTTACAATGTGAGCCTGGTTGATCATTGCAATAGAATTTGTTATTACATGGCCATGTTTGTAGCAGAAAAATTGAACTGTGGTTTTTCATATCTTAGTATATTGCAAAGGATATGTGAATGTATAGCTGAAGTTTACAGCACTTGGCACTTTATTGAAATGACTTAATTTTGATAATGTTGATAAGGATGTTTTTATTATAGTATTTGGTATCGTGTGTTTATGTCTGATTATTTTCCATTTATGAGGTTTCTGGGAAGAATAGGAATTTCTGCAATTGAATGACTAGTCAAATATGGGGCATTTTAAGGCTCAGTATCATGCACTTTACCCTGAAAACAATTTCCCCTTTTTAGAAAAAATTAGGGATAATTGAATTTTAAGAATCCTAATTTGCTATTTTGCACATGCATGTGGGCACTTTGTTCAATTCATGGTTTACAGCCCTATGCACTTTAGGTTAGGGTTTTACCGATGTTATAGGAATTATTTTTACATGTATATAAGAATACATTGTGCATGTAACACCTTAGGTTTTAAATTATACATTGCTGACTTTGCCCTATTGTGTATTGTTAGTGGTGATAACATATCTGCTGTCCCAATAAGAGGATGAGTGACGCAGCGGTATTAAAACCCTGCCTTTATCCATTTAATATTTGGAATATAGTGTAGCTTTTCTTACAATCTCCTTTCTTCCATTCTTTTTGCCACACATTATTTTTGTATGAAACTCATGGCCAATTAAACAGAGGTTAAGATGGCCGACTATTTACTTATATAGTGACCTCATTTTAGTGTGGCATTAACACTAACAAAGGATTGTAAAAACTCTGAAGTGAACCATAGAGAGGATATAAGGGCAAGCTGTGTGTGTGTAGCAGCACGCGTATTTCAAGGGTTTCTTTTTTTACCTTGGACTCAGGGCATTTATTAAAATACCTAGTGTCCCAACTTTCCTGATGTGCATTTGCTTTTTTCTAATTTTGTGATTGGCAGCAGAGGGCATTTGTGTGGTGCTGTTGTGCCGCATGTTTTTCAATTCAGATATATATGGTAACATTATTGGGAAAATGGTGTGGAATTCTGATGACAAGATTTTATTTTTACGCTTTATTGTAGACATTTTCTATTTGCATTTTCTATCGAGTTTCAATTTGCACATGTAATACATTTTAGACCTTGTATCCAAATAAATACTGACTTGAGATACATTTAAAGTTCACAGCAATGAAAGACTTTAGAAACTTTTAATAGCAGAATCTGTAGATTGGTTATTTTTCTAATGTGATGATTACAATGTGGGTCATCACCTAGAGCACATTGATGGAAGTCCAGACCGTTAACACTGAGGAAAGGACAGATACCTCAAATATACAAACGGCAAGGCCTACTGACATGCACGTTAACTAATTTATAGTGTAATAAAAAGGTTGGGGGGAATAATTAATACTTTTTCATCATTGTTATGAATATATCAATTGAATAAAGGAACAAACTTCATCATCGGCAACTACTCTGGGATCAACCTCAAGGTCACTTCACTTTCAAGTAATATTTTTTCAATTATATATTTATCTGCGACTATACTATAGAAGTATAAGGTCATGTTCAACCTTTGAACATATTGATAATTGTTATTGTTTATATTTCTTATTGATCAGAAGTAGAATGTTGAATCTTACCACTATCTATTCTCTTTTTTAATTTGTAATGCTTAACTACCCTCCTAACACTATAATTTAAAAAACAAAAGTATATACACGAGTAGGACGTTTCTCCGACAACATACTCTTCTTCTTCTATTGCCACTAGTCAGGCAGATGAGGTATCATGCGTGATACTTTATTGAATGCCATTAATGTTTTGTGATAATTATATGAAATATGAAACGGTAGAGCCGCATAACTCACTGACACCTGGGGATCTCAACATGCACAAAAGACAACAAACTGGTGTCACATGAGAACTGATGAACATCACCCACTTCCAAAAATAAAAACAAATGGGTAAGCCACCAATCATGCGCCTAACCCACTGATGAGCCCGGTCAAAGTTAACATTTGCAAGCCTAATCAATTCATTACAAACCAACTTTTTTATACTTATTGTTTTGTCAAAAATACAAAAGCTCTGACAAAACATTTGTTTATTTACAATACACCTATATTCAGCCTCAAGCAAGCAGGGGTGACAGTTTTTGTGTCACTGATCCCACCCTTTGGAACGCCCTCCATGGTCACATCCAATGAACCTTCTTTCCTCATCTTCAAAAATAACTCTTAAAAAGGAGGTTCGTCAACAAATATGTACAACATTTTTTAAGTATGAATTTTGCCTCGTTTGACTGTAATTACCTATTTTGTACAAGCACTGCGATACCTCTGGGCTTGGGTGCTATATTAAATGTAAAAATAAATCTGATCAAAAGTGCATCTGTGCCGAAATTATATCATTTTCACTCACACTATCATTCCAACAACTAACATCACTATCACTTATTCAACTTCAATCCTACTTCTAATTTCTCATATAAAAGTGCTAGTGCGTGCTACAGTATTCACAAATATATAAATATAAAATAATCATGAAACATCGACTGAGGCAATATGTGGATCATTCTTTCAACCCATATATGCAGTCGACTAGCGGAGGTCATCAGAATACATTGTAATTATATATTTATGTATGTACGCATTCCAATGCTAGGTTCCTCTTTCTAAACAAATCAATCATTATTAGCAGTCTTCATCAGGACCAGACCTATGATGATTTGACAAGAAGGTCTGGGAGCCCCTCTACCGAGAACGGACACGGCCAAATAACCTGTACTATGGGAAGGTGCCCACTCGGTTTCACCCCAAGATACTCAGGGTAATCCAGGCGTGGACCACTGCTCACTGTACTTAGATAAGCACAGCTTCACCTCACTGATAAGGCCCAATAAGGCCGAAACACGTGTTTGGGGTTGCTGTTGGTACTCTTGTTCAGAGGAGAATTGCCCAGCATTTCGGTTCTGGACTGCCCAAGTAGGTGGAACCAGACAGATATGCAAATGGACGTTTCTCCTCTGTGAAAGGTACAGTGAGCTAAAACATGGTTGTAGATCCTCCCGAGTGGGAAGCTATCGAGAGAAGAGGTTATTTGGCCGTGTTCATTATGGTGGACGGGCTCCCAAACCTTTTTTATCTATGATGATTTGAACCTACATGACAAAAAAACAAAAAAAACTCATGCATGTAAACCATAACAGACTGCATATCTCAGAGCACCTATAGAGGAGGGGGAGGATTGGGGGCAAAGGAGATAACAACAACCATAAACCTACCTCTGTGAGAAAATCTTGCAGTATGTGCCCGTGAGGAATTAAATTACTTAAAACATCTAATATCTGGGTGTTATATCACCTAGAACACAATCATACACACAAAGGCTCAATGTAAATGTATCTATGAGCATACCCATCTTTCAAAATCTGTCCCTGGAAACATACACGGTTATCTTGAAATCCTTGTGTTCATCTGTGTCTCTAAACATACACAAATGATATCCAAAGTTTTGACGGGTCTGAGCTGTAAGGGTGGCAGGAGGTGACTGACTGCGGGCGGCACAAACTTCAAACTATCTCCAGAATCATCACTGAAGTATTCCCAGAAAATAGCCTGTACTGAATTCCGTGCATGGGATCTTTTGGGCTCTTAATCTCGCTAAGTTTAAGACCCCCAACCATCGGATCATCTCAGGCCAGATTGGGTGGTCATTGAAAGGGGATATACACAAGAATATTAATATAATTGGAAACGTCAGTTAGTCCCCCAGAGACGTTAAACAAACTAACACTCATAACAACATTCAACCATCATAAATATTGGAAAGGAAGTGAGTGCTGCTAGAGACCAAGCACAGGAAGATTTATAAGATCCAATGATTTCTTTTTGAAAGACAATTGTGAATAAAATTGACAAACACCCATGTACGATTTGAGAAGTGTCCATAAGACGAACAAAAGCAGATCAGGAAAAAGTTTGAGCTCAAAACAAAAAACAACAAAAAAATATAAATCAGTATAGGCCAATAATCTGCCAATCAGATGTCAACAGAAGAGTACCTTGCAACTATGTCGGGAACACCTGTCCCATCCACAGACGAGTTACCTACTGAATTAGCCAAATGCCTACAATCCAGCAGGAACTTCAAGGAGCTGCAACTGTGAATACTGTGTTGAGAGATACTGATCTCTTGACAGGGGAAAGGTCAGCACAGGGCCTCCTCACAACCACATTGTTAACTCCCATAGAGAATCTGGCTGATTTAGCAGATAAAAGATGTTTGATAGGGCACAAATGTACAGATAAAGCTTCCACCGCAAAACAACAAACTCTGATAAACAAAAAATCATAAATGAAGGTTTCCGGTATCCAGTCAGGTCTAAGTGGACCACCGGGCCAGCTGATCAAAATACATCTGGCTGAGCTTTCTGAGAAAACATCCATAAACACTTCAACCCAGGGACCATCGGCATATAGAATAAAATAAAATATGAAAGATTTTTTTCAGAGTGCGGGCCGAGTTTGAAATCAAGTGCAATTAGACATCGTCCTGGTGTCGTGAGTGATGGCAGCATTCTGAAGCCTGTAACCATATTGGAAGAGGATGGGGAATTGCTGTTGGCAGCTCTTTCCGAAATAAACCTTGTCCTGCACCAAATGTATCAAATACAGGAGGACCTGAATGTAAATTCAGAGGAGATTGCCTCATTACTGATGGCGCATCTGTCGTTGAGCTCTATTGCATCCCCCAGGGCCAGATTTAAAGCAGGGCCTGCATGAAACACTTTGGGAAATGGACAAAAGGGTTACATGAACAGTTCCCCAAAATGTCGGGCCTGATTCTGGTCTTAAGCTTGTTCGGGAGTCTTTGCCATAAAGGGCAAACTCTCGGCTAATAAGCTACAACTCAGCGAGATAAAGATCGCCCTGTTTATGTTAAGAGTCACTACAAAGTAAAGGTAACACACTAATTCAGATGCAAAACAGAACAGCTTCAATGCTAGTGGAGAGGAATGAGATCTGAAACAAGATTGGGTCCATCACGAAATTACTGCCTGGTAACGGACAGGGCCTGAGCGGTAACTCAGGACCCACACTTAGTGAGGATCTACACGGCACTGAGAGTAATCAAATACCACATCAAGAAGCTCCACCATTGCTCTCGACCACAGATTCAACACAACCGAAAGACCTGGATACGGCTTCCTCTATACTAACAGATTCCAGTTAGGATCCCTTTGGAAGATGTGTTAAATCAAAGTATTTCAACTTTAAACCAACTATCTATATTAAAAGAGCTTCCAAAAAAGCAAAGGAGAAAACAAAAAAAAGGAAGAAAGAAAGCAAGGATGGATTCTAGAAGGTTTTCGAGAAACCTTATTGTGATTTAAGATCTAGTAGTCGGCGGAGAGCAGGCAAAAGAAAATCCGATAGAGGCCAGAGGCAGTGGAGGAATTAGACATGTCTGATGCCTCCCACCCAGAAAGAAAAGACTCTGGTACCCAAACTAAGAGAGGGGACACAAATATATCAGTGCCCGAGATTGTAGAAGTCTGCAGACCTCGGTCAGTAGTCGATTAAGAAGCAGGAGGCGGACCAGAGCCAAAGGATGCAACTTTAATAAATCGGGCAATGCCGCGGTTGCGCAGATGATCATGGAGGGTTTATTGCCCCCTGACCAGCATAGCAATGAAAGGCAACCAGCATTGGTGGCGAAATCCTTGATTGCCATTTAAGACAAGCCATTAGGCTTTCCTGTTCAGTCACAGGGCAGCCTCCAAGGCATTGGGGGTAGGGGGGCGGGGGGTACATTTCCGTTGAAAAAGTTGAAAGTCCCAGATGCTAGCCTCAAGCGCCTGGCACATGGAGGAGAGTTCCACAGAGCTAGGAGAACATTGATAGTCCGACCAACAGGAGCTGTAAATGGTCGCACATCAAGGAGCCATGGGCACATGTGCAGAGATTGAGGGGCTCGAGGAACATGGGCAGAAAGGGCGAGGAGCTTGGGGCACATGAATGGAGTGCGAAGAGACAACACTGCCTCAGTAGACTTCAGCTTTTAAAAGCTCAGAGATGATTTGGCTCTTAATGTGTGCATCTGTAAATACAGAATGTCCTCCCCATTCTCTCCAGAAGTCCCTTTTCCCACAAACTTCAGATTCCCATCTGGTCGGTTGTGTCTCAGCAGTCCAATGATTACAACCAATATGTAAAGACTTCTTCAGGTCAATTTCAATTTGCACATTGATCCTCTCCTTGGAGCCAAATGACCGCAAGCTTCCATTGGCTCCGCCACCACCTTGCTCGAGGGAGCAGTGGTAGGGTGATCCTCTCCTTGGAGCCAAATGACCACTCGTCCATTGGTTCCACCACCTTGCTCAAGGGAGCAGTGATAGGGTGATCCTCTCCTTGGAGCCAAATGACTGCAAGCTTCGATTGGCTCCGCCACCACCTTCCTCGAGGGAGCAGTGATAGGGTTGAGGGCAGGTCATCTGGACTAAGGAGTTCTAAAGACAACCTCAACACATCACTGCAGTGATTGACATTTCCTAGCACCCCATCCAGCCCCCCCCCATCTCCCCTAGTCCACTCATGGACATATTTTAGTGTCTGAGGTCCAATCGGGTGGGGGCGGCTACCTGCTTTGAGGCCAGTGACAGAACCCAAGATACTTGCCCTGCTACTGGTTTCTTGCAGGACAGACACCCAGGACTGCTTATGAACCCCACCCCTCCCCCTACTAGAAGCAGAGGGATAACAGCTCTACTTGGGAAGTCCCGCGTGGCGCCCCCTCCCTTTCAAGCAGCAGCGCATATGCAGGTCTACCTGGGAAACCTCCTTCCTAGAAGCAAAGTATTTCCATGCCTGCTGTTAGTAAGTCGGGGCGAGTGGGGGCGGGGAGGAGGGAGAAGAGAGGGTCCCAATCAGAGAGTGACAACGTCCGGTTTAGAAACCGTTCTAGCAGGAGGTTACAGCCATCCTTGCTTGGGAAACCCCTTTTTCCAGCAGGGCACAGCCAGGTTTGCCCATATCTCCTTTCCAGCAGCAGTGTATTTCCAGGTCTGCTTGGGACCCTCGCCAGAAGTGGGGTATCTCCCCAATTAATATAAATGGTCAAACCCCCCCCAAAAAAAGAAACTTAAAAAAACGAAATAAAGGACAAATTGACCCACTCTCATCAAAGGGAGAGTGAAATGTATGACTATGTCTGCTTTGGAAGCCCCCTTTTCGTTCAGCATAACAATCTACCCTCGCCTTACTCGCAACTTCCACTCAGAGGCTGAAGGCTGACAAGGGGCACCCATTGAGGGCCAACAGGAGAGAAAAATCAAAAGCAACTTTGCCAATAATGGGCAATGTACTGTGCTCCGATGGTTGGGGACCACACCCTCTGGCACCACCAGTCCCCTCCCAGTAACATCTGCATCAATAATGACCCCCACCATCGCCATGCCAGTGAGCCATGGGCAGCGGTAAACTAAGTGACATGGCACAGATTTAGGATATTTGCTCATTGGGAATGGTTATAACGTGCAAACCACACACAGGTGCGGTCAACCCAGAGCTCTGCAACCTTTCGAAAAAGAGAAAACTGCAGAAAACCATGCAAGTGTTTGGGGGAAGGATTGAGCTGGAGTGCGAGTGAAACAGTGGGCAATTCACCCTTTCTGGATTCGGTATCACCCGTTGGGTGCCAGACTTCCACACCGACACACAATCCCACCTCTTGCTTAGCCTCAACAGCCCCATTAGGGCATTATCGCGCCTGGACCATTGATTTTTGTGTAAATCCATTCTTTTTTGGTCCACAGTCCCTGGACTCTTGAGGCCAGAGATTAGTTTTGTTTGCAGTTGTGCTGCCAGAGACGTAGATAAATCCAAGTGCCCACAGGCTCCATTCCTGGGAAGGGTCTGTCCGGGAGATGGAGGTTCACAGAGCATAGGAGGGGCATAATCCCTGGATGAGAGAATGAAAAAAACCAAGAGGGGGCCCAAATCCGAGGAAGGAGAGACCGCAAGAGACCTGGGACCTATCCCGGCAGATGCGTGGGTGTGCATCAATCATCTAACATTGCGCGATCGAAACTGCCTGCCACATCCCGAGACATTTCCTGGTGGGCCACAGAATTCTGACCACTTGTATGAGCCAGTACTCCAGACCTCCATCAAGCAGCATTGGCAAGGTCAAAAGATCTGGCTTTTGCATATGGGTTAAATAGGATCCTCTCATTCACTGCCATCATATGCCCCAGTACTCCCACCATTTGACAGCTGCAGCCATTTTATGGATAAGTTATACTACTATGCCAATACTTGGCAAATGCCCATCTCATGCCTACACAAAACCAACAAATATTGGCTTGATCTTGAACAAATATGAACTTAAAAAGGAAAGCCAGGGAGACCCAAGATGTCCACCGGACCGAGAGCACGGAGTGTGGTTCTCTCACCTACCGGGGCCTAACAAACTGCAAATTAGATCTTCCCAGGTGGGGAATCTGAGCTTGTAGAAGTTTTGGGTAAAGTGCAGCGACGACTGAGCCGTTGCCCACCAACATCGGGGTAAGCTATCTGCATCGACCGATGGAGGGGACCCTCTGACGCCAGTGTGAGGACGTCTGTGAAGGTAGCCCTTTCTATATCCAAGAGGGTAGGCAACCAGGATGAGCTGCAGGAGCTGTAGCTGACACCGCAATCCGGAGCAGCCAGCAGAGTAGAGGAGGAGCGGCAGAGGGACTTTCCGCCCAGGCCCAGTAAAGGAGCCAGTATGCGGCAGGGTGAGTGTACCACCAAAGCGCTCCAGTGAGAAGAGAGGTGTGGAAGAGAGGAAGTGGGCGCCCGCCTTCATTGATCCAGAGGACAACAGGGAGATGGAGACCTGAGCCCGCTGAATGAGCGGGGGTGGGCAACAATTTAAGAACTCATACTCCTGGTAAAAGTACTGGTACTAACTAGCCCCCCCTAGACCTCTTCATCACCAGTTGGGGGTGCAGGGGTCCATATCACCAAGGGAGCCTCAGAAGCAGGGGTGTGCCCGGTGGAGCAGGAGTGCACGCCGTGCTTAATGTGCTCAGCAGCGCAGGTTGGAGCACACACTGCCTGGTTGTGGCGGCCTGCAGGCAGATGCAACGAGGGGATGCAGCAGAGGCAACGAGAAGAGCAGAGTTCCCACTGCAGTGGAACGGGCTGGCTGTAGCCCTGAAGAATCTTCTCAGGTGCTTAGAGGGGGTGGGGGATCCACAACAAGATAGCTGGAGCCCTCGGGAAATTGCTGACAAGAGGCATGGCAGTATTGCTGAGAAGAGGACTCCATAGCTCCTAAAGGCCAGGAGATTGGAGTCTAGTTGATCCGTGCAGAGATTGAGGGGGCTGCCTGCAAACACCAGGTGGTCAGAGGGGGCAGGCTTCAGGACTCAGGAAAGGCCCATTTTTGGGACCCCATACAGTTGGTACCGAGTACAGGAGGAGGGGGGTGCACAGGCCCCATGGACAGTGCGATAGTAGGGATGGGGGTCCCTCCACCTCATAGTCCCCAGATGTCCAGGTACATGGGTAAAGAGATGCATCCCACCCCCAAACCTCTGATAAAGGCTCGGGAAAGCAATTACAGAAGCTAGGAGGAGGGGAGGACAACACGACTAGAGATCATCGGTCCCCAAGAGAAGACGCCTGAGGGCCCATCATCCCCGGCAAAGCAGCAGGGGGTCACGAAGGAGGTCTTCAGACAGCGCTTACAGGAATTCAGTGAAAATAAATCACGGAAACACTTCAATAGCATTTGAGCATCATACAAGCAGAATTATCGTAATCGCTGAAGTGAAAAGTGATATTGCAACCTTGGAGGAAAGGACTGATGTGGTCGAGAATGACTTTCAAAAAGTGATTGATGACACGTGCAAGATAGATATCTTGGTGGAACAGCTTGTGAGGGTCACACAAGAAATCCAGAGTGAAGATTTGGAAAGCCGCTCATGGGGTCCAACATAAGAATAAAAGAGTTGTCCGAAGCAGTGGCAGATAAGGATTTACGGGAGACGGCCCAGAAGGTCTTTGCAGACTTATTGGAGATGGAGAACTGGGCATGGGTACAGCTTGATCGTATGCACCATGTGAGGCCCATGAGGGGAGAACAGGGCGCCAGACCAGGGGATGTGGTGGTCACACTGCAGCAGTATGGGCAGAAAGAACGGAAACGGTGTGCCTCCCAGAGCCCTATCAAGATCAATGGGTCTGAGATTTGGCACAGCCCACTCTCGAAATAAGAATGTTGGGACCGGTGGTCATGGCCTTGGTAAAAACACAGGTGAAATACAAGCAACGCGAGCAGAGACCAATGAGTGAACTGTGCAGTAGCACCTGGAGCGTTTCAAGTGCCCGATGGGATTACCAATAATGATCTCAGACCAAATAACAGGACATACTCAAAGAATGTGGCAAAGTACTACTTTATTATCAGCGCAATAAAGTAGGGCAATCTAGCGAACAACGGTTTGTAGTACACACACTCACAATAGCAACCTGATTACACAAAGGCTTTATACCTCAATATGCATCAGCTGTGACGTCATCCTATGAGGCAAACTTCAAAACCTATGGAAGGGAGGGATTGGATAAGGGGAAATATGTACCTGTATATCATAAAGGTGTTATTGTCATCATTGGGTGCCACTTATCTCAAAGGCAGGCCTTGTGCCGTGTACTACCTCTAAATAAGTATAATACAGATTATAGCAGAATAAAAGATGCAGATTGGCTTCTGCAACATTGCATACGATACTGCTGCATAGATCCTTATGATTGGATGGCGTTCTCTCAGCTCGTTAGCAGCATGTAAGCAAAACGAAACTCAGGTACAGAGATCAACGTCAGACTACTACCCACTTGCCCGATTAGTCCATCATATCTCATCGGTCAGACCTCAAACCAAGGCTGCTTCTTTGTAGTTGACCTTGCAGACTGTTCTGTACTCTGAGACTTTCAAGGGAGTGTAGGTACACCACTATCTTCATCTGGACTTAATGAAGAGGTCTTGTTTTCGAAATCTGAATGTTGTGTGAGGAGACCACGATTTTGTCTATTTTGTCCAATTCGATATTTTATTTAGTGCCATTTAATTCAGTTAGGCTGGGTGCCATTACTCCTCTTGGCCTCTGGGGATTGGTTGCTCTACTTCACCTAAGCTTTCTGCATCCTTGATTTTCCAATACTTGGCACTTGCAGATGTTTTCTTCTTTACTTAATCTGAGAGAAATATGTCTTATGTAATGACTTATCATCTTGACGCCCTTCGTGCCTTGCAATTATTCCTTGATCCCAGGCCAATAGATATTTTTCGTTTCTAACACTAAGACTTTTTTCCAGCGTCTCCTGACTCTGCAGCCCTGGTTTGTCTCAGAAGTAGCTTGATCTGTTTTACCACCATCCCGGCGTCCATCTTTTCATCATGGCCGCTTTGGTTCCGTTATATTTTCTTCTGAAGCAAGCTTCTATATGTCTTATCTACCTTGCGTTTCTGCGTATTTACATTCAGTTCGCCTCTTCTAACTTATTTCTTTGGTGCACATGATTTCTTCATATTCAATTACATGATTCTCTTATTACTTCAGTTACATCTTTTTTTAAAAAAGTATTTGCATATCGTTTCGGTGTGTCTTTGTATCTTCCCTTCATAACTTTACTTTGCAGCTGTCAGATTTCTGTTACAGCTCTTTGAAGTTCAGTGATACCTACAACTCCCCGGCTATCCTTTCAGTTAGAGGGTACATTCAATATGGTTGTCTGAGTGCATATCGTCTCACATACACTCGGTCCGGTATTGAAATAATACCTGGTGTCATGGAAAGTGTCTTCCTGTCCTTCATCCAATAGGTCAGAAGTGAGGCAGCTGGTTCTGTCAATGACGTACACGTCTGCTCTGCTATAAAACCGATCAAGAGGAAGCTGTGAGAGTGGATGACGGTGCAAGCAAAGGTCCACAAGAAAAGAGCTCCTAGTGGCCCCTACAAGCGGACTGAGACTGGGGATGCTCCAGAGGGGGCAACCGGGAGACTGAAACAGGGGTCCTCATGAAGGCAAAATGGGGGTGGAGACGCAACATCCAGGGGGTGACCAGCCTGCGGTTGGAGGGGTGAAGCGGAGTTATTTTACATCTTGGTTCTATTATTACGGGTCTTAGAGTACCTTCACAAGGTGCCTCTCGGTGTTAAGCAGGCTCAATTCCCATGGCCTGTTGCTTGGGGTGTCCGTAGTATGGTTGAGCCTGCATCGATTTATGCACCTGACATGGGGCAGGATTTTTTTTTTGTGTTCAGTGCTAGTTAATACTAACGTGGGATTTCAACTTAACATGGGACCCATGTCTCGATAGGAGCGCTAAAGTGTACCTCAATCAGGGGATCCCATCTAACGAATTGAGGGAGTGTATGGCCCAGTTGGCTCTGGTGGATTGCTGGAGTGAGGTACACAAGGCTGACAAGGGATATACATATTTTTCCCATGTCCATAGATCCTTCTCAAAGATAGATTACATCTGGCTTTCCAGCACCTTACTGGGACGAGTGAAGTGGGTGGAACAGGGTAGCATTATCAAACCACGTGCCCATTCCCTAAACCAGGAGAGACAGACACCAGGCATACTGTCAGACAGTGATCTGCGAGCCAAAAATGGGGAATTATTTCAAATCAATAAAACCACGTTGTCTGGGACACATTTTAGGTGACGCTGAGGGGTGAGTTAATTGCCATAAAGGCTCAGAGATCCAAACAACTACATCAGGTACAGCCGGAGTTAGAAACCCAATAAAAGAAATGAAGGAGAAATTACTGCCATTTTTTTGTTAACATTTTGGGTAATGTGGAGGTAGATCCCTGCTGCCCCCCTCACCCTCCTTACCTTAACCAATACCTTTACCACACCTATCATTTACTTAAAATATACAAAAATCCCTACCAAATTTGGTCATTTCTACCTCGTTTTTTTTGCATTCTGTCATTTCTATGGATACCTCAGACAAATATGCTTAGAAAGGAATAAAGGGCCAATTGGAGATTCTCCAGACTAGGAGGGCTGAAAAATATCTTCTATACTTGCAGCAAAGGTTTTATGTTAAGGCCAATAAAGCTGACCTGCTGCTAGCACAGCAAGTCAGGAAAAAAGGTGTCCAGGGTGATACTCAAAATCAAAAACAAGGCAAATGGGGGAGGCTCTTCCTCGAGGAATATTGCAGCAGACTTCACAGAGTTCTACTCTGCCTTATATTCATCAGAATCCCCTGACAAGGAGGCTCAGAGTTTGTACCTTTCTCAATTTACACTACAGAAGATCACTTCTGGGGAAAGGGAGGGATTGGAGGAGGACATCACATTTGAGGAGGTGAGGGTCGCGATTCTATCCTTCCCGGGAACAAGGCTCCGGGACCTGATGGGTTGCCCAGGAGTTTTTATAAAGCATTCAAGGAAGCTTTGATCCCAGTATTAGTTCCGCTGTTCAACTCCTTCAGGAATTCAGGATGCATTACCCCGACAATGGAAGAGGCAAAATTGGTGCTGCTTCCAACACCTAACATGGATGTTATGCTGTGTGGTCATATCGGCTCATTGCTCTTAATACGGATGCTGAATTATACACTAAGATTTTGGCAACCCGGCTAGAAGAATTACTCCCTAAACTGATTGACCTGGACCAGTCGGGATTTATCCACCACCGACAAACATTCCACAACATGCAAAGAGTTAACCATCTCATAGAGAAAGTCTATCACCAAGTCCCCAGTGGTGTTCGTCGCACTAGACGCTGAAAAGACATTCGACCATGTAGAGTGGTCCTTTCTGTTCCGTACATTGGAGACGACAGGGTTTGGTCACATTTTTTACAGATGATTGGGGCCAACTACCAAGCTCCTTCCTTAAATCTTGCAATTAATGGGCACCTCTAACAGGGAATTAGGGTCTCCCAGGACACCAAACAGGTGCCCATTGCCACAGTTTCTCTATATGATTCACTTAGAGCCGCTCGTCAGAGGCCAGGAGCATAAAGTGATGGCTTTCGCGGATTATATGCTCCTCAGGAGTTCCTACACTACCAGCGATGTCCAGAGAGCTCAGCGAATTGGCCGCATCGCAGGCCTGAAGATTAATGCCCACACGTTGGAAGTTTTAAAACTGTCTATGATGTAGGCTCAAATTCAGGGTATGCGGGAGTCTTGCACTTATAGTTGGGCGGACAGAGGCATTCAATATTTAGGGGCCCACATTACCAAATCCCTCGATTCCTTGTATCAGGCCAATTATCCCCCCACTAGAGACAGTGTGGAAACTGTTGGCTTAGTGGGGGCCTCTGTCCATATTGTGGCTGGGGAGGGTCAACACCCTTACAATGGTGATACTTCCCAAAATCCTGTACTATTTTAAAGGCCCTTCCTATACCAGTCGCGCAGAAATTCTTTAAGGCTCTTGAGAAAACCGGTGAGATATTTTATCTGGAAGAATATGAAACTGAGGGTCTCCTTGAAAATGCTAATGGCACCCCCACTCAAGGGAGGACTGGGGGTGCCCAACTTCCACCTTTATTATTTTCTGGCTCCAGTTTGGGTGGTCCGTGAGTGGAGTTTGTTACAGGGGATCAGAGCAAGATATGGCAGAGGATGGATAGAGCAGTGGTGGGGAGGCCCTTAGATGAGGTTCTCTGGTGCGCAAGATCAGACAGGCCCAATAACATGTATTTAACCTAGATCCCAACCTTGGTGGGGGATATATGGTATGATAAGTCATTTATATAGCGGCTGTACACAAGTGTTTCTAGGCGCAACAAGACAAGGGAGGGAAGACAGAGGGGGGACCAGACCCGATCTTACTAGGCTTTGGGTCATTCAGATCGTTCAAGTGGGAGAACAAGAAGTGCAAAGGGAAAGGGAGGGGGAGATGTGCAGGTGAGAAGGGAGGGGAAAGCAGGGCAGCAATGCTCTGAGTAAGTGCAGCCAGGGCAGTGCGGCTCTGGGTAGTGCAAGGAGAACAAGGGTCTGTAGGGTTACAGTTACAGCCCCTAGTGGGTGGTAGGCCCAGATGCAGTGCAAGGGTGACTGATCAAGAAAGAGCCTGGTACCCAGTGAGACACTGATGGTATCCAAGCAACCAGTCGGTACAGCAGACAGGTAGGTCAGCAGGGGAGGGAGAGGGGGAGAAAGCAGAGGAGAAGAGGAATATTTTGAGCTGCTTCCGGAACATCAGGTGTACCGCCTCAAGTTTGAGAGGGGCAGGGAGGCCATTCCAGATGGATGCACCTGCAGAGGAGAGAGATCCACCACCAACTCTCTGCCTGGAGAAGCGTCTAACACTTAGAGAGTTGGAGGTAGCTGAGCAAAGGGCCTGAGAAGGAAGGTAGTTGCAGTAGTCCAGCCTAGAGAGAACCAGGGCTCTGGAGACAGTGAGCTTCTGGGGGAAAGTGAGAAAGGTAAGAGTCCCTTTGAGGAGGTGCAGATGGTAGTGAGACTTTTTGGCAACGTCCAAGATGTGAGGAGAGAAAGAGTGAAGTCGCAGATGACACCAAGGTTTTTGGCCTCACAGGAAGGCGAAGGAAGAGGGCCCAAGGTGGGCGTCCAGAGTGAGAGAGCAAAAGCAGTGGCCCCAATGAAAAGGATCTCTGCCTTACTGGTATAAAGGCAGAGATGGTTGGAGGTGCACCAATCCTGAATTGCGGATAGACAGTAAGGAATGAACAAGAGAGGAGAGGAGGCTGAGGGGAACCTGAAGGAAAGCCGAGTGTCATCCGCATAACACTGAAAGTTAGAGGAGAAGGTAGAGATCAGGTGGGCCAAAGGGGCCAAGTACTGGTTGAAAGACCAGTGTGAAAAGATAGAGTGTTGGGGAATGCCACAAGTAGAGGGAGAGGTGGCTGAGAGAAAGGGACCAAGTTGTACCTGGGAGGGGCAGTCCAAGAGGCAGGAGGCCAGCCACTCCAGGGCCTGATCCATGATGCCCAGGTTCTCACTGAGTCAATGGATCAGGATGGTGTGGTTGACAGTGTCGAAAGCAGAGGACAGATCAAGGAGGATGAGGACAGTAGGAATGCTGGAATCCAGGTTAGAGAGCAAATCTTCACATGTGTTTAGGAGAGCAGTTTCTGTGATTCTGGCAACTCTGAAGCCAGACTGATGGTCATGGAGACAACCAACAGATTCAGTATGTATATTAAGCTGGGCGATGTCCAGCTTTCCAAGAATTTGCCCAGGCAAGGAATGATGGAGATTAGGTGATAATTTGGCACCAGGTAGGATTGGCAGACGGCTTCTTGAGGAGGGGCTGCACAAGGGAGTGCTTAAGGGGACAGGAGAAAGTTCCAGTGGTGAAAGAATGATTACAGAAAATAGGCCAAGGCTGGAGCGAGGGTGTCAATATGGTCCTTGAGGGTTCTGGCGGAGCAGGGGAGCACCTGTTTGGACAACACTTTCATAGATCAGACTTGTCTAGAAACCTTGTCATATGTTGTCAGAGAGAAAGATGAGGTATTAGGATAAAGTGCTCCTGAGCCTAGGCCAAGCCCAGACTAGGCCCGCCATGCCGACTCCTCAGGCAGCCTGTGTAACCAAATTGATGCACGGTTAGATAGGCTGCCTGCAGGTGTCAGCACTTCGGATTAGAAAAAAGAAAAAGGCATCACTGAAGTACTGGACAGCCCATGCAACCATGGTTTCGGCTACATGGGCTGCCTGGTGACTCTTTACTCAGAAACAGGAGGGCTGGAGGGCCCAGATCTCCTATTGTTTGAGTAATGAGTCATCATACAGCATGAAAGCCCATTACCCCTTGCTACTCTTTACTCAGAAACAATAGGAGAGCTGGGCCCACCAGCCCTCCTCCAGTTTCTGAGTAAAGAATCATCAGCAGCAGAGACCTTTGGGCAAGTGGCACAATATAAATAAAATGGTGTTACAACAGACATCAATGGACGTTCAATTGTGCTCGCAATCATTTTGCATAAAAAGCACACTTAAGTACTGAAAGGTCATCATAAGTGACGTCATCCTACTTGCCAAACTAAGAAAACCTACTTGGGATTGTGATAGGTTATTGATATTGATATTGATATTTTATTTCTATCGCGCTCGTACACAAGGGTTTCAGAGCACGACAAGACAAGGGAGGGGAACAGGGGAACAGCGATCTTACTAGGCCCAGTGACATTGAGAACGTGCAAGTGCATGGGAGAGGGGGAGGGGAAAAGTGCATGGAAGGGGGGAGAAGTGGAAAGTGTGAAGCAGAGGAGAAACAGATAAATAACAATAAATAAATAATAAAGGCAACAAACAGTGGTAGTGCAGCCAGCAATTTGCAAGTGCTAGGTTTAAGGCAGCAGACAGGTTAGGTCTGATAAGTGCAGGAAGAAAAGGGGGGGTTGTATGGGTACAGATACCGACCCCAGTGCAAGGGATGGCCCGGAGGCAATGCGGGAGGGCGGCAGGGTGAGCAGGTACCTGGGCCCGGAGGACAGAGAGTGGCCAGGTGCACGGTGCCACTAGAGAACTGATCAGCAGGGGGAGGGGGAGCGAAGGCAGAAGAAAAGAGGAAGGTCTTGGGGTGCTTTCGGAACCAGAGACGGTTCTCCTCAAGTTTTAGAGTGGCAGGGAGGCTGTTCCAGAGGGAGGCCCCAGCCGAAAACAAAGATCTACCCCCAGTTCGTTTCTTTGAAAAACGACTGACCGTGAGGGAGTTGGAGGTAGAGGAGCGAAGAGCTCGAGAGGGGAGTTATTTGCAGAGGGATAGCTGAAGGTATTTTGGACCCAGGCCCCAAAAAGCCTTGTGGACAATGCAGAGGGTTTTGAATTTAATCATTGCATCCACTGGGAGCAAATGGAGAAATTTCAGGGATGGAGAGATACGATCCCAGGGCTTGAGGCCAAGGACAAGTCTTGCAGTCCTGTTCTGGATTAGTTACAGAGGGCGGAGAGTAGGGGCGGGTAGATTTAGAAAGAGGCTGTTACAATAGTCCAACCTAGAGAGAACCAGAGCTTGGGATACCATGACCTTCTGGGGGAAGGAGAGGAAAGGCAGAGTAACTCTGAGGAGGTGCAGTAGGAAATTTGACTTTTTAGAGACCTCAGAGATGTGGGCGGAGAAGGAAAGGGTCAAAGATGACCCTGGGGTTCTTAGCCTCACAGGTGGGGGTAAGAGGAGGGCCAAGGGAGGCCGGCCAGAGAGTGAGGGTAAAGGATGGTGAAGGTGTGCCGATGAGGAGGATCTCTGTCTTGCTGGCATTCAGACAAAGATCATTGGCAGCACACCAATCTTGAATGTCAGTTAGACAATCAGAGATGAGAGAAGGAGAGGAGGTGGCAGAGGGCAGCCTGAACATGAGTTGAGTGTTGTCAGCGTAGCACTGGAAATTTGAGCAGAAAGTGGCAATGCAGTGGGCGAGAGTTGCCAGGTATTGGTTGAAAAGCCAGGGCCAGAGGTTAGACCCCTGGGGAACACCACAGGTAGAGAGGAAGATAGATGAAAGGAGGGGCCCAAGTTGGACCTGGGAGAGTTGGTCCGAGAGGAAAGAGGTCAGCCAGGCCAGAGCCTGATCAGTGATAGCCAGGTTTTCACAGAGACAGTTGAGCAGGATGGTATGGTTGACTGTGTCGAAGGCAGAAGAGAGATTGAGGAGGATGTGGACAGAGGGAATGTTAGAGTCAAGGTTGGAGAGACGATCTTTACGGATGTTCAGGTGAGCAGCTTCCGTGCTTCTGGCAGCTCTGAAGCCATACTGGTGGTCATGGAGACAGCCAACAGAATTGGAATGAAGGTTAAGCTGAGAGATGGCGACCTTTTCCAGGAGTTTGCCCAGAAAGGTAGTAATGTAAATTGGGCGATAGCTGGACAAGAAGGATCAGCTGTGGGTTTCTTGAGAAGAGGATGCACAAAGGAGTGCTTCAGAGGGGAGGGGAAGGATCCAGAGGCAAAGGAGTGGTTGCAAAAATCAGCAAGGCCCAGAGCGAGGGTGTCAATGTGGTCCTTGATGGTTTTAGAGGAACAGGGATGAACCTATTTTGACGAGGCTTTCATAGATCGGACTTGTTTAGCGACCTTGTCAGGGGAGAAAAGAGGGAAGGACGAGAAGGATGGTGACCATCGTTGGCTAAGAGAGGGTCATCAAGCACAGATGGAGAGGGGAGAGAAGGGGCGTGGGTGGAGAGAGTGGACAGGATGTCCTGGATTTTTGAAATGAAGTGAGAGGCAAGGGCATTGCAAAGAGCCTGGGAGGTAAAAGGAGAGGTAGAGACCCCAGCAGGGTTGGCCAGCTCCTTGCAGATTTTAAAGAGTTTGGCCGAGTTGTTAAATGCCGCAGAGACACGAGCTTGAATGTGGTGAGGACAGAGAGTCGGTATTGCCTTTGTAGCAGGCGACAGGCCAGTTTGTCAGAGGATGAACAGGAAGTCCTCTATTTCCTCTCAGCCACCCTACACTAAATGTTTAAGTATAGCTAGGTCAGAGTCATACCAGGAATTGCACTTGGCTTTGGACTTCAAACGGATCCTCATGACAGGGGCAAGAGCATCAAGCGTATCAGAAATTGAAGAGTAGAGCAGAGACAGGGCTGTGTCAGGATGTGAGGTTCAAGGGGAACATCTAAGTATACTTTCTTTATGGGATCGGGTTCCAATTGGGTCTCTATAGTCAGGTGGACAACGTATGACCACCCATAGTGCAAGTCTTCCTCATCAGTTACTAAATACACAGTACATTATTGGCTCTCAAATTATAAGGCCATTCATTATATGGCCTTCTACAATTGGTTGGCACGCTTGTGCCCTTCTGGAACATTCGACTCACTAGCAGCACGTAAGCTGGTACCCCAGGTGCTGGTGGGTGGACTTGACCGAGTCTCCCCACTCAATTAGCCCTACACCTCTCATCGCTCATGTCTTCTGCCATTCAGATTGTCTTTGAACTTGGCCTTGCAAAGTATCACTGCTCCTGAGAATAAAAGGGAGTATAGACACATCCTTATCGCAGTTCAGGTCTGCACATCCACTCTTATTTTTATCCTTGACTCATGTGACAGGAGACCATATTTCAGCCCATTTAGCAGCATTTAATTGTCTTGAATTAATAAACCCGGCACTCCTGGTATTCTTTCCTGCACCTTAACAAGGGCTGCTTCAGCTTCTCACGTTCACTTGTTCTTCAAGGATAGATAACCGGTTCTTGGCTGCTCCATCCTTTGACTCTAGGTCAGACATCTATTCTAGACCTTTCCTCAATCTTTAACTGTTTTCTTACTGTGACACGGCCCTCCGATCCTTCTTCCTTCATGGGTCTGAGCTTACTAAATATGTGACACCGATGTCCAGAATTCTATATAATGACGACACCGCCTGCAGTCTACTCACTACGTATAGCCAGCCTTTAAGATGACTTGGTCTATTTGCGTTACAGCTTCTGTAAAGTTATAAAATGGCTTGCTTTTTCTGCAGTGCTCTTCACACATGGAATCTTCATTCCACATATGAACGTCTTCCTGATTCTTTACTTCATCTTCAGATTCTATAAGGTCTATGCATCTTCTTCCTCGACCATTCTTCCCAGTGCATCACTCATTGCTTGTGACGTGACCAGCCCCATTTCATCTCATCTTCATATTCCTCCGGGGACCTCCTCCAAGAGATTATCAGCTCTGCGAGGGTACATCACATAGGGTCTTCTCAACGGATAACTTGCCGCAAAGGCGCTTAGTGGAATAGGCACCATAACTGGCGCTGCGCACGTCGCGATTTCCGGCTTCCAACATATAGGCAGAATGGGTGCAGGACTTCCTCCCCAGAGGCATTCACCTGCTCCTCTCCACTTTCACCCAAGGAGCCCATGGCTTTTAACCACGCGGCTCCATTTATGAAAGGGCTGCCTGCCGCTTCTGAGACCTGCGGGGCACTGGTGTCATGCCTTTGCTGCGCCAAAGCCCCTCATTTTGTGGGCTGGGGGCACCAAAGGTAATAATGCCGGTGTGCTCCCCCCAGACAGGAGGGCTCTAGCTAGCCCTCCATTTAATATGCCACTTAAAGCCCTGCTATTAACCTAGTCGGTCACTGTCCTTGCTTCTATGAATACTCTCAATACTTTCTTGATGATGCTACTAACCACACCCTCCCCTCTAGACAGGGCATATTTGGACTTTGGCAGGGAATGGGTATCCCAAACCCTCCAAGCTAACCCAGGAACATCCAAAAGCTGTTCCCAAGTGAGCGCTCACCCACAAGCATACAGTAGTCTCAGCACACGAGAATGTTCAACATATAAACTACACAAATGAACCGCCAAAGCCTCACATCCTGTGAGTAAGCTGTCCAACTTGGCATGTAGGTCTTGCAAACAGAGGTGTTGTTAGGTCTGGAAATTATCTGGGCAAGTTAATGTCAGGACTTGGGCCTAGCTAGCCTTTTTGGTTGTAGTCCCCAAGCTTCTATCCGGCGCTACAACCAAAACAACCAGGGCTATAGCCCCCTCAGCCCCCCAGCTAGCTAAACTTCCATTACTTGCTCAAACACCATTAGACATTTAAAAGACAAAAAAAGAAAAAAGTGGGAATTCTTAGGTTCCCAAAATGCTCTTTGCTTTTATGCAAACCGCCAGGCTTGGGTTCCTTTAAGAGATGGGGTGTTGCATGACTTCGTCTGGTGTTCTACCCTTAAGCCTTGCCCTCATATTCCTCTTCACCCCCTCCCCAGCATTTTTTTCCATTTCCAGCACTGGGACGGGGGTTACAGATCCACGTGTTAATAGGGTTGGTACTTAAAAACTCGATAGAAAACAATATGCATTGGAATTGTTTTCAAAGTACCATTGGAGCATTCAAATGTTGCTGTCCCACGTGTGCAGAGGGAATCCAAGCCTGCCCCCTTCTTAGTTTTAGCTATTAATTAAGTATTGTTTGCAACACCTATAAGCCAAACTATTGTATTCGAGTACAGATAGGGAGGAATGACATATGAGGAAAGACAGAGTCTGTAGGTGGCGTTTGATTATGTGCCCACCTATCGCCTGCCCATTTCAGGTCTGCTATTTGTAGATCTGGGAGGTCTGCTATTTGTAGATCTGGATTTCCACTGGGAAAAATTAAACTTCATTATTCAGACGTGAGAGAGAGAGAGAGAGAGAGAGAGAGAGAGAGAGAGAGAGAGAGAGAGAGAGAGAGAGAGAGAGAGAGAGAGAGGAGAGAGAGAGAGAGAGAGAGAGAGAGAGAGAGAGAGAGAGAGAGAGAGAGAGAGAGAGAGAGAGAGAGAGAGAGAGAGAGGAGAGAGAGAGAGAGAGAGAGAGGAGAGAGAGAGAGAAGAGAGAGAGAGAGAGAGGAGAGAGAGAGAGAGAGAGAGAGAGAGAGAGAGAGAGAGAGAGAGAGAGAGAGAGAGAGAGAGAGAGAGAGAGAGAGAGAGAGAGAGAGAGAGAGAGAGAGAGAGAGAGAGAGAGAGAGAGAGAGGGCATACTTTGCACCTTTGTATATAGTTTCTGTTACGTTACTAGAGTCCAGATGTCCTCAGCCTGGCTGAACATTATTTATCTACGTCTATGCTTACTTAGGGATGGATGGGGATGCAGGATGTACTCATACATCAATAATCAAACTGACTGAGGATGTTGGCAAAACTTAGTACTGATTTATTTGCAATGATCTAAAACAGCGATTTACTGTAACGCTCACCTGATTCCCACGGAGGCGCAGGTCTGGCTTCGAGTGCTGATGCTTCTTCAATGGTGAAGCGCAGGACTCTGAAGATGGACAGGAAGGGCCCTCTACTCTGGCTTCTCCGGCTCGCAGGAATATTCCCTGTGCGTGAAAAGGGAGTATTACCTACTGACTGAGTTATGCTCAAGCCTCCCACTTTCTTCCAACCCTCCACGATACCCTTCACGATTCCCCTTGAAGTCTCACCTTAGGGTCTGAAAGGACGAGCTCTCCATCCTGCTTCTGACGCAGGGGGCGCGTTGAACCCAGTTACTTCACTGGATTGAGGTTGGATGGGAGTTCAGGTAAGCTTGATTATACTGGTAAGGCGCTGTAAAAGTTCTGTTGCAAGTTCAAAAGTTCAAGCTTTAAATAATAATGTTCATTGTCTTTTTTCAGGTGATGAATGAAGATTCCTTTGGAGACTTCTTGCAACAAAGCGCTGATGTTGATGTCTTTTCCCCATAGGGGCCGGGGTTCGGAATGCCAGAAATATGGCGCCGACCTGAAGTGAAACGTGCAGTTCCAGTAAAGATCTGGTAAGTCCTAGATGAGCGCTCATGTGATGTTTTGCATTTCGCTCATCTAATGTCTTTGTTCTTTTTTCCCATAGGGGCCGGGGTCCTGCTTGGAAGCAGCAAGACCCGAAATGAAATGGGAATGACCCAACAGGTAAGTCTTAGAAGGAAACTGGGCTTTTCCTATTCCCTTCCTTCTCTCACCTCTTATTCTTGTCTTTCTCTTTAGGCTCTGGGAAGTGGCTGTGTATCCGGATGATCGTTGCTGAAGATGGAGGAACCCAGGAAAGGTGAGTGAAATGCAGCGCTGCAGCGATCGTAACGAAATGCTTTAAAAATGATGTCTTCCCTTTCAGGATCGTCGGTGATGTCTCCGTGGTGCAGATTAGCTGGTAGGTCTCTTGTCTCCTTTTTCAGGTGACCCAGGATGCTGACAGGCGTGGCTGAAGTCCAGATGCAGGAGCTGACACGGTGAGCGTCCAGCTGCGAGGAGCAGAAACAACGCGAAGCGTGAGTTGCTGATCGGGTGTGGTTTAAATAGCTTTGGTAGAAGTTCCAAGTGTGTATCCTTCCTCCGATCAGGTATGTATCCTTCCCCGTCCACACCCGGGTGGAAAGTAGTCCCACAGGTAAAGTAGTTCCTATTCAGGCCTCAAGAGGGCCTGGATGTGGCAGCATGGTCTGCATCAGGTAAGTGCACATTAAAACACTTGAACACATGTCTAGCTTTATGAGCCTGGCGCCTAAGGCGCCAGGACTGCGTCCAAAGGGCCCCAGCTTGGGCCCGCTGGCACTCCCCTGGGGGAAATGATGCCTGCCTCTGGGGTTGCTGGGTCGGACCTGGGCTCCTTGGAGGTAGGCATCATGACATTTACAACGGACACCATCGGACGTCGCACAGCACGACCTCAACGCATCACATAAAAATCATCACTTTTATAGCACAAATTCGCCAACGTTGACGTCACGTGGCAAACTACAAAAACCTACTTGAGGAGGTGATAGGCTTACAGGGAACATCTAAGTATATGTTCCATACTGACGGTGGTTATGATTGGGATTCTAACATCGGGTGGACAACTAAGTCCTTCAGTGCGAGTCATCTTCATCGTCACAAGATACACAACGAGTCATGGGTTACATGAACTACAGGGCTCTCTGATACTTGACCCTCTACAAATGGTTGGTACACTTGTACCCTTCTAGAATATTCCAGTTGCTAGCAGCACACAAGCTGGTTACCCAAGGTGCTGGGAGGGTCGGCCTGGTCATGCGTCCCCACCCAATTAGCCCAACATCTATCATCACTCTTGCGGTCTGCCATTCAATTAAGGCTTTGAAATTTGGCCTTGCAGAAGCTCTCTGTGCCTGAGAATAAAAGGGGGTATGGCATAGTCTTATATTCTAGTTTTGGCATAGCTCCACCCAAAGTCTATTTTCATCTGACCATGTGACTGGAAACCACGTTTTGCGCTCTTTTCGTTGCATATGATACTATTAAATGAAGAACTCTTGACTCCTTCTGTGTTTTTTCACCCTACCTCAAAGAGACGTTTGTTTCGTTCTCACATTCATGTAGCTTCTTTGACAGACAACCAGGCTC
Source organism: Ambystoma mexicanum (assembly GCF_040938575.1). NCBI lineage: Eukaryota > Metazoa > Chordata > Amphibia > Caudata > Ambystomatidae > Ambystoma > Ambystoma mexicanum. The sequence continues at coordinate 1,574,963,654 of NC_090932.1, forward strand.
ACAGTGGCCTCGACTCTTGGTGCTGGGTCAGCCAGCCTTTCTTGAATTCTCCTTCGCCATTAGCTGTTTTCCAACTGCACCACACTCGAGCCCTTTTCATTCACAGGGTTTTAAGCTTACTAAAGTGCATCGTGGAACATCCAGATTCTATATATTCTTATGTATATACATTGGCGCATTGCCACAATCTATTTACTACGTAGCCAGCCTCAGGATTATTTAATCTATTGTGTTCCATCATCTGTACAAGTGTAAAATGACCTTGCATTTTCTCCAGCGTTTCTTTGCACAAGCATCTTCATTTCGATCCTGAAATGTTGCCTATCTTCGACATCTCTTCTTCAGATCTTATAGAATGTTAACGTTCTTTCGTCCTTTGTGTCTCTTCAGGGTGCGTCAATTCCACTTTGCATGATGTCACCAGTCCTTTTTTTCATCCGCTGTTACACTTTATTCAGGACTTTGTCCAGAAGACCATCATCTCTTCGATACTGCACATAGGTTTTTCTCAATGGATACCTTGTTTAAAGAACTCTTTGCGGTACAGGCATCCTCACTGGTACTGCACGTGTCGCAATTTCCGGTTTCCAGCATATAGCCAACATGGAGGCGGAGCTTCTGGTAGGGGCATTTGGCTCCTCCTCTACACTTTCCTTTCCATATTTTCCCCTCCGCCATGCACTGACACGACCCCCACGCACCAATTCTCTATCATAACTTACACTCCCTAACCACTCACTCTGCCAAGCATGTGCATACTTACTTGCTCGATCACACTGCCAAATTGCACTCCCTAGTCCCTGCTACACTCTCAAGCGTGCTCTCAACCCACAGCTGATGTGCTGCAGCTCCTCCTGCAGTCTACCCTCCTTCGTTCTTCCTCACTCCTCCGTCTCGCAGCGTTTTTTCCCAGTCTATCATACTCTTCCCCCATCCTTTCTGCCAATCTGCAGCTTGATCGCTCCTTCTGGTCCACAGCTCGCCCTCCCCTCGCTGCTTTCTGGCAAGCGCTGCTCATCTGGCCCACTGCTCCCCTCAAATAGGAACTCGTTTTTTTTAAATGCATGTTTTTAGGTTAAAAATTAACGTTTTTGCAAGAACTGCTCTCATTGCATGTTTTTTTTCCAAAACAGCTGATTTCGTAGTATTTTAAATGATTAGAAAATCATCATAAGCTAATGGCGCAAGATATTCATCTTAACAGGTGCAACAACAAAGATAACATGGGGAGATTTTAGTGAATAGTGAAAGGCTAGGAGGAACTGGGAGAAGTCAGTTGCAAGTCAGTAAAGCCACTCAGCCTCTTATCTCATCTGGCAAAACCAGTACGATTCTGGTGGAAAATATTTCCTGCCTGGATTTCATGACTGGCTCTGCGTAAAAAGGCCTGGCAGCGATTGGGGAGAACCAGCTTCACTGTGAATGTGCCCAGACGAGGCTTTAAACGTTCATGCTCATATAACATGCATTTGGTTGGTTCATTAATTGCGACATACCATTCTGTAACTGGTGTGCATTTTATAAAAAGGTTAAAGAAGCACTCTCTGCTTTCCCCCCTAGGAGATTCTTTTGCAAGGTTGGCTTGGTGGGTTAATGTGCCCACTGCAATGATTAATGGGAATTATGAAACCAGAGCGTTACAGCACCTGAAAAGTAAAGTGTACCAAACCACTCGCTTGGGTCAAGCCCTTTTCGTCAGGCCCCCCAACCCCCTGTTCCTAGGTGATCCCCCACACCGTTCGTAACTATCAGAAAATGATGCCCTGCGCTTGACCCCCTGCCCCACCTTGACTTCCACTCTCCTTTTTCTCACCTTTCACCCCCACCTCCCTCACCTTTGAACAGCTGCACGTGCTTGAACTCGAAGTCCACGTTATTCTTCTTAGCGAAGATGTAGACAGAGCGACAGGGTGGCGAATGCAGGTCCAGGTAGAGCTCAAGCATCGTGGCCGGCAGAGGGCGCTGGAGAGGCGGCGGTGTTAGAGCGAGTCTGACCCGAACGAAGGAGCAGAGAGTGGGTGCCCTCGCGCCACTCCCTCACCAGGACCCCTCTGCGAGGACACGCTCCTTCATGCTGCCCACGCCCACCGCCGGCCGCATCCCACCTGTCTCCCAACCAATCAGCAGGAGCCACAGCCGCCAACTCCCAAAGTTCAGGTCCGCCGGTCCTTCGCCAGAGCAGGTCATGTGTGGTAACTTTGGATTTACACAATTAATAGCCGCCTCCCTTCGCCCCATTGCGGACAAGAGCACGAGAACAGTGTAGCAAAACCTCTCTGGGCACTGGGTTGTCGGGGAGTGGCTATTCGGCTCTCAAGATTTTTTTGTTTTAATAATGGTTTGAAATTGTCCCTATTCACAACATTGGGGGTCTGAAAAACTGGCTAATAGGGGCGCAGGCCCAAAGACTTACTCCGGTAGTCCTAAAAAAAAACAAGCAGCAAAAAAAACAAGCATTACCATTTTTCCTGAGCGAGTCAAGAGCTGATAGCAAACAGGAGACTGAGGCTAGTCTCAAATATAACAAGCTGTGAAAATAACACAGCGCAGGGAAAACAGAAGTCAGAGCAACCAACTGTCACAAACCCAATTTTCTAAAGAAACATATTATGGTCAGTCTTATGTTTCCAAACTGCTTTTATGCAAAGCAGCCACTACCTTTTTTTGGTGCTATTTGCTCCCCTTACAGGTGATTTCAGTGCCGTCTGACGATGTGCGGAGGGGTGTCCTTTTTAAAATTATGTTTAGTGCCCCCTCCCTAACCCTCTCTGAGGCAGCGGTGTGGTGCATAGATCATAACAGAGATGTTCTAATGCAAACTCTAGTGGGTGCTTTGCTTGGGTTATCATAGAGAGTGCATAACAGGAGCCCCACATTGAACTTCATTACTCCCCAGGGATGCTCCCTGTCTGATACCAGAGAGCTGAAGGCAGAGTAACACGTGCCAGGCACACGTTAGCACTTTTCAAAGCGATCTCTCTTTGGCCAGAAACTGTACAGTTAAAGTGACACAGCCTTTAGTTTGTGAAGACTTATGCCTTCTTGGAGAATATGCATATACCACCAGCCCCAACTTTGGGCTTAACTTTGTGGCAACATTCTAGATAAAACAATGGGGAGAGGGTGTGAGGGACTGCAGATTGTCACAGGTCAGTGTATTGGCCTCTACACAGCAGAACAAAGGAAGGCGGATAGCTGGTAGTTGAAATCCGTAATGACCACTTAAGAAATGCTATTAAGCTGGCCCTGCTCCCAGACCTGGGCAATTTATTTACAGAAGGAGACTAATTTACTCACTGATTGAATTCTTTACATACTAAGAACACGATTTATTTACCTACCGTGATGCATTTACAAACGGAGCTAGAGAGAGAGAGAGCGCGATTTACAGTATGCAGACAAGTCCAGCAGAGGCAATGCTGAGGAACGTAAAACACTTGTTTGCAGGACCTTATGGCGTATTGTTTGGGACAGGGGGCCACTGCCTAAGCCACCTGCCCCTCCTGTAGGCCATGCCCCGCACTTTGGCCACCCACCTTTGTTAGTCTCCCCCCCCCCGCACCCACCTCGATTTTGCATCACACTAAAACACTGGGCAAACATTGATTTTAATGTATGTGCCAATAACTATTGACATACATAATATATTTCCATATTCTGTAAGAAAGCTTTGACTCATAAGCAATGTACCCTGTGCATCACCATTCATATTATAATGTAGGAAACACCTCTTAAGACTATTCACTGCTGTCTGCTCCCAGTTTTGGTAGTTAATAAAAAGAAGGCCCATTGAGGGGAGGTAACTCACTCATGATCGCATAGTGTGTCAGGAGCTGGCCCAGGGGCATAGCCACATTGTTGCTGGACATGCTGTGTGCCCATGCAGGCGACCAGGGAAATGGCAGTTCATTGACTTTCCTTGGGCCACAGATGAGGAGCAGTGTTTTGTTTCCTTCAGACCCCAAAGTGCCAGGAAAAAGCCACTTAGACTCACGTAGAGACCGGTGGTATGGACTAGTAGCACTGCACACGTTTGGGCCAGGTCTTCACAGACGTGCTGCTCCATCTTCACACCTGGCGCAAACAGATGAGAACACCACTGCATGTGTATAGGAACGTTGGTGAGCCTTTCACCTTTCGTGAGTGCACTGTGTCCAACCTCACTCTTCCAGGTGTTGCCAATATGATATGCATTACATGCTCATTTTAACGCCTGGGCTCGTGCTCACCTGTCTTCTCGACATGCACCCAGTTTCTTGTTGTTTAGTATTTGGGCTTCATGATGTAACTTTTAGTGCAGGTGGTGTAGACGCTTTTGCATGACCCAGTGTTGCTCGGCAACCGAGCATCATGCGTACGTGTGTCTGGGATTTATGAAGTGTGAACCCAGCTGGGAAGCAACAGAGTGCTGTACATAGGGGGCACACCCATGGGGGAACATGTAGGGTGCAGGGGTAGCAGACAAATGGGTAAAGGGGGAGCTGGGAAGGGGGAGGGCGGCTCTGTGGTGGGTGTGTTATGTGCCAGATAAGCTAGTAGAGGGAAACACAGGGATACAGGAAGTGACATATTTCTGGGAAGAGTAAGGCAATGACTTATTTAAAAAGAGTGTAGATTGGAAACTTCAACAAACCAGGGTGTGGCCTCGAGCAATGTAAACATCTGATCATATGTGAATGCCCTGGGATTGGACTCAAAGTCTGCAATATTAAAAAGCAACATGTGCCTCTGAACTAAAGTAGTGCCTGGAAACGTCATCTGAAGAATACGAAGGATTGCAATTAAATGCCTTGGTTAGCCTAAGGTATCACCTGGGTGCCCTCAGCTATTGGGAGGATAGCACCGTGGCAACGTGCTCGCCTCGGAGCAACACAGGTTCCATCCCCGGGTCCTCGCTTAGAAACCTCTGGGTATTAAGTGCATTATAAATATCAGATCATATCAAATAATGCTACACAGGCTATGTCCGACTACATAATTGTTCCCAATTGTGGTGATTCTCTCAGCAAGGCTAAGATATGTTGCCTATTGAGTGGGTATGGAACCTTTCCGTTCCACAGCCAAATGGTATACATCATCCACAGGCGCTATATTGTTTTTGATTTGTTCCTGATCCCCGGTCCCCCACAACACTATCTGTGATCTTAGGCCATCTAATGAGTGTTGCAACGGACCCTGAGGAATTTCCTTGACACCACTGGCCCAGTATTCCAACTGTTTAGTCATGTGTGATCTTTTTTATCTCTAAAATAAAAAAACACAGGGTAAAGATTTTCTTTAGCAGGAACCCCGTTAAATGTAGGTTAACAAAATAGGTGCTGTAGGAGCCAAACAGGACTTTCCCAACCCTGTCCCCTTTGACTCGCTCTCAGGTATAGCCATCTCTACGGGTACAGGGTAAGTTATAATCTCATGGCAAAGCTTATTGCCCAACCCCTATTTTCATGAATTTCATCTGACCAGGGGAGTTGCTAGGTCTGGAAAAGACCCGGGGCTAAGCTGATGTCGGAACCGTTGGGACTGGGGGCTAGCTAGTCTTTTGGCTGTAGCTCCTGGGATTCTATCTGGGGCTACAACCAAAAGATCAGGGGCTATAGCCCCCCTAGTCCCCCCTAGCAACGCCCCTGCATCTGACCCACCTGAATGTATAGTCAGTAAACTAGAGTCCATGGAGTCATTTGATTCCGAAATTGCTTTCAGGACAGATGTAGCAACACAAGCATCAAAAACAGGCATCACATGTTTCTGTTTACATTTGGCGTTGGTAGGCTTGTGTGCCAAATCATGAGCTTTATCAACTGTATTCTCTGATGGTATATTATGCTTGATGTTAAGGATTCTAGCATCAACATCATTCAATGTCATTACCTTTATTCCTTCTGATGTCAAATTCGATTCAATATTCAAACCCCCATAAAAACGTCCTCAAACCTTTCCTAGATTGTTTAGGAATAGTCTTGATTTTTAGGTTTTCTTTTTTTCCCCAAAGTAAACACAATTCAAGGTACTATATGATAGACCCTCCTCTTCCCCTCTTGGCACTTCTGTAACCACCTCTAACTGCCGGGCCAAAGGGTCAGGAGATTCTTTTATGATCTGGGCCACAATACCCGATACCTTTATGGGATTGGATTGTGATGAAACTACGTCATTAGTTACCAATTTGTTAAATTGATACACCTCTAACAGCATCCCCCATATGTTTGAACATGTCAGAATTGAAGACATACAATCTGTTAATTACCTCTATTAACAGGCTATCAGCCTCCCTATTTCTAAGTTCTTCTAACTTCTGTAACTTTGGTCCAATTGCAGTTATAAACCCCCCCAAGAAGGATATGTTTGAACGTAGTTCCTTCAATGTGGATCACGCCTCCCGGATTTCATATTTCAATATATCGTTACCCCCTATCCATTAAGTTTATAATTCTAGATACCACTGGCAATTCCAACTCACCCACAATAGGATCCCCTATTTAGGAGTTAACAGGATCGGGATGGGAATCGGTCAGCCGGGAAGGTTCACTGCCAATTGCCTCTTTGGAGTTAACCAATACGCTACCCACAGTTATTGGCGAGTTAAGTACCTGTTTATCCACTCCTTCCCCCTCCGCCATCTGAAAAGATTTCTTAAATAATATGCAGTGAGGATTCCAAAGAGTGCCGTATTCTATGAAGTTGTACACCATCCTTTCCGTCACAAAAGGGAACGGGCCAAGAAATAGGCGCACTCTTTTAGCTAATTCTTGAGAGATTGTTGGAGCTGAAATAGACACATCAGAGATAAGATCTTTAACCGGACAATCAATCAAGTCCTCAGGGTCAATATGGTCCAGCAAGACTGAAGTCTGTAATACATCCTAAGAGCCCCCCACACTTAAAAGATCATTACAATTTTCCAAAGGTGTTTGTACATCTACAGCCACAGTGGTCAAGCAATCCAGGGTTTGCCCTGAGGGCAATGTCGCTGGTCGAGACTCGGGATAAGGTAATCCGACCATAACCTGGGCCATTGTCCGTCTTGCAGAGCCCTCCGGATTGAGGCACCGCTTGTAGAGACATTTGGAGCTACAATTTAAAAAGTAGTTAATTTTGACTCTACTTTGTCCTTAACTGTCAATGAAGCTCCCTTCACAGACGACAAGGTTGAATTTGTTGTTTTCCACTCCTTAGATCACACACCATTAAGGTTAGACTTTTTAATGCAGCAAAGAAAAAACTAGTCTGAGCTCAAAGAGTATCCAGTGATTCCATCGAATGCAATGCATTGAATGCAAAAGCATCGAATGCAAAAGCCTCGAAAAAATGCATTTTTTTCGTAGGTAAAGTTTTTTTTTATTATAATGGGTTTGAAGGGGTAAAAAAAACAGAGGTTGGAGGGGGGACCCCCCATTAAAAAAAATGCATCGAAAAAATGAATTTTTACGATGCATTTTTTTCAAGGCTTTGCATCCGATGCATTGCATTCGATGGAATCACCCGATACCCTTTGAGCTCAGACTAGTTTTTTCTTAGACTTAGTCCAACCCCACACCCTCACCCCTGATGCAACAGACTCTAGTGCCGTTTGCGGCCTCCTATGGACTTGCAAATAACAAACTAATGGCATATACCAACTGAAATGAGAAAATGAAACTAGCCAATGCATATTAAAAAGAATGCGCCTCTGTCAATAGTTCATAATGAATACATTTAACAGATACAGGGAAAACCAACACGAGTCAGACGGACTCCCGCGTAGAACTGAGGTAACCTGACGGGTTCGGGAAATAATAACAACTATTCTAAGTAGACTGGAAAGACACCCCAGATTCTAAACTTCACTGGTGAATCTGAGCTGACGGCCAAGTTCGCAGGGAAATGTCGGTCTATAAACCTGTTAATTAAGGCTTACAAAACTCTGAACAGATCACGTGGCTGGCTTGGAGACTGTCCGCACAACCCACAAAAAACAAGCATTGGCAATGTCAGTAGTTTTGGCGTTTACTGAGGTTATTTGCATTTTAAATGTATAGGCCCCAGGGTGCAAGGAGGAGAGTGCAAAGTTTCAAAGGAGGATGTGATAGGAGGTGCAGGTGTGAAATAGAATGAGAAGAGGAATAGAGCAAGGGAGGTGTTAGGTCTCAAGGCCTGGTGTGAGAGTGATGCAATGCGCGCTGACGAGAACACAGCCACACAGAATGGGTTGAAACTGAAACTGACTTTATTGCGCACTCACTGCGGCCACATTACCTACGGTCACATGACCTTTTGGGCTCATAGCCTGCTGAATGGTATATCCCCGCACCCCCAAATAACATTGTCCTACCCCATCTCTTCCATCCATCGTCTGGGTCACCGGAGGGTGTGGCAGGGCCTGCCGTCAGTTCGGGAAAGAGTCAACTCCTCAGCCGGCGTCTCCTCCACGTTGACCCGTGTTAGGCAGAATTATATGCAGTACCCTTTGGGAACACCACACACAATTAGGACTACAAGTGACAGTACACATTCACCTTTGGTACAAGCCTGTATTACACAGTAAAGTAGTAGCGATGGTTGAGCAGCCAGACTTATCTCAAGATCAAGTGAGCAGTATCAATAATTACACAAAGGACAGCAATTACCATGATTCAAGCACGGACTCAAGGTTTCTGATTAAAAGAATATACATTTATTTACACATCAGTTGTAAAATATTTCACTAAAGTAAAGCAGTTGTAAAATCACACTCTTAATGCACCACACCACTCTCAATAAATTCTGAACAAGTTAAGCTCAAAATTAAGTGTGAGCAAAATGGCACTCCAGCAATTAAAAAGGGAGGGAAAGACAAGGTTAGACTAAAATTGAGTAGCACCAATAGGTAAGTAAGCAGGGCAATCTAGAAAGAGGAACTACAGTTATGGAATAAAATCAAAAAGGTTTAGGGCCAAAGTCAATAGGACAAAAGTCTTTTGCTCAAAATCAAACAGTTCAGGGTAGTTCGCGGTTAAGTCTTTGCCAAGAGTTCCGGACGAAGTTGGTCGGTAGAAAAGTTAGTCTAAAGAGTAGAGAAGGAGAAGCCCTCGGATTGGTGAAAGGTTTCACACACCTTCACCGTGGCTGGACGAAACGAACAACCGGATTTGCATAGTACCTTTAAATGGAGAAGAAGCTGTAGCTGAGGCGGACGTTCCTGGCAGGTCCTGCAGGCTCACGGTTCCAGAAGCGAATGTCGGACTGACATGAAGTAGGAAGACTGGAGGGTCCTGCACTGCCCAGGGAAGAAACCTGCAGCAGAGCAAAGCAACAAAATAAAAGGTGCACTCCTTAAAACCCAAGCAGGGTCCGACATTCCTGGCTATCCGGTTCATCTTAGCTCTGTACAGTAAATTCAACCAGAGGAGGGAGTCTTGGCTTGCAGTTTGGGTGAACTGGTTGGTCCCACCAGCTCAGGGGAAGAGGATTCCTGGTAGATCTCCTCTGTCGTTGGAGTCTGAAGACTCAGACCTACAGCAGGGATTCACAGGGCAGTTCAGTCGTTGTAGGGGTCCTCTTCTGTCAGCTTCTTATCAGTTCTTTCATTCCAGTGGCGACACTGCCTTTCCAGACCCAGAGACCTGCTTTTTATGCAGTTTTCCCCTATTCACACAGCCTGGCTGTCAATCTCTCAGCAGGGTGGCGGTCCTGGCGGGACAGTCACCTAGCCAATCAAACAGGAGTGTGACTTGGGTCACCAAGGGAACCCATGGCAGGGGTCCTAAAACCCCTCCCTCACATCCTGCCTACCCAGACTTTCAGGCGCCTAAGGAGGGCTTCTGCATAGAAGCCCGCGAAAGGATGGCGAACAAAGGGACCAAACCTGGTTTGGCGGGCAGAATAAAACAGGAGAAAGACATTTTCAAAAAGAAATGGCGAATAAACCCAGCCGGAACCGTATAAAAACGTATATGGTCCAGTGGGTTTAAGTTCGAGGCTACCAAGATAGCCAAAAACAATACCAAGGTTATTTAAGATAACCGCGGTAGGTAAAATAGGGTAGTTACCACTGCCACCAGCCAAGTCTTGATGAAAAGGGAGAGAAAAAATGCTCCAAGAGAAACAGACAAAAAGGGATAAGTATTAACCCTTTTCAGTACTCTATGTAAGATAGTTTGTACTGGGTCTCTGGATTTTAAAAAGACTAATAAAGTCAAAGGCAACGTTACATGTTCTGGGAGACAGTAGTCAGTCCCATAAAATGGAGTCTGAGAGGGAAATCTAAAAGACAACCTTGTGTCATTGCACTGAAGGTGCTGTGTAACACACAGTAAAAAGATGATGCCTATGGAGTAGGTGAGGCTCCACAGTCTATGAACACAAGAAAATGTTAAACACACACAGCAAAACACATGTAAGAGTGGAAAAAAGGCTCACACTGTTACCAGGTGAAACAAATAAATCCTAGAAATCCAGCAAAGCTGCTGAGGGACTCAGTAGGTAAGGGAAATTAGCCATTCTGGAGAATGCTCCCTAACAATCTGCTCCTCTGCCTCTGACTACTCTTCGTCTCCTGTTTACCCTAACTCCTCCCTGGTGCGTGCTTCCCCTTCGCACTATTCCTCCTCTGTCTCGGGAAGTCCTCCATGAGTTTTCTTAAAGAACGAGCTGTTGCTTGTCACCTGTCTGTCTGCTCTTTCTGCTGTGATCATGGATCCATTCAGGTGGACGACGGTGTGGGGTTGAGGGTCAAATAGTGGGGTGTCTTTGTGGGATTGTGTATGCCGTACGATAACTTGGTCTCCCACTTTCAGATTTATCTCTCGTGAGCAGCGTCTGCGGTCCACGTAGTCTTTCATTCTCTCTTTTGCCCTATAGTCCATTTCTTGTGTCTCCTGCGGGTCTTCCCTTGTGGGTTGTCCTTCATGGGGCACTGTGGAGCCTATAGGGCGACCAAACATGAGTTCTGATGGGCACATCCCGGTGGAGTCTTGGGGTGTGTTCTGGTAGTCCTGGAGGAGGTGGCATAGGGACTCTTCAGTAGGCATGTGGGTGATGTTGGCAATCCTGATGGCCCTCTTGACATTTGCCATAAACCGCTCCACTGCTCTGTTTGCCTGGGGCCACAGTGGAGTGACCTTCCTGTGTTGGAACCCCATACAATTGGTGAAGTTTCTGAAGTCGTTGCTGGTAAATGGCAGGCCGTTGTCGGATTTCTCCACCTTCTTAACCCCGTAGTCGGAGAATAGCCAGTCCAAAGCAGTGATCACGAACGTGGCGGCTGTAGAAAGTAATATCTCAATCTCCGGGTACCTTGAATGTTCGCCGAGCACGTCAAGTACGTATTCACCTGACCTTAGCAGGCCGAAGAAGTCAATTGCGAACTCCTCCCAGATCCCTTCAGGGAGTGGCCTCATGTGAAGCAGTTCTGGGAATGATGGTGGCTGTAAGCTAAGGCAGATGTGGCAGGCTTTTAGGGTGCTCTCAATGTTTTTATCCATGTCCAGGAATCACACTTTCCTCCGAAGCATTCGCTTTGTTGACACTATTCCCCTGTGGCTTCCTCTATTCAGCGCTCGCCTCCCTACACATAGGGCCTCATTACACGTTAGGCGGAGGACCAAGGTGCTATTAGCACCTTGGTCCATGCCGGTAAAATACCGGCACCGCCTTGGTGGAAAGGGGAATTACCGCCCTATTCCAAGGTTGGCGGGGCGGTAATTCCCCCTTCCCCCATTGCCCTTCCCCATTCCCATTCTTGCCCCATAGGGCTCTATGGTAATGGGGAAGGCGCTAATTACGGTGCCGCAAATTGCGGTACCGTAATTAGCACCCTGGTCCCTTTGCGGGTTGGTTTTTAACGCCTGCTAGACAGCAGGCGTTAAAGTACCTACCCGCAAAGGGACCTCGTAGTAAGGCGGTAAGGGTTAACGGTCACCGGTACCATTACCGGTGACCATTAACCCTTACCGCCTTCCGTGTAATGAGGCCCATAGTCTGATGTGTCCTTTTTGGTACCGGCACTACTGGGGAGACCCATGGGGTTGGGTCCTATGCCGGTTTTATGTCGTCGTCGATGAGGATGAGTGGTTCTTTTTCTAACTGATGTTGAATGTGGAACGTGATTCCCTGGTAGTTTTGTGCAAGGGGTTTTATCGATTTGTCAATATGCAGATGAATTTTGCACCCTTTCAGTTTTCCTATGCCTTTGAAGAGGTTCGGGAAACTTGCTTCAACTCTGGCGGTGAGAGTGATGTATTTGTCTGCCATCACTTGGTATAGTATGTGGGTGAGTCCCATTTGTATTGCCGATTCAAAACTTAGTATGCATCCGCAAGATGCTTTTGTGGCGAGGACGTGAATGACCACCCATTCTTGTTTGTCTTTATGGCGGCACGTGGTCTTGAAGGCCCCCAGGCATGGGAGTGGACGTTTTTCTCCATAAGCCTGGAAGTCCACCTGGGCCCCTTTTAGTTTTGGCACACGTGTGAGCTTGCGGTATTCTCGTTCTGGCATCACGTTGACCGTTGCACCCGAGTCCACCAGGAATTCGAATTCAGTCCCTTGTATGGTGATGGGTAGTGTGGAGCAAGGTTCTGAGACTGTTGGGTTTCCCAGGGCATATAGATACCCTCTTTTGAATCTCTCATTGCTGGATTCTGACCCGTTTGTGGATGGCACGCTGGTGCGCAGGTGATGAATCAGTCTTCTCCCTTTATGGTATGCCTCCAGGGAGGGGAACCGCTTCGATCTGGTGTGCCGTCTTTCCTTGTTGTGTCTCCTCTCAGTGTATCTGCTTCTTTCCTTGCGGGCGGTCAGGGGGGCGTCCTGTGCCATTGGGTCCTTTGTTCTGCTAGTCTCGGTCTGGATGCTTTGGGGTTGCAGCACGTCATTCTGAAATGGTCTTCACCTCCACACGCAGGGCATATTTGGCCAATGGCTGGGCAGGATCCGTCATGTGGGAGGTCGTCGCCACATCGGAAGCATTGCCTTTTTTCCATCATGTCCTGCGGCAGGGTTGCAATCTTGTTAACTGCCTTTTTTTTTTTATTGTCACCTCTGGGGAAATGTGGATTTTGTGGATGTGGAAATGTGGATTTAGCTCAGGGTGGAGCAGAATGCCAGAATTAGTATTTCTGCCAGTGTGTGTGGCATCTGCAGGAACTTCTTCTTCAAGGACATTGATTTGCATCCTGCGATTACTTGCAACTTGATTACTATGTTATTCATGTAGAGGTGACATTTGCAGTGCTTCACTCTGGATCAGAGGTGCTTCACAACCTTGTCCATGCTCTCTCCTGCGAGTTGCATTGTAGTGTGGAACACATGCCTTTCATAGTCTACATTCTTGTGTACAGCTAAGTGTCATTCAGTATGCATTTAAGGTCTGGGTATGTGTATTTGATGTCTTCTGAAGTTCAAAGATGATGTCCCTCACTTCCGGGCCAGCTGTGATGGTGAGCAGGCCGATAATACGCTTATCCTCCTGCGGGCCGAGGGCACAGAGGTATTGTAAGGAACTCTTGGTGGCAACAGTAAAGACAGACACAAGTGATCACAGTTCAAGGGTGTTTTTTAAACTGTATGAATGAGTGAGAAAAATGCCAAATCTAAACCTAAATCTAAGATGGGAGCAAGCCACGACCATCAAATAATAATAAGGCAGTCCTAGTGGTGTCTTGTTAAATAAAATGGGCCTATATTAAAAAAAACCTATTGCCAATCCTTACTGCTAAGTTACAAAAATAGTGTGGGATAATGTTCACCAGAAAAGAAAGAAGTGTTCACAAAATGATAAGTCAGGATGGAATAGCTGGGGTCTCCCTTCCCCACGTTTTTAGCACGGAACAAGGCGGACCCCTGAGCACAATACACAACTGGGCTTCTCCAGCACGAAGTTACATTTTCTTTCAGCGATATCAGGACCTTCGGTGGCCAAGTGTCTTTTATACAAAGTCTCTTGCCTCCGAGAGCCTGATATGTCAACAATAACAAAACAAACATTTCCTTTCCCTAACCTTTTACGTGGGGTGATGACTCTTCACCCCTGGATCCCCCTCAACTGGGCTCCAACAGGGGTGGACTGGGAACGAAAAGAGGCCCTGGAAATAATTTCAAAGAGGCCCCATATTGGACATTTTCAGCGAGCCCAAACATTTTCTTATGGGAAAATGTATAAATACCACACAAAAGGGGCTCAGGGTTTACAGGCCTACCAGGAAATCTCCAGAGTTTACTAAGGCCAGTCCACTCCTGGGTGCTTTAAACCCCTGAGATTGTGAGTGCACTGAAGAAAACTTTAAGGGCCAGGCACCTTTGGACTCATGTTAAGCAGTTTGTAGCATACATTGCATGCGTACAATGTACGTGTAAAATTGTACACATCAATTTGATGTAATGCCTGATTTTCTTTCATGCATATGGTAGAAAGGGGTCATGGAACCTAATATCGGATTCTGTCTTCCCATTCTATCCGCCATCCATATGCCGCAGCATTTATGCCGGCATGACATTCATGCTGGTGTAAATGATGATTCCCATACAATCTGAATGGTTTTTAAACCAGCAACAAGCAGGCAAATTCCTTTTGAATCCATTGTAAATGCTGCCTGCCATGCATAAATATCAAGCATTGCAAAAATAAAGGTGCGCAGTCTATTATTCCCGCATTTACAACTTTGTTTTGCACTTTGTATTGCAAATGACTAAAGTGCACAGAGTGGACCTGTTTGCGCATCAAGTGTAAATGTAGGGGGCTCCATCTTCGCAATTATAGGGACTTTGAAAATGAGGCTCCCTTATTGCTTACAATAGGACATTGGATACTTGTCTATGACATTAGGTCCACTTAGATTAGACCCGTGCACCAGATTTCTCCATTCTGATACTGTTACAATAGGCCCTTACTATAGGCCATCCTGCCCTTAATGTTTTAGGGAGTTTCCCAATAGCCCTGAAGGAGCTTCTCCTATCCTGCTCCATATTTAAATAATACATACTTGTTCCACAAATGTTTTGTTGTATTCACACCGTGACAATGGTCATATCAGGTTCTACACACGGCAGCTCTTGCTCTCCAATACAGACACCAACCATGATCACAGATTTTAACATCCGTATCCCACACAAAGTCAGCACATTCAGCTTTTGGACCAGAAGGGAAACACCCTGTGTACTTGCACCAGCTATAAACCGAAACTATTGCATTAGAGTACAGATAGAGAGACATGGTATATGAGGAGGAACTCACAGCCTGTAGGTGTTGTTTGGTTACATGCCCACCCATTGACTGCCCATGGCCGTGCTAATATTTATGGCCTTCCCAACCCAGTTCCTGCCCCTACCAGCCCAAAACATCTCCTCACAGGAACTCTTCGAGCTTTCTTTAATCAAGACTTACCATCAAACGTTGCATTCAAAGTGCCTGCCAGTGTTTTTTCAAAGCAGTCTTCTGAGAGTTAATGACTTAATTAGATCTGCAAACCCGCTACTGGTGTAATAATAACGTCTTACCCAGGTCTACCTTTAGCCACTCGATTTATAAGCACTATGCATGTCCTGCACTGAAGTCCTGTTAAAAACAAGCATTCGTAAAGCCAACAGTTTTAGCTTGTGTAAATAAGTATTAGGACTTTGACAGACACTGCTTTTAGATGACCAGGTAAATACCTTTCCAATGCCTACACAAAAGCCCAACCTGTTGGCATTGTCAATAATTGTTTATTTTGGCAAGATTCTGGTTAAATCTATGTTCAACCCTTGAGGTAACAAATCTTAAATCAAAGGCCTCAGAAAGGATAAATGCCAAATAAAAGCCCCAGGTAAAAATATATTGTTCATACCTTTGCCCTGAGGAAAGTTGCTTTCTTAAGAGCAAGACCTTGAGAAATTGCCTGGCGATCATTCATGTGAAGGGGTGCCCGTTCTCCACAAATGTACAATGTCACGTTGCAACTCAGAAGAGAAACCAGTACTTACCTCACTCGATTTTCTAGGACCTGGAATCAAGCTACATACACTAGGAATATCATAGAAGGCACATTTTGGATTGGGATTGCATCATGTATGAGTAAACGGCCATTATTTGAGGATGGGGGCATAACGTAGCTCTGCTTTAAATACCCATAGAATCCTGTAAAGTACCGACTTTCATTGCGGGTGATTTAAGTAATATCTGATGACTGTGATCCTTGGATTCCAAAGACCACTATTGAGTTAAATGATTTCAAAAAACTCGAAACATCAGAAACACGGCCCATCTAGCCGAGGGAGCAGATATTTTCCTCATATATCTCTAATGGCACAAAGACCAAGGAAAATGGGCTTCTTTGAATAATTCACTTCGTACTCAGTTTTGGTGGCATGCATAAATGTCACCGTAGAGCCACTTTACAGAATTAATTTCATTCATGGTGGCGGCAGCTCGTTGGGTGCATACATCGAAGTCTATTAGAGGCTGGTCTCACTGTGTGTATAAAACAGCATGCCATTCAGAGATGTTGGGCAGGTCACTTGATTAAAAGAGGGTCGACAAGGGCACTAAGGGGTTAACAGTGCTTTGTAAAGTACACACACTCTGTGTATAGCCAGAGAGGCTGAATGCTTGAACAGCAGCGTTCATGTGGTGAAAGTCCAGTCCTATTATAGCTACGATCAGTGAGTGAATGACACACCGTTCAAATCAAAAGTTCCTTCATATCTCTTTGTTCAATCAAGTGTCTGCTTGCTTACCTTCCAGTCCACATTGATCCCGGCTGCTGCAGCCTGCCATGCTGACCTGCACTGGCAATGTGTGTGCAGGGCACGTGCAGTTCAGGTGGAGGCGGATTTACACGATGTGTATCCTTCCGCTCCAGAGAGGCCCTATGGGCCAGAGGCCTACCAGGGGATGTCCCAGTGTTCCGGTGAGGCAGTCCAGCCCTGGGCTCCGATCCTTCTTGAATGTTAGCCTCTCTCCATCAGGTTCAATACGGGTTTTTACTCAAAATATCTTCACCTGTAGTTTTCAAGAGTCTCAATGCTTTCTTTTTTCTTCAAATTTCAGTTTTATTAGTTTTCAAAAGGTAGCAGTTTGATAATCATATACAAGCACTTTCCACCAACAAGACAGCGAAGGATTACTGCAAAAAATAGCAACCATGTATAGAACGAATAAAGTCTTTGCGGAACACATACATTTCCAATAACAATATAGAAACTAATTGCTTACACCCCGCTCCCCCGCCCCCAATTCTCATGTCGCCGACTGACGGGCTAGAAGACACCAGATGTTACACTAGAACCATTTTTATATACACAACATGGGACACATGAGCACAAAATGTCCTGTGAAATCAACATAGCAGACAACATGAACCATCGCATAGAGTATCTCTGGGTATAGTAACGCTCTGCACACATTCTGTTTATGTGACATACTTAGCATGAAATTCAGAACATGCATTCTCAACTGTGGTGCTATCCCCCTGCAGGGCCGCAGTCAGATTGTCCATTCTGTATATGTTCAGTGCGACCCCCAACCACTCTGTTTTGCTAGGGAGCTTGGGTCTCTTCCAAGCCATGGTGAGACAGGCTCTTGCGGCCATCAGAAGGCCTTGTATCATTTTGGGTGCTTTCAAGGTCGGGTCGTCCGTTTCAACCAGGCCAAACAGAATCAGGAGTGGTTGTTTTTCCCATACATCTTCATCTAATTCCTTGATCCAGCTGAGAACTTCTGACCAATAAGCTTGGACCACCTCACATCCCCACCACATATGCCAATAGTCTGCTCGCTTTCCACAGCCCCTCAAGCATTGTGGGCTTACCCCTTGGTACATTTTGGCCAGCCATGTCGGATCATACTGCCATCTATACATCAACTTGATGGCATGCAATTTGTATTGGCAGGATATAGATGATTTTGCTGTTCGTCTACAAATTTGTAACCATAGGTTTTGTGAAATCTGCCTGCCCATATCCGATTCCCATCTGTTCTTGAGTGTGAGGGATGGTGTAATATCGACCTTAATTAGCGCCAAGTACATTGCACTAATTAAACCTCTAGAGGTCGTACAGGTGTCGAGAATTCTCTCAAACGGGGTGAGGTCCCTTTGTAGCTGATCTTTCTATATCGCCCTTGTCATCACCCCCTTGAGTCTAAGGTAGAGGAAAACTGAAAGCAAGCCTATGCCAAGTGCCTCCTGAAGCTCCTGAATAGTAATGAAGGTGCCATTCCTCCAGAGTTGACCAGCCCTGCCCAGTCCTGCATCATACCAGGTGTCATAGCTCCCTGGGTCCGGGATTGCATCCCGGATCCCTTGCGACCAGAGGTGTCCCAACGGAGAGGGCCATGTTGTAACTCCCACCATTTTCTTGCCTGGCTTCCATATTGCCCATATCGTTCCAATAATGGGGTGATTTTTGACACTATTGCGTAGCTGGGAACCCGGAACCCACAGCCATTCACCCAGAATAAAAGGGCGGAGTCGTGCGCAGAGTCAGTCTGCGTCAGTCCACTTGCCTTTTCTGTGTTGCGAGGAGCTGCAGCTACGTGTGAGACCAACTGTTTACTGTGTGTTTTGCTACGAACACCGGATTGAAGTACTGCCGCTTTAAACCTGCCGGCTGTGGGCTGAGGGCGGTGATTACTTAACTCCACGTCAAGCGCGGAGCGCGCGCGGAGTCGTGCGCAGAGTCAGTCTGCGTCAGTCCACTTGCCTTTTCTGTGTTGCGAGGAGCTGCAGCTACGTGTGAGACCAACTGTTTACTGTGTGTTTTGCTACGAACACCGGATTGAAGTACTGCCGCTTTAAACCTGCCGGCTGTGGGCTGAGGGCGGTGATTACTTAACTCCACGTCAAGCGCGGAGCGCGCGCGGAGTCGTGCGCAGAGTCAGTCTGCGTCAGTCCGCGACTGGCTGCAGAGCGCACGATTTTTGTGATATGACTGCTCAAACCAGCCAAGGGGGCCCCCAAACAAGACATAAAACAATACAACAACGGCGGATGCAGAACCCGTGGACTGCCTTAAAAGCTGACTCTGCACCCGTGTCTTCAAAGGTAAGCTCTACTTCAAAGAGACCCGCGCCCAAAGTAACATCTGAAACTGAAACTGTAGAAACCGTAGATTTAACGGTCGATATGCACCGAATAGCTGCTCCGGTGCCTTTTGTGTCCCCCTCGTCCAACACTGTGACCCCGCTTGAGTCTACTGTGACCGTAGCAACCACCTCCCCCCTCGCTGATCCTGAGACTTTGATCATAAGCCCGTCGTGCTCAAACGATGGAGCGAAGAGCACGGAACGGACAAAGAAAGACCGTGCCGTGACTTCTGCTGAATCTGTGAGCACCGACACACAATCCAATTATGCTCACAAAGACTCCAATGATTGTGTGCAATCCGTATTCTTGTTTGATTGTACGACTAATCAAACAGCTCCTGTGGCGGCACAAACCACGCCCAAAGCTAATGCTAAGGAAACAACGCTTGCGTCGGTGTTCGTGCCTGACAATTCTGAAGTGAGTGCTCCCCTCACGAATGAGGTCGGGCACTCAGACGTTCTCTCACAACGACCATTACTAACCTTAACCAATTTACTTCCAATCCCCCTAGATTCCTCACGAGCATCTCAGCCTAACTATACATTTCAGCCAATGTTAAATTCAATAGAAAACACTGAGGAATTTTTTACGCCATTCGAAATTACTGATGCAGAAATCATGGAAGCCTCGCAAGACGAGGAAGGAATTAACAACCCGATTGCACTCGATGGGCCGACGCAAATTGCGTTACCCTTGATCAAAGACTCTGAGGCTGTGAAAAACGATCTTCTGCTTGCTGAAACTGAAATTCATCATACACATAAAATTCAATCGAGTGTCTCATTAGAATCCAAACATCTATCCGCCAACTCCAAGACGAGGAAAGAAACGACGCTGCATAGTCTTCCAGGCTGCATATTGACAGAACGAGCAAAGGAATATGTGATGCCAGGAAGCACTCTGACCCCTGATGGGTTCATAAACTTTCGTGCTAATCAAAGTCAAGTAACTCATCAATCCAGTCGCAATCCTGACATTTCAGGTGTTTACTTGCACAGATCGCGTGATCCTCTTGATCGTGGTCTGATGGGGAAAAGAAATCAAACATGCCCAACATCAGGCGACAAAAGAAATACTGGTGGCATAGATGATACCACCAATACATCTCATATCAAGACGAGACTCTACACTTCCAACACGGCCTCTTTTAGTACTCCTAGAATTGTGAACCCTCGGCCAAAACCGTCACAACCTCCATTGAACATTTCTGCTACTACAGCCGAGAACACGTCGTCCTCGAGTGAGCACCAAATAGAAAACATAAGCCACTCCCATTCATCTTTGGCGGACAAAACCACTACTGACCCAAAACCAAGTCTTTCTTCAGCTGCAGCAATGCAGATTTACAACAACGTACTAGCAGCTTCTTCTGCAGCCTTGCTTCCGTTTTTGAAGATGTACGAGTCACTGCAGGAGGCCTACAAAGATCAGACATCACTGATTATATCCCTCAAGGAAAAGATGGACAAATTTGACAGTGTGACAAACTTTTTAAAATTACAACTGTCCCAAGAAGCTGAACATACGATGCGTTGGCAAGAACGCTTAAGCGACCTTGCAGCACGGCATCATTGTCAAAATGACACCTTATCTGACGGGTTACTTGAAGCTGTGAAATGGATGAGACATTCATCAACTATGATGAGTTCAAACACCGTCTCATTAAGCTCTCAAGCATCCGTACGACCAACTAAGGCCTCAACATTATCGCAAACACGACCACAAAACACAAACGATCCTGTCTTACCCTTGAAGTCAACAGCCGCAGAAACAATCTCTAATGCCGCGGTTGTCAATGGTGGAGAAAGGAACCTGGATGCGCCTTCGCCTGCACTTGATGCTGCGTCAACGCTGAGCGACCAAGCACTCTGTGCAGTCAAAAGTGCGCAACCCGAATTGCCTTTAACTTCCTTTGGAATATTCGAAGGTGTGGCGAAAGCCACAAAGACCTCCACCATTTTCGACCAAAAATCCTTGCTAACACAGGGCCGACAATCAGCCGTTGGGAAGAGAATACATGTCACTAACAAACGCGCTGGCAACGCGAAGTCACAGAAATTCATTAGAAATGCTATGCCAGAGAATAGGTCAGTTCCATCTAGCCGAACAGACTTGCCAAAGGCCAGCAAAGGAAATACTGCTCACACAGACAAAGACCTTGGAGGTTATGGGTGCTGTACTGCTCCAGCGAGCAAACGACAAAGAGTGGAATCAGATTGTGAAAGCCGAATGAGTAAATCATCGGAAGAAGAAATCGATCTCTGCAATCTTTCAACCTACTCTGACGATGTTGCAACCAAAAACCCCATTTTTGTCCCTACTGTGGTGCCTGACGATGCCCATTGTGAAAACCCACACAGAACAATTCCTGAAGGGGACGATGACAGGAACCACAATAATGGGCTGCCGAACTTGAGGCCATCCTCCAACTGGCAAGCTCGGCTGAACCCCAAAAACACACGCTTCCAAGAAAAGAAGCAAGCTCGTTATATTTCCCATGCCTCCTCATCTCTAAGGAATGGCTCAAGGCCTACAATTTGTAAATTGAGACTTCAAAATTTAAATCGCGAAGATCGAGATTTGAACCTGAATCGCAATAATGTCCTGAAATTATTTGCCTGTATCCCATCTTTACGAACGATCCTGTCGGAAGACATACAAATTGTTGAGTATGCAACAGAAAAATGCTGTGACCAGGTTCTATTACACATTACCTCGGTCTCAGTTCGAAACACTATTGTGAAAGCCTCAGAGGAGCTGCTAGCGTTTGGGTTCGACATGTCAGTGGAACCTATGAGCTCAAGACTTGAAAGGTCAAACACAAGTGGCTATAAAACCTCTCCGGAAATGCAAAAGCACAGAGGTGCTGAGCTACGCAGAGCCATGACCACAAAGGAGAATCCATGGTCAAATACCAAACACTCTGCCAAACTCACCAACCACAATAAAGATGTTGAGCGACGCTAGCCATTATGGCTTGGAAACAAGTGCACTCGCGAATTCATCTCTTGGAACACTCGAGGATTCGTCCACCTATTCAACAAATTTGATGTTGACTTAGAAAATGTCTTTGTCATCTGTCTGCAGGAGACCTGGTTACGTGACCCTCCGTCACGAGATGGCTTTTTGACATTAATAAACCCAGCAATTAAAAATCCAAAGGGACGACCTTCTTCAGGTTTACTAATGATGATCAAAATAAACACTAGGTGGCGCCTTGTTGAGTCTACTAATCCCAATCCTTTTGTGCAATGTGCACTGCTTCAGACAACAGATGAAAACTCAGACACAAGGAAACATTTGCTGGTCTTGAACGGATACTGGAATCCGAATAAAATCAGCACCAAAAACTTTATAAACGCTATAACATCTTGCATTGACAAATCACTAACTGCTAACAAGAACTTATCCATAATCTGTGCAGGTGATCTAAACTGCTCATGGTTTAAACACGATCTCGCCACAAAGACGTTTAAACAACTACCTTGTGATGAAGAAAAAAGTCGAGAGTTCAAGTGGAGACAGGCATTACGGAATCGAAATTGCTTTATGGTAAATGGCCAAGCTACAGGGGATCAACCCCTCAGGCAACATGGTCATCACAGAAAGCGCAGTCAATAATTGATTACTTCTGGATATCTCAACATCTATTCGAAAATGATCTGACATTGTCAACTAAAACTATGCCAAGTAGCGATCATAAGCTTCTCAGACTGACCTGCATGGTAGAATGGTCACTCGAACAGAGATTTTATGAACCTATAATCTCTGTGAACACCGGCGGAAATCGTCTTAGAATCGACAGTCCTAAGATTGAAAAACTACGCCAGCAATTTTGTCAGGACAGTGCTCTGTCTGTAAACTATGCTCCCTTGCTTCTAGATTTTACCACATTAAAAGCTGCCAATCGTATAATGGGCGTAACTCACAAACATCTCTCGTCCTCAATCCTGACTCAAGCAAAACAGGCCATGCGACGTGACATTAGCGCCATAAAGAAATCTTGCAAGACAGCCAGCGCAACAATTGCAATCAAAGTTGCAATACGTGCGCGTCGCCAAGTATACCGCAACTGGTTGAAATCTCAGAAATTAATAATTGAGCAAGACAAAGCCGAACATCTGATGAAACATCTAATCCAGAAGAACTCACGAGAAATCTGGATAATTCTGAATACTGGCAATTCAAGACATCACCAAATACCATCTAATACGATTGATGCCGATACATGGGAACAACACTTTACTAGCATCTTCAACAAACCATCTCATGAAGAGTCAAGAATATCCATTAAAGAGCCAATATCTTGGAACTTCCAAAAAACTGCGGAAGAGATCAGAGCTGCAATACGGGCCCTAAAAAGCTCGCATGCATCAGGTCCAGATCTAATATCCAATATGATGTTGAAGAAAAATGAACAACAATGGGCTATCTTTATTGAACAACTATTCGCACGCCTGTCCAAATCAATGATGATACCTGACTCCTGGCGCGTGGCGATCATAGTGCCAATCTATAAAAAGGGCAACAGGGCTGATACAACCAACTATCGCCCGATTGCCTTGTTGGACACTATAGGAAAAATCTTCGCCTCTTTCCTACGCCAAAGGCTAACTGCATGGTCCATACAAGAGCAAATAATTGACATCCGGCAAACAGGTTTTACAAAAGGCGTAGGTGTGGAGGTAAACCTGCTGCTAATAAACATACTAAAACTTGAATGCCTAAAAGCAAAGTCGAGATTATACTTGGCATTCATCGACCTGAAGGGCGCCTTTGATAGCGTAAACCGCAGTAAACTGTGGCAAAAACTAATAAACTGGAAATGTCCGATTGAACTGGTTGCACCAATAAGAGCCTTACACACAGAAACCACCATCAAAATAAGATTGAATAATCAAGGCTTACTATCCAAGCCGATTACAACAAACTCTGGTGTGAAACAGGGATGCCCTCTAGCAGCTGAACTTTTTAAATTATTCATTTCTGACCTCCCATCATATCGTAAAGATGTTCGCTGTTTTCCACCGAAGCTGAACAACAATGAAATAGGATGTATAATCTATGCTGACGACGTGGTCTTGTTGGACCAGACACAGATAGGCCTGCAACGCCAGCTAACAAATCTTCATAATTATCTTAAAAAAAACGACCTGGAACTAAACACCGAAAAATCCAAGATTGTCATCATTGGTCAACGATGTACCAACAAACAAAAAGCCTTTGTGTGGAAAATTGACGATAATCGATTTGACGTAGTCAATTCGATTAGATACTTGGGAATAACATTCAATAACTCAGTGCACGAACATCACTGGAAGGTTGAGATGGTTAACAGAATGATTCAATATAGCATTCAAGGCCAGCTGCTGAACAAAAACTTTGGAAAATTCAGTCTAGCACCAGTCCTGACCTTTTATAATCAAAAGGTGATCCCCGCAATTACCTTTGGTTCGGAGTCTGGTTGGAACATCGACGCCTTGTATTGGCAAAAACTTGAAGGCATCTACTGGCGGCGTGTTCTGAAGCTTCCTTCATACATCTCGATGATCCACATAAGACATGAACTCTCTCTAAATTCCCTACATACCCATGTAATGTGGAAATCATTAACGGCACTACGCAAAATGAATTTGATACCTGTTGCGCCAGCATTTGAAATCTTTGCTGGGGAAAAAACTCCAGGAAGCTCGAAACTGTTAGACGAGTGGAAACTATTAATGATATCTACTTTAACGAATGCCGATCTGACCTTGCATGACCTGCTGACGAGACCACAATCCATAAAAACAAAATTTGAACAATGGTGCTGGACAAAGAATAACGAGCGACGTCTGCAGTTGAAGTCCACCTTAGATTCTGGAATCGGAGAACACAAACTAAATGTAACAAGTAGATACCTAACGCATTGTCCATCCCGTCATCACCGTGAGCAGTTTCTAAGATTACGACTAAACGCAATCAAAACAAAGGAAATGACGTGGGGTCGCCACTTTAAAGAAGCTACGGATAATCTATGTCACTTCTGTAATAGCGAAATAGAATCCTTAGAGCATCTCATCACCAAATGCACAAAGACCACCTCAAAGAGGAATCAGCATCTGGGTGAATTTATCCCAGCAGATTGTAACACCCGAGATTGGTGGTCCTATGTAGCAGCCGGTCACAGCATAAAATTAAGCTGTGCGGTAATAGACTACATAGATGCTCTAAAGCTTGATGTCCTGTGACTGACCTCACGAAACTGAATCCTCCAGATTATCCTATGTAATACCGTGAACTGGTTTTTGGCTGGATAAATTCTGACGAATTTTGACGAATTTTTTAATGAATGTTGTTACATTGTAGCAAAAGTCTGATGCCACGTTGTTCACAATGTGGTATTTTAGGCTGACGCTTCAATAAAAAAAAAAAATAAAAAAATAAAATAAAATAAAAGGGCGGAGATGGTAATTGTCCAAGGCTATCCATTGCGGCTCTGACTGTTGCCTGACATGCGGGACAAGCACACGCAGTTGGGCTGCCCTATAATATGTTTCTATGTCCGGGAGGCCCACCCCTGCATTGTCTTTTCGAAGCTGGAGCAAAGATCTGGGGACTCTTGGCTTTTGATTTTGCCACAGGAAGGTTAAGAGGGACTTTCTAGTATCCGTAAAGTATTCTTGGGGCATTCTGATGGGGAGCATTTGGAACAGATAAAGTATTTTGGGAAGAATCACCATTTTAATTGCGTTTAGACGGCCCAGCCAGGAGATGGTAAGTCTGGACCACCTTTGGATGTCGTTTTGAAGGGCAAGTGACAGAGGGGGGAAGTTAGCCTCATATAGGGAATCCAAGTCACGTGTAACATTGATACCTAGATATCGGAGTGTGGAGAAGCTGACTTTTACACCTAGAGGGGCAAAGCACTCCGACTCAGAGTCTCTACTTTTATCAATTGGGAGGAGGATTGGAGAATTTTCAGGCCGGCCAGTTCGCCACATTCCTTGATTATATTGAACGCAGTTGGGACAGAATTCAGGGGGTCAGTTAGGTGTAGTAATATGTCATCGGCGTAGAGGCCTAGTTTATACTTGCGATCACCCACTATGATTCCCTTAACCTTACCATCGTTCCTTAACCTCTGCGCCAGCGGCTCAAGGGACAATACAAATAGTATTGCCGACAATGGGCAGCCTTGCCTTGTTCCCCTTTCCAAGGGAAACCAGCATGAATAGCCCCCATTCACTGCTACTGACGTTGTGGGGGATGTGTACAGTGCTTTGATGGCGCGGCGAAGCTTCGGCCCAAGCCCGTTCCAGACCAAAACCCTTTCTTAGAAGTCCCATGACACCCTATCAAAGGCCTTCTCGGCGTCCAGTGACAGAAGAGACGGATCCCCACCCATTACCTGTGCTTCATGAATTAGGTGAAGTGTTTTCATCATGGTATCCTCTCCCTGTCTCCCAATAACGAAGCCAACTTGATCTGAGTGTGATCTGAGGTAAGTGTGATTCAAGCCGGGCCGCAATGACTCTAGCATATACCTTAGCATCAATATTGAGAAGAGAGAAGGGGCGATAGGAGCTACAATATTTGGGGTCCCTACCCTCCTTTGGAATGACAGCAAGCAGGGCCTGAGAGAAGGACGGGGGGCTTGGCCTGTATCGAAGATGTGATTGAACAAGGATGCAAGAAAGGGGGCAATGAGTGCGGAGAATGTCTTATAAAACCCAGGTGTGAAATCATCATCCCCAGGGGCCTTTCCCGTCTTCAGGCGCTTTATGGCATCCGAGACTTCCTCTTCTGTGACTGGTGTGTCTAAGGATTCGGCCTCCATGGATGTGAGTGTGGGGTTCTGCTCTTCTTCGAGGTATGTGTCGATACTCTCGGGAGGAGGGGGGGGTCACAAGTATATAAGTCTTCATAAAAGAAGGCAAATGCTTCTTGTATGCCTTTGGGGGATGTTGCTGTCGTGTCTGTGAGGGGTGAGGGTGCCATCAGTCCTCTCGATGAGATCGACCCATCTCTCTGCCTTCTGTGTACAGAGACGAGCCACCAGGAGGGCATCTGCCTTGTCGCCTTTTTCATAATATTTTTGGTTGAGGTATTGTAGGGTTTGAGCTGTCTTGCCCACGATAAGTATTTTCAGCTCCTCCCTGAGCTTCTTAGCTTCGGCAAGATGCTTGGGTCTCTCGCATGGGGAGGACTGTGCTAGCCTTTTTTTTCGGGCCCCTCCCTAATGAGCACCCCCTCCAAGTGGCCTTGGCTGCTTCCCGTACGGACGTCTTCCCAACCTCTCCCGTGTTATTTGTGGCAAAGAATTGATCGATCTCAGTTTCAAGAGTTTCTTTGAAAACCGAGTCTGCTCATAAGGAGTCATTACATCTCCATTTAGTATTCCGAGGGGCCAGATCGTTCCAGCATAATTCGACCGTAACCATGTCGTGGTCTGACCATGCCGTGGGGAGTATATTCGTGGCGCAAAGTATTCGCAAAAGGCCATCGGAGAGGAAAATGTAATCAATGCGTGTGAGTGTGTCATGAGGGAGGGAGTGAAAGGTGAAGCCCCTATCCGCTGGATGCAAATGGCGCCAGCTGTCAGTGAGGCTATATAGGTCCAGGGTTAATTTGATTTCAGCCTCATCTCGGGAGGTGGGTGCGTCGGAGCTAGTCTGTCTATCCACAGAGCTGTCCATCCATGTATTAAAGTCTCCACCTAGCACTATGTGTCCCCTGGCCATGCTAAAAACCTTTTTGGTGATTTTGTGGAGGAACCCATTCTGCCCTTGGTTAGGTGCGTAGAGCGTGGCCAGGGTGACAATTGTGCCTCGAATGTTTCCCACAACCACGAGCGCCCTTCCTTCCTTGTCTGACCAAGTCTCAAGGGTCGACATCCTAAGGCCCCTGCAAATTAAAATCCCCACTCCCGCTTTTTTTGAAATACCAGAACTCCAGTAGGAAGGACCCACTTCATGCTTAAAGGGGCCCCTAGGGGACCCTGACGTCTATGGAAACAAGGTAAGTCACCACACACGATAGAGACACCAGACACGAGGTTGTATTCCCAAAGCTAGGGTTTTATTGCAAAGCAAAAGTCTCAGTTGACCAACTCAGTCTCACGCCCCGCGACGTGTATCTCTAGACCTCGAGGGACGCAACAGAGTGAATTACGTACATCAGTTACATATATACAAAATGCATATCAAACAATCAGCTATGACATGTTTAACACCCCCCATTATTGGGTTTCTTTGAACTTGGTGTGATGATGGACATCTCCGACCACTATGACACCTTCAAACATCTATTCTAGTAACAATTTGCAATTTGTGAGTGCGAAGGCATCTTTCGGTTATTGACTAGAACACGGCGCTTCTGTTCTTGGAAGCGAACTACATACGGGGGGGAGTTGCATTCCGGACCTTGCTATCTATCAGGTGCTATTCGCGTCCTGGGAGCCGACATGTTCTAGTGGGCTCAACAAAGGGGGGCCGTAAGAAAAGCATAATTCCAGCCTTTAGCGGTATTATTCTAACATATTCTACCATATAACGAGACTGGCTGGCAGCTGTGAAATGATTAAATGCCCTGCAGCTCTGCTTCAAGGCTACATTCGGGAGGGAGCCGGCATTCTTCCTGGCGCTGCCTACGTTTGTGTTTCAGCGAACTCTTGTTATCCTCGCGGCCCTGGGGCCTTGTCCTTTTCACATACAGACAACAATGTTTCACAGTCGAGCAGTGTAAGCGGAAAATATACTGTGAAGCAATAGGAACAGAAAGCAATGAGCAATGGTTAGAGAACAAAATGGCGATTCTTGTTACATCAAAATGGCCGTTCATTGGCAAACTCGAAAACCTATATTCTGTCATATCGTGCATGAGACGGTTGGCCCACGGCCACCAAAATGCGTTTGCGGTCTCAAAGTAGAGGTATCCGTATTTCTAGACTGACAAACCCTCCTTTGACCGTATGCCAAACGTCTCATCTATTTATTAAAACCTCCTCTAGTGATGATGAATCTGAAGTACTTATGTCTGAGTCTTGCAAGCTATCGCGGACATCATTGTCTTCATCAATATCTACTGCCATCAACTCTTTTACTGCTCTCATCTCATTTGGGTCTGCGCTAGTTCGATCATGAGGCTGTTTTTTCTTTGTTATCATATGCATGCATCCTTCCATACATCCCTCAGTTACCTCAGCGCAAACTACGGGTAAACAATGTATACAGCACGTTAGGAATATTCCAAACACCACTACTAATATTGAGATCAATTTCCATCCCCAAGATCGTAGTATTCCCCAAAACCAAGATCCTATTCCCCAGCTCCCTTCTCTAGTAGGGAGTTCAGAGCTTAGAATGTGCATTTTCTTTATTGTTTCAAAGATCGTGGGGGAATAGTCATCGACATAAACACAACATGCTGATCCCACTATTTTGCAAATTCCCCCACGATCAACCAGGATTACATCGAGAGCCATTCTATTTTGCAGCGTCATTAACCTTATTCCTCTTTCTTCCAACGTCATGTTAAATAATATATCTGTTGTTGTGTGTATTGTATTCTTTAGGATTCTGGACAGTTGCCTTATATTATAGGAGTTCACTATCTGTCCTAAGAATGGAATGAATGATTTTGCTACATCAGTTGCTATTAAAACACCTTTGTCAGTCCTTTTGACTCTAGTTCTGGATAATCTGGCCATGGCTGCTGTTTCTAAGAGGAATACTCCTGGGAACAGTAGCCCTAGGTAACATGTACCTCCCCAGTTTCTGGGCAACCAAGGGTATGCTTTCTCGCCACATAAAATAAACTGGATCACCTACGTATACTGGTTCTATTTCCCATTTTAGTACCACTGTATTCATACAACCAGTATATGTTCCGACTGTAAAAGAGCCTTTCTTTTTTAGACAAAAAGGGACAGTTCTTGGGCTATAATTCACCATGTAAGATGGGGGAATTGCATCTTTGTCCCCTTCTGTTCTTACACGAAACGTCATTACAGATGTTTTTTCTGGCGGGGACATTCTATCTCGTCTATTTTGTCGTGTTATCTTTCGTGTACTTTTCCTCGTGGGCTCTGGGGCTATTACTTGTGCTTTATGGAAAAAGGAACAACCCACAGGCTTCATCATTATCTCCTCAAACTCATTTATGTTGGTTCTGTCTAATTGACCCGTATTACTCTCATTCCATTTCCCATAGAACATTGCACCTAAAGATGCACTACATGCAGAACTTAATGGTAATGGCTGCACATACCACCCTATTCCTTTTCCGGCATGCTGTGGTAAATGGGCACATACCCAGCAGTTTGTTTTCTTCAGGATTGCATGTTGTCATGTTCATTATCAGCAGTAAGGTGTTATTTCCAAAACCTTCCCTGTGTTTTTCTTTCATTGGGGGTAAGGTATAAGTGATCACATGAACCGGGCTTTTAGTAGGGGATATATTAATTATTGGTAAAAACATTTCTAATGGGAGTATTGTTTCTACCCTCCATAATATTAGGGCTGTCGATATTGGTGCTACCACGCTCATAAAGCACATCATTATCGTTAGTACCAGCATACAATTTTTTTTACCATGCGTTTTTCTTAAACTTATAGTCTTTATAACTGACTCATTCTCAGCGGTGATGGTGCAGGAGGAGGCTGGAACCGGTCCCGGCATGTTTCTCGTCGTCTTTCATCTTTTTTATCACAGTTCGTTGTGGATCTCTTTCTTCGTCGTGCTTGCTCTGATGTTAATAAGTTCAACGGAATTGTCACAGTTCAGTTCTGCCTGTCCTTTTTAGCCTGGATTCGATTATTCGTTTTTAGGCGAGATCACTTATCCCCTCTTTCACTGCTTCAGAGGACCTTTGATCAGTTATCGCCTCAGTATCATGTGCGCCCAGCTTGTCCGCTCTGGTTCCGGACACATGTACTGTTAATCAGTTATCTCACTTGCCATAGTACCATGTGCGCCCAGCTTGTCCGCTCTGGCTCTGGTTCCGGACACATACTTTTTATGATCGCACTGAGGAGCCGCGAGTCTTGAATTTTCCGACTTGCACAATTCTCACGCTTCTCTCCTCTACACCTCTGGTTCCTTCTCCGTCCATGAGCTGAACCAAGAGGTTGACATAAACACCAAAAAGACTGCGGATCACTTTGTCTCCTGAGGCCGCAGGTTGTATCGCCTTGCTCCCGGTATCGTATGATCCGTGAACAGTGCTGGTGCACTTCCAGATTCAGGCTTGAAGTCAGCCTGTGGCGCTAATGCAGGTGCTGGTGTGCGCCGCGCCAATGATGCAGATCCGTTCTTTGGCGTGCTGGCAAGTGCTGGTGGGCGCCAAAGGGGTACACGATTTGGTTTTGCTGGTATCTGCAAGGCAGATTTCGCGTCGGTCAGCAGTGATGTTGATTTTGCTGGGCAGCGTTGGGGCACTCTTTGCCCTTCCCCCTCTTTGGCAATCGTCTCAGGCTTTGTTTCGAGTTTCACTTCTCGTTTTGGCAGATTAGGTGGCTGCTTACTGGCAACAGTTTCTTTCGTTTCTGGGACCGCTGTCTCTTTCCGGTCATCAGTGTCAGGCAAGTCTTTCAGTGCAGTTGGAATCTTCTTGGAATGGGTGGCATGGATCCACGACTTCCTTCCATCCACCCGTATTGCCGTCTGCGTCGCCAAAAGTACTTGATGGGGCCCGCGCCACCTGGGTGCTAATGATGACTTTCTTTCAAAGTTTTTTAGCAGCACCCAGTCCCCTGGCTCCAGCGCGTGCCCCAGACCGGTGTATCTCACTGGCAATGCCTCCTGCACCTGCTGATGAATCAAACGCAATTTCTGCATTAAAAGTCCACAATAAGTACTAAGCACAGGATGTTCTATCTCACTAAGTCGTTTTGGCTGAGGTGCGCACCAAACATTTGCCGGCCTCCCCATTACGATTTCGTACGGGGAGAGCCCAGTTTTAGCCTGTACAGACGTACGCATGCATAATAGTGCTATTGGTAATGCATCCACCCAACTCAACTTGCTTCCCGCACAAATCTTACTAATCTTTGATTTAAGAATCCCGTTGTGCCTCTTCACAAGACCGGCAGAACTCGGATGCCTTGAACTATGGAATCTCTTATCAATCTGGAGACCAGCACATATCTGTAATATCACTGCACCCACAAAATGCGGTCCATTATCAGACCACGGGACTCGGGGCAAGCCAAATCTGGAAAAGTACTCCTTCAACATCACTTTTGCCGTACTCATTGCTGTGCAATCTTTCAAAAGATATGCCTCCACCCACTTACTGAATGCACAGATCACCACCAAGATGTATTTCAAGTTTTGGCACCTCTCCATCTCTATGAAATCAAAATGAACTACCTCAAACCGCATGGAGGGCGGGCCAAAACTGCTTGTTGGAGTCACTGTTCCCTTTCCTACATTGTGTTGTAAACACGTGATACAGTTCTGCACCAACCTCTCTGCATTCTTTTTTATGTTTACATTCTGCCATACTGTAGAAAGGTGCTGTATTAATTTCTTGGCACAGATGTGGGTAGGGCTGTGGGCCATTGTGACCATTGCAGTCACATACGAATTTGGCAACATCCAGTTTCTAGTTCCCTTGTCCACCCAACAACCCTCCAGATCCAACTCAGCAGATCCCTCTGCCCATCCCTGTATTTCATCGGCCGTAGCCTCGGCCTGCATTTCTTTGACAGTCGCAACTCCATCTTCTATCATACAGGGTACTTCTTCTGTCTGAACCGTCATCATCTTGGTATCCAAATCAGTGGCAGTTTGTTTCGCAATTCTGTCTGCAAACGCGTTTCCCTCTCCTACTTTGCATGTTATTTTTTTATGTGCCTCGCATTTCACTATTGCTAGGCGCTTTGGAAACGTGAGTGCAGACAGCAATCGTAAAATCAAAGGGCCATGTTGAATTCTGGCACCATGTGATGTCAGAAACCCTCTCACAGCCCAGAGTCGACCAAAGTTATGAACCACTCCAAAAGCAAACTGACTATCAGTATATATATTCACATTCAAATTTTCAAAAATCTCGCAGGCTCTGGTCAATGCTATTATTTCCGCGGCTTGTGCTGAATTATAGGGGATTCTTTTACTTTCTACAACACTCTCTAGGGTAGTGATAGCGTATCCGGCAGTTGTCATGCCATCTGGTAACTTAAAACATGAGCCGTCACAAAATAACTCTCCACCCGGCTCTTTCTGTGGAATATCACTTAAATCAACTCTCCCCTTCGTTTCTTCCTCAGTGACCATTAAGCAATCGTGGGGGGGGTGATTCATTCTCCCCAATTTCTTTTATGGGTAGTGGCATTAATTCTGCAGGATTCAAAGCGCTACACCTCATAATTTGGATATGGGGCACGAACAAGATAATCTCATATCTTGTCAATCTAGCAGAGGTGAGGTGTTGCGTCTGTGTCCTATTTAATAGAACGTCTATGGCATGTGGCACCATCAGAATTAAAGTGTGCCCCAATACCATCCCTTCCGTTTGTTTCACTGACGCAGCAGCCGCCGCGACAGACCGCAAACATCGTGGTAGTGCGCGCGCTACAGGGTCCAGCGCAGAAGAGAAATAGCCGCACGGCCTATTTCTTCCACCTTGTTCCTGTGTCAAAACCGCCAATGCACATCCTTCACTTTCACACACAAATAGTCTAAAAATGTTTTCATAGTTCGGCGTACCCAAAACTGGAGCCGAGCATAATGCAGTTTTCAATCCATCAAATTCTTTCTGACATTCCTCATCCCACTGCAAAGGCATAACCGCATCTTTTCTAGTTAAATTCACTAATGGTTTCACAATTAACGCAAAATTACCAATCCATTGTCTGCAATATGAAGACATGCCTATTATGGCTCTGACTCCTTTTTGTGTCTTTGGAATAGGCATACAAGAAATACTTTCTATGCGTTCTGGCGTTAGTCTTCTCCCTCCTTTCGAAAGTAGGTAGCCCAAATAAGCCACCTCCTTTCGATTATACTGACATTTCTTCAAACTAGCTTTATGGCCATGTGCCGCTAGGTGTGACAGTAGTAATACAGTGCTTTTTTTACAAATCTCCTCTGTGTCTGCAGCTAGCAATAGATTGTCTATGTATTGCAAAAGTACACAACCCATAGGTAATTCCAGCATGTCTAGCTGTTCCTTTAATGCTCTACTGTAAATACTTGGACTTTCCGTGTAACCTTGCGGAATCCGCGTAAATGTAAATAATCGTCCTCCTAATGTGAACGCGAACAAATATCTACTGTCCTTGTCCACTGGAATACTAAAGAATGCGTTTTTCAAATCTACTACACTAAAATATTCTGCTGAAACCGGTATCATTGTCAATATTGTAGTGACTTCTGGCACTAGAGGAAATTGCGGATTTACTACCTTATTCAATGCGCGTAGATTAATTATGAAACGGTATGGTACCGCATTAGCTCCTTTTTTATAAACCGGAAGAATCGGGCTGTTGCATGTACTGCCTGTGATTTCCTCGATTACCCCTAATTTCACAAAATCAGTAATAATACTCTTCAATCCTTTCTCACCTTCAACCGAAATTTTGTATTGGGGTATTCGCGGTAGGGTAACACCTTCTTTCAAAATAATCTTTACTGGCTCTATCTTTAAGCATCCCACATCATTGTCATGCATTGCCCATATGCAGGTTGGTACTTTACTTAGTTCCCCTGGTAACGCTTTAGACATGAATTCTGACACAGGGGCATCGTGTGGCCATATCGTTAGAAACACTCTGTCTGCCGTGCAATGTATAACAGAACCTAGTTTTTTCAACAAGTTTAATCCCAACAGATTTTCTCCACAATTTTTTGTTGGAGGAAAGGACAATGTTCAGTAAATGGTCCTATGGTAACTGAGACTGGTTTGGACACTGGGTTTATGACTGGTGTACCTGCGAACCCTACGGAAATATTCTTTTGCCCTGATAGTGGTATATCCGGAACCAAGTGATGGTCTATTGAACACTTCTGTGCTCCTGTATCTACAAGAAAGCGGTGCTCCTCATTCCCGACTCTCATTTCTATGTAGGGTCCTCTCTGATTCACGGGAATAGACACTGGTTCCGACCCCTGTCCTGCGCTGTCCTATTGGGGAAATAACACATCATACGATGTGTAATCATTACTATTACTGTAATACGTGTTTGG
This sequence comes from Ambystoma mexicanum, assembly GCF_040938575.1. Classification (NCBI taxonomy): domain Eukaryota; kingdom Metazoa; phylum Chordata; class Amphibia; order Caudata; family Ambystomatidae; genus Ambystoma; species Ambystoma mexicanum. The sequence continues at coordinate 1,574,998,840 of NC_090932.1, forward strand.
CTGTGTATCGAAAACATTTCCACTCTTCCCTCTATTTCCCCTACTCTGATTTCCATATTGTTGATTTTGCTGTCCCTGACTCTGGTTTGGGGCACTTTGGTTTTGGCCTTGGTTTTGATTACCTCCGTTATTATGATGCTGCTGCATACTATTCCTATTTGGTCCATTCGCTCCTGGGTGTCCTCTATGCTGTCTCCTCTGACCAGACCCATTTCTATTCTGTAGATGCGGACATTGCGCTCGCCAATGTCCTTCCTCTTTACAGTATGCACACTGATTCGGTCCCACTGTTCCCCCATGCATATTCAAACTATTCCTTCCTTGTGCGTTCCCTCACCCTATATTATGTCCTGTCACTTGCTGCAATAGTACCTGTGTTCTAATTATACATTCCTTCAAGTCTGCCCCCACCTGTTTTAGCAACGATAATTCGTTCACCATCTCCTTCTGCCCCGAAGATGGTAATTGCTGCTGTTTATTATGCGAACCCTTTTCCCCCTTCCCAGGTCTCCCGACTTCCCTACTCCTGTACGCAGGTGTAGTAAACACTTTGACAGGTGCAGTAAATGTTTTGACATAATCATTATCTAATTCATCTCTACGCTCAAAAAGTCTATACACATGTTCTCTCACTTCTTCATCCCTCTCCCTACAGCGTGCTAATGCATTCAAATCTAACAATCGCTGCAGTGGTAATTTCCCAATTAGCTGTTTCCATTTCTCCACCAAATATTCACCCATGCATTCCAACACTACCTGTCTTTCGTTGCTTCTACGGAAGTCATATATCGAAGCCAATGTTGCCGTCCCATCATTCCCGTCTATATACATCTCTGCCTGTTGCTGCAATTCCACCTTCCTTTCTTTGCTGATTGCGCTGCGGGTTACCCTCGTGCACCCCCGTTGGTCAGTCCAGCCTCTTGCCCCAGCGGTTTCAACTTCAACCCCGGGAGGAACGGACGGTACCGAGTCTGTGTCTAAGGCGGGAGGTGTGGATGGGACAATGGGAACAGGGAGTGTCTGTTGTGGGCCTGGTTGGCTAATAGGAAGTGTTACGTGCGCGGTCTGTGGCTGTGGGAGGGCTTGAGCTACCGGAGGGGGAGCTTGAGCTACGGGCGGGATCTGGGCAATAGCAACTGACATGTCTGGTCTTACTTCTGATCTTGGGCCTTTTTTTGTATGGGTCAATATATTTTCTATCAATTCATCTGCTATGTGTAATTCTCGTTGTGGGTATATCTTTTCTATATTCAACTGGCCACGCCTACCTGCCCTTCTTAGACTCTCAGTCCACTCCTCCTCTTCTTTTTCTTCCGCTACCTCACCTTTTGATTTATGCCTGCGCGCATGCTTTGCTCTGCTTTTAAATCGGTGCATTGCTTCCTTTCTCCAGTCTTTAATAGTCTCAAATGCTGCAGGACGCGCTTTCTTTCTTATCAACACCCTTTGCAGGTTATCTATCCTCGCCATCTCAAAACTACCATTAATCGGCCACTGGTGGTCTTGTTGCTTTCTGGTTTGCCTATGCCAAGTCTCACAGAAGATTATCACACCCACTCCATACTTCACATACATCTCATACGCCGGCGTTCCCCCAGGTGGTACAATTTGGCCATCTTCCAAAGATTGTCTACCACAGCGGAAAAACCCTGCTAGGGTGGACAATACCCCAGGCATGTTTCAACCTTCCCCCTGGTTAATCAACCTTACCTAGGGCGTCGATTTTGCAAAGTCAACTCTCAACCAATATCAGGATGCTTTGAATCGGGGAATGACTCACCTGATAAATCAAGTCGTCTGTATACTGACACACCAAAGGACGTCGTGTCTGCGTTTCTTGGCTTCCGCCTCGTTTCGGGACCCTCGCCTCCTTGTTCTCTAGCCAGGCATGTCGATCAGGGATCAGATGTGTGCAGATCTGCAAAGGAGTCTCTCATTACTTTTACAGGGCGCCCCGAGCACCTCTTGATCCCGGCTCGATCGTCCCGTTCTCTGCCTTACTCAATTTCAACGTTACGCGATGGAACAAGTGGGGGAGGGTCCCTATTCGGGCGCCATCTTGAAAGGGGCCCCTAGGGGACCCTGACGTCTATGGAAACAAGGCGAGTCACCACACACTATAGAGACGCCAGACACGAGGTTGTATTCCCAAAGCTAGGGTTTTATTGCAAAGCAAAAGTCTCAGTTGACCAACTCGGTCTCACGCCCTGCGACGCGTATCTCTAGACCTCGAGGGACGCAAGAGAGTGAATTACGTACATCAGTTACATATATACAAAATGCATATCAGACAATCAGCTGTGACATGTTTAACACCCCCCTTTATTGGGTTTCTTTGAACTTGGTGTGATGATGGACATCTCCGACCACTATGACACCTTCAAACATCTATTCTAGTAACAATTTGCAATTTGTCAGTGCGAAAGCATCTTTCGGTTATTGAATAGAACACAGCGCTTCTGTTCTTGGAAGCGAAACTACATACGGGGGGGGTTGCATTCCGGACCTTGCTATCTATCAGGTGCTATTCGCGTCCTGGGAGCCGACATGCTCTAGTGGGCTCAGCAAAGGGGGCCGTAAGAAAAGCATAATTCAAGCCTTTAGCGGTATTATTCTGACATATTCTACCATATAACGAGACTGGCTGGCACCTGTGAAATGATTAAATGCCCTGCAGCTCTGCTTCAAGGCTACATTCGGGAGGGAGCCGGGCATTCTTCCTGGCGCTGCCTACGTTTGTGTTTCAGTGAACTCTTGTTATCCTCGCGGCCCTGTGGCCTTGTCCTTTTCACATACAGACAACAATGTTTCACAGTCGAGCAGTGTAAGCGGAAAATATACTGCGAAGCAATAGGAACAGAAAGCAATGAGCAATGGTTAGAAAACAAAATGGTGATTCTTGTTACATCAAAATGGCCGTTCATTGGCAAACTCGAAAACCTATATTCTGTCATATCGTGCATGAGACGGTTGGCCCACGGCCACCAAAATGCGTTTGCGGTCTCAAAGTAGAGGTATCCGTATTTCTAGACTGACAATGCGATGGAATCACCCTCTCCTCCCCCCTTTGGTATCGTGTCTCCTGCAGAAAAAGGACATCTACGTTTGACCTCCTGTTACGCTCACCTGGACTCCACAGGGGTGTCGATCGGACCCCGGACAGCTGCGGTCTCCTTCAATGTGATGCGTAGTGCAGAGATGACTGTCTGGACTGGCCCGCCTAGTCTTGTCTGCTGGACCCAAAGAAGTATTTTCCTGCAAGTGGAGACAGGGATTAACCATCTGTGGGTTTTAGTGATGGCCTCCCAACTGTTCTCGCTCTCCCCCACTAATCACCTCTGATATCCCCTTAGTAACCTCACCTTATGTTCGTAAAAGATGAGCTCTCCATCGTGCGTGTCTTGCAGAGGCGCGTAGATACCAGTTACTTCACTGGTTTGAAGGCATTGGGAGAGTTCCGGTAAGTATTGACTCTGAAGTCCCTGGCGGGATTGGCAAGTATCAAGTTCAAAGAGTTCAATGTGCACTCCTGTCCCCTTCCTTCCTTAAGTTGCAACTGAGTTCGTGAGAAGAAGGTCTCGTAGCTGCTGCTGGCATTCAGGTAAGAGTCTGTGTTACCCAACGCTGTCCGGTAACTATTGCATGCCTTAACGTGTTGTTTTTCTCCCGCTTTACAGATGCGGCATATGAAAATGTGGAGAGTTATGGAATAATACCGCCGGTGGTAAGTCTATGGTGGTAAGAGGTTGTATTTGTTAATTCCCTCGGCTCACCTTGTTTTTTCTTGTGTCCCCTAGGTGCCGGATTACGGCGAAGAAATTATGGAGACAGTGCCGGATCAAAAGATGCTGTGAGAACTGGTGAGTATGGCGCCGTGCTGGAGCTGGCGAAGCGATGCGTGCAGGACTGATGTACTTTCCAGGTCCGGAGATGAAATGGTTCCGGAATTAGGTGAGGAATTTGAAATAAGTTTGTTTTCTAACCTTCTTCTTTATTCTAGGAGCTCCGGATTCGAGGCGGGCGTGGCAGAAGACTGGATGCTGGCTGCAGGCACGGTGAGCATCATGCTGCTGGATGCAGAATAACACGAAGCATGTGCTGCTGTTCGGGTGTGGTTTAAATAGCCCCCAAAGTAGTTCCAGGTAAGAAGTTCCCTAGAGCCACGCCCGAGTAAAAAATAGTCCCTGTAACAAAATAGTCCCATCCAGGCCTCATGTAGGCTTGGACTCTTTTGCAGCATGGTCTGCATCAGGTAAGTAAAGTCTATGAGCCTGGCGCCTAAGGCGCCAGGACTGATTTCTATAATGAGCCTGGCGCCTAAGGCGCCAGGACTGAACCCAGACAGCCCCTAGCCGGGGCTGCTGAGGTTTAAACAAATGTCTGGATGTCTGCTCCCTGAGCTGAGGGCCTTGATCCTGATGCCCGGGGCTAGGCATCATGACACCTCCTGAATTCCCTGGCCACCATGGATCGTTTCGTGGGGGAATTTAATCCCTTCACATTAAGTGTGCATATTCATAGTGTGTTGTTAGAGAGTGTAGGCACCATCTTGAGCATCATGTGAGTGCTTAAGCGACCATGTCGTCTGCATCATGGTCTGTGTCGTGCTCGGTAATGCATTGCATGGCTCATTACTCGTGCATCTGGTATCCGCATCTGGTCTCCGCGAGTCCTGAAGAGGCCAAGGAGAGACCCCTCCAATTCACACCCTGCCCCTTCATGGTCCCACTGTGTGTACTTCCGCCCCCCAGGTCCGTCTTCTCATGGATCGTGTGTCTTCTTCCCAGCCCACCCCTTCCACCCTCCCCTCCCCCCCAACATTCAGCGTCCGAACTGTCCAGGTTGACATCACCCGGTCGGCCTCGGACCACCAATGGAAACAGCGAAACAAGCGGTCCTATCCTAACGTAAACATATTTAACAGTGAGCCCCCAACCGTCAATCTAAACACCGCAAAAGCAACATACAAGTGTCAATTCTGACCCCCTTCTTAGGCATCATTCCAGTGTCCATTTTACCCCACATTTACACCCAGGTACCCTAAACATGCAGGCCCCCGTTTGTCAAACGCGTAACAGAAATTAAACAGTTAGATCTAAAGTCTGACCCTGGGGTCGGGTGCACCGCTGGCGCATGTTGCGCGTGAGCTCCCCGCACCAACATACCAAGCTCAGCTTCAACCATACCAATCACCCCATTGTACCTTTGCCACGTGCTGCTTAACGTGACAGCCTGGAATCCGGGTCATTGTTCCATGTCTTGTGAATTGTTCATTCTCCGGAATTTTCTGGATCCCTGAATCCTCTTACGCCGCGGGCCCTTGATACGCCACTCACACTCACCTCCTTTCGATTCAGCAGGGCAGGGCCCTTCTCCCTGGGGATCCAACAGGTCCGCTATACAGTCCGCAATGTCCTTTTCCGAAAATAGTTTTATTGTCGAGGCCTCCCAATCAAAGGTGAGTGAGAATGGATAACCCCACCTGTACCTGATACCTTTGTCCTTCAGCATCCGTGTAATTGGGGAGCATTTCTTCCTCATTGCCAATGTGACCGATGATAGATCTTGGTAGATTGAGATGTTCGCTTCGCCCAGTGAAAGCTGTGGTGCGTGTCTGGCCTTTTCTAGGATCCTAGCCCTGTCCGCGTAATTGTGAAAACGAGCCAGTATTGATCTCGGCCCTCCTGGCCTGCCTCCAGCCCTATGGATGCGGTCAATTTTCGGTTCATCCACTAATTCATCCCTAAATAGGAGCTTAAGAATGTTGTGTAGGGTCTGTTTTAGGTCAAGATCGGTTTCGCCTTCCTTTTTGGGCACGCCGAACACACAAATGTTGTTACGGCGCTCCCTATTTTCGAGATCATCAATCTTTAGGCGTATTTGTTCTTCCCTGTGTTCTATATCTGCGATGCAGTGATCCATTTGAGCCTCCAATGTGTTCAGAGAGGTTTGATTGTGCTCAACTTGTTCCAGCCTGTCGTCCATTTTGTCCATTCTTTGTGTGATTTTATCGATTTTGCTGCCTATATCTGCTCTCATGCTTCTCTTCTCGGAAAGCAGGTCAGCAACATCTGCCTTAGTGGCAGCGGCGTCAGATCCTACAGTCGACATCTTGGACTCGGTGGGTGGCCTCAGGGAGTCGTGGGTTGGTGTAAACCTATATTTCGCCAATTTTCCCTTGTGGTCCATGGGTGGCGGGACCCCAATGGCGAGGTGCGTGGGTCACAGCCATACACAGAGAGCCCCTCCAGAATGGTCTATTGAGAGGTATACGCTTGTTTATGCAGGCTGTGTCCTCCAGTGGCTAAGCGTGATGGGGGGGGGATGATATTAAAAGCTCCGAAAACAGCTAGGCCCTCTTAGGCAACTAATTGCCCTTCAGATCTTCTGGGGAGCTCTCCGTGGTGTGCGACAGAACGAGGCTCCGGGGCAGTACCCAAGAAAGAGAGATTTCAGTTTGAGGCCTGCGCAGCGTGCCCCCGGTGGCGTGCCAGCTACCTTACCCGGATCTTGCAGGCTCAGGAGTATGCGTGGGTTCCGAGGAGGGCACACGCCCTGACTGTCAGGGGCCCAACCCTATCTCGTGACCTGTTCAAAATCTTCTAGCGCCCTTGAAAGGACCTTCAGGCGCATCGGCTTGCTTATTCTCTCCGGGGTCCAGGTGCCCTGAGCAGCCCCCCAGCCAAGTTGCGACTCGCGGGAGGGCCCGCCACCTTCCCTGCTTGTAGTGTAGGAGGAGAGTCCACTCGTGAAGGTCCGGGACAGCTTCAAGCGGATGGAGCCGGTCGTCTCCTTCTAGTGTGACCTGGGCGCACGCTCGTACATGAAGCGACAGCAGTGACCGCGCAAACTGGGCCCGCTCATCAGCAGTCCTCCCACGGGCGCACCCGGTGCCCAATCCGGGCTCCCTCCGGGTCCCCGGCACACAGGGGTTTGGGGGTGCTTACCCGTGCGTCTGTACTTGTTGGTGGGCCCAGGGAGCGGTGTGCGTCGCTGAATTCTTCCTGGTTCCGCGCATATCACGGCTCTGCCGACGCTGGAGGGTGCAGCGGGATCTCGCAGGCCTGCCCTTCCTTCGCGCTCCCAATCTTGCAATGTGAGTTTCTCCACGAAAAATACTCAGTTTTAGTCCAGGTTTTCTCCCAGTATGTCCTGAACACTTCCAACGCCTATTTCCGTCGAAGTTGTGGCCGGGGGGGTCTCGTGGTGGGGGCTCAATCCACTTTTCAGGACCCTTACGCGGAGCCTACACAGAAAGTATTCCCATATGTGCGCCCCCTGGTGGCCGATCCCATCTCAATGCTTTTTAAACAACTTTTCACTGTGGACATCCCTCAGCCGGGTTCACACTTGTCAACACAATCTTCACAGGGTTTTTATGCTTCACCCCGACTTTCAGGAATTCCTCAGCCGGGTTCACATTTGCCAGATACACAATTCACTTTGCTTTATCATAAACGCGGGATGATTCACTTCCCTTAGCTTTCCTCTTGGCTACGGGTTAAAGACATTTGATTGTACAAGGGTTTTTTACTCAACCTTTGCATGACCACTATAACCTGTTACGTCGGGCTCTCCTAAGGCCTCCTGGTATCGGAAGTTTCAACAAAAGGGGATCAGTCAGAGTCTTTTGAATGAGCGCCCGCGTGGCGTTGGACCACTCTGCAGCTGGTCTTTCCCTGCGCTTTAAGAGTTCAGTAACACACAGGTTCTTTGTGCATAAGTTCTTTCAATTCATATCTTGTTGCTGTTTGTATCCTTCGCTCAACACAGTTTGGTTTACTATCGGTTCTCCCTCTGACTCACCAGCTGAGATGAACCGCTTGCTGTTTCTTATGTCTGAAGTCAAGGTCAGTACCACGGTAGCAAGCGCCTCTCCCCGCCATGGTTATCAGTGTGGGAGGGCCCTGTGCACCGTTGATATCTGTTACACTACACGCTAGCTGTAGTTCCCGGTCTTATGATTCCTTTCATGGAGGCTTTGTGGGTCTTTGTCTTTGTCAGTTCTTGACGCCTTTCTCCTCCTTTTGGACTTGCGTCCTGGAATAGCTGCCTCCTTGTGTATTTTACCTTGCATCCAGTGTGTTCTTGTGCTTCGCCTTTTATCCCTGTGGGGAAGGGACAGGGCTGTCAGGTGTGTGTAGTTATTGTCAATTGCCTGACTCTGCCTGACCCTTGTGTTGGGACATGCCAGGTAAACGGCTCTGTTGTTAGTCCATTGTCTTTCACGGTGTAAGAAAGTGTTTGTGACGGAAAGGTGTCGGGAGTTAGAGCTTCTAAATATCCTCCAGGGTAGGATAGGGAAAAGGTGTTATAAGGAAGGGGGTACCGCGTCTCACCCGCCGGTGTCCGACCTCCACTCCCTGAAGACCCCCATCCAGATGACCCTCCCCCACTGGTCAACCCCCTGAAACTGTATCCAATAGCAATGGCTGTGTCCTGGCCACCTGAATGACAGATCTCCGGGGACTAGTGGGTGTGACACCTTCAGGTTTTTCACAGTATGCATCAAACTCTTTCATCCATCTGATCCATTGTGGTCCTAGGCTAGTGGTGTCAGTCGTGTCAAAGGGAATAGCGATGACAGCGGGATTGCGCCCCTCTCCAGTGATGCTGTCGCGGCAGCATCCTGGGCCTGCGCGGGGGCCCTCATGCTGCTACTAGTGGATGAGGATCTGTAACTCTGGATTTTCTTTTGGCGTCTCTAGCGCACCTCACGTGGGGTTGTGTGTAGCTGTGACTTTATGCACATGAGTTTTGGGGCTGCGGTGTGCTCTTTGTTTCATTCTATTCCAATGCTCGGGTGGCACTGCAGAACTAGAGTTCCTACCTCTTCAGTCAGGAGCAGGCCGCCGATGTGCAGGCTGGGGACAGGCTCAGCAGGGGTACCTTCCGCCTTGTAGTGGGGTGTTGCAGAAACTAGGGTTCCTACCTCTAGTTCTGGGTCCTGGCAGTGTGTGGTTGTGGACCCAGGGCTGGCTTCTCCCGGAGTGCATGAGCTGGCTGACTGGCGCAGGCTCCGCCTCCCGAACCTCGCGCTGTGATCGTGATTTCTTTCTGAAAGCGCCCTTCCTCTGGAATCAATTGCCAGTTTATACGCGCAGTCATAATTCATTACAGGCCTTTAAGAAAGATCTGAAAACGCTTTTATTTTCCTGAGAAGAATCCATTTTTTATTCAAGCTGTGGCCAGTCTTGTTCTAAGCTAGGGTTTTGTATACCTGCCTCAGACATTCCCCTATCAGGTTATCCTTCTTGTTTATATGTATAACTCGTCCGCGCCTTCATGCCTCCGGGTTTATAGTGTGCATTATAAATGCTATGTAATGTAATGTAATACCTCGTCACCATTATCAGGTCTTAATGTCTGGTGTACGCGCGATGCAGCGCACGCTGAAGACAACACAGCCACTCAGCATAAATTGAAACAAACTTTATTGCTGTGGCCACGTGACCTATGGTCACATGACCTTGTGGGCGCTTAGCGCGCTTGACGCTACAGGAGAAAGCCCTAGAAGCTCAGTGCCTTGGAAACAATTGCCTATAAGTGACAGTGTTCCCACCCTACTACCGAGAAGCTCCCCTCTCCCCAGTGTTACAAAGCGGTTTCCCCCACCTGTATTACAAGCACATCTTGGGGCTCGTGCGCTGTTCAGACCCCTGCCCCTTTAATTGGGCCGATTTGTACCTGGCTCACAGTACCTACACTTCCACCTTGAGCATTTGAGTGCCTGCACTTCTCATCAAAGCCTGAAAGAGAACTCAACTACATCACTAAGGTGAAATGAAACAATTGCATTTGTACTCTGTCCTGCACCCGGAGAGCCCCTAAAGACACCTTTGGTTATTTTACAATGAAGGCGGGCAACAAGAGAACCCCCTTTGAAAGCCTAGACTACTGCTAGGACATCTGTTGAGGTGACACCCAAATGGAAAGTCCCAATTCCAATGAAATCCTTTTTATTTCTTTTGGGATAAACGGCTCAATGAACCCAAGTGTGGGCTTCTTGGTTATAATTCAATCCCCCTTGCATTGCCTGCAATCGTGAGTTCTCCTAGCGTGAAGTACACAGGGCATGCAGCTTCTATACAGATTACTAGTGTGAAACCTAGCCTTCACCGTCTGATATCTGAGCGCACCCGAGAGTTGCCTGCTTTAAGCTGACAAACTCAAACTTACAGCTAAGGCCCCAACCGTTAACAGTTATAGTACCTTTGTGCCAATCCCACTTTACCCCTTAAGTGACCACAGGGCCGAGGCTAACGTGTGCTGGGTGCCCCCAGTGTTGATGTCAAGTTGGGTGATCCCTGTTGCGTAGTGCATACGCAGTTATTACGCATGCGCAAGTGGCAAAGAGGCTAGCACATGCACTGTTGAAATAAAGACGGTCACCCGGGAGTTGGAGCCGGGGACCCGAGCAGTCCACACGCGTCCCGCGTGGTTCCTCTTGTGTGTATGCGTGGCTGCGGGTGAGTTGCGGGTGGGTGCCCTGGCCAGCCCCCACCATACAACAATCCCGACCGCTACAGGGTGACCCCTGCCAGGAAATCTGCTGCGTGATCGCAGCCTGTCTGTCACTCTGGGTGACCCCGGTATCTGGTGTGTCCCGCTCCAGTGCCCGAGAGCAGGACACCACACTAAACATACTTTCTTTGCAGCTATCTTCAACAGCCATCTACCTACTCAACCCAGGGAAAGGATTTTTTTTTTCTCCAGAATTTCAAAGAAGCCACTTAGCTAACCCAGGACTCCAAATGTGGAACAATGTACCAGTACCCCCAAAACCGAGAATAACCCTGCAAGTTCCCTGTAACAAGTAACTTAAAAGCAAAACAGAAAACCATGCAGCAACGTTTGCATGTTATGTTATGTTAAAGGTATTTATATAGCGCACTTTCACCGACGGAATTGGTCCCCGAATGCTCTGGCGGATCTGTAAGCAGGAAGGAGGGCGGGTAGGGTTAGTTGGGACGAGGGGAGCAGGAGAGTGGGAGCAGTGAAGTGCTTTTGGCAGCTTCAGCTCGGTATAGACTGAGTGCTCGGCTTTGGTACAAGTATCAGATCTGGCGAGACCTCGTGTGCTGTGGGTGCTGTTTATGTGTTTTTGCTGCGATGTGGTAAAGTCTGTGTGGATTGCTGGGAGAGAAGTGGTTGTGTGACTTTTGTGTGGGTTAAGTATGTAGAAAGTCGAAGGTTGGATTAGTGGGGTCTGTATCCTGATGCCAGGTTTGATGTTATAGAGTTAATACACATTTTCTACCTTCAAAGAAATGTAAACAAATCGAGAAGAAATACTGACGCATATTCCAAAGCATTGTTCATAAAACAGTAAGGATGCAGCAAATGATGTATGTTGTAAAGTAAGTACACATTTTAACGTAAAATTCACTTTCTCCGATGTGCAGTACCAACAGGCGCAATTGTATTCCTGATCAAGCACTTTAAACCACCCACCGCCGCCCATTGCTCCTGAATTTATAAAAACATGCGTCGCCCCCCATGAGTAGGCAGGGAACTCGACAGGACTCTGCAAGCGCTGGGAATGCTTCCAGGCGCAAGCATCGCGCAAATTAAGTGCATCCCAAAAAACAAGTGAAACCCATCGCACTGGAAATGAAAGTGTAACTCACACTGCTCTATTTTAAGACTCACTTTAACGATTCCTAGTCATTTAAATGAAACTAGCATGGAAACCAAAACATCCTTTACCCATGCATCGACAGGCTATCTATTACTTGTAAAAGTGCTTTTCCATCTAAACCAGTCCATCGAAAATATAAATGGACAGGTTTCAATGGAAATTCACTTTTAGATGTAAACGATAGCATTTCAATGCATTTTTTTTTGTAACGTTAAAACGGTACATGAGCCGTCCAGTCCTGCCATTTCGGTACTGGCCAGCTCCTTGTAACGTTTTAATTTTTTTTTTTTATATTGGGGGGGAGGGTGGAGTTCCTACCCCCATCCCCTCCAGCCCCCCAACTCCAACACCCACCCCCAACCCCAACTCTAACCCTAATGTAACCCTTAATATAACCCTAGCCCCAACCCTAACCCTAATGTAACCCTTAATCCAACCCTAGCCCAAACACTAGCCCTAGCCCCAACCCTAGCCCCAACCCTAGCCCCAACCTTAGCCCTAACCCTAACCCCAACCCTAACCCTAGTCCTAACCCCAACCCTAGCCCCAACCCTACCCTAATCTAACCCTTTATCTAACCCTAGCCCCAACCCTAACCCTAATGTAACCCTTAATCCAACCCTATCCCTAGCCCCAACCCTATCCCTAGCCCCAACCCTAGCCCTAACCCCAACCCTAGACCTAGCCCCAACCCTAACCCTAGCCCCAACCCTAGCCCTAGTCCTAGCCCTAACCCTAGCCCCAACCCTACCTTAATGTAACCCTTAATCTAACCCTCGCCCCAACCCTAACCCTAATGTAACCTTACTGCATTTCGATACCACCATCATATTATAGTCAACGAAAGGGTACTTCGATGGTAAGGCTTTTCGTTGCGTATAATTCAATGGTATGGTGTTAGATGAAATTACATTCAATGGAATGACTAGATACCACTTCAACAGTAGAGTGGGTGTTAGGCATCTTATTAATTAAACACAGTGGCCCTCATTACGACCCTGGCGGAAATCGAAAAACAATGGCGGAAATGCAATACCGCCATCGAATACCGCCGTTGCGATTATGACCCGTCACCGTACGATGCCATTAGCGACACCGTAGTGAACGCCAATGCTAACTGCACCAAGTACGCGCACGCGCGCACTGCGAAACCGTAATTACCACCATGGTGCAACGGTACGGGAATTCTGACCCTAGCGGACATGTACCTAACGCCATCAAGAATGGCGGAAAGTACCATTCCGCCATGGTGATAAGTACGGCATCGCAAACCAACCGTAAAAGGCCTTACTGAGTGCCTGTACACCACTCCCTGGCCACATTGCACAACTCCTCGTAGGTGCAATGAAGTCAAACAATGCAACCAGTGAAATGTACAAGTCACCCATGCATGCCAACGAACAAATGAATGTAGGGGCTCCAAGTGCCTTGTGAGTGGCCATCCATATTAGCCATGGCACCATTGCCGTACTGATGCAGCACAGGCATGTGAAGCTCCAAGTACAGCAACATGAACTGAAAACGGAGACAAACAAAAACAGGCCCCCCATCGCTTGACACCAGTGCAAGGCAACATACAAAGCAGTATCCTGAGTGAGACTGCACCAGCCCTGTACTCCTGCCAGTAAACAAACCAACCGGCAGCATAAGCATGGACCACACAAGTTGGCAGAGTGACTGAGCAGCCAGGCACATCTCAAGAGGGGCCAATGGGAGCAGCAGGGCACAGATGGCACGAATACAGAAGCCATTCCAATGGACATGACCTCAGTCTCCCTCCAAGAAACGCACGCAAACACAGGCACCTGTGACCAGCCATATTCTGAAAATCACATCATTCCACCAATCCACCTGGCTGACCGGCATCTGTTACACAAAAGCCAATCCCCCTCCCATGACCATGACATCATTAAAACAGTCATAACGGCAGCCCCTATCCCTGACCTTACTGGCCTTCGTAGGCAAACGCGTCCAGTACAGTACCACGCAACTATGCTCAGAAGGCCGAACCCAAAGCAGATCTCCTCACAATACATCGCTCCACAAATAGGAATATGCTACATTACTTGCAAAGAATAACGCTACAAGGTCAATATCATAATCAAAATTTAATGCACAACAAAATCACCCGGGCCATACAGCTATTAGGTCATGAACTCCAAATCATATCTCATAATTGTGGGCTGCATCCGCAATAAATGACCAGCTTCTTCTTGTGTGACGCCCTGTTCCTCCATGGTACACAGGGGCTACATCCACGTTCAAAAAGGCAACATGGAAGCGCCTAGAACCGCAGGGCCGTCCCATTAGGTAGGCACTAGTCCAGCTGAAAGCTCGAAATGTTGCTCCTAGCCACTAGTACTGCGTAAGGGCATGTGGGCCATTGGCGATCGTCCCATAAGATCGTAATGGTGCTCCACTGATTAACACGAAGCAGCAGGTGTCGGGAGTAAAAGCCATCTGCAGGAGTGGCATACAGATGGCAGCGGCAAAAGGGGAGGAGATACCTGTCACCCAAATGAAACGAAAAAGAATAGTATGGGCATCTGAACTCCATTTGCATTACTCACTTCAAAGATCACACTAAATCCACAGCCATATGCATGCTAGCCCACTCAAAAGGATTATTCGCACCCAATAATCACTTGCGAATCATAACCATATAAATCGAGTTGAAAACACTATTACAAACGAGTGTTTGTGTGCATGCGTCTGTTAAAACAGAATCCATTAGATGGGATTAGTAACGTGCATAGACACAAGTGTTTGAAGGCGCGTCGAGACAGGGAGGGTTCAACAAGGGCAGATAGACGATGGCCCCACTATGGCAGCCCTGCATCACATAGCGCAGAGGAAGTTGATAGATTCCAAAAAGCCATGTACATGGCAGACTCTCCATTAAATCATCTGTCCATGCATCCATACATCATTCCCTCATCCCGGTATAAAAACGCCTGATTATTTACTCACATAACATTAGAAATTTCCATTGAATCTGTGCTTAATGCAGTCTGCTAAATCCACTGTGCTCCAGGCCGGAATTCTAGTGTTGTGAAGTAACATGTATTTGGGAACGTCCTGCCTTATCCTCCACTACGCTATTGCGCATCCCATACTATTCATATCAATCATTGCATTCACGGCATGGCCCCTGTCCCAAGGACATTAAACAATAGAACTTTCTATCTGCAGTCAGACCTGTGGGCGTCTCCTCGCCGCTAGCTGGAAACCGAAAGCGCTGTCCTTCGAATTCCTCATTTGCAACATCACGTCGAAAAGGCATCTGTGACCGCTTGAAATCACAAATCCATCCATTTAGTGCGGCAGTGTGTGAAAATGGCAACTGGCTACACTCACAAATGGGACGCCCCGCCCGTCGGTGAACCGCGGTACAGCGCTGCATGAGGGTCCACCGTTAATCGAGTACTACATTCCACGGACCCTTCACAAGTATGTTCCCGACTGCAAAGATAGTATGTGAAACAATGGGAGCATAGCAGAATTAACATATGAAGCAAAATCTCACTGCCATCGGGATGAAATACATGATTGTAATAGCAAGATGCCATGCGTCGATTTGCAGCGTTGTGTGCGGGACGTGCTCGCCCAAAGGGGATTGCAGCTTGCACAGGTGGAATGAATCACCACAGGTGGAGGCTATACAGCTTGGATACACATAAATTGCACACCCAACCCCCTCCCACAACCACACCCACTCCAAAATGCTACCGGCAGGACTTGCGATGTTGGCCCTGGGGGACCTGATAGCACTGCAAGTACTCCAACTTCAAGAAGAAGACGAACACCAACTACTACAACAACCGGCCGCACAGAGGAGACGCAGGAGGAGGAGGAGGGCAAGGCAGGGCCAGCAAGGCCCACCAGCACAGCCACTACCACCACGCAGGCAGCCCGCAATCCCACGCCTCCGAGCACATCCGTTCAACCTCACTGATGAGCAGATCCACACCCTCTACCGTTTGGACCGGGACACCATAACCGCCATTGTGGACATGACACACGCTGACCTTGTCAGCATGATAGATAGCCCAACCGCCATCCCACCCCTACTGAAGGTGGTGTCTGTACTCCACTTCCTGGCCACAGGCACCTACCAGCACACAGTCGGACAGTTGCATGGCATTTCACAGCCACTGTTGTCACGGACACTATTGCAAGTGCTCGATGCCCTCCTGAAGCACGCAGACGACTACATCTCTCTACCACGCTCGGAGCAGGAAATTACGAACACAAAAGTGGGATTCCATGCACTTGCCGGCATACCGGGTTGCATTGGTGCCATCGACTGCACCCATGTGGAATTGGTTGTCCCACATGCCATGGAGGCCCAGTACCGCAACCGAAAACAATATCATTCTCTTAATGTACAAATGGTGTGTGACTCAAACAGGATCATTACACATTGTTGTGCCCGATTTCCAGGATCAACCCATGATTCCATGGTCTTACGGAACTCAACAATACCACGCTACATGGAGCGACATGCAGGGAACAGATCCTGGCTACTCGGTGAGTCTCATTTCATGCATGATAATGTGGGGTATGTGATGCGGCAATGACCTGCCAGGAAGGGGGGGGGGTGCTTACGTAGCAATGTCATTCCTCAAACATCCTTTATTGTCCACATACAGGTGATGCCGGGTATCCACTGAAGAGATGGCTCCTCACACCACTCCGGAACCCACAGGACCAGCATGAGGAGGACTACAACCATGCCCACTCACGTACCCGTGTAGTCATAGAACAGGCATTCGGCCTACTGAAGGGTCGTTTCCGCTGCCTCAGCAGGTCTGGCGGGGCACTCCTGTACCGCCATGAGAAGGTTGCTAAGATGGTCATGGCATGTGTCATGCTACACAACATGTGCATACGTAGAAATGTGCCCATGCCCCCTGACGCAGAACTGCAAGCACCAGAATATGGTCATGATGTGGGTGGGGATGTGGCAGAACCTCAAGGAGTCCGCGAGGCACAGGAGGGCCGTGAAATTCGTCAGAATATCATAGATTCATGCTTCTAGCACTCACGCCTGGTGGTTGATACATGGACACGGGAGTTGTGGCACTGTGTGTGTCTGGAACATGCACAATATGAACTGTACGCCTATGATGGCCTCGTACACAAAGATCAATGTCCACACATCTCATTGGATGATTGTGAAATGTTTATAGCAAATGTGAAATTGTGTTACACACCCCATCGACCCGCCACCCAAGTAAGCCCAACACACCCCCTCCACCCTCCTACCTCCCCCCCGAACACCAGTGTCCAAGGATGCTCATTGTCAGTGGGCAGACGCTATTGCAAGCCCCCTCTCCGGGTATCAGGGGCACCCCTGCCTGTGGAGCGCAGGTTCCTCCCAGATCTACGTTGGGGGCTGCCCTGGACGGAACTTGCAACGGATGATGTCTCTGCCTGCTCACGTCCATGCATGTCCCTAAGGGTTTGTGAGAGCTCAGTGAGCACACGGCGCACAGCGGCAAGTTCAGCACATACGTCTTTGGACGTCGCATGCAGTTCCCCCCTCAGGCTCTCGGTGCTTCTCTCCATTTGTACTCTCAGGCTCTCGGTGCTTCTCTCCATTTGTACTCTCAGGCTCTCAGTGCTTCTCTCCATTTCTGCCCTTAGTGTCTCTGTACATGTTTCTATGGCTGCCTTGGTACCCCCACATTCATCAGCATGGTCCTTGAGGAGCGTGGCCAGTTGCTGCTGTTGCACGATCACCTGGTCGAGGGACTTTTGCCTCTGCTGGGCCATGGCCATTTGCGGTGGTGTCACAGAGGGGCTGATCACCTCATGTTGCCTTGACACAGGGCTTGTGGGGGATGGCCAGTCGTCGTCTTGTGAGTGCCCCTGCGTGGTATCCTCATGTTGTACGGGATGAAACAAACAGGGGGATTGAGACAGGTCATGGATGGATCGTACATCGACATCACCGTTTTCTGTGTCGGAGCATGCTGCCATTAATGCAGTGTCACCTATGGTGCTGCTGCCACCAGAAGCAGTGCCTTCTGTGGCATCCATTGGGGGGGCCTGTGGTGGTGGTGGTGTTGTGGCCATGCTGGCTGCTGGGGTGCCTGTTGAAGTCCCCTCCTGTGTGCTGCCACTTGATTTGTGCTGCTGCCGTGTCTTGATGCGTGCAGCTGAGGTGGAGGGTCTTTGGCCGTTGGTCTTGGCCCTCTTTGCAGGTGTGCTGGTAGGGGTGTCCTGGAGCTCGTCGTTCGAATCGGACCCTGTGGTGGAGTAAAGGAGGGCGAGCGTTATTAATGGGTCTGTGGAAATTTGAATGGCAATGTATCACATGCATTGGGGTGGTACCTGAGGGTGATTTGGGTCAGGGCCTTGGAGGTGGTTTCATTTTTGTGTGGATTGAGGGTGCAGTTGTATTGCAGCCTGCAGTTAGGGGGTGCCTGCTGCACGTGTAGAGGGTGTTTTTAGGAATTTTAATTATTTATTTATTTAATGTGACTTTTAATGTCCGCTATCAGGCCAATGTAAGTGGACGTTCTCCTGGACATGTGTTTCTGTTGCACTATGTGGACACATGGTACTTCACATGATTGGACATTGTGGTTTTCGCATGGTTTTATTTGGGCCACCTACCTGATTCTTCGGATGTCTGCACTCCTTTCTCCATCCCTCCGACTCCCTCTATGGTCTCCATTCCAATGGTGGAGGCACAGATTTCTTCCCAGGGGGTCAGCTTGATGGGTGATTCCGATCCTCCCCCGGTAGCTGTGGCAATGTTACGGTTGGCGGATAGTATGCTCCGTACGCGTATCCGCAAGTCGTCCCATCGCTTTCTGCATTGCTGTGGGTTGCGGGGTGCGGTCCCCACCGCACTTACCCGCTGTGCCACCAGGGCCCATATGGCCTTCTTGTTCGCAAGTGCCGTCCTGGTCATTTGCGTCGAGAAGACGACAGCAGCATTCTCCTGGAGGGTCTCTGTGAGCACCGTGAGTTCCTCACGTGAGAAGTGGACCTGCCGCTTGCGGTCGCACGCTTTTTTCGCTACTTTTCCCATTGTTTTGGTTTCACTAGGGTGGATGACGGGTTGGGATGTCTCTCAGGGTAGTGTTTTTAATGGTTGTGTGAATGTTCTGATTTTATAGGTGTACGGCGTGCTGTTTCCCGTTCCGGGACCATGTTTTTGCTTCCGTTTCCGTATATTTACGGTCACCGTATTTTCCGATTGTCGCTCTTTACGGTGACCGCTATGTACGGTGGCGGAATTGCACCTAGGTCGCCGTACGACGGCGGTGAGGGGCGTTTTGGGGACATTTCCGCCATCGCGGACTTTGCACTTCCGCCAAGGCGTAGTGCTCGTGCCCGATGGGTCAGAATTAGCCGCACTTTACTCTGTCGTGCCATGGCGGAAACGCTATTTACGCTATGGCGGTCAGGTCAGTTGCTTTCCGCCAGGGTCGTAATGAGGGCCAGTGTAATGAAAACGTGGGAGCAAAGGGTACGATTGTTGTGTGGAGGACTTTGTATTAGGAGAAAAGTTCATGAAATTCCTCTCGCTGCGCATACCCTTAGTGAAACAGCAGCTTGTTAGGAAAATATTTACTTTCATGCAGTAAGTATTAACTGTAAAGCCTACTGGGGTGTAATCTCAGCTAATTGAACTATCACCTGCTATCGCGGCACTAAATCTTGTTCGCCGGTGCTTTGTTTTGTGGATCTTTCCTTAATACCCACTCACAGAAAATTACCCGCAAAGCTAAACAGATGCAAAAATAATTAGCCTGCACATAAATTAATGAATAGCGTACTGTGCTGCTCTTTGTGTCTTCACATTTCGCAGATGCGGCCAAACTGCAGCGCTAGCCTTTGTTTTAACCAAATTGCACTTAATTGTACTTTACTTCACTTGGTAAAGGGAAATTGGGATTAGTATAGTAATGCAGGTTCGAAGAGGCAAATCCTGGCAAAAAAGAATGGTCGGGGGGGGACACCCGGGCAAGACGTGAAACCAGCGGGGGACATCCGACAGGGGCATGCAGCGCGCACACATTAAGATGAGGGAACAGGTAATGCACCGAAAGTAAGCGCAATAATGGCAACCTCTCAGGACACCCTAGATGTACGACCAGGCACCGAGGGTCGGACAAAGAAGCAGAGGACAAGAGGATGGAGTGTTAGGGAGAATTCTCATTTCTGTGACAATTTCCTTGAACCTTAGAGACCCACAGCTCTTTTGCTGGATTTTAGGACTTTTTACCCCTGGAGGGAGTGGGACCCTTTTCTCACTCTCTCATGTATTTTGACCTGATTTGGAATATATGTTTCCTTTGTTTTTGTAGTATGACAAACTCCATAGGCATCTATTTTTTGTATGGTGACACACAGCACCTTCCGTGCAGTGTCACAGAGAAATCCTTTAGATTTCTCATAAGGTTTAAATACCTTTTCTTGTGTGAACTACTGTTCCCAAGAGCAGTAAAGTGAAAATGACTTTACTTAACTTTTTTCTTTGTAGGTCCAGCCCACCCCATTTTATGTGGAGTGCTGGGTGGGTTACCTAGTAGCCCCTTATCCTACCTTCTCACTAACATTTTTCATGTTACCCTCACTACTTTGAATGGCTGGTGGCAGTGGTTTAATTTTCCTACCATTGTGCTTTTCTACCGCAGGCTGAATCCTCAGCTGCAATATAGAAGCCATTGGTGACCATTTTGTCAAAATGGCCCAACTCTTCTTTTTTCACCATTTTCTGTTTGTGAGGTTGTTCTTGGGTTTTTCTCTGTGCGTCGAGGCCGAGTTGAGCCCTTTGTTCGGTTTGCCTTTGGCGGGCTTCAGCCCTGAAGCCCACCCCTGGCTCCAGTGTGTCTGGAAGGGCAGGATGTGAGGGAGGTTCCCGAAAACGCCCATGTCCTTTGTCTCTAGGAATGCCTGCTTGCAACCAGTCCTGATTGGCTGGCTGGCTGTACTTTCAGGACAGCCACCCTGCTGTGTGATTGACAGCCTAGGCTGTACATGAATGGTAGAAACCTGCTTAAAAGGCAAGGGTTTTGGGACTAGAGACAGAGTCGACCACTGGGAGAAACACCCGAAGATGAAACCATGAACAAAGCTTGGTGCATCCTCATGGACCTTTCAATTGCCCAGTGAAGCCCTGCTGCTGTGCTGAAACTCCTTTTTCTGATCAACAAGAGAAGCTCCAGAAGGGACGACTTATTCCCTTGGGTTAGTGGGACCAGCTAACCCCGAGACGAACTGCACTGGACCATCTGCCATGATTGGCTGTACTTCTTCGCTGCTGCAAGAACCGAGTGCCAGGGGCTGAGAAATCCATAGTCGAGTGAAACGTCTGAAATCCAGCCAGAAGCTCCAGGAGTCTCCTAAGGACCTTCCAGAAGCAGGATAACCAGAGCTTGAGTCCCCTCACCAGGGTGCAGGACCCAAAGAGTGAAGGAAGCCCAACCGTAATCCAAGATCCACAGTGGTGCTGTTTACCGATCGCTGAAAACACAAAGTGCTGCTGATCTGAAAAGGGCCCGTAGCTGCCGACGACCTCCAAATTGCTGCCACAGGAACCCTCCAGACGTCCTCCCTCTTCTCCCCACGACAGAGGCTCAGGAACCCAGGGTCTGCACCGCTGCAACAGGACAGAATCCAGCTGAACCACTCTTCTTTAAACCAGAGGTACTGTTTAGACTTGGGGTGCTTACCTCCGTCTCTTTCAGCTGTGCTTTTTTCAGTTGAGACTTACACTGGCTTACCCTAGAGTTGATTCCAACTCTGATTTTCACAGGCTTAACAGCTTGTGACCCTACAAGTGATTTTTACAAAACTCTCTAACTTTGTGCAAGACATTTGCTATCAGCTCCATAGACTGTGCTCCAATTGACTTTGGCTGTCTTGGCTCCCTGCAGACTAGTCCATTGACTTTGATATTTCTGTCCCTCAGAGGTGGTAACTTGTTTTAGACTAGACTGTTATTGCTGGGAAAGGTTTGTCTAGATTTCATTGGGAGATTTAGTTATCCTCACTTATATTGAGAACCTGTTTAACCTTTTCTTTCCTTTAACCTTTCCTTTCTGCAACCTCAGAATCTGCAAAGTATACCTTGTGATATATTAATGACATTAATGTCCTTGTGAATGAAGTCACCTCCGGGTGTAGGAAGTGTGTAATGAGCATATTCAAAAAGCATTCACTAACTTGTGCCGATTCTGGAAAATATTTGAAAGTATATTTGATTGTTACATATCTTGCCCCTTTTAAAGAATACTTATCTAAAAATTGATGTTAAATAAATAACTATTTATAACTGAAACCTTGAGTGTAAGTGTTATTTGGCTACTTGTATTTGCGAATTTCATTGCTACAGAACTACAGCTCAGTTACCCCTCTTGAGATATGCCTGGCTGCTCAGTCACACTACCAACTTGTGTAGTACAGACCTATTCCAAAAGGAGTGTTAACTAATAAAAAGTAGATCAGTGTTGTGTAGTCTCACACAGTGTTGCTACATAAATCCTTACCTGACATGGGGCTGGGCCAACCAGGTGGGGGATGACACAGGGATGGCGTCGGAACCCAGAGCATGGCCATGGAAGAGCCTGAAATGTCTGCAGGACGAAGGAGGTGGCGGGGTGGCAGCCACGTGAAGCACACGCAGGGAGAATCGTCCAGGGAGCGGGGGGCAAGGTCACACAGGGCGATGGAGACCCTGGGTGGTAAGCGTGGCCCCAGAGGCGGCTGTTGAAGCAGGGGTGGGTGTGGGAACAGCCACGGGGGAAGGAGAGGCAGGGCTCACAGGGCCCGACCAACTTCAACTCTGCAAGGTTCGATGGTGCCACAGCTTCATCTTGAAAAGTTATCACTCTGCGCCAGACTTTAAAAATAGTCCACAGGCATTGGACTGGCAAAAAGAATTGGTGCATAAAAAATCCAAATATAACAAGCATCTAGTTAAGTGCAGTAATTTTGCTCCTACTTCAGAGCGCGCACAGCTCCCCGGCAACAGCAGCAGGCCGGCAGACATGAGCGAGAGGGTGACGGCCCAAATGGTGCTTCAGCCATTTCACAGCCAAGCATCAGCAAGTTTCCATGACAACGCCATTCAATGCTCCTGAAGTCCCCTTTCTCCTTTTCTTGTTTTACGCTTACAGTACCAATGGTTTAGCGATTAATTGGCTTATGCCACCAAAGCGCCAAAACCAAAGAATCCAAAGTTAATCAAACCGGCAAGGCAAACGTGAAGCGCTGGTGTGCGGGAGATTAGCATCAAGATTAAAACAACTTGCAGACGACCCATTAGCTCGCCTTAACGTCACTCACTGAGAGACCGAGACCCGGCGTGTTATCAAAAACGGGGAAAGACACGCTGGCTTTCGTGATGTCCGTTCTGTTAGATAATCAGAGTCTCGTAGCCAGCCAGCAGTAGAAATTCTTACTGGAGAACCCGAGCCTCGCGACGCTTGGACTCTTCAGGTCCCCCAAACGCTCCCAAACACTCTCCAACACTCTGTGCACTAGGACATGTTGTGACCTCAGCACAACGGCGTCTTTAGCGGCAGTTTGAAATGGTGCATCACCATAAAGCGCCCTCCCGGCAACAAAAGGTTGAAACGGTAGTGGCCAGGACAGCAGAACTCCAACACTCTGATTATACTCTGTTGCCAGCACTCTCTATAAGGATTTCAATGTTACTCTGAAAACTAGCAATTTTGGGTTTGAAGCACTCGGGTCAAATCCCATCGTCACTGTAGACGATGTCTTGGGAGGATAGCTCAGGGGTAACGTGCTCGCCTTGGAAGCAAGATGACATAGAGCAACACAGTTTCGATCTCTGGGTCCGTGCTTAGAAACCATTGGGTATTAAGCGCGTTATAAATAGCCAATAGGCAGCCCCATTCCACCTAAAGATTAGTGCTTTCTAATCTTACATCAATCCAGCCTGTATCTACCCCTTTCTCGTTGACAGTTGTTTTTTTGCTTGGTCATCTTCTCCCCCTGTCCGCAGTAAATGGCCCCATGGGGTCTATATCTAATATGCTATAACCACCAGATTCCTCTTCCGCTGCAGTAGTTTATTTAGAATATGTATAAATGTTAACTAAAATGCCTGTTCCCTTTTTATTTTTCACCATCGATGTTTCCTTGGGTCCAAAAAAGCTTTACTATAACCATGTTCTTTGGGTGGTCATTTACGCCCCTAGCACCACCTGCCAGCTACTTGGACTAATTCATCGTTACTATTAAAAGATCGCAGACTATGGGACCTTGGGAAGAGCACCCAGAATTCACATTCAGATACGATTTTTTTGAGATTCTGTATAAAGGCAGTATGGTTTCCTAGCAAACAGTCGGCTCTTGGAATGTTTTCCAGCGAGCTGCCCCTTTGAACAGTCTCATTCTCAGTCCATGGTCTTGCTCCTTCCCTGCCCCAAGTCCATCCAAGGGTGTCTCAAGATGTTGAAGACCATCATTACTCTCTCCCTAGTTCTTATCACCCCCCTATCACACACACGCACACAGACACACACACACACCCAGTCTGCATACAGCAAACCCTTGGCTTTGAATCCTTAATGGGTTCAGCTCTTCCAGGGCCCCTCCTAGCCTTATGCCAGAGAGCATTCAATAGAAGCACACCTCACGGACATCACGCAACCACCTTGCAATGTATAACACGCCCATTGTGCCACAGGGCATTCAAGTTCTCATATTAGGTTGGCTTGCGCTCCCCTTTTCACATACTAATCACATCTTGCACATGCAAGCCATGGTTACCAGACATTTGGTCGAAAAAAAAGGTTGACAGGACATATGGTCGACACCATTTGGTCCCCCCCCAATCCCCTTTTTTTCTAAAAAACCCTTTTTCCCTAAACGAAAACC
The DNA here is from genome assembly GCF_040938575.1 of Ambystoma mexicanum. Lineage (NCBI taxonomy): Eukaryota > Metazoa > Chordata > Amphibia > Caudata > Ambystomatidae > Ambystoma > Ambystoma mexicanum. The sequence goes on from NC_090932.1 coordinate 1,575,023,354, forward strand.
TAAAAAATATATATATCAATAAAAAACAAAATTTGACCATTTGGCTTTCGACCAAATTCCGTCGACCATTTGGCTTTCGACCAAATGTATTTCGAACAAATGACTGGACAGCGCAAGCCATCACTACCATGATTCCCATTGTCAATTTTACCCTTCCATGTTTGTATTCACAGATGAACTTCAGGTTGATACACGGGGTAGAGTCAAAGTTCTAGACAAGGGCAAGATTTTGGCACTACGTCAGCGATTCAAGCAGTATGGAGTGGAGACCCTTTCCGGCAGGGTGTATGGATATCAACGAGTGGGAGGGATAGGCCTGGAAGAAGAAAAGAAGGCCCCGGGATTCCTTTATCGACTTCCACAACAGCGCATTCACCTTGAGCCATCTCAGTCATCAATAATAACTTAAGGGAATGCACACCTTTGAAATAATTTTGTAGAACATCTCAGCTTGTTTTGCCTGACACAGTCAAAGTTACGCCCAACGTTTCATTAGTGAACCTGTGCCAAGAAGGTGCCTGGTATGCAGCCCTTTAGGTCATGTGGTGATTGGACAATTGGTATGACCACCACCAATCAGATGTGGACAGTCAGACAACCTTGCCTTATGCTGAAGCAGGACAGGTTATGTCCACTGAGGATAGAGGAGGACGACTGGTTCTATTTGATGAACAAGCACTGTGGAAAGTTATTCAGATTGTTGATTTTCCCACAAAGGTACAACGCGGGGGGCTGGTGGGGGAGTCTGGCAAGAGAATCCAGGCGTCTAGTTTCGCAGCAAGTGGGTGAATCATGCAAGAACAATACAGAGCACAAAAGGCGTTTAGACTATGCAATAGTTAGATCAAGAAATTAAGACATTGGGGGTCATTCCGAGTTGGGCGGTAAGTATAGGGGAATACCGGCATGGCGTTAAGAGCGTTTCCGTGCTGGCACTAGACCGTAAAAATCGGCCTATTCTGACTTCGCGGGCACGCGCTTACCGCCATGCCGGTAATGAACGTTAGCGCCATGCCGCAAAAGTGCCCCCAAAGCCCTTACCGCCAACTAATGCACCGTACATAACACTACCGACATGGAGTAATCAGCGGTGACCGTAAATAGCGGTCGCCGCTATTTACGGTCACCGGTAAAGAACGGAACCGGAAAAAACGTCACCGCACAGGAACAGGAAGGAGCACGGCGGCCATCTTTAAAATCACAATCCATTGCCATCCTCTCCATACAGGACCCGGAAGCATATACTGAAGGGAGAAATTGGCATTTGAGACCAGCATAATGCCTAAAGCACTAAAAAAGGGGGCCGCACGCATAAGAAAGGAGCACTTTACCCAGGATGAGCTCCAGATACGGGTGGACACCCTGCACGAACATGCAGACACTGTATTCAGCAGTGATATGCGTAGGCCCACCGTTGTCAGGAAGAAAGAGATCTGGGCCTTGGTAGCACAGGGTGAGCGCCATAGGAAACAACCCCCGCACCACCAAGGATTGCCGTAAACGGTGGGATGACCTCCGTCTCCGGGTGCGGGCCATCCTCTCGGCAAACCGAAGTCAGGCCCTGGAGACAGGAGGAGGGCCAAGTCCCCCCATCAAAATGATGCCGTGGGAGGAAACGTGCGCGGCCATGATGGGCACAGAAGCCATAGAAGGGGTTGGCGAAATGGAGTGCGGTGCAGCGTCATCCGCTGATGCACCTCAAAACCTTCCTCTTCGCTTCTGCCTTCTCTCTCCCTCTCCCCTGCTAATCCTGCTTAACTCCCCACTGAATTCAGCACTAAACCTGCATCTGGGCCACTCTCAGCAACCTCGGTCCAGGGCCCAGCCACTCTCCACTTGCACTGCCTCCCTGGCTCCCCCTGCACTGTGGGACTGTCACTGTATCCCTACAGCCCCCTTCCCAGCACTTGCTCTGCACTTACCTCGCACTTGCCACCAGCTGGCCCTTTTTATTTATTATTTATTATTTATTATTTTTTTACGCTACTTACCTTGTACTGCACTTCCCCCCCACCTCCTCCCCCTGCACTTCCTCCTTTTCCCCTTACCTCTGCACTTGCGCGATCTGAATGACACCTGGCCTAGTAGGATCGTTTGTCTGTCTTCCCCTTGTTTCCCTCCCTCCCTGCCTCGTCGCGCCTTGAAACACTTGTGTATAGGCGCGTTACAAATACCATATCATATCATATCATATCATGGAGGTGAGTGTCATGATTCAAGACAGAACATGCATTCCTAATGTAAGTCGCTGCCAAGGGCTGGGCAAGGTGTCACGTCATGGTTGGGCAAACCCCCCCCCCCCAATGAAATCATGCCGTAACAAGTGGGACCCAGTCTGATGTCAGGTGCAAGGCTGTAACCCATATGGCCCATACCACACAAAAAGGCCGAATCTGTGAGGCACACGGGGCAGTGATTGTAAACACTGTGAATGTGAGTCATTACAGTACGCCACCAACATGAGTGACCCAGACATCTGCATGCATTTAGCATCCAAGCCCAGATCACTGTCCCACTCACCACCCAAATGTCCACAAAACGCTGCAATCCCATTGTGATATCATAGGCATGTACAAATGCTGACACCCAAATCATTGCTCATGCCGTCTCTCTCTTCCCCCCCCCACAGGCAGCGGGCATGACAGCACCTGGGCCAGTACCTCCAGGGGCAGAGGCAGGGGCCAACGTATACCTGCAAGCAGGAGAAAAACACAAGCAACACCACCTGCTCCTGCAACCCCCATGGAGGGTGCACAACCCCCCACCTGCACCGCTACCCATGCCTGCAGTGCCGCTGGACACGTTCCCCACGCTGCACTCAGAGGAGTCCAGTGTGGCTGGGGAGCATGTAGCCATGTGCCTCCTCGATGTGCCAGACAGCCCACCATCAATTTCCGGAGCCAACGCGGAGGATACCAATGACATTGCCCATACCCCTGACACACCATCATACAGCCAGGTGGCACACAGCGACTCCGGGGAGAGTGACACCCCAGGGCTCACAGGGCAAGGATTACAACCTGCCTGTCCTGAATCGCCTTCCCCTGCAGACACTCCGGAAAGGCCTGCAGGCCCAATACCAAGCCTGCCAAGCACATCGGCCACATCGGCCACGGATGTATTGCCCTCCCAGCACCTCACAGGCCTCATTGAGGAGTTCATCAGGGACAATCGTGATTCTAGGTTGGAGTGGCACAATGACCTTCAGGCTCTGGGCGAGGTGATCACGGCGAACACAAACCGGCTCTGCGAGGAGCTGGGCCGGTTCGCAGATGCCCTGGAGGCAGCACACCCCACACGACAGCCCGAGCGGTTGGACCCACCCTCCCAAAGCTCGTCCACGCAGACCAGCCCAGTCCGACGCTCACTGCATACATTGCGCCGCCACAACATAGATCCCCCTGGCTCTGGGAGTGCACGTTGACCATGCTAGCACACACATGTTGCCTATGTTGTACCAATGGGACTATTGTGGGGTTGTTGTGGGGCGAGATGGAGGGGGGTGAGGGTGTGTGTGGGAGTTGGGGGGGGAGCTGGAGGGGGGTGAGGGTGTGTGTGGGAGTTGGGGGGGAGGGGGAAGGGGGTGAGGGTGGAGGTTTTGTTGTACACGTTTGAACATTATTACTCAATACACTGGTTGATCATACCTAAGAAACAGAGTGGACATTGATCATTGTGCATGTGTCCTTTAATGTCTCACAGTGCATGGTGTACATGTATCCCCATACCCAGTGCCCAATGTCCTGTCATCCTCACACCCTCAGCTGACTTGTGAGTCAGAAATATTGTCCGATCAATGATTGCCGCACGGAACGTCCCTCCTGTGCATCGGCACCGTGATGCTGTCCTGCCATTCCTTCCTCTTCCCCCTCATCATCATCTGGTGGTAGCAGTTCCACGTCAGGGGGCAGTGGCACGTTCCGACGGATGCACATGTTGTGCAGCATTACACATGCCATGGTGATCTTGGACACCTTCTCGTGGCTGTAGATGAGTTCCCCACCCGACCGGCTGAGGCAACGAAATCGTGCCTTCAACAGGCCGAAGGTCTGCTCTATCACCACCCGTGTACGGGTATGGGATCTATTGTAGTCCTCCTCGTGCCTGTTCTATGGGTTGCAGACCGGGGTCATGAGCCACGGCTTCAAAGGGTAGCCAGCATCACCTGCATGAGAGTGGAATGAAGGTAAGTGTTTGTACATTCATGGTGTAGAACTGTACTAGTCTTACATGGCAGCAGGTGATTACTGGCCATGCACACATGTCCCAGGATACAGTCACCCCATTACTGGCCCGGGTATGTGTCCTGTGCAATGGAATGATGGAGGGGCAGCTTCTTCCTGATGGGTCATGGTGTGCACTCACGTCTTGTTGCATGTGCGTCATATATGCATGCAGCAGTGTTGGACTGCATTCATTGATCTCATGCGCAAGATTTGGTGACAGGGGGGTGTTGGCTGTAGTTGGTAGCATACTCGTCATTCTGCACTGATCCTACCATGGTGACTTACAGCAATCCTATGGGGGTGCAGGACCAGTGACACGCTGTGGGATCCCTGTTAGACTCACTTCTATGCACTCCCAGGGATGACTGTCCTGTGTGTTGTGATGCAGCAGTCAGCGACATGGTGCTATTGCACTGCATGGTGCAGGATGCCCTCACGGTGTGTAAGGGCCGCCGATGAGTGGTGCATGTGTTGTGGTATTTGGCCAGGTTTCCTGTTAGTCATGTAGTGTTAGGTGTCGCCTCGGATTCAGCACTGTGTGGTTAGGTGGTCATGTGCTGTGTCACTTGTCTTAGGGCACAGTGTTCTGTGAGGTGCAAATCGTGCACTGGCGTGAACATTCCCACACAGGTGGAGTATGCATCTCCCCCCCCCACTTTCCCCCACAGGTGGAGTATGCATCTCCCCCCCCCTTTCCCACACAGGTGGAGTATGCATCTCCACTCCCCCCTTTCCTACACAGGTGGAGTATGCATCTCCCCCTCTTCCCACACAGGTGGAGTATGAATCCCCCCCTTCCCACACAGGTGGAGTATGCATCTCCCCCCCCCCCTTTCCCACACAAGTGGAGTATGCATCTCCCCCCCTTTCCCACACAGGTGGAGTATGCATCCCCCCCCTTTCCCACACAGGTGGAGTATACAGACAACCTACTCACAGCCCCAATGCACTGCCATGGGCCATTCAGGTTACTCACCAAGTAGCCAGGCACGTCGTCCAGCATGTCGCTCCATGTAGCGTGGTAGTGTTGAGTTCCGCAGGACCAAGGAGTCATGAGTTGATCCGGGGTATCGGGCATTGCAATGTGTGATGGCTTTACTGGCATTACACACCATCTGGACGTTGATGGAGTGGTATTGCTTGCAGTTGCGATACGGCACCTCCATGGCATGCGGGACCACCAATTCAACGTGGGTGCAGTCGAGGGCACCTATGCAATTTGGCATGACTGCCAGTGCATGGAAGGCAACTTTGGTATCATATATCTCCTGGGGAGTCCGTGGTAGGGATATGTAGTCCCTTGTGTGGTTGAGGAGGGCATCCAGCACTTGGTTGAGTATCCGGGAAAATATGGGCTGTGAAATGCCATGCATGTGCCCCACTGTATGCTGGAAGGTGCCTGTGGCAAGGAAGTGGAGCACAGACACTACCTTCAGTAGAGGGGGGATGGCAGTGCAGATTTCTATGCGGCTCACTATGTCATCCTGTATCAGGTCCACTATGGTGGTAATGGTGTCCCGGTCAAGCCGGTACAGGGTGTGGATCTGCTCTGGTGTGAGGTTGAAGGGGGTGGCTCTGATGCGGGGGATTGGGGGCTGCCGGCGTGGTAATGGTGGCTGCACCGGTAGGGCATGCTGGGCCTGTCTCACCCTCCTTCTCCTGTGTATCCTCTGTGGTGGGGGCTGTGGTTGTTGTTGTTGCTGTTGTTGTAGTTGCTGCCTTGCAAGCAGGGCCTCCAGCTCCAGGAATGCTGCTACAATTGGTATCATCTTGGTGTGGGAGGGGGTGTGGTGTGTGGGTGTGCTCCTTTTGTGCTGTGACAGACTCCATTGCCTCCACCTGTGCTGATTGAGTGCACCTGTGCCTCTTTGAAACACTGCTCATGGTTCTTAACACCTTCTCGGCGATGCCGGTATTTACTCCATGGCGTTAAGGTACTTTGCGGCCTTTTGGAGGCCGTTTTTTCCATGTCCGCTTTACTTTGGATCAGCTTCGGTTTACGCCATGGCGCTATTTTCGGTATGGAGTGTTGGGCGCACGCCACTAAAGCGCTATTTAAGGCCTCGTAATTTACGGCGCCGTAAATAACGGTCTGGTGGGTCAGAATGGGCCATAAAGGGAAACGATGCCGGTAATCCTTTACCGGCATCGTTTTACCTTTACCGCCCAACTCGGAATGACCCCCATTGTTTTTAGCATGTGGTCATATAAACTGAGTTAGAAGTTAACATGTCCAAGAAACTAAGAACCCATGTAACCAACATATAGGGCTGTTGTAATTCTAGGTCATCAATTCAGAAAACTGTGCCACCAGGATTCCAACTAGTTTGTGCATCCTTTAAGTTGCTGGACACTGGGAGCTTGGAGTGAGCAGCTGTTGTTGTATCTCAAGAAATAAACCCTTCCCTGGATTCCTTGGAGTGGATCGCATGGCCACAGCATTGATGACGTGGCATCAGGCCCAGGACACATGCTCACTCTTCCCGGATCTTCGGAGTCCCTTTCAGGTCAAAGACCTATGCTTTTTACTAATGTACTTCTTTGTTCGTAGGTCTATGCCTTCACCGCTCTGCTGAACTGGATTTACACTGCATTTCCTGCCTGGTTTTACCGCCTCACTTCGGTGTGTGACTAGATCTCTTTCCTTCGCTTGATGCGGGGTACTGAGCCACACAGAATTCATTGCTTTCGCCCTTCTGTTTTGGCTCCACCCATCACTTTACCCCATTGGAGAACAAGAGAAGCAGAAACGTTTTATGCACATTTAACCTCACCATTGGCACCATTCATCATTGCATAGATCAGAGAGTTGATTTTCGTTTTACTCTGAGCATTCCGCGTGAACATTGAAAGAATTCTCTGGGAGTGACGCTGCCATCAGTAGACTCTGATGCCTAAAATCTGAAGGCAACACCAGTTACCTTTGGAACCTCAGAACTGTTGGAATGCAGCAGATTCAGCATTCTGTTCACCTCTAACAGGTTGCTCAGCATAACAGGTTGCTCAGCGTAACAGGTTGCTCAGCGTAACAGGTTGCTCAGCGTAAAAAGGTTGCTCAGCGTAACAGGTTGCTCAGCGTAACAGGTTGCTCAGCGTAAAAAGGTTGCTCAGCGTAACAGGTTGCTCAGCGTAAAAGGTTGCTCAGCGTAACAGGTTGCTCAGCGTAACAGGTTGCTCAGCGAAGAACTCATCATTATTCAATTAATATTTCACAAAGCACTTCATAACATATTTTCTGTGTGTATTCAGGTAAGTTTTCTTGCACTGCGTTTGTCTTGTCACATAACAGTTACACCACATATGCTATCAATGGAATGCAACCACTGCCTCCAATTTTTTTTATTGAACCTATAATTATTTGAAAAAATGGAAAGAGTTGTTAACTACTTAATTGATTGCTACTGGAGGAGAGAAGTTGAATGCAGCTCGTGAATGTCATGTAGTAGCACATAATCTGGGTGTAGAAGGGCGATCTGTTTATACCCAGATACCCCAGGGTGGGGCAAGCTGTATACATAATAAACAAACAAACAAACAAACAAACAAACATGAGTTACCTGAAAAGAATGGAAGAGTTAAAGGTCATTGATTAATTTAATCTTGCCACATTGAAATTAGAAAACCATTTTGGCCAAAGAATGAATATAGTGTTAGAGCGACACAAATTCTTCACTAGAATACAAACAAAGTTTGAAAGTATTGCTGCTTATGTCACAGTGCTCACATGACTTTCGAACATGACTCTGTAACTAAGCATTGTACTGTAGCAAGTGCCACAATGTCCTCGGGCTGTTGTGCGCTATATAAATACGAATAAAACAAAACAAACACCTGCGAGTTCAGGGGGAAATCTTCAAGAGTCTCTTATAAGGGACCAATTGTTCAGGTGTAACAATAATGCAAAAACCTAAAGCAGCACTAATATTTTAAGACCCCTTCTTTGGATGAAGCTGTAAGCATTGCACAGGGTATTGAGCACACTGCTCAGTGTGTCAAAGAAATGCCTATTAGGAATGAAAAGGATGATGCATGGAGTAAGGTTCCAGAGATTAACCAAGTGATGTCTAGAAGTGATAATAAATATGGTTTCACTGAATAACCCAGGGAAAGGAAGAAGGCAATGTTTTCGTAAACACGACAAATAAGGGTTATAGATGTGGAAGCTACAAACGTATGGCTAACAAACGTGTCATGTGGCAAAGGGGGACATTTCGCAAAAGCCTGCAGGGCTAAGCAAAACAGTGGATACAAATCTGTTAATATTCACGAAGAGAAGGAACAAAATGATATTTGTTTTTAATATCAAGTCCGACCTATAAGAGTGACTGTGATGAGGATAATCAATGTGATGATGGCCCTCGATGCCATCAAAATGGGCGATATATTTATTGTTCTTTTATAACGTGCTTAGTACCGGAAACCAGTTTATAAGCGCAAGTCCAGGATTCAAACCTGTGTTGCTATGCATTGTCTTGCTTCCAAGGTACACACATATTGCCCCTGAGCTATCCTCCCAGGCCCAAGTTGCCTATAGCTGACACTGGGGTCTCCTTATATGATCATTTCTAAAAAACAAAAAAGATATAGGTGAAGCTTCTAGCGAAAGAAGTAATATCTGGTGCAAAAACTGGACCCAGCCACAACACAGGTTTTTCATTTTTGTTTCTCAGAAGATTTTGCACCACATTAAGTATAAGGCTCTAACACATGCTTGGGTATATGTAGTGGAGAAGGGGGATACACTGCTTGCTTGGCAGCATCAGAGGAAATGGAACATTAAAATTGATTCCACAGGAAGCAAATCTGTGAATGCTGTAAAGTGCAAGGATGAGTGGCAAGCATCATTTCCTGAAGTTTCTTCTGACGAAATTGGGATGCCTGAAAAGAGTTGAACATTGCATTCTTTTGAAATGCAATGCCACGGCAATTGTTAATAAAGTAAGGAATGTACCATACTTGTTTAAGGAGCCATTAAAGGAAGACATAGAGAAACCAGTTAAGATTGGAATGATGAAAATCTGGGGTCTGGTTGCGTTAGAGTGAGTAGTGTATAATATATAATTTGATTCAGACAGTTTTTGCAATGCCTGGGTCTCCTTATTATCATTTTTGAAAGATGATTATAGAGCATGTTTATGCCCACAAAGATTGAAAGGTATTAGACATTAACTGATCCCTGGATTGACTATCCAACGTGGATCTTTACAAAGCTGGAGAGGGCAGGGTCAATAGAGGTAGAGAGATTTAATTTTAGTTTTCATCTTTTTCTATTTTTGGTTGTTTCAATTATTGCATTCTATTTTCTCATGGAAAAAAACGAATAAAGAAAAGTTAAAAAGAAATTGAGTGATAAGGAAATCAAACCATCCGAGTGGCTTTCCATCATTGTGGTGGTGACCAAATCCATTGGAAAGATTATAATGTGCATCGATCTAAGGGACCTAAATCAATCCATCTTGGATGATGGTTATCCTCTCCTACCATTTCCGAGGTTTTGGGCATGCTGCAAGGTGTTCGGTCTTTCATCAGGTTAAATTGTCAGAGGATTGTAAACATCTCACTTTCTTTACACGCTTTGGCTCATTCTGCTTCAAAAGAATTCCATGGGGCTTGCCTGTGTGGCGGGCATGTTTCAAAGAGTCATGACTAAAGTTTTGGAAAAGGTAGCCAAAGGACTGTTCAAGATGATATGGTGCAAATAAGGATACAGAGCAATGACGCAGCAGCACACATGGACTCAATGGCAACAGTCCCCATCAGACAACTGGGAGGAGTTACCATAGCTAGGGAGCAACCCATTTACAGGGATTGGGATGTCCCTGTACCCTCAATAGGATGGCCCACAGACGTACTTGATGTGTCCCATCCTGACGATCACACCCAACCCTGCGGAGTAACCTCGCATAGGGGTGGCGATAGGTGACAAAACATTTTCCTTTCTTGATGACATGTGGATGCAAGGTACAGAGGGGGTTGCTAGTGGACCCAGAAATGTTCCAGTATGAAACAGACATTGCCATTGCATGGCTCCCAGGAATTGCAGGAAAGATGTGGTGAGTTCCAAACGAGCACCTTTTCAGGCCAGAGCTACCCATGGATGAGGAGGAGGAGGGAACCATAGTGCCAATAGAAATAGAGGCACTGGTCACAAAAGAGGATGGGATAGCAGTACATGTGATGAATGACACAGGACGGGTATGGAGAGCAGTGATCACAGTGGCAGAAGGGTGCAGGAAAATCAAAAACCTGGAAAAGATTGATGCGTAGAGAAATTAATAGAAAGTTACACGCTTTGACCCTTACCAAATATTATCCAGCCCAGATAATTCCCTCGAGGACTACGTTTCCACTCTGACCGACACTATGCAAAGAGAGCTGTGAATTTGTACGCAAATGGGAACAAGTGTTCTTTGGACCTAATCCTGCTTAGAGTACAAGAACTCTCAAAAGAATTGGCCAAACACGCTGGCGAAATCTCTGAGACTCAAACAGAACTCACCAACGTATTAACAGCAGCAGACCTTGGCACGATTCTGGAAGACATTAAGAATAACTTAGCGGAATACAAAAGAGAGCTAGAGAACAAGAAATGAAGAAATTTCCGTAGAGATACCTATGACTACCTCAATGATGAGGTATACAGTTGGATGTATAAATATAGACAAAACACCTAACAACTCAAATAGTTCCTCAGACCAAGAGAGCATTGGAACAGAAACAACTGATAACGATCAACAAGGTGCAGGAGAAGGAACAAGTGCTGACAATAGAAACCCAATAACGCGAAGACCTACCATCACAATCACTATTTCTTTAGGAAGAGGAGCAAGAGGAAAAGGATTAGGAGGGGACGGAGGAAGGGACACACAATCCCTTAGCAACACCAAGGATATGTTACTACAAAAAGGATTACATTTTGTTCCTACCTACAGTGTGAATCTGTTCGAGAAGAAAGTAGAGTTGTTCAAATGTTCAAGGAAATTGAGATTAAAAGTGTTTTTTGCCTCCACTGAAAATGCACCACTTGAAGAACCATCAGAGGAACCCAAATTCAAAGAATTCAAGACCAAGAGTACATAGTTCCATGTGGTAATATCCCAGCAAAAATGCCGCCATATAAGAATGCCGCTGTTTCTTTGCAGCGATATTACCATATGGAACCTGCTTGGGACACCCTTGCAACCCCCATATTTTTTTAAAGGGAGCGGGGACACCCCAGCTCCCATTTGCCCCATAAATTATCCCCATAAATGTCACCTATGCTGTTTCCCAGCCCTATGCCGTTTCCCGGTGACTATATGTATGGCAACATTAATTATGGGGATAAAATTACCTGATCCCGAGTATATTCATTCCACCCATAAGTTATCCTATTATAGATCTTTTCCAGAGGATGGTCACTGCCGATCTCAAGAAATTATCCTATGCACCACCGAAAAGGAGTAATTTCCAGAAAACAGATTTGAACATTGTTTAAAATATGTTCTTTGATAAGAGCATCACGTTCAAAACAGCAGACAAAGGAGGAGGATTGGTTATTCTCAATACCAAAGCATATGAAGAAGAGTGTGCAGATCAATTAGCGGACAGATCAGCATACGCTCCAATAAATTCAGACCCAACATCAGAAAAACGAAGAAATTTAGAACACCTTTTGAAGATAGCGGAAGAAAAAGAATGGATAACCCACAAAACGCATCACTTTCTCACAGCCTCTCACCCAAGAACACCAGTATTGTACACACTATCCAAGATGCACAAGAGACTGGTTAAACCTCCAGGGAGACCTATTGTCTCGGCAACTAAAGGTATCCTCCAACCATTGGGCACCTATCTAGATTACTTTCTACAACCATTAATACAAGCCACTGAGATATATATCAAGGACACTACAGACTTTCTCAACATTCTAGAAGAATTAGGAATACCAAACAACATCATCCTCTACACAGTAGACATACAGAGTTTATATAACTCACAAACTAGGACAAGAAGCGGTAGAGTGGCAACTCGTACGCACCAGGGACATAGAAGCATCTAAAGAATTCCTAATGATTTTACTAGAATTTATCGCTCAGAACTCATACTTCAGATTTAAAGATCAGCACTACATTCGAGTAAGTGGAACATCAATGGGGGCAACCATGTCCCCAAGCTATGCCAACATATTTATGTACAAGTTTGAAACAGACCATATTATCAACCACTCCATCTGGCAAGAACATGTACACTACTGGTGTCGATACATCGACGATGTATTCGGCATCTGGCAAGGGAAAGAAGAACAATTCAACAGATTTGTGGATTACATCAATACTTTTGACGACCGGATCCAATTCACAACAACACACAGTCACAACCAGGTCAACTTTCTAGAATTCACAATCAGAAACACAGGGCCTCATTACGAGCATGAAGGTAAAAACAGAGTCATTACTGGCATGGTGGTAATAGCGCATTCGTGCACCCTTGACACCGCTAATAATGGCTGATTACGAGTGCGCAAGCATGCGCAAACCCCCATGCCGGTAATGGCTGCTCCGCCATGCAGCTAAAAGCCCTCCAACCCCCGATAGCACCATCACGGGACCCGCCAATGCCGCCTCTGCCAAGGAGCAACCCCTTAATAACGACCCGGTAATATCATCATGCAAATACCAGGCTTGTAATACCGGACCCGGAAGTAACGTCATTGCGTCGGAACAGGAAATGCGCCAGCAACCATCTTAAATAACACAATCCATTGCAATCCTCTCAATCCAGCGGTGCTACAGAGTTGAGAGCAGGGCCATACCATCCATCATGTCTAAGGCAACCCGCAAGACCACCCCCTGCCTGCGCAAGAAGCGCTTCTCCGACGAGGAGCTCAACATGCTTGCTGATATGCTTGCAGCCCATGCGGATGAGGTGTTCGCCAACAACCTCAAAAGGGAAGTGCAGCTTAGAAAAAAAAGAAAATGGGAGGAGGTGGCGCGTAAGCTGACAGCGGTTGGCACCAGCCCCGCACGGTTAAAGACGGTAAGAAGAGATGGGATGACCTACGTCTCCGGGTGCGTAACATCCTAGCATCAAATCGCAGGGAGGCCATGGCTACAGGTGGGGGTGCCCACTCACCCATAAAAATGATGCGATGGGAAGAGACCTGCAGCACCACCATAAATATGGAGTCGATTGAGGGCTTCGGTGAAATGGAGACGGGTATGGCCACATCGGGAGATGGAGGTGAGTCACCCCGCAAACCCCAGTAGACCAAAACATAACGTAGTACAACAGATGTGAAAGTGAACCAAGCCAATGCATGGCCTTTATAGAGTATTTGGCCAAAACATGCTCTCAGCTTGAGCACAGTGAACCCACAGTACTTGCCACGTGGAGAGACGCATCTGTGAGAAAAGTGTAGGAAGAAGTGTTGGCCTTTGCCATCAGTGATTATCTGGTTGGCAGGGCTTAAGAAGCACTTACACCACTAACACAGTAATGCATTTTCTTCATGCATTTCAGGCAGGCAACTATATCTTTAAGCTGCACGGATTAAGCAGTGTAAGTGAAAATGAATGACATATTAAAATATGTGATGGTTCTGTTGGTCTTACTTATTCCTAGCGGTGTTATTATATTCGTATAACTTTTTGGCAAGTTACTTGTGTTGCTAGTGCTACCGCTGTACCCTTTACTAACATTAGCCCAACCCGAGCATGTGGAACGACTGTGTCAGATGAACAGGAGAACACTGCTAATAAGGTAAGGAACGGTAAGCGCAGTGTTGACACAGGCACAAAGGGGGTTGACATGTATCTCACCAACACTGCTCCAGTGTCTCACATGTTGTACAAACACATGACAAAAGTAGGCAACCACTGGGGAGAGCTGTTAGGTCTGCTCCTTAATCCCCTATGCCATGAGTGCCTCCAGAACGTTCATAGCAACTGAAATTCCAGCAGCAAGGGCGCAATGCCTAATGTATCTATTGATGGTGACAACTCGAGGAAGATTTCAAGGGAAGACAGCCACGCTGAGATGGATGTCTAATTTTTTAAATTTGTTTATTGGCATTTATCATTTTACATTTGCATGACACAATACATGTCCGTAATTAGAGGATAATAAGCGTTTCATAATAAAACATTGGTAATTTAACAAGTCAACTTTAACTGTCTCCAAGTGCTCCTCTCGTTATGTCAGAACTGTCTGTCGGCTCAGGGGGGTTAGGCTAGCCGTGGGGAGGAGGGACTTGAGCCTGTAAGGACCCAATGTGGCTGTGGCTAGTCACTCTCGGGGTTCTGTGACTTTGGTTGTAAATCCGTTTTCCATAGATTTGTTCATATTCATGGGGGCTTGTCATCTGAGGGGTGGAATAGGGATCCTGTGAGTTCTTTCCAGGCTTCTAGGCTCATGCTCGAAGCGTTCGTGGATCTGGCAACACTGTCTTCCCATGCCTTTGTTTCGGCTCGCACCCACCGTTCCAATTGCCTGTACCATACTTTTTGTTGAGGCCCTGCGGGTTTTTTCCAGGACATTGCAATTGTCCTTTTTGCCAGTGTGCACATAATATCCATTAATTTGGCCAGGTGCTTAAGTTTGGCCGGCCTGGGGTACGTTCCTAGAAGGCATTTGTCTGGGGTCCATTTGTACCTAGTCGATCCTGCCTTTTCGCCTGTCAGCTGTACGGTGGTCCAAAGGGACTGTGTTTTGGTGCACGACCAGAACATGTGAATCAGGTCCGCTCTATTCACTCCGCACCAGGTGCAGTTAGAGTGTGGTGATTTATTGAATTGCGCCAGCCTGGATGGGGTTAAATATGTTCGGTGCAGCAGGTTCAGTTGTATTTGTCTAAATCTATGGTTTCTGGAGACTGTTTTAGGGTACGCTAGAGCCCTTTCACATTCACCATCAGTTATTTCCCGGCCCACGTCAACTTCCCATCTACTTTTCAGATCGGCACTTTGTGGGTTAGGGATGTCGCTTAGGTGGCCGTAGATCTGGGACACTGGTTTCCATCCCTCTCCTAAGCTATACAGTAATGTAATCAGGGGTTTGATTCTGGTTCCTCCGGCCATGTTGTCCACTTGTTTCGTGCTGTAGTACGTATCCTTTGATACCATAGGAACTGGCTCGTGTGGATACCAGCTTCCGCCTGTAGTGTTTCAAATTCCTTAAAAGTGCCATCGGCGTACAAGTCTCCCCATGTATATATCCCCTTCTTTTCCCAGAGTTTGAGGTGTTGTAGATCAATGTCGGATCTGCACAGGTCCGAGATCATTGGTATGTCCAGGGAGTACTGGTGCTTTACGTGGGCGAGTGCCTTTGCTCTGTGCCATACTTTTTCGACCTAGGGTAGCCAAGAAGGGGGCATTTCGCATCCGGTGACCGGGGACCCAGATAAGTTCCCTCAAATGCAGCGGGGAGACCAAGGGTTGTAGCAGGGGCGTCTCAGATGTGGTATCATCTGCCAACCACTTGGTCACAAAGCTGAGTTGTGCTGCCAAATAATATTTTTTGAAGTTTGGAAGTTGAATTCCCCCGTGGCTGTATGGTAGGACTAAGGTGGTGAGTGCTATCTTGCGTCTTCCTTTCCCCCACAGGAAATCACGGAGTATCCCTTCTAACAGGCGAAAAAAAGGAGCATTGATGTAGTAGTGTACATTTTGGAACCTGTACAGGAATCTGGGGAGGACGATCATTTTAATTATTGAGGCTCTGCCCATCACGGACAGGAGAAGTTTTGCCCAGAAGCCCTCAAAACGGGGATTGCCGCCTTCGTGTTGTGTTCGTGCATTAGTGCAGGGGTGTGCATTATGTGTATTCCAAGGTTTTTGAACGAGGTGACCTCCCACTGCATCCCCACTGAAGGGAGTTCTGCAATGCCCCTGCCTTTGAGGCCTGCCAGAGGGAAGAGGCAGGACTTCGCCCTGCTGAATTGTATGCCTGAGACCTTTGCAAAGTTATCTAAGACGTCTAGCATTGTGGGCACGTTATTGTATGAGTCCCTAACATATAGCAGTATGTCGTCTGCATAAAGTGAGATGATGTGGTCTTCTCCCCCCAGACGTATCCCAGCATCAAAGAATTGCTTTCGAAAATAGATGGCAATAGGCTCCAGTCCCAGTACGTAGAGCATGGGGGATAGTGGGCATCCCTGCCTAGTGCCCCTGCATATGTCTCAGGCCTCGGATATGTATTTTCCGTTTTTTACCCTAGTTCTGGGTTTAGTATAAAGTATCTTGATCCATCTAATGAACCCCGGGCCGAAGCCGAAACCCTCTAGGACCGCTACCAGCCATTGCCAAAATATAGAATCAAACGCCTTAATGGCATCCAGGAATAGCAGCGCACATGCCTCCGTGCTTGTTTCAGTTTGGTTTATAACCTGTTGCAGTCTGCGTAAATTCATGGCCATGTTCCGGCTCGGTATGAAGCCACACTGATCCATGTGCACGATTTCCCCTATGATTCTGGCCAACCTATTTGCTAGTATCGTTGTCAATATTTTCACATCGTAGTTAAGCATGGCTATTGGGCGGTAAGAGTCACATTTGTCTACGGGTTTGTTAGGCTTAATAATCGGGATCAGAAGGGTCTCTCTCATGTGCTTCTTCAAAAACCTCATGTAATAGGGGTGTTACGGAGGTCTCGTAAGCTTTATAGAACTTGGTGGGTAGCCCATCGTTCCCAGGGGCCTTGCAGGTGTCCAGCGATCTATTCGCTTCCGTTATATCTTCAGCTGTAATGTCGGTGTCTAGGGCCTCAGTCTGTTCAGGGGTTAGTCTGGGGAGGCCTATCTCTTCCAAGGTATCTGTGATTTGTTCTCGGGGAACCTGGTCCTTGTGGGAGTATAGGTGCTCATAAAAGTACTTGAAGGTGTCGTTTATGCCCTGTTGTGTTTGGAATTTATTGCCTTCTGTGTCCTGTATCATGGTAAATGTATGGCTGGGGTGTTTTTTCTAGCATAGCCAGGTCAGCATTCTACTCGGCCTGTCTGCTTCTGAGTGCGCTCTATTAGACTTAGTGGTGTGGTCGAATTTAGCTGGTCTATCCCATGCCGATTAGCATTTAACTCTGAGTGCTTTGAGGTTGTCCTCTCTCCGGTGGGTGTTCACTGGGGTGGCCTCAGGTTGCTGAATCTCTTGTTCCCGCTGATCTAATTCGCCCCGCAGCTGTTTTCTAATGCCTCCTGCTTTCGTTATGATTTCCCCCCTTGTTACTACTTTTAGGGCATCCCACATCGTGCTCAGGTGGTCGACACTTCCAGTGTTTACCTCTATAAAGTTATCTATGAAGTCATGCAGCTCCTCTTTGAATGCTAGGTCCCCCAGGGCGTCTATCAGCATTCTCCACATAGGAATAGGGGGTTTAGGGCCGGCGTGGTTCCATTCTACCAGAAGTGGCGAGTGGTCTGAGATGGTTCTCCCCAGGTGTTGTACCCCGTCTATTTGTGACCGGTGTTCTTTGCTTATGAAAACATTATCTAATCTCGTATGAAGATCATGTGGAGAGGAGAAGTACGAGTATCCCCGAGTGTCGGGGTGCTGCTCTCTCCATGTGTCAGCAAGGTCTAGTCTGTCTATTAATAGGGTCAGGGCTGCCGTTGCTGCCGATGGACCTTTCGGGTGGGGCCGGGACCTGTCAAGTTTCAGATCATGTACGCAATTGAAGTCCCCCCCCCAGAAAAAGATGCCATGCCTGTATGGTGCGATTTTGGCATACATTGAGTTCAGGTGTTTTGGAATGCTAGTGTTAGGAAGGTAGGAATTCACTATACATACCTCTTCATGTTCTAGTCGGCCCCACATTATCGCAAATCTGCCCTCCGGGTCTATCACGGACTTAATTAAATGGAATGGGAGCTGGGGGTGAATCCAGGTGTATACTCCTCTGGCGTATTTGGAGTAGGTGGTTCCAATTCCTTGCCCTCCCCAATGTTCGCCTAATTTGGCCATAGAATCTGCCGTGCAATGCGTCTCTTGTAATAGTGCTATTTGCACTCCCTTTCTGTTCAAGTAGGACTTGATTCTGTTCCGGCGTAGGTAAGTTCCCAAGCCCTTCACATTCCAAGTCATTATTTTTATTTTAGTTGCCATGGTGGATTCGTGGGATTTTTGCGGCTTCAGTCTGGCAACTATCAACTTCTTCTGGTCGCTCACCCAGTTTCGGCTTCCTCCCCGTTTGTCCCTCCCCTCCACCCCCGCACCATCCGCAACACCTGTTGGAGACGTTTTAACTTGAGTAACTCCCATTGTATTGAATGGGGAAAACACCAAAACAACTTGAACTGCCCCTAGCAGTTGCTTTCAACTTGCAGCGCTCAGGGGGTCCCGAGCCTGCCAGGCCACTCCTGGCCTTCCGGATCGGGTAGTGTGTAGGCGAACTGCCTGCAGTTTCCGGTGGAGTGGGTCGCCTTTCTTTCTCACGTGTGGTCCTCTGAGCTCTTGTCCGATCTAGCTTACTTCACAGTAGGATTCAATTGTGGTATCATTATCTGCTTTCTATATTCGTGTGGGGAAATCCTGTTACTCTTCTTGCCATGGCGGGTGTGTGGTCAACCCATGCCTGACCTTGATGGTTCTTCTTTGTCGTCTGCCAGGGTATTATGTTCAAGCCACATGTTTGCTGCGGCTCGGGTCTCCAGAAATATCGCTTTTCCTTTATACAGGATCTTGAGGCGTGACGGGTAGAGTAACTTGTATTTTAAGTTGTTTTCATAATCTTGCTTTTATTGGGATGAAGGAGTTCCTTGCTCGTTGCACTGTAGGGGTATAGTCTGGGTACATGACTATTGTAGAGTCTTTTCTCCTGATCTCTCCACCTTCTCTAGAGTACTGCAATATAGTTTCCCGGTCTCGGAAATTTAGAATTTTGGCTATGATTGGGCGTGGGTGTAATCCAGGCGGGGGGCGTTTCTGCAGAGATCTGTGGGCTCTTTCCACAGAGAACCCCTGGGAGAGTTTTCCTGGTCCTATTTCTTGTTGTAGCAGTGCTTCGATAAATTTTTTCGGGTCTGGACCCTCCATGTCCTCAGGAACCCCCAGTATTCGAATGTTATTTCGGCGGGCTCGACCCTCGGCATCCTCGGAGCGCGCCTCCAGTCTTGCCACTTTTTGTTCCAGGTCTTGGACTTTTATCTTTAGATCTTGGGTACTCTCTACGTTGTCTTGCAGGGTAGTTTCTGTCGCCGTCACCCTTTCTGTTAGGTTGCGGGCATCCTGACGCATGAGTTGCATGTCCGATTTCACCTCCTCTATATTTCCTTCAATAGATGTGCGCAGGGCCGCTATTGCTTGTAAGACTTGCGTGTGCTTGAGGTCCTTTTCTTGTTGGGGTGGCTCTTCCAAGGTTTCCCGGTCTTGTTGTGATTGTATTTGGGGTCTGACTATCGTGAAGGAATCCATCGTAACCAATTTTGGTTTGCTTTAGGAGGAGACATCACCTTCTTCCGGTCCCACAGTTTCCTATGCCAGGTCCGGTTCCACAAGTTATGCAGGCCTTAGTTGTGGCCCCTTGTTTGTGCTACAGTTCTTACATCACATATAAGAACTGTAGCACAAACAAGGGGCCACAACTAAGGCCTGCATAACTTGTGGAACCGGACCTGGCATAGGAAACTGTGGGACCGGAAGAAGGTGATGTCTCCTCCTAAAGCAAACCAAAATTGTGTCTCACTAGCCAGGATCCCCTATTAGACCGATGTGTGGCAGCTTAGGTTTGGCGTAACCCACTCGACCTTTCTTCCCTTGTTTTCAGGTTAGTTGATTGGGGTGTAACCTAGGCTACTTCTTTTGTTAGTTCTGGCCGGACCCAGCATCCAGCGTTTCACCAGCCTCAAGAATCTTGCCCTACCATTGATTCCATTTCCGGCAGTGAGTGTCCTTGAGACCAATTATCAGTTAATATGTTGCTGCTCTCTTTGCCTGTGAGTGTGCCCTTTTGCTGTTTATTGACGACGTTCAAAGATGGCATTCTCCTATGAGTGTGTTTGGGCCTTGTAAATATATCCGAGCAGGTTCCCACTCCCCGTCTGCGTTAGCGCTGGGCTTCGGGTGGATTGGTAGTCCCCAGTCGCTTTTGATTCGGGCACCCTGGGGTTCTCTGCCCGCTCCGGAGCCCTTCTGGTGACTCAGTTGGTGCGGTTACAGTTGCTTCCACGGTTCGCTCCCTCTTCGTTTGAGGGCCGCCCTACTACATATGGGCCTCTTGTTCCTTTCGGGCTTGCCAATTGTCCATGTCCTTGGGCAGAGGGTATTGGGTCCGTGGGCCCAGTTGGCCTCTCGCACTTGCTGGTTGGCCGTGTGGGGTGGGGTCCACCACACACCAGTGCCCCAAATATGAGTGATGTGGGGGGGTCCTCGGCTCTTTTCCGCCTCACTTACTGTATTATATGTTAGCCCTCTGCCCCCGCAGTACCGACGAGCCTCCCGTCAGCTCCTTTCGACTGGGTAGCCTCCTCTGGCTCCGTCCTCATGCCCTCCTCTATTGCACCACAGGCCTGCCTCCTCGTCTCCTGTTCCGCGCTTGGCAGCGGCTAGTTCTCCTGGTGTCCAGTATCCATGAGTCAGGTCCGCCCCGGAGTGCCTTCCAGCGCTGGTATCTCTGGGCTCGGATTTCAGTCTCTGCGGCTTCTCTGCGCGTCAGTAGAAGCTGGGGTGCAGCCGGGGGATGAGTGGCCCCCCTTGTTGGCCTTGGTGTGGGAAAGAGCCCTTTGTTGCCTCGCTCTGCAGGGTGACTTGGGTCCGCGATAGCTGCGTTCTTATTCCATGGCGGGGGCCGCCATCTTGTGGGTCACACGGGTTCAGCTTTAAGCTTTGCATTTTTGGCCTTCCCTGCTCCGATTCGCTCCAGGAACAGGGTTGAGTATTGGTAATCAGTTCCCCTTCAGTATTGTTCGATTTTTTCTTTTGGCAGACCAGTTATAGCGATATTAGCATTCTTTAAAAGGACCTCGGATCGGAGCTCCATGGGAGACTGTCCTCACAGCATGCGTGCTGGCAACACCCCCTCCTGAGATGGATGTCTAAAGCAACGTTCCTATATGAAGACAATTACATAAAGACATTAGACATGATGAACAATTATTGGCAACTAGTTGAAGGCATACTGTACATACCCAATGGTCCTGACAAAGGAGAAACAAAGACTATCACCCTGAAGGAACTACCATGTCCATGGACAACAGTGAAGGAGACAGGAGGAGAGCCACGCTTTTGGGAAAGACCACACATACTAGTGTATGGCCAAGTGTACACAAAGGATGGATGGAGTGGTGAGAAGCAAAGCACTGACACTAGAACAGTCACCAGTGAACAAGGTAAAGGAATAGAACTACAAGTGCCTGAAAGAATGGGTCGCAGCACCAAGCCACTGACATGGGTTGGAAATTAAGCTGGTCCGATGCCAATAATAACCCTGAAGACACCAGCAATATGTTACCAGAACAATGGTGAAGCTGAAGGGGGCAAAAATGTGGAATGCAAAAGCCTTGAACAACACGCAGCTATGAAGGTAGGGACAGCAGTACTGATGGATCACTACTGGGCTTGCAGATCTAAAGCATACAAGAAGCTGCCACCCGAATGTAGAGAAATTTGCTCACTTGGACACATCAACATGCCTTCGTTGGTCATACCAAAGAAGGATGTGAAGCTCGATTAGTTCCCGAAGATGGACATTAACAAAAGAAAGAAGAGGTCGATCGAAGTGGTACCAACAGCCAAGACAGAAAAGGCAAAGAAGCCAGCTGAATTGAGCAGAGTAAAGAGAGGAGGAAATTACTTCCCAGAAGCATCAGAGAAAGCACAAGATGAAATTCCAGCAGAACACAGACTGTTTAGCAGGACACAAATGTTCTTTGCATCAATAATACCTTCTGTACAGACATATACAAATGTGAAGAGGTTACAGATCATCCGATGAGAGCTGATGGCAATGAGTAATTCCACAGTGAATGGGTTCAATGCAATAAAAGAAGAGCTCAGAGCAATAAGGTTGGTGGTGCTCCACAATAGATATGTTCTGGACCTTCTCACAGCCATGGAAGGAAAGGTTTGCACAAAGATAGGGAATTCCTGTTGCACATTCATACCTGCCAACGACAAAGATAACGGAACACTATCAGATGCAGTGGCGCAGCTGGCGCGGATGCATGCCAAAATGGAAGAGCAAGCAAGAGGGAATGGAAAAGACCAGATAGCATATATATGGTCATTGATGCCATCATGGCTGTCCAATGAACTAAAAGTGATAAAGGGCGCATCAATACAGGCAGCGTTGTCAATGTGTGGCATCAAGATCTTCATGGCATGGTGCAAGAAAACAGCGGAGGAAGCTATCGGGTTGAAGGTTCTGATGCATGTGAATATAGCAGGCGCAAAGGACGAGATTGTGGCAGAAAGGAACAAGATAAGAGAAAAATTGCACAATGTGAACTAGTCCCATTTGGAGAATGAATGAAGCTGGATAACCCATTTGATGCAAAATACTATGAAGGGAAGTGGGTATGGTGCAGCCCTGAAGGAGTGTGCTGTTAACTGGTCATTTGATGATCACACAAACTACCATGGGCACCTCGGAGGAATAACAAAGATATGGCTGCCAATAGCAAATGGACTGTCATAGAAGGATGTGGTTGACAGGTCAACCAGAGGGGGGACTGAAGAGGGACGGGTAAGCCTGACACCCACCCCCGCCCCCTGCTAAATTCATGACAGGGAAGAAGGCCAGAAAGCACTTCAATCACCCATTCTATTTCGGACGAATTCCCAACGGACCCATGATGGATAAGCATGTCGAGAGGTATCCCCTCAGCCAGCCATACCGACCAAAGGACATACAGATCTATCCATGCGTGGATGAAGAGTCATGGGCCATGATTAAATGTATGGACAGCTTGTACTGAGCACCATGAAGCCATGTTGTTGACATCGTTAGAGACACCACGACATAGCTGTGTTAGACATGAAGCATACGTGCCATCCACACTTTGGGACAAAAAAACGCACTCTAATACTTGAAAAACACGAGCGTACAGTTCTATAGAGGACAGATACATATACATACTGTCATTGCTTTATTATTTTGCCATTAGTCAAACATAGCAAAGCAGAAACCGCAAGACAAGAGATCCTGAGCAAAGCTTTCAGAAGCTTACATGCAAATAACTCAATGGAACTGTGGGGTCACCTACAGATCCTGACAGAGCCAAGTGTAACTAAGCTATGGAAATGTAGCATGGCACGCACACTGTAGAAACCGCATTATTAGGTTTAGAAAATGTACAGAAGACCTCTGGCTTTTGAGCAAGAGATGAGCTGAGCTGATTCAGGCTGGACAGAGAGCACGACGTGTGGGACAGAACCCGCAGCCAAGGCCAAGAGATACGGATGACATTCCAATCCCCAGATGACAAAGGGACTAGCTGCAGAAAATACTAATATATCCTCATAATTCAGAGCTGCACAGTTCAAATTCATGGTCTCTGAACAAGTGACGTGGCTGAAGCAGACAACGGACGGCGATTGGTGGTGGGAAAGGAGAGCTGGTCTCAGGCTACCAGAGACAAGTATGCAACAATATGCAACAAGTGTTGCGCCAGTCAGCAGAGCACTCCCATAAGCAAAGGTGGTTTACACAGTTACAATGCAGACACAATCTTTATTATTACCTTGAAGAGGTACACAGTGAGCTGAGAATCTTTGCAGATCCCAAACCTGGGGACATCAGCTCTAGCAAATCACAGGTTAGTACCCTAGGGGTGGGTAGCAATGGGCAAGAACCAATGATGAGACCATTACTCTGCAAGAATATAGAAGATAAATGTCATGGGGATGGGACAGGCCAGCCACCCAACATGCGAGGGCCAGTAGAATATATATCTCTAATGTCCTATATAGGTAGTAGGATACTCAATACCCAATACCTTGGCCTGATAGGTTTTCTGGCGAAGGGCCCAAGTTGTGAAGTAGTGCTGACGGTATTTGGAAGTAAAACCGGCCTGCGAG
Organism: Ambystoma mexicanum; assembly: GCF_040938575.1. Taxonomy (NCBI): domain Eukaryota; kingdom Metazoa; phylum Chordata; class Amphibia; order Caudata; family Ambystomatidae; genus Ambystoma; species Ambystoma mexicanum. The sequence continues at coordinate 1,575,047,568 of NC_090932.1, forward strand.
CTGAGGAAGAGTGAGATGTGCATGGATATTTTCTGTTCCTGTGCTGATCCCTGTTGGTTTTGCCTGTAATAAACCACAGTTTGAATTTGACATTGACCAAGTCCTCCGTGTATCCTGGGGGAGGGAGTTGGGCCCTCCAAGTCCACAGACTTCCAGTGTCCCTCTGGCATACCTCGCGGTCCATCCCAAATATTAGTGGTTGTGTAGGCATTCTCTCGTGGATTGAGGCAAGCCCCTGTTCACATTCTGATGCTCTCAGAGCAGTAAGGTGTTTTGGTCCGGAAAGATTTCCCAATATGGGGCATGTGTGAGGTCCTGCGGTCTGACAACGGCCCTCACTTCGCCAATGAGATGTTCAAGCACATATCTACGTTGCTGAGTATTCAACATACATTCTCTTGTGATTATCACCCGCAAGCAAATGGCGTTTGTGAACGCCTGATTGACCTTTTTAAGGAGGCAATAGCTAAAACAAAACAGAGCACAAAGAGAAACTGGCTCCATTGCCTGCCACTTGCGCTCTTTGCATTGCACAATAAGCCCGGAACCGACCACCATTTAATGCCCCATGAGGTGGTGACAGGACGGTGCTTGAAACTCCCACTGACTCCTCCTACTAGAGCACTGAAAGACAGTGAGAATAGTGCAGATGTGTTAGGCCAGGAAATGTACGACTACATTACTTCCTTGATTGATAGTGCCGCTTTTATCTCTCGCCAGATACAACGACAGTGGGGAGGCCAAGTAGACAACGCAGAAAGCAACAGTGGCAAAGAACCAAAAGACATGTTAGCAGTGGGGATACAGTGTTGCTGAGGAACTTCATCCTATGGTGGGACGCACCAAGAATCGCTGGTCCCTACACTGTGGAGAAAGAGGCAGACAAGGCAGTAAACCTCGAGGGAAAGCCTGTGGGGAACCATCTCTCGGACGTCAAGCCCTATCAGGCAACGGCCTCACCTGGCAATGAGTTCAACAGGGCCAACGATCGGCAGCAAGCGGAGCAAAACAATGATTCTGAACTTACACTGCTGAGTGGAGGACACCCAATGGTTACTCGCTCCAGGGCAGCAGAGCTAGGGAACGGACTGCCTACATACATAGAGTAAGGATACACAGTCTGTTATTTTATTCTCTATACATACATTTGAGAAAGCTGACTGTGATAATTGATGATTGCTTATGTTACCCGCTGACTACCACCCTGATACTTTTTTGAATCAATTTGTCCACAATGTGAGAAGACCCAGCAGATTTTGGGCCAGTTCGCCCAGAGTATACTCTCCTTTATAGAATATTCGGCCAGAGTGTACCCATAACTCGGACAAGGAAATACTTCTGTTCTTTCCATACTGAGGGAACGTGGAACTAGAAACCTGTGGGAGCAGTTGTTCATATTCACCATCAATGACTATATGGTTCAGGGGGCTTAAAGATTAACTTGATACTAACACAGTAATGCTCATTTCTGTGCATTTCACGCAGGCAACTATATCTTCAAGCTGCACCAGGATCACACAGCACATGTAAAGATGGGTGAAATAATAAAAAATGTGATTATATTGTTGTGTCTCTGTATTCCAAGTGGAGTATTTGCTGGAGAATTTCGCTTGTTGCTAGCGCTAACACTGTATCCTCTTCAAACATTACCCTGACCCCAGCAGGTGGAACAACCATGTTAGGTGGACAGGAGAGCACTGTAAACATGGTAAGAAGAGGTAAGCGCAGTGTTGACACAGACATGAAGGGTAGATTTCTATCTCACCGACACTGCTCAAGTGTTTAATAACATGTGGTACAAGCACATGACAAAAGTAGGTAAGGAAACAACCAGAGAGAGCCGTTATGTCTGCTCATTAATCCTCTAAACCACGAGTGCCTCCAGGATGTTTATAGCAACTGAAATACCAGCAGCAAGAGCTCAATGCCTGATGTACCTGTTGATGATAACAACTAGAGGAAGATTTCAGGGGAAACCAGCAACATTGAGATGGATATCTCAAGCAATGTTCCCGTATGACGATCGTTACATCAAGACTTTCAACATGATGAACAATTATTGGCAGTTAGAAAAAGTGATACAACATATAACTGATGGGCCACAGAAAAGCGAAAGAAAGACTATAACGTTAAAAGAATTGCCCTGCCATTGGACAGGGGTAAAAGAGAGAGGAGGAGAACCAGGGTGCTGGGAAAGAGCACAGATTATTGTGTATGGTCAAGTGTACACAAAGGATGGATGGAAGGAAGGATGGAGTGGTGAGGAGCAAGGCACTGACCCTAGCACAATCACCAGTGAATAAGGTACAAAAAGAAAATGACAAATACCTGAAGGAGTGGGATGCGAGTGCAAAATTGCTCACTTGGGCAGAGAATGAAGGTGGACCAATGCCTATAATACCCCTGAAAATGCCAGCTCTCTGTTACCAAAATGACAGTGAGGTGGAAGTTGGGGAATATACAGGGTCCCGGAGCATAGAAAAGCATGCTGCGATCAAGACAGGCACTGCAGTACTGATGGATCATCACTGGGCATGCAGCTCAAAAGCGTATGAGAAGCTGCACACCCAGCTGGGGAGGTGTTTGCTCATTGTTACATATCAATATTCCATCATTGGCCGTGCCACAGAAGGATGTAAAGCTTGATGTCTTCCCGAAGATGGACACTAACAAAAGGAAGAAAAGGTCTGTGGAGGAAGAACGAAACAGGCAAAGGGCAAAGGGTGGTGAAAATAAGTAGAGTAAAGAGAGGCAAGTATTTCTCCCTGAAATCAGAAGCAGCTCTGGATGAGGTGCCAGCAGAAGACAGACTGTTTAGCAGAACGCAAACGTTCTTCGCATCAGTTGTTTCAACTGTACAGACATATACAAATTCAAAGTGGCTGCAGATTACCCGGTTGAAGCTGATGATGATAAACTCCACAGTGAATGGGTTCAACACAATAAAGGAAGAACTCTGAGCAGTAAGGTTGATGGCGCACCAGAATAGGTATGTTTTGGATCTACGAACAGCAATGGAAGGATGTGTTTGCACAACAATTGGTAGTTCCTGTTGTACATTCACACCTGCCAACAACAAAGATAATGGCACACTGACAGAAGCAGGAACCCAGCTATCTCAGATGCATGCAAAAATGGAGGAAGAAGCAAAGAGGACATGAAAGGACCAGAGCTGGATATATATTTATATTATATTTATATATTTAAAATTGATAAAGCACCACTAAGGCCCAAAAGGGCACCTAGGCGCTGAACGAAGGAAGGGGTGCGGGGCAAGCTGAAAGAATTTATATGCCGAATGCTCTAGCAAAGAGGGAGAAAAAGATTAAACAGATGCGTCTTCAGGGCTCTCCTGAAAGGAAAATAGTCAGCCACAATTCTTATGTTGAGCGGGAGGGTATTCCATAGACTGTGCGCCAGCAATGAAAAAGAACGGCCACCCAGGCGTTTCTGACAGAATTTGGGAATCCAGAGAAGCTGATGAGAATCCGAGCGTAAATGTTTCACTGGGCAGTATTTTTGCAATTTGTTTTTCAAAAAGTGAGGACCCAAATTGTGGACAGCTCGGTGGCCAACACACAAGATCTTAAACTCAATACGAGCCGCCACCGGAAGCCAGTGCAGATGACGCAGCAAGGTCAAGGAGGGGGTCAATCGGGGAGCCCCTAGCGCCAATCGAGCTGCAGCGTTTGAAGAACTTGCATTCGCTGAATCTGGTACTTAGGTTGTCCCTGATAGATGCCATTGCAATACTCCAGCGAGCAAATTATGGTGCAAGTCACATGGGTTGTCTGGTTTTCAGCGGGAAACGGGGAACATTTTCCTTAAAGCCTTCAGTCTACCAAACTGAGCACTGCAAATCCCAGAAATCTGGGCTTCTCGTGACCCATTAGGTAGGAGTTTAACTCCACGGTTTTTTATGGAGGCACAGGGGGATGGACAAAGACCAAGTGACTCCGGCCAATATTGAGAGTTCCAAAGATGGTCTCTCTCCTGAGGTCCGACCACCAGAACCTCTTTCTTACTGCCATTTAGTTGCAGCCAATCGACTGCCATCCAACTTCCCACTTTCTCTAAGCAGTGTCGCAGCCTCTCAGGAGGAGCAGCCTGCAAGGAGTCTAGCCAAATTTTAAGCTAGGTATCATCAGCATAGGAGTAAAAAAAGAACTCTGCATGCAGTGCTAAGGTCAGCCAAGAGCCGAACATATACATTAAAAAGAAGAGGGGAATGGGCTGAACCTTGCAGAACTCCACAAAGTAATTCCACCCAGAAGGAGTGGCAGTTCTGGAAAGAGACCGTTTGGGAACGACCTGTCAGGAAGGAACGAAACCATGCAAGAGTAGGGTCAGTTATGGTTGCTTGCTCAAGCCTAGTCAGCAGGATCTCATGGTCCACGGTATTAAAAGCCGCAGAGAGATCCAGGAGAATAAGGACTCTGGCCTCTCTGTGGTCCTGAAGCAATGCATGGTCATCAAGTAAGGAGATCATCACAGACTCAGTCCCCATCTTGGGACGAAATCCTGATTGAAATTGATGCAGGAAATAATTTTCTTCCAAGAACAAGGAGACCTGGGGAGTAATTACTGCCTCCATCACCTTCATCATCGCGGGAAGCAGGGAAATAGGTTTATAATTTGCCGGCACTTTGGAATCCAAGTTAGTTTTCTACAGAAGGGACAGGACCACCGCGTGTTTCAGATCAGGCCGAACCACACCCATTGAGAAGGAATACTGGGCTGCTTCGGTCAACATGCCAATAACTCGATTAGGCAGCGTTTTCAGAATGTGCAAGGGGACAACATTGAGCGGAGAGGCAGATTTCAGGCTCAGAAGGGCCTTTCTGATAACTTCATCCGTTATAGGGAGAAGTTCAAAATTATTTATCACAGATGTAGGGGTAGAGTCAGTATGGTCCTGAATCATAGCATACATATGGTCATGGATGCCATCATGGCTATCAGACTGACTGAAGGTAATTACAGGAGCACTGATATTGGCACTAGTGACACTATGCGTGGTGAAGATCTGTATCGCACAGTACAAGAAGACAGCAGAGAAAACTATCGGAATGAAGGTCCTGATGGATGTGAACATAGGAGGAGCAAAGGACAAAATAGTGGAGGAAAGAGATAAGCTGAGAGAGAGAATAGCAAAATGTCCGCACTTCCCACTTGAGGCAATTAAAATAGACAATCCATTCGATGCGAATTACTAAGAAGGGAAATGGGTATGGTGCAACCCGGTAGGAGTGTGCACTTATATGGAGTGGACTTTTAATGATCATGTCAATTAATAATGACACCTCAGAGGAATTACGAATATTTGGCGACCAAGAGCTACAGGCTTAACATAAAAGGATGTGGTTGACAGGTCGACCAGAGGGGGGACTGAAGAGAGGATTCCGAAGATGTCCCTACTCACCCCCAGATTCATGTTGTGACGAAAGGCCAGAAACATTTGAGGCCACCCATCTTAATTTGGATGAGTCCCGAGTGCACCAATGACAGACAAGTACACTGAAAGATATCCTCTCAGATCAAATGCAACGCAATGCAAATCTTCCCAGGTATAGGAGAGGAACCAGAGATCATGGACAGAGACACCTATATGGACAGCCTCGACTAAACACTGAGAAGCCACAGTGCTGACGTCATTAGTGACACCAGGACATTGCAGCGTTAAACATGAAGCATACTCGTAGTCCTGCACTGCATCACACAAACACACACTCGTATACACGAAGAACATGCATGCACAGTCCTATAGCCAGAGGACAGATACATATTCATACTGTCAATACTTTTATTATTTTCTCATTAGCCAAATGCAGTAATGCAGAACGCCAAGGCACAAGATATCGTAAGGAAGCTTGCAGATGCTTAACGCAAATAACCCTATGGGACTACAGGGATATACAGAACCTGATAGGGCCAATTGTGACTAACATTTAGAGAACCTAGCATAACATGGACAGTGTAGAAATGGCATTACAAAGTTTAGGAAAATTACAGCAGGCCTCAAGCCACTGAGCATGAGACGAGCAAATCTGATTCAGGCTGCACAGGGCATTAAGCAGACTCACAGCCAAGATCAGAGATACGTGGACACATTCCAGTCTCAGATGACAAGGGGACCAGCTGCAGATAAACAGAATAAATCCTCCTAATTGTAAGCTGAAGAGCTCAATTTCGTGGTCCCTAAACACGTGGTACAGCCAAATGAGATAATGGACAGTCATCTGTGGTGGGAAAGGGGAGCAAATCCTAGCAAATCCAGACACAGACTGTAACAAGTGTTGCAATGTGAGGAGCACATTTTCATAGGCAAAGGTGGTACACACAAGTTACAATACAGACAGAATCATTCACATCTCCTTCAGGAGATGCACAGTGAGCTGAGAACTCGATCGAGTCCCAGGCCTGGGGAGATCAGCTCTAACCAACCACAGTCTAGAAACCCAGGGGTGGATGGCAAGGGGCAAGAGCCAATGGTAAACCCACTACTCTGCAACAATGTAATGGATAGTTTCTTGGGGATTGGACAGACCAGCCACCTGACATGCAATGACCAGTAGTATAACATCTATAGCGTCCCCTATAGGTAGTTATACTCTCAATACCCAATCCCTCATGCTGATAGGGGAAGGGCCAAAGTAATGATGCCAGAGTCACACAAAACTGGCCTGCATGCTATGGAAAGCTGAGATGTACCAGATAATTTTTCGTTTTTCTTGTATTGATCCCTATTGGTTTCATTTGCAATAAACTGCAGTATTACGTGCTGTTGGCTGGTGTCCGGTCATTTGGTCGAAAATAAATGGTCGAATGACCATTTGATCGAATCAAAATGGTTGGAAAAAAAAGGTCACATTTATTTATTTATTTATATATTTTTTTTTGTTTCGATTGCTTAAAAATATTTTTTAATAAAGAAAAAGGGGGTTTGGGGGGGAACCCCATCATAAAATAGAAAAAAATAAAAAAATAAAAAATTCGACCTTTTTTTTTGACCATTTTACTTCGATCAAATGGTCATTCGACCATTTGGTTTTCGACCAAATGACTGGTAACCCCGTTGGCTGAGTCCTCTGTTTGTTGGGCCCTCAAAGTCGTGGGACCCCCAGCCATACTCTGGTATACCTGGGAGTCCCTGCCAACAGAGGTGATTGTCTTCACAATATTCAATTGAGCCAATAGAGCAACTACCATGGTTTGAAAATGAAAAAGCCCACTGCAGGAAACCTGGTGCCTCAGTGACATGGAACCAAATGGCCACCACGCGTAGAATGTTGGCCTAACACGGGGCTAGTCTGTGCCATATTAAAAACATGCCCCTAGCTAGCGAGATGACCAACTGTGAGGATAACAAAGGACGAAGGACAGGAAGTCACCAGCCCAGCCCAGAATTCTTCTCTTATCCCCAGGCAAGTACTTTGATTCAAGGCCCTATTTTTATTGCCCACATCCAAAATTTGAGTTGTTCAATCTTTAGAAGTGTAATTTTCACATTTGGTGGTTTTTAAAATGCAAGAGTAATCTATGGCTCAGAGTAATCTCAATCCCTCCAAGCTACGGTCTTCTGAAAAGGTCCATTTGTAGATATAGTGGCATTTAGGGCTAATTATTCATAGAATCCATCATCCTGTGCTTCCAGGCACTGCTATTTTTCTTTTTGCTGTTCTTTGGATTACCCCATGATCTTCACTTGAAGAGGCAGAGCCTGACCTTCAGCGCTTCTGCCACATGTGGTTCCAGGGGATCCCTCTTCACCTTCATACAATTCAGAATAGCCTTGTGGGCCTCCTGGAAGAGCTCTGTGCCCAGTGCAGTCTCAACGCGTAAACGCCAGGCATCCAGCTTCGGGCGGTCCTTGAAGATATCCACCCCGGCTCCAACAGGCTGTGTGGAAAACAAAATGATTTGTTAATTCTGATTAAAGCTTGTAATTAATTGTGTTGGGGCTGTATAAAATGTGAATGAAGAATATGGATTAATTTAAAATCTCCCCCCCCCTCGATTGTATTGTAGATCAATCAATATGAACATGGAGTGATGCATGTCATGCTATCCTCTCCAATGTAGTTTTATATAGGCTGCCAAAATGTTCTAGATTTGGCAAAAAATGCCTTTACACAGTGTAGCAACCCTTCTACCTTCGTAGAAGGCCTATGATTGATCGCGGATTGAATTTTACACACATTGCCAAAATTCCCACTTGCCTCTCAGCTATGATATGATATGATAGATGATATGATATGGCAGTTGTAACGCGCCTATACACAAGTGTTTCAAGGCGCGACGAGGCGGGGGGGAACAAAGGGAGACAGACAACGATCCTACTAGGCCAGGTGTCATTCAGATCGCGCAAGTGCAAGGGTAGGGGGACTGGGAAAAGTGCAGGGGAAGGGGAGAGGGGAAGTGCAGTACATGGTTAGTAGAACACAAGATAAATAATAGGGCCAACTACTGGCAACTGCAAGAAAAGTGCGGTACATGGTTAATAGAATACAATATAAATAATAGGGCCAGCTGGTGGCAAGTGCAAAGGTAAGTGCCGGGAGAAGGGGCTGTAGGATACAGAGACAGTCCCGTAGTGCATGTAGGTAGTGCAAGGAAGAGTGGCTGGGCCAGGACATGAGATCGGTGAGTGGCCCAGTTGCAGATTCAGTGCAGGTTCAGTGATTTTAGCAGGGGAGAGAGGGAGAGAAAGCGGAGGCAAAGAGGAAGGTTTTGAGGTGCTTTCGGAACCGGAGATGGTTCTCCTCAAGTTTCAGGGAGGCAGGAAGGATGTTCCAGAGGGAGGCCCCTGCTGCGGCGAGAGATCTACCCCCAGCTCGTTGCTTGGAGAAGCGGCTGACCCTGAGGTAGTTGGAGGTGGATGAGCGAAGGGCTCGAGAAGGAAGATATTTAGGAAGAGAGAGTTGCAGGTATTTTGGCCCAAGGCCCCAGAAGGCCTTGTGGACAATGCAGAGGGTTTTGAACTTAATCCTTGCAGCCACTGGGAGGCAGTGTAGTGATTTCAGTCCTGGAGAGATACAATCCCTGGGCTTGAGGCCAAGGACAAGTCTCGCAGTCCTGTTCTGGATGAGTTGCAGAGGGCGGAGAGTGGAGGCAGGCAGATTAAGATAGAGGCTGTTACAGTAGTCCAGCTTCGAGAGAACCAGGGCTCGGGAGACAGTGAGCTTCTGGGGGAAGGAGAGAAAAGGAAGGATACCTCTGAGGAGGTGTAGCTGGTAGTCGAAGATGACCCTGAGGTTTTTTGCCGTGCAGGTAGGAGCAGAAAGAGGGCCAAGGGAGGCCAGCCAGAGAGCTGCATGGAAGGAGGGAGTGGGTGTGCCGATAAGTAGAATCTCAGTCTTACTGGCATTAAGGCAGAGGTCGTTGGCGGCACACCATTCCTGGATAGCAGAAAGACAGTCAGAGATGAGGGAAGTGGAAGAGAAGGCCGAGGGTAGCCTGAAAATGAGCTGGGCATCATCCGCGTAGCACTGAAAGTTGGGACAGAGAGTGGCGATGCAGTGAGCAAGAAGTGCCAGGTACTGGTTGAACAGCCAAGGGGAGAGGTTAGATCCCTGGGGGACACCACAGGTAGAGAAAAAGATGTCAGAGAGGAAGGAACCCAGTTGGGCCTGGGAGGGTCGATTGGAGAGGAAAGAGGACAGCCACGCCAGAGCTTGACCAGTGATACCCAGGTTATCACGGAGACGGTTGAGCAGGATGGTGTGGTTAACAGTGTCAAAGGCAGAAGAGAGGTCGAGCAAGATGAGAACACAAGGGGTGTTAGAGTCAAGGTTAGAGAGCAGGTCCTCACAGATGTTCTGGAGAGCAGTTTCCGTGCTTCTGGCAGCTCTGAAGCCAGACTGATGGTCATGAAGACTACCAACAGATTCAGCATGGAGATTAAGCTGGGAGATGGCCAGTTTCTCCAGGAGCTTGCCCAGGAAGGGAGTGATAGAGATTGGGCGATAGTTAGCTGGGCAGGAGGGGTCAGAGGAGGGTTTCTTAAGAAGGGGGTGCACAAGGGAGTGCTTGAGGGGGGATGGGAAGACTCCAGAGGTGAAGGAGTGATTGCAGAAGTCAGCCAAGCAGGCGCCAGGGAGTCGATGTGGTCATTGATAGTTTTGGAGGAACAGAGGTGGACCTGTTTTGACGAGACTTTCATAGATCGGACTTGTCTCGAAAACTCGTCAGCAGAAAAAAGGGGAAAGGCAGAGAAGGAGGGAGGAGGGGTGGCTGCCGAAAGGCCAGAGGGAGAGCAGGGAATAGGGGAGCGGAGGTGATAGGAGGAGAGTGAGGACAGGATGTCTTGAGTTTTTGAAATGAAGTGAGAGGCCAGTGCCGTGCAAAGGGCCTGGGAGGGGACAGGAGAGGTGGAGACTGCAGCAGGGTTGGTCAGCTCCTTGCAGATTTTAAAGAGTTCTGCCGAATTGTTAGATGCCGCAGAGATGCGGGCTTGGATAAGGGCTCTCTTCTTAGTGAGAACGGAGAGCCGGTATTGCCTTTGGAGTAGGCGGCAGGCCAGTTTGTCAGAGGATGAACATGAAGCACGCCATTTCCTCTCTGCCACCCTGCACTTGCGTTTAAGGGTGACGAGATCTGAGTCATAGCAAGAGTTACATTTGGCATTGGGCTTCATGCGGATTCTCATGACAGGGGCAAGCATATCAAGGGTATCAGATATAGCAGAGTGGAGAGAGCTGTGTCAGGGTGGGAGTCAGCCGGAGGGGGGGTGAGAAGGTGGTAGTGAAAGCCTCAACTGACATGCGCTTCATGGGTCGGATGACCGCGAATGTGGGTGGCAGTGATGAGGGTGGCTTTGCCTGTGGGGTAGGGAGGGTGAGGTGGGAGGATAGGAGAAAGTGATCACTCCAGGAGAGAGGAGTGGAGGGAGGGACAGAGAGGGGAAGGTCAGAAGAGATCAGAGCATCAAGAGTGTGCCCTGCAGAATGGGTTGGCCCAGACGGGAGAACAGAGAGTGAGAGAGAGTCGCAGAGGTCGCGAAAGAGTCTAGAGGGAGGACAGGAGGCATCAAGGTAGATATTGAAGTCTCCAAGAAAGAGGAGTTGAGTGGTTAAGGACAGGAGTGAGGAGGAGAGGTCAGCCCACTCAGAGAGGAAGCAGGAAATTTGACCAGGTTGCCGATAAATAGTAGCCACGGTAAGGGAATGGCTAGGAGAGAGAGAGAGTCGGCAGACAAGGCATTCAAAGGAGGAGTAGGTCTGCATAGGAGTGACAGTGGCAGGAATCCACTCAGGGAAGATAAGGGCCACACCCCCCCAGCACAGTTGGGCCTGGGCAAGGAGAGGATCTTGTAACCGTCAGGTAGGAGTGTGTCAAAGCTGGTGACAGAGGTGGCCATGAACCATGTCTCAGTGAGACCGAGGATGTCAAGGTCCAGTTCCTCCAGTTCATGGCAACTTTATTTCACCGCTTTAGGTTCTTTATCAGTAAAGGTAAATAGTTATTTGTTAAATAGTTATTTGTGTGCAGGAAGCAGCATCTGCAATGCAAATTATTGCTGCTCAGCTCAGAGTTGGATGATCTGCAGTGGAGATGCAACAGCCTGGTGACAGGACTGCTGCACATCCCAGGAAATTCAGTTTGGGGTGTGAGAGACAGGATTGCGAGTGCCTACCTTATACAAAGGTATTTATATTTCCACAAGATTAACCCCCGTCCCCCAGGGCATCAATTCATCATAATCCCAATGTCTTTATCACAATGTATTTCCCAAGTTAAACTATTTTATATCAATGATGCTGGAGTGTGAGATATAATCAAAGGCCCCATTCCACGGAACTGAAGGGCTCATGAGAAATGACCTGCCAGCATTCAGAAATCTGCATGCAACATTGCTCCTATTTAGGCAGACTATGTGGGTGTCTTTCTGCAAGGGAAATCCAGAGAAAGCGAGAAACAAAATGTAATCTGAGTGCAGATTGGAAAAGCACATCACTTTGAGGGCTGAGAAATAAATGCACAATTTTTCAATCCAACTGTCACCCATAAAACTGGACAATTCAGACCCGCCTTTCAGAAGAATAACGAACAGCAGATAACTAAAAGGGCGAATGGGGTAATGACTGAAAGAAACAGCCCTGCAATTTCAGCGTAAAAGCAAAGTGAACCCTGATCAGTAAAACACACTGTATGTCAAAGAATAAAGTCTGATGTTAGAAATTGCAATTCGTAACTTCCCTTCAGCCAAGGATAAATGAAGGGACAATGGGCAAACTTCTCAAAGACCTTCCCCTACTGAAAGCCTGGTTTGCATCCCAGCTGTTTACAACTGCAATAAAATGTGGCCTGCCTGAAAGGTGTTGTCCATGAAGGCTGGGCTATGTACAGAGACAAATGGCCCTGGCTGGTGCATGCCTGGAATGTAGAGGGGAGGTATGAAAACAGGGGCTACAATTAAGAGCATCTGAACTTTGAAAGAAATACAAGCAATAGGTGCCTGTCAAATCGGAATGATGGCCCCCTTCGGATAAGAAACATGCCTTGCGACATCACAGGGCCGGCTGGGCTGATTATCTACAGAGGAGTGGGATCTCTATGTACCAAATGCATCCCACCATTTATGATCTGTAGACACCCACTTCAAACAGCAAAACTTCAACGGCAAAGACTAATAAAAACTCTGATTAAAGGCTGGCCAGAGAGACCCATGTTCTGGAGGCAGGAGAGCTTCCATTTGCCCAACATCAAGATTAACTATTAATTTAAAAGAACTGTTATAACTCAGGCATTTTTCCCAGCAACCATAAGTTGTACTTTCTTGATATATGTTTCATTTTATTTAGATAATTTCCATGTGATTTTGGCGATATAAAATTCATCCACCTGCCACCCAGGGAACTGTAATGGCCATCTAAGAGGAGTTTCTGGCTGATCTGAAAATGGTCCAAATTTGAGAGTTGGCGAACGGGTGAAGGGTAAAATTAGGTATATGGATAATAAATTGCATGTTCCTCACGATTATGTTTTTTGTTAAAATGTCAGAAAACAAACAAATGGCCGAGCAACATTATGCAGATCTGGCTGTTTTACTAAATTCCCTCTGATTAGTTCAATCAGAAAACATATATGGTATGGCAGTACCTAGTAAATTACAAAGATTTTGATACATAACTAGTTTTTCGACAAAAATTTGACATGAGAACAAATGGGGATTACAAATGGGAATTGCCATATGTCTGCGCCAGACTCCTAAACAAATCCTTAGAGATGGGCTGGAGTTGGGAAGAGAGAGGAGGGTAACTGTCCAATCCTATTTGCAAGAGCTCTTGCAGGGTACTCACCAAGATAGTAAACTTGATGGTGTCATCGCTGCTATATAAAGTGGATGAACCATGAAAAAGAAGAGCTGCTGAAACTTAACATCCGACAGACGAAAGGAATCCCCAAAGGAGATTGATGAAATTGCATCTGGGTGGAGCTCTCTATTTCTGGAAGGCCTAAAAGCTGAATAGGTCCTATGGTGGAGTTCTGGGGGACATCCTTGAGCATGGAGTGACCAGACCCCTGCTTCAAGAGAGACCTGAAATGCAGCTGGATTTCCTGAACTTTAAACAGAGGCTTTCTATGTACGTTTAACTGAGCCCTGGGAAACCAAAACTTGGCAGAAGACCACAGGGTGATTTTTGTAAAAATTTGAAATTAACAAAGCACATTCCCGATGTGCACTGAAAACTATATACTGATTTAATTGGATGATCCTATTTTGTCTTTAGAAGAGGGGTGTCTTTGTCCCTAAACAAAACAAATCCTGAAACTGTCAGCTTCCCCAACACAGGCCTTTAAGTGGAGGCTGGTCTGAAATCCAAAATTCTTCAATCCTCCCAATTTTCCTGTCCGACAACACAGACCAAAGTAGGGGTGGGGGTCTGAAAAACCCACTGCTAAATCACTCTGTGCTTATTTTGAGCAAAGGTAGGGGTGAAATCATAATTCTCTATGCATTGGTACACATCTGTAACCTAACTTCTAGCCTTTTAAGCATGCAGGAAAATCAGAATTGTACAGCATTGCAGATGTAAAGTGATTTTATGCATGGACCAGTATTGATGATCACTTAAAGTTTGTAGAAAGAAAAGTATTGTAATTTGTGTTTTTCCTGACCCATTGGTGTGATTCACATGTGTAACAAGAAGTTAATTGTGAGCCACAAAGAAGGTGGCATGTGTGGTGTGATTTCTATTACCTATAATTAAAATAAATACACATATATTTCCTATACCGGGCCTGGTTCTTGGCTCACTGTGGGCACGGAGGGGGGGTTTGTGCGACTATATGAGTCTTCAGTAAGGACAGCACTAAAACAATTAAGCAAGTATTGCAGGGCTCCTTGATTGGTGAGTGGGAAGGAACTCCGCAGGTTAAGGGTGGTCTAAATATAACCCGACAGGAGGAATCAAATTCAGATATGAAGCCACGACATCCAGGATGGACACAGATCAGAGAGCAGTTGAAATATTCCACAGGTTGCATTTCTACCTTTTAACCAATATCCACATAAATATATTTTTCAACACAGAACCGCCACTGTAGTCCACATAAAACAGTCACTTTTGCATGGAGGCTCTGCAGAGAGGTGGGAGCGGACACCCAAGGAGTCCTGCTTCCTCCCCGATTAGGTGGGTTTCAAGTGGGCAGTGTGAAAAGCGTGTACTGTTAAAGAGGTCTTTCCCCAGCACTATCCAAGGCATAAATTAGTTTTCAAAAATTGATTAGCAGAGTTTGCTAATCAAAATATTTTTGATTAGCAAACAGACCAATTTGATTAGCAATGTTTTACTATTACTGTTAATGTCACCAGAGGTTATTTGTACCCAAGACATGAAATGAGCAATACAGCTGTTTTGCGTAAGGCTGAAATAAGACATTAGTGAGAGGAGTCAGGCCTGGCACATTCTTTAAACTTCAGCTAGACCTGCATGTCGGGTAACTTAGTTTACCTATTAAACCTAAGAGAAATGCACTTGACCCATAGCAACGGAGGACAACAAATTTAAAATGTGATTTCTGTAAAATGGTGCATGTCACTACAAACCCACTTAATGTTTGGCACACTGCTCCAACCCAGAGGCCAGCCATGCACACTGAAACTTGTATTTGACATTTATTGCAAAACAAGTAAATGTTAAATAAAGCTTCAAACAACTCTTGTTAATGCTACTCGCCCATCATAAAAATCTACACAACGGTGCGAGTGGGCGAAAAGACTTTGCGAGCCATAGGCGAGTGACTGTGAAATGTAAAAGGTTAGCTGCATGAATGGGCACAAATATATATATAATAAAAGGGCTCTGAAAACAGTTTGTCCAGCTGTCTCCTGCAGGTGGTAATATATAATGCAACCATAAAGCAAAGCGAGCTCTAGAGGCTAACTACAGTGTTTGGTATTGCAGTAGATCTGTGGATGTACATAGTGGATGGAAATATTGATCACTACTTTGCGTAATCCTTTAGTTTGCTGTGTGTATTCATTATGTAAGAGGAAAGAAAGACTAAGAGTGGATTGCGTAGCAGGCAGAGAACTGGCCAAACTAGGTAAAATATTGTACTTTGTGGTGATTCCATTTTTAGGGTCCCTGGTATAAAGCAACAGGGTGATCATAGAATCTCAAGGAGTATGATGATATATAATATTTTATTTATAGCGTGCCTATACACAAGTGTTTCAATGGGTTTGATTATGGGTTGAGTACCAGTTGCAAGATGTATGCAACCTGCAGGTTACATAACTAGGTTTGCCATCACAAGGATTTCATCATGTGATCATGTACATTTTCAAAAGTTCAATAGTCAACATGATGCATCTTCCCCAACAAAATGAAATATAGTTGACACATGAAATTCAGATACACTAACCTAAACTTTACTCTAAAGCATGGAGATAATGCAATGTTTTACAGTATCAATACTATAATTATGCATTATGTAACACCTTACATTTTACGAATGGAATTGCATGACTCTTTTTAAAAGATATAAAGTTGACACATACTGGTCTTTGCCAGACAGGATATAGAAAGCTTAATAAAAGTCTCATCTCAATTACCTCTGGTTTGCAATTATTAGAAAAATAAATTCTTGCCTAGCATTCCTACACATGCCTTTGGCACTTGGAGTGGAGGAGATGATTACTGCTTCACTTTCCCTCCGTTAGCAGTTGAAGTGAACAGTGAAGAGAGGGTCAAGAGAGCACAGAGGGCAAGAGAGGACTGCAGGGCAAGTTCTGCTTTCATTGAAGAGGGCAACTTAAATAGCTAACTTTGCTACACAAGTGTTCATTTGATTAGGAAACCTACAGAATTGCATAGCAAATTGCTATGCGACACTGCTTATTTTATGCCTTGCTATCACCACAGGGCCTTTCAGTTCAAAGAGGCTATTTTCAACGATCACTGTGCAAAAAACTCAAACACTCGGACGAAGATCGTTCCTGGACCTTTGCTGCTTGGTTTTCACCCCTCCCCTCCTTTAAGTTACATAAGTAACCACACTACACCCACCTGTGCCAGAATGGTCTAGGTTCCCACATACTGACACTAAACATGACCGAACCACAGTCAGGGCAGTCCATGCCCAAACAACAGCAAATGTCAAACTCTGCCCTTGTCCAAACTCACATGCATGAGCTCCACTATGGCCACCAGGTCGGCCAATGAGATCTCATCGCCAACAATGAAGGGCTTGTCCTGCAGGAACTTTGCTTCAAACTGATCCAGGGTGGCATTCATTTCCTTAATCGCGGCTGCCATCCTCTCAGGGTCTGTTTCAGTACCCAGAAGCATGGGTGTCACAACCTGTAGAGAGGAGAGGTGCAAGCATATATTCAATACTCCAGTATTTTCCCAACCCAGGTGGGGAAAGAAGAACTCTTGAACTTATGGATATATCTAGGGGAAAACTGGTACATTAATCTATCCTTATTTTCCTGCAGCTTACCTGTTGGAAGATTTTGCCATGAAAATCTGTTGCTGTACTTTTAGGACTAGGTCTGACCATACTGGTGGGCCCCCATGTTCTTTCCCTCATCCCCAGTTGCTCCTCTAGGCTGCTGAGTGTGTCTACCTCCCAACCACCACCCTCTCCACCGAACCCCGAGGCCTCCTCGAAGGTCTGGCAAGGATACCCCATGCTGGAACAGTTTGTTCCATTTTCCTGTTGCTTCCCCCCTCCTCCAGGCAATTAGGAAACTGGTTGTACACTTGCTAGAATTTACTACCAATAACTAGAATTAGAGATGGTAGGACAGAATTTCGACAGACTTAAAATCAATATATTACAGTCCTGCCTACTGAAATGTACAATGATACAATGTTTTACTGTGGTTGTTTTGTGGCTAAAATGTTTCTAGGAGTGTAATGAGACCTGAAGGTCTGGTCCTGTAAACCTAAGTCTATTCTCGATCGTCCCACTGGGCCTCGTTTTCAACTGTCCCCTCCTCGCCCTCGGCCTTCTATTGATTATATGGTTTACAAATGTAGAAAAGTGACTACACTGAATGAGAGGTTGGAGGACATTTCTGAGACTATCCATGTGTGGTATTTGTGAATGACTCAATGTGTGTTGCTAGCGTCTAGAGAGCCCTCTTTTCTCAGCGTTCCCCATCATTATACCTGTGCTGAGTGTACCACCAGGTAAGTGCCATCGACTTAGCTTAGGAATGGGAAGGGTCTGTCCTTTCCCACTTTACCGTTCAAATGTAAACCACTCCAGTATGTATCTGATCTATGCATTATGTCTTTTTTTTTTAAATGTCTTTATTTCCTTTAGTACAACAGCATACAGGTGAATACGTTCAAGCATATAAATAAGCAGTATTTCTTGTTTCCAATTGTCTGCATTCCCATTCAAACATTGCCCGTTCTTCCCCCACTACCCTTTAACTCCTGTACACTTCCTTCCCAATTAACCTTTTCTTCGAGTGCATTTAGTTCTCGTTTTCTCTCATACTTGGGTTGAATAAAGTTTGTGTGAGGGCAGTCCATTGTATTTGGTCTTCTCACGGGTCTTGTTTTTGCTCATTAATCGGCTGTTGCCACACTCCCATTTCTGCTATTGTCCATCTTTGCAAATCCCGCCACCATTTCTCTGCAATCGGCCCCCTCTCCGATTTCCAGTTCATGGCTATACTGCTTTTGGCCAAAACATATATTAGGTCTTTAAGCTTCCCAAGTGCTTTCTCGTTTTTACCCCTCCGGAAGAGACCCAGCATGCATGCTTCTGAGGATTGGATAACTAAATGTATGCCTCCCTGAGACACCTTATGTTAATGTTAAAGGATATTTGTACCGCACACTATCACCACCGGAGTGGTCGCCTGGCGCTTATGTGCAACTTCGCCCCAGAATTTCAGTTTAATATTACATTCCCAAAATGTGTACCATTCCAGAGTTTTCCATCCTGCATTTGGGACAACTCTGTCTGCACCTTTGAATCTGGCAATCACTTCTGGAGTTAGGTAAGCTCTCTGTATTTCATATAATTGTATTAGCTGCAATCTCGCATTGCTGAAGACCTTCTAATGATAGTTAGCTACTTTCAGCCATTCCTTATCCCTAAAGGACTTTCCCAGTTCTGCCTCGCATCCTGCCCTGGTTCTCAGCTCTCGACTGGAGTGAAGTTCTATTAACACATCATATAGTCTTGATACGGAATACACCCCCTCCAAGATATTTATTATTGTTTCTACTTCTTCACTGGCTATTGTATCCTCCCCAATAGATGGCCATCTACGCTTAATCGTGTTTATTATAGAACTGTGTAGCAGGTACTGCCTTCCATGTATGCCTGTCCTTTCCTGTAATTCTTGAAATTTCAATGTTACTTTCTCCAGGAGGTCCCCAATCGTAATGATCCCACATGCCTCCCAGTGTTAGCGCACACCAGCTCTCAGTCCTCTACTATCCGTCATTACTGCTGCTAGGGGTATCTGAGGTGATATCCTATCTTTGATCTCACATTTTGTGCAAGTTCTACACCATATTTGCATGTCCAGTTTCACTAGTTGTGGATATCCCTGTGGTTCTGGCGGGGCAACCAATAATATGTATTTCAAGTGTAGATGTTGAATTGCTGGTTGTAGGAGTGCTGTGTCTACTGTGGGGTCATCTGCTAGCCAACCCACAATATATTGCATCTGGCATGCTAGATAATATAGTTTGAAATTTGGAATCCTCAACTCCTCTTTTATATAGGGTCTTTCTAGAGTGTTGAGTACCACCCTATGTCTACCATCCTGTCATAGAAAGCTTCTGCACTCTTTTTATATTCTTATTAAAAATTGCCTCGGTATGTTTTATGGGACATTCCCAAAGCAATGTAGCCTCCTGGGTAGGGCCACCATTTTTTTTATAGCGCTGCTCTCTGCATTAATGACAGAGGTACCCTCCCCCAGAATTGCATTGATTTTACTAGCCCTTCCATCATTTTTATGGTATTGTGTGTGTGTGTTCCTGTTTTGGGTCATCGTAGATGTCTAGTCCAAAGTACCTAAAGAAGTTTCTTTCCCACCGGAGTGTTAGTGTCGGCAACTCTACATTGTTGTCCTCAGCTAGTTTGGCTAGCAGGAATAAACAGGATTTATTCATGTTGATTGAGATTCCAGACAAACGGCTAAAATTGTCCATCACATATAATACGTGCTGCAGGTTCTCTTAGAGGTTCTGTAAATACAATAACATGTCGTCTGCGTACATTGATACTATATGTCTCACCCCATCTATTGCTATCTCTGCCTCTTTGTATTCCTGCCGCAGGAATGCCGCTATTGGTTCCATTGCGATAATGTAAAGCATCGGAGATAGCAGACAGCCTTGCCTGGTGCCTTTCTGTAACTCCCATCTGTCAGAGAAGATGCCTCCTGTTCTATCTCTCGCCATAGGTTTAATATAAATCAGTTTTACCCATCTCATGTAATTTGGTCCAAAGCCCAGTTTAACCATTGTTGCATAAAGCCAGTCCCAGTTGACCAAATTAAATGCCTTCATCACATCTAGCAAGGCTACCGTGCAGTGCTCTTTCCTACCATCAGTACTACTAATAACGTTGTATTACCTCCTTATGTTCCAGGAAATGTTTCTACTTGGAACATATCCCATTTGGTCAGGGTGTATGAGGTTCATTATTACTCTCCCGAGCCTATTCGCTAGCACAGCAGTAAGAAAT
Organism: Ambystoma mexicanum; assembly: GCF_040938575.1. Classification (NCBI taxonomy): domain Eukaryota; kingdom Metazoa; phylum Chordata; class Amphibia; order Caudata; family Ambystomatidae; genus Ambystoma; species Ambystoma mexicanum. The sequence goes on from NC_090932.1 coordinate 1,575,067,746, forward strand.
TTGCTGTCCTGGTTCAATAGGGACGGGGGCCTGTAAGAGCCACAATCAACTGTTTTTTTATTGGGTTTAGGAAGAGGGATTATTACTGCCTCTCTCATGCTTTCTGGGAGCGACCCTGTGTCAAACACTTTGTTATATACTCTTGGCAGGATCAGTGCAAGGCTGTCCGCATATACTTTATAGTATTCGCCCGGCAGCCCATCCATGCCCGGTGCCTTACCCGAAGGCAGTATTCTTATTATTTCAAAAAAGGTAGCTGGCGCTCCTCTCCAGAAACAACAAGGCATGATAACCTGTTCTGAGGTGAGAGTTTGCAGCACACGCTTTTTGCTCACTGTGCCTTTCACAGATGGGAAATTTCCATTTGCATATCAGTCTTTGTCCCGCCCACATGGGCAGTCCAGCACCGAAATGCTATGGTGTTGCTGTCGGTACTCTTGTTCAGAGAGGAATTGCCATAGCATTTCGGTGCTGGACAGCCCATGGGGGTGGGACAAAGACTGATATGCAAATGGTTATTTCCCATCTGTGAAAGGTTCAGTGAGAAAAAAACGTGTGCTGCAATCTCTCATCTTAGAACAGATTATCATGCCATGTTCTCTCTGGAGAGGAGCGCCTGCTACCTTTTGTGAAGTATTCTTATTATGGCCATCACCTCTTTTGTCGTTATGGGTTCCTCTAATATATGCACTTGCTGCACCTCTAGATGCGGTAAGGTTATGAGGTCTTATGCTTCTTGCAGTTCCTCATTTCTTTCGACATGGGAATCCTTATACAACTCTCTATAGAGTCATAAGACGCTTTGTTCAACCCCGCCCGAGTATTGCTTATGTTACTCTCTGCATCCTGGATCGAGTGTATTGGTGTTTTCATGTTATCATTCTTATATAACCAAGCCATCATCTTGCCAGGTTTATTCCCTTGCGTACAAGTTTTTTCTAGGTATTGCGCATAGCTGAATTTGCCCTGTCTGTCCCATTGGGTCAGACACTTGTGTCTCAGTTTAGTTTTTTCCCTCAAGTGGTCTTGACCAGCACTGTTCATTCTCTCATCCTCTCCTAGTTCTTGTTCTGTTTCATTTAATTCTGAGGTGATGGCCTTGTGCCCCCCCCCCCTCAAGCGTTGGCCATCATCTCTCCCCTGCTCACTACTTTGAATGTTTCCCATATCATTCCAACTGATTTTACACTACCTTCTTTAATTTTGGAAAACTCTGCCGTGTGTTCTCTCACATGTTCTTTGAATGCTGTATCTAGGAGTGACTCACGTCTGAGTGTCCAGGTTGGTATTGGTGGTCTTGGGGCTGCAACAACCCACTTTAGCACTAGCGGGCATGATCTGACAATACTCTTGCGATATATTCCGCCTCCTCAAATTCCCTCATATGTTCCTCCCCTGTGAACAGGTAGTCTAGTCTTGTGTGCACTTTGTGTGTAGTGGAATGGTGCGAGTAGTCTCTCACTTCTGGGTGGACTGTCCTCCATATGTCCACTAGGTTAAAGGAATGTAGGAGGGCATTCAGCACCTTTGCAGGTGGAGCCGGTCTTTTGAACTTGTTGTCTGACATACCCATTTTTGGGATTCAGTGTGCAATTGAAGTCTCCTCCTCATACGATGACCACATCTATGTACGGTCCCAGCCTCGCATACATGGGCCGGATAAATGCTGTAGTGTCATGATTCGGTGCATACATGTTCACTATACATATTTCCCTATTTTCAAGCATACCTTGGATCATTACCATTCTGCCTTCGTCATCAGTCTTGGTCTGTAAAATCTTCAGAGGGATTGTTGGGTCCACCCAAATGAGGACCCCCCCAGCCCCCGCTCCCCACCCCTAGCGTAAGCCGAGTATGTGGATCCCACTACAAAGCCTGCCCCTTTTTGGGCAATTTTGCCTTGTCTGGGTTTATTGAGGTGCGTCTTTTGTAATAGGGTGATTCCTATTTTCTGTCTGCGCAATTATGTAATTACCCTATGCCTCTTTCCATAGTTATTAAGACATTGAATGTTCCAGGTCATTACATTAATGCTCCCCACCATCATGTATATATGTATCTTGAATGGTCTTTTCAGCTGCTTCCAAAACGCCATAGCTGTTCTGAAGATTGTGCCTCTGTGTGTGTCAGGACTTCAGAGTACTCTATTAGGCTTTCTCCCTCTTCCTTTAAACAAACCACCCACACCCCTTTACCCAACCAACCCTTCCCCAACTTTAACTGTCCAGCCTTGCGGTGCATGCTCAGACTTCGCCGCTTCCGCTCACTCCCTACCTAGTGAACTGACCAGGTGTTTGGTGCCCAACGGGTGGGTACTTAGTGACCTACCCAAACAAAGATGTACGGGATAGTAGGAGCTTCCCTCTGTCCCTCTGTCCAGTGTCCCTCCTACCAAGAAGCACGTGTCTCTCTTCTGCCTGCCTGCTCCGTGCTGTTTTTCCAAGATGGCACCCATAATGTTTAATCTCGGGTTTGATCTCACCTCCATTTCATAGCCCTTTTGTTCTCTGGTGTGTGAGACCTTGCCCCACTACAATTATCCGGCCATTAGTTACTTTGCCTTTTATTGCTCGTGGGGTTTGTTCTTGCTTCAAGCACATGTGGTGAAAAAATGCCTTTTTCCATTGTCGGCATTTTCACGCTGTCCATCCAGTCTTGCGCCTATGCTGGGCTATCGAAGAACAGGGCATGACCATTATGTAGTAACGTCACCTTGGCCGGTTATGTTAGCATGTATTTCAGACCCGCTTTCCTCAGTCTCACCTTTGTGTCTATAATTTGTACTCTTCTTTTCTGTACCTGAAAGGTGTAGTCGGGGTATATTGCCAGTTTAGCTGAGGCTCTTTGTATAGTCCCCTAGTCCTTGAAAATGGGAAAGATCTTCTCCCTATCCTTATAGTTTAGAATGTTGGCTATGATAGGCATAGGAGGAGCTCCCAGTGGTGGTTTCCTGACTAAGGATCGGTGTGCGCGCTCAATTGTGAATCCCTGTGCGAGGTTCCCAGGTGCCAGTTCCTGTAGCAGCAGATTTTCTACTTAGTTGGGTTGGACCCCTCCATGCCGCCTTCAGGTAGTCCCAGAATCCTGATGTTTTTCCTGCACGCGCGCCCTTTAGCATCATCTGCTCTTTCTTCCAGCAGTTTTACTCTGTTGTAGTGTACTGACGTCTGACGTTGTTTGTGCCACTACCTTAGTATTGTCCCTCACTTGCACTTCCAGCTGTTCGTGTGCTCAGCCAGCGACCTCACATCTTGCCTTAATAGTCCCACATCAATCCTTACTGCATCGATCTTTTCTTCCAAGGTTGTTTGTAGTGCTGCTATGGTGGCTAGTATTTGCTGGTTCCCTTTGTCAAATGTGTTCTTCATGCCTTCAACAGGTCCTGCCGCCTTCTCTCCTTTAGGGCTGTCTTGACCTTTAATAAGTAAACGCTTCCATAGTGGTCTGTTTGTCTTTGGCTTTGCTGCCTTTAGTCGACATCAATTATGTGGAATGTTCACTACTCTGGCCTGCTGGTTCCTTTTTGCCTGGTCCCTGGTGCGCGTTAGTTATACAGTCTGCCTGTGGCTTCTTCACAGTCTTTTTGCTCTCCCCGGTCTCCCCACCAGTTATGTTGGATGGTTCTCTTCTTTCGCCCCTGGCCTTTCTGTGCTGCAGCTGTGTGCTAGTTATTCAGCTGCAGATCTCAGGGCTTCCACCATCTCTTTTATTCTCCATATCCTGTCACCCGTTATGTTGGGTAGTCTGCCTCCCTTGTCCCTGGCTCGTGGTCCCTCCGTGCTAGAGCTCTGTGCTATGGGCCTGATCATGTGTAGGCTTCTGCTCCGATTAATGTGGGTCTGCATATTTGCCTGCTGCCACTTCTCATGTGTTATGCCCTTTATGCTTAGCTTCCTGCTTATTTGCTTCCTCACTCCTTGTCCTTTCCTAATCCAGTGTCTGCACCATTGCATTTACTAGGCCTCTCCTCTGTGTCCCTGAGGGCTCTGTTGCGTGCTTGTCTGTGGGTCAGGGGTGCCTCCTTTTAGTCGCGCTCTGACAGGGATCGTGCTCGCTGATCCCTGCGGTGATACTGCACCCTTCGTTCTCTCTTTCCGCTCCTTACCGCAGTTGTTTGGAGTTCTGAAATTGGGAACGCGGTCTACGGCTTGTGTGGTCCCGTGCTGCTCATCCGGTCTTCTCTGGCTTCCGCCGCCTCCGACCTGCCTGATTCGCTGAGTCCAAGTTCATCCGCATGGTATTTTTGAGCACCTCACAGCTTCCTTCCAGCAGTCTGCTCGGTCTTCGATCTCGCATCTGCTTACTGCTCTTTGCGCAGATCCTCCGAACTGCTTCTGCTTCCACTTGGGAGTGATTTCAGCGCTGTTGCTCACTGATCGCCCCATTTTGTCTCGGCTTCTCTCTCCAGCGCGGAACAAAATCTTCTTGATTCACCGCAGCCTGTGCCTCCGAGAGCCCAGCCAAGTGTTCTCCACCGATTTTCTGATTTCAGCCTTTTATTAAGCTTTAAGCACGCCGCTTGTTGCTTATCTTTGCAGGATCAGGCAGGAGCTTCAGAGAGGCATGTCTCCTTCACATGGCGGTTAGCCACGCCCCCCATCTATGCGTTATGTCTAACCTTTTATTGAGGAGTATATATTTTTTACGATATCTGTGTATTGTAACCTCTTTGTGTATATTTTGGGAGCCTAACTGTACCTATTCACCAGCTTTCTTACCTCTATTGAATTGGTAGCTTTGGTAGAGCATCCGATTAAGAGGGAGTCTGGTCCATCATTTGGGTGCGGGAACTCTGAAAACCCTTAGGATAGATAATTGTACAACCCTCGCAAAGGTTGTGCAAACATCTTGTACAACTATAACTCATAGGATGCATTGGTTTGTGAAGGAGGAGGGCATGAAAAGGTATTTTCCAGCAGCATGGCATGATCTGGTTACTATAGATTTTGAAAAGAATACAATTGCATGAGGTCATTGCAGAGAGGTGCTAGAAAGAAGGAATTTGTGGGGAGGTGTGGCAATGTCACCGTCACGAGATGTTGCAACATTTTCTGTTCTTTTGGGAGACAAGAGACCTTGGTACAAAGTTTTGCTGGAGAGATTGAAATGTGTAGGAGAGGTTCAGACACTCTAGTGGGGGGGTGATCGCTTGAGTCACTTGCTCAGATCTTCCTTCATAAATGTAAAATACTGATGGCCAGATTGATGCTAAAGGGAGGAGTATGAGTGAAGTTTGAGTAATCGCGGAACCTTCCTTACTAAGCTCCTCTTGCCTCCCCTGCATCCCTCCTTTGGAGAACGATAAGCTCACCCCAAAGAATGATAAATGTCCTCTACTGCTTACCTTGCACCAGAACACCTTGCTTCCATGAAACCGCACAGCCGTGTGCTGCCAGGACAGGTACTCGTCCACCTGGGCCCGCTTCTGCAGGTCTGCTGGGTACCAGTGGTCAGGGGTGTTGTACTTCCGTGACAGGTACAGAAGTATGGCGATGCTGTAAGGAGATCACACAGGGAGGAAGAGCGGACAAAAGGGGTTGTTAGACACAAAACAGATTTTGAAACTGATACCACCCGTGGCCAGTGAGACTATTCTAGTTCCAGAAGCCAGAATATATGGGAAATGCATTCACTAGAATGACCCCTAAAGGAAGTCAACAGCGAGATCTGCGCCCTGCAGAGGAGCTGTAGTCAGATCACTGCTCAACTCACAATGAATAACTCTAATAAGGGCTACTCCAAAATAGAGCCATTGCCATCCGGCTAGACCAATAACACATTCGTTGAATTCACAGAAATCTCATTTGGTGGGGTTTAGGAATAAGCATTTGGTGATTAGGATAAGGTGGTTTTGACTTGTGGGGGCATTGGTGTATATGGAAATATGGACTTGGATTAAAGGGTGCAAAGGTTTAGTGTTCAGAGTAAGGGTTTTAGGCTTTGGGGGTAAGGTTTGTGTCAGGCTTCCAGTCTTATGGATCATAGTATGTCTAGTCTCTGTGGACCGTGGTTAGGCAAAGGCTTCTAGGTCAGCATTGGGATTATGGTTAGGACAGGGGCGCTATTCTCTTTGGGTGCGGTTAGTATCAGGCTTAAGCATTGGGGTAGGTGTTGGGTTTGCGTTAAGCCCATGGACTGCGGTTAGGTATTGGGGGCAGAGTTTGGAGACAAGCATGATCCTGCTCGGACTGGCCGAGAGGGCAATACGGCAGTGTAATAAGTGCAGGCCCATCATGATAGTGTGATCCAGTTCTTTTGGTTAAAGTGGGCTTTCGTTTTTAACAAACCAGGCAAATGAGTGACTTCACCATACAGTTAGTAGTTTTCACCAATGTTACTGAGCAAATGATCTTTAATAACGCACCATTTTCAATACATTTTACCAGAAAAACACCATCTTGGGTACTACTCAAAACAACTTGTCACTAAAGGAATGAACTACCATTTGCAACTGGGCCTCGGCCCCCAAAAGATCCCCTGGTCTTTGAAGGCCACCATCTTTTTAACTTGTAAGCGACTAAACATTCTTCCAATCGGCAACAATTCATGGACCAGCAAGCTCAGTCCTGTGGCTAATAGGTGTTGAAACTGCGAAATTGGAGGAAAAGATGGTCTACCTCACTTTCTATTGTTATGCACCAAATATCTGTTTTAATTTAGTTAGGCCACACCTTCTTAGACTGGGAACTAAAACAAGAGGGGAAAATGTACTGACAATTTTACCAGCTCATGATGCATCGCTCAATTATGATGAGGCCCCACTTTATTGATGCTGCAATTTGTTTGATCTTCCTAGCGCATTAACATGTATAAGGGCCAACAGAATAGGCTTTAATTACAGTGCACTTATTATTATTTTTTAACTCCGTATTTAACTACAGTGTATTTATATTTTTTTGTACTGTGTATCATAATGGCGCAAGCCGAATAAAAAGTGGATGGCTAGCCCCCGGAGCGGACACTAGAAGGACAGCCTCCCAACCCCCGGTGTACTCATCGCCTTGCCTCAACCGAAGGAGGCGGAAGGGGCATTTCCCTGGGCCGGCCAGACCCGGCTCTGGGCCCAGGGGGACGCTTAAATGTCCAGTGCTGTGGAGACTTGTCTCTTTGTAGTCGGGGGCGAACGCAGAAGCAGCTCCTTGCTTCTTTCTTTGCCATTTGTTATTATTCGTTTTCTGCTCCTACAACCAGTGATTGCTTGGCTACTGTAACTAACGCTGAGTGCTGTCTCACGCGTGATGTATGTTGCTACGGTCCCCGCCATTGGCCAGAAAGGAAGCCACCAGATGTTTATCACGTGGGGGCTAGGGCACTTCGCTGTACACAGCTGGAGAAAAGTGTGCAGGAAGTGAGTGCCGATGCCAGAGCAGTTGGGCCTATGGAGGGTTTTCGCACCCGACGTAGGGCCGCAGTGAGGGTCTAGGTCAATGATTGTGGCCTTTATGTTTCGGCCTTTTCAGCTTTCTTTTTGGCATGCATCTGAGCGGGATGGCATTGGGAGTATCGCACGGGAACAGAGTTGAAGATGTTTACTATCATCAAGTTAATTTTAGATCGTAAGAAAATAGCCTCATGTGTTTGTGGCTAACACTCACTTCCTACATTGGGGGCGTTACCCGTATTTTAGCCATCATCATTGGGACACGGTGCATCGCAATCAGGGCTGGGTATGCAGCTTTTCCCTGGCTTACCCCCCCTGCCCCCCCAAGCTGCAAAGAGGACAAGTCTTCACTTAAGCGTCCCCTTGGGACCAGAGCCGGTTCAGGACGGGCCAGGGGAACGCCCCTTCCACATCCCTCGGGAGAGGCAATGAGTACCCCATAGGTGGCCTGGCTGTCCCTCTAGCGCCCCCTCCAGAGGCTGGCCGTCCATTAAAGGGGGCATTCCCAACTTCTGCCCTTACCCCAGACCCACAGGCAATATGCACTTACAAATTAGACCACAGAGACAATTATATTTTTGGGAACAAACAGATCACATGTTATTGGAGTTAACAATCAAAATGGGGCGGTCCCAGCCTCCTTCATCGTGGTAGCCTAGAGCCCCTTTTAGGTGGCCCTTTTCAATTTCCAGGATTTCACCAGTATTTTATTGTCCTCGCGTGACCCCTGTCACTCCAGTTTTTACATAGCAGACGCCCGACTGTGGTTGACAACTGCCAGGCCGGAGCTCCCACGCCCTCGCCTGGAGTGAATAAACCCGGGACTACTGCATTCAGTTGATGAGGTGTCTCAACTTTTCGTAAGGGGGTCAATGCCCATCGAACCCCGGACCCGACTTGTTGCATGACCATCGGGTACCACTCGCGGACGGAACTGCAGCGAAAACTCTGCCCTGGCTGGGACCGTACCTTAACTCCTCCATGCCCCCACTGCACCCAATGTCCCCACCTACTTCTGACCTTATCATGCACCTATACTCACAATGTCTTCTAAACACATCCTGCCCATTTTAGAGCTGGCAACACCTCCACGTGCAAAAGCTTGTGGTGCATGTTAACACAAATTCCTGCCTTGAGAGCCTCTGGTATCCGACTGCCAAGTCAGTCACTCCCGTAACCTTTGTATGGATTACGTCTTTTTCCGTTCTAGCGAGGATGGCTTGCCTCTGGTATGCGACTGCCAGGCCAATCACTACCATACCAATGCCCCCTGCAATTTCAGGCCAATCTACTCACCATACCTCCTTCCGGGTGTCCATTTACCATTCCCAGAAGGTCTTGCACATCCTGTATGGAGCCGGGAGCCAGGCCGTTTAGCAGATGTTGAGGAGTCCCAACTGCTCCCTATAGTCAGAAGTACCTGTCCATTATCCCGTATCCATTTCTGGGTGGCCCACCCACGCAATTTAAGGTGGCCCTTTGCCATTACCGTTCCTCTCTCTGGGTGGTCCTTTGACAGCTGCTGTAATATCCTCCCATATCCTCAATGTGGCGCTGCCCAGGGACACCCTGCAGTTGACAGGGCTCAATACCACTGGGGTATCATTCCTCCTCTGCAGCCAAGCGGATACCTGGAACTAACTCTTGGCATGTCTTTTCAATGTCTTTTCTTTTCTACAGTCTTTTCAATTACATTGTTTTCATTGAAAGATGTTTCATCGAAAAAAAAAAATCTTTCAGTGATTTTTTTTCTTATCTAAAATATATGTATGCATGTTTGGGCAGGGTAAAGGGTTACATTTGGAAAACAGGTGTTTGGGGGACCCCCAATAAAAATCTAAAATTTAGCAATGTTTGGGGTGTTTTAAATGGCAGAAAACAAGGGTTCGGGGGGGGGGGCGGACGCCCAATTAAATAAAATTGGTACATTCGGTATACAGATTTTTGGTGAAAAGTGTCATTAATCAACATTAGGTGAAAAAGTTTTCAATTAAACATTTTCGATGAAACATCTTTCAATTAAAAATATTTTGTGAAAATACATGTAAACCATACATTCATCCCTACTTGAACTCCTCCCGCTGGTACCTGGGCCTAACTCCTGGTGAGAGCGCATGCTCCTAGAACGTCTGGTCCACATCACCAGTTGCCGCCATTCCATCTTGGACTGTACTCCCCGATCCTACTGATAAGCCTTCGGAACTTGTCTTTTCAATACGCATGTCTTACCTGGACGGCAAGTACACCCTTCCTTGCCATGTGCATGGTTTCCCTGGACCATGCGGACATCCTAACGCAACCTGCGACATGACACTGCAGCATCCCTGGCTTGGCCACCTCCCTTACTAACTGGCCTGGTGTGAAAACTCTGTTTGGGTGGTCTGCCTTCAGTGACCACTAGGAGGAGGAGCCTTCCCCAGATATAAGGACCCAGGGTAGCGGAGCCCGCAGAGTCCTTGGTGTCCTTCTTGGAAGAGAGCAACGAGACTACTGTTCAAATCCTCACAACAAGCGGAGGACCGGGGTAGCGTGCCTCTAGCTATAGAACCAGGTGAAATACTGATAAGGACCCGGGGGTGGGTGGGTGGGGGAGTCGGAGCTGTCGGGCGTGCCCCACCCCAAGGCCTGTTCTTTACACGATTGGTAATTTTTGCTACGTTTATTACTCCACTGTTACTTCACTGTTGGCTGTATATAGGGGGGAACACAGGCGTATTGAGAAGCATAGGGAGCTAGGAAAGCACACTTATTGTGGACGTTTCTCTGGCCTGTGTCTGGTCGTGTCGCCAAATTTGTTTTTCGAACGCTGTAGTTGGCCTGTGCTGCCAGTACTACCTGTGCTGTTAGTGCTGCACTGGCGCCCTGGAGCAGGGTGCTGCTTACTGCTGAATACTGACTTGCTACGACAAAAAGAAACAGTCCATGTTGTCCACTGCTATTGTTGTGCTACAATTGAACCGCCATCAGACTTTATATTTACAGGTAAAACACTTAAAACAGCCGTAAAGTCTGCAATTAACTTGACAGTGAAGGGACCCGAAAGTACTGACTCGTCAAGGGGGCTGCAAGGTTTTCTCTCCCTCTGACTGCAACGTGATATTCTGGTTGCCTGTCAATGGGGTTGCGAGAATGTACTCTCCCCCGCGAATAGAGAACATCCCTTACTTTGGCACTGTCTAAAAATCAATAGCTTTTGCTTAATAATTTGCTGTCAGTGGGCTTGTGGGCTGCGAAGTCCCTCCGTCCTGGGCAATATTGGACAAGACTATATATCGGTTGGCTCAAAGACAAGTAACATTGGTCGTTCTCTACGAGCTGCTTTACACTGCACACTTGCATTTTGCACCTTGATTTTGATTCTGATTTCGAATATGACTTGACTTGCTGTTGCTGCTGATTCTTTTAATTATGCACCTTGCATTTCATATCCATTGATGCAATTTAACATTTTGCCTATATTTTTTTATTTCTTGAATGTAGAGTTAATGAACGTAACGAGCTTAATGAATTTTAATGTTGGCGTGTCCTTTTTTAGCTAGATTTTGCAATTTGGATATTAGGTTTTAGATTGTGCAGCTTTTTTATTTCTCGAATAATACGTTTTTTTAGACTCGCTCTGTTCTCCTTTTCTGTCTTTTGTCCCTTCTCCCTTCTCTCCGCCCTCTGTCCCCTGCTGCTCACCGCTCACGGTGGTCCCAGTGCAGGTCCCTGTGAGGGTTGGATCGGTAACGGCAACGGTGGATAGTGACCAAGAATGGTAGAAAGGAAACTTGGAGAGGAGGGCTCCACGACCACCAGTGCTAGAAAACCTAAGCAAACAAGAGTCCCAAAGGCACCTTAGGCCATTGGTAAACCCGTAGCCAGGCCTCCCAAGCCTAGGCGACTGGTGAGCCAACTGTCTCTGGATTCCTATGTAAAATCAATGGCAGGGAACCTGGCAGACAGGATACAAGTTACAGAAAAAGCAATATGGGAAGCTGCCGCTTCAATAGGGTCCACTAATGTACTGGAGGATGGGGGACAGGGAGAAGGATTTTTTGCTCCTAGCACCCAGCACAACTTAAGCACCCAGAAGGCCGTCTTGGAGGGGAAGGGGGGGCTGGCTGGAGTACCATCACCCAGCCAGGATACTGAACTGGTTGGCCGGGGGGGGGGAGTAACCATATTGGCCCCTCCTAGGGATGTGGGGGAGGCCCTGGATGACCAAGGGCCCACTGCACTACCAGGGGATGATTCAATAGCCTCAGATGAGGACGATGACAAGAAATGCTTGGAGGCTTTACTAGATACTAAATTGAAACCATTATTCCAACTTTTGGCTGTAAATAGGGCGTCTATAACCGGGGGTTCAATGTCAAGCCAAAATAAAGGCTACATATGCTCTGCTGCAAACCTTTAAAAAAGGGGGTTATGGACACTTTAGCGATATTGGATGACTCAATTAGAGATTTGAAAATGAAAGTGAAAGCCAACTGGAAGTTGTGTTTTTTTTTTCTTTTCCTCTCCCCTCTTCTTCTTAAGTAAAAATTGTGTGCACCTGTTCGTCTGATGTCCAATCTGCACAACCCAGTGTGTGTGATACACTCAGGAACACACCATTGGCCTGCTGATACCCTGACCTAACTCCTGGCGTGAGCGATCACTCCCGAGCTCCCAGAGCGTCCGGTCCACGACACCAGCTGCCACCACAAGTTCCTGAACTGCACACACTTCTCCCGTGCATACACCATTACAGTGATGTTACCTTTTACATGACCATGCAATGTTCCTTGTACTCATTCCAATACTTACCGGGCAACCTTGGTACCTATGCCCAATTCCCCCTTTCCAGAACTGGGCCGTCTCATGATACAAACCTATCTACTGCTCCCTTCTGCGGTCCATTCTCCTGTCACATAACCTACAAAGTTAGCCATCCATTAGTACAATTAGGCCATATTGGTCAACTTTCCCATACACGGAACAGCCGCTTGAAAACAAATTCACCTGCCTCTCGCTTGCACTTCTCACATCTTTGCTCCTTCACCTGCCCGTGGGGGCAGCCTGCAGCCAGGACCTTGCTGTTGGTAGACCCCCCTGGGATCCCCAAAAGTGACTCTTCGCACTAACGGGTGCGCTGGATATTGAAATCGGGTCCTGTCGGTAACACGCCAGTGTCATATAGCACTGTGTCATTTCATTGGTGAACTCTATACACTATCGCACGTGTCCCCACTGATATCAATTACCTGATCTTTTGTGATGTGCTTCTGGCATGGGACCTGTGTTGCTGTGCGTTGTCCTTCTTCCAAGACAAACTGGTTGCCGCTGAGCTTAAATGCATCCTGTGAACCCTGCAAGGCTTTAGCTATTGCTCAGGGTTCCTCATTTTTACTAATTTGCCCATTTGTTGGGAGGTGTTTTTTTGAAGGAGACGAAACCCTTGTCTGGCGGCTAATAGAGCACTACTGTGCATATAGGCCGCAAGAGGCGGAGGAAGAGTGGCCCCCGGGCTCCTAGGAATAGGGTGCCGGCATCATTCCTCAAGGGAAAGGAGGATTGAGTGGGAAAAGCCACACCAAGCCAAGTGTCATTAACTGTTTGCAAATATCCACTGAAAAGTTAACGTTATGGATCCTGAGTAGTGGAAACACGCAGCAGACGCTGCAGATAATTCTCCAGCTAGCGACTGCCCGCTAAGCCCAGAGCACTAGGTAGGCCTTAGACAAATGGAACATTTCATGCCTGTTCGGCAGAAGGATAAAACCTTTCTCTGCCGACGCTTCTAGTCACAGGAGTGCCCACTTCTGAAGCCTCAACCTCATCTTGTTTTTGATCTCTGGCTAGCTCAAGATTTCATTTTAGGAAGGCGCATGGATAACTTAAGGGCGCCTACACTATACAAGTAAGTCACAAAATGGCGCCCGTTCCCCTGCATCACACCAACAGTAAATGTTAAATAATTCCTGCTACCCTAAAAGGAAGGCTAGTTATAAATACTCCATTCACCCCCTGTAACCATCTTAAGTATGCCTGTAAACCCCCAACCCTCTCCACTCCCCCATCCGCCCCCAATTTATGTACAGCACTCTGATGTTAGGCTTGCACTCAAATAAAAAAAAATCTAGAATTGTAAAACATGCCTCCAACGAGGACAGCTACCGTTCGGACTAGGACCTCCCCCTCACCTCTCTGCCAATGTGAAGTCTCCATCCTTCAGTGCCGGCACTAACCGCAGCGGGTTCACACGCATGTACTCGCCAGTGAGATGCTCACCTAGAAAGAAAGAAACTAGTGCATCAAACAGGTGCACACGCAGAGCAAAGCATGCATTTATATCTGCGTTCTCCCACAAAGGAAGCTGCAAGAAGTTAAACTAGACTACATTACCATTAGCGAGACGACCCGGGGTGCTGGCAGGTGTGGCAGGCAAGAAACTTTACCAAGAAACATTATCACAGGTTTTCAGTAGCACTCTGTGCACAACCATGTATTTCACAATCTGAGCACCCCTGGGGGAGCGAGTTGTGGAACACCATGTAGAGGACAAGGAAAATGGGGGACCGCTGAATTGAGGTAATTGGGAGTGCGAGATCTGGACACAACTCGTCCTCAGTATATGCATGATCTACAGCTCAGATAGATCAGAGAAATTACCTCTGTGGGAGACGTTAAGTTAATGCCACTTACCACAGGAGAGGAGCCTCTTGGCACTCAAAGTGGTAACCTTCAAAAACACTTCACAAGTAGGCCAGTCTAGGTGCTAACAGAAATAACCCCTCAGTCTATTTTCTTTACAGAAGCTGCATAGAAACTTGCTTTTCTGCAAAGATTTTAAAACCCAAGGGAAAAGCAGACCCCCCCATTTATTCCCACCCTCCCTAGGCGGCTGAACAAGCTAGAATGCTACAGATGACTGGGGCAAATCTAGCAGATTAGCCCATTATGTTAAACAAAAACAAAACAAAAAAACGGTACAGGGCAAAATTTAACACAGATTGAGTGACCACAAGCTGAAAATGGAGGCCAGCTGACAGCACAAAGCACAAGCCCAGGGAGAGCAGAGCCTGTGAACAGTGTCCCTTAGGAGAAATGGAGCCTGGTGAGTGTGTACTAGGACTGTGCTGTGCAGTCCCTCCTTTTCCTTGAACTATCCTGTGCTGCACCCAGGGCACTCAGCATCTCTCCTATCTTCTCTAACTGCTACATTATCTCCTATCCTCCCTCTCTGGAAGAGAAAAGCTTAAAAATGCACCCTGACCAATAATCCTGGCCTACCCATCGCAGACACCCATGTCAGTGCATCTTCCAGATAGGTCTTCACTGACATCCTCTTTTCTGTTCCCTCTCCAGATCTATGGACTCCTCATCTCCAATCTCTCCCTTCTCACATCGTCTCCCATTAATGGTGGCACCAAATCGGAAGTCCTCTTGGCGGGCTTTGCATCATCCAGGTGCATCATTAAGGTCTATCACACTGGCCCTATTCTGGTTCAGGGTCCTCAAACCAACCTCCTTCTCTTTGACCAGTGCCTGCCATCCCTCATTAACTTCCTTCCCGCATTAGCTACTCCCTCTACCACTCTCTCTGCCCCCCCCCTCCGACTGGTGTACCACGCCCCTGTACCCCTCCGGATGGCTATAAGATAATTTCCAAGCCTTGACACAACTGCCCAATCGGTGGGGTTGCTCTGATTTTCCCTGAGTGGGTCCCTTTCTCCCTCATACCCACCCAGCTTTACTCCTCCTTTGTGAGCCTGGTTTGCAAGCTGGTCATCTCTTCCACCTCCTCACTGACCATTGTCACTATCTACAGGCCACCTGGCTCTACCACCTTGTTCCTCTCGGGGTAGGGGTGGGTCTCTCTCTCTCTCTTCAGGATCCACCTGAAACCTGCCTCTAAGCATAACACCTGGTAGGACTTTGAAATAGTAGACCTCAAACAAAAGTGTAGCGCTGCGGAACGAAAGTGTCAGACCTCAGGCTCACCCTCTGACAAACTGGGTTGTTGCCTGCTTCAAAGGCAATAAAGACTTTCCATCCATGCCAAAAAAGGGCCCACAACTAGGCACAGGTCTGTGGTGCATCCAACAACACGCTGGAACTCTTTAAAATCTGCAGGGAATCAGCCAACTCTTCCACAAGATCCATCATCATTGGACAATCTTAACAGCAAAAAAAAAGTATTTAAAATCCCATGCTAAAGTACCTTGTGGTCTGTGTTCGTCAAGAACACGTGCACTACTTCTGCTTGCTTAAACCATTGCTTAGTTATGGGGTATCTTACTGACGTTCAGCATTTCAATACTTCCAGTTCCAAAAGCATGGATTTCTGGACTGAATGACCTTGGGGCGGTTCAGTCCAGTGTCCTCTCCCTGTCGGCTCACAACAGCTCCTTTGTACAGCATCTGATGGCACGCCTGCATGGTGCTGCGTGAGCAGCGGCCACCCAAGGTCTTCCTTTGTGCGTACTTTACACAGAAACTTTGCCCCTCCCCCCACCTGCACCCCCCCCTCAAGGACAGTAGAGCCCAGCCACCTGGATAAACTCAGCCAAAGATGTGTGTTATGTTTTAGAAGTGGGTTGCTCCTTACCTGAACATAAATATAACTCCTCCCCTCTCTTGGCCACTCACGCCTTGCTGCTTGGACGCCATGCGAGGAGCTGGAAGCCCATTGGCTGAGAGGCAAAATAGCTTGCCAATGGGCAGGCTGCGTGAAGTTCGGGGCTCACGTCGGGGAAGCGCCTGCGTGGGTCCGCCCACGCATTCAGTAATTTAGAAGAAGAAGAAGAAGACCTTCAGTGCGAGGAGCGCATGGGCAAACATTGAGGAGCCGGATGAAGGCTGGTAGACCTGTGAGGAGCTCAGGCCAAACATGAAGAAAGCCTAGGGCACTGGACTGTGTGGCCAGGCTATGTGGTCAGGGCCGGACTGGGACAAGAAATAGGCCCAGACACCCAAAAAAAAGTGGCCCACCCCTTGCCTCATGACCCTTGACCTCTGAAGACATCACAAGATGTGATGTCATTTGACCCCACCTCAAAGTGACATCCCGGGAAGCGATGAAACACGACCTTTCACCCCTTGACAAAATAAGGAGTGGCATCAAATAGCATTGTTCCTAAGTACACTAAATTGCTGTGAATGCAAGCAGACGTCCAAGGCCAAATGATAATTTGTTATTGTATAGCATTTATGCTTAAGCTCTTTTTTATAGAACAAATATGCATACAATATCACCCAAACTGTGTTGTTACTCTGTTATCGACCTAAGAAGGATGAAAGGCTTTCTGAAGAAAAAAAAACAATCTATTTTTGTTCTTCCAAACCGGCCCAGGCATGCCCAGAAACCGACCCCCAACCCCCAGGGACGATTTTGGCCCAGCCACGGGCCGAAAGGCAGAGGGGCCAATTCGACCCTGCGTGTGGTATGGTGTCCCAGGGACTGGGAGCTTTCTAACAGTGGATTTCCTTTGGGAGGCCGCGTTCCCCGGGGTGCTGGAGTACCTGGGCTTGCTTGTGGCAGGTCTTCTCCGGGAGAAATAGTAGAGCGCAGCGTGTGCTGGGGAGGGAGGGGGCTGCGCTCTGCAGCTAGTGCAAGTCCTTTGCTGTATGCGGCTGATCCGTGTAGCTGGTAGAGGCGTCAGGCCTTGTGTAACCTGAGGGGCGGAGCGCCTTTCCCACAGACAGCGTGGCGCTGCTGCTCTGGGCAGGGCCGCGTGGGGAGGCGTGCGGCGTTGGGCGGCTGGAGGCAACTGATAGCGGATGGAGGAGGAGGCGGAGCGCTGGCACGGTGGGATCACCGGCCGCGCTAGGAGGAGGACGCTTGGCAGACTGCCAGTGCAGTAATGGAGGATCGGCACGGTGGAATCACCGACCGCGCAGGAAGCAGGACACACAGCGGACTGCCGGTAAGGAGGACTCCGGCGTGCGGGAGAAAAGCCTTGTTGCCAGTGTTGACCCGAACAGGGCCGGGTGCGTAGAAAGGAGGAGGCACAGCCGGAGGGATATTGCATAACCTTCTTTATTAACATTCAACTGTAACTGGCGCCAAGCGCACCTTCCCCTTCAACTCCCCCCAACTAACATCACTGGTCTCGCCCTTTTGTGGGCGGGCCTAACTCTTAAAGGTGCGGTGGTCCTTAAACAAAAGACAGACCACACACCCGTGTGGGGGAAAAAGAGTATGTGGGAGGCAGACAGGAAAGGGAGGGGATGGGGGAGGTGAGATTCCCTTTTGGGTCGAGGTGGGGAGAACCCACATAAAAAAATGCATGAATGTGGAGTAGTAAGGTGCAAAAGGGCAGTGTAAAAAGAAAGGCGTGTGTTATGGGGCACAAGCAGTTTTATATCCCTAGTGCAATTATCTGATCACACAGCCAATATAAGAAATGAAAAGAATTCTTGGGCACTTAATTGTGTTGCAACTCATGTTGCTTACATTTGAAAGACCTTGATAAATTGCAGGCTTCCCAGATCAATGTGCCAGGAATGTGGCTACCTAAGCGATTATTTGCTTGACAACCTTACCATGCGCGTCTATTCTGGGGCCAAACCCCAGATAAAGCAATGCAGGCGGTGCGCAGATCATGAACAGATGTATTGCCCTCTGCACGGCAGAGCAAAGAACGGCAGCCAGCAATGACGCGGAAAACCCTTAATTGCTGTTTAAGAGAAGCCATTAAGCTTTCCTTGTCAGTCACAGGGTGGCGCCCAAGGCAAGGGCGCTTGGGGGGGTCCCTTACACAAAGCATATGGAATAGGGAGACCAGATTTGCAAGACGAAAAACCGGGGTGACCAACAACATAAAAGAAGGATTATCCCCCAACAGCCCATCCTCAATCCTGCATCCCCCCTCAAACCGCTCCCCTCCACCACATCCCACAGTATTTCCAGCACTGCTCCTATAAACTGCGCGCTTTGGACTGGTCCTATAAACTGTGCGCTTTGGACTGCCCCTATAAGATGCGCGCTTTGGACTGCCCCTATAAACTCCATGCTATGGACTGCTCCTATAAGCTGCGTGCTTTGGACTGCTCCTATAAACTGCGTGCTTTGGACTGCCCCTATAAGATGCGCGCTTTGGACTGCCCCTATAAACTCCATGCTATGGACTGCTCCTATAAGCTGCACGATTTGGACTGCTCCAATAAACTGCGCGCTTTGGACTGCTCCTATAAGCTGCGCGTTTTGGACTGCTCCTATAAACTCCATGCTATGGACTGCTCTTATAAGCTGCGTGCTTTGGTCTGCTCCTATAAACTGCGCGCTTTGGACTGCTTCTATAAACTGCGCGCTTTTGACTGGTCCTATAAACTGTGCGCTTTGGACTGCCCCTATAAGATGCGCGCTTTGGACTGCCCCTATAAACTCCATGCTATGGACTGCTCCTATAAGCTGCGTGCTTTGGACTGCTCCTATAAACTGCGCGCTTTGGACTGCCCCATAAGATGCGCGCTTTGGACTGCCCCTATAAACTCCATGCTATGGACTGCTCCTACAAGCTGCACGATTTGGACTGCTCCTATAAACTGCGCGCTTTGGACTGCTCCTATAACCTGCGCGTTTTGGACTGCTCCTATAAACTCCATGCTATGGACTGCTCCTATAAGCTGCGTGCTTTGTTCTGCTCCTATAGGCTGCGCGCTTTGGACTGCTCCTATAAACTGCGCGCTTTTGACTGCCCCTATAAACTCCATGCTATGGACTGCTCCTTTAAACTGCATGCTTTGATCTGCTCCTATAAAATGCGTGCTTTGGACTGCTCCTATAAAATGCGTGCTTTGGACTGCTCCTATAAGCTGCGTGCTTTGGACTGCTCCTATAAGTTGCGTGCTTTGGACTGCTCCTATAAGCTGCGTGCTTTGGACTGTAAAAGATAAGCTCATCAATAACTAGCAAACTGTGCCCGTGCTTCGCACATGCTCTGTACACATTACACTCATTCATTGTTGACCATCACGGAGCACACGTGGAGGGGAGGTATAGAATGGCGTGCTGCAGCATAATGGGCCCTTCTGTGCACCCCCCCCCCCCCCACCTGTCGCCTCGCCCCGGCGCGGTGCAATATGTTGCCGTGCATAGATCCGGAAGCAGTGCGTCCGAGGGCCTTCAAACGTGTTTTTTAGGCCTTCAAGTTTTGTTCCTAGCGACAGTTAGTTAAAAATGAGCACTGTCCAGTCCTTCTATAGCATTTATGTTGGCAGTGCAGATTTCTCGGTGCGTCCTGGGTCCTTGAAATGTGAAGTTCTGTTCCTCGCGTCCAGACACTTGAAATGAGCGCTGTCCGGTCCTTCTACGACCACCTTGATGTTTCACCTCTCCCAGGCACCGTCTCATGTGTGCAAGGGCTGAAAACCGAGGAAGGGGGTGGGGTTTCCTGTGCAACATTTGGTACAGATTGGTGGAACGCTGTGGAATTGTATGAGGAACAAACTGATTTTTGGTTTACATATAGATAGATAAAAAGAGCTTTCGCTTTGATGCATGTTACTAGCCTTGCTGTTCATTCATTCATTCATTCAGCAACTGCTCTCTGTGGCACAATCAGTTGATGCGTGTGCCTGTAGCTAGAAGGTTGGGGGCAGGCAACACCGGGACGTCTGGACACCCTAACATGAATGAAAGTTCTGAGGGGCCAGGAGACAATGGATAGACTGACCAACAGGGGTATACATGGTCCCAGATCATGGAGCGGTGGCGCATGGGCAGAGACTGGGGGCAGACAGGCAGAGGGTCTTGGGGCACATGAACGGAGTGAGACGAGAAAACATTGGCTCAGTAGACTTGGGCTTTTAAAAGCACTAAAGCAGAGAGGATTTTGCTCTTAGTGTGTGCACCTGTAAATTCAGAACCCCATCCCCCATTCTCTCCAGAAGTCCCTTTCCCCATAAACTTCAGATTCCCATCTGTTCGGTTGTGTCTCAGAAGTCCAATGATTACAGCCAATGTGACTTACACAGGTCAATTTCACTTTGCATATTGACCCTCTCCTTGGAGCCAAATACCACACGCGTCCATTGGCTCCGCCCCCACCCTGCTCGAGGGAGCAGTGATAGGGTGATCCTCTCCTTGGAGCCAAATGACCACACTCGTCCATTGGTTCCACCACCACTTTGCTCTAGGGAGCAGTGATAGGGTGATCCTCTCCTTGGAGCCCAATGATAACGCGTGTCCATTGGTTCCGCCACCACCTTGCTCTAGGGAGCAGTGTTAGGGTGATCCTCTCCGGTGATCCTCTCCTTGGAGCCAAATGACCATGCGCGTCCATTGGTTCCGCCACCACCTTGCTCTAGGGAGCAGTGATAGGGTGATCCTCTCCGGTGATCCTCTCCTTGGAGCCAAATGACCATGCGCGTCCATTGGTTCCGCCACCACCTTGCTCTAGGGAGCAGTGATAGGGTGATCCTCTCCGGTGATCTTCTCCTTGGAGCCAAATGACCATGCGCGTCCATTGGTTCCGCCACCACCTTGCTCTAGGGAGCAGTGATAGGGTGATCCTCTCCGGTGATCCTCTCCTTGGAGCCAAATGACCATGCGCGTCCATTGGTTCCGCCACCACCTTGCTCTAGGGAGCAGTGATAGGGTGATCCTCTCCGGTGATCTTCTCCTTGGAGCCAAATGACAACGCGTGTCCATTGGTTCCGCCACCACCTTGCTCTAGGGAGCAGTGATAGGGTGATCCTCTCCGGTGATCCTCTCCTTGGAGCCAAATGACCATGCTCTTCCATTGGTTCCGCCACCACCTTGCTCTAGGGAGCAGTGATAGGGTGATCCTCTCCGGTGATCCTCTCCTTGGAGCTAAATGACAACGCATGCCCATTGGTTCCGCCAACACCTTGCTCTAGGGAGCAGTGATAGGGTGATCCTCTCCGGTGATCCTCTCCTTGGAGCCAAATGACCAGACGCGTCCATTGGTTCTGCCACCACCTTGCTCGAGGGAGTATTGGTAGGGTTGAGGGCAGGTCATCTGGAATAAGGAGTTCTAAAGACTACCTCAACAAATCACTGCAGTGATTGGCATTTCCGGATCCTAATCTACAAAATAGAGACTTTAAACTATTCATTGAAGGAAAGGCAAATTCCCATTTGAAAAAGAAATAACAAATGCTATTTCGCTTTTGATAAATCTTGCAACATTTTGGGAGTACCTAAGGTTTCTCTCCCGATGAGCCACTATATAATAGGGGTGATACACGTGTTAAGAGATTTCACAAAAAGTGTGGCAGAGACACAATAAGTGTGGAATGAAAAATTCTTTTGCAAACCCAAAAGTGTGGAACAATAATCATTTGGAACTTACTTTGAAAGAACTCAATAAAACCTGGTCGAAGAAGCGTTTTGGAAATCTCTAAGAGATAATCTAACACACGCCCAGTTGGCGCTATAGGCTAATTCCTGGTAACAAAAAAACTATTGGATAGTCAAAATAGTGGTATACACCTATGCAGACAACTGGAAACTACTAAAACTTGCTAGACTCGCCATGAGGTCGTTTATTGACTGTATTTCTCTTGCACAGCTAAACAAATTATTTCCATGTCTGCTGCTAGGAAGTCGGTGAGGGGGGGACGGGGAAGGGGGTCCCGCAGACGGTCCCAAGTAGAGTGACAAATTCCGCTCTAGAAACCGCTCCAGCAGGAGGTTAGAACCATGTCTGCTTGGGAAACCCCGGCCTAACAGCAGGGCAGAGCCAGGGATGCCCACATCTCCTTTCAAGCAGCAGAGCTGCTTGGGACCTCTCCTGAATTGGTGAACCTCCCCAATTAAAAAAGTGGGCTAAAAAACAAATAAACTAGAAAAAAACGAAATGGAGGGCTAATTAACCCACTCTCCTTAAAGGGAGAGTGAAATGTATGACCATGTCTGCTTAGGGAGACCCCTTTCTATCCGCCCCTCCCCCTCCTTACTCTCAATCTTCACTCTTGAGAACCTGAAGGCTGAGAAGGAGCCACCATTGAGCGCCAACAGGAGGAAAAAATTCAAAAGCAACTTTGCCAATAAGGGGCAGTCATGTACTGGACTCCGATGGTTGGGGACTAACCCCCCTGGCACGGTTATCACCAGTCCCCTCCCGCCAGTATCTGTAAGGCCATGAATAATGACCACCCACCATCGCCCTGGCAGTGAGCCTTCTGGGCAACATGATATAGCTATAGTATTTTTGCGTATTGGGTACGGTTATAAAGTGCAAACCACACACAGGTGCGGTCACCCAGGAGCCCAGTGCTCTGCAGCCTTTGGAAAAGGAGGCAACTGCAGAAAACAATGCGAGTGGAGAGGGTTTGGGGGAGGGAGGGAGGATTGAGATGGGGCGGGAGCACTCTAGAAAGAACACGGGGTCTGGGGTGTTCACGGTGGTGGCACATAAAATAAGAGTTAACTGGCCAAACAGGATAAATATACCTATATTTTACCAAGCTGGTTAAAAAAATGCGACCTGAAGCAGAGTAAGACAATAAACTTTTTGCATCGTTAATATAAATCCTAAAAAGTTAACTCACGTTCAACAGATGCAACAATGCGCTTTGCACTCAGCAAGAGACTGCATTCTTTTAGTTCAAGCAGTCATCCCTCCCAGCGCAGCTTCAAATAATGTGTAGCTAGAGGTGGTATTTAGGAATCTAAGTGATCCGGCCGCGGCTGAGACTACCGCAGGCGAAACGTTTGCATGAGCAAGGTGCGAACTACCAAAAATGTGCACCTTTCTCATGGGAACACACATACATACTCACACCCACACACACAACACACCCATAACTACCCCCCACCCAGACCCCCAACATAAACAAACCCCACTTACCTTCATCTTCACGCTGGGTTCCTGCAGCGCCAGTTCCCTTTCACTTCCGTGATCGGGAAACGGCACCACAGAGTCCTTTTCTTTTCTTTTTTTTTTTAAAAACGGAAGGCTGTGGGGGTGTCCCCCCAAGCCCCGCTCACTATACCATGAAGTGTAGTGAGCGGGGCAATACAGAGGACACCCCCGCATCCCCTGTTTTTTTTTTTTTACAATGCTACCACCAAAGGTTCGAACTTTTGGTGTTCGAACCTTTGGTGGTAGCATTTTTAGAACTTTTGGTCATTGCGACCATTTGTTTTCGGTAAAATCGTCCTAAGCCATATTTAGCAAGGAGAGACATCGCTTCCAGCTCAGATTTAAATAATAGGCAATGAAAAAGAGTCTGTTTACCACAGAAAATGTCAGAGTCAGTTTCAAGTAATAGCCAAGAGGGTCTGTTTAACAGACGAAATGTCAACTACGGACCCCAAATACAGGGGGAAAGGAGGCCACTGCTCCATGGGTTCTTTAGCAGTGGTTGCAGGAATCGTACGCTGCCATACAGATTGGTTTATAGTTTTCAGTTTGTGGCTGTACATCCCAGCGGCAGCTGGTGAATTGTTAAATTAGAAGGGTGTACAACCCGCCCCACCCAAATATGCCATAGCAACCAAGAGTGGCAAGAGTGCCCAAACCAATCGAGGGGTTGGCCACTCCCCCACCTCTTTAGAAAATGTTTAAAATAATGGCTTAAAATCGAGCCTTTTACAGCACATATGTTTTGAAACATTGGGTGAAAAGCCAAGCAGTTTGCAATTGGTTTTGTAGGGTAACTCATAAAAAAATCCAATAGATGCAAGTCACCAACAGTGCACAGGAGAATTTCACCCAGCACATTTTCATGATGTCTTTGCCCACAGTATATGCGAATATAAAAACATGCCCATGCTGGCGGCACCCATATGCCTGAATACCCAAATAGGAACAGAGCTCGAAATGAAGATTAGGTGAGCAGGAGCTAAAACCAGCTCCCGAGTGTCAGGCATCACCCAGTAGGCAGGAGCAATCACTGGGAAGCCAGGAGCACACTGAAAATGTTACTTCCGCACGAGATGCAAGCTTTTAACTGTTTGCCCATGATGTATGATCCATTACATTGAATGGGTCCCAATTCTTTTTTTACTCATCAAACACTCATAGTTAACATGTAAGGCCCCAGTTTGCCTTGGAAGCCAACAGTAGCTCCCGGTGACTGTTGGATTTCAGCTAACCAGGCTCTTCTACGATAGAAGCAGGCGCTAAATAGCTCCCAGAAATTTCAAACCCCCCTCCTCTACTTCTAATCCCACTTAATGCACTGCCAGGTGTCCAAAGTCCCTGGGCAGGAGAGGCCTGTCCATTGCCTCTGGTCCAGGGCAAATGCAACCTGCCCATTGCCTCTGGTCCAGGGCAAGTGCAACCTGCCCATTGCCTCTGGTCCAGGGCAAGAGCGGCCTGCCCATTGCCTCTGGGCCAGGGCAAGTGCAACCTGCCCATTGCCTCTGGTCCAGGCTAAGAGCGGCCTGCCCATTGCCTCTGGTCTAGGGCAAGAGCAGCCTGCCCATTGCCTCTGGTCCAGGGCAAGATCGGCCTGCCCATTGCCTCTGGTCTAGGGCAAGAGCAGCCTGCCCATTGCCCAGTGGAGTAACTTTGCTGAAAATGTTGGGGGGGGGTATGACATCTGAAGAAAAGGTGCCCCAGCCACATGAATGGGGACAAAATGGTGTGCCATGAAAGCTGGGGGGTCAAACACCCCTGGCCCCCCTAAAATTACGCCCATACCATTGCCTCTAGTCCAGGACAAGCACAGCCTGCCCATTGCCTCTAGTCCAGGGCAAGCGTGGCCTGTCCATTGCCTCTAGTCCAGGGCAAGAGTGGCCGTCGGCTCCAGAAAAAATCTAAATATCCCCTGTAGTGGGGCGTGCTGGTACACTTAGGCAAGTGAAGTAAAAAGCGCATGCACACTAAAAACCAGGCTTTAAGTGGGCTGGGGCCAAGCACCGTCAGTCTTGAGAAAGTGCTCTTGAACCGGGGCCCAGCCCGACTAGCCCCAGCCACGCCAACTCCTCATTAAGCCTGTGTAACCGAAGGGCTGCACGGTTACACTGGCTGCCTGCAGCTGTCAGCACTTCGGATTAGAAAAAAAGAAAAAGGCATCACCTTTTCTTTTTTTCAAATCCGAAGAACTGACTCCACCAGAAGGCCCGTGTGACAGTGGCTTCGGCTACACAGACTCCCAGATGACTCTTTCTAACCCGAAGTACTGACACCTCCAGACAGCCCCTGTGACCGTGGCTTCGGCTACACAGGCTCCCTGAGGACTCTTTACTCACAAACAGGAGGAGAGCGCGCGGGCCCAGCTCCCATTTTGTTTCTGAGTTAAGAGTCAACACGCAGGAGGGCAGCCCATCACGCAGCATGAACGCCCATCACGCAGCATGAAAGGGCTTTCATGCTGTGTGATGACTCTTTACTCCAAAACAATAGGAGAGCCGGGCCCTCCAGCCCTCCTCTTGTTGAGGAAAGAGCCATCCACAGCAGACAGACCGTTCATCCAAGGAGCCCCTGGTTTTTAATCACGCGGCTTCTTGAATGAAAGGGCGGCCTGTTGCGTCTTGGAGCTGGGGCCCACTAGTGTCACACCTTTGGTGGGCTGGGGGTAATAATGCCTGGCGCCCCAGCTCCCCTGCTTACACCAGCCCTCCCCCTTCTCCCCTAGGTGACGGAGAGGGGTGGGGGGCTTTCGTTAGGGGCGTAGCCTAACACATACTTAGGCCACGCATCCTAAGGAGAGCACCCCTAAATTTAGTATCCCACTTAAAGCCCGGCTAATAACCTTCTATTCGGTCACTGTCCTTGCATCTAGGAGTACCCTCAATGCTTTCCTAATGAGGTTACTAACCACACACTTCCCTCTAGGCAGGGCGTATTTGGGCTGGGGCAGAGAAGGGGCATCCCAAACCCTCCGAGCTAACCCAGGAAACGCCAAAATCTGTTCCCTGAGCGCTCCCCAGAAGCATCCCGGAGCCTCAGCGCGCGACAATCTTTAACATATAAACTACACAAATTAACAGTCAAAGCCTCCCATCCTGTGAACTAACTGCCCAACTTGGCTGTATGTCTTGCAATGTCCACACATTCCTTTGCTAGGATGAGTAGTCTGAGAAATGAAAAGAGCAGGGAGCCCACAGTCCACTACTTGCTCAAACATCATTAGACATTTCAAAATAAAAGTGGCATACTTATGTTCCCAAAATGCTGTTTGCTTTTATGCAAATGACAAGGATTGGGTTCCCTGAAGAGATGGGGTGTTGCACGACCTGGGCTGGAGCTGCAACCCTAAGCCCCCCACCTACTCCCTGCGGGCCATTCTTCATGTTGTCCATTTTACCTTTACATGTGTTCAATATAGCGGGTCGACATAGGGGGCTAGCAGGGACTTGGCCACCCCTACTTTCCTCCAATTGACTAAAATGTACACACGCATTCCACTACTCTCTGACGTTTTTCCCATGCCTGGACTTCCATCCCCCAAGGGGGGGGGGGGTGGGGTTCAACCTACAGCGCGCTGGGAACATACCACTGGTGAAAGGCGCTATACAAATGCCCATTACATTACATAATGTGTTGAAATCAACGGCAACTCCTCCCCAGCGGCCTCGCTGTGCAACAAAAAATGT
This sequence comes from Ambystoma mexicanum, assembly GCF_040938575.1. Classification (NCBI taxonomy): domain Eukaryota; kingdom Metazoa; phylum Chordata; class Amphibia; order Caudata; family Ambystomatidae; genus Ambystoma; species Ambystoma mexicanum. The sequence continues at coordinate 1,575,094,610 of NC_090932.1, forward strand.
GCCTGTTTGTGCCCCATGTTGCCTCCTCCAACCCCTTGAGCTAGCCCTCCCGCCAAGCTCCCATGCCCCCCTCAACACCCAATCCATTTTCTGGCTCCAGATATGTTGTGGAAACAGAATCTGCAACCAGGAGACAAACCCTGTCTTCCATAAATCACCGGAATGGTGTGATCTTGGCCACGCATTGTGCGATCTTGGCCACACTATCACAACTCTGTTCCCCAGTACGCTTATTTGGCAGACATTTGAGCCCACAAACTTTGGCCTCTACATATAAAATTATAGATGGGTAGCTATCAAACGCATTCGCACAGAGGTATATGCCAACGAGCTCTGTGCTCCCAGATGGGAAGCAGGCATAGTCGAGAGCTATGCATCTGTAATTGTATGCCGTGGTCCCCCCCACCCTGCAGACACCACACAAATAAGGAGAGAGAAAAAAAACAGAACAAGTTGCAGCCTTCTGCTGGGATGTCAGAGCAATAGGCGCCGAGCTTGTGGGGGCAGTTGACCCCTATACTCCTTGGACGACTGGGGCAGGAGGGCAATTTTGACCGTGTGGATATTCTGGGTGTATTTGGATGGGGGCCACCAAACAGAAATAAAGTGGGGTTGGGGAGTTTCCCGGCGTGACAGGGCTTTTTTCCCCCCTCCAGCTGGGCTGAGGCTCGGCAAAGTGGTAGCAACATTAACAAGTACTGTGCCCTGCAAAGTAGGGAGGCCACCTGGAACCACATTTGGCTGTACAGTGCCCTTTATAAATGTTCAATAAATAAAATGACTGCACCACCTGCACCTGAACTGGGAGGTGGAGGGAGAAGAAGGTGGCTGGACAGGCCCAAGTTGTTTGACAGGTGCAGAACTAGTAGGTGAAAGTGGAGCTCCAAAAGCAGAATGCTGAGGAAAGGCAGCTCAGCAGGTTAGGTAACTGTTGCCGATATGTTATAAGGGGGTGTCCAGACCCTGGAGGGGATGCTAGAGCAGCAGCCTGCATAGGGGGCCGTCCTTCTGGCCAGCCCCCCGGAGGTACATACACCCACCTCCTCCCCAGAGTTGGAAGGGGTGTCCCCAGGCCCAGCCATATCCGGCTTGAGCTCCGGGGCACAGTTATAAGGCAAGGGGGCTGCAGCGCTCAGTCTCTTGTTGCACCCAGCTTGGGGTGTTTTCCGATCGGTGTGCGAGTCTACGCGTGGTTTGTTTTGTTGTTGTGGTGTAGTGAAGTTTGTGCGGTTTGTTATGCTATAGGGTTGTAGTTGTGTTTGGTTAGAGCTCTATGCAGTGGGGTGAAGTTGTTAGTGGATTGGTTATTGGCATCGCTATCTGGATGTGATGTGCTAAATTTCCACGTGAGAGGAATTGTGTTCCCCAATAGAGGATCAAAGCCAGAGGTGATTTAACAGTCGCCAGGCAGACAAATGGCGAGCGGGCCCCTGTGCCTTGCCCCGCCCCTTCCCTTCCCACACTCATCAGATTGTACTTTAACAGCTGGAATAGGGTCAGCGCTGGTGCGCAGCATGTGTGGCTGCACTTGGGAGTGGGGGCCCAGCGGCGGCGCTCATGGGTCCCTGGGCAGAGAGTGCCTCCAGGACACGCCCACTTGGGGCCCTCTGACAGTTTTTCCCACAGGGCCATTTGCCTTAAATCTGCCACTGATCACAGCTCCCAGATTGGGAACTAGGTGTGGCGCCTTCCATACACAACACGATACATTAAAGGTACCTTGACCCCTCTGGTCCTCGTTGCATTGCAAGCGGGATGTGTGATCCGAACCATGGCTTCACACTGCATGTGCAAAGTCAGGCGCTCCAAACATTGAGCAATGCAAGCAAGTGGTACCCATCGCCTTTGCCCCACCATGAATTCCACTCTCTCCTTTGCTCCAATTTGAACCCCACCTCCTCAGTGAGCGCCTTCCTCACCTTTGAACAACTGCACTTGCTTGAACTCGAAGCCGATGTTGTTCTTCTTAGCGAAGATGTAGACAGAGCGGCAGGGCTGAGACAGGAGGTCCAGGTAGAGCTCAAGCATCGTGGCCGGCAGAGGGCGCTGGAGAGGCGGCGGTGTTAGAGCGAGTCTGACCCAAGCGAAGGAGCAGAGAGACTGGCCTCGCGCCACTCCCTCACCAGAACCCCTCTGCGAGGACACGCCCCTTCATGCTACCCACGCCCACCGCCGGTCGCATCCCACCTGTCCCTCCCTACCAATCAGCAGGAGCCACAGCCGCCAACTTGCAAAGTTCAGGTCCGCCGGTCCTTCTACAGCAAGTCATGTGTGGTAACTTTGGATTTGTATAATAGATGCAGCCTACTGCCCCCCCTCCCCAACCCCCACAAAATAGGAGCAAGAGTAGAAGAAAAGCGATGTAGCAAAACCTCTCCCTAGGGACTGGGTGATCGGGGAGTGAGTGTTCTGCTCTCAAGATTGTTTTTAAAAAAGGTGTCTATCACAGTTGTTTTTCAGACAATTTTGACAACAAATCATAAGGTTGAGACATGAGAAGAAGCTGTGACAAGAATACAGTGCAGGGAAAACAAACAGAAACTGCTTTCTGCTCAGTCAGAACAGCCCACGGTCAGAGCCATTTGTCTATATACAAAACTGTGGTCTGTCTTATGTTCTCGAAATGTTCTTTTCTTTTATGCAAAGCAGCCAATAGCTTACATTGGTGCTGTTTGTCCCCTTTCTCATATGTGGTTCAATGCGGGCTTAACATGTGTATGGGACCATGTTAAAGTGCTGTTTATTGACCACCTGCCTAACACCCTCGGAGGCAGCTTTTTATAATGGAGCTGGTTCCTAATGCAAACTCTAATGGACGATTTTCTCGGATTCGTCTTTGAGGGTGCATAACATGAGCCCCACCTTGAACTTCATTATTCCCCAGGCATACCCCCTGCCAGGCACCAGAGAGTTGAGTTAAACATATCAGTGATAAATTAACACTTTTTAAAGAGTTCTGCCCTTGGCCAGCTATGCACAGTTAACGTGACATAGCCTTTAGTTTCTGAAGACAAATGCCCTCTTAGAGAATTTGTGCATAGAATCAGCCCCAACGTGGGCCTTAATTCTGTGGCAAAATCCTGAATGAAGTAAGGGAAGGGGAGGGTCACTACGGATTATCACGGGGCACTTGTATTGGCCTCTATACGTTTATGTTTATGTTTATTCATTTATATTGCGCGCCAGACCAGGAGGTATGAGGGCGCAGGAGCAGCAAGGTTACTCTCATCTTGGTGATACAGTATGTAGGTATACATATTTACATAATTAGCAGAGGCGAGGTCAGTAGTGGGTCAGTGATATACAGTTTGCAGGTCAACATATTTACATAGATAGCAAAGGCGAGGTCAGTTATTGGTCCTTATTCTTTAACCATTGAGTGTAGCTGCGCCTAAAGTGGGGATAGGTTTGAGGTGTCCTAAGGGAGGGTGGTAAGGAGTTCCATTTTAGTTCGATTGAACCTGGGAACTGTAAGAAGGTTAGCATTGGTGGATCTGGTGGGCCTGTTAGGGGTGTATCTCTTTATTCTGTCGGCTAGATAACGGGGGGCTGCATTATTGAGGCATTTGTGTGTTAAGGAGGCTACTTTGAGCTGGATTTTGTCGGTGGTGGTAAGCCAATTGTGAGTTCTCCTGATGTTGGAGATGTGTTCTCTCTTGGGGATGTTGAGCGCTGTTCTGTGAGCATTATTTTGCAGGGTCTGGATTTTATTGATAACCTGTTTGTTGGCTCCTACATAGAGGGTGTTACAATAGTCCAGTTTTGATAGTACAAGGGCTCCGGCTAGGGTAATGCAGTTCTGAGTGGATAGGAAAGGTTTGGCTGCTCTTATAAGCTTACATGTGTAGGCTGTGGAAGTGGCCATGGAGCTAACCTGTTTATGGAAGGAGAGGGCGGAGTCTAGGTAGATTCCTAGGGTTTTCACTTCTTTGGCTACCTTGATGTGATTGCCGTCTATAATGAAGCTGGTGTAGTTGTGGTCCAGTTTATTTAGATTAGGGGTGGATCCGAGGATGATGAGTTCAGTCTTGTCATCATTCAGGCATAGACTGTGGGAGGCCATCCATGCCTGGATGATGAGGGGTGTATCTCTTTATTCTGTCGGCTAGGTAACGGGGGCTGCATTATTGAGGCATTTGTGTGTTAAGGAGGCTACTTTGAGCTGGATTTTGTCGGTGGTGGTAAGCCAATTGTGAGTTCTCCTGATGTTGGAGATGTGTTCTCTCTTGGGGATGTTGAGCGCTGTTCTGTGAGCATTATTTTGCAGGGTCTGGATTTTATTGATAACCTGTTTGTTGGCTCCTACATAGAGGGCGTTACAATAGTCCAGTTTTGATAGTACAAGGGCTCCGGCTAGGGTAATGCAGTTCTGAGTGGATAGGAAAGGTTTGGCTGCTCTTATAAGCTTACATGTGTAGGCTGTGGAAGTGGCCATGGAGCTAACCTGTTTATGGAAGGAGAGGGCGGAGTCTAGGTAGATTCCTAGGGTTTTCACTTCTTTGGCTACCTTGATGTGATTGCCGTCTATAATGAAGCTGGTGTAGTTGTGGTCCAGTTTATTTAGATTAGGGGTGGATCCGAGGATGATGAGTTCAGTCTTGTCATCATTCAGGCATAGACTGTGGGAGGCCATCCATGCCTGGATGATGAGGTATTCACTAAGGCCAAATCCTTGTAATCTCCCGTCAACGGGATGAGGATCTGGTTATCATCGGCGTAATTAGTGTAGGTGATACCCAGACTGTCAAGATCATCAAACAGGGGCTTCGTGAACAAGTTATACAGTGTGGGGGAGACGCATGAACCCTGAGGGACCCCACATGTGATGGGGATAGGGTCGGCAGAAGCTGAGGTGGAAAAGACATGCATCGATCTGTTGCTCAGGAACGACTCAATCCAACCGATGGCTTCTTGGGAGAAGTGGGCAGCCGGGTCTAGGTGGTTGCATAAGATTTTCTGATCTACTAGATCAAATGCTGCTGAGATGTCTAGGAGGAGTAGTAAGACAGTTTTCCCATTATCTCTCATAGTGTCGATTTGGGCCTTAAGATCAATGAGATCCGTTTCTGTCCCATGTTGGGGTCTAAAACCTGATTGCTGGATTCCCAGGAGGTGGTTTTGTTCCAGCTATTTTTGTATTTGTTGGTAAGCAGTCTTATCTAATATTTTGAGCAGGAAGGGGAAGGTGGTGATGGGTCTGTAGTTAGTGGGTATAGATGGGTCTAGGGAGGGTTTTTTAAGTAGGGGGAGGACCCACAATTTTTTAAGATTGTTGGGGATGATGCCTGATAAGAAGGAGGCGTTAATGAGTTTGGTAATGAAAGGTGAGAGGTCTCTTGCCGCGTCTTTAATGATTTGAGAGGGACAAGGGTCGCCCTGGCAATTTGATGGTTTAAGGCTGAGGATGATTTTTTCCACTTCTAACGTAGAGACTTTGGAAAAGCTGAAACGGGTAAGTGGATTGGGTACAGGGTTCTGAGGTGTGGGGTATGGGGGACTGTTGGTGGAGTTAGTGGAGTTAGATAAGGATTCTTTCTTGTTGTTGATTTTGATTTGAAGGCCTGCGATTTTATTGGACAGGGCGTTTTGGACTCTAGTGCACCATTGTTTATCTTTCACACGTGTCTGGGACTAGGACAGGAGTTTCCAGCTCTTTGATAATAGAAAACAGTTCCTTAGTACTGGATTTGGCTTGTGAGATTCTCTGGTTATATGATTCTTGTTTGGCGAGAATGATTTATTTTTTGTATAAGGAGACTATTTTGTTGAGGATCAGCTTGTTAGTGTCTGTGGGAGATTGTCTCCAAGCGTGTTCCTTTATTGCGTTTCTCTAATCTGAGAGCTTTTAGGTGGGCAGAGAACCAAGTGTTCAGGTGTTTTTTGGCTTACATTTTCTCAGTTTTAGGGGTGCAATAGAGTCTAAGGCTGAGCGCATGCTGTTGTTGTAACTTTCTACGAGGTGGTGGGGATTGGAGGTAGCTGAGAGATGGTTCAAAGGCGGTAGAATGGGGGGATGAGGTTTTCAGTTGTAATTTTTTTCTTGCTTCTCGTAGGAATAGCAGTGGCAAGTGGGTTATTAGAGAAAGGGCTTGTGGCTTCAAGGTTGAAGGTGAGGAGGTGGTGGTCAGACCAAGGTTAGGAGTATTAACGGTGATGGAGGCCACACAGTTGTAGTCTGCTACCCAGTCAAGGGTTCTCCCTTTGTTGTGGGTAGGGGTGGATACTCTTTGGGTAAAGCCTAATTCTAACAAGGTATTGTTAATGAGGGTAGCCTGGGGGTCTTTGGGGTCTTTGAGGCCTAAGTTCAAATCTCCTTGAAGGAGACTCTGGGAGGTGTTTTTTAGGTTGTTGGTGAGGATGGTGGTGAGGTCTTCCTCAAAGGAACCTAAAGGTCCAGGAGGTCTGTAGAATAAGTGGATGTTGAAGGTTTGGGAGTTGGCAGTGGGAAGCTTGGCTGTGAGTGATTCACAGGATGGGAAGTGGTAAGTGGTGTCAAGTCTAATGTTGAGGTGTGTTTTGGCAATTATGGCAAGGCCTCCGCCTCTGGATTCTGTTCTGTCCGCTCGGAGGATAGTATAGTCATCAGGGATGGCTAGTGAGAGAGCTGGGCCAGCAGCTGCATGGAGCCAGGACTCAGTGATGGCTAGGAAATTTAATTCATCTGCAAGAATAAGGTCTGCTATATCTGTGGCATGGGCTACTACAGAACGCGCATTAATGAAGGCGCCTCTTATGGGCGGGTGATAGTTTTGGTGCTGGTGGGTATGGTGGTTAAGTTGTGAGCCTTATGCTTGGTCGTAGTATTAGTTAGGCTATGCTTGGGTGTGTTCGTGGGGTGGTTGGTGGGAGTGACCATGTACATAGGTGGGGTCCGGTTAGTCAGTTTAGACTGTATGGACTCCCTGGCTCGAGGCTCATATAGTTTGGGTAGTCTAGCCCGTAATTGGGCATTTCTAGCAGTGAGGCTGCATGGTGTAGCGAGGTGCATAATGAGAGGGGAGGTGCTGCCTATGGAGGCAGAGCTAAAGGTAGGGCTGGGCTGGCCGGATATGTGGATGAGGTGGAGAATTACTCTCAGCAGTGCTGAGTAGATGCCTGGTAGGTACATTCTGTTGGGTGTAGGTGAGATGTGGCGGTCAGATGGCAAGGCAGGTAGCTGCTAGGTGCATCTTAGATGGCCGGGACTGTATTCAAAAGCGGGGCAGCTAGGTACAAGGATGCAATAGTCCAGTGCAGCAGTCGGGTAGAGAGTCGGGTGGCTACTGGACAGCATTCGAAAATCACAACCTGGGCAAAAATACAGTGTGCAGGAATGTAAGAACAACTATGGCAACAGGGTCTGACTATGAGAATAGCCTGTAGAGATAGGTAAGAGCTAATGCAATAACGTTTAAATTAAGAGCAATAATTATAAAACCTGGTTTCAGTTTCCTGATGTGTGCTAGGTAATGATAAGCAGGTCACAGGTGGGCAACACAATGAAGGGAGCATAGTGCCTATGAACAGTGCTACTAGATACTGGCAAGCAAGTTAGATGCAGCGACACAGGTAGTGACCTAAGACACCACTGGGGCGAGATACATGCATGATACCTAGAAAAAATTGCGTGTTCCTGCAACAGGTGTGCATTAAAGGTGACATTAGGCAGTAGGCTATGACATCAATGTCATAGCCTACTGCCTAATGTTCACCCAAAATGCTCAAAATTCACTCAAGTGAAGGGCAGTTCACGATCTATTTAAGGCGGTAAAATATGAGTTCTTACATGGTTCTGAGTTCAAAGTCCGCCAGGTGCAGTTAGCAATGTGGTGAAGCGAGCAAAAAGAGTCTTAGGATCAGGGTTTGGCAGCAGGTGTAGGTGATCCCAGGGGTGGGGGTGAAGGTGTAAGGTTTGTGGCCTTGGGCTCCCTGCGGCTCCAGACAGGCTCACAACAGGAAATGCAGCCGCCTTTGGAGAGTGGGCTGACTTGAGCCTGCCGGCTCGCTATTGGCTATTAATGCGGGTGGACAGCCAATCAGAGTTGCATCCACGATACTCAGATGAGGAATACCACGAAGTTTGAGAAAACATGGCGGGCGGCCATTTTGGAGTAGCTTTTAACTCGTGTCTTCCAATGGTGGAGATTTCAATAGTGGCAGAATGCTGCTGATCGGGTGAAACGGAGCCCAAAGCAGGGTTACTTGTAAATTATGCTGGCAATATCAGGGTTAACTGTAAAAAGTGATCAGGCGACGATGTTATGCTGCAGGCATCAGCGTTGCAGTATGGTATGGCAGGGGGCCTACCTTGGTGTCGATCATGCCTCCTGGCATGTCGCTGCTCCTGCAGGTGGGGAAGGGAGCTCCAGCTCTTCCTCAAGGTGTGCAACAATACAGCAGAATAAAGGAAGACAGCTAGCTGTTAGCTGAAATGATAAACTCCCAGGTATGCCAGAGGGCCACTAGGAGTTCGCAGACTCTTGGAAGGTCCAACACCTTCCCCAAAAGGAACGTAGAGCTCAGTCAAACGGCAAGTTCAAACTGCAGTTTATTACAGCAAAAACCAACAGGGATCAGTACAAGGACAGAAGAAATCTGTGGACGTCTCAATATCTCCTGGCTCGCAGGCCAGTTTTGACCTAGAATTGCATCATAGTGACGTCACAACCTCAGGCCCCTCTACAGAAACTACTGGATTGGTCGTCAGGAGCCTATATATTTATATAATCCCCTAAACATGTTATTCTACTGGCTCTCCCATGTAAGGTGACTGGCCTGGTACATCCCCAAGCCTCTATCTATAACAAGGATGCAGTGTGAGTGTCTTACCATTGGTTCTTGCCCTTTGTTAACCACCCCTAGAAGCCTGGACTGTGATTGGCTAGAGCTGACCTCCCCAGGCCTGGGATCCGCAAAGGTTCTCAGCTCTTGGTGTGCCTTCTCAAGGTAATAAGAAGGACTATGTGGCTGCATTGTAACTTGTGTGTACCACCTTAGCCTATGAGAATTCTCTTTTGCTCAGTGCAACACTTATCTCACATTGTAGCGTCTTTGTTGCAGTCTTCTGCCTGGTAGCCTTAGATCGGCTCCCTTTCCCATCACTGGTTGCTGTCCACTGTCTGATAGATGTCCACTAAAAAATACCATGACTGGGTCCCAGCCCCTTGCATGCACACAATGAGTGCCTGTGAGGCGCTTGGGCCTCAGGGGGTGGGCATGGCAGTTTTTCCTTGGAACCTACGCCAATAGAAAATGCCATGTCTGTACCCTGTGACCCCAGCTCCTGACATGCATTTGTCCCTTGTGTCAAGGAGTTCGCCCCTTCTCACCTGAGTTCGATCCTTGCTGGATTTCTTGGTCGATGCCTTCTTGCGGACGGATCGGGTCTTGAATAAGGCTGCACGAGTCTCTTCCGACTCCAGCATGCATTCAAAGTTCCGGGATGCAAAGATCCAGGAATCCGGGAAATTTACAGAGTGCGCTACTCAGCACATGAGTCCAGGAATCAAGAAAGGAAGGAAAGGGACTAGGAATGGGGTTGTCTGGGAAAGAACGAAGGAAAGCAATACCGCGAGCTACGGAGCACACGTCTGGTCGCTACTTTGCAATAGCATTGAGACGTGCGGAGCCGCGGGAGGCGTGGTCTATAAATAGAACACACTACGTCCAACGTATAGAGCGCGGAAGGTGTTTCACAGTGGACGGCCAAGTTGGGAGTACCAGGGAGTATAAGCCCCGTTGAGACAAGGACCAGGAAGTCCAAAAGGGGCGTGTTCTGTAGGTCATGACAGCATACCTCCTCCGAAGACTCGTTCTTGAAGCTGACCCCGTTTATACCTTGACTCTTCGCTATCAATGACTAGACAAGTCAGCGCAATCACTTCCGCATCCGCACACACCACCAAACTTATAAACGCCATCAAGCCCTACCTCTCTAAACCTAACTGCCTCTCCATAGCGAGGGCAACCATTGGAGCCAAATTGGACTACTGCAATGCCCTCCTAGCAGGCACATCAGCCAAAAACATAAATAGACTACAAATCACGCAGAACAACGCTCTCCAGGCCGCTCTTAGTATCCCAAGAAGAGAGCATATCACCCAGGCCAGGCTCTCAGCCCAATGGCTCCCAGTCAAAGAACGGATCACCCTCAAAATCCTCACCCTCACTCACAAATGCCTCTCCTTCTCCGCCCCGTCCTATCTTTCAGATACCATCCTCAAACCTTCCTCCACACGTCCCACTAGGACGCAATACGCTAACCTACTCTGCATCCCACGCATCAAAAAAGCCAAAGCCGGAGGTCTAGGTTTTCCCTACATTGCAGCACAGACATGGAACGCTCTCCCTTCAGACATCCAAACGGAAAACTCACTTCCCATCTTTCGCAGGAAACTGAAAACCTTGTTCCTTGCAAAATAACTAGCAAACTCTCAAGAGGCCATGTAAATATACTGCCTTGCTATTGTATATATTTCCTCTGTAATTTATGTACTACTTGTAACTACGGTTTCCTTTGCAACTAAGATGTCTGTAACAAGCGCCACGATGCTTCTGGGCTGATGTGCGCTCAACAAATTTGAATAAATAAATAAATAAATATACCTGGAGTCACATATTCGGGATACTTCATATTCCAATTGGTTGTCGACCAGCAGAGGAGGAGGTCGGTAGGATTTCCGGGAGGATTGGGTGTAGGGCTTTAATAAGGATGTGTGAAATACTGGGTGAATTTTCTTCCAGGAGTCTGGTAGTCTGATCCGGTATGAAACTGGATTGATAATTTCCTTGATGGAAATGGACCATAGTACCGAGGGGCCAACTTGTTTGGCCGTAGATGTCGGGGTAGTAATTTCGAGGACAACCATACTTGATCACCAATTGCATAAGAAGGGCCTGGTCTTCTTTTGGAATCTGCATACCTCTTAGTCTGTGTTCTGGCCTTCTCTAAGTTTTCTTTGGCCTCCCGGTGTACGTTGATGAGGGTTTCTATCCAGGAGTCGACAGTAGGTACTGGTGTAGGATGAGGGAGAACAGAAGGTAGAACCGTGGATGGAAACCTTGGTTACAATAAAAGGGACTGGTCTTAAGTGCTGAAGTATCGGAATTGTTGTAGGTGAATTCAGTCACGGGTATCAGGAGCGACCAGTCATCCTGAACCTTCGTGGCGAAACATCGAAAATACTGCTCCAGGGTCTGATTAGCGCGTTCTGTGGCCCTGTTGGGTTGGGGATGATAACCAGATGAGAGGGCGCATTTGGATTCCCAAAATGCGACAGAGATGTTTCCAGAATTGAGAGACGTATTGAGGTCCTCGATCAGATATGACCTTGGAAGGAAGTCCATGCAAACGGAATATGTGTTCGAGGAAGATTCCAGCAAGCTTGGACGAGGATGGTAGCTTACACAGGGGTGTAAAATGAGCCATATGAGTGAACAAGTCTATGGTAACCATGATGGTCGTGTATCCTCGGGAAGGTGGTAATTCCACAATGAAGTCTGTAGCAATGAATTCCCATGGCCTTGTTGGCAGTGTAGGTTGCAGTAGAAGACCTGCCGGTCTCTTGTTATAAAGTTTATTTTGACTACAGATAGTACAAGCTTTGATGTACTGCTGTACGTTGGTCTTCATTCCAGGCCACCAAAACTGTCTTTGTATGAGGCGGAGGGTGTTGGTTATGCCATGATGTCCGGAGTGAAGGGTATCATGACAGAGGTTTATTATTCTTTGTTGTAATTTCTGTGTAGGAATGACCAGTGCATTGTCCTTGAATAAATATCCTTCCTTAACTCTTAGGTTCCATTGATTTTTCCTTGAAATATCCTTCCAGAGATCAGAGGATTGGGTTTGCACTCAAATTTCTTCCAGGAGATTGACTGCTTGAGCTACAAAGATCGTGTGGGGAAACATCTTAGGATAGGCCCTATCTTCAGTAGCTGCATGGTCAGGACGTCGAGATAAGGCGTCAGCAATCAGGTTTTGTGATCTGGGAACATGAGTGATGTGGAACTGGTACTGGGCAAAGAAGTAGGCCCAACGCGCCTGACGACTGTTCCTACACTCCAATGACTGTAGAATTTGAAGATTCCGATGGTCCGTGCGGACCTGAACTGGATATCTAGCACCCAGAAGTAGATGTCGCCATTCAATGAAGGCTTGGCGGATGGCTAACAGTTCCTTTTCCAGGACGGAGTAATGTGTCTCGCTGGGAGTCAGGGTTTGTGAAAGGTAAGCAATGGGGTGTTCCAGTTTATCCTGAAGTTTCTGCTTCAAGACCGCTCCTATGGCGTAGTTAGAGGCATCTGTTTCCACTAGGAATGGTCGATTTATGTTGGGTTGGGCCAATATGGGGGCTTGCATGAACTCTGTCTTTAAACGTTGAAATGCCTTATCTTGCGGTGTAGACCAGATAAAAGGGGTGTCTTTCTTCAAGAGAGCAACGATCGGCTGAACAATCTCAGAAAAGGTAGATATGAACTTCCGGTAAAAGTTGGCAAGCCCCAGGAAGGATTGAACTTGTTTCACGGATGTGGGAGCGGGCCATGCCAGTATGGCCTTTACCTTTGAAGGGTCCATACCAATTCCTTCTGGGCTAAGGATGAATCCTAGGTAGTGAACAGAAGTAACGTGAAACAAGCATTTTTCGGGTTTGGCTAAAAGTTTGTGTTCACGGAGTCGTTGTAATATTGCCTTTACATGTTCTTCATGCTTTAGAGGATCCTTGGAAAAGATCAATATGTCATCCAGATAGACAATGACCAAAAGGAATAACATGTCAGAAAACACCCTATCCATAAAACGTTGAAAAACTGCGGGGGCATTAGCTAGTCCAAAGGGCATGACTAGATATTCATAGTGACCAAAGGGTGTTCTAAAGGCTGTTTTCCATTTGTCTCCTTCCCGGACACGGATCAAATGATAGGCACCCCGGAGATCCAACTTCGTGAATATTACGGCGCCTCTCACAGCTTCCAGGATATCCGAGATCAGGGGCATTGGGTACCGATCTTTGAGGGTGCATTGATTTAAGCCACGATAGTCGAGGCAAGGTTGGTATCCAGGTATTCTCGGAGGGCCTTTTTCTCAGGTTCGGAAAGGATGAACATTCTGCCGAAGGGAATCACTGCTGAGGGATCTGTATCTATGGCGTAGTCTTCAGGTCTGTAAGGGTGTAAGGCCTGGACTATGGCAGTTGAAAATACATCAACATATCCCTGATAGGCCTCTGGGACTTGTATGATATTGGAAACCATGAGTGGTGTTTGCTAGTCTCTTGGTGGTTCTTTAGGGGGTGTCGAGGAGGGATCCAGGAATAGACAGTGGCACATAAAAAACTCTGAGCCTAGGAATAATGATACTGCTGTCCAATTAATATAGGGATTGTGCTTCTGTAATCAGGGCATACCCAATACCATGGGCTAATGAGGTGACTTAATGATGTCGAATGTAATCCGCTCTTGGTGATGGTTTATAGAAAGCTGGATCTCTTTTGTCTGCAGGCTTATGGGTCCTGAAGTGAGGGGTCTTCCGTCGATTGCTTCCACCGGCTGCATGGTGCTTTGTGTCTCGTACGGAATATGATGACTAACAACCCAATCTTGATCAATGAAAATTCCCATAGCTCCGCAGTCTACCAAGGCCAGAATGGGATAGGTCTTATTCTTGGAGGGCGATAGGATGGCCTGTAGTATCACCAATTTGTTTTGTCCAGGAGAGTTCAAGGATGGAATTGATGTGGAGCAAACATCTCTCTCCCGAAGCTCTGCTCCATCTAGGATCGGGGAGCTGGTGTTTCCTGAACGCTGAGGAGGGGCTAGAGGACACTCCCTAACCAAGTGTTTGTCTGAGGCACAATACGTGCACAACCCCGTGTGAATCCTTCTCATCCTTTCTTGGGGGTGATATAGGTCCACGGAAGGCTCCTATCTGCATGGATTCTGGTTCAGAGACTGAGCCTAGGTTTGTGTCCGTCTTGGTGGTACTCTCAAAGGACACTTTCGGAGGATTACCCCTGTATTTCTTCTTCTCTGCCTTCCTTTCCTGGATACGGAAATCTATTTGCATGGCAAGGTCCACTAGTGCAATGAGTTTGGGCGAGCCACTCTGGTCAACTCATCCTTAATCTCCTCATTCAGTCCTCTCCTGAAAGGGGTAAAACTCGCCTCAGGGGACCAATCAGCTTCCTTGACTAATTGCTTGAATCGGGTTACATAGGTGAGCATATCCTGGGATCCTTGCTGAAAGTCTAACAGGCGTTCCTGGGCACTATAGACCTGCTCTGGACGGTCAAACATGGTCTTAAGGGCTTGTATGAACCCATCATAGTCATCTAGGAGAGCATCGCCGGAAATTAACGAGGGGCGTAGCCCAGGTTAAGGCGTTTCCTGAAAGGTGGGAAATTATGAACCCCACCTTAGCCCTGGGAGTCAAAAAGTAGTAGGGCTTAAAAGTAAAGTGGACCAAACATGAATCCAGGAATCCGCGAAGGGTTTTTGCCGACCCAACGTATTTGTCCACTATGCCACCCAGCAACACACTTTCTTTTGTGGCAGAATCACAGGATAGAACTAATTGTTTGAGAGTGGCGTTTTCCGCTTTTAGATTCTGCACCTCGGTTGATAGCTCTTGCATGCCACGCATCAAATCCTGGACAGCCGCTTCCATGTCCATATCGAGTTCGGTCGGGTGGCGTCTCAAACTGTCAAGGAGTTCCCCCCTTCTCACCTGAGTTCGATCCTTGCTGGATTTCTTGGTCGATGCCTTCTTGCGGACAGATCGGGTCTTGAATAAGGCTGCATGAGTCTCTTCCGACTCCAGCGTGCGTTCAAAGTTCCTGGATGCAAAGATCCAGGAATCCAGGAAATTTACAGAGTGCGCTACTCAGCACACGAGTCCAGGAATCAAGAAAGGAAAGAAAGGGACTAGGAATGGGGTTGGCTGGGAAAGAACCAAGGAAAGCTACGGAGCACACATCTGGTCGCTACTTCGCAATAGCATTGAGACGCGCAGAGCCGCGGGAGGCGTGGTCTATAAATAGAACACGCTACGTCCAACGTGTAGAGCGAGGAAGGTGTTTCACAGTGGACGGCCAAGTTGAGAGTAGCAGGGAGTGTAAGCCTCATTGAGACAAGTACCAGGAAGTCCAAAAGGGGTGTGTTCTGTAGGTCATGACACCTTGGGCCCCCCAGCACCTCACAATCCCACATAATCACATTCATCATTATTGTGATAATGTCTGGCTGCAAGGAGAAGGCATGGCATTCATTTACTGCACCTGGTTGATAAAGCAAGCATGATAAGTGATATTAAGTGTTATTATGTAACTAAACATGCATTTTAATGCAGCCAGTCTAGCCATTTCCTATTGTGGTATGACATTGTATATTGGGCAGCTTTGATAATGCAAGCATGATCAGTGGTATTACAAAGCAAGACTGGCATTTTTGTATGCAAGCAGTCTAGCCATTTCTTACTGAGGCGTGCCATTTTGTATCAGGCATCTTTGATAAAGCAAGCAGGATCACTGGTATTATTCTTACTGTGGCATGACATTTTGTATTAGGGATCTTTGGTAAAAAGAAGCATACGTGTTATTATGTAGCTAGACTGATATTCCAATGCAGCCAATCTAGTCATTTCGTAATCTGGTATGACATTTTGCATTGGGCATCTTTGGTAAAGCAAGCATGATAAGTGTTATTATGAAGCAAGACTGGCATTTTTATGCAACCACTCTAGCCGTTTCTTACTGAGGCATGACATTTTGTGTTGTGCATCTTTGATAAAGCAAGCAGGATCAGTGGTATTATTCTTACTGTGGCATGACATTTTGTATTAGGCAACTTTGGTAAAACAAGCATAAGTGTTATTATGTAGCTAGACTGGCATTCAATGCAGCCAGTCTAGTAATTTCGTATTGCAGTATGAGATTTTGTATTGGGCATCTTTGATAACGCAGGCATGATAAGTGTTATTATGTAGCTCGGCTGGCTTTCTAGTACAGCAAGTTTGGACATGTTTTCATAGTTTGGCATGCAATTTTAATGGTCAAGCCAACTGAATAGAGTATGCTCTTATATGGGAATAATAGGGTATAATGGTGCAGCCAGCATAGAAATGTATGGACACAGCCAGCATTAAAATGTTTTTATACTGGAACATATTGTGGGAAAAGGCATCATAAAAATGTGTTACTAACAAAACCCAATTGCAAACTGTTTGGCTTTTTACCCAATTATTCTAAAAAGTGGGCTTTAAAATGCATAATTTCTCCCCATTATTCAAAAAACATTCACGGGGGAGAACCCCCCGAACCCGCCATGAGTGGTGTGGGCACCCTCGCTACGCACGGTCGCTCTGGCATATCTGGGACAAATATTTATGCCCTTCCGGTTAGAAAATTCACCATCCCAACTGCTGCCTGCTATAAGGAACAATATGGCATCTTTACATTTGGCTGAAGGCAATGCTACAAGAAGCCAATATGAAAAAGGAGATTCAGACTATCAGAAGAGAAGAAAAGGCCATGGGAAGAAAGGCATTCTCTTGGCCTCTTAAATTTAGTTATATATATTGGTAGGGTGAGGTAGGGTTAGTTTGGATGGAGGACATTTGTACTTTGGACTTCCTCACATCTCACAAGCACCTTTAGTTCCTTCAGTAGGCTGCAAATTGCTTCTAGCAATAGGGAAAGATAGGCTTTATTTCTATATTTTCATTAAAGATAATTCAAAATGTCCTCAATGTGGCCAACTCCTTCTTCCGACCTGCCACAATGCCCAGTAAAAATAAAGTAATGCCACAGTAATAAATTAGTAGACTGGCTGCACCAAAATGCCATTCTAGCCACATAACACATATCATGCTAACTTTATCATGGATGTGCACTAAAATGGCATGTTTAGCGACCTCCTCCTTCCCCCACCCATCCCTCTCCCATCCACCCCCATGCTCCCTCAACTCCTACCCTCTACCTGCCAATATCAGCTCCTCTGCCCAGCATTACACATAAACACACACACACACACATACACACACACATTCACTCACTCATTTAAACATACCATTCACTTATGGTCCCATTCACTGTACACTCACTCATTCACACCACACCCAGTCCCCATTCATCATACGCTCATTCACACACACACTACATAATACATATACAGACTCCTTGCACACATGCATACATACAAGAGCTAACATGCAACAATGCTACCCTCACCTCTCTGCTTAACAACAAACAGCCTAAGCCCCCTACCCTTGAATGTGAAAGAGCCCATACGTTGTCATCAGTGGTGAGGGTCGCTAATGTGTGCATTTGATTTTTGTTGTGCAGAGGTGAGGGAAACCCTTACTAAAACTTGCAGCTTTAAAGTTTTGCTGGTCACCTGTTTCCAGAACGGCCTCCTTCACCTCTCTGCCTAACAAAAAGCAAGTGCGGAAGCCCCGCCCCCCAACTCACATTTCGAGGTAGGCTGGAGTCCAGTTAGCTTGGACGCCTGGACAGCGCTATCGGTTCATATGCAAAAGGAAAGGGGGTCAGAGCTGCAGTGTGCGCAGGGAAGGCCCAATACATTGAGCAACAAACGATGAAACGCGGAATTAGGCTTTGCACGTTTCTAAGAGGCCCTTCAGCAGCTGTCGATGTCAATGCCTTCACTTGCACGAATGTGTGAATATTGCGACCTGAACGCGCTTCGCTCGGTTCTGAGGCAATGCTGGTCGTTTAAATTGTTAGCGGTTATGCTCTTAAGTCATTCATTGGATGCAGTGATTTACAGGGTAATTCATAGAATTTCGCACAAAAGTGTCGCGCGCGGCTGGCGCACAGTGTGCGCGTGCGAATGTCTGCACCAGCCGCGTGCGTTAAAATCGATTTCCGCGCACAGCGTATTCATGGATTTTAGCCTCCAAAACCAGCCGTGGTGCAGAGTGGCGCAGCGACCCTGCAGCAGTGCCAGTTACGCCCCCAAGAACACCCTCACGCAAGGAAAAGCCATCAAAATCCCCAATCCAGCGCAAAGGGCTACGCTAACCCTGGACCACTTTACAGGGCTGCCAAACAGCAAAGCCAAGCGGGGAACGTGTATTACTGGGGTTCGCGTGAAGTTTCACATGCAAAAGGGCCTGTGCGAGTGGGGTACGTGTATAACTGGGGTTCAATTGAAGTTTCACACACGATTGGAGCAGCGTACGTGTATTACGGGGTTCGCGTGAAGTTTCACACGCAAAATGGCCTGTGCGAAGGGGGTACGTGTATTACGGGGGTTCGCGGGACGTCACACACGCGATTGGATCCGGGTACGTGTATTTTGGGGGTGCGCGGGAAGTTTCACACGCGAAAGGGCCTCTGCGAGTGGGGTACGTGTATAACTGGGGTTTACGGGAAGTTTCACACGCGATTTCAGCAGGGTACGTGTATTACGGGGGTTCGTGGGAAGTCACAAACGCGATTGGATCCGGGTACGTGTATATCGGGGGTGCACAGGAAGTTTCACATGCGAAAGGGCCTGTGCGAGTGGGGTACGTGTATAACTAGGGTTTGCGGGAAGTTTTACACGCGAAAGGGCCTGTGCGAGTGGGGTATGTGTATAACTGGGGTTTACGGGAAGTTTCACACGCGATTTCAGCATGGTACGTGTATTACGGGGGTTTGCGGGAAGTCACACACGTGATTGGATCTGGGTACGTGTATTTCAGGGGTGCGTGGGAAGTTTCACACGCGAAAGGGCCCTGTGCGAGTGGGGTACGTGTATTCCTGGGGTTCGCGTGAAGTTTTACATGCGAAAGGGCCCTGTGCGAGTGGGGTACGTGTATTCCTGGGGTTCGCGTGAAGTTTGACACGCGAAAGGGCAATGCCCATGCGCGATACGTCACAGACGCGCTTACGTGCTAAGGGCCTTTGGTCCAATGAAATCGCGTACATGTGCTGACCGGCTTACGCGCTGAGGTCCTTTCCTCGAATCACACGCTGACGTGCACATTTTTCACGTGCCAAATCACTCCGTATCAAGCTGGCCATGCATACACGCACGGAAGACCACGCTCCTGCCCCCTAGAGCCCCGAGCACGCTCCCACCTGCTGCTGCCTGACTGTCTGCTGCCCACGTGCACTGCTATTTGGTGCCTGCACATCAGCCATCTGCAGGGGTCCAGTTGCTGTGTCCACCCCTGCTGGAACAGAAGACTCCCGACTGGGATACCATCACTCCACAGCCCAGCCCCAGGACCCAGTTGCCCACCCACTCCTGCCTCTGGGGTTGCCATGTCAGGCACATCTCTATCTGGCACCACTGACAACCCCCAGCCAGAGAGGCAGAGGGCCACCAGCTTCACTGCCACCGAAGGTGGTGTCCTGGTGGAGCTTGTCCATGTCTTTCACGTTCTTTTTCCAGGCAGACGGTGAGTTCCGCACGTACTTAGCAACTGTGCTTGCCCCGTGTGTCGTGTTCCCCTTCAGAGGTCATTGTAGGCTGCGTGTATTATGCGTACGCTTATTTTTGTGTTTCTGGGTGCCACAGCGTAGTGCCGGTTCATTTTTTCACGCATGTGGTCTACGAGGGGTTGCGTGCACGTTTATTTTTGATTTTGGGCTGCCTGTGCGTTGCGTGACCCGTCATCTTCCCCCAGTGGTCACAGACAGCCTTGTTAGAGCACTAGGGTACAAATTCCATCTGGTATCCTACCCCAATTGCCCAGGTCAATAGTTTACTGCAACTCTGTGGAAATGAAAGACTGGAGACAAGACAAGTGCTGCAATAATCTTTATTATTGCTGTATGGTTGATCAGGAAAAGAGTCAATAACTGAAAGGTGTAGTAAACCAATAATAAAATGAAAGTTCTGGCGGTTGCTTCACCAAGGGGTTTTCCTTCCCCAATTGCCCTTGGGATAAGGCTGTTGTCCTCTAACTCGAGTTATCTGGATAGGCCCACCACTCAGGGTTGCCTGCGTGCTCCTTCTCGGTGTCCTGTGAATATAACAGACAGCGTTGTTTAGGAAAGGCGGGCTTTTATATACTTCACTGGTTTCAAAATCCCACCAATGAGCAGACGTCTTGCCTAGCTCGTCTGTTATTGGTTGGGAAGGTTTGGTCCCGCCTCCCTTAAGATTGGGTTTCCCTGCCGTCAGTTTCGCCTGCCTCTGCAGCATGGGGACTGTTCCTAAAGCGTTTCCATCAGCGCAATCCATGCGGCGCCGGGACTTGGGGCCATATGGGTGGTCCCTGATGTCGTGGTTCTTACTCCACCTCAGCCGCGGGCCGCAGCCGCCGTGGATTGCTTCCTGACAAGGTTCCCGCCCCCTTCCCAGTCCGGGTTGGTGACTCCAGTAAGGTGGGTAGCTAACCCTGCCGTAGCGTTCTGCTGTGGCGGCTCCGCTCCTGTCAGGCCCGCCGTGCTCGTCCGATGTGTGCGAATTGGCGGCCTTTCCCAAGTCCGCTGCCCGCACCTCTTCATACTCACACATACTCACTCTGGGATCTGGCCGATCGGGCCAGTGAGAGCACCTGGACAGGTAGTCCGCCACCAGCTGAAATCTGCCTGGTCTATGTAGAGTCAGAAAGTCAGAGGGTTGTAGGGAGAGGAACCAGCGGAGAACCCTCTGGTTGGTATCTTTGTGTCGGGCAAGCCATTGCAGAGGTGCATGGTCCGAGAACAACGTGAACCGACGACCAACCAGATAGTACTTGAGTGATTCAATCGCCCATTTGATGGCCAAGCATTCCTTTTCAATCGTGGAGTAGGCCGACTCATGTGGCAGCAACTTTCGGCTGATGAAGCATATGGGCCGCAGTTCCGATTCTTGTTCCTGAGACAGGACGGCGCCCAAGCCTTGGTCCGAGGCATCAGTCTGGAGAAAGAACTGCCTCTGAAAGTCGGGACAACACAATACTGGATCAGATGTGATCCTTCCCTTTAGAAGGTCTATGGCCCTTAGGGCGGCTTCGTTATTGGTCAGGTTTGGGTTCCCTTTGAGTCTTAGCGCATCAGTGAGTGGCGCGGCTATGGAAGAAAAATCGGGAATAAACCTCCTATAATAACCAACGAGCCCCAGAAAAGCCCGTATTTGTTATCTGTTCACAGGTGTCGGGATGCGATGAATGGCCTCTGTTTTGGACATCTGTGGTTTCAGCATTCCACCCCCCACCACGTGTCCGAGGTACTTGGTTTCATGAGTTCCCATAGTGGCCTTACTTGGATTGATGTGAAGACCTGCCTTATGTAGGTCGGCTACAACCGTTTCCAAGTGGTTCAGATGATCCTCCCAGGTCTTGCTGTATATTACGATATTGTCAAGGTAGGCCGCTGCATATCCTTCATGCGGTCTTAGGATGATGTCCATAAGTCTTTGGAAGGTGGCAGGTGCCCCATGTAGGCCAAAAGGAAGAAACTTAAACTGATACAGTCCCCTCGGTGTTGAAAAGGCGTTTTTTTCTTTATCCTGGGGTCACAAAGGGATCTGCCAGTATCCCTTTGTTAGGTCTAGAGAACTCAGATACCAGGCAGCGCCGAGTCCCTCTAACAACTCGTCCATCCGTGGCATTGGATATGCTTCGCAACTAGACACGCTGTTCAGCTGCCTGTAGTCCATGCAGAAGCGGATTGAGCCATCTGGTTTAGGGACCAGAACGATGGGCGATGACCAAGCGCTGACTGAAGGCTCAATGATGTCTAGGTGTAACATTTCATCCACCTCAGTGTTTATGATTGGTCTCTGGGCGTCGGGTATCCGATAGGGTCTGAGCCGTACCACCTGTCCGGACTCTGTTTTTATCTCATGTTCAAGTATTTTGGTCTTCCCTGGTAAGGTGGAAAAGACTTTTCTGTAGGGTAGTAGCCTATACATTAACTCCGTTCTCATGATTGGCGATAGGGCGTTCCCCCACTGGACGTGGTCCAGGGAACCGGGGTCCGGGTTCACGGTTTCCAACGTTTCTATGTCGCCGATGGTTCCTAGTGCTGATACTAGGGGTTCATTCCACTCCTTTAACAAGTTGATGTGGTATATTTGGTCCGGGTTGGTTCAGTCGGGTTGGTGCACCCTATAGGTCACGGGACTGAGAACATCCGTGATCTTATACGGGCCTCTCCATCTGGCCAGTAATTTGTTGGTGCTGGTAGGTAAGAGTACCTAGTCTCCTGGGCTGAAACACCTCATTCTGCTCCCCTTATTATAGTTTTTCTCTTGTATGTTTTGGGCGTGAGAGAGGTTGGCTTCTGCCAAAGCACGCACTGCGCTTAAATGTTCCTTCAGTTCCTCGGTATATTCGGTTAGGGTCATTTCTTCGGAGGCCTCCCATTCTTCCTTAACCAGGTCTAGGATTGTTCGGCGTTGTCTCCCGAACAGGAGCTCAAAGGGGGAAAACCCTGTGGAGGACTGGGGCGTGTCTCTGAGGACCATCAGAACAAGAGGTATCGCCCTATCCCAATTCTGGGAATCTGGTCCTATCACCCTTCTCAACATTTTCTTTATCGTTTTATTATATTTTTCGACTAAGCCGTCGGTTTGGGGATGATACACGGATGTTCTTAGCTGCTTGATGTGTAGGCGTTCGCACACCTGTCGTAGTAAAGCCGACATGAAATTCGTCCCTTGGTCAGTGATGATTTCTGAGGGTAAGCCGACTCGGGCAAAGAAGGGTATGAGTTGATCACATAGTTGTCTGGCTGACGTCCCCTTAAGGGGAAATGCTTCAGGATAGCGTGTAGCGTAGTCGACCACGACCAGCATGTATTTATACCCTCTACTGGCTGGATCCAATGGACCGACAATATCCATGCCGATTCTCTGGAATGGCACTCTAATAAGGGGCATCTTTTGTAGAGGAGCTTTAGCTGGTTTTACTCCACTCGTTAGTTGACAGGTAAGGCATCTTTTGCAAAACTGGGCCACCTCCCCATAGATTCCCGGCCAATAAAACCGTTTGAGTATATTTTGCTGCGTTTTCAGCGAAGCCATGTGGCCTCCACAAGGATGGTTGTGGGCTAATTGCAGTACTATGGTGCGTTGCTTTCTTGGTAAAACTAACTGTTCCTTAACAGTCCCATCATCTGCTTTATATCTTCGGTACAGTAGAGCTTGATGAAGCACAAATCCTGGTCCCCTGGAAAGATCTGGATCCCCTTCTTGTGTAGCCCTCTCTCGGGCTACCTTGAGGGTGTTGTCCGTTAGGGTTTCTGCCCTAATGCTATCCTCATTATCCTCTAATTTCCAGTCGATGGCTCTAGTCATATAACAAGCCTGACACCAGTCCATACGGCTTCGTCTCTTTTTATTGATGAGGGTTCCTGGACTAGACATGCCCCTTCCGGGTTCCGGCTCGGGACCTACTTCTCTTCTCCCCTCTTTCATCATCAGTGCCTGGTCAAAGTTAGGTAAATCAGTCCCTATGACTACCGGGGCAGGCAGAAAAGGTAGGACGGCAGCCCTCAAGGGTGACAATTCCCCGTTTATTTCAATAGCCACATTTTTCATCGGATAATGTTTTATATCTCCATGTATACATTTAATAGGTACGGATATGTTAAGTAAGTTTGGTTTGCTACTTACAGTAGGTGATATGGCGGTTTGCCGGCTGCCGCTGTCAAGTAGACCACGTGTGGGTCTGCCGTCGACTCGTATGTCCACGATGTAAGGACCGGGTACGCTTTCTTCTTGTAGCGCGTGCAGGTATCCAATATCCATTGATTCAGCGGGTCTCCTCCTGGGACAGAACCGGGCTATGTGGCCCCATTCGTTGCACTCAAAGCACTGAGGTTGCCGATATCTGGACTGGCCCCAACAGACTTGTCTTCGACTCCAGACCTCTTATCTTCTGGTCTCCGAACCGCCTCCTCGGGTTGTCTCCATCTCAACTGTTGTGGTCTGACCCCTTTGGTCAGTGGGGCATCAGTCATTGGTACTGCTATGCGTGCTGTTATCCCTGTGGGTGGAAACCTGTGGTACCCAGCCTTTCGACACGCCAAGGCAATATCCACCGCTTCGGTTAGGGAGGGTCTGTGATGTTGCCTCACCCACCTCTGCATTTGTCCTGGCAGGGCTTCTACGAACTGCTCAAGTATAATTTTGTCAAGTATCGGTTGAGTTACGGCTGTCGGAGTTGACAGCCACTTTTCCGCCAGGTCTTTTATTCGATAATACAACTGCCGTGGGCTTTCCCCAGGCCGTAACTTGATGTCCCTTAGTTGAATTCGATAGGCCTCTTCATCAAGGCCAAGGCGATCCAGTACAGCCGCCTTTATCTCACTAGGGAGTATTACCGGTGGGGTTTGCCGCCTGGTAGGCTCCTTGCATGACGCCTTATAACAAGGGGGCGACATAATGTACCCATCGTTCGGGGGGCCACTGTGCGTTCTTGGCTATCCTTTCGAAACTCTTAAAAAAGAAGGCAGGGTCCTCGCCGTCTTTATACTTTTGAAGTAATGTGGATGGGACCATTGGTTGCGTCCTAGAGCTAGCCACCATATCGGTTAGCTTCGATATAGTGTCATGATGCTTATCCTGTGCAGTAGTTTGCATCGTGCTTTGTAACTGCAACGCCTGTTGGAAGGCTTGGCGGTCGGCAGCTGCTTGTTGGGTTTGTATCTGAACCAACTGCTGCAGTTGCTGCTGTCCTTCCGACAGCATTTTGATCAATGCCTCCATCGCGCCGCCGCCTATCTCACCTTCGTTGCCAGTTGTGGAAATGAAAGACGGAGACAAGACAAGTGCTGCAATAATCTTTATTATTGCTGTATGGTTGATCAGGAAAAGAGTCAATAACTGAAAGGTGTAGTAAACCAATAATAAACTGAAAGTTCTGGCGGTTGCTTCACCAAGGGGTTTTCCTTCCCCAATTGCCCTTGGGATAAGGCTGTTGTCCTCTAACTCGAGTTATCTGGATAGGCCCACCACTCGGGGTTGCCTGCGTGCTCCTTCTCGGTGTCCTGTGAATATAACAGACAGCGTTGTTTAGGAAAGGCGGGCTTTTATATACTTCACTGGTTTCAAAATCCCACCAATGAGCAGACGTCTTGCCTAGCTCGTCTGTTATTGGTTGGGAAGGTTTGGTCCCGCCTCCCTTAAGACCGGGTTTCCCTGCCGTCAGTTTCGCCTGCCCCTGCAGCATTGGGACTGTTCCTAAAGCATTTCCATCACCGCAATCCATGCGGCGCCGGGACTTGGGGCCATATGGGTGGTCCCTGATGTCAGGGTTCTTACTCCTCCTCAGCCGCGGGCCGCAGCAGCCGTGGACTGCTTCCTGACAAGGTTCCCGCCCCCTTCCCAGTCTGGGTTGGCGACTCCAGTAAGGTGGGTAGCTAACCCTGCCGTAGAGTTCTGCTGTGGCGGCTCCGCTCCCGTCAGGCCCGCCGTGCTCGTCCGATGTGTGTGAATTGGCGGCCTTTCCCAAGTCCGCTGCCGGCACCTCTTCACAAACTCCCATACGCACAACAACATCAGTGCCATGGTTGGGAGGCGACCAAGCGGTAAGGGAGGCAAAGGTGGCCGACCCTCAAGAGGTGGGCGTGGTAGGGAACGTGGCTGGGATTTGCAGGGTGCCTCTATGCCCCCATGTGTGGAGGAACAATCAGGGACACCTATGCCCCCCCCATGGTTGAGGGAAACGTGGCTGACACCATCCAAGCTCAGCCACTGTTGGACCAGCCCATTGTGGCACCTGACCTGGCACAGGATGACTCCCTGGCTGACTTCCAGGTTCAGCAAGTCTAAGCCACGTGTGGCGGTGCAAGTTGTTGTCACCAATCCACGTGGATTGTCATCTGCTGCCCCCAGTATGCAGGGTGGGGAGGCTGCAGGGGAGGCTGCAGCTCCATCCGCCCCAGCTCTGACTCTCCCAGCCAGGACAGTGTCAGTCCCGGTCCATCAAACTGACGTTCCCCCTGCCAACATTACCCTGCAACCAATGCCTGCATCAAGACCTATGGTCATTGTGCATTCCCACACTCCTACTACCCAGTCCACCAGTGATTCTGCCCCTTCTTACCAGAGCGGCGTAAGCCACTCTGGCTCTGCTCCACTTTTAAAGAAGAGGAAGAAGGGTGCTCTGGCACGACAGGCTGAGACCCCAGACACGGCTACACACTCCGGTACCTCAAGGAAGCCTTGCTTCAATGATCCGGAACTTGATGCACTTGTGGGCTATGTGTCGGCACATAGCCACGAAATGCTGGTGACTGCAGGGTGCAAGACAACATCTGGTCAACGTAAGGCACACTGGCAGACCATCGCCGACCGCATAAGTGCCCTTGGATTTGTGAGGCGCACAGCTGATGATTGCTACAAGGGGTGGAATGACCTGAAACGCAGAGCAAAGAACAAGCTGGCCTCAAATCATGCCGCTACTTTGGTGACTGGCGGTGGGTCTCCACAAGAGGACAACGAACCCACTGAACATGAGTCTGTTGCTGGGGCCATTGTCACAGAGGAACAGATCCAAGGTGTGGGAGGACTACCTGATTATGATGCATTGTCCAGTGAGTGCCCATGCATGTGTGTGTAATGCATGTGTATGTTGTTTGGGTGACGGGTTCTGATTGAGTACCAGGTGAGGGTGTGTGTGCCTGAGTGGTATGGGTCACCCATGTGCTTCATCCAAAACATTCAGCGGCCTTGGATTTGGGTGTGACAGTATCCCTTCTGCCCACCTTAGTAATTTAGCGCAACATTACGGCAGTTGCCCTTGAAGTGGCATCTTGCAACAACATTGTTTGTATTTTTCAGTGTTCGTTCAGGCTGATTGTTTCAATTCTCCCACTTTTGCTACGCATTCCTCAGCCCTATTGTCACATTTGTGACATGCTTCTGTCATTGTAGAACCCCACATTGGCCCACATGTGTTACCCTGTTAGGTGAATGATTTGACCATTCAGGGTAATTTAGTATTGGCCTGCTCACAGGAATTTTTGGGGCCTGTTTGAATGTGTAACATGATAGTTCTTTCCTGTCATGTTGAAGTGCACAACCATTGATGTGTACATCAGCCTGCAATCACTGTATTTTTGTACACTGGATGTGTTGCAGTGTGTGGCACATGCCTATTTTGTCACACTATGTAGCATTTCTCATCTCATCATGTCCATCTCACATGGATGGCTGACAGTATTCATTCACTGACATATGGATGTACTTGTGGAATGTACCATGGCTATGGTACATGCCATCTGTGTGATGGCATGTGTCATGTATGTGTATTGGACATGCCACTCACAGGCCAATGTGTGATGGCAGTGCTACCCAGCATGCAGCAAATGTGTTGCTCTTCCATCTTGGTGTCATCAGTGTCTGCCTTTTGCCTCCCCTTCCAATTCAGTGACAGTGTATGCATGGGAGGGCTATAGTCATGTGGGACATGTGTAAATCATCTACTGGTTCTGTAGCCTGTCAGGCCTATTTGTGTGCTATGGTGCTAATGCCTGTTTCCATTTTTTGTCTTTCTTGTTTTTGCAGGGGATGACGCACTTGATGCTGTTGAGGTTGAGGAGATGGTGCATACCCAGGAGGAATCACAGGCAAGACCGGGCACCAGTGGGGGACGTGGTTGGTGCTGGGTGAGAACCCAATCTTGCTGCAGACCATTCTGTCGAGGGGTGCCTCTGGGTGCACCTCCCCAGACCTCTATTCAGGTGCTGATTCGGATGATGAGACCTATGTGCCGTTGCAGGTAAGTGTTTCTAGCAGGGATTCTGTTCTGTCCAACCCACCTGCACCAGGGGTAGAACTCTCTATGGGGATGTCAGTGTTGGTAAGTCCGCCTTTGGCAGTTACGGATGCAGGGTCACACTCCACAACATCTGATCCTGTTCCTGGGCCAGCAGATCAGAGGGGGAACGCAGTCCTGCAGCCTCAGGCAGTGCCGGCATAGCAAGGCGCAGATCGCCTTGCCTCAAACAGGTGTGGTGCCCGCCGACGCGGTGGCCGTATGCCACCAGGCAATACCCTATGGGAACAATCCATGTACAGTATGGCAAGCCAACAGGCAGCATCAGTTGAGATGATGGGTCAAGCAATGGAGAGGGTGGCCACTTCCATTGTCCCCCCTGAAAGGCAGATGGAGCAACTACAGCAGGCAACAGACTCCATTTTCCAATCACACAGGGAGGACATGTTGGGACAGACGGGCGGCACTGGAGAGACTACTCCAATCGATATCAATAGAGTCCCAGGGCCACAGGGAGGCCCTGAGGGTAGAACTCCATCACCTCAGGGAGACTCTTGTTGCCCTTGAGGCTTCCACTAACTTGAGGACAGAACAGCAGCTGGAGCGGCTCACACGTTCGCTCTCAGCTGAGATGCAGGCAACTCGGGAGGAGATCCGGGCATCACGTCAGGTGCTGCATGGGGATCTCCGCACTATAATCCTACAGAACGAGACCTTCCACACCCGCATGCTTGCTGCCATGTAGGACCATACCAGGCGTTTGCGTGGGCTGCCTCCCATAGCACCACCTCTTCCTGTGGCAGCACCACCTCCTCCTGTGGCAGCACCACGTCCTGTGGCAGCAGCAGAGGGTGATGAGAGCTACAGCAGCAGTTCTCCCGCAATGGCATAGCCGTGCAGGCCATGAGCCCATGGAGGTGTTTTTTCCCCAACATCCACACAGGTGGCTGTTGGTGCGCACCCTGACCTCGGACCTCCTGGGTGCCCTCCCCCCCATCCCCCACATGGCCATTTTTGATTTTTGTTTTTTTTTCGCACAGTGTGTTGCCTTGTGTGGCTCCCGTGGGCATCCACTGTATTCCAGCTGGGCACATGCAGGCTTGTCCTGAGTTTGGGTTAGATGCTTGGGTTCGTGAGACACACACCCCTCCTGCTTCCCGTTTCCATGGGCTTGCAAAGGGTGTGCCCAAGTGATAGTGACTTACACGGTGATGTAGGACTCCCATGAGCTGTGTGGGCAGTTTGTAGTCAATACTGTGCATACATTCCTAGTGGATAATGTTGTTGAATTGTACACTGCATGGTGTATTGCTATGTGCTTGTGCATCCATGTCTTTCTCCTAATTTGCAGGTTAATTCCTCATGTCTTCACAAGGCCGTCTACTTTGGAGATGGAGTTCATGTTGTAAGCAGTGCACTTAGACATTTGCGTGGCAGCAGCACTGTACTGTTGGAAATGTTCGATGTGCTGGCATAATCAGGTTGTAAGACTACCACTACTTTAACTTAGTACTGTCATGTTTATGCTATGTTTGAGGTTGTGTTGCTGCATTGTATTGTTGGTAAGTATTTGGTCATGTGTGTTGTTAGTTCGACATTACTGGGAGCATATTGTGTGTGGGCAGTTTCCATTAGGGACACTGTACTTTGACACTTGTGTCATGTTTTGGGGATTGCTTTGTTTGCTCTCACATAGCATGACATGCCATGGTGTGTTGGGTGGCGGTGCTGGGGAGGGGTTGGGTGACATGTCACTGTTGTCATGTTGTATTTTGCAAGGGGGTAATGATTTTAGCATCATAGAAGTGTGTCTTTTGATGACACAGCATTGGTGGCGTTTGTGTAGATAGGGATGCACACAATGTAACACTTCCAGGTGACCAATTCCAGGCTGGTATGGTTGTGACAGTTGACTTCCCTTATGTCATCATCATTGATTGTCAGCTGGCATGTGCCAGGGCTGTGTGAACTCCACAGGGGTGTGATTTTAAGTAAAGTAATTAGCCACCAGCTGCATATGGGCTGCCTCACCCCGTGCCCTTTCCCCTCCCATGCGCAGCGGCCGTGCATGTGGTTGGGGGTGTGGGGGCACCATCATGTCCAGCGGCAGACCCCGGCGTGTTGCAACGTTGTGCAGGACACATGCTGCCACTATGATCCTGCACACTACTGGGGGAGCGTATAACAGCTGCCCGCCAGAACAGTCAAGGGAGCGAAAGCGTGACTTGAGCACTCCGAAGGTGCGCTCCACTATGCCCCGGGTTTCAATGTGAGCTGTGTTGTATCTTACCTCGGGTGGCGTGGTGGGGTTCCGAATTGGCGTCATCATGTGGGTGCTCAGAGGGTAGGCACTGTCCCCTGGGGAGGTGATGATGGGTATCATTAGTGGGGTTGTCACATTACTCAGTATGTGGTATGCATGCATGTGCAGAGGCATTTATACTCACCGAGCAGCCAAGTATCGCCATGCCGCCCAGCTTCTAGGTCCCGGTTTAGGGTTCACATTCTGTAAATAAAACTGTCGTGGGTGGACCCTGGATAGTTGGCATATACTGAGGTGATGATTCCCTTGGCATCACATACTACCTGGACGTTGATGGAATGCCAGTGCTTGTGGTTTCTATAGATGTGCTCAGATGCTCTAAGAGGACGTAAAGCCACATGGGTGCAGTCAATGGCACCTAGCACTTTGGGGAAGTGTGCCACCCCGTAAAAATCCTGGACGACAGCCTGCCTTTCTGCAGGTGTTCTGGGCAGGTATATGTGCCTGCGGACTGATGGGCGTGCAGTCATGATGGCCAAGACCTGGTGTAGGCAGCGGGACTGTGTGGCCTGTGACACCCCCCCACTATGGCACTTGTCCGCTGAAATGATCCAGTGGCCAAGAAGTGCAGTACATTGAGGACCTTATGCAGGGGGCTGAGTGCTTGGGAGCACAGGTGGGTGATGTGAGGTCATCCTCCCACTCACTGACCAGGTCGAGTATTATGTGAGGTGGACACCTGTACCTCCCATACACCTGGTCATCAGGCATCCCAAAAAGGTTGGTTCTGGGTGTAAATATTCTGGACCTGACTATTCTCCTCCTCCTCCTGCGGTATCCCATGACCACTGCTGCTAGGAACGGTATATCCTGGCGTCTGTGCTTGTTTGTTGTTTGCGTGCACTTTTATGCTGTGCGGGTCCACGTATGCCTGCTTCCTGCTGGCGTACGTGTTTCCTGATTAGCGCGTCTTTTTTGGCGCACACCTTACCCCCGTTCGATTCCATGAATACGTGTTTTGAACGTGCGTGTGGGCGTTCCGCGCACTTGCCTCCTGTACTTCCCCCGTGACGCCCACATTTTCACGAGTCACGCCTCCTGTTCCTCCTACTTTTGTTGTGTGCACCGCGCTATGTGCGATTTTGCTGTGCGGGTAGCACAAGCTGTTTGGTGACGTGTGCGCCACGCAGAATTTTGGCGCACATCCTGGAATTTACACACGCACAGACTTCCTTGAATCGCTGTGCGCGGGTTTCGCTGCGATTTTCACACTGGCACTGCGATTCGCACGCTTTCGCTGAAAATCTCAGCGCACATTAATTCCATGAATCGGCCTCTTAAACGGCTGTTTCTCAAATTGTACGCAAACATAATCCTAAATTTTTATGTGTGGATGCAGTGATTTTAAGCAGCCGTTACCTAATGTTGCAGTTGCTGCTCACTATTTGCCTGGAGTATAGATTTATATAGTTCAGGGGCGATGATTTTGTCTTAGAAACAAGACAACGCAGAGCAGCACAGGTTCGAATCCCGGTTCCGCGTGACAGATGATTTATTAATTAGCATGTTAGTATGGGATTATTTAATGCTAGATAGTTCAGTCGGTCATGTGCTTTCTAGGGTGAATTAAGCAGAGTCATTGAACGTGTTGCATCCCCCCGTCGCCTCAATCTCCCTAGCAGTTGCACAGGTCTAGCTCTTCCGCTGGTGTTATGCTTTTGCACAGCATAGCAGATGATATGGGTGTGTGGTGTTCCCGAATTCTGCATTTAATGAATTGTTACCTATATTTATTCATAATTTTCTTGCAAAGTTGTTCCCAAAATTGATATTTTGTTTGGTTCTAAACGGGTTCCCTGCGTGATATCCAATCCTTCCTTGTGCGCTGCTGAGTAGTTTGCTTGGGGTTAGGTTACTCTTTTGAGTGTTTTAGCATAGGGGATCCGGCTTATGTCCAACTGCACCACAGCCTCCTCGAATGCGTTGTGGCATCCAAAAATTCCTGAGAAAACATTTTTCAAAGTTGTCCACCCGCAGTTCCATAAGCTTTTGAGTAGCACACCTCAGTGTCACTCACTTGAAGGGACCAACACACAAAGTGACGCGGACAGCACAACGAGAGGTTGTCAAGAGACCTGTTCATTCTCCGCCTCGTGTATCTCTGGATTTTGGTTGCCCGTCCTCATTGGATTTCCTTCTTCTCTGTTCCGTTGATCCTTGCCAGTGTCTTCCGTGCCTGGTATTTCTTCTCCCTGCGGGCCGATAATCCGGAACCAGCTACAGTTCCTTGTGACACTCTCTGTGTTCCTTCGGGCGGTGACCATGGACCCTTTTCTTTGAGTCACTCACTGTCCTTGGAGATACCTCATATGGTAGGCACAACTTGTGCGTGGCGTGACAGTTCCTCATGAGCGCCATGTCTCCTACCTGAATGTCCGGCGTCACCAATCTCGGTCGCAATGTTTCTCTGTCGTCGTTTTGCTTTTGCGCCTCGAGGATCCTTTCCATATCCACCACCGGAGTACATCTGGAGCTGTGTTCCGGCAATGCTGGGCGGACTTTGCGCCCCATGAGTGCCTCTGCCGGCGATACTCCTCTGGTCGAGTGAAGGGTTGTTCGATATGCCATCAGGAACGTCACCAGAGCCCCCTTGAGCTCGGCCCCCTCTGCACGTGCAATGCGAAAAACTTTGTTGAGGGATCCTGCCCAAGCGCGACAATACCCAGCAGGGACGGCGAGAAGATTGCTGGCACGATTGCAAGATTATGTGGTGGAGTGAACTAGAAGGTGCTGGGATCCTGAACAAGAATACAGTTGAGGTTTATGTTGGTTCCTCCTCCACCTCTTTCCTGAAATGGAAGGGAATGTGCCTATTTTGCAGTGCAAGGAGCTGGATTGTCTCATCCACATGTAGCCTCACTACTTGACCTTTTAGGCAGTGTATGCCTTGGAATTGGCCTTCATATACCCCACATGGCCTTTCCACGTCTGTGAGATACATCTGGAAGGCAAAGTGCACCAGGCAGAGTTTTTCCGCTGTCATGCAGCTCAGGAGGGTGTGCTGCGCTTCCCTGCCATTCATCTCAAAGTGCCTGTCCCTGTACATAGTGGTGTACTTTCAGGGTGAGTAAGTGGCAGGGTTCTGTGGGCCCTGAGCAGGTGTCCTCCTTGTTCTCCTTGATCCCAGAGGTCTGGGGATTTCGGGGAAGGTGCCCCCCCCTTTGGTCTCTCGTGCAGCAGGGATGTCGAATCGGGGGTCTCTAGGGGTCGCAGCTGTGACCCCTGGTGTTCCC
Source organism: Ambystoma mexicanum (assembly GCF_040938575.1). Classification (NCBI taxonomy): domain Eukaryota; kingdom Metazoa; phylum Chordata; class Amphibia; order Caudata; family Ambystomatidae; genus Ambystoma; species Ambystoma mexicanum. The sequence continues at coordinate 1,575,127,806 of NC_090932.1, forward strand.
TTGTTAACCCTGCTGTCTCCCTTGCTACCCGTGGCCAAAAAACAAAACAGAAACTGCCTGCCATGATTTAATTGCAAAAGGCTCTTTTCCCCCTATAGCATAGCAGATCAGCTGACATTAAACGTTTAGAAAAATAGGCCACTGGGTGGAGTGTGGCAGTTCCTTTGCACTGCTGTGATGTCACTGCTCCTAAGATCACACGGTTTGCATTAACTTCTAACACAAAAAGCCATGCAGGAACAGGATAAGGTATTACTGGAGCAATGAAAAATGCTGGTTATTCTTTGTCAGAGCAGACATAAGGGGCGACTTTCTGTGTGAACGGTGCGAGAGGAGCTGTGAAAAGTCACGTACCAATTGTCTGAAGACATTGGAAAAGGTTTTGGATTTGTTTTACAGTGTACATATGGACTATTGCGTAACTGGGCTGATCTTTTCCTGTGCCCAAGGCCCTCTGAGGCATGAGAACATAAGTCAAGACATTCACCAGTGTTCACAACGTTGGACTCACCTTAGAATATCATCTCTGGAAATGTAACTGCTGGGGGAGAGTGCCAACATGTACAAGATGAAGAGCTTCTCTCTCGGTATACACATGAATGTCACCCCGGCAGGTCCCTAAAATACATCTACGATGTCTGAAAGCATGTCCTTCATGAAATGGCCAAATACCACTGGGGCATAGCAAAGCCTGAAGGGCACCTCTAAGCATTAGCTAGGCTCCAAGAAATACTCTGTTTACTGGATTGCAGGGAAGCACCTGTGCATGCCTTCTATACAGTAAAAAGGGGTTTTATGCTATTTTAAATAATGTTCAGCCATTTTTCTCGTGTAGGTGAAAATCCGCCATTAGCCTGGTGCAATTTCTTGCCTCTTCCGTGAGAATGCTAGTTGGTCTGTGTGCAGGGATGGACTGGCCTATAGGGAACGCTGGAGGTTTACAGGTAGGCCCCCGCACCCTGGGCAGGGGTGGACTAGCCTATAGGGAACTCTGGAGTTTTACCCGCAGGCCCTCGCACCTTGGGCAGTGGTGGACTGGCCTATAGGGAACTCTGGAGATTTACTGGTAGGCCCCCACACCCTGGGCAGGTTTGGACTGGCCTATAGGGAACTCTGGAGGTTTACTGGCAGGCCCCTGCACCCTGGGCAGAGGTGGATTGACCTATAGGGAACTCTGGAGGTTTACTGGTAGGCCCTCACACCCTGGGCAGGGTTGGACTGACTTCTAGGGAACTCTGTAGATTTACTGGTAGGCCTCTGCACCCTGGGCAAGGGTGGACTGACCTATAGGGAACTATGTAGATTTACTGGTAGGCCGTTGCACCCAGGCCAGGTGTGGACTGACCTATAGGGAACTCTGTAAATTTACTGGTAGGCCCTCGCACCATGGGCAGGGGTGGACTGACCTATAGGGATCTCTGGAGATTTACTGATAGGCCTCTGCATCCTGGCACGGGGTGGACTGGCCTATAGGGATCTCTGTAGATTTACTAGTAGGCCTCTGCACCCTGGGCAGGGGTGGACTGACCTATAGGGAACTATGTAGATTTACTGGTAGGCCGGTGCACCCTGGGCAGGTGTGGACTGACCTATAGGGAACTCTGTACGTTTACTGGTAGGCCCTCGCACCATGGGCAGGGGTGGACTGACCTAGAGGGAACTCTGGAGATTTCCCAGTAGGCCTCTGCATCCTGGGCCACTTTTGTATGGTAACCATTTTTATTTCCAACTTTTCTCATAGAAAAACAGTTGCGCTTGTTGAAAATGTGTAATATGGGGCCACTTCAAACAATATTTCCAGGGCCTCTTTTGGTCCCCATTGGCAGCTAGTGATCTCACCTTCATCTCTTCTATTCTGTCGACTCTTCTGGGGTGCCCTCCCCAACCCAGGTTCTTTGCCTCCCCTTCCCTCCCTGAATCGTCCCATGCTTCTGCTCGAAGGGCCCCCATGGCCCCACTTACCAGGTATGGATCACCACTACCAGCTGCTGCAGCTTTTATTTACTGCCCTCAGAATTACGCCCGCACAAAGTGCTGTCTGTGTTTCCCCACTAGGAGAGTTATGTCATGTTAACATTGCTTATGAAGCGCACGGTCGCCCAGGGGCATCTTGGCGCTAAGAGAGGGAGACTGCAGTTGTAGCTACGAGCAGCAATGCCTAGAATAGATGAGTTTTAATGGCCTTCCTAAAGGCTAGATAGTTAGCAGTTTTCCTAAAAGCAAGCGGGAGGTCGTTCCATAGGATAGCCGCAGCAGTGGAGAAAGCCCGACCTCCAACCCGTACCCGTTTATAGATCGGGACCACCAGATGATTGGACGAGACGGAATGCAGATTACGACTGGGAAGATAACGGGTGAACTTAGCTTGGAGGTATTCGGCACCCTGATCGTGTAGGGCACGATAAAATGTACATAGAGCTTTAAAGTTGACCCGCTAGGCCACCGGGAGCCAATGAAGGACTCTGAGCATAGGAGAAATATGTGACCATAAGATGTGCCAGTAGCGACACGTGCAGCTAGTTTCTGCAAACGTTGCAACCGCTGAATCGGTCCCATGGGTTGAGCCAGGTACAGGGAGTTGTAATCTGGCTGTGATAACACCATGGCAGCCACCACTGGAGACTAGTCATCTACTATGCACGAAACCCCTTAGAATAATGGGTGCCACCCCATCTGACTGTGTTTCAGACGGGAGTCCTTGCCTATGGAATTACAGGGCACCCGCTTAGTGGTATTTAGCCCCATGTCATGAGAAATACTGCAACGAAATTAGCTAATTTTCACATAAGCAAAGGTATGGTTAGTCAATGCTTTCACACACTCACAAAAAGATCAAAACAAATAGTCATTGCAGCCCACACAAAACAAATATACACCACTAACAAAAAATTCAAGAAGAATTATTTGCATACTAATACTAAAATTCATGATTATTAACCATTTCTTAATTATAACTTTAGCACTTGTGCGTAGTGCCTAATGTCATGGAGCAGTGCGCAACAAGCGGCAAGCAATTATCACTTCTGTGCAAATATCTCCTTACAGTCGAAAAAAGAACAGGAGCAAATGTAAATCCCTCCAGAAATGAGTGAGACATAGATCAAACAGCATACAGAACGCCCCGAAAGAGTGCGGCATGGATCTGCAACCTGTGGCTCTCCAGATGTGTTAGACTATCACTCCCATGATCACTCACCATTGACTATGCTGAATACGCCTGATGGAAGTTGTAGTCCAACGCATACAGCAATTCTCTTCAGGCATATTCACACTGGGGTCATTCTAATCGTAAAGTAAAACATGGGATTTCTTCTATGCACAAACGTGCTGAGGAATTCTGTTGATCTGGGGGATTTTTGAAAACATTGGAATCCACCCATTTTCCTTCAAGGACAAACGTGCTTCTGAGCGAGATGTTTTGTATAAATACTGGGTCTTTCTGCAGGGATGTCATTTGAGTGTCGCAAGGGGTCTCCCTTGCTACCCCTGGCCACACATGTATTTCCCTGTGATGTTACTTGGGGGCAGGGTCAGATGACATCACGACTTTTGATGTCATCAGAGGTCAAGGGTTGTGTTATGTCACTTCCGCTACCCCTGGCATTTTGGGGAAATGACATCCCTGTCGTGCAGCAAAGAGAGTGCCACTGGTGTCAGGCCTGATAATTATATCAATGACCACTAGGTGGCACCATGGCATGTTGTACACACCTCCTGAGCCGGTGTCTTTGGCCCGTCTCTGTCCCCAATGGAGCCCAGCGGCACACGCTCACTTGTGTGTGAGAAGGCCGAGCCCTATGCTCCCAGTGGACTGCCTGGGTATGTGTGTGCAACACGTGGATGCACCGCTCATTCGGCTCTCCTGGGTTGGGTGCAATGGAGTTTCCAGTGGGCGAACCAGGAGGCGGTAGCCTTCTGGGATCCTCCCACCCCACCTCGTTGTCAATTGTTACAGTAACTCGGCCCTGTGGGAGCAACGCAAAAAGTTACACGGACATAATAGGAGGCTGGTAGGTAACTGACGAGTGGCCTGACGTCATATTTCTCTCTGCCAGGGATATTCTGGCAGTGTGTTTTTTGGATGCCAAGGCTTTCGTCTTATTACTCCAATGTAGCTGTTTGAAGTTTTAAGTCGTGTTTAGGAATACATCTTGGTCTGCGTTACATCGCTACACAGTGGGGATGCAGTAGTTCACAAGTTCAATGCTGCAATTGGCCGTGGGTAGCGGCCAAATGGGTTTATGGTGATACCAACAAGATTGATGATCAGGGGGTTTCCTTTCCGATTCAAATCTTCATAGAATGTTTTGTTCAGTTTTATGAGATGCTTGTCTAGCATTTCCATACCCAGGTCCCAATGGAGATCTGCTGTCCTTGTCCAGGGGGGCGCACCAGCTGCAATTTGTAGTGTCTTATTTTGGAGCCTTTGGAGAATTCTGCGATGGTGCTCGTGGCAGCCACTCAGACTGGAGAGGCGCAGGTCAAGGTGGACCTGATGATAGCTTGCAAAACAAAGGGGGGTCTGGGAATCTATCGACCAGCACGAACACAGCCCAATGACCTGTTCTTGGGTGAATATCCCCTGGGAGAGACTCTACCAAGTCTTTAGCTCACTGTCCCTTTCACAGAGAAGAAATGTCCCCGCATATCAGCCTTTGTCCTGCCCAGGGGCAGTCCAGCGCCGAAATGCTAGGCAACTCTCATCTGAACAAGAGTACCAAACAGTAACCCCATACACGTGTTTCAGCCTTGTTGGGCATCATCAGTGGGGTGAAACTGTGCCTCTCTAAGAACAGTGAGCAAGGGGTCCACGTCTGTATCGCCCTGGTAACTTAGGGTGAGACCCAAAGTTAATTTATGCAAACCAAAGGGGGGTCTGGGAATCTCTCTACCAGCACGAACACAGCCCAATGACCTGTTCGTGGGTGAATAACCCCTGGGAGAGACTCTACCAAGTCTTTAGCTCACTGTTCCTTTCACAGAGAAGACATTTCCCCTCATATCAGCCTTTGTCCCAGCCTGAGTTTCCCAGACCCCCCCTGTTCTGATTATAGCTTGGATGACTTTTATCTTGCTCTGTATCAGCATAGATCTACTCTACAAACTGACGAGTGGCGTAGCACTCGTCCCCTTTATTAGTTTTCTCCATGACGTGGCACGTACCACTCAGGTGATGTGCTCCCATCACCACACGCACAGCTTTGGGAGGTTTGTGAGCCCCACTTATGGTGGATGGTGAGCTGAGTCCACCACCCGCACTTTTGGGAAGGGATAAGGATCCAGAAGCTTCCCACGGTGCATGTAAATATCCTCACGCTCACTGTGTGCCGTTGGACTGCTAAAGAGCAGTTTCCGAAAGAGGCAGCTTTATCGCCTTCCCATAAATCACATTGCATTTTCCAACCAAAAAGACCTGGATTCAAAGCTGGGATGGTTCTGACACTTTAGTCAGGCTCAGCCGCAATTTGACTCCTGACAAGTGCTTGCATCATTCCAGCGAAACTAGGGTTCATTTCCAGCAATGAGCCAGCATAATTCCAGGCCACCTTTAAGTTTCGTATCATTAGCTACTACAGCTTTCCTGTAGAAAAATCCATTTATAAGGGAGACCCTTGCAAACAAGACGCGCGTTGGCAGTGCCAGCAGTTTGGGCTTTTGTGCAGCCATGGGAAAGGCACTTGCCAGGCACAGCCATAGTGGTATTAACCGACCAGCGATGGTAGCAGGTTCAAAATGGTGTGAGTACCTGGGCATCTTGTAGCAGCGCCTATCGGGTGCCTAATGTTTATACCTGGGCCTGAGATGTTGGCTTTGCCAAACCTTGTTTTTAACAGGACTTCATTGAACGACACGCATTGTGCTTCTAAACCGGGTGGCTAAAGCAGGTCTGGTTAATACATTTTATTACACCATTAGTATATTTACAGCTCCAGTTAAGTCATTAACTCTCAGAACACTGCTTTGAAGAAATACCGGCAGGCACTTTAAGTGAAAAATTAGATTGTAAGGTTTGATTAAAGCGAGCTCAGAGTTCCCATGCTGATGTGTTTGGTGCAGGAAGGGACAGGCGGTAGGTGGGAATGGTCATATGGATTAGCCATGGGCAGTCAATGGGTGGGCAAATAACCAAACAGCACCTTCAAGCTGTGTGTTCCTCCTCATATGGCTTTTCTCGCTATCTGTACTCCAATGCAATAGTTTCGGTTTATGGGTGACGCAAGCACCCTCATATAGCTAAACTTAAAAACGAGCTTCTGTAGATCAATAGGAAACATAACAAGTTTTGACAAGATCAAAGGCTTGCGCCATTCATAGTCACATTTGTTTGTGTTCATATCAGGAATTTTCATCTGGATGGGCCAGGTTTGTGTGCAGGGGAGCCCAATTTCCATTGGGTGTGGGTGTAGGGGTACAAAGTGCTGACATTAATCCAGATTTCCCAGATTCTCGATTCAGTAAAAACATGTCTTCCCAGATCCAGAAACAGCATTTGCATAGCTCTATAAAATACAGTACAAAGCAAAAGAGAATCAAGGAAAATAGTGTTACAACATAATCTACCTATATTCCCTTTCCATCTGTTCTCCCTTTTCTATTATACTCACTTCTCCTTCACCTTTCACCCCCCAGTCACCTTCCATCATCTCCCCCTGACCACCATTTCCATTTATCTCCACTTCCAACTACCCCCGAAAACACTCACCATGTCTTTCTTGGCCTGGCTGGGGAGAATCAACAGTGATGCTTCCTCCTCTGCGAGGGCTGAGGAGCAAGACACCAGTGTTTGTTCCAACTCAGATGGTGTGCTCTCAACAATGCCTTCCTGAACACTGTGGCTACTCCCAGTAGGCCTTGGAGGAGGTGCTTGTGGAATAGGACACTTTGTGCTTCAAAATTACATTTTTTAATAAACAATCTTTTTTGTTGCATTTTTGCAAAACATTTTAATTCAATTGAGTGCACAATAGAGTGCTAGGAGTCGTGGGATCAAGAGGCCGATGGTGCAGGATAAGGGTTTTCTGGGAGTGAGGGAGGGTGGGTGGGAGGGAGGGAAGGAGGGAGTGTGTGTGTGTGTGTGTGTACACACACACACACACACACACACACACACACACACACACACACACACACACACACACACACACACACACACACACACACACACACACACACACACACACACACACACACACACACGTGCACACACACACACACACACACACACACACACACACACACACACACACACACACACACACACACACACACACACTGCCCATCTCTTAAACCATGAGTGAGGCACAGTGTGATTAAATGATTTGCCCAGGATCACACACTTTGGTTAAGTGGTAAAGCAAGAATTTCAGCCTATTCTGAAACTTGACCACACATCGTCCCAGCTCAAGTTGGTACAAATATGTGTTGGAGTTTGGTTTCGAATACCTAAAATAATACTCAATTGTATTACAGATTACTTTAAAAAGCCACGTAAGCCAACCTGACAATGTATGCATCATTGCAGAAATGTGTTAATGAAAAACAGTAGGGAATCATTTTGTTTTGAACTCTAAATTGCACAGAGGGGACCATTTGTGTTTTGCAGTTTTTTTGCAAACAGGCCCATCTGTGCAATTTTAAGTGTTTCCACCAAGTACTGGAAAAGTAAAGAATAAAACACTGGCAAATATCGCTTTTGATCTTCAATTCTCAACTACAAAAAGTGCAAATCCCTCCCACAATTAATTATTGTGAGAGCCCTCCACAATGGTTTCTTCTGGAATCTGCCTGCTTTTACCAGGTGTAAAAGTCATCATTTCTTTCCGTATTCCGATCAAAAATTGGGTTAGTGGCCTTGCCGACTCCTTTATAAGTATTCACTATTACCAGTTGTCTGCACACTGGGACGCCTGGATTGTGACCGAAACAATCCTGAAAAAATCCTTTCAGCTCAACTGCATCCTGTAAGTGTGCGCTAACTGCATGCTGATGTTTAGGAAAAACAGACTTGCTCAATTCTTCTTCCAAATGATTCTTTTAATGTTTATAGTCGCATTACTTGATATTATCCAACTTTAAATTCAATACTTTGTATTTTTCTTTAGTGTTAATGGTCACATTGTTTGATGTCATTCAATTTAATTTCAATGTATTGCATCTCTCTCTGCACGTGTTTCCCCATGGGCTATACACATGGTTCTTCAGGAGAGAATCTATTGTAAAAATGAAAAAATAGAAATAAGAAAAGAATCAACATATGCCTAATACATTTTTCTCTACTTCAATGAGATCACAAAGAAGCTCCTATGTGCCTTTTCAACTGCCAGTAGTTACTCCATCTTCATCTTTATTCCTCTTTATTTGTAGATTAATTGATTCCTCTTGTTTTTCTTATGCTTGTGACCTAGAGATTAATACATTTATTTTAATGACTTTTTTCTATTCATCATAAATATTGGATTTTTGTGACAATTTCATCCTAGTTACACTCAATTGGCTAAAGTTTTTTTGTATACTCAATAACTCTGTATCTTCTAAAGAGATGTTCAAATTCAGAGAAAATATGCTGGAGCTTAAAGAAAGCCACTTGGTTAAAGTTACCATATATAGATCCTTATTGTTACTATTTTTCAAATTTTCTCTAAAGTCAATGGGTCATACAAGTGGGACACTAAACTAAAACTTCAAAAGTTATCTAAGTACGGCTTATGCTTATTCTTATGTGTCAGAGACCTAGTCTGACGTCGTTCAGATTAGTTGAGTCTGAAAGGTAAAAGATACTAATGTCTTCCCCCTCCTTAACTGGTTGTAGTCTCCCAAAAGGATACAATTGTCCTTGTTGCTTGTCACACACTAAACTAACTCTAATTGGGCAAATTTTTACTCTTTTGCGCGGGTCACGTTATTGCGCTTCTAAACATGATGACGTCATCACATTTTTGCTTGCCGTGTCATCACGTCTGTTTGTCCCGGGTTTTTGCTGTCATTTGTGAATTGCCTTGCATTTTCGTGGCGCACCTAGCGCGTCACTCATAACGTTTCCTTTTTGGTAATTGTGACTTTTACAGGTAATGTGTCACCTCTTAGGTATCTTGAATCATCTATAGATATGCTCTATTGATAACTATTTACCCTGTGTCTAAGTTTCATTTTGTTTTCTATATTTACCTCTGTTGCTTCATAGTTACCTGATACATAGGGGGTCATTACGACCTGGGCGGTAAGGGATACCGGGCACTGGTAAGGAGACCGGTGCCGGTAATCCCTTACCGCCCTATTCCAAGGACCCTTGGCGGGGACCATAAGGAATGTGTGGCCTGATCACAAGTCCCTTACGGGTCCCGCTAAGGGACCAGGGCGCTAATAAAGGGCTTGCAAGTCGCGAGCCCGTTATTAGCACCCTCCCCATTCCCATTGAGCCCTATGGGGGCTCAAATGGGAATGGGGAATGGTTTATTCAATGGGGACTTACTGGTCCTGCCAGGGTTGGACTACACCAGTAAGTCCCCATTGAACAACACCGGACACGGGCACAGTATGGGAGGCAGTCATGGAGCTAATAGGTCCATGGCTACCGCCCAGGTCGTAATGACCGCCACATTTTCCAAATAATATAAAATCAAAACAATGCAGACATAAGATAAAAACAATCTGTGCTCATATACATTTCAAAGCATTATACTGGATCACTCAAAAACATGAATTCAAGACATTCTGTACTAATATACACATCTCAAAATCTCAAAGTTTGTTAATACATGACAGATTTAATGCATCACTGTAAATACTGAAATTTCTGTTGGTTACTATGGCTAGAGACAATAGGCCATCTTGTTGTCTGTGTTTAAACCTGTATTCACTGTATCCATTAGACAGATCCATTCTGCTTCCTTTCTTCCTAAGCAGAGTTCTCTATTGCCACCTCTGTAATAAAAAAGAATTCCAGTCCCAAGAATTTGATTTCTTCTATTTCTGAGTCTTGATCTTCCATACTGAAGTTAACAGCCAATGGATATCTAGAATCTGTGTTTCTTATGGCTCTCATATGTTTAAGGAGTCTCAACTTTAAAGGCCTGATGGTACTTCCGATATAAAGTTTGTGACATACACATCTGATCACATAAATGACAAAATTACTATTACAGTTTATAAATTGGTTAATACCTTTATTTTTGCCATTTGGTAAGGTTTGGTTTTTGACTCCATTCTGCATCTGGGGACAGATTTTACAACTCCCACATTTATATGATCCTTTTGGCGATGGTATATTCAGATAACTGCTCAGGCCCTTCTTAGTTTCCTTTTTAAAATTGCTTGGACTTATTTGTTGTTTGAGTGTAGGAGCTCGCCTATAAATTATAAATGGACTGTCTTCTATAGATTTGCTGATGCTATCATCCATTTTCAATATATTCCAATGTTTTTTTCAGAATACCTTTTAAGATGCGAGTGTCTTTGCTGTACGTGGTAATTATATTGATTTTGGTCATCTTTGTGTTCTTAACATCTTTAAGCAGGTATTTGTCATGAACCCGTTCGGATGGCGGTGGTTACCACGGTTACGGCTTCGCCGCCATTGATTGGTTCCATCACGCTTCTCACGTTGCCGTTGTAACGTTCTAGTTGTTGTCCTGCTCGTCTCAGCCGGAAGTATTTCATCCCAGCTTTCCTTGCGGTCTGCGCGTTGCAACCATCTTAGCTCTGCTCCTACGTTCACAGGCTAGTTTCTTCTCCTTTATTCGCTTCACACGGAAGCCTGCCTTTCTCTATTGTTTTCCGTACCTGTTCCTTCTGCTCTTCTTTTCCCTCCCGTTCGGCTCGCTCACTTTGCAAGTTCCCCCGCTTTATCCTCCTCTTGACACTTACCTGCTCAGCTTGTTTACCTTTTTCTGTTCGTTTTCTGCCACCGCCTCTGGCTTTCTCCAGCCTGGATTTTTCTTTCCGCTCTTGTAGTGGGACATTTACGTCGGACACCGTTCTGCACATTGTTGTGGTTTGCTCTCTTCCTCTTACCGCTGCCTGCCTCTGGCTCCACTTCAGCGGGGCTTCTGCATTCAGTGCAGCCTTGGCCATCAGACTTCACTGTACCTGTTGGCCAGCAACGAGGGATATTCACAGGGTTTTTTCCGCCTTTGGCTTTTTCTCCCATACATTTCCTGCTTCTGGGACTGCAGTCGTGGAGTGCTCCAGTTTGGGATACGGCTACTTCTCGTGACAGGACCCAGGCATCCTAACCGAAGAAGGACTATCTGGCCCACCGACAAGGAATCAAGGAGACAGACTCCGAACATTCAGGTGAGGAGAGTGGTGAGTCGAGGGAGGACAGTGACAGTAGTCTCGTGGGATTTTTTCCACTTTTATCAATGCTTTGTTCAGTTTTTTCAGTTGGTAGCCTCTTTGCAAAAATTTGTTTTCAGTCGCTTCACATGGTTTTTGAAGGTTTCACCTGAACTACAGTTCCTCCTTACTCTTAGAATCTTCCTGTACCGTATGTTCTTGATAATGTGTTTTGGGTGATTACTCTACGTATGTAAGATACTGTTAACAACTTCAGTTTTAATGAGCAGGTTCAACATTTTATCTCCATCTGTGAACAGTTGTAGTATCATGATCCGTCGATCACGCCCCTTCTGGTCTTCCTAGTCCCTGGCACATCGGGGGTTACTCGCTGTAGTACACCCAACATGGCCGTATACACGGAACACAGTCTATCGACCTTTACATCCTATGCAGCACGTTCTATAAATTAGCCACTCCCCTGCGGTTCCGCACGTCTCAACGCTACCGACAGCTGTGGCCTGAGGTGCTCCGTAGTTTGTTCTCCTGGACTGTGTTGCTCCCTGGTTCCCGGACCTTCCTCCTTCTCCTTCCCTTCTACCTTCCTTGATCCTGTTTCTTCTGCGTTCCGCGCAGACTGCCTCCGTGTGCTGCCTCCATTTCCAAGCTTCCTGGAGTTTCCATTGATCCTGGACGAAGAAGCTGAACGAATCCTGGAATCCGAAGACGGCCGAGCGGGCTTGTACAAGACCCGAACTGCTCGGAAGAAAACTCTGACAAAGCACTCCGTAAAACAGAGAAAACAGGTGAGAAAAGGGGAAACCTGTGACATGTAGATCCAGAAATAAAATGTTCTCTTGGCTGCTGTTAACTGTGAATTTGATATTGAAATCATTGCAGTTCAAATGACGAACATATTCTTGAAGTTCAAGTTGTTCTCCCTTCCATATCATGAGAACATCATCTAAATAACATCCCCAATACACAATATTCTTGTTGTCATTGAAAGCGCTTTGTTGCCACACATGTTTCAGTTCAAAATACCCCATAAACAAATTTGCATAGATAGGCGCAAACATCCCTCCCATCGCCGTCCCTTGTTGTTGCCTGTATATTACTGTATTGAAACTGAAAATGTTATTTTTTAGCACAAATTTCAAACATGTGGAGTAGCATTTCATTGTGTTTGGCAAAAGAAATGAATCTCGTTTTTAGAATAAACTCTGTTCTCTCCAAGCCTCTGGTATGCTCAATACTCGTATATAAGGACACTACATCCAATGATACAAACCAATAGTTTTCTTACCAAGGTATGTGTTCAAGTTGCTGTATTACATTTTTAGCATCCCTAAGGAAGGACGCTAAACTTGTTGCCAACGGCTGAAAATGAATATCAATAAATTGTGAAATACTCTCTGTAATTGAACCTATTCCATTGATAATGGGCCAACATAATGGAAAATGCTCATACTTCTTATGTACTTTAGGTAAAAATGTAATAATAGCCATCATTGGTTGTGTTATGTTCATATAGGCGTATTCCTCATCATTTAGTAGTCCACTATCCCTCCATGCTTGGCTCCTTTCTTTCCACGCATTTTGCAATTCTGGTATGGGATTCTGGTTATGTGCTTTGTACCATGTTTCATTACTAAGGTGATTCAGACCTTCTTTGACGTAATCCCTTCTGTTCATAAGGACAATATTTCCTCCTTTATCAGCCATCTTAGTCACTATGTCCATGTTTTGGCTCAGCTCATTGATTTCTTGCTTCTCTTTGTAAGTAAGGTTTTGATGTACTCTATTCATCTTGCACTTCATGTAATTTTCTTTAAGATCTTTGTTCACGGCTTTTTGAAAGATGTCCACTACATTATTTTGTGCCTGTAAAAGTCAGTCTGATTCCGTAGGAATCCATTGGTTTTCCGCCAACATAAAAATATATGTTGTTGAAAAACCAATCAGATTGGGCAAGGGGGACCTGTAAGAGCAGGCAAACTTTTTAAGTCTGATCTTCTTTCCAACTTCGACTGCCAAATCATACAAAATCCTTCATCACATAAAAAAGTGTCGATAAATGCTTTAAGCATCACTGTTCTACTCCGCCTGACTTGGAAAAAGACACCCTATGATTGTAGCCTTTTTTCATTATCCTGAATGGAAGCCTACAAGCTGCAGCATAGAAATTAATGATAATTTACAAAAAATCTCATACAAGGTCATTGTTTCACATAGCTTGTTCTGTATCACCTTAATTTCTAATCACCCAACAATTGTAACGCTCACCTTAGCTCTGCAGGGGCACCTGGAAGACCTCATCTGGGGGTGATCTCTACCCTGGATTCACAGGAGGAGCGGGCTTCCGGTGTTATTCTAAAGAGAATGCACACGAATGTGTAAGTAAGGGTGTTGTTAAGTGGAATCTACCACCCACCCATACCTCCCAACCTACCAGCCTCTGGGGTCTCTTCTCACCTGTGTTAGTGGAAAAAGAAGCTATCCATCCTGTTGTATTCTTAACAGGGATGCGTTCTTGGCTGAGGCCAGTTACGTCACTGGCCGTGGAGGGTTCCGCCCAGGCCATCTGCGGCGTGAATAGGTTCTTATAAGTTCTTATGAGTGCCTTGTTAAGAGTCCGTGCACACATAACAATAACTTTTTGTGTGTGTGCTTTAGTTATTCCTGGCACTTGTTTCTTTGATTGGTGATAGTAGCGTTCGCTGGAGCGCCACAAAGGCAGAACCTGCCCTGGCGCTGCAAGGCTCTTTTGCGTCTTTAATGTCTTTACCCTTAATGTTCTGCTCTTATAGCCTCTTGTATTCTTTATTGTCTTTTGTAGATTGCGCCTTTTAATGTCTTGTGTCTTGAGTGGCGTAAGACACAAACCTCTTTCTTGTTTCTTTCAGGTGGCAACGATGAGAAATAGGCGAGTTGCCGTTCATTGTAGCGGAGGAGCGGCGCTGAAGAATTCTGCAGTCCCTGCTCGTCAAAGCAGAGGTATGCGGCTGAAGCAGAGGAATGCGCCGAGCAGATGCCTGGAGTCAGCTGTCGCCCCAGGTGAAGTTGCGGGGAATGAAGATTCCGGGAAGCTACCGTCGTGAAGAAGTGAGCGCTGCACGTGGAGATCAGGTACTTGCTGCTGGGGATCGTAGGTTCCGTGGTTCGTGTGGCGTCTAACAGCTGTTCTTTTCTTCTTCCAGGAGCGATGCCGGGAGCGTCACACTGTGAAAGCAGAATGACGCGAAGCAAATATCTGGGCTTGGGTGGGGCTTTATATAGTCAGCCACACCCAGCCATGCCCCAAAAAACTGGCCTGCAGCAAAGAATGCATTTGATGCCTCCATGTTAGAGGGACCAAGGAATGGTAGCAAGAATGGCTACCATTGAGTATGCATAGAAGCCTCTCATTAACCCCTGGCTGCCTGCCTCCTATTAACCCATGAAATTCCTGCTAAACCATGAGTACCTGCATCCATTACCTCATGAATGTTGCACCAATCACACCATGCCTGCACCCACCTTGCCCCTGCTTGAAACTTGGCCCAGGGCCCCCTGTGGTATTTTAGAACCGCTTGATTGTGTATCTGCTTTGGTACTAGTGCAGTAGGGTTGTGACAGGAATCCGTGGCCGTGACAACAATCACACCTTATATAATTTTAAGAAAAAGGTGCCACAGCAATGGGCACTGCCAGCTACCTTTTCCCATCTCCAACCACTTCCTGTTGTAAATAATCTGCCTCTGAGACACAATAAAAAGATAGGACCTCACTTGGAGGACCTTTGCAGTACTGACTGTGCTTGAGGGGAGAGGGGCAGAGCAGGCAGAAGAGGCATGGCCATTTGTCCCTTATATTTTACCAGCAACATTATAGGAAACGCTCTCACTCTTGTGTTATTTTCCAAGTGTTTATGATACATTTTCTGAGAGGCAAATGTTTAGTGGGAGGTAGGAGCAATCCTCCCATCCCCCTCCCACAATCACTGATGGAGTCCCACAGCAAATAATTTCTATTTCGGGCACTGCCTAAACACCCAGCACGGAGGATTTTCATCATACTTTCCAAACAAGTCCCACAGTACACATGATGTATTCTGTTTGCATACAAACACCGTTAAGTTACTCAAACAGTATGAGGTTATCAATTCAGTACTTATCAGTTTGAATCATGAAAAGTCCTGGTAGTTCAGGCAACTCTTACACACAGAAAAAGATACATTCTACGTAGGTTGGAAACCCACTGGTAAGCACGCTTGAGAAGATCTGAAAGTGGTCCATACTTGCCATCCTTGCCTTGTCATTTTCAGGTAGGGCCTTGTTGGATCAACTCAGTGAGGTGCAGCTTGATTCCCTAGGCATAGCAAACAAGACACCCCACATCCGGGCATACACACTTTTACTTAGGGAGACAAACAGAAACCAAAACGCATCAACAAAGCCAACAGCTTGGGGTTTTGAATAGGCATAGATAGGCAGTTTCCAGTCGGTTCCATAAGGGTAACACCTAGCCATAATATGAGAAACTTTACGAGTACCTGGGCATATGATGTAATTACCTGGCAAATATATGTTTAATACCTATTAACTGTTGGCTTTGCAAATGCTTGTTTTAGACAGGACTCCAGTGTAAGGAACAGAGGCATTAACACAGATATCTACATATATATAAAATGGAAAATCGGTTTGTTTGTTGCTCATACAATTCCACACCGTTCAGCCAATCTGCACCATATGTTGCACAGTTATCTGTTAGGACTCTCCAGATGTCACTGGCTACATTACATGTGGACACCCCACTCAATTCCCTGGATTTAAGCCTTTGCCACATGAGGCGGTTGGCTGCAAGCAGCAAAACATCAAGGTGGTCGGAGAAGGACCGGGCAGAGCTAATTTCAGGTGTCTGGACGCAAGGAACAGAAGTTCAAGGTAAACCACGTTTCCAGGCCCTAAGATGCACGGTTTCTGAGATATATGCACTGCAATGTGCAAAACATCAATGTGGTCATAGAAGGACCGGACAAAGCTCATTTTAACTGTCTCGATGCCAGGAACAAAACCTGAAGGCTTAAAACCCACGTTTCAAGGCACTAGGATGCTCAGTTTCTGAAATATCTGCACCACAATGCACTGCAACATACTTCACCACGCCAGGGTGCGGCGACAGGTGGGGAGAGCACACAGAAGGTACCATGATGCTGTTCCCCTCCACGTCTGCTCCGCGGTTGCCAACAATTGATGACCGTGTTATCATGTCTGTCTACAGAACCCGTGCAAAGCATGGGCACCATTTGTTAGTTGCTTATAAAATCATCTGGCTGAAGAGACACATTAAGAGATTTTTATCACACCAGGAGCTCATTTACAGAGGCTATTAAGTAATTAAACACTCAAAAGAAGGCTTAGATATAACACTGGCAGGTCCTATACAGCACAACGATTGGGTGTTACTTTGTGATAGAACTTGCACAGAGAGGCAGTGAGGGGCAGGTAGTTGGTAGTAATGCCATAGGCATTCACATAGCCTTTGCTAGTCATTGGGTGGGTACATGACCAAACACGCCCATAGGATGTGTGCTTTTCCTCACATCATATCTCCATCCTATCTGTGTTCCACTGCAAGAGTTCTGACTTACACCTAGTAGGCAAAACTAAAAAAGGATGTATGTTTGTCTCTGAATCAATCATAACCACCGGCATTGCTTTGATCAGCCTTCCATAACGTTGTCTGCAAATCAGCCTTGGCCCTGTTATTAATGTTAGCGGCCGTGCCTAAACTGCTAGACTGTTAGAACACAAGCCCAAAAATTGCCTGTGGTTGCTTGTGTTCCAGTACAGAGGGTACATGGCCTAACAACTGAGACTAATCTGCACCATCTGGTGATAGGCCCAAGAGCAATTTGCTAATGGCTTGTCCCCTTTGGTAAGGGCATGGATATACTAAAGAATTATAGCATGAAATGTTATGCAAAGAAATTATAATCGTAATGTTTAATTCAAAGCCTTATATCCATCACCTTTTCACTATACTGCTCTCCCCTCCAGAATTACATTTTTGTTACTACCAACCTTATTTCTTTGCTTATACTCAAGTAGTTAATGCTGCAGCAAAATATATTTGTAAGGGTCAGTTGATGTACCTTCTGCAGAAATCTGTGCAATCAACATCACCTGCCATTTATTGTTTGACATAGTTAACCATTTTATTAAGCATGATATGAAAAAATGATATACTCCCTTAAATTACAGAAACCACCTTTGCAACTTTAGGCTTGAGAAAATAGTTGAATGCAACCTTCTCGAGTAAGTGCTACCTCACTTAGAGGTGTGAATGGCCCTTCATCTCCCTGGTCATTTGTGCTTTCATGGCTATAGGGCATAGATCATTGTCCAGGACAAGCAAACAAATCCTGGCCAGGCCTCCTTCAGTGCAGCCCATTCGAATGCTTATCTCTCTGCATTGCTGCATGTTTAGAGTGCAATGCTTCAGACCCCCACCCCCCGCCCCACCCCACAGGCTCCCAATGCCTCCACTCCCCCAGGTCCCACTTGCAATGCCTCCTTTCTAGGGGGACCAGAGGAAGACCTTGGGGGGGGGCGTGGCCCCCTAGGCCTCCTGCTGGAGCTGGGCCTGGTTCATAGCTTAGTGCTGGTGGGCCATATGAGTGTGGGCCCCCAGTTAGCATACGTAACGACATCACAAATTGGGCAGTCTTTGGTATTGGGGTTGTCGCTACAAGACGTGGAATCACAGCAAGGGACATCAGTAAAAGGAGAGAAAAGTGATGTATCCTGAGTCAGGTAAAGGACAAGGAGCAGGAACCAGACTGACCGAGTTAAGTTGCAAATGAAACATGGATGCTTTATTCGTCTTAGTTACAGGTTACAGCATAGAGGTGGGAGAGAAGGTCACAAGCATCTACTCTGGCCCCTGTCATCAGTCCAAGTCCCCAACTGACATCCTCAGAACCCCAGGCCTCCAGCACTCCACATTCCACTCAGCATTCTCACAGCATCACCTTACATACAGTCAGGCTCATACATTCAAGTCACTACAAAAAGCAAGCAGTGCATTTCAAGATTAAACATTGTTGCAACGGAAACAGATGCTTACAGAAATGTTCAGACACGTCTCCATTATCTTCAATGCATGGACCCTGATCTGAAAATCAGAGTGCTGGGATTTTGTGCAATATGACCCTTGACCACAGCTGAGTATATGAAAAGATGTGGCAAAATAAAGAAATAAGCACACAGCAGGGAAATAAACTACACAGATTAAAAAAAGGGGTGTTAGGTAGCTAACTGGGGTTGTTTGGTGGTTTTAGGAAGCTAACGCCCTCAAGCCAGTGCTGTTTACCCCAATGTTAACACTTAATGAGGCCTTGTCTCAGATAATGATCCCTTAGGGTCACTGTTGTATCTGCTCCAGTTTTCTACCCATAAACAGCAACCGACTCTATCTTCACTGCTCAGAACAAAGGGGCAAGCTAAAACTGTTTCCAACAAAGTATCAGACCCTGCTGTTGGTTGTGGGGGAGTGGACAGCACATTTACACACCCCACAAATTAAGAGCATCCCCCACCGATATGGCGGCCCATTCAGGCATTCCCCCCCACTTTTTTTCCCTGCTACATGCAGAGTATGATTCCCGGCTGGGGGCTATAGGAGGGAGGGGCCGGTTAGAAACTGAAATGTAAGGGACTATTGTTAAGGTGGTAGACCAGTTGTCGAGCCCTGGAGCTAACTAATGTTTGGCAAATAAATAAGTACAATAAAAAAGAGATATCTTATTACACAAATTCTGGATTGAGGTGAGCCAAATGCCGCGGCTACCCGATGTCGGCCACCACGGGTAAGTCAAGCGGGTTTGGCATGGGTCCTGGACGAGTTCATGGTCGCATGTGGGAGGTTTGGTAGGGAATGGGGTGTTTTGTTTTCCACATATGAACTGCAAACCTTTGCCAGGGGCATATGATGTTTCTAATTGCATTTCATTCCTTTGCAGGCCAACATGTGGTTGGGTTGCCCATGCTGGGAGGGGGACGACAACATCTTTTTGCATAGCACTCTTACATTTTCTGGGCAGTCAAAAGAAGCAGGCTATCCTCTAAGTGTAGGAAACTGGGGGTTAAGGTTCCTAGGAGGAATGGGTACAATTTGGGATTACCACCCCTTGACTAACCTTTTGACCCTGGCTACTTTGCCAACAACTGGGTTTACCGGCTGGAGGTTTGCCCCTTGTTCTCTGCCTGTGTATTCTTGAGATGTTGAAAGCTAGGACTGCCTGGAAATTGTCTTAACATTAAGGCCCATTGCCTTTATAATTCGGACCCTTCTATTGACTGGGAAAGGGGGGAAACTCTTCCATGTCGGCAGCCACATACGAGTCGTGGCAGAGTTACGGGGTGCATCCATGAAAAAAGTGCTGGTTGAGTTGAGACCACAAGGGTCCAGTGCAGCCAAGAGTCAGATCATGGCACCCGGGGGTTCAAGACCTTTGTGGGATTGGGAACTGTGACGAAAGACAGCTACCGACCGTGTGCCCAAGCTGGCGAACACCAGGAGATCATGTTCAGGAAAATAAAAATGTGAAAAGGGGAAGAGGTGGGGGAGTTAAGGGGAAGTTTTCAAGTTAGAGATTTCAGTGAGGGAAGGGGTTCGGTTAGCAGTTACTGTGGGGAGCTTCACTCCCCCTGAAAGGAGTGCTTGAGAGGCTGATCTTAGGGTCGCTGCCCAGGTGATCGGGTGAGGAGGCCAGGACGCCAGTTCAGTGTACAATCTTGACACTGTGACATCATCAAAATGTGCCCCTGTAAGTTAACTCCTGCCTAATACTTAAGCAATAAGCCCCGAGACAGGGCTATTAGTACCCCGGCCAGTTAGACACTAACTGCTGGAGGCTGCCATCTCCCCCGTCGCTTACCTTGTTCCCTGGGGGGGGAGAGGGATTGGCCTCCAGCCATTAGGAGGCTCCCAGGGGTGGTATTACCGGGTTGCCAGTCATTTGGTCGAAAACAATTGGTCGACTGGACAACTGGTCGCATCAATTTGGTCGAAACCAAATGGTCGAATTTTTATTTTTTATTTTTACCCCTTTTTTGGTTTTTTTTGGGGGGGTCCCCCACCAACCCCCTTTTTTTCTTTTTTTTTTTTTTTTCTACACGAAAACCCACAAAACACATATATAAATAAAAAATAAAAAAATTCGACCATTTGGTTTTCGACCAAATGATGTCGACCAAATTGCAGTCGACCAGTTTGTAGTCGACCAAATGACTGGACACCGTATTACCGCATGGTAATGCCCCCGTTCTGATCCTCCCCATTGGCTGGGAGGACAAAGGCACGCCCCTGCCGAGTACTAATGCAAGTTAACTCCTGCCTAATAAAGTATGCCGTGGGTGCTGTTCTTCCCACACACCACTCTCTTCCCTGTGCCTTGGTCCAGGTTTGGGGGAGGAAGGGGAGGTTGCGTCTGGGTGAGGGGCCTCATCATATGGGTGCCATGGGTTCCTTTAACCATCTTGCAGGATGCTGGTGTTGGTTGCCACTGCAATTCACCTTTTTCCTGGATGCAATGCAAGTCCTTGTTCCAGTTCTACTAGAAAACCTCTCTTTCCAGCGTTTAAAGACCTTTTCCATCAGCAAGCATATAAGGTACTTTTGAGAAGTAAAGGAAAAAGCTTCCACCCAACCAATCAGTCTAAAACACACATACGCACGAATAACATGCATGCACTTGTTTGTGGGTCCTAAGTTAAATTGACTTTTTCAGGAGACACTATGGGAAACCATGTTCACCAAAAATTAAAGACATCCATGGTTTGTTCAGTATGAGGGACACTGGCAGCACAAACTACTCTGTTAGGCTGCACCACTCTCCTGCCTAGCTGCTGCAAAGACTAGTGGCTCCTGCAAGTGTCCGGGTCTGTGGCCGTCCATAATTCCGAACGACAGATGCCTTCAGAGTTCGTGAAGGTCCATACAGTGACAAACCCCTCAGCTTACATCACTAAAGGTATACTTTATAATGTCACTGAGGTAAATTTTACAAGTTGAGCAGAATGGGTTTTACAGCATGGACAGACAGGCACGGGTGCCAACCTGTTATACTCACTACAGGGGCAGGGATCTTCCCCACCACCCCACAAATACGAGCATGAAAGCCATTGCAGGCAGCAAACCAAAACTCTCCGTGGAGGATTTCTGGGGTGGGATATCTCCCCCCCGCACCATAGATTTCTTTTCAAATAATCGATTCTGCATTTAACAGAAAATATTGGGAAACATTTCACAGGATTCAAAGAAGTTCTGAACCAGGGATGTAATTTGGGATTGCCAGGGGTCAGAACTGCAACCCCTGTGTTCTCGATTGTGTTGGGAAGGGTGGACCACCTAACGCTGAGAACTACACAGAACACTGGGTAGATTTAGCATGGGATGGAGGATGTATGTACATGACATGTACCCCTGAGCAATATGCCCAGGGAGGGGGGAGTTTATGGTCCGTATGTAAGGCAGGGGTACCAAAGAAGGGGTCACCTCCATACTTGAAAGACTGGAAAAGGAAAGAAGGGGTAAGAAGGACGAGGGGCTAACATGGAAGTTTGTTAATGTAGTATTAACGAAAGGGGTCAATGATGGGTGGGTGGACGATTGTCCCAGGCCCCCCAGCGCTTTCGGATGCAGTAGAGGCCTGGAAGTGTGCAGTAGGGGCTCAGGGAGGTTATGGGGCACATGGGGAGTTATTGCCAGGGGTTATAGTGCAGGGAGGGTGGTGTATATTTTTGCTTTAAAATACAATGGGACTTAGACGTCATCTAACATAGTAGCAGCCATTTTGAAATTGAGGCCTAGCTTTGCACTGCAGCCAGAGTCGCAGCCTGAGTCAATCACACACATGGGCCTGAGCCACACACATGGAATTAAGTGTATGCATGTGGGAATAGGGAATAGATTCTAACATGGGCATCAGTGAAAAAAGCCAGAGCTGCAGAGATTCATAGACATTTCATTGTCTCATGTTGCCAACATTTCGTATCCTAGAAGGAATGCGCACTGCAAGGCCACAAGGAGGTTAAGAGCTCTCTGCGAAAACCGATCCCACGAGAAGGAGGGCACACGCTTTCGGCCTTCCCTGTCCCAGCTGTAAGTAATAGCACCCAGATGTCCCCACCTCAAGACCCCCAGCATTCCAACGTACAAGTCAGTCCCAGACCACTAACCGTAAAACTGTTGGACCCCCCAATCGATCAAGAAAGATCAGAAAGCAGGGACCAGTTGCCTTCACCATAGGTCACGTGATTTGTGCGGCAAGGTGCCGGGAGGGGTAAAATGAGGGTGGAGAGCTTTGGATGGGCGCCCAGGTGTCTGGAATAGAGTTTGTGTATGCGATGCAATGGCCTCGAAGTATCCTCTTATCTCATGTCTACATTACCAGGTGCACATCAGGTTAGAGCTAGAACGTGAATTGTAGCTTCATATCTCATGACGCACGAGGAGGAGCTCACGTGGAAGAAGACAGACAGAATGGACTGGGACCAATGGCTTAGTATCCCCTATGTAGCAGCTAGCCTATGTATAGGGCTGCACCACCAGCCATTGGGATTTGTACATTATGTAATTTACGTCACTGATGATGCTGTGTGCCTTCATAACGTGTTGCTCATACTGATTTTCCCAGAACGTTCTGGGCATCAGAGTACTTTGCTGGCGCATTTCTATTTTTGTGGAAATAAAACATCCTTCTCGTTGCAAGAGGTGTGCTGGACCTTTTTCTATAGTGGGTTGTATTTTGTTCTGGTGTGAGCATTGAGACGTTTCTCTACAGCAGGTCTGGAGGTGCCGTGACGCATTATTCACCCATCAGGGTGAAGGCTGGGCCGGGGCTTGCAACGCGAGAAGGAAGCGCTTAGTAGGCGTTGGGGCAGACTGTGACATGTGGCATGTATCACATGCCACGTTCAGCTCCAACCCCTTCTCCTGCGGCTTCTTCGCGGCTCATATACAGGAACCAGGGAGCTCTCCCAGCTTCCTGGTTCCTGTTTGGAAGCAGCACAGAGGAGCCAAGGGTGGCCTGGAGTGATGGACTGAAGCTGGAAAAACGGGTAAGAATGTTTTTTAACAAAAAAATGTGATGCGTTTTTGCATGTGTGAAGTGCATGTCAGATGTATATATATGCTATGGGTCAGTGAGTGATGGGTGAATGAGATGAAATGTGATAGTGTATGTGTTCGAATATTCTGGGTGTGTGCCTGTGCAGCTAATGCAGTGAGAGTGGATGTAAGAGAAGGTGTATGAGTGAGTGACTGGCGGGTGAATGAGTATGAATGTGGTAGTGTGTGTTTGAATGTTCTGGGTGGTTAGTGTGCCTGTGTGGAGAATACAGTGTGAGTGGACGCGAGAGAAGGTGTATGGATCAGTGATGGTGGGTGAATGAGCAGGAATGTGATTGTGTGTGTTTGAATGTTCTGGGTGGGTGCACTCATGTGAGGAGAATGCAGTGCAAGTGAACATGAGAGCTTTATGAGTGAGTGATTAGTGGGTGAGTGAGTAGGAATGTGAGTTTGTCTGTTTGTGTGTGTGTGTACATGTTCTGGGTGGGTGCCAGTGTAAGTGTATGTGAGAGAAGGCATATGGGTGAGTGACTGGTGGGTGAATGGGTATAAATCTGATTGTGTGTGTGAATGTTCTGGGTGGGTGGGTGTATGCCATTGTGGTGATGCAGTGTGAATGAATGTGAGAGGAGATATATGGGTGGGTATGTGCATGTGTGTTTGTTTTCTCATGGGAGGGGGTAGAATCCCTCTGAACCCCAAACATATAGTTTGGGGGTTAGTTCAGGCCCCTTCGTTATGTTCGATCACAATTGCATATTTGTGGAAAATATTTACACCCTCCAATAAAACAACTCACCAGCTACCACTGGTGTATTTTGGGACCAGGCACTGCCCCCTTCTTTCTACACTAGGTGAAACATTTAAGCTTTGATTAAAAAACATATTTACTTCTTTCACTTGGAGTAGTGCATGCCCATGCAGCGGCATAATCATCATGGACATTACCACACGGGTGGTCCGGGCAGTCCTGGGATGTGGCGTGCCCTGTGCTTTGTTAAAGGGCTAGGGGAGGGGCCTTCAACATGGCTTGCAGGGGGAACCCCAAATGTTGTGCTTCACCTCCGAATGGGCTCTGCTCACCTTGAACGCATTCAAGTGTGATATGAATGGTTGAGAGGGGCCACAAACTCGACCAGAATTCTGCTCTAGTGCAATACCTTTTAAGAAAATATGCATTGGACACATAGGGCCTCATTACACGGATGGTGGTAGGGATTTAACGTTACCGGTAATGTATTACCGGTAACGTTAAATCCCCATGTGGATCACGACCCGGCACACCGCTATTAGCGGCACCGCTAATTACGGTGCCACTAATAGCGGGCAGGCCGCGTGCGCGCGACTCTCCATCCCGTTAATTACGCCATGCCGCTACTAGCACAGCATCACAAGGCCAGTGCACATGCTAACAGCGGCATGGTAAATCCCCCCAAACCCCTTACAGCCATGGTGTAAATACCGGCATCGCGGACCACCCATTAAGGGAAATGAGCAGCGTTCCCACCTGCCACAGGTGGACCAAATCAGCACAGGTGAAGGCAATGGAGACTGTGGCAGCTCAAAAGGAGCACACCACACCCCTTCCCACACCCCTCCCCACACCAAGATGGTTCCAATACTGGCAGCATTACATGGCCTGGAGGACCTCATTGCAGCGCAGCTGCTACAACAACAGGCAGAACAAAGGAGACACAGGAGGAGGAAGAGGAGGGCAAGACAGGCACAGCAGGCACCACAACGGCACCTAATCATACCACAGAGGCACCCACCAATACCCAGGATCAGAGCCAGTCCATTCAACCTGACCCCTGAGCAGATACACACCCTGTACCGTCTGGACAGGGCTACCATCACCAGCATCGTGGACATGATCCACGACGACATTGTGAGACTCATAGACATCAGAACTGCCATCCCCCCGCTACTGAAGGTGGTGAGTGTGCTCCACTTCCTGGCCACAGGCACCTATCAGCATAGAGTGGGACAAATGCATGGCATCTCACAACCAGTATTCTCACGCACGCTGAACCAGGTACTCGATGCACTCCTGAAGCATGCACCTGAACACATATCCATGCCACAGACTGCCCAGGAGATTGCAAACACAAAAGTTGGCTTCTATTCACTGGCAGGCATTCCAAGTTGCATCGGGGCCATCGACTGTACCCATGTGGAATTGGTGGTCCCACATCACAATGAAGTAGTGTACCGAAACAGGAAGCAATTCCACTCTATCAATGTCCAAATGGTATGTGACGCCAACAAGATAATCACACATTGCTGTGCCAGATTCCCAGGATCAACACATGATTCCATGGTTCTGCGGAACTCAACTATCCCACGCTACATGGAGCGACACACCGGACAACGTTCGTGGCTACTTGGTGAGTAGCAGGGCAAGCACATGGCAGCGTGATTTGGGGGGGAGAGATACATACTCCAACTGGGTGTGAATGGGGGTGGGGAGATACATACTCCAACTGGGTGTGAAGGGGGGGGAAGAGATACATACTCCAACTGGGTGTGAATGGGGGGGAGATACATACTCCAACTGGGTGTGAAGGGGGGGAGAGATACATACTCCAACTGGGTGTGAATGGGGGGGGAGATACATACTCCAACTGGGTGTGAATGGGGGGGGGAAGAGATACATACTCCAACTGGGTGTGAATGGGGGGGGGAGAGATACATACTCCAACTGGGTGGGAACGGGGGGGAGAGATACATACTCCAACTGGGTGTGAATGGGGGGGGAGATACATACTCCAACTGGGTGTGAAGGGGGGAGAGATACATACTCCAACTGGGTGTGAATGGGGGGGGGGAGAGATACATACTCCAACTGGGTGTGAATGGGGGGGGGAGATACATACTCCAACTGGGTGTTGACTGGCGTCCGTAGAGAAAATGGACATACAGATGTATGCCAATGTCCTTCAGGGAAGGCCACGATGTACTTGAGAAGAACCCACATGCAATTCGAAGGTGCACAACATTGAGAACAATGCAGGTTGCAAAATATCACACATCCATCCACATTGCACATCATGCCACGCCACATATTACACAAATCAGCAACATGGCGTCAAGACCGTAATACAGAATCAGTGCAGCACAACATCAATCCAGCAACGTGCCCTTGAATGTATGCAAAGGGATCACCCCTAGACATAGCACTGAACCACACACCTATGGCACCACTGAAGTGATGCTTCACAGCATGGCAACATCGGTGTCAGGATGTCAGTACACTAGCAGTGTGTTACCTAATTTGGATGGGCCAGGGACACCTAAGACCTGGCCTCACCCAGGACATGTCAATTACTGTTGGAGGCATGAATGTGGCATTTCTACTTGCAGGGTCGACCTCCCCCTTGCACGTTGCTGTCACACAGACCATCTGCATGTATGCTGTCAATTCAGTACTTGAATCACAATGCAATGTCAATTTGTGTGATGTGAACAGGCCGATCTTGAGGTGAACAGTAACAGGACCCCGTTCATTCCCCCATACAGGTGATGCAGACTATCCCCTGAAGACCTGGCTCCTCACACCTGTACGGAACCCACAGAACAGGCACGAGGAGGAATACAATTGTGCACATACCCGTACCCGCATCGTGATCGAGCAGACTTTTGGACTTTTGAAGTCACGTTTTAGGTGCATTAGCAGATCTGGTGGTGCTCTCCTGTATGGACATGAGAAGGTGGGCAAGATCACCATGGCATGTGTCATGCTGCACAATATGTGTATCAGACGGAATGTGCCACTGCCCCCTGACGTTGAAATAGAAGCACTTGATGAGGATGATGATGGTGATGAGGACGGAGGTGAAGGGGATGCAGGTGTTGCAAGAGGGGATGGCCAGGAGGGACGTGCTGTGAGACAGCATCTGATCAACCAAATATTCTGAGGAACATGTTTCCGTACTGTCACATGGATATGGGGGGTAATGCACTGGTGTATGTTTTGAAGCACGCAATGGACCCTGTCGCCAAAAAAGTACACACACACAATGAATATGTCCAAGCCTGTGTTTTGATCAGAAACCAGTGTATTGAGTGACATAAAGGTGTAGTAGTGCAAGCCCAAAAACATCACACCACCCTTCCCCCCACCACCCCCCACAACATACCCATAACACCCTTCCCACCACCCCCCACAACAGACCCATAACACCCTTCCCACCACCCACCACAACAGACCCATAACACCCTTCCCACCACCCCCCACTACAGTCCCTCATGTGTCTGCCATGTATTCCCTGGACAATGCATACAGATGAATCTCCATCAACCCCCTATTTTCCATTGTCCTTGAAAGGATCTTGAGGGTTGCCAGACCTGCGCCTGGTGGTGCGCGATGAGCGCCGAGGGGGCTTGTTTGTCTCGACCCAGAAGATGAAGATGGGGCAGACTGGCCTTGTTGGGAAAAGTGGCGGTCCATAGTGTCAGCCATGCGGACAAGGACCTCCCTGAGCCTTGCTATCTCATCGCATAGCCTGTCGGTGTTGGCGTCCATCCGCTCAGTGCAGTGCCTCGCCGCCTCGACAATGTTCTCTCTGAGATTGGCAGCCTCCTCAACATGCTGGCCGACCAGCACAGTCAGCTCGTTTTGGCGTTGCAGGATGGTGGTGAGTTGGGGGGCAGTGCTGGGTGACCGTGCACTGGATGCTGTGCCCTCCGATGCATCCACTGCAGCAGGTGATGGTAACATGGAGGACATGATTGCAGGGTTGGTGTCCTCAACAGTCCCATCAGACCCAGGGGTCTGGAATGGCACAGGCGCTGGGGTCCCAGGGGGGCTTGGGGTGTGCATCTCCATGTGCTGGCCTAGGTTGTTCTCCGGATCGGATAGGGGGGCAGTGACGGCTGCCTCACCAGCGGAGCTAGCCGCAGCTGATGGTGGTCCCTCGGTGGCTGGCATTGGTGCCAGTGGGTTCACCTCCGGTGGTGGGGCCGCAGTTGGTGGTGCAGCTACTACTGCCCTGGCAGTGGCACCATGACGATGTTTCCTACCCGTCAGGTGTGCCATTCCCCCCTTGCCCCTGGATGTTGTTGGGGTATCCTTCGGCTCCTGTGCCCTTGCCCTCTTGCATGTAGCTGGTGCCTTTGATGCATCAGCGGCATCCTCCCCATCTGTATGTTAGCCTGTGAGGGACGAGAAGGGGGATATCATTGGTTGCGATTCAATTTACTTAATGAAGATTACATGAATGATGCAGTTGTGGCCATTGGGACTCAGTGGTTGTGGATGCAGGTGATGTGCCAGTTCAGTGTCTCATCCATGCATGGGTGTGTTTGGGACTTGTCTCTGGTGATGTGTGCATGTGTGTGTGTTTCGGTCTGACACTGGCATGGTGAGGGATGGATGCATGTGTGGATGTGTGTCCATGCATGAGAGGAGTCTGTGCTCACATATGGGGGTAACAGTACATTCACACCGCATCCTGTCATGTGTACACTCACCTCCATCTGAAGTGGTAGCCACGCCGATCTCCATGCTGCCCACTCCCTCAATGGATTCAACGGCAATCATGTTTGCGCATGTCTCCTCCCATTCCTTCATCCGGATTGGTGAGCCATCTCCACCGGCACTGGCAATGCGGTGGTTCTCAGCCAGGATGCCCCTCACCCGCAGCCTGAGGTCGTCCCACCTCTTCTTGCATTCGTGCACGGTGCGCGTGCTGGTGCCCACAGCACTGACTTTGAGAGCTACCTCCTCCCAGATGGCTTTTTTCTTCGGTAAGGTTGGGCGGCGCATGTCATTTGCAAAGACTACCTCTGCATGCTCTGCAAGGGTCTGTGTTAACATGACCAATTCCTCATTGCTATATTTTTCCTTGCGCTGCCTGTCACTGGTTTTCTTCAGAGCCTTGGGCATGATGCTGGTGTCCCAGATGAATTTGCACAGCTCCCAACTCAAAACAGGTCCAGGGTGCAGAGGATGGCAATGGATTGTGTTTTTAAAGATGGCCGCCGTGCTCTTTCCCGTTCCTGTGCGATGACGCTATTTCCGGTTCCGCAATTTAACAGTCACCGCTAATAGCGGTGACCGCTTATGGCGCGAGAGCGGAGGTGCTATCTGCACTTTCGCGGAAGGCGGTAAATGACTTTTTGGGAACTTTAGCGGCATGGCGGTAGGGTCATTAACGGCATGGTGCTATGCTCGTGTCCGCGTACTCGTAATGGTATGCCGTTAGCGCCCTCTTGCGAGGGCGGACACGTTAATAGCGCCATGCCGCTAATTTGCAGTTTTTAGCGTACAACGTGTAATGAGGCCCAAAGTCTTAGAAGCTAAAGAGAATGGAGTGACCCATCCCTGCCCACTCAAACTCCTCCTTGCAAAGAACTTTGTGGAAGCTTCATTCACTGGACGTTTCTGCGGAGTCATTG
Organism: Ambystoma mexicanum; assembly: GCF_040938575.1. Taxonomy (NCBI): domain Eukaryota; kingdom Metazoa; phylum Chordata; class Amphibia; order Caudata; family Ambystomatidae; genus Ambystoma; species Ambystoma mexicanum. Next base: position 1,575,157,596 of record NC_090932.1, read on the forward strand.
AATAACGCACCTCGCACATACATCTCTGAAAATCGTAGATGCATTGAGCCCCACTCTTGAGGGAAGTGCAGCCCCCTCTTCCCACACCTCACCCCGTTAAAAAAGATTAAAGAAGAGTCATGTATCAAAGCCTAGGACATTAAGGTGCTATGTTCGGCTCCGGTTTGTGGGGGACAACATGTGGTTGCTTGTCACATAACTTAAAGATAGATGCACAAAGACAGATGGCCTCAGCTTACACCCGCACAATAGGTTTCTTCTATCGTAGTGGTAGCTGACTCACAGATCAATTTATAACCAGGGAATTTTGTTGATACTAAATCCTGTTCAATTATTACATTTTCAGGCCTTGCTCGTGCAGCATTTTGCTCCTTGGTAAACAGGCAGCGCACGCCTTCCCATGTCAGTGCTTTTTTTTCTTGTTTAACACATCAATGCCTCAGATGACAAGTACTTCTGTATCCATTGATCCATAGATGTTTCATGCACTAACTGTGCCTGCGTTAGAGAAATCGGTTACCCTGTTACAAGTACTGCATTATGTATGTTTTACATATAGACTCCATTTTGAATCTGGAAAATGACATTCTCCAAATGGGTGATCGTGGACAAATCTTGCCTCCCTCTGTGCCTCAGTTCTTATATCTGGCTGAAATGAGCGCACTTGGAAACACAGGTGTAAGATGCATCTGAAGGTTGTGTGCCATCACTTCCTGTGATGTTGCTTGGGGGTGGGGTCAACTGACATCACTTCCTGTGATGTCATTGGAGGTTAAGGGCCATGTGATGTCACTTACACTGCTCCTGGCATTTTGGTGAAATGACGTCTCTGTTCTGAACCCATGACATATCAGAAAAAGTCACGTAACCTGCTGAGCTATCTTTCCAGCTTTGTGACTCTGGTCTTGCTACCAAATGTTCTAAGAATTGGGGGCGCTGTTGCACTGTGACCAAGATGGCATCTCTAGTTTAAAGCTCCTGACCCTGCGGTCGATTGGGACCAAAGTTCTCCTGCTTCCACTAATCCTGCAGTGTCTTGGAGCAGATATTGGGCTTCTGACGTCTCCAGTGGCACTCTGGTCCAATCCCAGTCTTGATCGGAGACCGTGGCACAGCAAACGAGAACCTGGCACCCTGGCGCGAGTGAGGGACGGCACACACCACACGTCTGTTACGCCCCAGCAGGCCGTGAAGACCGGTCAACATGTCCAATATATCTGGTGCGGCTCTCCCTTATCTGCCAGAGCCCTGCTGACTCTCTCTTTCTCCCCCCCTGGGGATCGTTATCTGCCGTGTGGCACCCTGATGCCTGTGGCACCCCCTGATAGAGATACGGGACCGTGAACGCACTGCCGGCTGTGGCAGTTCCTTTGCGCCTAGTGGCGCACCCACAAGAATTTGCTGTCCGGGACCACTGCGACTCCCCTGTCACCCCAGCAGGGGACAGGCTGAGGGACAGCAGAGCTCGTCTTCACTGGCTGATCCCAACTACTGAGCACCACCCAGACAGGCGAGACCGGTGGATATGTTGGATCCCCCACGGGCCGGCAGAGGTATGTGCAGCCCTGCATGAGGCGCAACGCTCAGCTGCCTGGAGCCATTTCTTCGGCACTCTCCTCAACCTCAGCCCTGCTATCTGGACTCCACTCATCTCCTAACCCCAGCTACCCTGTGAACTACACTCTAGGGCGACCTTGCATCCCTAACCCATTACCTGGAGCACTGGTCAGGACTCTCATGACACCGCCCTATCCTAAATTGAAGGCCACAGACCCCCGACTGGACCTTTTTGCACCTCACACGTGCTCCTTGTGCTGTCCCAGCGCACAACTGTTCTCTCTGTACCAACATTCCTGATAGGGTGCTGCTTATTATGCCGACTGCATAATCCAGCCTCCACAGGAAAATCTAAGGCCCATTATGGATGATATCCTGAATTTTGAAGGGATGTCAGGCCTCCGAGTGAACTGCAGTAAATCCAAACTCTTTCCATTTACAGATATCACTCCCCCTCCTACGGACCTACAGGGGGTTCAAATGGGTTCCTACAACTATACGCTACCTGGGTGTGATGGTAACCAGACATGGCCCCACGCTGTATGAATGTAACTACAACGCATACATAACTCAGCTGCGAGCTAATCCTATGGGCTGCGCCCTCCTCTCCATCACAATTGCAGGCAAGATTACACTCCTTAAAATGACAGCCTTCCCTAAGCTGCTATGCCTTTTCCTTCGTATACCACTGTGGACCATGCAACCCATCTTTCAGGAGCTGGAGAGAGAGATCTGCAAATTCGTATGGCACTCCGGGGCAGTACAACTGAAGTGGGACACATTAACACAACCATTTGACAAAGGAGGGTTGCTGCTCCTGATTTCGAATGGATGGCTGCACAGGCACAGTACACGGCCCTTTGGTTTAGTGAAACCTCCCCTCTGCATATATTGTTAGAGAGAGAGTCGCTGGGAGGCAGGGACCTGCGCTCACAGGTTTTCCCTGATGTATTCGACGATGATTGCTGCTTCGACCCTGCTACCATCACAGCGCTGGTCTGGTGCAAAATCTGGAAGGTAGTTGACGCACATGCCCCATTTCACAAAGATTTTTCTCTATGGAATTGTGTCCCATCACTGCCCCATGCCAACCCTGGTATATGGGCAGCATGGGCACACCAGGGAGTCCACACACTGGGGTCATTTTACCCAGAGGATAACTTCATCCAAACCTCTGACGTGCCAGGGTTTACACGTGGTACGTCCTCTCAATGGCTGCAATATGCAGGCCTGCGAAAAGCATGTAAGAAACTGTGGAGCTGCTTTCCAACTACACCCGAGAACAGCTAGGCTTTGCACTGAGAGCGGGCGACAGTCGTAGCCGGGTGTCATCCCTATATCATTTAATTCAAACATATTTGGGTGCAATACATCGTAAATCACGCACTAAATGGGTGGAGGATCTCCAACTGGATGTAACCGATGATCTCTGGTTCGACATGTGCGCACAGACCCAAAAGGTATCATTCAATTCCCGCTTTCGACTGATACAGCTTAAAGTGCTTCACCGGTACCATTACACTCCAAATAGAAAACGCATGTTTTCAAGTGAGGGTACTGGTACATGCTCACGCTGTAGTTTTGCTCATGCTGGATACTTCCATATGCTGCGGGACTGCCCGCGGCAGGTGACTTTTTGGGGAGATGTGTGTGCAACACTGTCTGAAATGACTGATACTGATGTCCCCCCACTCCATTGCTATGCCTGTTTCGTATTCAAAATTCGTCATCTGGCACTGTTACTAAATTGATACAGCTCTGTCTCCTCCTGGCAAAGTGCTGTATTCTTTTGCGCTGGACAAGCCCTCATGCTCCCAACAGAGACCACTGGCTGAAAGATGTAACATGGGCTAAGGACATGGAGGAGCAGTGGACACATAGGCAAACCTTTGAATCGCGACCAAGAGACATTTGGAACCCCTTTAGACTGTACCTCTCGCACCTGGTGACAAATGCAGCCAAGACTCTGTCACCACAATCGACTTGAACCACCCCCTTGGAACTATATCCCGGATACAGGAACCATATCAAACCATCTTTCCTACATACTCATCATTACCCTACTGAACTATGTGTCACTTGATTCTGTGCTCTGTTGTCCTCCCATCTTTATTGACTCTGTAAAATCTACCCTACTGTGTTGTGTTGCGTTGCGTAACGACAAGTGCTTTAATAAAGAAAGTTTGAAAAATAAGTATTTTTTTCAAAGAATTCAACATCAGAAGTGGATCCCCAGATACTGGTCAATATCTCTGCGTAACCAACGGCCAAGTTCCAGTAAATCATTTACAAGTCAACAGTGTTTCATCGCCAGCATGTCAAAGGCAAAGGGTGTGGGGCGTGGCAGGGATTCGGAGACAAGGCGAACCAGGACAATGACATCGTATTTATTTTTTATTGCAACACAAAGATAACGAACAGAAAGCATGCCTCACACATCACCATACTAAGGGAGTCATTCTTTTCATTAAACAGAAACCGTAATAGCAAGCCATAATGTTTTACACTCTATTTAATGCTCAGCCTCACATGTGTGAAAATAAAATGCATAAGGACAGTACTTTACGTGGGTGGCAGAAATGAGGTAGGGGTTCTATTTAGGGTGTGTGGCATGAATACGGGTGTGTGGCCCCACGCATATCTCCTCCAGTTCTTTCACGAGAGCCACTGGTGGGAGACCCAGAGAACTGGCAACCTTCTTCAGTAGAATAGATCTTCCGGAAATTGCAGAATCCCAAAAGGGAAACGTTCGATGAAGAAAAAAAGGTGGAAGAGGTTCAAGAGAAAATTAAAGCAGTAAGCTCCAGGTTCCCAATGGTCTCTGGATAGAATTTTATAAGGACTATGCAGAATCTCTTGCCCATGTCATAGCTAGATTGTTCAACAGATGCCCTGAGGAGGTTTTTCTCTCAGGCTCTATGCGAGAGGCAGTGAGTGATCAGTGCTTTTCCCAAAACATGCAGGGATACTACGCTATGTAGTAATGGGAGAACATGTTCTCTGCTAAATGGAGACGTAAACATATTTGCATGGGTTTTGGCTACCATCCTTGGTAGGGTCACAGGTAGAGTGATGGATGATATACAATGCTGAACACATCCGTTGTGCCCAAGGTCATCTGTATTGTTCAATCATGCAATTGAACCATTCTTTACAGCAATTAGGTGGGATTTCAGCCTTAATGGCCTACAGATAGAGGCTTCAAATGTACACAGTCTTGCTCTATGTGGATGATATTCTGATCCTACTGCAAGATCCGGCGGGGGCCAGGGTCCCCCTTATGGTACTAATTGGGGAGTTTGAACTTGTATCTAGGTGCCAAATCAACTGGATGAAATCGGAGGCCTCCCCCCTTTCAAAATATACTTCAGGTGACACATGGAGCTCTGGAATTGTAAGTGATATACTGATCATTTAGCTATTTGGGGTTTCAGATTGTCAGGGAGTCCAATCTCAGTAAATATAGCGGTGGCTCTGAGGAAGACTTGGTTAGGCTTTCTGAGGTGGGAGACTCTTAACCTGTCCCTGTGACACAAAATCAGTGTCATAAAGGTGTGTATTCTCCCTAAACTAATGTATCTTTGCCATTCCTCAGTGCTACAGCTGCTGAAAGAAGATGTTGTAAAAATTGAAAAAGTAATCCAAAACTTCTTATGGGACCAGGACAAAACACCCTGCTTACCCTGATGTCGGCTGGTGGGTTCAGAAGGGAGGCTACGGCCTTCCAGACTGTTTCAAGTACTGTCAGGCTTACATGCTTAGAGACTTAACACATTGACTTGAGTAGGGAGTAGAAAGGCCTGAACAGTGGTTAGGAACTGAAACAAGCAAGACAAAACCATATCTATTAAAAGCATTACTCTCAATGGATAGTGTGCCTGGACAGACGCCTTCACTTCTGGTTATTGCGCACACAGTGAAAGTATGGAGCAAATCCCTGGCGAGACTGGATTGTAACAGCTTCCTACATGAGGGAACATCCATAAGGGGTAATCCAACTCTTGGCATTAATGGGCCAAACCTCCTCTGGTGTAGTTTGTGCCAGACAGAGATTCTAAGAATCAGAGACCTGTGGGTCTGCCACAAAATGGTCAACTTGACATTTTTAAGGTTTAAGTATAAATTAGAAGGGTGAGAGGTAGGGCGGGACCAGAAAGTTCGTTTGTGGCCAGAGAGGACTAGATTAGTGGATGACAAGTGGCCAGATTGCTGAACCACCAACGATGCTCATTGCTGTCAACTGCAGGTTTCTCTGCCTCCTAATAGTTGTTTAACTAATAGCATCACAGACCACAAGGATTGTGAACAAAAGCGGAGAGAGGATGACATGCAGAAATGGGGTATCAGCATTTTAGGTGAGCAAGGGCACACAATGCCTGGACTAGAATTTGGGGGGAAATTTGATCTTAGGTTAAGGGACACATAAGAAGGCAGATTATATTTAGGAGCTACCAGATGCCAAGTAAGTTGTTTCGCCTCAGCCTTTTGGAATGCGCATGTTGGCGCCGTCCAAATAATGTGGGCTCATTATCTCGCATACTGTGGTAGTGTCCTAAGCGCCCCCATTTCTGGGAGAGGGTACTGGACACAGGTGACTTCACTTTAGGTTGTGACCTGCGAGGTGGTCATCAATTGGTTTTACTGCATTCGATCAGGAGTGGAGACCAGATAATTACATATAGTCTTTGCTGGCTTCAAAGAGCATTGACCATTGCCAAAAAGTTAGTTTTATAATAGTGGAGACCGGCATGTGTACCATTGGTTGCCACGTCTCCACAAACTCAATATGAGAAAGTGCAGTTTCACTGCCTAGATTTGAAATTATTTTGGATGCATTCAGCGAGTCACTGCTGAGGACGCATTTACAGCGACACCTATTTGTCTCAGGAGGATAGCTCAGGGGCAACGTACTCATGTTGGGAGCAAGACAACACAGAGCAACGCAGGTTCAATCCCCGGGTCCATGCTTAGAAACCTCTGGGTATTAAGCGCGTTATAAATAACCTATCAAAGTATCATAACCTGGCCCAGGAGGATGGGGGTTCTATAGCGTCTGTCTCCCCCGACCACCATTCCCCCCTCAGGGACCACCATTCCCCCCTCAGGGCTCGTCCTTTCCCACTGTGTTTACCCCTTCCTTGCCAAGTTTCCCAGTTCCATGCGTGACCCCTCAAACCAGTCCTACATTTTGGTTCCAATTGCATGCTGGAACTTGTAGAAGTAAGGTGTCTTCTATTCGATGAACACAAAGAACTTGATGGTAAGTGTTTCTGGAATTTCTCCAGAAGGAAGTTTGGGCCAAAGCCACATTGGGAACTCACTGTGTACAAAGCATATGGGCTTGAATTTGGTTCTTTATTGAATGCGGAGCCAATGGAGTGCTCTAGTTGCTGGTGAGACCTGCACAAGGTTACCTGGACCAATTTCCGGAAGATCTCTTCTACTGAAGAAGGTTGCCGCAGACTCTTGATCTGGTTGTTCAGACTCTTCATGATGCTGCTCTTAGACGCTCCTAAAGCAAGAGTTGAGTTCCCTTTTTCGGGTTCACCAATAACCCCCACCCATTATCACAGATGGCATGTCATTCGAGTGCTGGTAGCCCGATAATCTCCTAGATGATCAGTTTAGCTGTTAATCTGACCACTAAGTGTAGTCTTCATTGCATCACAAACTAGCAGCACATTTCCTAATCCTTTGTTTTCTTTACTAGAAAGACTGATCTTCTTATCCAGCACCTGAGTATATTGATCTCCCATAGGTAGCTTGGATAGGGCCACCCAGTACCAGGTGGCCCTCCAAGTCACATCCTCAAGCAGACCTCTGTGCTTTATCTATTTCTATATCCGCGACTTTGCTCATCAGCTTTTTCGAGAGACGAATGTAGTGACAATGAGAGCTGTGTACTGGAGAGTAAAAAGGGCACTCCCTACGATTGGGCGGCTGACTCAGCCCTTTAAAGCATATTTATGGAATGCATTGTGCAGGCTGGATGCAGAGCCTACTGGCGAAGTGTGAGCCCCTTCCAACCTGTCCAATTAATTGTGGGCATCATCAGGGCTTTGGTGGTATCCTGGCGGTAATACTGCTGGGATACCACCAGCGCTATTAGTGCCAGATCACAAGTGGCGGTTCAGCAGTAAGTTCCTATTCCTCATTGGGTCCATTACAAGTGCACTATTACCACCGGCGGTAATTGAACCGGTCGTAATAGCGCTGAAAACAGCAGAAAACGGGCCATAAGTGGATATTTTGGGCCTCATCATGAGTTGGGCGGTATCCTGGTTGTAATACCACTCAACTATAATTGCGTTGTTCTCCTTGCAAGAGGTGTGCTGGGCCTTTTGCCCTAGTAGGTTGTAAGTTTTCTGTTGTGAGCGTTGAGTGTTTTCTCTACACTTGCTAACCCTGTAAAAAAAAATTTAAAAAAGATTTTCTTCTCTTTTCTTTTTTTATTAAACTGAAGCACGTGGAGTTGCAAGGGCCGCACCACACCAGGTCTGTGGGTGCCCCGGCGCAGTATTCACCCATCAGGGTGAAGGCTGGTCCATGGTTTGCAGTGCGTGAAGGAAGCGCTCAGTAGGGGTTGGAGCAGACCGCGTGACATGTGGCATGTATCGCATGCCACGTTCAGCTCCAACCCCTTCAACTACGGCTTTGCTCGCAGCTCATATACAGGTACCAGTAAGCTCTCCCAGCTTCCTGGTTCCTGTTTGTAAGCAGCACAGAGGAGCCCAGGGTGGCCTGGAGTGATGGACTGAAGCGAGAAAAACAAGTAAGAAGGCTTTTTTTTTTTAAATGTGATGTGTATTTTGCATGTGTGAACTGCATGTCAGATGTATGTATGTTCTATGGGTCAGTGAGTGGTGGGTGAATGAGATGAATTGTGATAGTGTATGTGTTTGATTGTTCTGGGTGTGTGGGGGTCTGCCTGTGTAGATAATGCAGTGAGAGTGGATGTAAGAGACACTGAATGAGTGAATGACTGGTGAGTGAATGAGTATGAATGTGGTAGTTTGTGTTTAAATGCTCTGGGTGGGTGGCTGTGTGGGTGGGTAGGGTGCCAGTGTGGAGAATGCAGTGTCTGTGGATGCGAGAGAAGGTGTATGGGTCTATGAGTGGTGGGTGAATGAGCACGACTGTGATAGTGTGTGTTTGAATGTTCTGGGTGGGTGGGTGCACTCCTGTGTGGAGAATGCAGTGCAAGTGGACGTGAGTGGTTTATGGGTGAGTGGTGGGTGAGTGAGTGTGTTTGTGTGTGTGCGTACATGTTCTGGGTGTGTGGGTGCCAGTGTAAATGTATGTGAGAGATGGCATATGGCAGAGTGACTGGTGGGTGAGTCGGTATGAATGTGATTGTGTGTGTGAATGTTGTGGGTGGGTGGGTGGGTGGGTGCATGCCTCTGTGGTGAATGCAGTGTAAATGAATGTCAGAGGAGATGTATGGGTGGATGAAAGGGGATCCCTGCATGTGTGTGTGTTTTCTCATGGGAGGGGGAAGAATCCCCCTGACCCTTCGAAATCCATTTTCATTAGTTCGAGCCCCTTCGCTATGTTCGGTCGCAATTGCATATTTGTGGCAAATATTTACACCGTCCAATAAAACAACTCACTAGCAACAACTGGTGTATTCTTGGACCAGTCACCGCCCCCTTCTTTCTACGCTAAGTGAAACATTTACGCTTTGTTTAAAAAACATATTTACTTCTTTCCCTTGGTGTAGTGCGTGCCCCTGCAGCGGCATAATCATCATGGACATTGCGCACACATGGTGGTCTGGGTGGGCCCAGGGTGTGGCGTGCCCTGTGCTTTGTTAAGGAGCTTGGGGGGCCCTCAGCATGGCTCGCAGGGGGGCCCCCAAATGTTGTGCTTCGCTACTGAATTGGCTCTGCTCATGCATTCAAGTGTGATACGAATGGTTCAGACTCGACCAGGACCCTGCTCTGGTGCAACACTATTTAAGAAAATAAGCGCTGGACACAGAGGTTCAGAAGTGAGAGCGCATGGAGTTACCCACCCCTGCCCACTCAAACTCCTTCTTGAAAAGGGCTTTGTGGAAGCTTCATTCACACGCAGCCCTAGGGGGTCATTATTTAACACACCACGCACATACAGCTCTGAAAATCTTAGATGCATTGAGCCCCACTCTTGAGGGAAGTGCAGCCCCACCCCCACACCTCACCCCATTAATAAAGATTGAAAAAGCGTCATGTATCAAAGCATAGGACATTAAGGTGCTATGGTCCGCTCTGGCTTGTGGGGAAAACATGTCGTTGCTTGTCGCATAACTTAAAGATAAATGCACACAGAGACAGATGGCCTCAGTTTACACCCACACAATAGATTCCTTCTATCATAGTGGTAGCTGAGTCTTAGATCCTTTATAACCAGGGAATTTTGTTGATACTAAATCCTGGTCAATGATTTAAGTTTCAGGCCTTGCTTGTGCAGCATTTAGCTCCTGGGTAAACAGACAGTGCATGCCTCGACAGGTCAGTGCTTTTTTTTCTTGTTTAACACATAAATGCCACAGATAATGAGTACTTCTATAGAGGTTGCATACACTAGCTGTAGCCTGCGTTAGAAATTTCGGTTACCCTGTTACAAGTACTGCATTATGTATGTTTTACATATAGGCTCCATGTCAAATCTGGAAAATGACATTCCCCAAATGTGTGATCGTGGACAATTCTTGCCTCCCTCTGTGACTTGGATCTTATATCTGGCTGAAATGAGAGCACCTGGAAACACAGGTGTTAAACACATCTGAAGGTCATTTGCCATCTCTTCCCGTGAGGTTGCTTGGGGAGGGGGGTCAAATGATATCACGTCTTGCAATGTCATTGGAGGTCAAAGGCCGTGTGACATCACTTTCACTACCACTGGCATTTTGGTGAAATGATGTCCCTGTTCTGTACCCATGATATATCAGAAAAAGTCACATAACCTGCTGAGCTATCTTTCCAGCTTTGTGGCTCTGGTCTTGCTGCTAAACTTTCTAAGAATTCAACATCAGATGTGGATCCCCAGATACTGGTCAATATCTCTGCGTAACCAATGGCTAAGTTCCAATGAATCATTTACAAGTCAACAGTGTTTCATCGCCAGCATGTCAAAGGCAAAGGGTGTGCGGCGTGGCAGGGATTCGGGAGACAGGGCAAACCAGGACAATGACATTGTATTTATGTTTAGTTGCACACCAAAAAGCATATTGCAACACACAGTTAACATACAGAAAACATGCTTCACACACCACCATACTAAAGGGGAAATTTTTGTCATTAAACGGATCCGATAATAGCAAGACATAATAATGTTTTACATCTCTATTTAATGCTCAGCCTCAGATTAGTGAAAATAAAATGCATTGGGACAGTGCTTTAAGTGGGTGGCAGAATTGAGGAGGGGTTCTATATAGGGGGGAATGGCATGAGTATGGGTGGGTGGCCCCGAGCATACCCCCTCCAATTCTTTAAAGAATCTCCCACCAGTGGCTCTGCCTGGGTATGCTTTAGTACCAGTTCTCTGGAAGACTCTACCACCAGTGGCTCTGGAGGTGGTATGTGTGATGCCCGTTCTCTGAAAGACTCTCCCATCAGTGGCTTAGGAGAGGATATGCTTGGGTGCCCGTTCTCTGGAAGAATCTTCCACCAGTGGCTCTGGAGGGGGTATGCTTGGTTGCCCGTTCTCTAGAAGAATCTCCCACCAGAGGCACAGGAGGGGGTATGCTTGGGTGCCAGTTCTCTGGAAGAATCTCCCACCAGTGGCTCAGGAGGAGATATGCTTGGGTGCCAGTTCTCTAGAAGAATCTCCCACCAGTGGCACAGGAGGGGGTATGCTTAGGTGCCAGTTCTCTGGAAGAATCTCCCACCAGTGGCTCAGGAGGAGATATGCTTGGGTGCCAGTTCTCTGGAAGAATCTCCCTCCAGTGGCAAAGGAGGGGGTATGCTTGGGTGCCAGTTCTCTGGGTCTCCCACCTGTGGCTCAGGAGGGGGTATGCTTGGGTGCCAGTTCTCTGGAAGAATCTCCCTCCAGTGGCAAAGGAGGGGGTATGCTTGGGTGCAGTTCCCTGGGAGATTCTCCCACCAGTGGCTCAGGAGGGGGTATGCTTGGGTGCCAGTTCCCTGGGAGATTCTCCCACCAGTGGCTCAGGAGGGGGTATGCTTGGGTGCCAGTTCTCTGGAAGAATCTCCCACCAGTGGCTCAGGAGAGGATATGCTTGGGTGCAGTTCCCTAGGAGACTCTACCACCAGTGGCTCTGGAGGTGGTATGTGTGGTGCCCGTTCTCTGGGAGAATCTCCCACCAGTGGCTCAGGAGAGGATATGCTTGGGTGCAGTTCCCTAGGAGACTCTACCACCAGTGGCTCTGGAGGTGGTAGGTGTGGTGCCCGTTCTCTGGGAGAATCTCCCACCAGTGGCTCAGGAGAGGATATGCTTGGGTGCCAGTTCTCTGGAAGAATCTCCCACCAGGGGCACAGGAGGGGGTATGCTTGGGTGCCAGTTTTCTGGAAGAATCTCCCACCAGTGGCTCAGGAGGGAGTACGCTTGGGTGCCAGTTCTCTTGGAGAATCTCCCACCAGTGGCACAGGAGGTGGTATGCTTGGGTGCCAGTTCTCTGGGTCTCCCACCAGTGGCTCAGGAGGGGGTATGCTTGGATGCCAGTTCTCTGGAAGAATCTCCCACCAGTGGCTTTGGGAGTGGGGGTATGTGTGTGTGCCAGTTCTCTGGAAGAATCTCCCACCAGTGGATCAGGAGGGGTTATGCTTGGGTACCAGTTCTCTGGGTCTCCCAGCGGTGGCTCAGGAGGGAGTACGATTGGGTGCCAGTTCTCTTGGAGAATCTCCCACCAGTGGCTCAGGAGAGGATATGCTTGGGTGCCAGTTCTCTGGAAGAATCTCCCACCAGTGGCTCAGGAGGGAGTACGCTTGGGTGCCAGTTCTCTTGGAGAATCTACCACCAGTGGATCAGGAGGGGTTATGCTTGGGTACCAGTTCTCGGGGTCTCCCAGTGGTGGCTCAGGGGGCGTATGCTTGGGTGCCAGTTCTCTGAAAGAATCTCCCACCAGTGGCTCAGATTACCTGGTGCAAAACTAAAGAATAGCCATTGCGATTCCATTATGCAGCAAAAACTTGGTTGGTCTAGGAAATCTGGGGTGTGGCGTGGTGCAGATGTGGGCAGGAGCAAGAGGGTAAAGGAAAGAAGGGCTGTATCCATTAATTTCTATTTTCAGAGGCCATGCACCTGGCATGCCCCTGGTTCCAATGCTGATCTCCTATGTCGCCCGCTTTTTCACCTACATGGATGACACAAAGATACTCCTGAAACTCGGAGACCTGAGTGTTTTGGCCACCATCTTCACAAACTACATGACAAAAGTCTCTGACTGGGTGAATGCCATCAGACTTGCGTTCATCCCCTCCAAAACCAAGGGACTTTCCTTCAATTCATATCCACTTTCGTGATTTCCAAAATGATGGCCTCAATCACTGAAAATGTGTCCCAGTCTTATACAAAATGTGAAAAACCTGGGAATTATTATCGACTCAGAGATTACCTTTCATGCCCAAATCGGCTCATTAGCGAAAAGCTGTCCCTTCCTTCTGGGATCACTTCTTCGCATCATCGATCTCTTCCCATCAAACCATAGAATCAACATGATCGATGTCTTCATTTCACCCCATCTTCATCAGTGTTCCAGCACCTATCCAGGCCTCTACAAAGTCCCAAATCCTCTGACTCCAACTAGTCCACAATGCAGCTGCAAGCCTCGCCAGCAATCGGAGCACTCTATTGGCTCCACATTCAACAAAGAACCAAATTCAAGCCCATATGCATTGTATACAGTGCGTGCCTAATGTGGCTTTGGCCCAAACTTCCTTCTGGAAAAAATCTAGAAACAATTACCATCAAGATCTTTGCATTCATCAAATAAAAGATACCTTGCTTCTACAAGTTTCAGCATGCAATTGTAACCAAAATGTAGGGCTGGTTTAAGGTGTCACGCATGGAACTCAGAAAAGGGGTAAACACAGTGGGAAAGGACAAGGTCTGAGGGGGCGAATGGTGATCGGGGGGACAGACAAAAGTGGCTCCCCCGTTGGCTCCGTCTACACCTCTGTAGGGCGTACCTGTGAAAACAGAAAAAGAATATCGAGGCTGAGTACCCCAAAAGGAAATACACCAAACACGGGTTACAAAGGAACATACAAAGTACTTTATTCTATACTGAATCCAATTACAAAAACAGAGCAAAATCAGATAGCTATCGGCCCTCAGTACAACACAACGAACTCCAGCGTGGTTCAGTGTGTTCAGTGAGAGACGCTGTACATTAGAATGCATTTGCTTTTTATTCATTTAGTGGGCGCGATGCCCAGCCCCACTTCGGGTAAATATTCCTTTTAATATATCACCGATCTAGGGTTCGTGCCAAGTCTCAAATAACCGCATATAACTGGTTTGCCTTTAATACACGTATCAACAAGCGTATGCAATAACTGTGTATTCTAAAGTTTTCCATGCAGACCTTCTTAAACATTAATACAATGTAGTTAAGCAGATGTTCTTTGTTCAGTATTTGAATGCATTGTCTCAACATATGCTCGTGGATTAGTTTTCATTGCACGAGTAATCCTTCTACACATAGGTCAGTGAAGGACATGGTCTCAGTTCATGACCTCAACAAGTGGCCTGCAGGCAAATTACACATTAGCTACGTACAGAGGTCAAGACGGCCATGTTGTATTCTGCAATGACATCGTCCATCATTTTAGCTCACAGGGTGACTTTTACACAACGAATCCTAAAATGGCGGTTTGACCTAAAATGGCGGCCTACATGGATTTAAGGTCAGGACCTTGCAACACAGATTTCTTTCGCAAGCGACTTTCGAGCAGCTTGGCGTAGGCCAATATTAAATATATTTATTACAATAGGAGGCACGATATACTTTCTTTTTCGACAAACCCTCCTTTTGGCCTATGCCAAGTGCTAAAAACTACTTTGGATCTCCTTGCAAACAACTCCATGCATCATTGTCCATGCACCCTGAATCACTATCAGAAATATCTATTGCCATTAGGTCTTTTGCTAAAATATCCTTCAATACGTATTCTTTGGAAGTCTTATCTGGGGCATATACTTTATGTCCTATCGAACCTATCGCTTGCGCGCAACATCCCCCTAGTATCGAACACATACCAGGCAGACACTGAATACAACAACAAAGAAACAACAGTATTCACAAAATAATCAATAAGACCGAAAGCACCTTCCAACCCCAAGATCGCAAGAAGTCCCAGAACCAGCGCTCAGGTCCCAGTTTCCCTCGGGAATATGTACTTGGGAACCAAGGATGTGCAGATTCTGTATTGCCTTGAAGATAGTTGGGGAGGACTCTGGTATGAAAATACAGCAAGCAGACCCCACTAATTTCCATACTCCACCACGCTCAGCTAGAATGACATCTATTGCCATTCGATTTTGAAGTGCTACTAATCTTATCGCCTTTTGTTCTAACGTCATATTATAGAGTATGTCCGTGGTCCGGTTGATGGTTCTCTCCAGTACTCTCGCTAGTTTTCTGATATCTTCTGAATTCGCTATCTGCCCCCTAAATGGCACAACTGATTTTGCTATATCTCCCAATACTTGTGCCGGGGTGTCACCATTCTCATCCCGCCGTGGACGAGCCTTCGAAACTTCTTTTGTACTAGCTATAAACACCCCAGGTAACAGGATCCCTAAATAACAGGTTCTCTGACAATCCCTGGGCAACCATGGGAACGCTACATTACCGCAGACAAAGTAGATAGGTTTGCCTACATACAAAGGTCTGTTCTCTCCAGTCAAATTTGCAACGTTGGCACAACCTAAAAATGTTCCCATTGACTGAGTTCCATTCCTCTGTATGCAAAAAGAAACTGAATCGGGGCTATGGTTAACAGTGTAAGAAGGAGACATGGCATCCTTATTGCCTATCGGAGCCATTTTAAAGGAAATCAAAGATTGGAAAGGACGAGACAGTTTGTCAGAAGGCCTAATAGAAGCAACATTCGGTTTACTCCTATTTGCAAAAAGCGAGCATCCCAGGGGAGTCAAAACACGTTTCTCAAAACGATTCAAATTGGTGCCATCAAAGTTCCCTGAGATGCTATCATTCCATCGGCTAAAGAACAGTGCTCTAAGAGAAGCATAGCAGGCAGTTGTCAGTGGTAAGGGATGAATATACCAACCTAGCCCTTTATCCCTGTGTTGCGGTAATTGTGAGCAGACCCAGCAGTTGGATTTATTAAAAATGGCATGTGTAGCATTCATGATAAGTAGTAGAGTGTTATTATGGTACCTTTGTCTGTGCTGGGAATCCCGAGGGGATAAAGTGTGCAAATGTACAAAGGGAGTAGGAACAATGGGTGCACTTTCAATAGGCAACAAAAGTTCTAAAGAGTGAGTTTCCTCGAGGTACCATAATCCTAAGGCAGCGACTATTAAAAAACCAAATATCATTACAAGAATACAGCAATACGTTTTCGGGGCCCAGGTATTTTGTCCATTGTTCCGGTTGGTCACCCCCTTATTTACAAGTCCCATACGAGTGGCGGCGGTAGCAGGCATTGTAGTCTTCGGATGGAAACCCCAATATTCGTTGCTGGCGACCCCCCGGTCGCGCGGCTTCTTAGTCCTTCCACAACCCTTAGCCAACAGAATCCCCTTTCTCAAATTTGGGCAAAAGCAAGCCCTCGATGACTCTTTTCCTTCTCCGAATGCACAGCCGAACCGTGCCGTAAGTCTATCTTTGTGGTCGCAAATTGTATCGTTCTTTTCCTGGTACCGATTGATCCGGAAACAATATGTCGTCACTTCCTGCTGGAAGCAACGTGTCGGAGGCAAGTGAAGAGGCTGAATTTGAAACAGCCGTTTCCGGGTGCAAAATTTGTGGAGAGTGTGGAGACAAAATGGCAGCTTCCCCAAGCCTCCTGGGCTCAGAGATATTCTACGACACACTCTCAGTGCTGCTTACTGCTTTGGGATCATTGGTTGCAGTATCAGCGAGGGGTTCTGTTTCTTCTGTAGCGTGTGGCACAGGGCGAGGAAGTTTCTTGATGTGTGACGCGTGGATCCAGTTCTTTCGTCCAGCTACCCGCACCGCTGTCTGGGTGACCAACAGGACCTGGAATGGCCCATGCCAGCGAGGCGCGAAGCAGGAGGTGCGCTCAAATGATTTGATGAGCACCCAACTCCCAGGTCGTATGCCGTGGCCCGGGCCCTCGTATCGTACAGGTAAAGGTTCTCGTACCTGGTGGTAAATCAAATACAGGTTTTTAGTCAATTGGCTACAAAAATCTGAAAGTAGAACATTTTCAACATTCTTTAAAGTTCGGCATTTTGGAAGATTCCAGATATTGGCAGGTCTCCCCATTACCACCTCAAACGGAGAGAGCCCAGTCTTAGTTTGAGGGGTTGTACGCATGGCTAGTAACACGATCGGTAAGGCGTCCGGCCATTTTAGTTTGGTGCCGGCACACATCTTAGCGAGCTTGTTCTTGATGATACCGTTGTGTCTTTCTACTAGTCCGGTGCTGTGAGGATGTCTGGCCGAATGGAACCGTTGTCAATTCGTAACGCTGTACATATCTGTAGGATTACAGCGGCGACAGAATGTGGACCATTGTCCGACCAGATAACTCTCGGCAAACTGAACCGAGGGAAGTACTCCTTTAACATGGTTTTTGCAGTGGTCATGGCTGTAGCATCTTTAACAGGGAAAGCCTCAACCCATTTACTAAAGGCACAAATGACCAAAAGGACATACTTTAAATTGTTGCATCGTTCCATTTCAATGAAATCAAAGTGAATAACTTCGAAGGGGACAGAAGGTGGGCCAAAACTTCCCCTTGGAGTTGATGTCCCCTTTCCCACATTGTGTTGTAGGCAAATCATGCAGTTCTGGACGTAGTGCTCAGCAATTTTTGAAATCTTGTCATTTGCCCAAACTTTTTCTACCATTTTCGTAACCTGCTGGGCACAAACATTTGTAGGGCCATGTGCCATGACAACAATCATCATGACATAGGCGTCAGGTAACAGCCATTTTCCTTCGACCATGTCCACCCAACATCCATCATCATCAAGTTTCCCCAAGCCTTCAGCCCACCTCTCAGACTCTTCCATCGTGGCATCAGCTTGGATATCCCATACAGACCCAACACCCTCATCCATTACATAGGCATCTACAGTCTCCCTTGAAACATACATCTCCGTGAAGAGATCTGTGGCAGTTTGTCTAGCTATCTGATCAGTAAAAGCATTCCCTTTCCAATATCATCCACAATCTTTCGATGTGCTGCACATTTCATAACTGCTAACTGAGTAGGGAGCGCAGGCGCTGAGAGTATTTGCACTATTAGGGAGCCATGTTGAATCTTGGTACCATTCGAAGTTAAGAGCCCTCTTTCTGACCAAATTCTCCCAAAGTTGTGAACCACCCCAAAGGCATACTGACTATCAGTATATATATTTACTGCAAGCCCTTTGGAGAGTTCACATGCTCGGGTCAATGCTATAATCTCTGCGGCCTGCGCAGAATTATGCGTAATTCTCTTAGTTTCCACAACCGTGCTCAATGTAGTGATTGCATAAGCGGCTGTGGATGTACCATCCGGAAGTTTAAAGCAAGAGCCGACACAAAACAGCTCTCCTTGCGGATTATCCAAAGGAGTATCTTTCAAATCAATTCTGCCCTTTGTTTCTTGTTCGGTCGTAAACAAACAATCATGTGACTCTTCATCGCCGCAAGTAGTGTCTTGCAGAAAAGGTAGGAGTTCAGCCGGATTAAGGACACAACACCTCTTAATTTGAATGTGAGGAGCAAACAAGATCAATTCATATCTTGTCAACCGTGCAGAAGTGAGGTGTTGCGTTTGAGTTCGGTTCAATAGAACATCTACAGAGTGAGGCACCATCAGGGTTAGATCATGGCCTAGGACCATTCCCTCACTCTGTTTTACAGACGCGGCAGCAGCAGTGACATTGCGCAAGTATCTTGGCAAAGCGCATGCTACAGGATAAAGGGCAGAAGAATAGTAACCGCACGGCCTATTCTTCCCTCCATGTTCCTGCGTTAATACAGCCAAAGCACATCCATCACATTCATGCACAAACAATACAAAGGCTTTTTCATAGTTTGGTGTGCCCAAAACTGGTGCAGAGCATAATGCAGTCTTAAGCAAGTCAAACGACTGCCGGTGTACCGCGTTCCATGGCAATGGCGAAGAAATGGCCTTCTTTGTCGAAGCCACCATCAGTTTGATCACTAGTGAGAAATTCAGGATCCACAACCTACAGTAAGAAGCCATACCTATCAAGGCCCTAACATTCTTCTGTGTATTTGGGACAGACATGCCAGAAATGTGTTTTATTCTTTCAGGTGTCAATCTTCTTCCCTCCTCTGACAGGAGATAGCCTAAATAGGCGACCTCCTGACAACAATATTGACATTTTTTAAGCGAAGCTTTGTGACCATGCTTAGCTAGATGAATAAGTAATAACACAGTGCCCTCCTTACAGGCACTCTCAGAGTCAGCAACTAGAAGCAAATCGTCAACGTACTGAAGCAAAGTACAGGTAGAGGGCAATTCAAGGATATCAAGTTGTTCTTTCAAAGCCCGACTATAAATACTAGGACTCTCTTTGTACCCTTGAGGTGCACGAGTAAATGTAAACGAGCATCCCCCTAAGGTGAACTTGAACAAATATCTACTATCCTGTATAGGAATACTAAAGAACGCATTCTTTAAGTCCACAACACTAAAGTAAGTAGCTGTAGCTGGAATCATGGTTAGGATCGTCGTTACATCAGGCACAATTGGAAATTGTGGTGCCACAACTTTATTAATGGCACGTAAATCAATTATAAAACGGAATGGAATTACATTATCGCCTTTCTGGTACACGGGTAAAATCGGAATATTACACAAACTTCCTGAATTTTCTTCAATCACACCGCGATGCACAAAATCGGAAACAATACATTTCAAAGCTCACTCACCCTCAACCGAAATCTTATACTGGGGAATGCGTGCTCAATTCCATGTTTCAAAACTATCTTAACAGGCTCGATCTGTAAAACACCAACATCATTGTCGTCGACAGCCCACAAGCTCTCTGGTACATCAAAGAATTCTGGAGGCAAAGGTCTAGTCAAAAATTGCGAGGCAGAAAATTGCTGTGGTGAAATCGTCAAGCCCACTCCATCAGAAGAACAATACATCACTGCATTTAATTATTTTAACAAATTCAACCCCAGCAAGTTCTCTCCGCAATCCGAAGTCAACAGAAAAGGACACTGGTCCATAAAGGGACCCAAAGAAATAGGTACCGGCATAGAAACCGGACAAACAACTGGTGTACCGGAAAACCCTACAGAAACATTGGTTTGCCCTGATAGTGGAATGTTTGGAACCCGCGAATGATCAATGGAGCACTTCTGTGCTCCAGTGTCTATCAAAAACTGATGTTTCCTATTTCCCACCACCATTTCAACGCAGGGACCTTTCTGATTGACGGGAATAGGTGTAGGTTCCATACCCTGCTTCGGGCAATCCTAACGAAACAGAATATCATCAAAAGGAAGCTCTTCAGATAAATATGCAGCGGAAGGATGATCAAATATATTCCTAGTGTCCGCACTCGGAGTCTGATTGTCCTGCGAAAACGGTTGTTGAGAGTCCTGTGTAAACTGACCTCTACCAGGGCCCCCTACGCGCGGGCGACCTCTGGATCGCCTACCTAGTTACCAAATGTATTATTTGACCTTTGTTAAAGGACGGGGCATTATGCTCGCCAATGACCCTCTAGACGACAATAAGCACACTGGTTAATATTCACAGGACCCAAGGGCACATTCCCCTGCGGGACATACTGACCTCTAACCTGAGAATTACCCCCTCTGGGGCCCCTAACAATTTGCTGCAATAGCACTTTAGTTTTTAAATCGCCTTTCCGTTTTTCAATCTTATCTTTTTCACTATTGACATGGTTCTCATAGTACTGAGCCATGTGCAGTACTTCTGATTGTGATTTCGCCTGCCAAGCGCTCTCAGAAGACATAATCTGTGACTGGATGTCAGGCAGTAATCCACGTACAAATTAGTCCACAAATAATCTTTTCCCAGACTCTGTGCCTAAGTCTTGTCCACTGAAATCCGAGAATACCTGTTCGAACCGATTAAAGAACTCGGTAGCACCTTCAGACTTTCCTTGGACACAGCCCGTAAGCTTGTCCCAAATAATTCTCTTTTCGGGAATTATGGTTTTTAATTTAGCAATGATTCTAATGATATTAACAGATTAATGATTCTGTTAATATCACCTGTTGCGGTCTTTCGCCAGCTGGCCTTTCCCCATCCAGTCTGGTTATATTCGCCCATGTATCTCCCAACCCGGGTACATCGTCAATAGTTCTAACTTGTTTCCATAAATCTATGGGCAGGAGTACAGGAAACAACAAATCAATGTCACCTAAGGTGAACACTGAGGATTGCAAAACAGATTCCAGCTCTTTATAGAACCCTGTCGGATTTTTCCTAATGTCAGGAATAGACTGTCTAATGGTGTTCACTTCCTGCCTTGAGAACGGGACGTGAACAAACTGTGATACATAATGTGCATGAATGTTCACAGCGACTATATTATTTACAGGATCGGCCTCAACCTCAACCTTCGGCACAAATGTCGGAGGAACCTCTCTCAGAGGCAACTGAGATGTAGGCAACTCCGAACGCTTACTAAGCAACAAAGCCAAGTCGAGCGCTAAAGCAGTCGAAGAAGTGTCAAGTGAAAAAGCTCTCTTATAAATGCTCAATAACTCTGTGGGACAACTACTCTTCCTTTTTACACACTCATCCTGCAGGTACTCTACCATTACCTGTATCACTTTCCTCTGCATTTCCAACGTATATTGACTATATGTGTCATATACCTCAACTGGAGTTATCGATATGTCTGAAATCCATCTAATCGCGTCTTTCTTACAAATTCGCCTTTCCTCCGATATCGGTTTACGACACGGAAGGAACCGTTTCTGTACATAAATATTCTCCTCTTCATCATCCTCATTCTGTATCTTTTCTAACTCCTTTCTACACCCAAATAACCTCTCGACATGCTCATTTACCTTCTCCACAGTGTCTCTGGAAAGTGCTAGAGTATCTAGATCCCTTAACCCTTGCGGAACATCCGCACTATTTAATCTTCCCCACATTATACACAACTGAATCCCTAAACCTTCAATTATCCGTATTACAAAGTGTGGCAAAAACACTAGCTTGATCATCCTTCTCCATACAATGCTTAGCCCATGCAATTAACTCACGTTTCTTCTCTGGCGGTACAGTATTGCGAGTGACAACTTTTGTTCCCATACCTTGATCGTTTACAAGCGGCTCAGGACCACTTGGAAGAGAGGGAGCAGGCAAATTCGATGGAGGTACTATAACTGGTGCGATAAAAAGAGGCGGAGGAGCAGGTGGAGGGACAGAAACCGGAGGAGTAAGAACAATAGGTTGAGCAGGAAGAGCAGGAAAAACAGCAGGAAGAGGTACAGCAGTGGGAAGAGGAACATACGGAGGTGGCGCAGAGGCACCAGGCCTTCGTTCATTTAATATTTTATCAATAAACTCATCAGAAATATGAAGATCTTTAGAAGGACAGATCTTCTGAATTCCAAGTGAGAAAGCCCTAACCATATTTTTAGTCGCCTCAGCCTGTTTGTTTTGGTCATATAACAATGCTTTTTCAGCGTTCGTTTTTTGACGACGTGCATGTTTCTCTCTACCTTTAAGTTGTTGCAACGCTTCTTTTTTCCAATTCTGCAAAACATCAAATGCTGCAGGTCTAGCCTTTTTCTTTAACAAGACTGACTCCAAATATTCAATGCGAAGGATCTCAAAACTACCATTGATTGGCCACTGAAGTTCGGAGGCATGTCTGGTTTGTCTGTGCCAAATATCATTAAATACTATACTTCCAATGCCGTACTTACAGTACATAGTACATGCCGGCGACCCCTCCTGTGGTGCGGGACGGCTAAATTCCAATGATTGTCTATCACTGCGAATAATGCCCTAAAGCAGGTAGACAATTTCCCAGGCATATCTCAAATTCTTGGTGTTACCTGGTCAATAATTGTGTCTGCAGATACAATGCGCCAAAATTCAAATTGTCAAGGTTAAATTAAGAATTGGGTCACGACTCACCTGACCAAACCTAAGGAGGACTGATCGGTACTTCTAAGAATCTTACCTAACTAATCTTACCTTGTGTATGGTGATTTCGGCAAATCTGCCCACCTCGATAAGTGGACCCTCGTCAAGATGCCGTCTCAGACCACAAGCTAACCGTCCAGGGGTCAGGTCGTGCAGCGCTGCTGAGGTGTTGCATCTCATCCAGGGGCCCCTTTATGTCACACCGTCCGATCCCGGTCCGATACCGTGTGTCAACCTTCAACAATCCGGCATCAATCTTGAGGGTGCCTATACGGGCACCAACTGTGAAAACAGAAAAAGAATATCGAGGCTGAGTACCCCAAAAGGAAATACACCGAACACGGGTTACAAAGGAACATACAAAGTACTTTATTCTATATTGAATCCAATTACAAAAACAGAGCAAAATCAGATAGCTATCGGCCCTCAGTACAACACAACGAACTCCAGCGTGGTTCAGTGTGTTCAGTGAGAGACGCTGTACATTAGAATGCATTTGCTTTTTATACATTTAGTGGGCGCGATGCCCAGCCCCACTTCGGGTAAATATTCCTTTTAATATATCACCGATCTAGGGTTTGTGCCAAGTCTCAAATAACTGCATATAACTGGTTTGCCTTTAATACACGTATCAACAAGCATATGCAATAGCTGTGTATTCTAAAGTTTTCCATGCAGGCCTTCTTAAACATTAATACAATGTAGTTAAACAGATGTTCTTTGTTCAGTATTTGAATGCATTGTCTCAACATATGCTCGTGGATTAGTTTTCATTGCACGAGTAATCCTTCTACACATAGGTCAGTGAAGGACATGGTCTCAGTTCATGACCTCAACAAGTGGCCTGCAGACAAATTACACATTAGCTATGTACAGAGGTCAAGATGGCCATGTTGTTGTATTCTGCAATGACATCGTCCACCATTTTAGCTCACAGGGTGACTTTTACACAACGAATCCTAAAATGGCGGTTGACCTAAAATGGCGGCCTACATGGATTTAAGGCCAGGACCTTGCAACACAGATTTCTTTCGCAAGCGACTTTCGAGCGCCTTGGCATAGGCCAATATTAAATACATTTATTACAATAGGAGGCACAATATACTTTCTATTTCGACATACCGCTGAATTGTACCCCTCCCCGGAAGTCTTTCAAGGACAGCAACCTTCTTCATATTGCCACTCTCAACTCTCGCTCTGCTGTCAAACACTCCTCTGACATCTGCCGTTTCCTGGAAGAACTTGACCTTGTTGTCCTTGGTCTCACCAAGACATGGTTCATGGACAGCTGTGTCACAAGCTTTGGCACTCTCCTTTGACACTCTCCTCCCTGATGGCTACAAGATCCTCTCTGCAACCGTTCTGGAGGGGTTGTAGCCCTGATTTTCCCTGAGTGGATCCCTGCCTCTGTTATTCCTATGCAGGCCTACTCCTCTTTCGAATGGCTCGTCTGCAGGCTCTCTCTCTCACTCTCTCTCCTAGCCATTCCCTTAATGTGGCCACTGTCTATCGGCCACCCGGTCAGATCCCCTTCTTCCTCTCTGAGTGGGCTGACCTCTCCTCTTTCTTTCCGGTCTCAACCACTCAATTCCTCCTTCTTGAAGACTTTAACATCCACCTGGATGCTTCCTGTCCTTCCTCTGGACTCTCTTGCGACCTCTGTGACTCTCTCTCCCTCTCTATTCTCCCCTCTGGCCCGACTCACTCTGCAGGGCACACTTTGGAGGTGCTGATCTCTTCATACCTTCCCCTTCCTATCCCTCTCACCACTCCTCTCTCCTGGAGTGATCACTTTATCCTTTCCTCTCACCTCACCCTCCCCACCTCCTGCACTGCCAACCACTTTCTCGGTTATCCGACCCATGCAGCATGTGTCAGTTTAGGCTTTTGCCGCTACTTTCTCACCCCCCTCGACCTTTGGCTTACTCACACCCTGACACAGCCCTTTCCATGCTCCACTCTGCTATATCTGATACTCTTGATGTTCTTGCCCCTGTCATGAGGATCCGCCTGAAGCCCAAAACCAAGTGCAACTCCTGGAATGACTCCGACCTTGTCACCTTCAAATGCAAGTACAGGGCGGCTGAGAGGAAATGGCATGCTTCCGGTACATCCTCTGACAAACTGGCCTGCCGCCTGCTCCAAAGGCAATACCGGCTCTCTGTCTGCACCAAGAAGAGAGCTCACATCCAAGCCCGCGTCTCTGCTGCATCTAACAACTCGGCCGAACTCTTTAAAATCTGCAAGGAACTGGCCAATCCTGCTGCAGTCTCCATCTCTCCTATCCCCTCCCAGGCCCTGTGCATGGCTCTGGCTTCTCATTTCATCTCTAAAACTTAGGACATCCAGTCCTCTCTCTCTTCCTCTCCCCCTCCTCCCCCTACTCCCTACTCTTCCTCTGGCAATTCTTCGGCCATCTCTCCTCTCTCCTTCTCTTCCTTTCCCCTGTTCTCTGCAGACAAGGTTGCTAGACAAGTCCGATCTATGAAAGTCTCATCAAAACAGGTTCACCCCTGTTCCTCCAAAAGCATCAAGGACCACATTGTCACCATGGCTCCTGCTCTGGCCGACTTCTGCAACCACTCCTTCACCACTGGAGTCTTCCCTTCCCCCCTGAAGCACTCCCTTGTGCACCCTCTTCTTAAGAAACCCTCTGTCGACCCGTCCTGCCCGGCTAACTATGATATGATATGACATGATATGGCATTTATAACGCGCCTATACACAAGTGTTTCAAGGCGCGACAAGGCAAGGGAGGGGGAAACAGGGGAAGACAGACAAACAATCCTACTAGGCCAGGTGTCATTCAGATCGCGCAAGGGAGGGGAAGGAGGAGAAGTGCGGGGGGGCAATGGAAGAGGAATGTGCAGGACATGGGACAGAGAACAAAAAAAAATATATAACAATAAGTAAACAATAATGAAGTGCTGCCAGCAGGTGGCAAGTGAAAGAGGTAAGTGCAGACATCAGTGTCAAGTGCAGGTAGTGGGACCGTAGGGATACAGAAAACAGTCACCAAGTGCAGGGATGGTCAGGAACCGACTAGCAGGGGAGGGATCAGCCCAGAGAATCGGAGGTGGCCAGGTAACCAGTGCAGTTCCCGTGATGGCCAGGGAATCAGCAGGGGAGAAGAGAAGAAAAAGCGGACGAGAAGAGAAACGTTTTGAGGTGCTTGCGGAACCGAAGATGATTCTCCTCAAGTTTCAGGGAGGCAGGGAGGCTGTTCCAGAGGGAGGCCCCAGCCGAAGAGAGAGATCTACCTCCAGCTCGTTGCTTGGAGAAGCGACTGACCCTGAGGGAATTGGAGGCAGATGAGCGAAGAGCTCGAGAAGGAAGGTATTTAGGAAGAGATAGTTGAAGGTATTGAGGCCCCAGACCCCAGAAGGCCTTGTGGACGATGCAGAGGGTTTTGAACTGTATCCTCGCAGTTACTGGGAGCCAGAGATTTCAGTCCCGGAGAGATACGATCCCTGGGCTTGAGGCCAAGGACAAGTCTCGCAGTTCTGTTTTGGATAAGTTGCAAAGGGCGGAGAGTAGAAGTGGGCAGATTTAGAAAGAGGCTGTTACAATAGTCCAGCATGGAGAGAACCAGAGCTCTGGAGACAGTGAGCTTCTGGGGGAAGGAGAGGAAAGGCAGAATACCCCTGAGGAGGTGTAGCTTGTAGTGTGACTTCTTAGAGACATCAGAGATATGAGGAGAGAAGGAGAGTGTAGAGTCGAAGATGACCCTGAGATTTTTAGCCTTGCAGGTGGGAGCAGGAAGGGGGCCAAAAGAGGCTGGCCAGAGAGCGACAGGAAAGGAGGGAGTGGGTGTGCCAATGAGGAGAATCTCAGTCTTACTGGCCTTAAGGCAGAGGTCATTGGCGGCGCAACACTCTTGGATAGCAGACAGACAGTCGGAGATGAGGGAAGTAGAGGAGGAGGCCGAAGGTAGCCTGAAAATGAGCTGAGTGTCATCCGCGTAGCACTGAAAGTTGGATGAGTTTCAGAGGGCGGAGAATAGAGGCAGGCAGATTTAGAAAGAGGCTGTTGCAGTAGTCCAGCCAGTTAGCGCCAACCGGTCCGGCGCTATTAGTGCCGGATCACGGTTGGACTTTAACAGTAAATTCCCAATCCCATCAATGAGTCATTTTCAGCGCAAATACTTTGTGCTAATACAGCCAGCGGTAATTGCACTGAAAACAGGGAGCTCAATGGGATTTTTGGGCCTCATCACGAATTGGGCGGTATCCCAACTGTAATTGCATTAGTGCCAACCGGTCCGGCACTATTAGAACCGGATCACGGGTTCGGCATTGATGGTAAATTCCCAATCCCTCCAATGGCGCATTGTATGCGCCAATACCAATCACTAATACAGTTGGCGGTAATTGTGCCAAAAACAGGGCGCTAAATGGGATTTTCACATCCAGAAAAAAGCTGGAGATAAAAAAAAGACCATTTAGTCCCCCACTTGTGATCAGGTGAGCCCTTAAATGTGGTGGTAATACCGTTACTGCCGCATTTTAGGGCTACCGCCTAACTCATGATGAGGCTCATATGAAGGACTAAATTGAAGTTTCTGTCAATATACTAGTTTGTGCCCCTCCCCCAGCAAATCTAGTGCTTTACATTGGTCTAAAAAGAACCCTGTAAGTGAATAAGTTCTTTCAATTGCATGCCTGAAGTAACATGTAAAGACTTCAGCCAATACACATCTCCCTTCCTGGTCCATCAGGACTGTTCCTAGTCTAAAATAGAGGGCCTTTATAAACAGAATGGCTGCTCCCTCCTTATTGCAGTGAAAGTATAAGGGAGACCTCTGCTAGGTAACATTTGGTGAGTACATGGTTTGAATTGGTATCCAGAGGGTGGGTTTCCTGTATGAGGACCACATCTGCCCTGAGATACGAGATAAGACTTTTTACACCATCAATTCACTCCTTTCGCGTTTTAAGTTACAACCAGCAAGTCACTGATAGCCAATCGTATGACTAGAAACGGGATGGGGCGTGGCTCCCCAAACCACAAATATCCAATACAGGCATCAATATTACGTATTGGGGGTCATCAAATCCTGAAATGTACTAAATCGAGGCGTGACAGTTCTCCGACCAGGTGCCAGATTACAGAAACTTTGCACAGATGCAAATGCAAAGTTTGCAAGTTATTAGCACTAGGGCAAAGTTTGCTCTATTTTTTAAAAACACTGGGACACATTAAAAAACCATTGCACCTCGACAAGTGCAGTTTGGCATACTAAAAGCACCAGGGTCAAAATTGCTCTAGTGCTAGAAAGATACATTTTTAATGCATTTTTGCATCAGGGCAAAGTGTGCACTAGTGCTAATACCATTCCTTATAAGCACTAGGGCAAACTTTGCCCTGATGCAAAAATATAGTGAAAATGCATCTTTTTTTGCACTAGAGCACTTTTTGCACTGGTGCTTTTAATATGCCAAACTGCACTTGCCGAGGTGCAATGCTTTTTTAATGTGTCCCAGTGTTTTTAAAAATAGGGCAAACTTTGCCCTAGTGCTAACAGTGTACAAACTTTGCACTTTTGCACTTGCACCATTTCAATGTTTCTGTAATATGGCCGCAGACTGTCATCAAGGTTGAATGGTA
This sequence comes from Ambystoma mexicanum, assembly GCF_040938575.1. Classification (NCBI taxonomy): domain Eukaryota; kingdom Metazoa; phylum Chordata; class Amphibia; order Caudata; family Ambystomatidae; genus Ambystoma; species Ambystoma mexicanum. Next base: position 1,575,186,020 of record NC_090932.1, read on the forward strand.
AAGCTAGGGAAAAACAATCGGTGAAAAAAAGAGGATGGAGACAACACAAATATGTATACAAGCCCCCTTAGCTGAACACATTCCCAGTTACTAAAACTCCTAAGAATCTACTCGTGTGTATAAACATCAAAGCTGTACAAGTCCAAGTGAGCACCTCCTGCCTCCCCACCCTTTTCTTATCAAGCACTAGCTCTACCCAGCCCTGCAACGGTGGCAACACTCCCTCGCCCCACCTTGACAACGGGAGAGGACACACACCTTACGTGGCCTGAAGACCCTCAGCTCTTAACAGTCTTCCACGAGCCGAAGTCATGCCCCACCATACTGCACACATCAACAACTATACCCCGGAAGTGGGTCTGGCATGCCACAGGCCTTCTCAGTGCTGAAAACAATTTGGGCCCGAGTACCAGTTTGGCAGTACTGACAAAACATTTCAACATTACCACAATGCAATCATTTTGCGGGAAATAAATCACACGTGTCAATCAAGGTAAGTGGTTTATCAACAATGTGGGTGTCTTACATTGGAGTCATTTGGTAAACAAAAAGTAAGCACACAAGTAGGTTGGTTTGATTTCACTTTCAGGCAAAATGGCAGTGCAAGTCAGATGTTGAGACTTTTGTAAATGAAATGAACCATTCAATTTGTGGAATACTACAGAGATTTGAAAAACAGACACTTAATGCAAGAAAGGGCAAAGAAAGATTTAAAAAATGGAGTGTACATTTTTTAATACAATGGATTAGCTTGGAAAATACATTGATTAAAGTTGGTGTTTACCTTGACACAGGTTACACTTCGGAATAAAGTTCATTTATTAAAAATCGGAAGGGGGGAGCATGCGAGGAGCTATTTGGGTACATACAGTAATATTCTGACGAGTCCTTGTGGTCCAATGACACTGTGTATGGAGTATTCAATGAGCAACTGGATGCGTGTAAGACATTCATAAGTAACATCTGTTTGTGATCATTTTTGTTGCACAGGAAGCACGCCTGGTGGATTAATATATTGGACCTCAGTGTGAAACACATGTAGGCCTGATTGTAGTTTGAGATTGTACAGTATGTAAATCAGTTTAAAACCTTTGGTACATTGACATATTTTGGACCCATTGATATGTGTGGAGATTTATAACATGTGTTGTAACAATAAAAGTGATTTATGAGCACAAAAATAAATACATTACCATTATTGGATGGTTTACCACTCTGCCATGGTATAATGTTCAATCATCACCAGTCCTTTGTTCAATGTTTTTTTTTTTTTCTGACGATTTATTTTAACAAACTTTTCGAAAAATAAATGGGGGCATATGTAAGGGTATATAAGTGATGGGGGGTAGAGAATAATCTAAAATAGGGGAAGGGGGTTTGAGGTGAACCCCTAAAAATAAAAAAAAAACAATTTTTCGAGGAGTTTTATCCGAAAAGAAATCGTCAAAAAGACTGTTGATGAATGAACATAGAGCCCTCTGCCACATTAGGAGCCAAATATTGCACGTCGGCCGCACGCATAGACGGCGCCCAAAGTCAACACACGCGATATCAGCGCACGTCGGCGTGCAATAAATACCTGACGTGGTGGACATGCCACTATTAGATGCATCCTGCATACATAACATATGTGAAAGGCCTGGTCATTACCAGCGGCCAAAAGCAGGTGTAATTCAGCACCAGGTACCCCAGGACCCAGAGCCCATTCTGCAACTACTCCCAACACCCACACCACCATGCAGGAGGCAGGAGGAGGACTACCACTGTACCTTGGCAAGCTGTGCCTACTGATTGAGGCCCAGAGGAATGCGGGCATCAAGCGGCAGAGGGCACAAGCAACTGGGAGGAGAACCCCCAGGAGAACCCATAAGCCTCCAATAGTGAAGCCCAGGCTGTCACCAAGGGTCCAAGTGGATTCTCAGTGTAAGCCTTGGAAGCAAGACGACGCGGAGCAACACAGGTTCGATCCCTGGGTCCGCGCTTAGAAACCTCTGGGCATTACGCGCGTTATAAATATCCTATCATATCATTTGCAGACACTGCAAACATATTAGCTTGACATGGCCTTCATCGTGCACCTCCTCCGGCTCATCCAGAGCAACATCACCATGCGCACATCCACCCCCACCCTGAGGGTGGTGGATGTCCTCCATGTTCTTGCCACTGGCAGCAGCTTGCAAAACATAGTAGGTAGGGTAGGTGGAATGACGCAGCCCACATTGTGTAAAGCCATCAGACCGGTTCGGATAACTCTACTACACCATACCGCAACACACATTGACCTGCCAAGCAACTCCATTGCATGAAAACCAAAGAACATTTCTAGGATGTTGGTCAACTCCCCATTGCCACAGGAGCCTTGGACTTCATGCATGTGCTCTTGCTGCCACCCAACGCCTCCCGGCAATCGCAGCATAACAGGAAACAGCAGCAAACACTGGACGTGCAAATGATCTGTGACGTGGACATGACCAACACTAACTGTTGGGCATGCTTCTCAGGATCGAGGCATGGCCCAATGGTCCTGCGCGACATTTCCCTGCCAGCTTACATGGCCACTCACACGGGACAAATGACATGGCTGTTATAAGCAAACTTGGGAGTAGTGGGGAGTAAGGGATGATCCGTGGGGTAATGGCAAAAAAAAGAGATTATGAGCAAGCCTGTCTAGGAGTGACACAGGAATGACCTGCTACATCATGCACCGTGCAAATAGCAACATTGCGGCATGCAACACTGACATGTCACCCCCTGCATACAGGCGATGCAGGCTAGCCACTCCTGCAGTGGTTAATGACTTCATACAGTAACACCCAGAGGCCTGAGGAGTGGAGGTACTTGCTGCACACATGAGCACACAGGCCATCCTTCTGGGGGCCTTTCAAATGTTCAACGCCCTGTTCACATGCCTAAGGGGGACTGGCGGGGCCCTCACTCATTCAATGAATTTCTTTTCTTTTGTTTACTGGAAGATTTTGCTGCAAATATATGGGGAGGGGGGCTGCCCACAGCTCCCCCTTACACCCTCTGCATTCATTATTCACCTAAACCCACCCCATATATATTTGCAGCAAAATCCATTGTAAAAAAATCGATGATTTCTACCTCGATGAGATTTACTGCCGCAGAAACTCCCTATCAGCAGAAACTCCCTATCCCCGATAAATCGATGATTTCTACCTCGATGAGATCTACTGCAGCAGAAACTCCCTATCCACGATAAATCGATGATTTCTACCTCGATGAGATCTACTGCAGCAGAAACTCCCTATCCCCGATAAATCGATGATTTCTACCTCGATGATACCTACTGCAGCAGAAACTCCCTATCCCCGCCTCAGAAGGTTGGGTATTTTGTCATTGTCTGTGCATGCTGCACAACCTGTGCACATGCCACAATGTGCTGCCGCTCCGCAACAGTCTTACACTCTGACAGAGATGCTGATGCGGGCAACCGTCCACACAGAGTGAGATGTGTGAGAAGGGCTGATTATGAGGCAGTGTGTGGTGGCAGCATTCTTCTGACAGGAAACGTGAGGACATCCACACCACCTATGGACATTGAAGTGTATGCCGATATTTTACACATGGGACCTGTGTGCATGTGTATTGCCATCACATTAGCATTGGCAGAATTATGTCAGACCACAAGTGCTCCCAAGCTATGGAGTGGAACTAACAGATACATGTTTGGCGAACATTTCAAGCCTTTATTCACCAGATTACGTTATCTACCCACCTCCCTCTATCAACCCCCTACTCGCCCCCTCCCTCTTCCCCAAACTCACCTCCCTCCCTCTTCCTGCAACTCCTAGTGCAGCCAACAGTGTTTGTGTCACATGATTGAGTGCCACTTTAGTGCCTGGATCATTACCTGGTGGACTGGCAGGTGGATGATGAGACAGTATGGGTGAGTGCCATGGCAGGCTTCCAATGGGAGACTGATTCATTGATGCGACGGAAGTAGGTGACGTCAGATGGACAGGGTCCAATATTTGTAAATGCAACAGGGACCTCTTTCATCTCTCACCAGGATTCCAGACAGAAGGGTGAACCCCTGTGTGGATGCCCTTGTGCTATAGCATCAATGAGACGCTTTTCCCTATATGCCAACCATGCGAGTTCCTGGGCTGTTTTTTTGTCATATGTTTCAATAGCCCTATGGATCTCCCTGAACAGTGCGGGGTGCTCTGCGGACAGGTCCTACTGCCGCTGGAGTTCCAACTCCATCACCCGTAGTCTGTGGAGGGGGTTCTGGTGTTGGCCATCAATAATGTGACCTGGTCCGCCTTATGTTGGACCTGCAGAGGGACCACTGGCAGGTTGCACACATGGCATTGCAAGCCTATGCATGTAAGGGTTAGGGGCATATTGCCACACTGGAGGGTCCTGGGGCCACTGTCCTGTAGCACTGTCTCCATCATCAATGCCACCTCCTGCGCCTGAGGTTGGGGAATGCCTTGGTGTGTGCGGGCCTCCCACCGTAGCAGCATCCTCAGACACAATCGCAATAAAGTCTGGGTGGGGGGATTAGCTGAAGTACTGCCTCAGTGACCAGCTGCACCTGATCCAGAGCAGCTGATCCAGATGGCTTCTATGGACTGCTTGGGTCTCTCAGCAGCTGGAAAGGCAGCCCAGATTTCTTTGCTTGTCCTGCTGGTAGGGAACCCTGTCCCAGCCTCCATCTCGGGTGCCCTGCCAGTTTTTGACTGGGCATGTGTCGCTTTGGCTTTGGACCTTCTCTTTCCTGGCTGTTGCTTCTGTGGGTGCAGTTGTTTTGTCTGGGCTTCTTCCCAGTAGGCCCTTTGCTGCCTGTAGTGGGTACACCTCAAGGAACTTTAGCTGTTCTCTCTTTGGTCTTTGTACCGGATGTTACAGCCTCATCACTGTAGGTGGCCCCTGTGGTTATAAATCGTTAACATGTACTTACCTGCGCTTTTAGATATTGGAGTATGGGTACATGGCATGATTCCCATTACCAGCCTACTTGAGTACAGTGGTGAAGTACATTCGTGTACCAGCATGCCCTGTACAGGTATGGGCAGTCCTGTGGTGGAAAGGGGAATTTACAAAATCTTGAGGAGTGTATTTGGCTGCATGTGATGTGCATGGAGGCCGCTACACACGTTGCATGGGACGTGCTGGTGGTGTAGTTTGGACACATGGCCTTTGCATGCTAACTCCTTTCCTTTTCCTTTTCTCCTTTCCTTTTCACAGTGGGCGCTGTGGAATGGGGCAGGTTTGCTCATCCCATTCATGTGCTTGCAGCTCCCATTGCTTACCTCTGTGCTTTGAGGTTCTTTTACATACACATTACATGCAGTTCACATGAAATGTGTATTCAACGCCCCTTCCTAGGATTCCTGCACCAACCTCTAGATCCCCTTATGCTTTGACCCCAATTATGTCTACGATGGTTGCAGTCTTCTCCCTCTATGGGTGCATGTCTGGGTCAGGGACTGGGTGCCCTCCAGTGGCTTTGTGCCCCTACCTGTGATTAGCAATCAATGTGCGCCCACAGTGCTTCACGTCATCCCAGCACTTCCCGGTGGTCCTTGGATAGGCGGACACTGCCTGCAAGAAATATTAAGGGAGGGCCACAACCTGATGTATTTCTACGTGTGCGTTTAGCCTTCTGCATTACTAAGCGTGTATCTAATTTCAAATGTGTAGTGGACAACACTTCTGGTGCATAAGGTTATAGCCCCCAGGCCTAAGGAGCCTCAAAGCAACTACAATTCAAAACATAATGTAGCACAAGAAGTAACACAACCACACTGCACAATTACATATTGCAATTTAAAATGATTTTGATATGATGAATACAACCTTTATTCATCATATCAAACTGATTATCAATGATCAAACTGATTATAAATTGCAATATGTAATTGTGCAGTGTGGTTGTGTCACTTCTTGTACTACATTATCTTTTGGATACCTTGGGCAAAGGTTCCACCTTCACACAACCATTCACAGCAGCTACACACCTGCTTATAAACTAGCCTGGACTTGATTTTCACAAATTGGTTATCACCTTGACAAGAGCTTAGGTCTGTTGCCCCGTGTGGTTTTGTACAATTCAAAACAGCCTGTTGTCACCAACAGGTAACCCATTTGCATTCCTTCCGGACATAGTCCCTTTATGGTTTTGCTAGTTTTGTTTAAATATAGACATACATATCGCAGGACACAAAATCCTTCAAGAAACTTCAAAGATTCTTAAAAAAAAGCTTCAATATAACCTTTATTTCATTAGTACCAACACATCCAATTTATGGGTGTGAAACTGGTATTACATCATACACTTAATGGGAAACCTTTTCAATTTCAGAGGACAGTATAACATCACTTCTCCTTCACATAAAACAACAACATAGCAAAATCGAACCTCTAGAAAATATCAAAAGACCTGTCTCTCTTGATATTTTATAGAGCGGTAGAAGTCTTTATCACAAGAGGTCTGAGCACGAAGGATCACCCGGCGGGTTCCTCATTACTCGAGGCTGGGTGCGTGCCATACGAATGCATGTTGCTCTATCTGAGTTGGCCTAATGTTATGTTATAATGTTATAATTCATGCTTGGGTGAACACAAACTAATAGGACCTTAAACATCTTTTTCCGTAGGTCGAATTTGAATCGAGAGTACTCAGAACCATCTGAGGTTAGTTTTTACTACGTTCTTTACAAAAATATGAAATGTGATGCCTATACAAAAATAGAGAGGTAACATTTTGATTTACTGTTTATTATAAGTAAACAGATGAACATGTCTCTGAATATTATGAGGGTGAAAGGCAACTCAAAGACCTGAGGGTGGATATTATGTATGGGAAACGCGTCGGCTATTGTAATCAATGAGTTTGAGTTGACTGTTAATAAGGAATTCGTGTTTTATGTGAAGGAGAAGTGATGTTATACTTTCTTATGAGGATGTTTTGAATTGCACCTGATATGCATCTAATCCTACCCTCAGGTGGCTCACCAGCCTTGCTGCCTCCTTTGCAACCTCACCTGTAAGCACTGCGAGCTCCTGCTCACTGAATGTGAGCTTGTGCGGCCTGCTGTAACCTTGCACTCCTTCACACGTACCCCAGCAATCCTTCTTGCTACTCATTGTGATATGATATGATAGGTTATTTATAACGCTCTTAATACCCAGAGGTTTCTAAGCACGGACCCTGGAATCGAACCTGTGTTGCTCTTGTCGTCTTGCTTCCAAGGCGAGCACGTTGCAGCTAAGCTATCCTCCCGAGACAGGGACGGTTGTGGCTGATTCAGGACGGAATGTGTCCCTGTTCTGTCTGCCACCTCGTGTATTGTGTTGTGGAAGGCCGGTATTTCTGGATTCGGTGACAGTTTGATGGGACACAGTGGTGCACTTCGGAAACAGTGGTCACAATTTATCGCATCCACTAAATAAAATCACTGCAAGCTTGACGATAATGGCCTAATCCTCTGCACAGTACACCTTCTCGCAGGAGGGTAACAGTATTTACCGGAGGCTGTTTTACTGGGTGAAATACTTCCAAACTCATAATTTGGCCCAAGAGCGACATTTGCCCAGCGTTGCCTGATAATGGATATCTTTACTGAACCAATGGATAACGTGTGACAGTGATAGGCCCAGGTCAACCATGTTATTCCCTTTCCCCCACACCTCTAGTTTTCATAAACCTGTCCTCTCTTACAAAGAAGCGAGGTGGGAATTCAAGGTTCGGGGTCAGCAAGGTGTGCACCCATACCTTGTGCCTCATGGGCCAGGGTAAAGGGTGGCTTGTGTACATTGTGAGGGGTCAGAAATGAGAGACAGACACAAAGTTTTAATGTTTTTAACATTAGACATTTTGTTAAAATAAAACGGTTTAGATAAAGGCCTTTCTGTCCCTATCCTAAAGAGGGTTTCCCTGCTTAGAAAATCAAACCTAGTGTTCAGTCTGTGTCTCGCCCCCCAAATTAGGCAAACTGTCCTTGTGTCCAAAACGTATCTGACCCTCATACTAAAAATGACCAACAAAAGGCGCAAGGCAAATGTCTCTGCTTTAAATTCAGAAAAAAGTGTGCAAAACTAAGTATGTAAATCCAACAAAATAATCCTTTTATCCAGAGGTTGGTTCTCTCTTCCCCTGAACTGTTTCAAGAAGAATATAGAAAATAATCTGTTCAAACAGTGGTTCTTTAAGAGTAGTAGAAATGTCTCTTTCATCTAACACGTTCTGAAAGATGATGAAAAGGAACTTTTTCTAGGAAAGTATGTTTTAAGTATGGCAATATTATCTCTTATTAACTTAAGTAATGGTTTTTTAATACTTTCTTAAAGATGATGAGAAAATGTATTTTCCAAACAAAGGTTCCTTAAGAATAGTAGACATGTCTCTTTTACACAACACTTTCTTAAGAGTAAAAATGTCTCTTTCTCTTGAGGGTGATGAAAGAATGTCTTTTCCAAGTAATGGACAGCAACTTATTAAAGATGGTTTGCTGGTGTACTCTCCTGCCAGGAACCTTTTCACAATGTCTTCTATCACATATCCAAGATGTATTACCTGGTGTATTCTCCTTCCATGAACCCTTTTACAATGACTTTTCATTTCACATACTCTAAATGGATTACCTGATGTACTCCCCTGCCAGGAATCCCCGTCTGGGCCTAGTAGATCCCTTGTATACTCTTCTACGAGGTATCTTCCCCCCATAGGCTTACTGCCTCATGCACTTCTTTCACCAGGTCTTCTTACAATCTTGTCTTTATCTTTCAGTTCGCTTTCTCTTTAAGTATAACACAGTTGTACTCCTTCACTGTTTATACTTTATTGCCTCCAGGTATTAATTGTTACAACTTCCCCCATATAGGCATCTCATATATGGAGACTTGATCAAGTTTTGTTTGTTAGCTTCATTGTTAGTGTTCATTGGCTTGTGGCAATGCTTGTTCCAATCTTCCCCATATTGACATCTCATATATGCAGATTTGTACAGATCTTGCCATTCAACTGCTTCATTAGTGTTCACTTGCTTATGAGAACATTTACTCCAGCCTGCCCCACATCGACATCTCATATATGGAGACTTGTGTAAATTCTGTCATTCTATATCATTTAGTGTATATTCAAAATAAGTTCCCAATTGCTTGTACGGCTGTCAGTACGCCCCTGGGCTCACAATGCTTCTGGGCAGACTCCCCAGTGTTTGCTGGCGTTTACGCCCCATGGCGTATGACTGCAGTGAAGTCTGTGCATCAGGAAAGTATTTCACGCTCGGCAGACCCTCCTGCAATTCTCCCGACAGCTTCTCCTTCATCCTCCAGTGGAAGTGCTGTTCTTCACCGAGACCGCATCTCTGACAGCCTCTCCATTGCTGCCAGCTCCTCAGTGGTTCACCTGCAGCACCCGCTGTGCTTCTCCCGGTCTCCTGCCTTGCTGTAGGAAGTGTCTACCTCCTTCCACACAGTCCGCTCTTGTGCGTCTGCCTCCGGTTCTGCTTCGCCTGCTCTGCATCTCTCGTCTCCTCCTACTTCACATTCAACTTGAAAAGGCCCACCATTTTTAAATGTCCTGCACAGTTGATTTCCATTATAACAACTAGTCTGCACATTTAGCTTGAAGATTCTTCTGCTCCAGAACATGATTGCTGCTACACGTTAACTCTCTGACACCAGCGGCCATATCTAATGTAAAGTGGTCTTCTATAGCGCCCTTCTGCCAATAATGTGGGCCTCGCTGGGCCTGGTTCTGTAAGAAAGGAGGGCAGGGTTTGTTAGTCGAATAGCAGGAAGGCAGATGCAGAAACCTTTGCCGTTGCTGAATGCAGGTTGATAGTATCCGAAAATGAAATGAAATGATATGAAAATCTCAATGTTGTTTGTTGTTGGTACTGACCGGGCAGGTTAGCTATTTGGGCATTCCCCAGATTGTGAAGTGCAAAAATTAACAGCATAGTTGTTGAAAGAAGATGGCTAGGGTCTGAATCTGTTAAGTACACAAGACCTAGGAGGTCATCTTTAGGAGTGTGGGAGGTGTAAGGATGCAAGATTTTAGTAGTGAGGAGTTAGTTGAGGTATGAGAGGGGTGTATGGGAGGGGTGTTGTCACTTCCTGGCTCTTGATGGTAGATTTCATTGATATTAAAGGGGCGGACCAGTGTCATACAGGAGATGTTCCATGAGTCAGATTGGGTTGCCGCCGATGGTAGTGCCAAGAGTTTCGGAAAATGCTTGTTGTAAATTAGCCTAAGTTTCTTGTGCACAGTTTTTAGTCGGTTGCTATTATTTTTCATTTCTTTCAAAGTGGTTGCTTGAAAAGCCAAGTCTTGAGCTGTTTGCTGAAAGTCAGCTGGTTTTCCTACATGTGGATAGGTTTGGGTAAGGGTGTTCCACAGTTTAGCAGACAGAACTGAAAATATCACAGATAAACAATTCCACCATGCCCCAGCCAAGATTTTATATACTCTTAATCGTTAAAGATTGCATCAGATGGCAGAGAGGGATGGGCCAGCAGAGAACATAGCCATCCCTGCATGAGGTGCACCCCACACAGATCTAACTTCTAAACCAGGCATGGAGGCACTCACACCAAACCAACAACTAAGCATACACTACAGTAGCTGTAACACCTAAAAGTAGTTTTCAAAATTCCATGCACATTTCCCTAGCATGAAAACTACCTGCCCAAGTCTCTCAGTGCCTTTTTAGGTCTAGCACCCAGCCTTGAGCCGATGTGATTTTCCATTATTTTGTTCGCTTTCATCACACAGACATTTTGCAGTTCTCTAGCATGCCTGAGGAGCCTTTCTTTGACTGGGAAACATATAAATGCCACTACAAGCATGCGTGGTGTCTCCCCATCTGGAGGTCTGGATCCTAAGCTTCATCTCTTTTTGGAAGGGATGAAGGGAGTGGGGGGATTTGATTTGGGTGGTTATGGTGTTCCATAGCCCTATGCGTAATGGGAGGAGACTTGTTTGCTTGATTTCTCCTTTTTACAGTTGTTTGTTTCACATCTGGCAACGGCTTGGCGTCTGTGCTTTCTTGGCCTCTAGAGAGGATGAGTTTATCTGCCAAGTAGGATGGGGCGCTAGTTGTCATGGTCTTGGAAGGAATGCACGCTGACTTAAAGTTGATGAGGACGTGGATAGAAAGCAAATGGAGCTCTTTGAGGATGAGTGTGATGTGGTCAAATTTCATATGTCTTGAGGAGAGATGTTAATCAGTCTTAGTGCATATCAGTGAATCAAGTCTAGGTTGTGTTTTGCATGAAGAGAAGTGACCCAGAAGGAATAATGCTCTATTATCCTTTCTTCCAGAACAAGCTTGTTTCAATCACTCATCAGCAACTCAGGAGAAATGCGACTGAATCAACACATTTTTTATTGAAAAAATAGAGAAAATCCGAGAGACCATCACATCAACCTCTCACAGCGTTAGCACCCCTGCACGTTGGCACACACACTGCCCCTCTGGACTGAATTCTCTCTCCCACAGATCCTCTAAAAACGGTTGCCTTCCTCAACCTACTTCTTACTCTGACAATATAATCCCAGTCTCCATCATCAAACAATTGACGGGCCTAGCCCTCAACGCGCTCCTCAGCATCATTAACGCCACTCTCACAGAAGGACACCCTCAAGACTGGTCTGATATGACCTCTTTTGGAAAAAACAACCCTAGATCGAGATGACCTAGGCAGCTACCGGCACATTGCAAACCTCCCGTTTATTGGCAAAATCTTGGAAAAAGTAGTCGCTACACAACAGCTCTGCAGAATCAAACAACTTCACCTCCTAAATGACTATCAGTCAGGGTCAAGTGTAGAATCGAGACAGCTGTCATCCAGGTGGTGGCTGATGCCATTCGAAATCATGGTTAAGGGCGACACATGCCTCCTTGTGCTCTTTGACCTCTCTGCTGCATTCAACACCATTGTCCAGAGACTCTTTCCCTCCCTCCTTGCCGACTGGATGTGATTCTCTGGCACCGAATTGGTTTTCTTCCTACCTCTCAGGCAGACAGCAGGCCGTCCACATGTACGTGTTGCATTCTAACCGACTCCACGTCGCCTGCAGAGTCCCCCAAGGCTTCATCCTCTCATCAACCTTTTTAAGCCTTTAGATGGAGCCTCTGCACATTCTCTTCCAAAGATCCCAATATAGCCATTAACAAGTCCGCGGACGATACTTTGTGGTCTCGCACATTGATTGGGGAAATGGCCTCATGACGGGGCTGCGAGCTGCTCACTTTGCTCCCCTAAAAGCGGCCCACCACGCTGCAGCACGTCTACTAACGGGTGCACGGAAATTTCACTGAATCACTCCCACCCAACGTAAATTACATTGGCTTCCTCTCCCGGTCAGGTTACTGTTCAATACTGCATGTATCATCTACAAAGCAGTCATGAGAAGCACTCCAGTGTATCTGCTGGCTAGGTTCCGCATATCAGGTGCAACATTCTCCTCACGCAGCAAATCGACTAACCGGCTTGAATCACAACTCGTCCGCAAAGAGAGAACCCACAAACAATCCTTCTTTTGTCACGTACCCACACTCCCAGTGTCGGCTCTGAATGCCCACACCATTCTCCAATTTCGCAAATTTCTCAAAACATGGCTATTTCACAAACACCTGACCAAGGACTAATTCCCAATGGATGCACATACCGATGCACAGAACTCAAAGCACAGTACTACTCTACTGTTAAAAGATGCGAGCCCAATTGCTGGCTACCCATACTCTATATAGTGCTCAACTGCTCTCAAGCTAGGTCAGAGCTTTAAACCATAAAATACAAATATAAATTTAACAATTATGTTTTTGTGGGAGTCACGTGCAAGTAAGTGCTTGGCACCATAACATGGAGGCGATGGAGACAGTGTCCCAGTTGGTATACGTTGTCTATGCCATTAATCCTTATTTAAAATAGCATAACATCATCACACTGGTGGGTCTTGATGGTGAGATTGGCCATGCGCGTCCCTGGTGGCATTATGTAGAGGATGGAGGCTTCTGGGACTCAGCTAGTGCCATGCAGGTTCAGTTTGTAATGTTAAGGTCATGGACGCGGGCCATCAAGGTGTGCTATGAGGGCTGATGGGAGTGATTTTTGACATGTGTTTGGAGATGTAAATATATTGATGTTTTCTATCTGGCTTGTAGAGAGCAGGTTGAAGGCATTTCATTGCTCAGTGCAGTGAGCTACGGTTGGTTCAAGCTGTACGGTAAAGCAATGTTATATGGCTGTTTTACGGCTGCAGAGAGGGCTGTTGGCGTCTTCTGTAATGGTAGTGGTGTAGAGGTTGGTGTTTGCTGCAGTGATTAGTCGTCTGTGTTTGAGCAGAGGGTTTTAAGGGTGGCGAAGTCTACATCTCACTGGTGTTTGCGCCATAGCTTCTCTTGTCTGTGGATGGCCCTGTTTTGTCTGTGTACTTGTGTGTGTGCCAGGGCAAGGAGGTCCTGGAGGTCTGTTTTGCTGCAATTGTGTGGGACGTGCATGTGAAAGTGGGGCGTGCACGGTGACAGAGTCTCAATGGACACTGGATCCTACGGGACCTCATTGAATCCAGTAGGAATGGATGCCTTTCATTGGGTTGTGGCTGCCTAGAAAGAATAGATGGGGAAAGAGTTACACAGCAGGTTCACAAAAGAAGGTGTGGCGGATTCAAGGAACAAAAGAGGTTTGTCATTATTTTGGGAATCCTTCCCCACTGTAAGCATGAACTCAAAATGCAACTATGCAATTGGAGGGGTGTATAGTGTACACATTTCTCTCCGATTAAGTATTGTTGCAGGATGTATGTATCCTATCAGAGGTAACATGGTGGGCCTGACCGAAAGTGTGTTATTTGAATGTTTTACTCCATGTTTTGTAATGATTTTGTTTTTTACAAAAATATAGTACTTGTAATAATATGCACCTCCATCTTTGATGCAAGCAACCACTGTTAATCTTTCTCAGGTTCAGGGAATGGGTAAATGGTTGAGCCTATTCAAAGCAATTGTGTGTGCTAATTTTGTGGGTAGGTTGAGAGTAAGATCACCGACATTGACTCAGGGAGGCCGGATTGTGGTGAAAGCCCAGATGGCCATGCTATTTCGAAGCTCCGCCGAGGGTTCCACTCTACTCACTGTCCAGTTGCCCCGATGGGACCTGGAACTACATCTTCCGGTTTGTGTGAATTGCTGGGGAGGCTTTTGTTGAGGGTGGGAGACTTAGATTTCCTCCGAGTTCGTCTCTGTACGTGGTCTTGTCAAAGATGGCGGCCCTGAAGAGTCCCTCTGAAGCTCCTGCCACATTCCCAAAAGAAGAGTCACAGTGAGAGAATGGACTTAGGGTCTGCAGGTGAGGGTGAGGTAACTGCTGGAGAGGGGACATTGATTCACTCCATCAGCGCCCGCCATGCAGAGTGAAAGCAGAGGACAGGCAATATTAAATTGGCAATTAAAACGGTGGAGAAAAGATTGGTGCCCCTGGCCAACAGAGTTAGAATCGTGGCGCAAGAGTTTGGCAGATATGAATCCTGCCTTGGGGTGCTCGAACAGCACAAAGTGGAAGCAACCGTCTTCCTAGGTTAGGCAGATATATTTACGGCGTCCTCTAGAATATTATTAATTTGGACACTAGGGTAGAAATGTTGGAGAATGCCAGAGAAGGGGGGCTCACTTATGAGTATTTTGGATACCTAGAAGTGTCCCAACAGAGGAGCTGGGCAGATCTACCTTGGATAATATTTGGCTGAACTAGCGGGGAGTACAGAGCCGGACCACTCGATGGTGAAATGGGTTTATAGATTACCCCATAAATGTCCCTTCAGGGGATGAGGGTTGGGATGGGGTCATGACGGGGGCTCTTATGTCTTCTGAACTGTGGGGTGAGATTCTACAGGGAGGGATTGAAAGGCAGGACCTTTTCTCAGACCTAGTCATGTGTTTCTTTTCCTTGACCTATTCCAAGATATCCTAACCAGAAAGAGGTCCCGGCTCTGTATTAAGACTTTGGTCAGAAGGAGGTCTCATCTCAGTATTAAGCAAGAGTTGTCAACATTGGCATTCAATCTACTGTCCGCTTCCCACTGCACCGTAAGGTTGACTATAAGGGGAAACCTATCAGTTCACACAGGCAGAAGAGGCTTAATCCTTTGAGGGGTTGGAGGGGGGGGGATGAGAGTTGCGTTTGCAGGGTTGTGTATACTTTTGAGGTGGTCGGTCACAACTGTAGACATGGTCAAAGTTCTGTGCTTGAGGTCTGTCAGGAATGTACTCTACTGGGTGAGGGGCCTGTTGGGGTTCTGAGAGGGCTGCTTTTTTAATGCGATGTCAAAGTTGGTTTCTTTTAGGTGTTTCTCCCCTGCTGCTACCCCCTTCATCTGAGCACTGATAAAGGTGACCATGTATATTACTGTGTTCCTAAAATATAAAAACTTGTTGTCGGGTTGTGAAGGATATATTCTCAGAATGTTGTTGGTAGGACACTTTGCCCACCTGTTTTTTTGTTGTGGTCATCTGTGTGTCTATGGCCCAAACAGAGTTTGGAAAAAGAAAAAGAAAAGACATCGCCTCTCAATTTTTATGACAACCAGTCTGATCTGGCAAGCTAATCAAAATCACAAAGCATTCTTACTAATAACACGTACTCAAAACCATTACCTCCACTGTTCAGGGGTGGTCTGTGCTGCCATACCTTCAGTAGGGCTAATAGAGTAATGCATCTGAACATCACATGGGGCATGGGGACACATAAGATAAAGAATTACCCTGGAAAAAGAGACACACATATAGCGCGAGAGAGAAACATGAAACATACACCAACATGAAAGAGACCCACAGGTAGTGTGAGAGAGAAACATGAAACATACACAAACATGAAAGAGACCCACAGGTAGTGTGAGAGAGAAACATGAAACATACACAAACATGAAAGAGACCCCCAGGTAGTGTAAGAGAGAAACATGAAACACACACCATCATGAAAGAGACCCACAGGTAGTGTGAGAGAGAAACATGAAACATACACCAACATGAATGAGACCCACAGGTAGTGTGAGAGAGAAACATAAAACATACACCAACATGAAAGAGACCCACGGATAGTGTGAGAGAGAAACATGAAACATACACCAACATGAAAGAGACCCACAGATAGTGTGAGAGAGAAACATGAAACATACACCAACATGAAAGAGACTCACAGGTAGTGTGAGAGAGAAACATGAAACATACACCAACATGAAAGAGACTCACAGGTAGTGTGAGTGAGAAACATGAAACATACACCAACATGAATGAGACACACAGGTAGTGTGAGTGAGAAACATGAAACATACACAAACATGAAAGAGACACATGTGCCACAGACGATAAAGAGACACATATGTAGAGAGGACCATGCAGTATAGGCTCCCATTGTATAGAGAAACACATGAAAGATAAGCATGTAGGAGACACAGAGCTAAAGAGACAGAATATAAACACTCGTAGGAGACAGAGAGTCAAAGCAGACTAAGTGAAAGGTAGAATAGAACTGCAGGCTAAAAGGACTCTCAGGACAGTATGGCACATGGGGTAAAGAGTCCAGCAGTAAAGAGCAAGCACTAGATTACAGTGGCCCAGAATATAGCTACACACAGGTGAGAGGCTGCACAGGATAGACCTGGATTGGGGTAAAACACTCCTCTCGGGCATATCGGCCTCAGCCCCCGCACCACTCAAAGCAGCGCAGCACTCTGCGGCCAGACTAATCGCCCGCCTCAAAGAATGTGGACATATTGCCCACACTCGCAGGGAGCTCCATGGCCAGCCAGTAGCACCCCAGATCATTTTTTAAACAGCCTGTGCTACTTTCAAGGCCGAGATAGCTTGCACGCCGCCTTCCGTAGCTGGAATGCTTGCCATCTTCGGAGGCTAGCAACATTCCAGCAGCTGCAACATTGCAAGACTGGAAACAAAAAAGTGTCAGAAGGAGAAAGACAGGAAACAGGCTTTGGACTGATACGGGCCATTGCTGCGAAAAACATTCCAGCTGAATCCAGCAGACATCCATAGGGCTGAAATGCCCCTGCGTTTCATGGAAGACCTCAATGCCTGGCTGTTTAGAGAATTCTTCAGTAAGCGTGGGTAGCCATAGAGGGCTCCACATGACGCACCGTTCCCAACCGCTCCCGCCCACTTCGACCACTGCCACTGTGTAGAACTCGATTCTACTGCACAGTTCTCCGTTGCTTCTCAGCTAAATTAGAATTTCATAAATAGTGGGCAAGCAGGCAGGTGGGTGAGTGGGCAGGCAGTGGAATGGGAAGGAGAATGAGTGGGCATGCATGTGTCAGAGGGGAGAGTGGGCAGGGGGGAGTAGGTAGAGGGGAGTGGATGGGCAGGAGAGCAGGCAGCAGGGCAGGTTGTGTTGATGCCCAGGGAGGCAGGATAGCAGGTAGGTGAGCAGGCACGTGGTAGAGTGGGCAGGCAGACGAATAGGAAGAAGCAAGTGGGTGGTCAGGTGGAGGAGGGCAACATGGGCATAGGGAGGGGGAGTTGGCAGCAGGGTGGGCAGGAAGTCAGGAAAGCTGGCGGGTAGGGAAGTGGGAGTGTGTGTGAGCGGGGAGTTGGCAAGTGGGAAGGAGAGAGTGTGGGAGAGGGCGAGTAAGGGGGCAGTAGAGAGGAGAGAGTGGGCAGTAGACTAGAGACAGTGGGCATAGTTGGTAGGGGTTGAAAGAGTGGGCAGGGAAGGTAGGGAGAGTGGGCAGGAGTCTGCTACACGTTATGAACATCTGCCAAAGCACATGTTTCTTTAATGTCATGCAATCTCTATCCTTCAAGCCCCACCTCTTCCTCTGCTCCCCCCTGATACTGCATAAGAGCCTGCTTCTGGGACCAAAAACACTGAAGAATCTAGCAGAAGGCAACAGAGTTGGTTTGGTTTTGGTATTGTTTATGTATAAAATGCCTCTACACAGGCAAGTGTTTCAAAGCGCTCAAGAAGGTAGGGAAACATGGGGAAAAACAACAGCCGCTCAGTGCCCTTGCAGCTCGGAGAAGATAATAGCCTGCACAGGCAGAGTGAGTGCATATAATACATTTAAGAGTTGAGACACAGCACATAGGCCTGACAACGATTCTGAAGTTTTAGCAAGTGTGATTAACAGACAGACGATCTTCAGGCAGAGACGCATTCACATTGTGCAAGTGCACAGATGGTCACAGGGGGGGGGGGGTCCAAGTGCGCCCAGTGGGTGGAGACTGGGTTAAGTGCAGAGAGAGCCACTCTCCTGGGTTATTTCTCAAGTCCAGTGAGGGTGGGTGGGGTGCAGGGCCCTGAGGCAAGTGCGAGAGAGGACTGGCGTGGGTGCCCGGGACCTGTGAGTTTCTGAGGTACACCAGGCGGCCAGAAAGCATGCTGTAAGGGAGAGAGGTAAAGAGCAGAGAGCTAGGTTAGCAGGGTAGAGGGAGAGATAAGGAAGAGGAGAAGAGGAAGGTCTAGTTGAACAACGTTTAAACACAGACTTGGAAATATGCCCGATACATTTTTGGCTTGGAAACATTTGGGAGGGGAGTGCAGGAGGAGGTATTCCATTATTAAAAAGAATTTCGTCTGAAAGTCTGCAATTTGGTTTATTTATTTATTTGAATTTTTGTTTAGCGCTATCCCTGCCAAGTGGGTCTCGGAGTACCTTACATGGTTCAAATATTAAAAGGTGGGAGTCGAAAAAAGAAGCTACAAAAAGTTTTCAGGAAAGGATCGGAAGATTAGGAATGACAAGTGATAGCAGTGGAGAAGGGCAGGGTTGTGTGTGGGGAAACAGGAGTTTTGAGGCACTTTCTGAAAGTAGTGATGGAGGAAGCAGTGCATATGTTAAGATGTAGGGTGTTCCAGGCCATGGGTGCTCAGTGGGTAAATGCTTGCTTTTGTGTGCATGGGAGTTTGCAGAGTGGAATGTATATACAGTGTTGGCTAGCTTGTACAGTGTTTGTGTGTGTGATGGGTTTGAGTTTGCCATGAAGGTAAGGTGGAGTTTTGAGGTGGATGGCTTTGTGTACAATACAGAGTCCTTTAAAGGCAATTCTCTGGGGTACGGGGAGCCAGTGGAGCTTGGCAAGACCGGGGTGACCTGTGAATGTTTGGGTAGGTGGAGGAAGAGTCTGACTGCTGCATTTTGTATGGCTTGCAGGGGGCAAGGGGTGTTGTTGGCGTGTCTAGTGAGGAGAGCATTTCTATAGCCCAGCTTAGAGAGAACCAGTGCTTGGACCGCAGTGCGGAAGTCGTCAGGAGGAAGGATATGTCTGATTTTGCATAGGAGGTGTAGTTGTAGAAGGCATGTTTTGGTTACAGTGGCTATGTGGTGTGTGAAGGAAAGGTGGGGGTCGATGGTGAAGCCCAGGCATTTGACAGGTGTGTAGAGGGATATGTGT
Source organism: Ambystoma mexicanum (assembly GCF_040938575.1). NCBI lineage: Eukaryota > Metazoa > Chordata > Amphibia > Caudata > Ambystomatidae > Ambystoma > Ambystoma mexicanum. The sequence goes on from NC_090932.1 coordinate 1,575,205,408, forward strand.
GGGTTGTTCATGGCGAGTTCTTGGATCCAGGGGGTGAGGTCGGTTTTGGGCCTTCGGGGGCAGATGAGGAGGTATTCTGTTGTGGAAGGGTTGTGTTTGAGGAAATGGGTGGCCATCCAGTTGGTCATTGTGGAAAGACAGGTTTTGAGGGTGTGGCATTCTAAAGGGGATTACATTTGCAAGTATATTTTGTGTGTCATTTGCGTATTGGTGGAAGTGTACGTTGCGTTGGTACTGGCCTGTCCAAGGGTTTTAACATATAGGTTGTAGAGGAGTGGCAATGAGGAGGAGCATTGCGGGATCCCATACTTAACAGCAGTGGGGACTGATTGACAAGGGGCATGTTGTCAGTGTATCCTGTCAGTGAGAAAAGATGAGAACCAGTAGAGTTTGGTGCCAGAGGGATTCATGCAGTGTGCTCGGATGTCTAGTAGAATGGTGTGGTCGATGTGTGAGGCTGCAGAGAGGTTGAGGAGTGTGAGTGGTGCTCTGTGTCCTTTGTCTGCAAAGCTGTGTAGATCATCGAGGATGTGAAGAGTACCGGTCTCAGTCTGGTGTCCAGGTGGGAAGCCAGATTGGAAGGGGTTGAGTAGGTTGTTTGTAGTGATGTGTTGTTGCATTTGGGTGGTTATAAAGCGTTCCATGATTCTGGTGAGGTATGGTTGGATGGTAATTGGGCAGTAGTTTTCAGGGAGCGTTTGGTCCAGAAATGTTTTTTAGGATGGGTAAAATGTGTCCCATTTTGAGTGCAGTGGGGATAGCACTATTTATTTATTTTTATTTTTATAGCGCGCCGCATGCCTGTGGGCCCCAGAGCGCACTATGTGTTATACAGGAGTTGATGATATTGAGGCTCTGGGGAGCGTAGGTGATGATGCAGTTGGATGCAGCTTGAGGTGGGCATGCATCATCCAGGAAGTGTGCAGGTTTTTTTTTTTTTTTAATGAATTTAGTTGAATTTAATCAACTTTTTTCAATTTAATACAACGGTTTATCACAAGGTTTACATATAAAACACAATGAATTGTAAAGCATGCAATCATAAAACCCTACAGATCACACTAAATGGCAAACCATCAATTCTAATACTAATAGTTACATTTGGGTTTTGCATTATTAAACGATTGATAAGGCAATGACCGAGTATGACAATCACTGATTCAAATAACAGTTATCATTAGGAATCAAGCTATTTTAGTAAATTTAAGGCTCGCAGAAAGTTAATTGTAGCTAGTCTTATACTCATACAGTTGGTAGTGGAAATAGCAAGCCATCTATGCTCATGTCTCATCTGGCTAAAGTAGGGCAAATGTGTGCAGGTTTTGTTTTGGCAGTGAGGGTGATGAGGGTGTCGGTCTTGATGGAGTGGAAGGTGTCTCATGTGTTGGAATGTTTGGGAGTGGGGTGTGCGTGAGAAACCTGAAGGTGTCTCACCCGTGAGTGCCCAGGGATCTGCCATCCAGGTGGCCAGGACACGGCTATCGCTTTCGGATCCAGTTTCTGGGGGTGGGCCAGCGCGGGAGGATCACCTGGGTGAGGAGTCTTTGAGAGTGGGAGGCCGGATGGCGAGACACAGTATCCCCTTCCCTGTAACACCTTTCTCCCATCCTACCAGGTAGACCGCTGTCCACCCCCAACCCACACCCCGTCTCTGCATGCTGGCAAGGTTAGATCCAGGGACTGCAGTGGTCTGCGTATCAAGCAATTACAGTAGGGATTGCCCAGTTTTCAGAAACTCTGTAGGGGAAAACTATAGCTGGAAGATTGTGTAAATAATGATGACAAGGCGTGCACTCTGGTTCCCAGTCAAGTTTTCTTGCTGTAGCAACAAATTGTCTTCTCCTCCAAACGTTTTGTTGACTCCATCAATTATCAGGGAGGCTGTGTTTCTTTTCCTTTTCAGGCGTGTCTAGTTGCATTTCCTTTTCAGGTGTTTCAGGTTAATTCACATTGATGTCTCTAAGGATTCTGGTACTTGTATTCTCAGACTTTTTTCAATTGCAGGTGACTGGAAGATTTCTGACAACATTATGGGTATGTGCTGCTAGGAGAACAGGGTACACATTCCCCACTACCCCGCCCCTCCTGCTAGGATTAATATATTCAGCAAGTACCCCTCCTATGGCTCTTCCTAAGGCACTCGGAATTGGTTTTGTGTTAGAGCAGCGGGGAGTTAGGACACTGGGTATGTTTTTTGGTATGGGGTCGGGAGGCACGTGCTCAAGGATGCGTCTTTTGCCCGGCTCGGCTCGTGCTTGGCTCTTTGACCCGAGCTATATCATAGCACATTGCTTAGGTCTGGGTTGCCTCTACCCATGCATTCTCTGGCACCCTCACCTCCAGCTGACACATTGCACCCCGCTATATTACAGGAATGGGATTTTTTTAATGCTGTCACTTTCTCACAATGTCACGTTTTGTAATGGCAAAATCAGAATAAAATGTATTTCACTGGCACTGTAAAACATTAAATGATCAAGCATTCCCAACAGAAGGCATTAATAAAGTACAATGGAATGACCTGAGGTTTCGCTTTGAAAAGGTCATTACAGAAAGCAAGGACTCCCACCAGGTATTGGGCTGCTACTTACTTCTACCAGAGTCCATCTCGGGATTGGGGGTCGAGGGGCAGTCCCCAATTACCCTAGTCTAGCAGAAATCTCGGCACTGTTGCGGTAGTTCTGGAAATGCTGGTGCCACTTGTTTTGCACAGTGGGCAGGGCTAGTAAGAAGATTCCTGGCTAGCCATTTAAAAATTAAGCTTGGGGCCCCCTGCCTGTAGCGGGGGAAAACCGTCCTAAGCAGCTGATTGGTGCAAATATTTGAATGGAGATCTTTCCTTATGCAAAGTTATGCAAAGTTCGTTGGTGTTATAATTCGGATCGCATGACATGAGCCCCACCCTGAAATCTCCTGGCATATTAACTGCTCCACACCAAAGAGCGAAAAGCGGAGTTTAAATTGTCGGTGATAAGATAACACCTTTTATAGAAGTGTTTTTCTTTTTAGGACGCTTTGAAAAGTTAAAAATTAAATTAAATGTTTTATGTGAAAATGAAATTAATGTAAAGTTTGATGTCAAACTAATGATTAATAAAAAAAATAGAAGTCTTTCTTTGGCCAGCGACTACACATTTAAAGTGACACAGCTTATCGTTTGTGATGACTGATGCTTCTTTGGCGATTTGTGAGCACCATCAGCCCCACAATGCTGCAAAATACTAGATAAAGCAATAGAGGGATGACAGTGAGTAGATGCAGATGTTCAATCGACCTGTGTTTTGCCTCTGCACAGCAGAACAAAGAAAATGAGCCAGCGGGGCGCTGACATCCTAAATGCAGACTTAAAAAAGATATTAAGATTTCTTTGTCAGAGTCACAGGTGATCTCCCCCGCTCCCCCTGGTGTGGTGGTCCCTTTCACTTGAAAATGGTGAAAGGCCCCGATGCACTCGTCCGATGGTGTACCAACACTCTGCGTTACTTGTCTGTCTCGGAAGGACCCGCTGTTATTAGATTAGATACCCAGGTATTCACACCATTTTTCACCTCCTGGCAGTGCTTGGCAAGTGCCGCAGCCTTTCCCATGCCTACACAAAAGCACAAACTGTTGGCATTGACAATGCTTGTGTCTGCCATATTCGATTTTGTTTATCAATTGCAATTGGCGAACCAAGCTCCTCCAGAGGTTGAGTCATGGAAACAAAGCAATCATCATCCCCTGGAGACCAGAGGGGGCCGCTGTTACTGAAGGCCTCCCTTCAAGGTCTCCATTTCGTGGAAAGTTCTCCGGAGAGCTTGCCCACACTTGCAGCTTCTCGGCCGGTTCACTCAACATGGAATTTACGTTTACATAGATTCAAAGCCTGCCTCAGAGGGGACTGCGAATGAAACAAGCTGAACGCTCTCTCTTTGTTTCTCCCTCTACGCACTGGGGTCCTAATATGTCAGTAGCATCTAGGAATGGCATGTAACATACTTAAAGACACAAAGCTACAGATTTACAAAAATGTTTTCAATTGGACTTTCACATGTTAAACCATGTTTGTAAATCAGGCACCAATATGGTTGCAGCGCTGTTCTGCAAGAGCGTGTAAACATACGCACTCATATACACACACCCACCCTTAGTACTGATTACCAACCCACATATGGTATCAAGAGTCAAACTAAGATAAAGCTTACACAAAAGATAAGGATCAAAAAGCAAAGAGAACACACTTTGGCAAAATAAAGAGTTTGGGCTTTTGTGTAGTGTAAGGAAGGCATGGTATCAAACAGTAAGACAGACACAAGTGATCACAGTTCAAGGGTGTTTATTGTACTTAAAAACGGGTTGGTAAAATGCCTATCTAATCCTAAATCTAAAGATGGGAGCAAGCTAAGACCATCAAATAATAACAATGCAGTCCTAGTAGAGTCACTGCCAAAATAAAAGGGCCAATACTAATAAACTTATTGCCAATCCTTCTAAATACAAATAATGTGGGAAGCAATGTTATTCAAAAGAAAAGTATTCAAGAAATTATATGTCTGGATATTTGAGCCGTTACCTTCCCTTCATCGTGTTTTCAGCATGGGACAAGGCGGCACACTCGAGCTTAGCACACACTCTGGCTTCTCTGGCACAAGGATGCAGTTCAAAACCTCAGCATCAAGGCCTTCTGTGCCCAAGTCTCTTTACCATTCAAAGTCTCTTCCTTCAGAGGGCCTGATACAACAAACAAACACCAAAGTTAATTTCTCCTTAGGATTTCATATGCACAATTTCTCGGGTGATTTACTGTTCACCACGGGCCCCCCTCCACCTGGCTCAGACCCACTTTAAAACAATGTTCTTATTTGATCTCCCTCAATCAGGATCGGACCATTTTATATCATTTTTCAATCTTTCCTTTTCTATATCAAATATCAAAGAGTTTTTATTGTGCGCCAGATTTTGCTTGACACACCGCAGGACCACTTTAATTCACAAAATCTTTCCATTTACAATTCTTTACTTTCATTTCCGCTACCTTCCGGCTGGATACCTTACAGAGACCTTCGATTGAGCACAGACGCAGTGCCGGACCACTCTGTCAGCGATATTGTATTCTTTCAAAGTTCAAACATTCATCAGCAGTTCAACTTTACTTGCGCCTTTCATCACACACGTTTTAACAATCGTTCGTTCCAGCGCTCGTTATACAGTGTTGCTACTTGCAACCTTGGCTTCAACACAGACCGGTCTTGTATCTGTCTCCCTAACTCACCAGCTGTGTTGATTTCTCTGTCACTACTTTGTTCATGGAGCCAAGACCCATGGCGGCGGCTGCTTCTCCCCAACTCAATTAGTCATGTAGGAGGACCGCAGGAACCTCCGACACACAATGCAGGATTCTTCAGACTTATCTCTGGGCCTTAAGCTGTTCAATCTTGGGGTCTCTTAATCATAACGGTTTCTTTCCAGAAAGGTCAAGGGAATGTCCCTCCTTGCAAACCCTTCGTAGTTCACTGTCTTTCGTCCCTCATTCAGCTGCTGTCTCGAAACTGCTGTTTCCTTATGTGCTTTACCTCGCTCAGTGTGTGCTTTCATGCTCCTCCTTTTATCCATGTGGGGAAGCTTAATGGAAGTCAGGTGTGAGGGTTGGCCAGTAATTGCCTGACCTCACCTGACCATTGTATTGGGACATGTCATGTATACTGCTCGGGTGTTAGTCTGTTTTCTCTCAGAGAAGGCTGTCCGTGTGAATGTGATTGTTTCAGAAGGGCGGTGGAGGGTAGAGCTCCTACGTATCCTTCCTGGTAGGATGGGGTAAAGGTGTTACAGGGAAGGGTATACTGCATCTCGCCATCTGGTGTCCCACTCCCACTCCCCAAACACACCTCACCCAGGTGATCCTCTCACTCTGGTGCACCCCTAGGAACTGGATCCAAAAGAGATAACAGTGTCCTGGCCACCTGGATGACAGATTCCGGGGACTAGTGGGTGAGACACCTTCTGGTTTCTCACAGTAGGCAATGGACCTGCATTTTCCAGGCACTTCAACAATGTTACTACTTGGTCATGAGATGGCAAAAGGTTCTAGTACATGGCCATATTATGGCAGTGCATGTCAAATGCCTATCTAATGGCCATACAAGAGTCACACACGTTGACGTTGTCTATGCTTGTTTTTAACAGCACTTCAACACAAGGACACAGATACTGCTTATAGATGAAGTGGCTGCCAAGGCTGTTTTATTACATCTTGCAATTAAGCTATTCAGAAGGCTGCTCAGAAAATGTCAAGCTCGACTAAAGAGATCCTAGGGGAATGTGTTCTGGGCAGGTAGTGGGTGGGGCTGGCCATAGAGCTAGCAGTTCCATGAGTGGTCAATGGGTGGCCAAATAGCCAAACAATACCCACTGGTGGTGCGTCCCTCCTCACATTTTGTATCTCTGTTATTTTCACTTCCCATGACCACAGTTTTGGGTTTTAGGCAATGCGTTCAGAGCCACCTAATAGCCCAAACTAAAAAGTACAGTAGGAAATCTCAGAGAAAATGCACCAGCAAAGAGGTGGCAGCATGTGGCAGGGAGAACATTAGGACATATGGACAGGTTGGTAAGAAATGCCACGTCAGTGGCGGGCTGCAGAGCATGTATCAGGGAATAGGAAGTTGACAGGTAGGAAAGCTAGGGAGGCTGATCTTCTTGAACTATGCCCAATTGATGTGGGAAGGATGTTTGAAGGGGTCCATGACCACAGAATTCGGCCCCAATGAATTTCAATGGACTTTGTTGTGGAGTACCAAGCTTCCAGAGGTAATGCCTTCCCTATGAATTGAGGAAGCTGCTTGCTAGCCCTTCTTTTCCATTGTACAGCAGGAGTCTGGTGACCTCATTGAAGCTATCAGCTACAAGCGTAAGCCATCTACTACCACGGCTCCTTAATGCTACAAGAGCCGTTGCTGAGCTAGCGGCCCATGTGGTGAGGACTCAACTGCTCACTGCAAATATGAGGCCACCGGAAAGGGGACCTACTAAGAAAAGTGATTTGCAGGTTGTTTGCCTGCCTAGCGGAATACAATTATGTCGGTGCCCCATTCGTACCATACAAGACATTTGGTGCCAGGCCACCTTGCAGAGCAAGTTGGGAGGCCCATTCAGAAGGGATGCGCCAGAATGCCAGTCCTAAACTGTATGGTGAAGAACCATAGGGCAACTCTGAAGAACTCTACCCGTAAAGTGGGCCGGAGTTGGCGTACATGACAGAGAGCCAAAAGATTTTCCCACCAGGGTTCCCTGTTGACCATGTGAGCATAGGGATTGTCTGCATGGAGTCAAACAATGGAGATGTGGAATGTGTGTGCTAGGTTGTTAACACACACTTCACAATTGAAGAAATTAAGTGCATCACAGCATCAGCCCGTAACACAGCAGGAAATACATTGGGAGAAGGTGTTCATTAGCGAAGGATTGGGCATTATGTCCATGGAAGTATATGAGGGATCCATGGTTTAACCTTTGGGACTTATACAACATGGAACAACCTTCCTTGTCACTATAGGGTTAGCCTGTGACAAAATGAGTCACACCTGAGCTCACCTCCTGCGCCAAGTCCCTCCGGTTCCACATCGACAAACAACTCTCCTTCAAGACACACAACTCTGACAGCTTGGTATCAGCTCTCCCTCCTGCATAAAGTCAAGCCCCCCCTCCCGTTGGACAGCATTAGAACCAACATTTAAGGACTGGTCCTATCCCACCTGGATTGGGGCAATGCACTCCTCAAAGGCTTCCCGTCGTCCTCCCATGTGCACCTGAAAAGTGTCCCAAACACGGCTGCACACCTCATCGAGGGTCTACGCAGATACGACCACATCACCCCGGCTCTCATTGACCTTCACTGGCTCCAATGCACGCACAAAACACCTTCAAGTCTTGCTGAATCACCTACAAGACAGTCGCCCTCAAGTCACCTAGCTACCTCGCAGAGAAACTCAGCATCTCCAGTGGACCACGCACCACCAGAAGTCGGGACACATGCAGACTTGAAATCCGCCGCTGCAAAAAGGAAAGGACCAGAAAAAAAGCGTTCTCTACCTACGCCCCAAGACTATGGAACCTCCTCCCCATCAGCATCACTCGCCTCCACAATTCAGAAAAGAACTGAAGCCCCACCGCTTCAAAGAGTCTATCCTCCTCGACACCTAGGCTATCACATCACTCCTCATGCCACGGGACTAGACGCCATTCACCCCTCTCCTCCTTGCCACCCTGTACAGCTGAACCCCTCCTCTGTGCCCCTCTGTGTCCTACCCGTGCTGTATATCTCTTGTTGTTACCTCTGAAAAGTGCTCCATTATGCACCTGTACTGTTGCATACCTCTGAAAGCACTCCCTTGCTTCTCAAAGCTAGGTCCACGCTCAATCAATACCATAATAATAAGGAGGAATCGCCTAGCAATCACTCTAGTATGAGCCTCTATGCTCCGGCTAGAAGTTCTTTCAGACTATTGGGTCTTGTCTTCCCTGTAGGTTGTGGACATGCAGCATAAGCGAGCTCTGGATTTTAATGCTACTCTTCCTCCTGTGGGTTCTCCAGCTTGGATGGGCGATAATCTCCACTGTGTCTTTGTCTGTGCCAGTGGTTACCTCTAAGCATCCTCAAAGTTGCTTTGCTGGCACTCTGTGCTAGTCTCAATGCCTTGCTGCTTCTCTTTGCTTTGCGGCTGGCCATTTAGTTGCTGTTTTGTTGCTTCAGAGCCTCATCAAGTGGTTTCAGCCAGCGGAACCTCTATTCACCGGGAATGGTGCAGCAGAATATCTATTTTGGTTGGTATACTTGGAATAAAAATAATGCATTCGGTATCCAGGTTTTCGTTATAAAATCATTGCTATATGTGTTTCACTATAAAATGTTCGATATAAAGGCATGTAACCGCTGTGCACCTGTCTTTTATAATGATGAGTAAACAAGATGTAGAAAAGTTACGGAATGGACAGAGTGTTTCCTGTTTGGCAGTCTGTTTGCCATTGCCATTCGTGAGGGAGGAGCCGGTCTCTAAAACCCCTCGCTGCACGAAGCGGAGTGGACAGAGTGTTTCCTGTGTTTGGCAGTATGTTTGCCATTGCCATTCGTGAAGGAGGAGCCGGTCTCTAAAACCCCTCGCTGTACGAAGCGGAGCAGAATGGACAGAGTGTTTCCTGTGTTCCCTGGTGGTCCGTGGGGCCTGTGGGCTGCTGTATCCTGGATCTTTTGTCCCGGCGAAGAAATGTTTTGACATTGGGAGACCCCGGGGGGAAAAAAAAAACAGGAAAGAAGGAAAGGTAAGAGCCGTGCTGCCTGCGCTGCCTGCGTGTGAGTCATCTCACCAAAAAAAAAAAAAAAATCGGAACTTACTGAACCGGCTTCTGACCGGTGTTCAGTGACCGGGTCCAACATGAGGACGGGTGTCACGGCCAGCACCCGCGCTCAAGTAAAGCGAGGCTGCAACATAGTTAATGCTAATGTTGTGAGCGTCAGACATGTTCCAGTCCCAGTTGAAGGGAAATCTGAAGGGAAATTTCAAGTTGGTGTTAGACCCGCAGTCGCCCCTCCTACACCACCGTGCCTTCCCTCCGCGAGCTGGGTTTCTTGTGGAACGCGGAACACGAAAGGAGTGGACACCAAAAAAAAAACATACATCAAAAGAGGTCCGCGATGAAAGCAATGACTGCGAGTGTGATGGTCCGTACAAGAGTATCGAAGAGTCTGATGAGGAGGATGAGGAGGGAAATGTAGAAGATGAGGACGAGGGCAGGATGGCGTCAGTGGGAGACGAGAAAGTATGGGAAAGTATGGGAAAGCATGGGAAAGCTCGGGCCACTGAACAGCAACGTCTTTCACCCATGCATAAGATGGAAGTAGAGGCTCCACTGCAAACAGAGAATTTGGCTGAAGCCATGGATTTAGAGGAGGAAGAAGTGTGCCTAGTAATGATACATAGTGCCCCTGAAGTGAGCTCCCTTTCTCCCCCAAAATCTCCAGTAAGACATGAACAAACGCCCAAGACCCTCAAGGATTCTGCGTGCATGTTTGAAAAAATGAACAAGGATGATAATGGAGACGATAATGGAGAACCAAATCTGGTCACAGATGAAGCACTAAGTGACGTATCAGAAAGCACCCAACCACTGGTAATGGCGGATATCTCAAACAGTTCCATAGAAGGCGAAGATCCAGCACGAGAAGTGCAAATGGTGCAGTTCTCGAACCAAAAGAAGTCACGCTGTAATAGAGAATCTAATCTGCCAGAACCAAGTTAAAAAAAAACTCCAAAGCCTGGTTCGTCGCTAAAACTACTTGCATGGCTACAAGTGGTAGCGATGCACAAACCAGAGCAAAACATTGTAGAAACATTGAACACGAAATCAAGGGAGGTCACACACATTTCAAACGTGAAGCAGGGGTTGGATTTAAGTCTCCTCTGGTCAATAGCAAAAAAAAGCATTAGACCTGTCGATCAACTAAAGAACTAACTGAAGAGTGGATGCGTTTTGAGGAGTAGAAAGAAAGAATTGCAACACAAAACATCTCCAAACCGACATGTCGACGAGACTCGTTGGGGATCGCAGACCAAGTGCTAAAAGACTTGACTGAAATGAACTCAATAGTATCACAATCACGAAGAGCTTCCCAATCGGACACCTGTGGAAGAACAATGACCCAAGTTGAGCTGCCATTGATAAAGGACAGGAGCATTAATGAAGTAATGAGGTTGGAATCCAATGCTCCGTCCTTTGAGACAAGAAATGAGAAAATTGTGGTTTCACAAAAGAGGTGTAGAAGAGCAGTAAGCTCTGACAGTGAAACCGAAGGCTCGAACAAACGGTTTAAAGGCCGGGTGGAAAGAAGAAAAACTGGGCAAAATGGAGGGGATGACACATCAACACCTAAAAGCCCCAGAGAACATACAGCTCAACCCCTATTATCTGAGTCAGAGAATAAAGAGAAGGCATCGAGAAAAAATAAAGAGAGCGAGCAGACGGAAAAATCAAAGAATTTGAGCAACCCAAGTAACACACAAGATATGTCTACAAGCTTTGAGTTGATAATCGCAAAACTAAGCCCCATATTGATGTCAGCCACGACGATAGCTGTGGCCCCCCTGGTGAAGTTATATGAGAATTTAAACAAGAACTTGCGAGATCAAACAACTCTGATCGCACTACTCAACTCGAAAATTGTAAAACTTGAGGTTGATATGACCGAAATGACATCACAGGTCGCGATGACGAGAAGAGGTAATGACATCTCATTAACAGTTCTAAAAGAGTCCCTAAAAAACACTGCCGAAGATAAAAGACTCCTAGCAGAAGTCACGAGACAGGCTTTAGTGTTATTACAAAAAGAACGTGAAGAAAAGAGTGACTCAGAATTAAAACGTCCCTCTATCGAAATCTGTTCACTCAAAGATACAGTGATAGACTTGGTGCCAGCTGAAAATAAAGAAAGATCTAGGAGAACCGATCAACAGCAGGAGAAAAGGATAGAGAACAACAAACCAAATAAGCATCAGAATTGTTGCTATGAGAAGGAACTCACAATCAGTACCGAGGTTGGCGATAGCTCAGAGAAAGAGAATAAGGATGAGGACAGATCCAAGAAAGCAAGTAAGCCCAAACCCTCAATAATGGAAAAGCCAACGGCAACAGTGGATCCGCTGAGAACTGATGAAGAGGGAGAAGGAAACCACCAACTACCAACTGATCCTATCCTTGGGCAACAAAACAACGAGGTCGAAATCGTGATACCTGATAGTGAAGTCTCCATCCCTGCAACAAAGAAAAATGATGCGGAGTGGTTCGATATATTCGAAAATTCGAAATCACAAGCGGGAAGTATCAAAACCACTAAAGTCAAGATAGATGACCAGAAGCAGAACAAAGGTAAAAAAAAAAAAAAAAAAAATCAACAAGTACAAAAGAACAAAAATCCTCGAAGTTCAGCAAATTTCTTTAGAAATATTAAAGCCTTAAACTTCACAGTAAACAATACAGAGCAGCCAACAACAAAAAAGAAAAAAAGTAGTGATGAAACAATGGAGCAGGATGAAAGTGACAAGCTGGAAACTCAATCTGAGGCTAAGGAAGCTCAATCTGAGACCAATAAAATATCAAAGAGTAAAACCACTCCTGTAGTGATAGAAGAGGATGATGTAGAGATTGAGGAATTAATGGATATGTCAACCTACAGTGATACTGTAGAGGAGGTAGTGGAGGAAGATAATGGGGAAGAGGCAAAGCAAGAAAGTGATGGGAAAAGTGGTCAAGGCAAACCTGAAGTGGATGTAAGTTGCCCACAATTACCCATACCACACGGAGAATACGAGAGAGGAGAAAACAACAGGGAAGAGAGTGTTCTCATGGCCTCAAACACCGAAAAAGGCTAACACACTGAATGTGAACAAAATTGAGAAGGCAGAAGAATCCCATATCTTCTATACTCTAGAAGAGAAACGTGTGAAAAGTATGCAAAAATAAAAAATCAATCCTAACAATTCCGATGAAACACAGATGACAAAGAGAGAAAATTTGCAGAAAAATAATTCTAGCAATGAGTCCCAGATGGAGAAATCTCGTATTTCAAAGGAAGTAGAAGAGGCATCAATCGAAGTGACAAACAAGATCAATCGCCAACAGTCTGCCCCTTCTAAAGCCAACCAGAATACCCTGGTAAAAATCCTACCCTACAGGGTTTTTGTGGATAAAATTGAAAACAGGAAAAGTGACACCCCCTTAAACAGATATACTGTCCTACAGTTATTCCAAAAAATCCCTCCGCTAAGATCGATAAAGAGTTCACAAATTGAGCGTGTGGAGATTATAACAGAATCAAACAAGAAATTTGTGTTGCTACACATCATAGACAGAAAGGATGTAGAACTGGTCATGATGTGCGAGAGACAGATGCTTGAGTTAGAGTATCAAGTGTACGAGGTGGACAACACCCTGGGTGAATCTGAACAAGAAAGAGCAAAAAGTAAAAAAACACCAACGAAAAAGGGAAAAGACCTCTCCCTGAACAAGCTACCAAAAATGAATAAAAGAGTGGAAACCCAGATTAAAGACAAAATAAATCTAGCCGAGGGCGAAGAGGTGATATCCAACTTAAACGAAGAGACAAGACAAAAGAAAATCAAAATAACATTTGAGAATTTCCTGTATAAAAAGCCAAAGGATCCAACGAACCCAGCCCCGTTGCCAGATGAAGAGGAAAACAAAAAATGGGCATGGCTAGCAAGGTCCCTAAATGGATCAATGAAGAGCTAACGCCATGATGAAATGACAAAGCTGGTGATAGCCTCTTGGAATACAAGAGGGTTTTCCCATTTGTTGAGACAAACACATGAATCTTTAGCAAAAGCTGATATGATATGTATGCAAGAAACGTGGCTCTCAAGTATACCATGTGTAGAAGGCTTTGAAGTAGCAATAAATCCAGCTACTAGCAAAAAAAAGGGACGTCCGATGTCAGGTCAATTAGTGTTGATCAAAAGAAACTGTGGGTTGAGAATCAAGTCGGCTGTGAACATATTGCCTTATCTTCAGTTGATCTGTATTGAACCAGTGAACCAAAGAATGCCAAATGTGCAAATGATCCAGCTCTTAAATGTTTACTGGAGTACAACATCTAAAACGTACCAAAAATTTGAGGATGACCTCCTAGGGGCAATTGATAATATACTAACAGACGATCCGAAGGCGTTGGTGATAATGTGTGGAGATTTCAACATGAAATTAATCGAACTTGAACAAAGGAAGACTCTGGTTAATCTCAAAGAGAGATACAAATGTGATTGCTGGCTGGAAAAAATGGCTCAGAGAAACCTGGTATTACTCAATGGAGCAACAAGAGGTGACATTCCAGCGAAGCCAACTTAGCAAAGGGAATCCCTAAAATCCATATTAGATTACTATTTCGTATCAGATGAATTAGCACAAGAAATAGATTCACTCAGAGTCTCAGAAACCAACCAAAGTGACCATAATATTGTGTCAATAGAATGGAAGAAGGCCAAAGTGTCTCAGCACGATCAATGGAGACAAGAAATCTTGGTGGTACCGGGTCAGAATAGACTGCAACTAAGGAACACCGATATTGTAGCAGCAACAGAACTTCTACATCAGACCTGTAAGCTGGAGCAGTCTGATCCAATTGAATATCAGCAGTTACTTGAGATTTATAAAATCAAAACGAGGGATCCCCTGCACAGACCCAGGTATCAAAAACATCAGAATGACCCAGAGGTGGCAAAAAGAAAAAGGGAGCTTAGGAAGACACTAAGAAGAATTCTTGCGTCAAAAATGCCGGATGGCAAGAGTCTGTCAAAAAAAGCAAAAAACCAAGATAACAATTGGTGTAAACAACACGGAGCAATGATGGAGCAGTGGGACGCGGAGGCAATGTTGGCGGTCCTAAACAAAAGGAACCCGAGAGGATTTTGGCCGATAATAAATGAAACAATGAACTCTGAAAAAGCGATATTAATCGAATATGGTAACTGAAAAAGAGTGGGAAAGACACTATACAGAGTTATTCAAGAAAAGAAAAAACCCGACAACAACAAAATGCTATACACACCAACCGTGGGAAATTGAAATAACCAGAGAGGATATTCGAGCAACAATAATAAAAATTAGCGCCTCTCGTGCTGCAGGACCCGATGGCATCTCCAACGCCGACTTAAAGGAGAACATTGAAGAGTGGTCTGACTTTTGCGATATCCTGTTCCGTTCAATAATAAAAGAAGGTCGGATCCCTTCAACTTGGAAAACTGGAATAATTGTCCCGATTTTCAAGAAGGGGTTACGCACAGATCCTGCAAATTACCAGCCGATAGCCCTACTCGATGTAGTGGGGAAAGTGTTTGCAACACAGCTCCTCGCACATCTTACAACATGGATCCACCAGCAAGAGATCTTTGACGTACGCCAGTCTGGATTCGTAAAGGGTGAAGCCTGTGGGGTAAACCTTCTAATTTTGAACCTGCTAAAAATCGATGCCATCAGAACCGGAAAGAAAATCTATCTAGCATTTATTGATATGGCAAATGCCTTTGATGGAGTTGACAGAGAGATCCTGTGGCACAAACTCAAGTAAAGGGGATGCAACGTGATTCTTATCCAGGCTATTAAAGAATTATATTCAGATACCCATATACAAGTATGCCTGGATAGAGAAGGAAATTTAACAAACCCTATACCAACCGAGAGGGGTGTAAAACAAGGATGCCCATTAGGAGCCACCCTATTCAATTTCTACATATTGGAAGTGGGAGCAGCTCTAGCAAATGTGGTATCATTTCCTCCACTTGTGAATGGAATCCAGATAAACCATATCTTGTATGCAGATGACATGGTGATCTTAGACCAGACCCATCGGTCTCCAACGAAAATTGACAGCACTAAAGAGTTTCATAGAAGATCTGGGACTGGAAATCAATGTGACCAAATGTGACATACACATCCTAGTATTAGAAAATAAAAGAGAAAGGAAGACCAACAAGTTTGGCGCAAGTTGGATGCTAGGATCGAAACGCTTGATCCCAGTGCCACATACTAGATATTTAGGAACAATCATCAATTCTAGTGTAAATGATGATCCCATGACGAAAAAAACTCTTAAATAGTTGCAAACAATTGATTCTGCAAGGCACCCTAATACAAAAAAGATATGGAAAATTCTCCTGCGAACCAGTAAGAAAATTCTACCAAAGTAAAGTTACACCAATTCTTACATATGGAGCAGAGAACATGTTTGGGTGCGATCATAAAGTTTGGGCACGGTGCGAAGGCACCTTTTGGAAAAAAATCCTCCAGATACCCCAAAGCACGCCGACTGCCGGTGTGCTATACGAAATGGGGCTCTCGTCTCTCAACGCAAGAATCACTTGGAATAAGCTAGCGTTGTTTAGAAAAACATACGACGAAGCAAATTTGACACCTCTCAAAATCTTGAGGGAAAGGGAGTCTCAAAGGAAATCAGCCCTGAGTGAATGGCGACAACAATGCAAAGGGATCTTAAACCAACTGGGATTAGATGAACGAACATTATGGTATAACCCAGAATTGGTAAAATGAAAATTGTTAGATCTCGATTGGACTGAAATTGGAGAGAAAAGATCATCCCAAAAATCCATGCAAAGCATACCATCAGAAGCCAAAAAACACAACACACTCCAGAAATACTTGATTATATCTCCTTGTAAACGCCTAAGAAGGTTGTATCTAAAATTTCGATTGAATATATTGGAGACTAAAGACATTCTGAGAAATCGACGGATGATCTCGACTGAAAATCTAACTTGCAGATTTTGTGCAAAGGGAGAAGAGAACTTAAAGCATCTAGTTTTGTTTTGTTCTGAACTAAGAGATCAACATACAAATTGTTTGGGAAAGGAGTTGAATCGATTCCAGACTTACAACTCGGAAGAATGGTGGAAACAACTATACATCAATGAAAGTAAATCGTTAATGATTGCGACGATGAGATTCCTCAAATATTTACAAATTCGATTGGAGGCAATATCAGCTCATTTGAATAGAGAAGACCACCAGTCTGTAGGACAAGAGAGCGGATGTAAAATGCATGGGACAAATGACCTAATAGATGTGCATCACTTATCCAAAGTCACCCGTTGTAATTAGTGTAACAAACCAAAAAGGACAGACGATTTTGAAATTTCTTTTGTCTTTTTTTTCTTTTCTCTTTTTTTTTTCTTCTTCTTTTTATTTAGGTTAAATGAAGTGTAAATAATGTGATAGATGATTGAGTTTTTCTTTTTTTTTTGACATTTCAAAAAGTTTGTATAAACTAAATGAAATAAACATTTTTTAAAAAAAGTTGTGCTGGTCAGAACCAGAAATTCTAGGTGTCAGTTACAATGACATTACTCCCTAGGTTCCTTTATATATTTCTGAACACCTTGATAGGAATACTCGGGGAATACCTTCGTAATGTAAAATCGGCAATCTTGCAGTTCTTGTGGGTGGGAAAACCGGCTAGACTCATGGACGGGGATTGGCACTCCCTGACATTGAAACATACTATAATGTGGCACAGGATATCTTAAGTACTGGTACGAAGCCCAGGGGGGATAGAAGGCACGTGGAAGTGGAACGGGCAGTGGCAGCGTCAGACCTCCTACGGTCGATTATTCTCACAGCACCAGGTAGAGTACACACAACAGGAGACCTAGTAGAGGTGACATGTAGAGCATGGATGCAAATTGAGTATAAAAAGAGAGGGGAGGTTCTATACTCACCCAGACTCCCTGTCATGCATATACCAGGGATTCCTATCACCGTGGAGATGGGGTTTGTAGCTCTGATGAAAAGGCTGGGGGGTCTCTAACTTTGGTGATCTCTTCCCGGGAGGGACATTTATAACACTGGAAGAGCTGAAGGGGAAAGGGGCATTGTCAGCCTTGGACATAGTCTTGTATTACGTTAAGGGTAAGCCCACACCAGGTGTTCACCACACTCCCTGACCAACCACAGATCTCCCCTATATTGGACAACTTACTCCAGGGAATAATAGGACACAAAGTGACGTCTGAGCTGTATACTACGTACATGAGCACCAGGAGTACGCATAGAGACATGCCACGGGTAAAATGGGAAAGAACATTGGGAAGGGATATCCCCAAACATGTATGGACCTAGTGTTGCGAGGGGATCGAAAAGGGGGCCATTATTGCAAGATTTAAACTAGTTCATTTCAAATATTTACACCAGTTCTACTACACCCCGGCTAAACTACTGAAAGAATACTTTCCGGATGCCACAGGGAGATATAATAGATGTAATATGGAACGAGCAGACTTTCTTCACGTGTCCTGGAGCTGCTTGGTCATACAGGGATACTGGGAGGAGGTATTCGACACGATTGGCGGTATCATAGGCCAAGTGATACACCCAGAACCATTGGTAGGACTCCTGGGTTACACTAAAGAAATTCCCAAACACACCAGGTGGCTGATTAGTTTACTGCTCATATTGGCCAAGCGACAGGTAGCAATGCAATGGGGGAGAAAAGGGAGCCCTAAACAGTCACAGTGGAAGACAGACATGTATTGCATCGATATGGAATATGGATGGGGGTCTCTAAACCGAAGCCGACACACCGTTGGTAAAATTTGGGATGTGTATACACACTTTCTGATTCAACAAGCCGATGACACGGAGTGAGTGTCATCCACATCTGAGGCCGCTGATGAGGGAGGTGTTCAACATACAAACGGGTGGTGGCAGGATCCAGGATAGGATCGCTCGAAAGAGCACAGTTGTTGCAATGTATAGCGTGACAAAGGTGTAATTAAAGACATGGAGATTGAGATGAACCTAAGAATGTTGGGAAGTACCGGAGATGGGGGCGGGCTATTGGGGATTGTTAGCACACAGTGCTGATTGTTTTGTCTGTAGTGTTGAAAATACCAATAAATACATTTATAGAAAAAAAAAAAAATTCTAGGTGTCCAGTCAAAAGGTCGCCACCAAAACGGCAGTTTTCACAAAAATCCGCAACAAAAAACCATGGTGTGATCCAGTAAAAGTGTCTCCATTATACCGCAAAAGGGAAGCAAGGGTTGTGGGGATGTCACCCGCTCCCATTGAATGGTGTAATGGATCCAAGGGTTGCGGGGGTGTCCCACGCATCGATTACATGGATTGGCGGGGGTAGCACCATAACCTTTCTGCCGTGATTCTTTCTGGAAACTGCCTTTTTGGCGGCAAGCTTTTCACATGGAACCAAATTCTAGGGGGTTCCGGATGCTTTTTGGACAAGGGGAAGTTTCCATATGGGACTTCCTGCAGGTGCAGTTATGTTTCCCCAGCCTGATGGGATATTCCAGCATTGTTGGCGTGTTGGATTGAGTAAGGAAGATGTACTCAGCCCCAGAGAGGGTCAAACAGGTCATTGCATCAAGTCACTGGAAATGTGCAGTGGGCTGCTGGGGTTAGCATGAGACCCCTGTTAATTCAATGATGTAGTATTTCTTATGCCGAATGAAATCACATAATTTCAGGAGACTTCTGCCTGTGAACATCTGACGAAGATCT
Source organism: Ambystoma mexicanum (assembly GCF_040938575.1). Taxonomy (NCBI): domain Eukaryota; kingdom Metazoa; phylum Chordata; class Amphibia; order Caudata; family Ambystomatidae; genus Ambystoma; species Ambystoma mexicanum. Next base: position 1,575,224,479 of record NC_090932.1, read on the forward strand.
TTGGGACTTTCGAAAGCGAATGCATTTTCCACTGCAGCATAATATAAGGTTAGTCCAGTAAATGGTACCAAAACTCATAAAAATGTTTTTAAAAAACTAGGGCTAACACAGCACAGCGAAAAACGTTTTGTGCACAATATGGCGAAAATCACGGGTTTTGCTAGGTCTGGAAAATATCCGGTAGGACTGTCGGGACTGGGGGCTAGCTAGGTTGTAACCCCCTGAGCTTCTATTCGGGGCTACAACAAAAAGACCCGGGTACTATAGCCCGCTCAGCCCCCCCCCCCTCACCCTTAGCAACACCTATGGCGAAAATATAGTCTCGTAACAACTTTTCTAATTCCCTCCAAAAAATGAATTACAAAATAACGAGGACCAAAAACAGTTTTCTAATCCTTATTTTCGCAAACAATTGATGTGGTTTGGGTAAGGGAATAAATCAAGATAGTGTGAATGTGGGAGAGGGCAGTAAGGTGTCTACCCCCACATTTAAAAAAAGTATGCAAAAACAAAAAGCCATTTTGGAAATTTGACAAAAAAAATCAGTGTTTTCGGCCTCGTTTTAAATTCGGTATTTCAACGCAGAACCCTTTTCACAACAGTAGTGTCTATGGAATCGTACCAAAATGTCGCCCTCACAGCGGGGGTCTCCGCATATATATGTGGTGTATAGGGGTTTAAAAAAACCTCAGCATTTTCGGCCGTCGCAATAATCACATAGATCCGTGTCTATGGATCTAATGTAAAATTTTGAGCAGGGACTCGAGCACAGAGGACACCATCTGTACTTCAGCTTCAGGGCGTGACACTGCAAGTTTTCTCAAGGGAAATTGTCAATTCGTCGATGTAGAGCTGATAGGATGCATCCCCCTTAACCCCCTCTGAAAGAACAGTTCAGGGGAGCACAACATGGGAGGTGGGAGACCAAAGGTCCATACACAAATGCATCCCTCCATGGCTCAACAAAAGCAGGCTTGCATTTCTCATCTATAAAAGGAGTTCGCTCCCATTACCCCATAGGTTTTCTCTGGGGTGATATTAGAAAGGAACAAACCCTGAAGGAGTCTCTACTGATGTGAAAATATAAACTGGGGCTCGCTTCCTGCTGCTTCGATACCAGCCTTAAATGGTCTACACTTGTGGAAAGAGATCAAGCCATTTATTGTCAGGAAATAACTCACTAATGGAGAAGCAATGGCTGGTATCTGATTAAAGACCCTGCATGGATACAATCAATTGTACCAGGTGGATGTGCGCGTTCCCTACACAACTGTGAGACACATTTAACCCACAATAAGATTTATCAATGACTATATACTGGATATTGAGCTCACACATGTACAGGGGTGGACAAGACATTTAGTGCTCAAGCCTAGATCAAGAGAAATGTCTGTATCTGGCTCGGCTTTAGCTCCCCTGGAAATCAAGAGCCAAACAAGAGCCGAGCCAGAGATTGAGTGTGCTGTCCTTACCATTGCTGGGAAGCTAGGAGGAGGCAAAAAAGAAACAAATTCCCAAAGTGGGTAAAAGCGTGCATTTGGATGGCCAAATTCAGATGCACTTAGAGCATTAGGAATTTTTTCCATAATTTATGTTGTACTCAAGCGTGCTATTTGCCCGATTGCTCAGTATTGATATGCATATCAATAAAGTGTATTCTATGTGTTTTATCTTGCATGTGCTATAACCAGTCAACAGTTCTTTGCTGTGCATCCATATCTCCATTCAGGGAATGTATTGCTAATGAAGTATTAGTAGGCAAAGTCGATCAGTGAATTGGCTTTCTCTTATTATATGTGTATTTGCTCAATGGTCACGGCAAGGACTCTAATCTTGGTGGTTTATGTCACTAGTTGTAATGAAAGCTGCACTACATCATTTATGATCCAACATATTTTAATTCGAGCAAGAGATGGACGTGACTGACTATTATCATTATTGTGATATTTATTGAGCGAGGTCCTAGCTTTGGGAGCCAATAGAGCGTTTTACAATCATAAGTATTATTTCTTCTTGCTATAAAGCAAATTAATTTCCTTAAAGATCACCCATATTTGCTTTAGTAAGGCTGGGTGTTCTATTGAGGTAGAGGGCATAATGGGGGAAATGCATGTATCTATGTGTTAAAATGTTTACCAGAGGGGTGTGTATATCTTTGCATGATAAGATGAAGTTCCCTGCATGACTCTTATGGTGGGTGATGAGGCAGCCAAGGGGGACGGGTGCTGCAACCTACAGAATGATGCTGGATTTTGGCCGTCCTCCTCACTTGACATGTGGGAAGCAGGGGATCGCCACGCGTGTTGTAGATGAGCAGCTGAATGCCTCTACAGGAAGTCCCGCCCCCACACCTCCTGTATGTTCTAAGTCTGAGACTGTGCCATGCTTGACAACAGCAGTAGTGAGCATACCACAGCGAATATTCGAAAGAAGGTCCCCCCTGAGAAAACCCTACCAGATGTTTTCCTGAAGAGACGACAATCTGAGGGAGGAACACCCCAAAGGAATATGAAAAAAGCGAAAGAGGAGCTAGTGACGTCATAAGAGACGAGCGCGACGCACTGAGAATACTGACTGAAGAGGATGCATGGGCCTTATAGAAACGGATGATAAAGTTAAGAATTGAGTAAACTTTCATATGCAAGAAGAAGATTGCATGTGTGTGACGCACTGCAGAAAATGCAAGCCTTTCATGAACTGTGCAGATGCAGCAACGCAAGTAGATTAAGACATCTTAGAAGCTGGCTATAAGTAGTTAATAGACTGCAGGCAGAGCCACCATTGTATAGCAGCTGGACATTGGTGTCATGAATTTAGTAAGCCCGGATCCATGGAGAGGAAAGGCTGAGAACTGTGTCGCAGCAAGAATTAACTGAGATCGTGGACACGAATGGCGAGGCTGTCTGGCCTGGTACCAAAGCTGAAGCAAGCTAAGGCAGGTTATCTATTCTCAAAGGCGGTGAACGTGAGAAGCTGAATTATCCTTTAAGTTGCAAAGAAAGATATTTAAATGCTGCAAAATGGTCTAAATCGTGGTCTCCTGTTACGTGAGTCAAGGAATAAAATAGAGTCGAGCATGGAGTTCCAGAACTACGATAGTGCATGCTCACACTCCTTTATATTCCCAGGGACAAGAATACTCTGCAAGGCCAAGTTCAAAGACAATCTTCATGGCAGAAGGCATGGGTGATGAGACATTGGGCTAAACGGGTGGGGAGGTAAAATAAAGTCCAACTCCTAGCACCTTGGTAGGAGCTTACGTGCTGCTAAGTGAACCGAATGTTCCAGACATGGCACGAGCATGTCAACCAATTATAGAGGGCTGTATAATGAAAGGCCTTATAGTTTGAGAGCCAATGATATATCGTGTACTTACTAGTGTTGAAGATGACACATTTTAGAGGTAGGCATAAATTGTCCACCTGACAGACATCCAATCACAAACCCACCCCTCATTGAAAGTAAACTTAGATGTTTCCCTCATTTGCTACATAGTATGATGTCACTTATAAATGTGTTTTGATGTGAAATTTAACGAGAGCTCAAGCAAACGTCCGTTTATGTCCATTGTAACTCCCTGTTCTAGAGAATTGATAATAAAACAGAAAACTTTGCCATCTTCCTGAGTTGGTTTGATTATTTGGTGTCGGAGTTATTCAGCATCCCATCAATTGCATTTGGGTTATCCAAAGGGCTCTAAGCTCAGTGTTATCTGGCCCCGTTAGTGATACCCAGCCAGGAACCCACAAGCTAAAACCAGGGCTTACTGAGTGGAGGAGTGTGGGTCTCCTGGGCAGGAGCATTGTGGATGAGGCATGGCCAGCTGTGTACATTTAGAGTAAAGCTCCCGAGTTCTCGTACCTGTACAGGACTCGAATACCTTTCAAAATGCAGACCGGCTTTACATAGCCTGGCTCCCAGATAAGCAGAAATCCTGCATGTCTCAATTACAGACAAATGAGAAAAACCTACATTTGAAACTAACCAATCCCCTGATGAAGAAGGTAAATCATACACAGCTGAACCCCTTCCCAGCAGTCCAGCCTAGGGAGAGGGAACAACCCAGGATAAAAGGGCGGTCACACAATGGGGTAGTCTGAATTACTGGAGAGATGCTTGTCCGAAGAGTAAGGAGTTTGCTGGAGAAAGGAGGCTGTTGCAGAAAGAGGCTGTTGGAGAGAGGTGGATGGGGAGGTTAAAGAGAAAGGAGAAGTGAATCTTGGAGAGAAGGGAGAATTAGGGGTAGGGAAAAGCGAGAATGGAAAGTGAGAGTATAACAGCAGAAAGGAGGAGGCAGAGAGAAGTTGCAGGATAGACTGGAGCACTATTCACTAAGAGAAGGAGGAGGAGGCAGAGAGAAGTAGAGGGATAGACTGGAGGACTATCCACCAAGAGAAGGAGGAGGCAGGGAGAAGTAGAGGGATAGAACAGAGGACTAACCACCAAGAGAAGGAGGAGGAGACAGAGAGAAGTAGAGGGATTAATTTGAGGACTATCCACCAAGAGAAGGAGGAGGAGGCAGAGAGAAGTTGCAGGATAGGCTGGAGGACTATTCCCTAACAGAAGGAGAAGGAGGCAGAGAGAAGTAGAGGGATAAACTAGAGGACTATCCACTAAGAGACGGAGAAGGAGGCAGAGAGAAGTAGTGGGATAGAGCAGCGGACTAACCACCAAGAGGAGGAGGCAGATAGAAGTAGAGGGATAGACTTGAGGACTATCCAACAAGAGAAGGAGGCAGTAGAGAGAAGTAGAGGGATAGCCTGGAGGACTTTCCAGCAAGAGAAGGAGGAGGAGGCATAGTGTGCTAGACGAATAGACTTGAGGACTATCCACCAAGTGAAGGAGAAGGAAGCATTGTGGATGAGGCATGGCCAGCTGTGTACATTTGGAGTAAAGTTCCTGAGTTCTCGTACCTGTACTGGACTCAAATACCTTTCAAAATACAGACTGGCTTTACATAGCCTGGCTCCCAGATAAGCAGAAATCCTGCATGTCTCAATTACAGACACATGAGAAAAACCTATATTTGAAACTAACCACTCCCCTAAGGAAGAAGGTAAATCATACACAGGTGAACCCCTTCCCAGCAGTCCAGCCTAGGGAGAGGGAACAACCCAGGATAAAAGGGTGGTCACACAATGGGATAGTGTGAATTACTGGAGAGATGCTTGGCAGAAGAGTAAGGAGTTAGCTGGATAAAGGAGGCAGTTGCAGAAAGAGGCTGTTGGAGAGAGGTTGATGGGGAGGTTAAAGAGAAAGGAAAAGTGAATCTTGGAGAGAAGGGAGAAGTAGGGGGTGGGGAAAGGCGAGAAGGGAAAGTGGGAGCATAACAGCAGAAAGAAGGAGGAGGCAGAGAGAAGTTGCAGGATAGACTGGAGCACTATTTACTAAGAGAAGGAGGAGGAGGCAGAGAGAAGTAGGAGATATACTGGAGGACTATCCACCAAGAGTAGGGGGAGGCAGAGAAAAGTAGAGGGATAGACTGGAGGACTATCCACCAAGAGAAGGAGGAGGCAGGAAGAAGTAGAGGGATAGAGCAGCAGACTAACCACCAAGAGAAGGAGGAGGAGACAGAGAGAAGTAGAGGGATAGATTGGAGGACTATCCACCAAGAGAAGGAGGGGGAGGCAGAGAGAAGTTGCAGGACAGATTGGAGGACTATTCACTAAGAGAAGGAGAAGGAGGCAGAGAGAAGTAGAGGGATAGCCTGGAGGACTATCCACCAAGAGAAGGAGAAGGAAGCAGATAGAAGTAGAGGGGGATAGACTGGAGAACTATTCACAAAGAGAAGGAGAAGGAGGCAGACAGAAGTAGAGGGATACACTAAAGGACTATCCACTAAGAGAATGAGGAGGAGGAGGCAGAGAGAAGTAGTGGGATAGAGAAGCGGACTAACCACCAAGAGGAGGAGGCAGATAGAAGTAGAGGGATAGACTTGAGGACTATCCACCAAGAGAAGGAGGCAGTAGAGAGAAGTAGAGGGATAGCCTGAGGACTTTCCACCAAGAGAAGGAGGATGAGGCAGAGTGAACTAGAGGAATAGACTGGAGGACTATCCACCAAGAGAAGGAGAAGGAAGCAGATAGAAGTAGATGCATAGACTGGAGGACTATTCACAAAGAGAAGGAGGAGTAGGCAGAGAGAATTAGAGGGATAGGCTGGAGGACTATCCACCAAGAGAAGGAGGAGGAGGAGGCAGAGAGAAGTTGCAGGATAGACTAGAGGACTATTCACTAAGAGAAGGAGGCAGAGAGAAGTAGAGGGATAGCCTGGAGGACTATCCACCAAGAGAAGGGGGAGGAGGAGGCAGAGAGAAGTAGAGGGATAGAGTGGAGGACTATCCACCAAGAGAAGGAGAAGGAAGCAGATAGAAGTAAAGGGGGATAGACTGGAGAACTATTCACAAAGGAAGGAGAAGGAGGCATATAGAAGTAGAGGGATAAACTAAAGGACTATCCACTAAGAGAAGGAGGAGAGATTGGCTGGACGACTATGTGCCATGAGAAGGATGAGGATGTAGAAAGAAGTAGAGGGATAGAGCACAGGACTATCCACCAAGAGAAGGAGGAGGCAGAGAGAAGTAGAGGGATAGAGCAGAGGACTAACCACCAAGAGAAGGAGGAGGAGGAGGAAGAGGAGAAGGAGGAGGCAGAGAGAAGTAGAGGGATAGACTGGAGGACTATCCACCAAGAGAAGGAGGTAGCAGATAGAAGTAGAGGGATAGCGCAGAGGACTAACCACCAAGAGGAGGAGGAGGAGGAGGCAGAGAAAAGTAGGGGGTTATACTGGAGGACTATCCACCAAGCGAAGGAGGGGGCAGAGGAAAGTCGAGGGATAGACTGGAGGGCTATCCACCAAGAGAAGGAGGAGGAGGCAGAGTGAAGTAGAGGGATAGGCTGGAGGACTATCCACCAAGAGGAGGAGGCAGAGAGAAGTAGAGGGATAGCCTGGAGGACTATCCACCAAGAGAAGGAGGAGGAGGCAGAGAGAAGTAGAGAGATATAGTGGAGGACTATCCACCAAGAGAAGGAGAAGGAAGCAGATAGAAGTAGAGGGGGATAGACTGGAGAACTATTCACAAAGAGAAGGAGAAGATGGCAGATAGAAGTAGAGGGATAAACTAGAGGACTATCCACTAAGAGATGGAGGAGGAGGCAGAATGAACTAGAGGAATATACTAGAGGACTATCCACCAAGAGAAGGAGATGGAAGAAGATAGAAGTAGAGGCATAGACTGGAGGACTATCCACCAAGAGAAGGAGGAGGGGCAGAGAGAAGTAGAGAGATAGAGCAGTGGACTAACCACCAAGAGGTGGAGGAGGTAGCGAGAAGTAGAGGGATAGCCTGGGGGACTATCCACCAAGAGAAGGAGGAGGAACAGGGAAGTAGAGGGATAGAGCGGGGGACTATCCACCAAGAGAAGGAGGCAGAGAGAGGACTAACCACCAAGAGAAGGAGGAGGAGGCAGAGAGAGGTAGAGGGATAGAGCAGAGGACTATCCACCAGGAGAAGGAGGAGGAAGTAGATAGAAGTAGAGAGATAGGCTGGACGACTATCCGCCAAGAGAAGGAGGAGGATGCAGAAAGAAGTAGAGGGACAGAGCAGAGGACTATCCAATAAGAGAAGGAGGGTGTGGCAGAGAGAAGTAGAGGAATAGAATGGAGGACTATTCATAAAGAGAAGGACGAGGAAGGGAGAAGTAGAGGGATAGAGCGGAGGACTATCCACCAAGAGAAGGAGGAGGAGGCAGAGAGAAGTAGAGGGATAGAGCAGAAGGGTAACCACCAAGAGAAGGAGGAGGAGGCAGAGAGAGTAGGGGGATATACTGGAGGACTATGCACCAAGAGAATGAAGAGGAGACAGAGAGAAGTAGGTGGATATACTGGAGGACTATCCACCAAGAGAAAGAAGAGACAGAGGGAAGGAGAGGGATAGACTGGATGACTATTCACAAAGAAAACGATGAGGAATGGGGAAGTAGCGGGTTAGAACAGAGGACTATCCACCAAGAGGAGGAGGAGGCGGCAGAGAGAAGTAGAGGGATAGACTGGTATTGTTGTGGTAAGCTGGGAGGCATCAACACTCCTTTATTAGTGAGTGTTTTGGTAGGATCCACGCCACCCCCAACTGACTCTGGTCTGCCTCACAATGGCAGCTGTCATCCTCGCCCCTTGCCAACCACAGCCCAGGTTTAAACCCCACACTACGTCCGACACAGCGCAGGTAGGCCAGCACCCGCACAGCACACAAGCCATGGCACAAGCGCCAGCTCCACTCCACTACAATTGTTTGCCAAGAAAAGGTTGAGGCAGCAGAGAGAAGTAGAGGAATAGATTGGAGGCCTATCCACCGAGGAAGAAGGAGGAAGAAAGAAGCAGAGGGATAGGCTGGAGGACAACCCACCAAGAGAAGGAGGTGGCACATAGGGTTGGGGTGGAAGGCTGGAGGAACATCAATAGAAAGACAGGAGCCAGAAGGACTGTCAACAGACAAAGAAGGTTGGAGCGACGTTGATGAGGTGATAGAGAAAGAGGATGGGATTAAAGAAACAGTTGGCAAAGGGAAATGGGGAGCAGGAGTGGAGTAGTACTGAGGAGGAGGGTTTAGCTGAAAGGATCAGAGGGAAAGAAGTGGAAGAGGAAGAGAAAGGAGCAGGTGGCGGAAATCATGTCAATACGGGGTGCATCTAGGAGGGCTTGCGGATCCAGCTTGTGGCGATGCATCAAGGAATTGCAAGAAGAGGTTGAAGAAGAGAGAAGAGGGCCTAAAGAAGGAGGTGGTCAGGGCTGTATGCCAAAAGCCTCTGCAAACACCCATAGGACTCTTTGCAGCTGGAAACAGTGAACTTTGCTTACCAGAACCCCTGGATTAGTTGGGACACCTAGGCCAGTGGGGCCGACATGAGCAATGGGGGACCCTATTTAGTTGAGACACCTAGGCCTGTCGGTCCAGCAAGACAGATGGGGGACCCCATCCTCCACTACATGCTCCATTGACGAGAAACGTACTAATGTGTACATACGTGTTCCTATCTTGAAAGGCTTTGCATGTGCTGAACCGCTTTTGTTTGAACTTTCCTTTGTATGTTGTCCTAACACTGAAGATGCCAGGACTTGATTCACAGGAGCTGATGGAAGAACCCACTACCATTATTCTGACATAGAACCGATCTGAACGGAAGAAGGGGGAAGGGTTGGCAAAGCCGGAGCTTGTTATTCCCTGAGCACTTCCCTTAAAAGGGATAAGGACATAGGTTTTCACCAGCAAGGTGAAATGTCAGGTCACCATTTCCCACCTAACCTTTGTGACAGTAGTCTCACATTTCGCGCTGTCACCCCTGCTGGCCACCCTCTGCCATTGAATCCAGAGCAGTGCCCCCTGCTGGACTCCCCTCATCTTCACCACACACCCTGCCATTGCCTCCACGTATGGGTTTTTTGAACTTTTGTTGCTCTGTTGCTCGCTCCACCAACCTGTTGTGCCAGCCCCATGGGGATATCATTTTTCCCTGCATTACACGGGGAGACAGTCATCGCCTTTCTGGTTTCCCCACTTACGCCTCCGGTATTCTCACACTGTCTACACTTCATGTGAAATGAGTAATTAAAAAAAAAAGAAATGATTATACACCAATATACATGACTTACTTGGGTTAACCTCTAGGTAATTCTCTTGAACATACTTACCAGGGATCTCTGTAAGCCGATTGGTGTTTCATCGGAAAGAATTATATCTGCATATAGTAGCCAACCAACTGACAGCAGACCCCACCGTTTGATTTCCCCACTTTCCATTTCAAGGGGGGGCTTCCCTGTGATCCCCGTTTTGTTTTTTCAAACTCCTTTTCACCAGTTTGGTACATATTCTGCACCACCTTCATAGCTCTCAACCATTTATGTCGCAAAGGCGGGTGAAAACCCCCGATTTTATTTTTGCCGGGTGAGAGGCCTATTGAAATGAATGGAGGCTTGGCGGGTGAGTCAGCTGTTTACAAGGTGGGTGACACCCGCCAAAAGCGTGTGAGTTGAGAGCTATGCACCTTGCTGGCATCACTCCTGACACCGTCCCATGGACCTCCAATTAGTCTGTCCCCTGCCGCCTCAGTGCCTTCAACAAACCGATCCGCCGCCACCTGGTAGCGGTAAAATGACCCGCTACCCTTTGCACTGCCAATCCTCTGTGGAGGAACAATACATGCCGTGTTGTGCTGCATACAGGGGCATGTGTATACTTTTCCTTGGATTTGTTTTCTTTCTTCTAAAGTTACAGCCCCAAATGAACTCTCCCGGAATGTACAGTCTTTTCACCGCATGACTCAGCATTAACAGTGTGGTTAAAGGTGTGTTTGCCCAAAGAGCACGCACCTGCTTTGGCCAAGCCCAGGCTCAAGCAAAAACCATTACAAAGAGAATACTGTGCAGCTTCCTTAATCCAGGCCTCAAAATGTGCACTCACCACCACTAGCCACTGGCTGGTGATAAATGGCGTGCATGAAATGGTGTGCTGTGTGTATGTATGGAATGGAGGTGGCGAGTGACTTTTTATGCTTGGCTAGTAGCTTGCAACTTTAAATGTGTACCTCTGCTTAATCTATTTTCAGACTTTCTCGTGGATACAAAAAAAACAGTGCCTGTCTGAGCCAAGTTCCAGAGGGAGCTTTGTGAATGTTTGGGAGAATTCTCATAAATGTGCTAATTCCCTTCACCTTAGAGACCCCCAGCAACTTTGCTGGATTTTGAGGACTTGATTTTTTTACCTGGAGAGAGTGTGAGCCTTTTTTCCCACTTGTATTTTGATGTGTGTTTTACTCTTGTGTTCTTTGATTATGGAGTTTTAGACAACTCCATAGGTATCATCTTTTCATGTGTGTCACACAGCACCCTCAGTACATTGACACAGGGAGCCTTCTAGTCTATCCCAAGGTTTAAATACCTTCAATGGGATAAACTACTGTTTCCCAGAGAATGTAAAGTGAAATTGACTTTACTAGTCTTTCTAAATTCCTAGACCCAGCACACATTATCTTACAATAAAGTGCTGGAGGGGTTACGTAGTATCCCCTATGTCTAGAGACTCATGTAGCAGACCAAGGTTACCCTTTCCTCACGGAATGGCTGGTGGCAGTGGTTTTACAACAAACTATCATGATTTTTCCCGACCGCGAACACCGGTAGCGTTAAACGGTGGGAGCCATGTTTTTCAAGATGGCGTCTGAGCCTCCTTTGTTTAAACGGGTCCCGGTCTTCTTTTTTCGCCATTTCTTTTTGAAGAGGTCCTTCTAGAGTTTGTCTCTGCGCGCCAACCTAGGTTTAGTCCCTTTGTTCCTACGCCTTTGGCAGGCTTCAGGACTGAAGACCGCCTCTGGTGCCCGATTATCTGGGGTGGGCAGGAAGTGAGGGAGGTGCCCGAAACTCCTAATGCTTAGTCTCCTAGGAGACCCAAATGCACTCTGGCATGACTGGCTGGTTGACTGTCCGGCAAGGACAGCCACCCTGCTGGGTGAGTGGCAGCTATGCTGGAATGAAAGGGAGAACACTAAATAAAAGGCAAGTCTCTTGGCTTGGAAGGCAGAGTCGACCACTGGAATGAACAAACCGAAGACGAGCTGGAAGAGGACGGCTGGCTCAACTCCTGGACCATTGGTTTGCCCGGTGAAGCCCTGCTGCAGGTCTGAATCACCAAGTTCATCTCGACAGAGAAGCCCTTCAAGGACGACTTCTCCCTTTGAGTTGGTGGGTCCAATCAATTTGTAAGCCACCTGGATACCATACTCTGAGATGGTTGTATTTTCCTCAGAGTGCTGCAGGAAACCAAATAGCTGGGGAGAAGGACACCAGTTTGTGTGCTTGACTACAGCTACCGGGATCGAAGATTTGACAGCTTTGTGACCAGTCCCTGTGTAGTGCAGGAGTCCCTCACCGTCCTTCCTCTTGTCCCTATAACTGAGGAACAGCGAGATCTGCAGGAACTGCCAGGAACAGAAGTCTTCAGCTGCATCTTTTTTTCAACATAAGGTTGTTACGCTCACCTGGTATCCACAGGGACACCACTCAGCCGGTTACTCACTGATATGTTTCTCAGCTTTGCCCTGATGTGGTCTGCGGGAAAGGTTCTGCCTGAAAATAGAGGAGGATTGTGGTCAAGACTGACCGACTGGGGTAAGTATCCTCCCTCCACCCCCGTATGATTTCAGTCCCTCTGGCATTGTCTTCCATGGGCGAGTGTGATCCAGTTACTTCACTGACGCCGGCCCGTTTGAAATTGTTCAGGTAGGTCTTATTGCTGTTCTTTAGTTTTGCTGCTATCCTGCATGCCTTTCTTTGTTTAGAATGTCTCTTTTTTCTCCCTTAGGTATACGGAGCTTCAGCACAGCGAACTGGCCTGGTTGAGCCCCGCTGGTAAATGATGGCGCATTAAGAGCGCTATGATGCGGTAAGTAAGCGCTATGCCCAGCGCTGCGAAGTCTTGCCTTTGCTAACCTGTGTTTTCCTTCCTTGTAGGTCGCAGTGTTCTTCAGCGCGAGTGGAATGTCCGGAGTGGTGCCAGCCGAGAGGCGACCAGCCAGGTAAGCCTTTTGAGCAGTTCGTAATTTGTAAATGTCTCTACTGCTTTCTTTAATGTTGCCTCTATCTTCCTCTTTCAGGTTGTTCTGTCCGGGAGGCGTGCAGATTCGAGGAAGCTGTTCTTAGTAGCTGCGAGTGTTTAAAGATGAAGACTGCAGGTAAGATGCTGCTGCTAATGATGTTCCTTTTGTCTCCTTGCAGGTTCTGCTTCCCTGAGGTTCGAGGGAATAGCTGGACACAGTGAGCGTCACGTTGCAAGCTGCAAAGTAACACGAAGCGTGTTGTCTTGCTCGGGTGTGGTTTAAATAGCCCCAACAAAATAGGCCAGGTAAAGTAGTCCATAGGCTACCACACCCAAAACACTAGACCGCATAGCTTGGTTCTTAGGAACCAAGCTATGTGGATGCCTCCATGTTGGCTGACAATACAATAAAGTAGTTCTCAAGCACATTGTTTTTCATGGTGTATGAGCCTGGCACCATAGGCGCCAGGACTGGCCCCATGAGGGCTTTTGAAGAGGATACCAGGCTCTAGAGGCCCGAGTCCTGACTCCACCTGGCCAATGGGTTTGCCAGAGGGGGTTTTGGGCGAGGGTCGTGACAAAGGTAATGTGAAAACCCGACCGAGAGAATTTACCTCTCACTGCGAAAGTGAATGAAACTTTGGCAACTTGCAGGCCTAGTCAGCTTATCACCTGACATATAACGCTCTCTTCTATGAACTACGTCTGAGAACCGTGGCAAACACTTTTCCGTTTAACTACCAGAACAGTTTTTAATGATACAAGGCTCTAGCCCATTGACTTTGGCCTGCCTACCTATTGCATTGGATCAACTTCTCTGGTGAACTGAAACTATTTGCACTGTATAATAATGAATCTACTATTCGTTTTATTAACTTATGCCTTTTTGCTCCTACTTCAAATGCTCTGAATGCCATTTTGCTCCTCCTTCAAAGTAGTTTAAATGCCTCAGAACCGAGTAGTGTGAAGTACTGTAGAATATCTTTGTGTGACATTGATTGCCTCCTTTTAGTGAAGGTTTTCTAACTAACTGTGCAATAAATTAATAAGTGTTTTACCAAGTAACCTTGAGTATAAGAGTGTACTTGAATACTTGTGATTGTAGACCTCTGTGTAACATCATTACAGCTCACATTCCCTCTTGAGATAAGCCTGGCTGCTCAACTCGCTACCAAAAACTGTGTGGTACAGACTTATACCAAAGATTGATTTTGCTTACACTTGTAGTCATAGTTGTGTGTAGTGGTCTCAGAGGGTACTGCATGCAAACTTTGCCTAACAGTGAAATATCCACTTGCAAGCAGAGTATCTTTTTGTTACCTTCAATGTGTGAGCTTGGAGCAGGAAGCTTTCCTGCATCAAGTGATACTTGCTTTAGTCCTGCTAGTGTTGAAGAGCTGTCTGTTCTGTGGTTGCCCTTGTACAGCAGTATCTCTAAGGGGGCTCACATTGGGCCCTGCCCCCTCAACATAATGTCTGACCCCTTTTCCGAAGCCTCCTCCCTACACCTATCTACTCTCACCCCAGCTAACAGCAGTGCCTGGTAACGAAGTCCTTAGGTATGTAGATGTTAGCAAGGCAAGTGATGCTTGCAACAGATCCTTGTCACACATTGCTTGCTTTTGTTTTGTCTGTGGCCAGAGATAACAGGCAGACTTAAATGTATAGCTGGCAGGGGCACAGAAGGTTGTAGATGTCTCTGAGCTCCCAGAGCGAGCGCATCCCTGATGTATGCTTGGGTACCCAGCTGCCTGGACACTGCTTAAACAAACACTGGATTACCACATCCAGGATTTGACCTGAAAGCTCTTGTTTTGCACACATCTGCTCTTTCAGTGAGTCCCTGTGATGGCATACCATTGCATAGTAGCATAACTACAGCGCATAATTACTGCACCTACTTTCAGTTTTAACTCGTGAGGAGGCGTTCGTCCTACAGTGTTTCACTTTTTGAAGATTGAAACTTTGAGCAAGCAATTACTTGTTCATTGACACTCGAACCGCTGTGCCATGTGTGAAGAGAAGTGGGGTTGTAAATGAGTAACTTGAAATTATTCCGAATGTTTGCGATAGTGAAAGGTGAAGGTGACCATGTAGAACCAGGCTCATTCGGTTTGTTAAAATGATAGATGTTGACGTGCAAGGACGCACAGAGGTGTAGTGTGCCATTTGGACAGCAGAGGGCAACCGAACACTAATTAATTGCATCAGCTGAGTGCGGAAACATATCTAGCATTATATATATATATATATATATATATAGAGATGCTGGGCTCTACTCAGCGCCTTTCTTTTTTCTGAAGTAGTGAATCATGCTTGATTTTACAAACCTGTTACTATTGCAATTTCTTATACATTATCAGCTTGACTTATCAGAAGAGTTGCTGCTTTATTGAAGAGTCATAGTTTATTCTGTGAAAGATATTGTATTTAGGTTTTAAAACATAAGATGGCACAGCCAACATTACCGTTTAAATTGTACATTGTAGAACCAGGAAACCAGGGTTCAAAACCCATCTTACCACTTAACACGCAATGTGATCCTCAGCGAATCACTTCATCTCACTGGGCCTTTTTTACGTTACCTCCTAAAGCTGGGAGCACACAACAGTGAATCAATTCCTTATGTTCTACATAGACAGTCTGACCCAAACATTGTTTGAATATAGTGATACTCCAGATAAAATTATAATACTAACCATATCTATAGTGCACACTGTTACCTAAATTGTCTCTGCTCATTCATAGCAGAATCACTTTGAGTCCTGGTTCTCACAGAAAAAAAAAACAGTTAAAGAAATGATATATTATAATGGTTAATGACAAATGTGTTCTAGCTGTATGCATATTTACAAATGCATACGTATGTTACTCTTTGGCACTAGTAGCCCATTACAGAACTTTTCTACAGACATCGCTAATGGTAACCTGCCCAGGATTGCTTTTATTTTTTACTCTTCTCCGCAATTTCCCTTTCACACTTGGTACTGTTGGGGTAGTTGATATAGGTCCCAAAGGTAAATAGAAGTTTGAATTGCGCGTGCCATATTGGTGGCTGGGGTGATAGCGATGCTGACATAATATGGCAATTTAGCATGAATCGAGTGTAGCTAATGGGAATGAGATAGGTGTTATTTTTAGTGTTGTTTATGTTTTAGTTGATACATGTTTTAGATGTGTGCAGCAAGATAAATGTCAAAACTGCTAATATAATATAAACGCAATATAGGTGTGTCAGGCCACATAGTGCTTAACAACCAGGCAGCGAGGAGCTCTACATGTGCATACGAGCTAGGAGATTTGCAATGGGAAAATCAGGTGAGGGGATGCAGTAGTCCTGAACCTACATGTATAGGTACACGTACATGGGGGTCTCTAGGCTCTAGGGAAATAGGTTTTGGGCAGCATGAATATACAGATCTGTTTTGTCGCAGGATTCTCTGATAAGTTAGGAATTGTGCTGGCTGAGAACCTGTGTTGGGCAATTGAACTCTGTGTGACTGGGAAACTAATTTTTACAAGGTTGGGGAAAGGCAGCCGCAATGAATATCAGATGGTCAGTTTCGGGCAGGCCTTTTTATGGCCTAGGTACATTGTGAAGGGGAGATGCAATCTCTGTAAGTATATAGGAGTTTGTTATTGAATCACAGGAGGATTCCAGCCACCGGGTAGAGCTGGATTTTAGGGCCGGACAATTAAACCTGATGCAAGCTGCTTGCGGGGAAAGGAACATTGGTAGATCATGGGTTTTCAATAGAGTTTTCAAGGTGTGGGTTGAGACCATGTGGGCTGGAATGGTAAGTTGCATAGTGTAGAATGAAATGTGGACAACAACATGTTTGTGCGATAAAACTAGAAAAAGCATAGATCAAAAGGAAATTTGTTTACTCTCCTCCTCATATTGATGGTATTATCATAGAACAGCTGTGTTGGTCACAAGTGGGGGTAAACGTTTCTAACCAGATGAAACCTGTGATAATTGTTTTAAGTTGTGTAAACTGTGTAACTAGGAGATGAGGCTATGGTCAAATATGGAAAAGCCCCAGAGAGGGGTGTAGTGTAAATATGAAACATGCAATTATAAGTTAAAAAGGATGGTGCTTAGATGAATGGATCCAATAAGAAGTGTGGGAGCTGAAGGGTATATGGTTACATTGTATAGGTTTAACCAATCATGTGTGGGGGTTGACTCTGAAACAAAACCTTTGGGAGTGTTTTAACTGTTGCAAATTGTATAAAATGCGTGTTCATTGTGTGGTTCAGGAGACAGGTTAGCTTGACTTGTTGATGTCATCTTAGCCCTCCCGGCCTTTTGTACAATAATCTTGCTTTACGGACAAAGCATGTATGTACACAAGGTGGACCTGCCTTTGGTTACAGTGATCAAAAGACCCACTCCTACAGTACCTGAAGTACTGGAATATTTTATATCCTTAGATTTCTCATAATTCATTAACACATTTCCTCATGTTAAGGTGAGCAAAATGAAAATGTGAAAGTGCAACCCCTTTTTGTTTTTACTCGATGGACCTTGAGTGTTAAGTTCCTATAGACGCATCAGTAAAATGCGAGTGACAGCCTGCCTGTGTACCAGGCATCACAGGGCACTGGGTCTCCCATGCATAATTTTGACATGGGGATCGATTAATCTTCAGCCAACCCTGGCTACAGTCTTTAAAATGTAAGGCTATCAATTTGCTGCAGTGCAGCTCTGCTCTGCCATTAGCAGTGACCACGCCAATTTTCACATCCTCTCCGAAACAATGAAAATAAGAGAGAATGACAAATTGTATATGGGATATTGGAAGGCTGCAGGCTTTGTTTATTTCAGACAGTTATTTTTCAGGCGATCCAGCCATAATCTGCAATGACAATTCTACTTTGAAGCTGATTCACAGCATTGAATGTTAACTACTTCCAGGTGGAAGGTTTCACCTCCAGGCACGCTTGTTCCGGTTCAGGATCACTACCGGATAGATTACCTCTGGTGTATATTTCTTTTATGGTCCGCCCTGATCCATTTTTTAGTCACGCTTTTGATTACCCTCTCATCTTGGGCTGAGGTGCAGTTGCGGTCTTCCTGAGGCCAGCCGCCATGGCTCTGCCCAACCTTGAAAATATTGACCTTAAGGAGAGGGCGGTAGGGACTTTTGAAATTCTGCCTGCAAAACAAGATGAGAAAAGGAGTTAGCCCCTTATAAAGGGAGGTCTCAGGTTGCCCTACCCACCTTCCTTAAGCACACCACAAAAGCCCAGAAAAGGAGGAGTCATGTGGGAGCAGGGTAAATAAAACAAACCGGGAACTGTCTTCTGAGGGAGTTACCCCTAAGGTGCCCGTATTTCAATTGTTCCCCTCTGGTGAACGGCGATGTCGGCATCGCACCAAGTATTTCTGAAAAGGCTGGGGACAGCCGTCAGGGCTACAATGCTTGCATATTAATGTGCTGTGCAACGAGAGAGTTTTTTTTAACTGTCAGTTATACAATTTAAAACAATATTAGCAGGAAACATGTTTCATGAAAAAAAAAGTCTTTACAGATATGTGAACAAACAAACAGAATGTGAGTGTTTGGAAAGTATGCATTATTCATGGCTTTTTAAATTAAATCTAACAATTTGCTGCTGTTATTTTTCATTTATAACGCGCTTAATACCAGTGAGTGGTTTCTAAGCACAGGATCGGGATTTGAACCTGTGTTGCGCCACGTTGACTTGCTTCCAAGCCAATCGCGGTACGCAAAGTTATCCTCACTCCTCTATTCCTCACAATGCTCTCTGGTTTCCTCATGCCATGGTTTAGCTGGTCATGCTGTCCTCGTTATTGCTTTGCCTTCTGGGGCTTGAAGTCCTGACTTTAAAAAGTAAAAGTTACAACTACAAGTCCCAGAACACAAAGAATAAAATCAGGACTGCAAGCAAGACCTTCTCTGGCATGGGGAAAAATGAGAGCCCCGACAGAACTCTGCCATTATGAATTTCTTGGCTTGACTTCCGATTCAATGAGGAGAGCCAATCATGAAGCTTGGTGTGTGCCTGTTAGATATTTTGTCTTATTGGGGTAAATTTGGGGTTTGGCAGTATTTTCTTACCGTAAAAATATTGACAGTAATTTGGTGGTAAATTAGTCTTGCATTTAGATTGGGTTTGGCCTCATATAATTTTAGTGACCATAACTTGTTAGCTTATATTGGTGGTAATTTTAGTGGTATTTTGTTTTGCAGTATTTAGTGATGAGCGTGGTTTTATACCATAACCCCATCATAAGACAAAACCTTCCTTTCTATTAGACTACCTCCTAGTGGTCTATAGAGAGCCTCGGACCTATGCACTGTTGTAACCCAATATTATTATTTAGAGCGCCACCTATAGTTTGTGGCTGGTATCACTGGCTTATATACATCCAGTAATCTATGCCTTTCCCATCAACATGCAAGAAAAGGGCAGTCATCATACCGCACACAAACCTTTGCTTATCTGTTACTTGACTTGCATTGGTAAATTGGCAAATACACTACTGCACTAATATGAGCCTCCCCTTTAGATCTAGTCTATTGAAAATAATTCACAGATGCATGAATGACACAAACTCACATTTGTTTTCATAGGTGCTTATTATATTGAGTTACAATTACACAACATCAAGTCTTACCCATGGTTATTTAAAAAGAACCCAAAGCAGAACAGGCAGATCTATTTGAAATTTAAACTAATATTCCCACATCCTGAAATGCCAAGAATACACATGTAGTAATTCCCTAACCTTTCTACACTGTAATAATTTGTAGCCACACATACGACGTTCAAATGATCCTCACTTGGCACAAATCTTACCGAGATTAGCACTTCTTTGAAGTTCAGAGTACGACCTTGCTCCACTCGCAAAGGCAGGCCCAGTCAGCGCAAAATGCTTCTGTAAATCTTGTGTGGGGAGCTCTGCGAGATAATTCTCCTAGCCAACGCTCTGTAACCCCTTGGAACTCCCTCTGTCTTCATAGCCCAGTCTCAATTAACTCCTCTCCTCAATTTTTACCATTCCTCTCTGCAATTTTTACCATTAGCAAACCTCTGATCCTTCCCATTTTTTACATGGCATGTCTGCAGACACTTTCTTCCAATCAGGTTAAAAGAATGTTTTCTGCACCACCCTTCATTTTCAGAACAATGAAATCCTTGCTCTCTGAGCAACTGTTTCATTTTATTTCCTGCTGCCTCTCCTCTCTACAAGCCAACACAGAAGAAAGAAAATAAAATGCCAGTGTGTATTTAAACTGCATTTCAGTAGTGCCACAAAAACATGTATTTTCACCTCATTTTGCACATGAGATTACATTATAATTTTAAGGAAGTTAGGATTAGTAATATCAATTAAGTTAGTCAGTTATATGATTAATGTAGTCTCCATGTATAAGGCATCACAGAAGAAAAAAAATGTGGTGCACTTCATTCTCTGCAGTTTCAAGTTGGACTTGGCTTTGTCAGAAATTCTGTACTTTGCATACTACCACTAAGGCTATATTATTCTGGCTAAATAAAAATTCTATACTACTGCTGGCAACAAAATGCCACTACATTTTGCAATAAAATGCCATCACATTTAGTAAAACGCTCTGTATATTCTTACATGCCCCAACAATCTTTAGGTGTGCAGCAGACTTCATGGAACATGATCCCATCATCACCCTATCTGCTTGAAGGCACTTCTGGTACCAGATAGAAGAGGGATGTGTCTTTTTCCAACTCAGACATGCATGTCACTATAGAAATAGTATCTCAAGCAGTTTCTTTGCTCCCATGAGATATGTTCGAACATCACTATCAAGTATTCTGTAGATATTATGTATATAAACACCAACGTAGCGGTGTCTCTCTGTCATGCCAGCCAGCTAAGGATAGCAGATTGAGGATGGCAAATGTTGTCATGGCAGTCCCCCCTACACATATCAAAACACTTGCAGGCCTCCTGTACATAAACCCACCAGCAGATGCCAGCCTTTGTCGCAGCGGCCCGCCCTACACACCCTCCACGGAACACTCAATGTACACAAACACACATCTGCCCACCTGTCCTCACTCGCTCGCTCTCTCGCTCTGACTGGTGCGCTCAGGCTACCTGTATACAGTTCTTGACAGTTTGATGGTAGCCAGTTCCTTACCAAAGCAATGTATTAGGATATCCATCCAGGGACTAAAATATTCACTGTGTTCTCCCCCTTACACCCCACCTCGGCTGCATACCTAGAGGACCCATACTAGCAGCCTATCTCCTGTCAAAGATTTAAGGTGATTGCTGATAAAGCACTCATACTGTTCTTAAAATTGGATTCACAATTTCAAGGACAACAACCTATCTATTGCAAATACAAGATGGCCATCATGTCCTGCCCAAATTAAGAGGTGGTGCAGCCTTCACAGATGACCTAAGCACCAACTACTTCAAAGAAAATTGCACATTAAGAACTGTGAAGACTAGCACAGATATGCTCTAGAAGAGATTGTGATGGTTACCACTGGTACTTCACTTAGAAGATCAGTGAAGGACAGATTGAAGGGTGACAATGTGCTGCACCTGGTCAGATCTGGGAGCGGATGCTTTGGGCGGCACCTATAATGCTAATCTGTCTATTGTGCTCAAAGATATATGATGTTAACAGATCCATTGCAATTAGAAGATCTACAAGTTAGCCGTTGTCACAACAATGATATATGCAGGTATCCTTGGTACTGCACTAGAAGATGCTTGATGATAGCCTATATGCAACCTAGAAGAGATAGAGTAAGAATATAAGGGTAGTGTGTCCATTGTGCTAGAAAATCCTATGACCCTAGATCTTAAAGCAGCCTGTCTAACACGTCTAGAAGACGGCATAAGACAGCCAGTCTATTCGCGCAGAGTGGAATTTGAGGTAGCCCATCCATAGAGCCTAGAAGATAATATTAGGGTAGCTGGTGTTCTTTCACACAGACAATCGGATCACAATGCAAGATCAAAGATAAGCTATATCCGAGCTTAAGGTATGTATAAACACACCACTCTGGTAACATCTGCTGCAGGCACCATGTCTATCCATCCACACACTTTAGAATGCAGCTACAGATATGACAAATTTGGTCTAGCTGGACATATAATGGCTTCGGACCTTACACCAGACTTTCCTCAACACCTCCGCCATTAGAATACAGCCACAACCTAGGACAATTTCTGATGTAGCTGGTCACATACCTCTTCCCTTGCACTAGCACTCGGTCCTGACCTCTTGGGTTGCTTACTGGAGTTCGGCCAGCCCATCTCATTCCTAATCTTGGCCAAATGCGCACAAGCATTCTGAGCCTTTTCTGAGTATTTTCCGATACCTGGGTCTTATGTCCCAGAAGCATTCCCACCACAACGCACGTTGAAGCCATACAAATGGGAAAAGCCGATATATAAATGACAATTACTACTACTACTAATCCTCCTACTCTATCACAAATCAATATAAAAAAAAAATGTAAAAAAGGTGTAGCCTTTGCAGCAATCAAGCGTTATTTAAATAGGTATCGGATGCCTTCCACTCATGACATCTTTAATGAGACTTCTTGTTTTGGAGCATTTTTCTGTGTAGGTCCGCTATGCTTGCCTGGCTGTCACCATGCTCAGTGTAATTTTGTATTTGTATTTTGTATTTATTTGTTTATATAGCGCTTTCATCCGAAGCGCTTAACATTATAACAACAGAATACATAGAACATTAAACAGTAGAAGCAATAAACAATCATGAATCGAACCAACAAAACAGTAGGTAGAGCAATTAATCTGTGGGGCAATAAGGAAGGGGTAAGGATAGGAAGGAGGAGGGAAGCGGAAGAGGTATACGGGCGAAAAGAAGGGAGGGAGGGGAAGGGAGAGGGAAGAGAGGATCATAGGGAAGATACAAGGGAAGGGGAGAGAATGAGAGGTGGGGAAGGATTCATGGAGGGGAATGGAGAAGGAGAGATTTCAGGGAAGTGCGGAAGGAGGAAAAGGTAGGTATAGAGCGGATTGAGAGAGGTAAGGAGTTGCAGTGCACGGGGGCTAGGAGCTGAAAGGAGCAGAAGCGGGAGGAGGCACATGGGGGAGGAGGGATGGTGAGAAGGTAGTGATCAGCTGAACGAAGGGAGCGGGAAGGAGTGTAGAAAGAGAGGAGAGATTAGGGGTGAGCCAGATCGTGGAAGGATTTAAAGATTTAATTCTCCCCGGTTGTGTTGTTTCTATGTATATGTGTATATATGTGTATGTGTGTGGGGTGAGGGGTATAGAAAATGGAGAGAGCTCAAGCATTTAGCCTTTTAGCATGAATATGCATATGTGAGCAGAGGCTATTTCTCTTATGCGGGGGTCAACATAATAGTTGTCACCTGCACACTAAGGACCTGATTCACAGAAGTCTTTTATAATGGTGGATTCTCATTAAAAATGCTCTGTGAATCAGGCCCTAAATTGGGATCGGGGAAGGAATTAAACAGATATGTTGATTCCGGACACGACTTAGCAGTCAGAAAGGGATGGCCTAATCACGAGTTTTGAACACGACATTTTGAACACCCCCTCCCCTATACCAGCACTTCCTAGGTAGGCCCAGTTACGGCTGCTTTGGGTTCAGGGCCCTGGAGAACTCGTGTGGGAATACCCTTGGAACTGT
Source organism: Ambystoma mexicanum (assembly GCF_040938575.1). Classification (NCBI taxonomy): domain Eukaryota; kingdom Metazoa; phylum Chordata; class Amphibia; order Caudata; family Ambystomatidae; genus Ambystoma; species Ambystoma mexicanum. Next base: position 1,575,247,722 of record NC_090932.1, read on the forward strand.
GACCCCCTTGTGATGCCCCCCATAACAGTATAAAACCAGAGGTGGAAGAGACTCCATTTTGTAAGGCACCAACTCCATTTTGTAATGTTAAAACAACTGTGTGATTCCAATGCGAACCTGCAGCTCTTCCAGCCAGGCGCACACAACGAGCGAGTTCCTCCCTCCACCTCCTCCCCCGTTTGTCATCTCCACAGTTGCCCGGTTCCCATGAGAAGACTGTCTGCGCGAATGCAACAAAATCCACACTGTATCTTCTGCCTTCAATCTTACTTCACTAACTCAAGATACAGCCCTGAGCAGGGGCCAGGGCAAAAGCTATTTGCCTCTATAAACCTGCCCAACACCCCCATAGACCTTGGCCATAAAAAACAGGATGCCCCCAGGATAGAGTCAACAGCCAAGAATGACCCTTTTTTGTGACCCAGTCGTTCCAGCCATAGATTTACAATTTTCTTTGTAACCACCAGGTGGACACATATAATGACCCCATGAGCTCTACCCCCAAGCAGTGTATCCTGAACTGTTTAAACAGATCAAGTGTGGTATCTAGTAACTGAAGCCTAGTCTGTGATCTGTAGTAAATAACATCCCTTTGAACTATGCTTTTGCAAGGATTAAGATACAGGTCTCCGAGGTCACCGGACAAACAAATCGCGGTAGCGAATGAATGGGAATGTGTGGCCACAAGGGCAAATGTTACATTGCTTCGGTGATACAAGAAACATGAATCTTACCATGGCATACCAACATGATGAGCCCAGCTGACCGATTGACCCGGGACACGACGTCATCGCGCCACGTGCCTTCAGACCAAACACCTCCGGCCCTATGGCAGCTATAGGTGACCACTCTTAGTGTCCAATCCCGAATGTCTTTATGCCCCCTAGGCCTTCCCACAGCTGATGACCTTTTTTGTGTATATAACTAAAATGTAACATGTTTTCTGCAGAGCGCTCTCGGCGTGAGCAGAGTAGAGTCTGCTTGCCCTATTTTAGATAAAGCTTTTGTTACCTCCAGCACTTGGTCTTGGTCTCATTCCCTCTTGGGATGTGTCGTTATTGACTCCACTGGGAGGTTTAACTGTATTTTTGGGGGTCTCTCAATTACAGCAGTAACCCTTAAATGCGGTGGTAACTTACCTCTGCATTTAAGGGTCCGCCAAATCACGGGCTTGGCGGATTTTCCCCCAGCTCTGAGCTGGGAGCAAATCTGCTGCGATTTTGCAGATTCTCGGCGCTATTACCGCTGGCGGTAATACCCATGGGAATAATAGTGCCGAACATTCCCCATTGTGCGGAATGAGGAATGGGAAATTCCCGAATGGACCCAATGGGAAATGGGGACTTACTGTTCCGCCAATCCCGTGATCTGGCGCTAATAGCGCCGGGGGTTTGGCAGTAGGGCTCATAGCACCGGTTGTAATACCGACGCTGTTAGCGCTCAACTCGTGATGAGGCCTTAGTCTTCTCTAATTTATGCAAACGGTTGTTCTCCACCAAACTTCACATTGTTGTGTGATCCAACCCCATTCACTATCGATGGGATACTCTCACCCAAATGTCTTATTTCTGTATCTTTTATTACAAAAATGTGCCTAAATGATGCTCTTTTTTTACAATCTCCGATTACTCTGTATAAGTAGTCTTAAGTACAGGGAACACAGAAGTAACAGCAAAACAAAATGAAACACAAAAGCATGCATGCGAGTCTCGTACTAGGGCGCAAATTAATAACACCCACAATACACTGCGCATGGCAATAGCCATCTAATTGGTACGTGTTCTGACCAGGTGAGATGAGGATTTTGCAAAGTTAATCCATGATGCAAAAACATTGGGCACCTTTTACTCCAGTGACAGTTAAGTACAATAGTGTTGGTGATCTTGAGTTAATGTTTATCTTCATACCATAAAGACAGAAAAGGCTGACACAGCGTTTCCACCCTTTTTTACAGTCTCACTCACATATTGGTGTGGGCCTTTATGAAGACTTCATGTTTGATGAAAAACAATACATATAGTTTCTTATGTTGTACATTTGATACTTGTGTCAGGGTCAGCGATTCTGGCGCCATAGACGCCCTGTGCATCCGGTGAGAAAAAGAGAAATGAGCATGTTCTGTGCACAGTGGTGCACTGACCCACAGGGAACTCTGGAGATTTACCAGCGGGCCGCGGAACCATAGGCCTCTTTTGTGTGGGCACCCGGGTTTTCGGCTCCTCTTACCGTCTCTTCCTGCCACCCCACTCCCTTCCTTTTGACTCGCCTCCTCCCTCAGTTTATGACCCAGGGGGCACTGAAAATACAGTGTACAGGGTGAAGCCCTAACAGGTTAATGTTTTAACACGACGAAGGAGGGCGACACACAACTGAATATAATTCTAGATGGGCAGTGAGAAAATCCCTTAGGCGCAAAGAGTAGCGCCAAAATACAGTGACCTAGGAATACAGGGTCGGTATAGAAGACAGCAGGATAGATGGAAAACAACTTCCTGTCCCTACTGGATCATGGGGGAACTTTCCTTAGAGAGCGCTGGTGTAACGCTTACAATAAAGTGGACAGTAAAAGAAGGCAAAGAGAAGCCATTTTTGAAAAAACGTAACAATTTATAGGTTGTTAGACTCCTGTATGTCCCTGGTCACTTAGATCCCTACAGTGGGATGTGGGCAAAAAGAAGGATGTTAAAAGAGTGTACACCTCGGACTGAGAACAGAAAGGTCTGAACCGTCTACTATGGGTAAATAATACTTTACTATCCCGTAGACAGGTCGAGACATCCCAGGGTAGCTCAGAAATTAAGAACAGGGAAAGGGCTCGAGATATGTTGTAGTGTTTAAACAAATATCCTAAAACACGTACTCCCCGATGAGTGTGAGCCAGATTTCCAAAGAGGACAAACACATAGCCCACGTAAACCATTCTAAGGAGGTGTTAGATAGTAGGGTGGCACGTGAGGCCATTAAAAGACATATATTAGGTTGTTTATGGTAAAGGTAGAGTAGATGTATGTTCTCCACCATATAACAACTGCTGTCTACCGGTTTCAGTGGTATATGTTTTGGTGTAACCACTTTCGTCAGGACAGTCTTCTTAAAACAAGAATACTTGGTGATTCTCTATGATCAGTCACTGTTTTTTAACCACAGGGTTCATACTTTACCCCGCTTCTTAGCGCCAATGCAGGGAAGTGTCAGAAGGAGAACCTTTGGAAGAACAAAAAGGATAAACCATGGTCACACTCCGAACACTGCCGCACGCTAAAATGCTTGGAGACACCAGACAAAGTATCGACTCTCCCTAGCCTTTTTGTTCCTCTCTATGCCGCCTCCAGCTAATCCAGAATAGGGCTGCAAGACTTATCCCTGGCCTCAAACCCAGGGACCGTATCTCTGCCGCAAGGATCAAATTCAAGACCCTGTGCATCATCCACAAGGCCTTCTGGGGTCCGGGACCACGCTATCTCCAACTTTCCCTCCCTATATACTCCCTTGCTAGGGCCCTACGCTCCTCTAACTCCAACTCTTTGACTGTCAAACACTTCTCCAAGCAGAGAGACCTTGGGGGCAGGCCTCTCTCCTAAGCTAAAGCCTACCTTTGGGACAGCCTCCCTGCCCCTCTCAGACTTGAGCCGGACCTCCTTAAGTTCCAGAAACACACTGTTCTCTACCCCTTTCCCTTGCCTGTTAATTACCCCGCTGCTGCTGTGACGGATGGAATGATCCTCATGAATCTCACAGCATTTCAGGCCTTTCTTCCCATTCGAAACCAGCACCCCCCCCTCCCCTCACAGTGCACTGTCCTTGCGGCTCTGAATCCCACCATTGTGAGTCGCCTACACTAGCACTTAGTCTGAGGTGAGGTTCTCCCCCTCTGCTCCCATTCGCACTTCACTCCTGGGCCCTCCACCAGCACTTGTCCACTCTACTGTTCGCACCCCCCCCCCCCATCTACTCCCTCCCCATCTCCTACACTTTTCCTCACTGCACTTGCACGTCCGAATGCCACAAGGCCTAGTAGGATCCTTGGCAGTATTTCCATTGTTATCATTTCCCCTGCTCCCTTCCCAATTAGCCTTGTGGCGCTTTGAAACACAATTCGGTTGTATAAGGCATGTAAGAAATACTGAATAAAATAAATACAAATAAATATTATAACAATAATAAATAAAATATGCAGCAGCAGTATAGCTATTTAAACCATGAGTGAATTATTTTTTTTTTTTAAAGAGTACACAGAGAATTAAAATCACTCTTTGCTGTTGACAATTTTGACACTGTAATTAGTTTTACATTAAAAGAGTTGTCCAGGATTGCACACTTTGAGGGGTGAAGCTGGGATTAGGTCTAGTCTAATTTCACTACTGTTCCCAGTTTGTTTCTTAGGGAAAGGAGCAACAGGTTAATGCTCAACATTCATACACTAAGATAATACCGTTCTGCAGAACTGACTTGGAAAGTAACACATCACAGCCGAGCGCCTGAATTCAGGATAGAGACGCAAACTAACCAACCCTACTAACAATTTCCCTTTCTGCATACACCTCTCAAACTCCAAACCAAACACAACCAAAATCTACAGCACAACAAACCACACAAACTTCACTATATTCCAACAACAAAACAAAAACACACAGTCTTGCACAACATTACACGACGACTACCGGCCGCAAACACCCCAGGCCCAGCCAACGGACCCACCGGGCTGAGGCCGCCAACAGCACATCACTCGCATTTTTCCTGCCTAGTCCCACTAACTCAACCTCCCCTCCTCTTTCAGAGCCGCCAGAGCGCCAGGGGACCACTCCGGTATGATTAGTGCGTGGTACAAATGTCCTTTAACATTAACATAACTCGTCATAACCATATTAAAAGAAAGAAAACCTTAACATTTTGCAAAAGGAGAATTGCTTCTTGTTTCATTTTTTCCATCATCAAGGGAAGCATACAAGTACCAGAATACAAACTGATGTGAGCTTAGAAACTCATGTGGGTTTTACCTCTGTATTGTATTTTAAAGCTTTAAAGAAAGCCAACTTTTGGATTGTTGTCCATAATGTGCAGAAGAAAATGTAAAATTGTACCAAAAAGCAAACTTTTGTGCATTAAACTGGTCTTGAAAATGGGCTTGCCAGAGGCCTGTGACGGTTGGTTGGCTCTCTTCTGTCTAGGAACCCTTGGCCACTCCAAGGGTCTACACGAAAAGAAAGGACATGAAACGAGCTAAGCAGTGCCACCATAATCTGAAAAGGCAAGCCTTGAGCAATAACCCTGACTGGTGGGGGCATTACCAGGTCAGGTAAATGACCCGGGGCAGAGATACAGGACAGAGCGAAGCAAGGGCCTTAACTTAAGCACCAGCGCATTAACAGACATGGTGATTACCCAGCAGGAAGGGTTGATTATTAGCATCTGTAATGCTTTTCCGGAATGCTAATATTGGTTTTAAGTTGAGAAACGGTATGATTGCCGTTTCTCAATTTAAAGAAAAAAACAAAACAAGATGGCTGCCACAGACAAGGGAGAATGGAACTACACGTAGTCCTTTTTCCCTTTCCATGGTGGCCATTACCACAACAGGGGAAATGCCAGGAACACACTGTTGCCAGCAAGAAACTAGGAAGCTGCAGGTAAAATGTGGTGGGATGGAGGAGGAAAATGAGGGTCAGGGGTAAGGGAACTCTCAGGAGCAGTTACCTGCTGTCCCAGCAAGGACGATGGCGACCTTTTGCTTATGAGGAGGCTTGGACTGCAGGCTTTACACCAGGTTCTAAAGCCCTTATTCTGAGCTCAATGATTGGCTGGGCGGTTCCCTAACCCCATCCACACTGGGGTGCTTATATACAGTGAGATATGGTGGCCTTACACTTATGCTCCTTACTGAAGATGGCTATCCAGCTTTTATAAACATTGTTTGGAGGAACCGAGCTCCACATCCGCCCCATACTGATGTTATGTTAATTTATTTAACTAGAACTTTACGGCACAGGTATGTTGCATGGTTACGGGTTATTGTCGGCAAAGTACACAGGCACACACTCCGATTTATCTTCTGAAACAGTGTGCCACTCCAAAGTATCAAGGTGTATTACAACTTTGGTTATTACATGCAATCAATACACTACCCACAGAAAGGTAAAAATGGAACACGAATTGCGCTAGAGTAAACTCACAAAATGTATCTGCTGCAGGGAACACAGTACAGGATTCATTAATCAGATCAGAACTTGGCAAGAACAAGCAGGCTCAGAGCCTCAGCAGTGCACTATACAACATTATATGTTATTTATACTTTGCAAACAAAGAGCCACTGACTTCTTTGCATCAGGCAGTCATGTCAAAGCCTCTCCCAATATGGAGGGGTGGGGCATGTGCCCCTTTCAGCACACAGCCTACAGCAAGATATCTCGAAGATCTGTGTGAAGAGCATGGGCAAACTAGAGAGGTGGGTCCAGCCAAGCTGGTCTAGACATTGAGGGCCTAGTAGTAACATGACACCTAGCACAGTGATTATCACCCTATCCCACACGGGGATAGTAACGGGACTACTCGCATGATCCACACTCTGATATCTCTGTGAATATTGGCCTGCGTGGCACCATTAGAGAGTTGTTAAGATGGCTTTTAAACCACACCTAGAGGGTACCACATCGGGACAGCTCTGAATATTAGCCCTGCCGCGCCGAGATGGTACTGTGATCATGGATACAAAAAAGGTAGCAGGCGCCCCTCTTGAGAATAACACAGCATGATAACCTGTTCAGTGGTTTTTAACCACTTTGAGAGTTCACAGTCATCTGCTTTTTGCTCACTGCACCTTTCACAGATGGGAAATATCCATTTGCATATCAGTCTTTGTCCCGCCCACAATGTGATCATTGACCCTGACATTCAGGGACGGTGCTGTGAACAGCACCACGCGTCGCACCACACAGATTTGTTTGTTTCTGTAAGTCTCTTCCAGGGAGAGCCACATTAGGGACAACCACTGAAACACCATAGCGGTTTAACCCTAGTAGACCTACCAATCGGACATCCCCAAACTCGAGGCAGCGACTGAATCACCCAAGCGATATCACCATACTACACCACCCCAACAGACAGAGCCCAAGCTAGTACGCACAATCCCTCACACCCAGTCCAACCCCACAAGACAGCCGGACCAAAAGCACAAAAGACCGACTCTGCAACAAGGAACCAAACAAAACCTAACAGAAAAATGTTCAAAACTCAAAATGCTGCGAAAACGAATTGGACCAAAGGAAAGACAAAGAGCAGAAAGAACAAACCCGATTGAACACAACAGAAAACTCACAACTGCAGAACACACTCCCAAAGACAAGAACGATAACAGAACTGGCACAGAGAGAAAGAGAAATCTCTATACCTAACACCAAAACGCGCGAATAACCACTAACCAGAAAAAACCGACCCGACGTACAAATCAAGTACGACCAACAGCCAAACATAGCCACCCCGAAGAACGTACAAAACTAAAGATAACCAGAACATAATCAACGCCCTAACTCCTTAACATCACCAAAAAAAAGAGGACCCTCCGCTCGACAGCCACAAAATTTAGAAGAGGAGCCTGATGAAAACAAAAACCAAAGACTGAACCTCGAAGAGCTCTTCGATGACAGAGACACAACTTTACCAACACCTCAACTAGAGATCGACTTGGAAGGAAACCTAAACACTAGTCAGAAGACACTGTTGACAATAAGGCACAAACACAACTATACCTTAAAAATCCACTGCAACTCAATAAATGCAAGATCCATGTCAAAACACTCAACAGAGATCTTCGACCTTCTCTGCGATAACGGTATCAACATCCTATTCATCACAGAAAAATGGTTGAACGACAATTACAAAATCACACTCCAAATCTGCCTCCCTACCAACTTCAAATGAGTTAAGTTAAACAGAAAAAACAAAAAAGGTGGCCTCGCAATAGCATTCAAAGATCACTCGAAAGTAAAAACAGATGAACCTCATTATGAACTGCGAATCCATAGTCATACATCTATCGGCAAATCCAAAAACAAACCAAATGCATACTGGTTTACAGACCATCGACATACGACACAACCTTTGTCGACAACTTCATAGAAGCCATCACAACATAGCCATTCAACACAAACATCTGATAATCCTGGGGGACTTCAATTTGGTTTGAAGAAAAAGACGCCAACTCTCAAAACTCACTAATCAGGCAACTAAGAACCATGAAACTACAAGTACTGGTCAAAGGGGCAACACACTCGCCAGGACAAACCTTTGATGTAAATTTCGCCAAGAATAAAACTTACAACCACTGCTCCACCAATACAAATACTTTGGAGCGACCACCTCATCATTCCATTCGTGATCACACTATCAACCAAAGTCAGCACCCAGCCCCTCAAGCTCCCAACTAACACAAAAAGAAACTGCAAAACCGTCAAAGCAAGCAGCCGATTAGAACTGGAGAGGACTACACCTTCAACCGCAGAACTGGAGAAGGCAGACCTAGAGGGGAAAGTGGAGCTACTTCATAAATGGATTGCTGGTACAATCGAAAACATTTCCCTGGAAAAACCTTTTATCCTCTCAAGGAAAAGAGCAACAGCAAAATGGTTCACCCCACTACTTAGTACCATGAAAAAAAAACAAGAAGCTGGAATTAGAATGGAGCAAAGAATATGACCAAGAAAGGAAAACCCAGTTCCAGAGACAAATCCGATCGTATAAGAAGGAAATTCAAAAGGCAAAGAAAAGGCATTAGGATGACAGAATCACCAATGCCACCAACACACAGAAAGAAATGTTCAGCATCATAAACTAAATGAGAAACCCACCAGGTTGCAACAACACCCCAATACCCTCGTAGAAATTATGCAACAACTTGGCAGACCATTTCAAAAACAAAATCAAGGACATCCGACAAAGCATACAAAACAGACCAACCAACCCTAACACTCAACCAACTGGACCCGACGAGGAGCCACAGCACAAACTCCAAAACTTCCCGGAAATATCAGTAGAGACATTCGTCAAGCTGGTTAAACACAGCAAGAAAGCATCACCCATGGACCCCTACCCCGCTGACATCTACAAATCAATCCTCGCTCAAGGAACGCCATCAGAATACTACAGAAATCTCTTCAACCTATCGCTCACAAAAGGGAACATACCACGATCCTTCAAATCAGCATACTTTAAACCACTTCTAAAAAAACACAAGTAGGGACATGGAAGACCTCTCCACCTACAGACCAATTTCAAACATTCCCTACCCGGAAAAAACTCCTAGAAACATACATATACAAACTAACCCAATAACACGTAGAAAAGCACCAGTTGCTAGACCAAGCACAAGTTGGCTTCAGACCTGCAAGAGGAACAGAATCAACACTACTTTCCATCTGGGATGACCTAAAAACAAACGCAGACTCCAACACGACCTCAGCCCTGCTTCTGCTCAACATCTCGGCAGCTTTCCGCACAGTAAGGCATGACACCCTAATCAAAACATTACAAGATATAGGTATAACGGACATGGCACTACTCTGGACTAAATCCTTTCTAGCAGACAGAACAGAATGAGTACGGATAAAACCCTTCAAATCTACTCCACGAGTTAACGACTGAGAAGCACCACATGGATCCTCACTATCACCACTATATTTCAACATCTACCAGACGCCGTTAATCAGGATTTTAACAAATACAACATTACATGCTACAACTACGCAGATGACACTCAAATCATTTACAAAATGGAAGACACGCAAGCCGATCACTCAACTCTAGTAGAATGTCTAATAGAAATCTATGACTGGATGAATACCAACAACTTAAAAAATTTACCCAGGAAAAAAAACAAAAAAACGATTATAGCCAAAAACCAAGAGAACACCACCTACATTCCCTGCCCAACGGAACTGGGAACCGCGCCCCCCCATCTAAGGTAGTAAAAAAACCTGGGAGTCCTAATGGACAATGCTCTAACCTTAGAACCACAAGTAAACACGATAACTAAGAAATGCTTCTTCCTCCTCCATTCAACAAGAAGCCTATCTTTCCTCTCCACCCACAAAACACTGACCATCGTCGCTCTCGTCATGTCAAGAATTGACTATACAAACAGCCTCTACCTCGTGATGCCGGAGCACCTACTGAAGGAAATTACAAGGCATCCAAAATGCAGCAGCTAGACTCCTCCGCAAACTATTTAGTAGCAACCACATCACTTCAGCGCTAAAATTGCTACACTGGCTTCCAACCAAACATTGTATCAGGTTCTAAACAATGTGCATAACGCACAGGGCAATCAGCGGGCAGGGAGCAGAATTCCTACAAAAGAAAATAATCTACAGGCCAACCAGACACCTCAGATCAAGCAATGAAACCCTCCTGGAAGCAAAACCATACGCCAGGAAAAAACTAGGGGGCTCCTCTTTCTCCCACCTGGCTGCAAAAACCTAGAACAACCTCCCAAAAGAAAAACACCAAAGACCACCTAAAATTTAGAAAACCTCGAAAAACCTGGCTCTTCAACACTTTGGAACCAAACTGAAACGATGGAAACAATTAAACAGTAAACACAAAGAACAGAATGACAGAATATACAATACACCTAGGACCGACTAAGGGAAACTCCTAAAAGAACAAGAAAGACGATGCTAGGTGGAACACAACGCGAGTGACAACCCCATTAGGACAGAACAATAACAAACAACTCAGAAAGGGCGCAGGGTACAGGCGTAGGCCGCTAGTGAACCGATCCGAAAGGACTGGGTTGCAGCAACGACAAACTGGGATTAATGGGTGGCCAAACAAAAATCAAAACACAAAGAGTAGCTGACTTAGCATAATGATAGAGAGATGAAACAGCCTTATGCTGAAACCTAATCACAGAAAGGAAGACAACCTTGCTAAATCACGAAGGAGACCAAATAGGAGTGTGTATTTCTACTAACAATGCTACTAAACCCCAAAAACTACTAAAAACCCCACCACTCTTCACATACCTCTCACACTCTAACCAAACACAACCACACCTCTTAAAACCGCAGCAACCAGCACGCACTTCACCACACCGCAACAACCCCAATCACAACAGCACATGACAGACTCAGAACCAAATACCACACCAATATGCTCAGCGAACATTGTTAAACGAACTGAAGCCGCCAACAGTACTCGGGTACCTTGCTCTTCTCCAAACTTTGTCCTACTAACACGCATAATCCTAACTTACCCCCCCCCCCTTTGTTTCAGATCCGCCAGAGCGCCAGGGGACCACTCCTGTGGTGATGGTGCGTGGTAAATATATCCTTTAACATTGACAGGCCGGGGGGTCCTTGGGAACAACACTCATGATCTTAGCCACGGACAGCGTCCAGTGACAACACCATGCAATCCTATGCCCGCAACAGGAAAGCTTCAGTGCAATGTCAGTTTTAGCCCCTTGATGGAGAACTCGAGTTTTGTCCGACATCTATCCTCTGGGAACTTTCCACCGTTACCCCCGTTACAGGAAACAACTGTGTAACACGCTGCATTTATTTATTTATTGGACATTTGTATGGCACCTATACACAAGTGTTTCCAGGTACCACAAGATATGTTGGGGGTGGGGGGACAAGGAGGTAAGTGCAGGGGGCGGGTAGAGGGAGAAATGCAGGAGCTGGGTGTCCAAAAGGAAGGGGGAGGGCAAGTGCAGGGGGTGCCAAAATGGCAAGTGCCATGGGAAAGAGGGGGGAAGAGAGGATGAGTGCGGTGGACAGGGTGGACCAGGTTATGGCTAGTCTGGGGAATGGAGCCCGAGGGCAAGTGCTGGCAAGGGATGCTGGGGAGACTGGCAGGTGGGTGCTCTGGCCCCTGTATGACTCTGAAGGGACTATGCCCCACTTGCAGCAGTAGAGGGAGAGTTGGCACGGAGAGGGTAGAAAGCGGAGAAAAGGAAAGTCTCGAGAAGTTTCAGGATTTTAAGAAGATCCTGCTCGAGTCTGATGGGAGCAGGGTGGCTGTTCCAGAGGGAGGAACCACCGAGGAAAGGGCGCTACCTCCCACTCTCTGCTTGGTGAAACGTTTGACCTGCAGACAGTTGGAGCCAGAGGAACAAAGGACTCTGGCAGAGAGGTATTTACAGAGGGAAAGCTGGATGTAGAGAGGACACAGGCCCCAGACAGCTTTGTGGATGATGCAAAGGGTCTTGAATTTAATCCTTGCATCACTGGGAGCCAGTGGAGAGATTTTAGGGCTGGAGCGATGCGGTCTATGGGTTTCAGACCAAGGATAAGTCTTATTCTGTATTAGTTGAAGGGGCCACAGGGAGGAAAGAGGCAGATTGAGGAAGAGGCTATTGCTGTAGTCCAGCCTAAAGAGAACCAGGGCTCTGGAGACGTTGAGCTTTTTTTTTTAAAAAAAGAAAAAACAATGTTTTATTTATTTGTATTTGGTTTATGCAAAAACCTTTACAAACATATGTTTTGAAAAAACCACAAAGTCATAAAAAACCATATAAATATACATTAATATCACATTGTCTATAAAGGATATTATGAAAAGTGCATAATATTGCAGATACTCCTGCATTCTCACAACAATACAATTATTTCGAGAGAAAATGTGCTTGCTATTACAATTTTGCAGAGTAGAGAATTCGATAAAATGTTTCTCACATGCTCATTTACCAGTAAATGTCATCACAGTTTCCATCAACATTGCGTCCGCCATGAGTACATGCTACAAGGATTTCTCGAAGGGCAATTAAGATTTTGCAAAAAATCTTAAAACCAATGACGTGTCATAATATACCAGTTCAGAAGTGAGGAGCATCACAATTTTCATTGACATGCGCAACAGAGATTGTTCTCAGCTATTTCCTCTCGACAAGAAGTTAAATCTGCATTGATTGCGTTTAAAAGACGTAATAGAGAAAGAACAAGCACATTTTTTACCACCCACATACATCGTGTCCAAAGCAGTTCGCTGTAGAAATTAGATGTCCCAATATTAACTTTTCCCAGAGTTACAGTTCTAACATTTTCATAGTGTGGACAATAAATCACAAGATGTTTTAATGTTTCTATTTGTTCTTTATGCCCACAGAAACGACACGTTCCAGAGTTCAAAATGGCACCTAAATTCCAATGCCTGACGTGCTCGCTGGTGAAAAGTTGGTTAAATTTGAACCTCATAAACAGGGCTGAGCTTTATCACATGGAAAGCACAGGAGAAACGACAGTCTCAGCAACCTCTTTCTGGTAAAAAGGGCATATTCCTGATACATAATATAGCCTCCCAATGCCTCAATAGTGAAAGATCAATCAAGTTCATATAGTTTCCTTTTTGTATAAGCTGGATGTGCGATAAGATCATGTGAGGTGATAAGGATCTTATTCAAAAGCTGTTTCATTCTTGTATCAAACTTGAATATAGAAATTGAATAGGTATCAAGAAGCATCTTCGATAGATATTCATAAAGAGAATTGCAAGGTGGATTGAACATTCTCGTAGTTATTCAATTGTCTCCAATGAAACCGAGAAGACAAGCAATAAATGTCCAATTTGTGCCTTAAAACCGAGTTAGGCAAAGACTTGGCCATTCCCAGCGTAGGCTTCCAGATTTGTCCATGTACTGAATCCAATATGTGGTCTATATCAAGGAGGCACATATCTAGCCCATATAAAAGGATAGATTCTATCTTGAGAGTGTAAAATGTGATGGCCGGGCTAACTGAGTATTTACAATACTTTCCATAAATGATTTTTAGCTGTGAAATGAGAGGTCTTGTTTTTTGACTTGGGGAGTTTTTCAACATTGCAACTGATGAGACATTGCATAGATTGTATCCCAAAAAGCGTAATTCAAGAATAAGCTAGATTGTTGAGCCGTCCAATGTCCATTTGAAAGAGGTGTCATTTTCCTACCTGAAAAAAGTATGATTTTCGATTTGCCTGTGTTAGCGTGTAAATTATGTTGGTGGACATAGATGGAAAAAATGTTCAATTTATTATGCAGACCATACAGTGTCTTATCAAAGAATATAAGGTTTTCTGCAATGGCGAACCAATGAAGACGGAGCTGACCAAGCCTAATGGGAAAAGTAGTTGCATGTTGCTAGATTGTATCCAAGTCACATAGATAGAGATTAAAAAGAGTTGAAGCTAAATTGCACCCTTGCTTGACTCCTATATAGGACTGAATCTTATCTCTTAAAGTACCTTGTTGATTTATCCGAACCCTATAACAGGAGTGTCGATGCTACATAACAATCATGTTGGTAATAAAGGAAGGGATACCCATCTTTGCCATTTCTTTTTTACCAGAGATGGTAGCCTATAACGCAGTCAAAAGCGGAGGCCCGCCATTCGTTTTCTTAGCTGTTTCTAGAACATGTGCAAGCACAGTTGCATTTAGGGAAATCCCCACGTTCTTGCGGGACCCAGTTTGATAGTGGGAAAACAAATCATGAGCTTGAATAAACCTGTCAAGATCTTTAAGTAGCAAGATGGTAAATATCTTATATGATGCATCTATGAGCACCATGGGTCGGTAGTTGGATGGTTCGGACGGATTTCCTTTTTTGTAAATGGGAATTATTATGGAAGTAATCCAGGAGTCGGGAATACGGTTGGATTTGAAGATAGTTTCGAATTTAACTTTGGAGGATGCCGGACCAAAACACGGCATCTGATTTGGTTACACAAGAAGGTATCCTATTGGGACCTACCGCTTCTGAGAAGTTAAGTTTGTTAATGGTCCATTGGATGTCCTCCACTGACAACGTTCCAAAGTAGACCAAATCGGAATTTGGTAAGAAACTTGAGCATGTGATGAGGGTAGCCGTAAAGCCTGTGCCAAATGCTGTTGCCAAGCCTCGGCTGAAATAGATGAATTCATGGTTGCCGGAGAGTGAGTAGTGGTACTTTTTTTTATCAATGTCCAAATTGACTTTGAATTGAGCTTGCAAAGATGATAAATCATTGTCTGATTGTCGGCAATATACAATTTAAGCTTGAGATCCATCATTTTATTCTTGTATGTCTGATGTTTTTTTAAGTTTTCAATAACATTTGCGCGTATAGTGATCCATTTTTATCTCCCTCAAACGTTTGTTTTTGAGGTGTTAAGTTAGCCACCTCGACCAGGAAGTTATGTTTATGATGTGTACAGATCCTTCCTTGCTAGGATATTTCAATAAGCAGAGACTGAATTGTAAAATGGTTACAAGTCTCCATATGCTGAACGTCTGTAGCAGAGTACAGCACATATTCAACAGAAGATAATGTATCCTTTATCTGTGCAGCAAGTTGTCTGCACAACTTCATGTTCCAGTGAACAGATCGAAATGGTCGATCAAATTCCAGAATTGCTAGTTCAGGAACTATTCCTAAATGTTTACATTCAACTGACACCTGCAGTGAAATAACCACGTGATCACTCAATCCAACCTCAGTTGTTGTGATTGGTTTATGGGTATTGAGTAGATTTACAGATACAAAAAAGTAATCTATCACTGATGGGTGAACATCTCTTTGCCAAGTGAAAGAGGATTTTTTGTTGTCCATTTCAACTATTTGGCTATCCCAAGCCTTGAAATAATTGATCCAACTACAACCTCTATAAGAGGAAGAGTGTTCATATTGCGTAATTGTGTGATCAAGTTGGTTACTAAGCAAATCAAAATAAGTTGAGTTAAAGTCGCCACCTAGGATTATCTCATAATTGGGATTACGCATAAACGCATTCTCCAGTAATGTATCAAGATGGTCAAAGATCGCAATGATGGACATCTTAACAGGATTCCAGTACACACATATTAGTAGAAATATGATGATCATCAAACTGTGTGCAAAATTCAATGGCCAGCCGTTCTTCAGAGGATAGTATAGCTTAGAGTGAGCATTCAAGTTGTTGTTTACAGGCACTGCTAGGCCACCAAAAGGTTGCCCTGAAAGTCCTCTATTAGCCGATGCAGTATAGGTGGTATATCCATCTATGTAACAGTGTTGTAAACACGTGGTTTCCTGAATGAATATTATAGATGGTACTTCGAACAATTTATGTGCATCCAAACATGTAGATAATTTCTTAAATCCACATGAGTTCCAAGAATGGAAGGGGATGCCATTGTGGCTGTGGGTTAGAGTAGGAACTGTTTAAAGTCAACATTGTTTTAAGTAAGGATTCCGCCAGAGACCAATCCTTCATATTAGTAGCAATGGCCGCAACCTGAGAAATGAGCTCAGCACTAGGCAATGTCGAGTTATCATTAGTGCCAGACAAACTACTTCCTTCCTCAGCAGCAAGTGACTGAAAATATATGAAGGAGAGTGCCTCTTCCTTCGATTGAGATAGTGACAGGTGCAAACCCAGATGCGTCAGATCTACTTGGTGATCCCAAATCAATTTCAGAATGAGAAACAAATGAAGTTGACAAATCGTTCTATATTATTCTGTGACGACAAATCATTCTATATTATTCTGTAATCCATTCTATGTCATCTGAATTGAGGATCCTCAAAGAGGAGATCCGATTGAAAATATTGAGAATACATTAGCGATTTAGTCTTGAGGATCCATTGATTTTGGGATCACTGGACCATCCCATGATTGAGTTCATCTCTTCATTAGTGGAGGCTAACGTGGAGTCTATTGAAACAAGACTGGAACCGTCATTGACTGTTGAAATTGCTTCTTTCACAGGCTGTGATTTTGAGCATGAAGGAAGGTTGGACTCGGAGGGAGCGAGACTGTTAAGGGAAGGAGCAGCTATTTTTGGGGCTGATAAAAGGTTGACTTTTTAGATTGCCCATCACTGGAGTATCGTTTGAAGTTAGAGTTGCAAGATCCTCAGTCTAGTCTACATTTGGAGTATTTTGACTTTTTTTCTCTTTTTCTTGGACACAACAGTCGTTTTTGAAGCGGTAGAGGAGGAATCCTTTGGTACCTGTAAAAGAGATTTACTTTCTTCATTCAACTGCTGAAGATCAAGTAGCTCGTCATCAGTGGGGAGACTTCACAGCTTTTTCAGATTGGTATTATGGCCAGTAATCTTGTACATCACTTGATCTTTTTTCCTAAGGCTTCTTTGAAGTTAATTTTGTTATTTCTTCTCTTTATGGCTCTAAGCTCTAATCTTTTGATTTTCCGGGACAGATATTGAGAGGGAGGAGTGGGATCTTTCAACAAATGCATGTTATCTATACAAATCTGCACATCTGGATCTATTATGGTTTCAGAAGCGTTAATCAAGCGGGACAGACTATTTGGATCATCACTCACTGAGTCCGGTGCAACTATGTCACCAGCTTGATATACAAAGCCATTACTCTGTATAAGGATGTTGGGCACCTGAGGAGATTGCACATGATTTTGTAATTCAAAAATCTTTTTGGCATTGATATTTATACAATCCACTCTCAAGGTGCATGGACATATTGAATAAGACAAGGCTCCAGAGCAACAGAGGCATACAAGGGTTTTCCCGGAGGTGAAATTGTTTTGGAGGCCTGTGTCGCAAAATTATATGCCAGTTTTATTTCCATTAGACAAGCCAAAGAAGCGGGAGAGGTCGTTTTAGTTTCCAGCCTGGGAGTGGATTTTAGCAGCAAGAAAGTTTGAGTACATACAAATCCCACCAATCTATTTAACTTTGCCAAGATACCTGATAAAGTGGATTTCATATTCTGAATTTCGTAATGTGTTGTATCGAGTCCTTTGTCCAACCAATTCCAAATTTGTGTCAGGACTGGAAATTAGTAGGTTTGCGAGGTGTTATAGATTGGTCTGGACAGGAGGCGCATGGTCATAGGATACCCCTTGGTTATAATTCGGAAGGGCATTGATGTTAGAATGGGAAGCCTCCTCCAAGTTAATTCCCTTTAATTCATATGGAGAATTGTTTTAGCAAGGGTAGGGGAACTAGCCAATGGGGCAATCGGATCCCTTGTAAACAAAGTTAGCGAGGAAGGGTAATTCATGGCAGAGCGTTTCGTAACGTTCTTTCGATGGGATGTTCCAACAACGTATTCCACATCTATGACAGGTAATGACCACAGCTGTGCTGCTTCGGAAAATCTTCGGCAGAGGGCGTCCTGCGTCGATACGTTGTTCCTCGAGGGCCTCCGTCGAGGGTCGACGTCACTGGATGTTATATATAGGACGCACAGTCCCCGTAGCCTCAGTTGTAGTTTTTTCCCCCAGAACGTGTGGCACCAATCTCCTGCCAGTATGACTGCAGAAAGCCTTGCAGAAAAGGAAGCTGCAATCGCAAAAGAAATTCTTAGTAGCGGGGCAGCCTGGGAGGTTTCGATGTGGAATACGTCGGAGGAACATTCCATCGAAAGAATAGCAGATAAGCTAAGTAACTTTTTCTTCGAGGTGATTGTGTCCTCCGACGTATTCCACATCTATGACGGACTCCCAAAGCAGTACCAACGTCTGGAGGTGGGAAAAGAATGTACAATTTATCATTTTAGAATGCCCAATCAAATTGCTGAATAAAGGACTGCCTTACCAAAGGCCAAATCCTGCCTATGGATGGAGTCCAAGGAATAATGTCTCACAAAAGTATGGACAGAGGTCCATGTGGCTGCTTCGCAAATATTGCGAATCGGAACACCCCTCTGTAGGGCAGTGGAGACAGCCACATCCCTAGTAGAGTGAGACCGTAAGCCTACTGGAGGGTCCTTTCCCGCCAAACGGTAACGCTCAATGATCATCCAAATAATCCATCTAGAGAAGGTCTGCTTGGAAACAGCCTGAGCCAAGTGTCTTCCAGCATAACCAACAAAGAGATGATCGTCCACTCTGACCCGGGACATCCGTGAGAGATAGAAACTCAAAGCTCTTCTAGGATCCAACCTATGGAGCCTCTCCTCTTCCTTACCAGGATGTGGAGGAGGATAAAACACCAGAAGATCACCTTCTGGCCCAAATGGAATTCCGACACAACCTTCAGAAGAAAAGAAGGACGCACCCGCAGGACAACCCTGTCCCTATGGAACACAGTAAAGGGTGTCTTGGCAGAAAGGGCCTGCAACTCACTCACTCTGCGTGCGGAAGTAACCGCAACTAAAAGAACAAGTTACTCTCTTACCTGGCAACGTTCTTTCGATGGGATGGTCCGACGACGTATTCCATATCTATGACAGTAATCACCACAGCTGTGCTGCTTCGGAAAATCTTTCTGCGTCCTGTGTCGATGACGGCGATACGACGTCTTCGAGGACCTCCTCCGACAGCCGACATCACTGGATGTTATAAGTAGGACGCACGACGCCGGTAGCCTCAGTTGTAGTTTTTTCCCAGAACGTGTGGCACCAAACTACTGCCAGTATGACCACAAAAAGCCTTGCGGAAAACGTAAGCTGCAATTGCATAAGAAGTTCTGTAGCGGGGAAGGCAGGGAGGGAGCGATATGGAATACGTCGTTGGACCATCCCATCGAAAGAACGTTACCAGGTAAGAGAGTAACTTGTTCTTCGAGGGGATTGGGTCCTCCGACGTATTCCAAATCTATGACAGACTCCCAAAGCAGTACCAACGTAAGGAGGTGGGAAAAGAATTTAGAATATAGAAATTTAGAATGCCCAATCAAATTGCAGAGTAAAGGACCGCCTTGCCAAGAGCCAGATCCTGCCCACGGATAGAATCGAGGGAGTAGTGACGTACAAAAGTATGGACCAAAGCCCAGGTGGCTGCATCACAGATGTTACTAATAGGAACACCCCTCTGCAGGGCAGTAGAGGCAGCCATACCCCTGGTAGAATGGGCCCGCAAGCCTACCGGAGGGTCCTTACCCGCCAAGCGGTAACATTCAGAAATTGTCAAGATAATACATCGAGACAAAGTCTGCTTAGTAACAGCTTGTCCCAAACGCCTTCTAGCGTAACCAGAGTTGATCGTCCACTCTGACCCGGGACATGCGTGAAATATAAAAGCTTAAAGCACTCCTAGGATCCAGCCTATGGAGCCTCTCCTCTTTCTTACCAGGACGCGGAGGAGGATAAAATGCCGGAAGAATAACCTTATGACCTAAATGAAATTCCGACACCACCATCGAAAGAAAGGAAGGACGAACTCTAAGGACAATGCTGTCCTTATGAAACACAGTGAAGGGTGGCTTAACTGAAAGTGCCTGTAACTCACTCACTCTGCGAGTGGAAGTGACCGCAACTAAAAATACAGTTTTAAGGGTCAACAGTATCAAAGGACAAGAATGCAAAGGCTCAAAGGGAGCACCCATTAGAAACTTGAGAACAAGGTTCAGATCCCAACCGGGAACCTGGAACGGTGATGGAGGGAATACATTAGTGAGCCCTTTCAGAAACTGAGAAATTAAAGGGATTTTAAAATAAGAACACTCCTCAGACGAGCGCTTAAATATAGACAGCGCCGCCAGGTAACCTTTAACGGTACCCACTTGCAGGTCCTTGTGGGCCAAAGAAAGCAAAAAAGACAGAACCACAGGAATGTCACATGAAAAAGGATCCACATTCTTAACCCTGCACCAGTCACAGAACTTTCTCCAACGGCAACAGTACAGGGACTTTGTTGCCGGCCTTCTGGCCGAAAGCAACACCTCCAACACGTCTTCAGGGAGGTCCCAATCCTTATAGCTCAACCTTTCAGAAGCCAAGCGTGAAGGTTGAGTGATCTGACCTCTGGATGGAGAACCTGACCCCTCTCCCGTGAGAGCAGATCGTCTTGGTAGGGAAGACGACGTGGAGGGCAGATGGACAAGTAGAGAAGTACCGGGTACCACGTCCTCCTGGCCCATGCCGGAGCAATGAGGATCATCCGGGAACCGAACCTCCACAACTTCCGCAGCACTTGCGGGATGACGGGGACTGGAGGAAATGCATACAGCAGTGGGAATGACAACTCCACCACGAACGCGTCTCCTAAGGCTCCTCTTGGAAGAAATTCCCACGAGCAGAACCTTTCGCACTTCCGGTTGACACTGGAGGCGAAGAGATCCACTTGAGGGGTCCCCCAAAGGGCGAAGATCTCCAGGAGAATCTCCTGAGCCAACTCCCACTCATGAGAGATCGCGCTCTGCCTGCTCAGAGCATCCGCCGTCTCGTTTTCGTCTCTGGCCAGATGAACTGCCGAGACCGAAATCTCCTGCTGGATTGCCCAGAACCAGAGCTGCATCGCCTCCCTGCACAGAGGAAATTACCCTGCCCCCCCTTTTTGTTGAGGTAGTGCATGGCCACTGTGTGGTCTGTCAGGATCAGGACATTCTTTCCTCGCACAGTTGGCAGAAAAGCCTTCAGGGCAAGCCTGACGGCCCTCAGCTTCAACAGATTCATATGGAGTCTGGACTCCGACGGAGACCAACGACCGCTGACTGTCAACTCGTTGGCATGAGCTCCCCATCCTGTGAGGGATGCGTCCATCACGATCGTCACCTCCGGCCAGGTTAGCCAAAATGGAGCCCCCTTCATCAGATTGCCTTCGACGGCCCACCACAGAAGGTCCCGGGCGACTGACGGCGGAACTTGAACGGGGTCAGACATCCTGCCGGAGGACTGTGACCACTGGAGTTTGAAAGCCCATTGCAAAGATCTCATCCGCAAACTGGCCTCTGGCACCAGAAGAATGCAGGATGCCATGAGGCCGAGCAACCTCAAGAACTCGAACGCTGGGAGACTCTGGGCATGTTGAAACTTGTGCACTATCTGCTGAATATGAGCCCTCACCTGGGGAGGAAAACACTGCCCCAGGGATATGTCGAGCACTGCTCTGATGTACTTGAGCCGCTGTGTTGGCGTCAAATGGGACTTCTTTAAATTGAGGGAGAAGCCCAGCCTGTGAAGGGAGTGGCAGGTGACTGACAGATGATCCAGGACTTCGGGAGAGCGCGCCCTGATCAACCAATCGTGTAGGTAGGAGTAGACATTAATCCCCCCCTTTCCTGAGATACGCTGCCACCACCACCATGAGCTTGGTGAAGACCCTCGGTGCGGAGGTCAATCCGAACGGCAGAACCGGAAACTGAAAGTGCGAGTCGCCAACCGCGAACCTCAGGTGCTTGGGGTGGATTGGCACATGAAAATAAGCGTTCTTGAGGTCTAGAGACACCAACCAGTCCTGGAGTTGAAGGGCCTGGAGGGCTTGAGAAAGAGTAACCATCTTGAACTTGTCCTTCCGAAGGAGCTTGTTCAAACCGCGCAAGTCCATGATGGGTCTTAATCCCCGGTCTTTCTTTGAAATCAAAAAATAAGGGGAATACCATCCCTTGTTCCTCTCCGTTACAGGTACCAGTTCTATGGCACCTTTCTCCAGCAGGGATTGAATTTCCTGCGCAAGGAGCGGATCCGAACTCTTCAAAGAGAGGTTCCCTGGTGGATTGTCATGAGGCCTCTCCCGGAAAGGAAGACAGTAGCCGTGGGCTATGATCTCCAGAACCCACACATCTGAAGTAATGGCCCACCATTCTACCAGATGCTGCGCCAGACTTCCCCTCCCCCCCACCACTGGCGAAGCACGAGCCTCATGACTGAGCAGAAGCGGCTGCGGCGTTGCCCGAGGGCAAAGAGGCAACTGCCCAAGCGGCCTAGACACCTCGAGTACCTTGTTTTCCACCTCTGGCACTCCTACGGTGGCCCCTTTGACTAGCAGCTCCTCTCGCTTTACTAAAGGATGAGTAATAACGAAAGGAACCTCCCCTCCATTGCTGTCTCCTAGGATGAAAAGGGAGAGGTTGGCGAACTGCAGCGCTCAACAACTTCGCTGCAGCTTTTGAATTCTGCAACCTCTCAAGGCTCTCGTCAGCCTTGCTGTCAAACAGATGGACACCATCAAAGGGAATGTTGAGAAGCCGAGATTGCACATCAGGAGCAAACCCTGACTTCCGCAACCATGCAAACCTGCGTATCATGGTGCTCGCAGCCATGGACCGACTGACACAGTCTGCCGTGTCCAAACCCGACTGAACGGCTTCACACATGGCATCCTTGCCATCCTGCCCGAGGGCTAGCAAACCATCCCGTTCCTCCCCTTCAGGAATATGCTCAGCCCCCAAAGATGCACAATTCCACAGAGTGTGAGTGAATCTTGCCAAGGCAGAAACGGAGTTGGCTGCTTTCAAAGCCATACCCCTAGATGAAAATACCTTCTTCGCCCAACCATCAAAGCGCTTATCGTCCCTATCAGGAGGGATGATAGGGAACGCAGCCTGCTTTGCGGGGGCCGTAGCCGCCTGCACCACCAAACTCTCCAGAGTAGGGTGTGTCGACAAGTAGCAGGGGTCACTACTGGCTGGACGGTATTTTTTTGGAAGCAATTTATTCACTGCCGGGAGACTCTCCGGAGCAGCCCAACCCGCCGCCAGCCTTCTTTGCAAAGCGATATGAAATGGCAACACCGGTTCAGTGGGTGGACCTTGGTCCAGGATGTCCGTCAGATCATCCTGATCAAAATCAACTGGTAGAGCAGACCACCCCAAGTATTCAGTCACCCTCGACATGAGACGCCTATAAGAGGATTTGGCATGTGTCCACAGCTCAGGCCAACCAAACTCCATCTCCGGAGAGGTGTCAAGACCACTCGCATCATGCAGGGACTGACGGAGTTCCTCCAACTGACTGTGCACAGACAAGGTAATCAGGAACATCAGGAGGCACAACCGACTCCTGCTCAGACCCTTCCTCCACCTCTGAAATATAATCCAAAGGTTGGAACAAATCCAATCTGGGAGGAGGAACAGAATAGGGCTCAAGAACAGGCCTCAGAGATTTGCTGAGAGCCTTCCTCGGGATTTTCCACAGCCCTCCGGGGCACCTCCAGCAAACTCTCCACAAACAGCGTTGAGGCCGCCGATGGATTCGGGGTCGACGTCGACCGAGGCGTTGACAACCTCTTCGAGGCCGGAGCGTCGAGAATGTCCCTCGACGGACACTGCGCCGATGGCGTCAATGCCTTCCTCGAAGGCTTCACAGGTTCCGACGGTCTCGACGGTGTCGAGGACCGGGACCTGGCACGGCTATGGCTATCTCCCTTGTCCGAGTGGGACCTCGACGGCTCCCAATGATCGCACTGACCGCCCAAGCCTGTTCCTTTCCGGCTTCTTTCAAAGGCGCGGACGGAACTGTGCCTTGTGATTCGAAAATCGCTGAAATCTGCCGGCGGAATTAATCCTATTCGGCCGGCGACAAAGACTTGGTGGGACAAGTTATCCGTCTAGCTGAGTCCTTCTCCGACGAAGACAGGGAAGGCGACCGGTGACATCGCTTCCTAGAATGCCTTGACGAGGCAGAGGAATGGCGGGAACCACTCCTAGACCGAGCCCTGGACTTTCGCCGACGCGGAGAGTCACCCCTCGAGTCATCAGTCGAAAGCCCAGCAGACTTCGACTTATGGGGCTTAGACACCCTACCTACCCTCAATTTCTTCTTCCGTTCCCAATAGGCCTTAGATGTCAGGGACTGACACTCCTCGCAGTCGTCGGTGGCGTGGCTTTCGCTGAGACACCAAAGGCAGATGTCATGCGGGTCCGTGATGTACATCTTTGACCCGCAGTCCCGACACTTCTTAAAACCCTACTTCGGGGTAGTAGAAGACGACCAAGACCTATTCGCACAGACGAATCGAGCACGCCAAGATTCCAAAGCAAACACGTACGGGCTCACTCTACTAGGTGTGTGGCTGCCTCCACTGCCCTACAGAGGGGTGTTCTGATTCGCAATATTTGCAAAGAAGCCACACGGGCCTCTGTCCATACTTTTGTGAGACACTATTCCTTGGACTCCATCCATGGGCAGGATTTGGCCTTTGGTAAAGCAGTCCTTTATTCAGCAATTTGATTGGGCATTCTAAAATTATAAATTGTAAATTCTTTTCTCACCTCCAGACGTTGGCACTGCTTTGGGAGTCTGTCACAGATGTGGAATACGTCAGAGGACACAATCCCCTCGAAGAACAAGTTACTTACCTCATCTGGTAATGTTCTTTCGATGGGATATTCCTCCGACGTATTCCACATCAAACCCTCCCAGCCTGCCCCACTACAAAGAATTTCTTATGCGATTGCAGCTTCCGTTTCTGCAAGGCTTTCTGCAGTCATACTGGCAGGAGATTGGTGCCACACGTTCTGTGAAAAAACTACAACTGAGGCTACGGGTGCCCTGCATCCTATATATAACATCCGGTGATGTCGACCCTTGACGGAGGCCCTTGAGGAACAACGTATCGACGTCATCGACGCAGGACGCCCTCTGCCGAAGATTTTCTGAAGCAGCACAGCTGTGGTCATCACCTGTCATAGATGTGGAATATGTCAGAGGACACAATCCCCTCGAAATAGCTGTGTTATAAAGACGCACCTCATCAATATGGTCAGGAGGAAAAAGAGTGGGGGTGCAAGGCCCTAACGACAGTCTAACTCGCTTTCCTAGTTCTGCCATGACCGCTGGGGCTAACATGGAGCCATCCGAAAGCGAGTTGTTGAAACAATCATCCGGCTTTGGTACCTGAGAGAGGTTAATAGAGTTACCTGGGATGTGGCAGGCATGTCCTGTACCGGGAAGTCTACCTCACAGACCTCATGTAAAGAGCAAGTTAAGCATTCCTTTTGAATGACGAGGCATGAGGTACCTGAGCACAGGCAAAGCCGGATGCAGGGACAACACCACTGGAAAGCGATAGCGACTTTTTGGTTGTCACTGTCACCTCGCAGCTCGGTGTGTCAGCAGCACTGCCAGACTTGAACCTGGGTGTCAACGCCAAATCATTAGATAGACTGTCGAGGTGCACAGTGTCTTGGAGAACTAAAGAGTCTACTTTGGGTTCTGAAACAAGGTTTCTACCACTCCGTCCTCTGACCATGATGTACCAAGGAAGTGGGACTAGCTACAGAGACCCCTTTAAATAAAAAAATTGTGTTTTTCATTTTTTTATTATTAGAATCGAGTTGCAGTAGTTAACGTAGACACTATGCTTAGGTCCGTGTGAGGCCCTTAATCAAAATGACATTAGTAGAAACACGACTATATTCAGATGAAAAACTAAGGTCATTGATTTTCGTTGCTCGTGAAAAACTTGTGAACCACAAACGAAAGCTCCAAACGAGTAGTTGGTTGTTGTAACTAGGTTCCCACGGGGTCCTATTCCAAAATCAACTATAACAGTAGCACCACAAACTGGACACAAACAGCCTCACCAATACGTGTTATGAACCACCGTGCAACAAAAATGTAGTTGCTGCAGTTGGTTCGCATGACTGCAGAGTCAAACACTCATTTTTGTTGCAAAAAGACCGAGTAAACCGCAATGTAAAATAAAGTTCATGTTATAGTACAAAAGATTGACACAAGCAACTTTAAAGAGATGACCCCCACACCCAGAGATTCCATTGAGTCGTCTCACTGTTTAAGTATGCTGGGCAGGGGTTCAGTGCGGTACAAGTAACGCCCTGTGTTTGCTTTAGAAACTAGTTAGGTTTATTGAAAATCACAGTTGTTAAAGATACCACGAGACGTGGGGGCAAAGTAACAACATAATCAACAGCAGCTGGAACCAACAGCTGCTCTCACTTACAACCTTTGGTTGCTTACGAATCCCCAGCTGAGCAATGCAGCAGGAGTTTGAATGCTGTGATTCTTACCGTAACCATAGGCAGAGACTAAAGACTGACAGCAACTGTGTTGACAACTAGAGAGACGAAATAAAATACAATAAGAAGATCCCGCACACAGCCGACGCTGCATAACAGCCAAACAGGCACTACTGGGCACTTCCTCTGTGTGCGTGCGTGCCTGCCTCTTTGTAGTGCTGGCTACGGTAGGTGGGGCTGGTGCTAAAGTAAAAAACTAAAATAAACATACTTTAGCAAGAACTCCTTAAGTGTGGGTGATGTTATTTAGAAAGGGATTATTAAGAAGTCCAATAAAGTCATTCACTGCCAAAGAGGAGCTGAAATTCACTAAGAATACCATTCAAAGTCCACGAGGGAGAGATCACGGTGACAGCTCCCACAGCCAAACAGGCACTTCTGGGCACTTCCTCTGTGCGCACGCACGTGCCTCTTTGTAGTGCTGGCTACGGTGAGTGGGCAGAGCTGGTGCGCCAAAGAGGAGCTGAAATTCACTGAGAATATAATTCCACTAGGGAGAGATCACGGCGACAGCTCCCACAGCCAAAAAAAGCACTTCTGGGGAAGGTGAGGAAAGGTAGAATGCACCGGAGGAGGTGGCGATGATAGTTGGCAAAGTCTGTGATGTGTGGAGAGAAATAGAGAAGTCCGAGATGAACCCAAGATTGTTTGCCTCACAAGTGGGTGAGGGGAGGGGACCCAAGGGGGCTGGGCAGAGAGTGGGGGGGGAGAAGGAGCGGGTGTCCCAATGAGAAGGATCTCTATCTTATTGGCATTAAGGCAGAGATCACTGACAGAGCACCATGATTGAATAGCAGTCGGGTATGAGAAAGGAGGGGGAGGAAGTAGAGTATGGCAGCCTGAAGGAGAGCTGTGTGTCATCTGCATAACACTGAAAATGAGGGGAGAAGGTGGAGATCAAATGGGCAAATGGGCCAGGTAGATGTTGAAGAGTCATGGCAATAGGATAGAGCCCTGAGGGCAGCACTGGTAGAGGGTGAGGTGGAGGAGAGAAAAAGACCCATTTGCACTTGTGAGGGTCTGTCTGAAAGGAAGGAAGTCGACAGTGCCGGTCTGTAATGCCTAGGGTATCATGGAGCCGGTTTATGAGGATGGAGTGGTTGACTGTGTCAAAGGAAGAAGAAAGATTGAGGAAGATCAGAACAGATGGAGTGTTAAGAGTCCAGGTGTTCACTGGTGTTCAGGAGAGATGTTTCCGTGCCTCTGGATGCCCTGAAACCAGACTGGTGGTCACGGAGGCAGCCATCCGTTTCAGTGTAGAGGGTCAGTTGGGGGATGACCAGCTTCTCCATGACTTTTCCCAAAAAAGGGGTGATGGAGATAGGGCAGTAGTTAGCCGAGCAAGAAGGGTCAGCAGACTGCTTTTTTATGAGAGGGTGCACAAGAGACTGCTTAAGAGGTTGAGGGAAGGAGCCAGTGGCAGAGGAATGTTTGTAGAGGTCTGCCAAGGCTGGAGCAAGAGAGGCAATGTTGTCCTTGATGGTTCTGGAGGAGCGGGAGAGGAGACTTTCATAGAGCGGACAACTCTAGAGATCTTATCTGGTGCAATGGGTGGCCAAGAGAGGAGCGGGAGATGGCGGCCAAGGGAGGCAAGAGAAGGGGGCATTGGAGCAGATGACAGAGGACGGGATTTCCAGAATTCTGGAGGAGAAGTAGGCAGCCAGTGCAGTGCAGAGGGCCTGGGAGGAGGAGAAGGAGAGAAGTTCCTTGCAGATTTTAAAAAGTTCAGCTGTGTTATTGGTGACTCCAGAGTTGCAGGCTTGGACATGAGCCCTCTTCCTGGAGCAGATGGTGAGACAATAAAGCCTTTGGAGTAGGCAGGAGAACAGTTTCTCAGAGGATGAGCTAGATGCCTGCCACTTCATCTCTGCAGCTTTACACTTGCATTTCAGAGCTGCCAAGTCGAAGTTATACCAAGAGTTGCATTTGGAGGCAGGCTTCATGTGGATCCTCATGACGGAGGCAAGGATGTCCATGGTGTTAAGAGATAGGGAGACAGAGGTTAGTTAGAAGAGTCAGAAGGAGAGTCAAGTGAAGGGAGAGGAGGAGGGATGAAGGAAGAGGCAAATACAGCGACTGACACGCTTCATCAGTTGAATAACGGGGAAGGAGACTGGCAGTGCGGGCAGAGGCATCAAAAGACAGGGGAGGTCAAGGTGGGGAGAGAGGTCAGATCAGGAGAGCGGTAGTAAGAGGGTTAGAGAATGGGGTGTCTGTTGCGATTAGAACATCCAAGGTGTGTCCGGCAGAGTGAGCTGGGTCAGAGGGAAGGATATTGAGGGAAAGAGTCAGCAAGATTGTGAAAGCATACAGTAGCCACATCAGGAGAGTCGAGATGGATGTTGAAGTCCCCAATGAAGATACGTTTGGGGGAGGAGGCAAGAAGAGAGGAGGACAGGTCCGCCCATTCTCAGAGGAAGAGGAAGGTCGTTCCGGGGGGCCTGTAGATGGTGGCGAGAGTAAGAGAGAAGGTAGGCGATACAGATAGCCTGTGGTGATGTGGAGGAGTGCAGCAAAACAGGCCGCCAACCTCTCCAACAGATGAGTGTTCGCTGAGAGGGCCACAAGCAGCTGTCCCCAACAGCACTCCAGATGCAGGTGATGAGAATACGCTGCGGGAACCAGTCGCAGCTGGAGCCAGGGGAGAAACCCTATTTGAGATGGGACTACCAGCACCAGAGCTGTGAGAAGGCAGGAGGGAACTGGGAAAAGGAAAGGGAGGAACAAAAATCAAAAGGGGAAAAACAATGAACAAATCTAATTAACATGAAAAAGGCCTCAGTACGACCAGTGCAGAGAAAACACTGGCAGGCAAGGCTCATGGAAGTGCTGCATGTTAAATGGAAAATATTTTTGGCTAAACAAAAAGGTTACAGTGCCATTCTCCTGGTACGGAGCTCCCAAATGTATTAAAGAAAGTGCTTAGGATGTAGGAGGAAGACATCTGCTAACATCACTGACATACTGATGGGCAATAGAATACACAAAAAAACTGAAGGAAGCTGTGACTGGTTAAGAGCGATAACAAGGCACTGGGCCACTGACAACTTCCAGCCCTGAACAAAGCCGGCCACCTTGGCGCTTCAAAGTAAAGAACAGTGCAAGTGAGAGGGCACAAAAGAACGAAAACAGAAGTCACCCCTTCAAGCCCTATACGTCACCAGTAATCGAACCTTGAAAATACCAAGAATGTCACTCCGTATCTGCCATGCCTGGAGGGAAGCGCATAAACATATTGGCCGGAGAGCAAAACCAACACTAGCCCAACCCATATGGTACAACACACACCTCTCAGAAATACAGAGAATGGGCTGTTTCGAAAACTGGAAAAGCGAGGGATAACCACACTGGCACAAGTGATCCAAGAGGGACGCATACTAGAATTCAATACTCTCCACGACAGATTTGGTCTGAGACCGATGGACCGGTTCTGGCACGCACAGCTGGCTCAGGCCATACACACCCAATTCCCAGACATATCCACTATTCCCCTCTGCTCCCCCCAGAGACCAACACTCTTCTGCAACGTATCCCATCCAAAGTCACCTCTACGCTTTACCAAGCCCTCAACTCTTTCGGAACTAAAGAACTCACTAAGCTGAAAGGGATCTAGACTACCTTGTACCGGAAGATTGGGTGGACGCACGGATGTTCCCCCGAGAGATAGGTATCAAAGCCAAACTCAGACTGATACAACTCAGAATACTCAACCGCTCCTACTACCCTCGCACAGCCCTCGCCAGATGGGGAGGGACCGGAGATGTGACATGTCTCCGATGCAAACGGGAGACGGGCACCTTTTTTCACATGATATGGGACTGCAAGGTGCTACAAACCTTCTGGGAGAAATGCATCAATATAGTGTCCAACATACTAGGAGCACCAATTCCGAAGGACCCCAAAATGATACTCTTGGGAATCTGGGGGGAGGTCGACCTCACCAAACATGAAAAGTCGTTCCTAGCGATTGCACTGGGAGCAGGGAAACGGCTGACCGCTGCAACCTGGGGCTCGGCAGACTCTATATGCTTGAATCGCTGGATCAATGAACTGATCAGGTGTGCATCTATGGAACGCTGCATCTACAACGCGCAGGGCTTCCCCCGAAAATTTGAAAAGATATGGGGGAAATGGCTAGACATGTACTGAGAGATACCCCCTTCTCCCCACCCTCCCATCTCCCACTACCCCACTTTTCTCCCCCCTTTCCCCCTCTCCTCATCCAGGGACATACCACATTGCCAGAACTACCGCCCTTTTTCTGACCATCAGGTGTACTCAGGACACCCCTATGATTTTGTTTACCGCCATAATTTTTCTTTTCTGATGAATGCCTATGTTTATGATGTTTGTTGTTTAAACTCAAATAAACAGTTATAAAAAAAATATTAAAAAAAGACATACTGCTGAAAAAAAAATACAATTTATTTAAAGGCAAAAACCTCTTCCATACAAACATAGTGACTTGCCCCTGAAGACTTCCTTTGAACGTGGAAATCACTTTGGTATTTTTACAACATCTACATATTTCTTAAAGGGAGGAATTGGGGGGTGTTGTGTGTCCCCAAACTTCGACTACAACTGAAATTTAAATAAACACTCCCGGCACTGAATGAGTTAACTGTCCACTTTTTAGGAGGATACAAATATGGTGTACAGTCCTCTTCATAAAGCCTCAGGATGAAAAAGCTCCAGCACACGCTTCTCCTTCACTGTTACTTGTGTCAATCCTTTCCGAAATCTCTTTGAGTAATGAGCAGTAACATTTTGCAGCCTTTTTGCTAGAGGAAAAGGCAAATTCTGCATAGATGTCCCGTAGCGAAGGATGCAACTCTGGTCTTAGTAACTTAGGGAAGGTGGCAAGAAAGAATGCACCACATCTGATGTGGTCTTGACCTTGTGCTTCAGTTTTTACTCGATTTTCCCACTGCACAGTAAATCGTAACTCCACTCGTCTCACTGGCCGGCTGCGTCACACTCGCTTCTTCGCACGCTCATCCTGTGTACCACAAAAAAGATAAATCACACAAGAAGCTGAGAAATACTTCTGAGAGTTTCTTTCACCAAGCAACTGGGATAATGGTTCGCTTGAACGACAGTTTGATCATTACAGAAGTGGGGAGAATTAGCTCACATGCAATACCAACAGGTTTATTATAGCTTTCAATTCTCAGTGTCTACAATAAACATTTGATGGTCTATGCCAAAACATATATAAAAAGGTACAAACTTGTCCCCTGTTGAACAACAGCCCACCCTGCTATTCACCATCATATGAACATCAAATATCCCCAAGGAACAAAAAAACATTCTTTAGATCACAGTATTTTCCAAGATATAATTAACATTTTGAAAAATACACACTATATATTACAAAAGCATTATTAATGAGGACCTTATGATTGCTTAGCACTGGACATATTAGGTGCTCAACATCAATGTTATTTATTTTTGTAATTGTTTTATGGATTATATAATCTAAAATAAATGTATCGACTCCATGCCTTTCATCTATTTTTTTTTAAATTGTATTGTGCATTGGTAAGGCGCTTATACAGCAAGAAATTGTGTTTCAAAGCGCGCACAGGGCGAGGGGAGGGAACATGGGACAAAGGCAATGGGATACAATAATGGACATGATAGAGGTGGTCCTACTAGGCCTTGTGAGCATTTGGATTGTGCAAGTGCAAAGAGAGGGAGGGGAAGGGGGTGGAGGGGTAAGTGCTAGGAAATTCCCCAAAGGGGGAAGTGCCAGGGAGTGAGTTGGCCGGAACTGGTAAGTGCTTGGCAGAGGTCACATAGTAAAGAGTGGTCATCTGCGGATACAGTAAGTGCAGTCCTGTGAGGGAACACAGGACAGTGGGTGCCCAACAGCAAGTGTTGGGAGCAGGAGGGGCTGACGGCAATTGTGAGGAAGGCCCGGACCCAGAAGGATACATAAGGGCCAGGGCCACCAATCTCAGCGACTGAGGGGTTTAGCACGGGGGGGGGTTAGGGGAAGGAAGAGCAAAGTCTTGAGGTGGTTCAGGAATTTGAGGAGATCCGGCTAAAGATGAAGGGGGAGGCTGTTCCAGAGGAGCGAGCCAGCCGAGGAAAGCGATCGGCCTCCAGTTCTCTGCTTAGAGAAGTGCTTGACACACAGAGTTGGAGCCGGAAGAACGTAAAGATCCGTGGGGAGAGTAAGTATCTGGCGAGAGCAAGTTGTATGGCCATGGCCCCAGACAGGCTTATGGATGATGCAGAGAGATTTGAATTCGATCCTTGAAGCAAGTGGGGAGCCAGTGGAGAGATTTTAGGGCTGGAAAGATACCGTCCCTGGGGCTTGAGGCCAAGGATAAGTTTTGCAGTCCTATTCTGGATAAGCTGGAGGGGCAGAGAGAGGAAGAGGGTAGATTAAGGAAGAGGCTGTTGCATTAGTCCAGCCTAGGAGTACCAGGGCTCTAGAGAGATTGAGCTTCTGGGGAGGTGGAGTTGTAAGTGGGCCTTCTTGGCAAGGTTCATGATGTGAGGGTGGGAGGAAAGGAAAGAGGAGTTGAAGAGGACTCTGAGGTGGCCAAAGAGCAGGGAGGAAAGTGGGAGCGGCAATCCCGATAGGAAGAATCTCAGTCTTGCTGACATTGGGGATGAGATTGTTAGAGGCACACCAAGACTCAATATCAGAAAGGCAGTCAGGAATGCTAGAGGAAGTAGCAAGAGTGTCAGAGGGAAGTTTGAAGAAGAGTTGGGTGTCATCTGCATAACACTGGAAGTGGGGGGAGAAGGTGGAGCGTGACAGACATTAAAGCGCCAGGGTGAGAGTTTGGAACCCTGGGGGACGCTAAAGGTGTGGGATAGAGGTGGGAGAGGAGAAAGAGCCCAAGAGAACCTGGGAGGGACGGTCGGTGAGGAAAGAGGTTAACCAATCCAGTGCCCGCTCTGAGATACCAAGGGTATCATGGAGCTGTTTTATGAGGATGGATTGGTTGACCGGATCAAATGCAGAGGAGAGATCAAGTAGAATGAGAACAGTGGGTGAGTTAGAGTACAGCGGTGTGACCAGCCCACAGGTGGTGATGGTCCTGCAGGCAACCAAACAGCTCAGTATGCTGAGTCAGTTGTGGGAGGACCAATTTCTCCAGGTGTTTCCCAAGGAAGGGGGTGATAGAGATGGGGCAATAGTTTGCCAGACATGAGGAGTCGGCAGAAGGCTTTTTTAGGAGGAAGTGCACAAGAGTGCTTCAGGGAAGAGGGGAAAGATACAGTAGTAAGAGTGATTGCAGAAGTCAGCAAGTGCAGGGGCAAGGGAGCCGATGATGTCCTAAATGGTTCTGGAAGAACAGGTGGTGGGGGGCCGGTTTGGAGAAGACCTTCATAGAGAGGACAACCCTAGAGACCTCATCCGATGTGATAGGAAAGAAGGAGGAGAGGGAGGATGGGAGGAAAGGGGTGGCAGGGGGATTGGACGGGGTAAGCAGGAAAGGGGGGGGGTGAGTGCTCAGGATGTCCTGAGTTTTGCAGTGAAGTGGGCGGCCAGTGTAGTGCAGAGGGCCAGAGAGGGAAGAAGCGTGGTGGAGACTGCGGAGGGATTGGCTAGTACCTTGCAGATTTTAAAGAGTTCAGCCGTGTTGTTGGATGCACCAGAGATGCAAGCCTGGATGTGGGCCCTCTTCTTGGAGTGAATGGAGAAATGATATTGCCTTTGGAAAAGGGGATAGGTCAGTTTGTCAGATGATTAGCATGAGGTCTGCCACTTCGGTTCTGCAGCTCTGCATTTGCGCTTCTAGATCAGAATTGTACCAAGTGTTATGCTTGGTGGCAAGCTTCAGGCGAATCCTGGGGCAAGGATATCGAGAGTGATGGTGAGGTGGAGTTTGCTGACAGCATCGTCAGCGGTAGAGTCTGCAGCGGGAATGAGAATGGCAGAGCTGGGGGAGGTGAGGTTAGGGAGCCGAGAGGGCCAAGATGAGAGAGTAGTCTGACCAGGAGAGAGGGGTGATGTGACGGGGAAGAGCAGAGATCAGTGTAGATTAAGGCATCGAGAATGTGTCCAGACGAGTGGGTAGGACCAGAGGGGAGAATAAGGAGGGAGAGCGAGGTGCCAAGGTCACGGATGAGGGGTTGCTGTAATTGAGGAGTCAAGGTGGATGCTGAAGTCACCTAGTAGAAGAAGTTTAGAGGTAGATGACAGAAGAGAGGAGGAGAAATCTGCCCATTATGAGAGGAACAATGTGATGGAGCCAGGTTGTCGATAGATGGTAGCAATGGTCAAGGAGGAGGTAAGAGAGATGACCAGCTTGCAGACCGGGCTCTCAAAGGAGGAGTATGGCTGGGTGGGTATAAGGGAAGAAGGAACCCACTCAGGGAAGATCAGGGCAGCCCCACCGCCATCCCGGTTGGGGTGCGGTCTAGAGATGATTTGTAGCCATCAGAGAGAAGGGAGTCAAAAGCAGTGACTGAGCTGGCCTTGAACCATGTCTCAGTAAGAGCGAGGATGTCTAGGTCAAGCTCTTCAAAGAAGAGGCAGAGTGTTTGATTGCAAAGCAGGTATTTAGCATAGCCAGATGAAGTAGGTCTGTCGTTTAAGGTTTTCCTGTGAGGGGTACTGCGGCGTGGTACCCCAAGCGGAGGAGGGGGGGGCAGAGAGAGAGGAAGGAGTAGCAGGCGCAGGAAGGAAGTTGATGAGATGGCAAGCATTGGTCAAAGAGGAGGAGGTTGGGTTGAGGACATTAATGATACATCTGGATGATTAGAAGCCCGCCAAGAGTACTTCCCATCTAGTTCAACCATTAATGGGTGAGGATAGGACAGGAGAGAGAGTAGAAATAAGATGACGAGTCCAGAGATCTGGAGAGGGAACAGAAAAGAGGATATTGGTGACAATCGGTCTGGAAGTTGCAGTGACTTAGGTATCTGTGATGGGTAGTTCAGGGTTAATGGTCAAGAAATCTTTTTTAAACGTTTTCCTTCCAAACTTTGTGGGAGAAGGGGGATAGGTGATAGTATAGCAGTTAGAATAGATAGAGGAGATGGTGAGTGCCATAGGGGTGGCAGAGAGATGGAGGATAGAATAGGAGGCTGTATCTACAGTTCAATCTGGAGTTTGGGCCAAGAAAGAATCGCATCAAGATGAATTAGTTAGGCGAAAAATAATGTATGAAGCAAACTTAAAATTGAGGCAGGGACATGGTGTTCTCCCATGATGGTAGACCCCAACACACCTAACCCACAACCACCCCCACCCCACACCACCCACACCTTTACCTGTAAATACAAGGACAATATCTGACTGGGGTGCAGCAGTGCTCTTCTAAATGAATCACCTCCACCCACTTCCCAACAGTAATCTAAAAATACAGCGCATTCTGATTCCACATACTACTTCCCCACCCGTGCCAATTCACCTCCATGCATTTTTGGCAATTCCTAACTCCTTGACCTGCCTTCCTCTGAGTGTATACCTGTTTTCCAGCTTCATCCTATCCCTACAATTGCTGCACTTTCTCAACTAACATTTCCTACCTATCTTGAACTGCACCTTTATCAATACGCCTTCCTCATCTTGCTCCTAACCATGTTCACATCATCTTCTCTACCTTCCACAATGCACTTAAGTCACCTCCAACCCTTGTTGTCAGGTTTACATGGGATTTGGAACATAGAACCATGAGAACGGCTAACCCACCTCCCTCACTCCCCCAGGACATTATGGCAGAAACTGAAGATTGGTGCATACAGATAGAGTAGTTGGGGCAGGGCATGTAGGGTGGGAAGGCAAACAGTTGGCACACAAGTTGTAGTGCTCCCTTATAAGATTGATGAGTTGTGTAGAGTATGCTTCTTAAAATGAGACTGCACAAATTAATCTGCACCTGGCAAGGGTGTGTTTAATGACCCCTCTTGCTTTTACATTTACCACCCTGCTTCACTACTGAGTCCATGCACTTTTCATCCTCAACCGCTGCTTCTGTCCTTCAGCCTCGCAGATTGTGTATTTTGGTCTTCCCTCCATGTGTACATACTTTTGGGGTGATTGGAACCCCCTCATTGACCCCCTCTCCTTTCCCTTCCCTACCTCTCCAGGGGTTTCTAGAGTCCCTCCTGTTTCACAAACCCAGCTTGTGCTGGCACAACTGGATTGTTTCTGGCTGCCTCCTAAGACTATGCACCCTGCGGTGTCGGACAGGCTAAGACATATGCCGCAATCTGGGTGGGGCGGAAGGAGGGAGACCAGCTGCCTTACTGCACTATAACCATTCAGGCACTTATTCTCCCTCTCTCATTGCAGAGAGCCTATGCCTACAACCATAGATTGATGCACTGGTCCCACTCCCCCTCCCCTGAAAACCTAGTAGGGATGAGTTGGACTCCCACCTCGCGATTTAAGTGGAAAGAAAACCACTTATCTTCTGGGCACCTCTGAACCCGACTCAGATCCTAGCACCCATGTCATCATTAAAATTCCAAATTCGAAAGTCACTTTCAAACATCATTAGTGTTCATCTCTACCTTCTATACCTGCCACACAAGTTACTCCTCCACATTCTTCCTACCTTACCTCCCACCCACACTAATCTAACAACCTCACTGTTACATTGGTTTTTGTACTACCTTCTGTGGAGGAACTACAACAATTATTGACCTTAAGGTAGGCAAACATATATGAAAAGAAAGAGAATTCAAACCTCTCAAAGGTAGGTA
This sequence comes from Ambystoma mexicanum, assembly GCF_040938575.1. Taxonomy (NCBI): domain Eukaryota; kingdom Metazoa; phylum Chordata; class Amphibia; order Caudata; family Ambystomatidae; genus Ambystoma; species Ambystoma mexicanum. The sequence continues at coordinate 1,575,285,017 of NC_090932.1, forward strand.
ACATGGACAGGGCAAGAAGGCAGAAGTAGCAGGTCAACACAAAGGTACAAAAATTCACCACTACACTGAAAAATATACACATTGTCACACATACAAATCTATCGGGTGAAAGTAGTACTTAAGGTATAATATACAGTATTACAAATATTCTTAGTATATTTTCTTTAAAAACAGCAATGGTCTTAAGGGACTCTCCTTATCCCACCGCCTACGTGGGGGTCCACTACCACAAGCAAGTACCCAACGTAATTTAAAATGGGATGAGGGGAGAACAAGGAAAGCACATAACAAACAGCTAATGCCCCCTCTGGGCCTGCACAATAATGTAGTGTCCCAAAGACAAGCCACCCCCTATTATATATGGTAGGGCCTAGACCAGGGGGCTTAGGACCTACATAGGTAAAGGGTAAGCAGGAAAGCAACCTAGAGACGTTTAACCAGCTGTCATACAGTGTAGAGAAGGAGCCAAGTGCCCCCACCTCAAGCATCACTCCCATGTTGCCTATATGTTGGGAACCAGAGTGTGGAATATGTGCAGTGCCAGTGTAGATGCCAATACCAAGGTGAATCCTGGAAGCAAGGTTCCCACTGAGAAAACCATACCTGCATACACGACAATATGATGGATATTTGAATGAAATCCCAGAGGAAGTGGGAAAAGTGAGCAAAAGGGAAGATTGGTGACATCACACGAAGCAGGGCTGACGCACCCAGAAGAGATGAAGAGGCAAGAGAAAAAGCATTCTATAGGTGTTAAGAAAATGTCTAAGATAAGCAACAGTATGAGATCGAGATGAAGATGTTTATGCTACAGAAACTATGAAAATATCAAGTCCTTTCACACTTGTACAGATGCAAGAAACCCAAGCAGACAAAGGCCCTCATTACAAGTCAGGCGTTAAGGGGTTAACGGCGCCGTCGGCGCTGTTAAACCCTTAACGCCCGATTCACACTTTAACGCCTGCTTTTTGCAGGCGTTAAAGTCCAAGGCGCTAAGCGACCTTGGTGCTAATTACAGCACTGTAATTTACGGTGCCGTAATTAGCGCCTTCCCCATCCCCATTATGCCCAATGGGGCAAAAATGGGAATGGGGAAGGGCAAATGGTGAATGGGGAATTACCGCCCCACTCACCTTGGAATGGGGCGGTAATTCCGCCATCCACCATGGCGGAATCCGGCATGGACCATGGTGCTAATAGCACCATGGTCTACCGCCTGACTTGTAATGAGGCCCAAAGTATTAAGGCTAGCTATGTAGTGAATAGATTGCGGCATACGTCAAATATATATGTATAGAAGTGAATGAAGTATGGACAATTCCACTATGCATTTTAGCAGAGCTGGACCCAGAGAAAGAAAGGCTTTTCCAGGGTGTCGCAGTTGAAAAGCAATTGAATTACAGAGGTGAATCAAAAAGGCGAGGCTGGGCCAGTACCAAGAAGCCAATGCCGCTCTCGGCCTGAAGGATCAGACAGTGGATACAAGTGTGCAAAAAGAACAAACTCCTGTTCAGAAGACAGGCACGAGAACAATGAAGACGTCAGAGGTCCATTAAATAAGAGTATTTTAAATGCAGCAGAACTCTAAAACATGTCACGTTGAGTGAAAATAGATTATCATGACATGCTACGGCAACTCCAGTAGACAGAGTATGCTATACTCCCTCTTTGTGTAACCAATGGGACGTCATGTATTTGCTGACGTTCGTAGTGACCTGCTCTAGAGGAGGGCTTAGTTGTCCCACCTGAGGTTAGAGACGAAATCACTTTCCCAACAAGTATGGAACGTATACCTAGATGTTCCCTCTAACCCCATCATTTTCTCAAATAGGTTTTTATAGTGTACTACGTAGGATGACGTTAGTAATGACAAGTTTTTACTATATAACCTGCTTTTTTTTAATGAAACTTGCTGAGCGAGAAGATCGAGAGAATTGTCTATGTTCGTTATAACTCCCCGTTTAAGACAATTGCAAATAAAACAGATGCGATTTGCCAACTTCCTGAGTTAGTTTGATTATGGATGTTTGAGTATCTTCTGCACCCCCATCCATCTCAAAGTATTGCTACCACGTTTTGACACTCTCCTCCATGCGGGATCACCTCAGACATCCCCCTCTCTAAACCTCTCACAACTTCTCTCACTTGGACTGACCACTTTCTTCTCTCCTCTCATTTGAAACTCTCTATCCCTCAGGCAAAGCCACTCCCACCCAGCACTGCCTCTTACCTTCTCGGGTCATTCGGCCCATGAAGCGTGTGCCAGCGGATGCCTTTGCCTCTACTTTCTCTGCTCCTCTTACTCCTCTGGCCGACTCACACCCTGACACAGCCCTTTCTAATCTGCATCTTTCTATTTCCAACACCCTGGACATCCTTGCCCCTGTCATGAGAATCCGGCTGAATCCTCCCTCTAAGTGCAACTCTTGGTACGATTCCAACCTCGCCGTCCTGAAATGCAAGTGCAGGGTGGCTTAGAAGAAGTGGAGGGCTTTGGGCGCATCCTCTGACAAACTGGCCTGCGGCCTGCTCCAAAGGCAATACAGATTCTGTCCCGACCAATAAGAGAACACACATTCAACCCCGCTCCTCTGCGGGCCTTTAACCATACGGACAAACTCTTAAAATATGCAAGAAACTGGCCAATCCTGTTGCAGTCCCTACCTCTCCTTTTTCCTCCGAGGCCCTCAGTACGGCTCTGGTCACTCACCTCTCTGCTAAAACTCAGGACATGCTGTCCTCCATTTCCTCTTCCTCTCTCTGCCCCCCTTTGGTCATCTCTCCCTCTCCTCCTCCATTCTCCTCTTTCTCTCCGACAACACCGGACGAGGTTTCTAGACAAGTCCGATCTATGAAAGTGTGGTGCAAACAGATGCTCCCCTGCTCCAACAGAACTTTCTAAGACCCGATTGACACCCTCGCTCCAGCCTTGGTGGATTTCTGTAATCACTCTCTCGCCACTGGACCTTTCCCCCTCTCCCCTTAAGCACTCCCTTGAGCACCCCCTCAAGAAGCAATCTGTCGATCCTACCTGGCCGGCAAACTATCGCCCAACCTCCATCACCCCTTTCCTGGGCAAACGCTTGGAAAGGCTGGCCATCTCCCAGCTTACTCTCCACACTGAATCTGCTGGTTGTCACCATGACCATCAGTCTGTCTTCAGAACACGGAAACTGCTCTCCTGAACACCTTTTAAAATCTGCTCTCCAACCTTGATTCCAGCATTCCTTCTGTCCTCATCCTCCTTGATCTTTCCTCTGCTTTCGACATGGTCAACCACGGCATCCTGATCAATTGACTCTGTGAGAACCTGGGCATCACGGATCAGGCCCTGTAGTGGTTGACCTCCTTCCTCTTGGACCGCCCCTCCCAGGTCCAACTTGGTCCCTTTCTCTCTGCCTCCCCTCTCTCTACCTGTGGCGTTCCCCAGGGCTCTATCCTCTCACTCTGATTTTTCAACCTCTACTTGGCCCCTTTGGCCCACCTGCTCTCTACATTCTCCTCTAACTTCAGGCTCCCCTCAGCCTCGCCTCCTCTCCTGCTCATTTTTGTTTATTCACAATTCAGAACTGATGCGCCGCCAATGATCTCTGCCTTAATGCCAGTAAAACAGAGAGCCTTCTCATTGGACCCCTGCCCCTGCTTTCCCTCTCTCACTTTGGCCGCCTGCCTTGGGCCCACTTCCTTCACTTTCCCGCGAGGCAAGAAACCTTGGTGTCATCTTCAACTTCACTCTCTCTCTCTCTCTGCTCACATCTCGGACATCGCCAACAAGTCCCACTACCAGCTGCACCTCCTCAAAGGGACTCTTGCCTTTCTCACTTTCCCCCAGAAGCTCGTTGTCTCAGAGCCTTGGTTCTATATGCTGGACTACTGCAACAGCCTCTTTCACAGTCTGCCTTCCTCTACTCTGCGCCCTCTGCAACTAATCCAGAACAGGAATGCGAGACTTATCGTGGGCCTCAAGCCCATGGACCATATCTCTCCAGCCCTGAAATCTCTCCGGTGGCTGCAAGGATCAAGTTCAAGTCCCTTTGCATTGCTAACAAGGCATTCTGGGTCCACGGACCACACTACATCCAACGCTCTCTTCCAAAATACCTTCCTTCTCGAGCCCTTCACACAGCTACCTCCAACTCTCTAATGGTTAGGCGCTTTTCCAGGCATGCATCCCTCTGGAATGTCCTACCTGGTACTCTCAAACTTGAGCCAGACCACCTGAAGTTCCGCAAACAGCTCAAAACCTTTCTCTTCTCCTCTGCTTTCTCTCTCTCCCTCCGCTGCTGACCTATCGGTCTGCCATACTGAGTGGTTGCTTGGCTACCCAGAGTTTCACTGGATCCAGGCTCTTCACTTGCACGATCTGAATGACATAAGTCCTAGTAAGATCGTTTGACTTGTCCTCCCTCTGTCTTCCCTCTTTTGTCTTGTCGCGCCTAGAAACACTTTTGTATAGGCACGTTACAAATTACTTATATCATATTATAGCTGGAAATAGTCATAAAAAATCCCTAAGCCCTACATCAGCACTCCACATTAATTTCTACCATCTGGGTCATGGTAAACAAAAACACAAATGGATGCATGAAAATCAATCATAGCCCAACCTAGAGGGAAGGAAACACTTGCAAACCATAGGCAAAGACGTCCAGAAATTAATATATTTTAGCAACAGTTATCTTAGCAATTCACTTCATGGAAAAATACTTACAAAGCCAGCAAAAGTTGGTTGCAATGTCAAAATACATTCACCATTAAGAAATGCAAAGCATGGCTTTAATAATGCATTAAAACACACAGGTAAAAACTAACATTCTAATTCTTGGTCCAGAGCTCACTGAACCCCCTGTGGGTAAAGGAAACATGCCCAGAGGCAGGCGAGACCACCCAGAGACACTTAAGGAGAGTCCCAAGACAGGTTGAAAGTTCCCTAAGAACCAATGGGAATAGTGTCATCGGGCCATCCGCTTTAGTGGAGGTAAATCAGTTCTACCCAATAGGTACGGATTCTGTGGCAAACAACCTAAGTGAGGACCCAAAGAAGAGATCCAAATGTTGACGGTCTAACCAGAAGCCCCAGAGGAAAATGCAGCAGAGCAGGCGGCCTCTCCAGTATATCTGTATGGGAAATGCAGTTGAGACTTGCCTTAAAAGCACCTAGACCACGAACAAGTTACTAGACCAGAGGATGAGTATCACAAATAACACAGCCCAAACAGTGAATAATCACACACCCCAATAACCAAAAGGTATGTACCCATTTCAGCAGTTCCGACAAACACAGTTCCATCACAGCGAATGCCGTACATGGCTCAGCTTCTAGATGCCGTTCCCAGGACCCGGTGCCCAGGGGCTTGCACCCTGGGCCAGCAACGACCCAGACAACCCAGAAAAGGAACAAAGGACCTTCTTATGGCATCGACGTTTAAGCCTTTAAGCCTGGAGCAAAGATTACAGCAAGGAAGACAAATGGAAGGTGAGGGAACCTGCCCAAATTACTCTAGGGAGCTTACTCAACAAAGAAAGCAGGCAGCGCAGCAGAAAGCTGTTAAATTGGATGGTGGTATACTGTCACATCAGACTCAAGGGATTTTAGTATTGCACATCTCCTGTTCAGGCGAGACCAGATTTTGATTTTTCGCATTAAAACACATCTCTCTGGGCTTAATGATGATAATACATTGGGCATCTTTATAGTCTGTGTGTGGCTACTGTGGCCTTGTATACTCTAGGTGGAGTCTCATGTCAGAATCCATTTTCAGAATGTCTCTTGCATATAGGGAAAAAAAACACTTGTTTCGTTTTCCATCTTGTGTGGATTAAGGTGCTGTTTTGACTTGGTTTCTGCACTCCTCCCAAATAATCACTGTGATTAGGTGACGGATTTGTCTACTTTTCCATATACATTTATATTGCTTGTGATGTGGGAGATTCCTGTGAAAATGGCCGCTGCCATAGCGCTACAGACCTGCAATTGCTTTTGAGGCTGTATGAGTTGAGTCATGTGATCGCGTGTTCACATGATTGCTCGTACCCTTTCAAAATGGATTTTCCGGCATACTTCTGCATTCTGCCGGGACGCTGTGAAGCTGGAGTTTTTTCAAATGGATTTGGTACATACTTTGATCTGGTAAAGACTTTCTGCACGTTGGAATGCTGTTTGGATGTTCTTTTGAAGATTAGAAGTATTCGCTATTGAGTGCGGCACTGATATATGTTTGGCTTCCTATCTAGACGGAAGTGGGCCGGCACATGCACTATATTGAACACTTGCTGAATAGACAGACCTTAGAGGTTCGCTTTATGCCATTCAGATTTGTTTCTTGTTTGCATCTGTGATGAGAATTTGATATTGAGGACTTTTGTGTCCATTATAGACTCCCGCAGGTAGAGGGGACGCCAGACATAGCCTGGATGGCTGTGTTTTTCCCCTCCAGAAAATGATGTTTTCACAATAACATGAGTAGTGACAATATTTTAAATACAAAAGCATTTAAAAAACTGGTATGATCTATTGTTATAGTTTGCCTTTGTTACGCTTTCATGTAGGTTTGTCAATGTACTTGTTTTAGTCAAAGATTGATGTTTGACATTTGCATTGTAGGGGGGCCACTTGTTCACTGCTTCTCTGCTACCAAGTTAGTTTTCTTGCACTGAAGAAGGCTGGGCCATGGGTACAGTTGATGGCCTCATAACAGCCGAAACTCGAGTAGGCATCTGTCTTTGAAGACGTGTTGTCAATTGGAAAAACTGTTCCCCTTTTTGTTTGCAATCCTATGGCAATAATTAAGCATTTGTTGCTTAGACTTTTACAAATAAGGATGGTAGTCATTTGTATTGCACACTTTGGACCTCATATGGGTGCGCGAGTTGATACACAAGTACAAATAGAGGTGTTCATTGAGAATGTCTGATCTTTTGACATGTAGCTGGGGTGGTTTTTGGTTGTTCGACTTTGTTAATCTCTGTCACTTTCTGGGGAAGGTTGTAGTTTCTTTCAATTATATTTGGATCATGTGAGTTTCTTTCTGCATTGTGCATATTCATTTGTACGGTTGGTTATGTGTATTAATATGTAATTCTATGTGTTTTAATGACTTTCTTCTACATGATTTTGATCTGCACATAAAAATAAAAAAATGAATTTTTCTTCATCTGTTGCAATATTGTTGTACTACCTTCTGTGAAGGGATCATGATGCAAGACAGAACAGATACAAAGTTCATAACAAAACGGTTTATGAACTCAAATGTCAGGCCCAACTTGCCCTATGCTCGGGTAGGATTTCCCTACCTGAACGAAACTACGTAAAGTCTGCGTCTAAGAGTACAACATAAAAGTCTGTGTCCAAAACCTATCCGTGCCCTCACAACTAAAGCTAAACAATGTGTAGGGATGGCAATCATAAAAGAAATGGTGTTCAACACCAAGTTCCGAGCTTCTTCCAGCTCTTAACTTCCTCCTCAGCTCCCATTCCCCAAGTTCAAGAAAGTTCCACAAAGGTCTTGAGGTTACCTTTCCCAAGTTCAAACACTACAGTGCAACACAACCCTCAGGGTTCCAATAACCAAGTTCAAATGAAAAGGGTCTTGAGGTCCCATCCTCAAGACAGCATTTGCAGTTCATGAAGTCTCAGGGTTCCCTTCCCCAAGACTTCAATGTAGCAACAAAGTGTATTTCAGTCTTTCACAGTTCAACTTAACTAGGTCAACCTGACCTTCCTCCTGGTTTGCGGCAACAGCTCACTTACAGTGCTCCTTCTTGGTTTGTTTCACAATGTTTTTGTCTTTCACCATGCAGGTCTCATTGGTCTAGGTGCAGTTGTCAGACCACACGATCCACCCATTACAGGTCACGCAAATAAGACCCCATGGCTCTTCAGCCCACGCAGATTCCTATTTATTCCCTCCTGTGTACAGATTCACACTTTCTTGGCTTCTCCTTGCAAGCCTCTTGGCTTTATGTGTAGACTCACACTCCCTTGCCTTCTGCTGGTCAGCCTCTTTGCTTTGCCACAGTGGGTCACATCCTCTGCCAGTCTTTGGCCTTGCCGTACTATAGTCCTGCATTGAGTTCATATGTGTGGTGGTGTTCTTTCTTCCCCCACCTTTCTCTGCACAACCACTTGAGTATGCAAGCAACATTTCCCCAACAGTTCTTTAAACAGTTCCCAACACGCTTCGCTTTGGCAATGCGCAGGTGAGGTTGGCTCTCTTATTCCGGGTCGTTTTAGCTTTGTATTTTTGGGATACAATGATACAGTCATTCGATATAAGTAAAGCATACGTGCAAGGAGCTTTCTTCTCGCCGAAGGTCTTAATGAGTTTAACAATGGCTTGCTACTTTGCTGCTGGTCGCGCCTACATTTTCCACACACAGATTGATTCAACTATGTTTCTGAACCGCGTGATTCTGTTTTACAGGATATTCGCATTCGCGTGCAGAGAGGTCCAGCGTTTTTCCATCCACAGAAACTCACCGGCGTTGCAGCTTGGCTCTGCTGTGAATTCCAATCAGTGTTCAAATCCCTGCTGATCCAGTTACTACAGAGACTTTGCCTGCTTCTCAGATACTCCAGTGTTCAGTTAACCCCCATAGGTAACAAGCATCTTCTACCTTTTTGGGAACGGCCCAGCTTGGCACCAGTTCCCGCTGTGCGAGTACTGCAGAAGGGAGCTTCTGCTCCAACGCCAGTCACAGGACTCGATCCCAGCCTCAAGAGGGTGTTAGCAAAAGCGCACTGTAAGCCTCTCCTGCCGTGTAGCTTCACCTGTGTGTTTTCCCAACCCCCCCACCCCCCCTCCGTTACACAGCACACCTTCTTATACGGGATATACTGATTAAGTGACACCAGGTGTGGGCCCTTGAATTTAGTTTCCCAACTTTGATAAGAGTAGTTAGTTGGACATGCCTGACCTTCACGGTCATCTTCCTCGCCCCAGTACTAGAGTGGTGAAAGGAGTTACCGCTGTTAACTACGCCTCCTTGTCTCAGTACTATAATGGGAAATGGGTGGGAAAATGAGGGGAGATGTTTGACGAAAGCCCACAAAGGCCTAGGGAAGGACAGTTTCATTGGAATAGGAAAAAGGGGAATTACACATCTCACCTGTCTCCCCCTTGAACCTTCCTTTCTTCACCCTCTTTCTGGTGCTTCTAGATTGGTGATTTTCTTGTCTATTCCTTGGTATGTGGGGCAGGGATAACAATACCTCATAATTGCCCCTGGGATAGGAGGTTCTTCCTGGAATGGGAATGCAGAATACTGCGTCTCGCCTGGGGCATCCCACCATCCATCCCCAAGGACCCTCCACCCAGGTGATCATCCCTGGCTTCTCTTCCCCCAGGGTCAGGATCCAAAAGTGATGGCATTTCCATGGCCACCTGAGAAGAGGACACAAGGGAGCAGTGCGTATTAGAACAAGTTTTGGTGGGTTGCATCCAATTTTCTGTTGCTGTGAGAACCGTTCCAGGACAGGGACAACGGCTGGAGGCACCCTCGGACATCCTAATATGGTGGAGTGTTTTAGTCTTGGAACCCGTAATGACAATATAAGTGACCTACAGCCAAGTGGAAGCTCCTGTCGGAATTGGTGGGATGCAGTGGTAAATGTTCCCTAAAAACTGTGCTAGAGCGGAAGGCTCAATCCAGCAGATATGGGTAGGCAGCAGGAGTCTTCAGAAAGCCTGAACTGGACTTCCAGAAGCAAGAAATCAAGAAAGGGAAGCAGGGACCAGGCAAGTGCTTGCGCACAGAGCAAAAAGAGGATGACCAGAGGCCAGGCCATCAATCACTAGAGGGGGTTTGAGGCAAAGGATGAGGTCGCTAACACCACTGGTTGGTCAGTACAACTGCCACAGTCTAGTCCAGTCAAACAGGAAGTGAGAAGGAAAGCTTAAGGACTTATGACTGGCCAGAACCACTTCAAGCCGATATGGAGACTGCCATTGTGGGTTCACAAAGAGCCCACATGGTCAGAATGGCCTTTGTAAGGCCACCTTGAGGTTGCTCTGAACAAAGGGAGCCCTAAACTACAAAATGAGAGAGAACAGGATTTAAAAATATGTGCTAGTCCCCCAAAGGCTACCAAAAAGGCACTCTGGGCTACCAATACAGTAATAAAACTTGCACCCTTGCTGAAGCCAAAGTATAGCTGCCACAACCTACTCCCTAAAACCAATATAATCATATTATCACCTCAGGGCAAAGATTTGGTGCATGAAAGATACCCCCGGGAACGGGTGCCTTATGGTTGACCAAATACCATACACCTTAAGTGATGTAAAAAGGGTGTCAAAGGCAGGGGGAATTCAGGATAAGTTCCTCTAGCCACCAACCTCTGGCCACCAAAAAGAAGTCCCTAATCCTGGAAAAAACAAAAAAAGTTGAGACCGAACAAGTGATTTGGGGTTGAATGCCCAAAGCGGAAATTTTCGAGGAAGAAACGACTTCGAAAAAATAATCTTCAGTCGTTTCTTCCTCGAACATTTCCGAGTTACCCAAACCCCTACCCACACCCCCGCCCCCAACACACCCCTACCCACCCCCCACTTACCTTGCATTCCGTCTCCCCGTGTCCCTGCAACGCCTGTTCCCTTTCACTTGCGTGATCGGGAATCAGTGCCGGAGGGTCCTTTCCTTTTTTTGTCATGTCAGCTGCAACCCCCACTCACTATACCGTATAGGGGTAGCGTGGGACACCCCTGCAGCCTTTTCATTTTTTTTGGGGCTGGCTGCGGAGGACACCCCTGCAACCCCCGCTCACAATATAGTGAGCAAGGGTACGGGGACACCCCCGCAACCGCAAATGCGTGATCTGGTCGAACCTTTCAGCCATTCAGAATTTTTGAACGTCCGAAAATTGGCCAAACACGTATTCAGACATTTGTTTTGCTCATTTTGGCCTAAATGTTAAAAGTGGACCAAGAAATTTCAAAAATAGGAATCATGTCTTAACACTCAACTGCACACCATCTATTCCACTGGCATTCGCCTACAGTGCTTTGTACCAACGAAACCACTCAACTATCTACTGTCTCTACTCACCCCTCCCCTTCTTTGCCAACCCCCTCCTACAACACAGTCATCCACTATCTGGACCCAAACTGGCTTTCCAAACTCACCAGATCACTTCTTACCAAAAGGCTCTACACATCTGAGCACCTAACCCTACACTTCTCCTATTCTACACCAACTCAAATTCTACCACTATATTCACCCCACATCCTTACCAATTTTCCACTGACCCATACTGCCACATTAACCATGGAGCTCTAATCCCAGTCATTAACACCACATCCCTTCCAATCCAATCATTACAAACTCACCCAACTATAGCCTCACCAAAATGTGCTCCTATATCTAGAGTACTGCAAACTTTCCCCAAGAGAAAGCACTCACCAATACTATCCTCTGCAGCTCACTTAAGGCTTCCTCGTATCGCCCCACCAAAGATGGCTTCAGGTGCTCTCTTTTTACTGTTTGTCTCTGGAGCTCCGAGATGCCAGCATTCCTCATCATCTTCAAGAAGGACGCCTCCTGTTCAGTACAGACACAATACAAGGAAAAAGATCAGGCAAAGAATGTGTCCATAGGTCATCGTAAGAACACACACATACATACATATATACGACACCTGTAAACATCTTTCTGTTGCTTGTATCTGCTTGGATTCACATGCTTTGCATAGGCCGCCATCTAGTGGTTGGTGCGCGTATTACATGATTTATTTTTGATTTCGAAAAGGGAGGTAGATGGGGCGGGTTTGTAATAATATCTCTATTGTGACGTGTACTGTACCCATGATCCTTCAAGCGCCAAGGTCCTTGGATTGTTTCATTTCGGCCTGAGGTTGCGTGAAGTGTATAGTGAAACATAAATGAGAAGAGGTTCACATTAAAAAGAAGTTACTTTCTTACCTGGTAACGTTCTTTCGATGGGATGTTCCTCCGACGTATTCCAAATCTTTGACATTGATTACCACAGCTGTGCTGCTTCGGAAAACTTTTTTGGCTTAGGCATCCTGCGACTATGACGTCGATACGCTCCCTCGAGGACCTCCTCTGACGTTCAACGTCACCGGATGTTATACGTAGGACACAGGACGCCCGTAGCCTCAGTTGTAGTTTTTTCCCCCAGAACGTGTGGCACCAATCTCCTGCCAGTATTACTACAGAAAGCCTTGCGGAAACGGAAGCTGCAATCGCATAAGAAATTCTGTAGAGGAGCAGGTAGAGAGGGTACGATGTGGAATATGTCGGAGGAACATCCCATCGAAAGAACGTTACCAGGTAAGAAAGTAACTTGTTCTTCGAGGGAATTGTGTCCTCTGACGTATTCCACATCTTTGACAGACTCCCAAAGCAGTACCAACATACGGAGGTGGGAAAAGAATTTTGGATTTTTTTTCTTCGAATGCCCAATCAAATTGCAGAATATAGGACTGCCTTACCAAAGGCCAAATCTTGCCCATGGATGGAGTCCAGGGAATAGTGTCTCACAAAAGTATGGACAGAGGCCCATGTGGCTGCTTCACAAGACTACGAATGGGAACACCCCTCTGCAGAGCAGTGGAGGCAGCCACACCCCTAGTAGAGCCTGTAAACCGACTGGAGGGTCCCTGCCCGCCAAACGGTAGCATTCACAGATTGTCAAAATGATCCACCTGGAGAAGGTCTGCTTGGAAAAAGCTTGACCTAAACGCCTACCAGCGTATCCAACCAAGAGCGGATCGTCCACTCTGACCCGGGACATCCGTGAGAGATAGAAACTTAAAGCTCTCCTAGGGTCCAACCTATGGAGCCTCTCCTCTTCCTACCAGGGTGTGGAGGAGGATAGAACACCGGAAGAATTACCCTCTGACTCAGATGGAATTCCGACACAATCTTCGGAAGAAAGGAAGGCCGTACCCTAAGGACAACCCTGTCCTTAAGGAACACAGTGAAGGGTGGTTTGGCGGAAAGTGCCTGCAACTCACTCACTCTGCGTGCAGAAGTAACCGCAACTAAAAATACAATTTTAAAGGACAACAGTCTCAAGGGACAAGAATGGAAGGGCTCAAACGGAGCTCCCATTAGGAACTTTAAAACAAAATTCAAATCCCATCCCGGAACCTGAAAGGCGACGGTGGAAACACATTAGTTAGCCCTTTTAGAAACTGAGATATCAAAGGGATTTTAAAATAAGAACATTCCTCAGACGAGCGCTTAAATATGGACAGCGCCGCCAGGTACCCCTTAATGGTACCCACATGCAGGCCCTTGTGGGCTAATGAAAGCAAAAAAGACAAAACCAAAGGAATGGAACATTGGAAAGGATTCACATTCAGTACCCTACACCAGTCACAGAACTTTCTCCAACGGTACAGGGATTTCGTTGAGGGCCTTCTGGCCGAAAGCAACATCTCCAGCACATCTTCAGGGAGGTCCCAATGCTTATATGTCAGCCTTTCAGATACCAAGCATGAAGGCTGAGAGAATGGACCTCTGGATGGAGAACTCAACGCCCCCCCCTCCTGTGAGAGCAGATCGTCTCGGTAGGGAAGACGACGTGGAGGTCAGATGGACATGTCTAGAAGGTCCGGGAACCACGCTCTCCTGGCCCATGCCGGAGCAATGAGGATCATCCGGGAACAGAACCACCGCAGCCGCCGCAACACCTGCAGAATGACAGGGAGTGGAGGGAACGCATACAGCAGTGGGAAGGACCACTTCACTACGAAAGCGTCCCCTAAGGCTCCTCTTGGAGGAAATTCCCGCGAGCAGAATCTTTCGCACTTCCGGTTGACAATGGTGGCGTAAAAAGATCCACTTGTGGGGTTCCCCAAAGGGCGAAGATCGCCAAAAGAACTTCCTGAGCCACCTCCCACTCGTGAGAGACCGTGCTCTGCCTGCTCAGAGCGTCCGCTGCCGCATTTTCGTCTCTGGACAGATGAACTGCAGAGATCGAAATTTCCTGCTGGATGGGTCAGAACCAGAGCTGCATCGCCTCCCTGCACAGTGGGAGTGACCCCGCCCCCACTTTATGTTGAGGTAGTGCATGGCCACTGTATTGTCTGTCATAATCAGGACATTCTTCCCCCACACAGCCGGCAGAAAAGCCTTCAGGACTAGCCTGACAGCCCACAGCTGTAACAGATTGATGTGGAGTCTGGACTCCGATGGAGACCAACGACCGCTGGCTGTCAGCTTGTTAGCATTAGCTCCTAAACCCGTGAGGGATGTGTCCGTCACAATCAACACCTCCGGCCATGGTTGCCAAAACGGAGCCCCTTTGAACAGATTTCGTTCGACAGCCCACCACAGAAGGTCCTGGGCGACCGAGGACGGAATCTGAACAGGGTCCGACATCCTGCCGGAGAACTGCGACCACTGCATCTTGAGTGCCCACTGCAGAGATCTCATCCGCAGCCTGCCCTGCAGGATGCCATGAGGCCGAACAATTTCAAGAAACCGAACGCCGGGAGACTCTGGGCACGTTGAAATTTGTCCACCATCTGCAGAATGTGGTGAGCCCTCACCTGGGAGGCAAACACTGCCCCAGGGAGGTGTCTAGCACTGCCCCGATGTACTGGAGCTGCTGGGTAGGTGTCACATGAGACTTCATGTGAGGGAGAAGCCCAGCTTGTGAAGGGAGTGGCAGGTGACGTACAGATGATCCAGGACTTGCTCGGGACAGCGCACCCTGATCAACCAAGTGTCCAGGTAGGGGTAGACGTGAATCCCCCCTTTCCTGAGATGCGCTGCCACCACCACCATCAGCTTGACGAAGACCCTCGCGGCGGAGGTCAATCCGAACGGCAGGACCCGAAACTGAAAATGCGAGTGCCAGCCACGAACCTCAGGCACTTCCTGTGCTTGGGATGAATCGGCACATGAAAGTAAGCATCCTTGAGGTCGAGTGACACCAACCAATCCTGAAGTTGAAGGGCCTGGAGGACTTGAGAAAGAGTAACCATCTTGAACTTGTCCTTCCTGAGGAGCTTGTTCAAACCACACAAGTCCATGATGGGTCTCAATCCTCCATCTTTTTTCGGGATCAAAAAATAAGGGGGAATACCATCCCTTGTTCATCTCCGCTACAGGTACCAGTTCTATGGCACCTTTCTCCAGCAGGGATAGGATTTCCTGCGCAAGGAGCGGATCTGGACGCTTCAAATAGAGCTTCCCCGGTGGATTGTCGCAAGGCCTCTGCCGAAAAGGAAGACAGTAGCCGTGGGCTATGATCTCCAGAATCCACACATCTGAAGTAATGGCACGCCATTCTACAAGATGCTGCGCCAGCCTTCCCCCAACCAGTGAACCATGGGACACGGCCTCATGACTGAGCTGACGTGTCTGCGGCAGTGCCTGAGGGCAAAGAGGCAACTGCCCGAGCGGCTTTGGCACCTCGAGTACCTTGCTTTCCACCTCTGGTACTCCTACATTGGCCCCTTTGACTGGCAGCTCCCCTCGATCTACCAAAGGAAGAGTATTATCAAAAGGAACTCCCCTCCATTGCTGTCCCCTAGGACGAAAAGACAGAGGTTGACATACTGCAGCGCTCAATGACTTCGCTGCAGCTTTGGAGGTCTGCAACCTCTCAAGGCTCCCATCACCCTTGCTGCAAAAAAAAGACGGACACCATAAAAAGCACTGTTCAGAAGCCGGGACTGTACATCAGGAGCAAACCCCGACTTCCGCAACCACGCAAACCTGCGCATCACGGTGCTCGCCGCCATGGACCGGCTGACACAGTCTGCCACGTCCAGACCCGACTGAACGGTTTCACACATGGCATCCTTGCCATCCCGAACGAGGGCAAGAAAACCATCCCGTTCCTCCCCTTCGGGAATATGTTCAGGCGCCAACGACACACAATTCCATAGAGTGTGCGTGAATCTTGCAAGGGCACAAAACGGAGTTGGCTGCCTTTAAAGCCATACCCCCAGAACAAAATACCTTCTTCGCCCAGCCATCAAAGCGTTTGTCGTCCCTATCAGGAGGGATTGTAGGGTATGCAGCCTGCTTTGCTGGGGCCGTAGTCGCCCGCACCACCAAACTCTCCGGAGTAGGGTGAGTAGACAAGTAGCAGCGGTCACCCGTGCGTAGACAAGTAGCAGGGGTCACCACTGGCTGGGTGGTATTTTTTTGGCAACGACTTATTCACTGCTGGGAGACTCTCCGGAGCAGTCCAAGCCGCTGCCACCCTTCTTTGTAAGGCCATATGAAATGGCAACACCGCGTGGACTTTGGTCCAAGATATCGGTCAGGTCATCCTGCAGAAAATCCACACGTGGAGCAGACCACACCAGATACTCAGTCACCCTCGACATGAGGCGCCTGTATGAGGAGTCAGCATGTGTACCAGGCTCAGGCCTGCCAAACTCAACCTCAGGGGAGGTATCAAGACCACTGGTCTCATGTAAAGATTGACAAAGGTCTTCCAGTTGCCTATGACCAGACAACAGGTCATCTGGAACCTAAGAAGGCACAACCCCCTCTTCATCAGACCCTTCCTCCACCTTTGAAATGTACTCCAAGGGTTTGAACAAGTCCACCCTGGGAGGAGGAACGGAGTATGGGTCAAACATAGGCCACACAGACTTGCTGAGTGCCTTCCTCAGAGCTTCCACAGGTCTCCGGGGCACCTCTGGAAAATTTTCCTCAAAAGTTGCTCTATGGCGGCGATGGAAGAGGCATCGATGTCGACCGTGTCGCCGACGAGTTCGACAACGGCTTGGAGGCCAGAGCACTGAGTGTGTCCCTCAACGGCCTCTGCGCCGATGACTTCCTCGGAGCCGGAGCCTTGAGCAAGTCCCTCGACGGACATGGCGCTGATGCCTTCTTCAAAGGCCTCACAGGCTCCAACGATCTCGATGGCGGCGAGCACCGGGACCTTGAGCGGGCATGGTGGCGATCAGCCTTGTCCGATCGGGATTGTGACGGTTCCTGATGATCACGCCGAAGGTGGCCCTAGCGCGTTCCTTGCCGGCTTCTCTCGAAGGCGTGGACGGAACAGTGCCCTGCGGTTCAAAAAATCACCATCATCTGCCAGCGGAATTCCGCCCATTCGGCCGGCGATGAGCGTTTCGTGGGACAAGCCACCCGCCGTCTGGCAGAGTCCTCTGATGAGGATGGCGACTGGTGACGGCGCTTCCGTGAATGCCTCGTAGAGGCAGAGGAATGGCGGGACCCACTCCTGGACCGAGACCCCCTGAACTTACGCCGACGCAGAGAGTCGCCCCTCGAATCATCAGTCGAAAGTCCAGCGGATTTCAATTTACGGGGCTTGGAAACCCTACCTACCGACAGCTGCTGCTTCTGCTCCCGCAAGGCCTTTGACGTCAAAGACTGGCATTCATCGCAGTCATCGGTGGCGTGGCTCTCGCCGAGGCACCAGAGGCAGACGTCATGCGGGTCCATACGAGACATCTTGGAACCGCAGTCCCGACACTTCTTGAAGCCCGACTTCGGGGTAGCAGAAGACAGACATATTTCACGAACAACAATAGAAGAACCGAGGCGCACCGAGATTTCGAAGCGAACATGTTCATGGAAAAAAACAAACTGAGGGTATGGGTGTCGTGCGTCCTATGTATAACATCCAGTGACGTTGACCGTCAGAGGAGATCCTCGAGGGAGCGTATGGACGTCATCAACGCAGGACGCCTATGCCAAAAAAGTTTGCCGAAGCAGCACAGCTGTGGTAATCAATATCAAAGATGTGGAATAGTAGGGGCGTGGCTAACTGCGGGATGAGGTAGACGTGCTTCTGCTCGGCTCCCGCGGCCGCACTACAACATCCTGTCAAAAAGCCTGATTTTTGAACACTACATAAGCTGAAACCATCTCCATGCCCAAGCGAACACCCTTGGGCACACTCGGACCGAAGATCGGGGGAAACCGCAGTGCGACCTGCTGCAGACGTCCGAGTAAAACTTGCTGGCGAGCGGAGCCCGGCCTGTCTTTAAAATGGCCGCGGGCGGGCTGGACTGTACGCGCTGAGCGTATGAAATGAGGCTGTGATGAGGAGAAATCCAGGAATCCAGCCCGCGGCAGCCCCGCTATTCGTGGCGGAGGGAGAGTGCAAACCCGGCTGGGCTCCGGGAGTCCCGATCGGCGAGGATGCATCTTGCGTACCGACACGGACGGAGGCGCTGCGAGGGAGTCCACGGAGGAGTGGAGTCCGGATCTCCCTACGCCTGCACCCACCTCCTGGGGACCCCGGAGGGAGCAGAGGTCCGGAACGGTGCCGGCTGGGAAGCCAGGAGGGCCGGCCAAGGCGAGGTAGGCTGAGCCCCCCACGCGGGCCCTGCCCCCTGACAACAACGGCGGCAGCTGGCAAGGTGGCCCAGAGAGAGGCAGGGGCCGTGGAGGAGCTGCTCCAGACAACGCGGCTCTCCCCTGTCCAGTCCCGCGGGTGCCGCTTGCTCAGTGACACACACGCAGACCTGCGGGCTGGAGCAGGAGCCTGTATCCCTGCGGCGGAAGAGACCTTGATATAGAAGTGAACCGCGGCCCGGCAGCGGGTGGCTGCAGGGCACGGAAGAAGGCCACCTGGAGACCTGGGCCCAAGAGCAGAGGAGGAAAAAAAAGGGCCTGGCACACCGAGGAGGTTAAGGGGACGGGAGGCACATGTGGAGGGGTGGCGCCAAGCCAAACAACGCCCCACACAGCGCAAATGGCATTTTGAATGAGATAGCGTGCAACACCCTCAGTCGACCAGCTGCCCCAAAATGGGGCAGAGTTAGTGGCGGTCTCAGTGGGACAAGACACTGCACTTATCAGCAGGCCCCCCCAACATCAGGACACACTGGCCTGCCTTTGGGGGATAGACTGAACCTGGTGCTTGTTATGTCAAAGTCTAAACTGCAACCCCCGCGCGTGTGAATTCGTAGTGCAACACCCATTACAGGGGGGCCAATGCAACGAAACGCTCAATACCCAATGGCACTATGGGGAAGGATAAACCGAGGAAGCTTCCTACACAGAGCAGAATGGACCAGTACACCATTCCCCCACCCCAACCCACTGAACACCACCTGCTATCATCGGAAGAGATGGAGGCAGACCAGGGTATCTCGCTGAAAGACATCATGGCCGCCATAGCTGACTCTCGCACGTCCATGGAGCAAAAAATGGACGGTATAAGTATGGATGTTTCCCTCCTCAGGCATGACCTGCAAAAACTAACGGCATGCACAGGAGAGGCGGAGCAGCGCATATCCACCACGGAGGACAGGGTGAACAGCATGCAACAACAGCTCCATAACCCGACAGCCAAGCTGAAGGTGTTGGAGGACAGAATGGAAGAGGGAGAGGGTAGGGTCCAGACGCAACAATGTGCGCATCCTCGGTATACCCGAAAAGGCGGAGGGCGCCTGCATGGAACTATTTCTAGAACAATGGCTTTCTGACCTGTACGAGCCCGACGCCTTCTCCAAGTTTTTCTCCATAGAGAGGGCGCACAGAGTACCCACGAACAGACCACCGCCTGGGGCCCCCCCACGAACTGTAAAAGCGAGATTCTTAAACTTCAGAGATCGCGACGCCCTACTGCAACATGCGCGTGCCAAAGGAACTGTCACGTTCAATGGCTCCAAAATCGCCTTCTTCCCAGATTATACACGGGAAGTCCAAAGAGCAAGACAACTCTTCGACCCCTTGAAAAGACAACTGCATACGAGGGGAGTTAAGTACGGACTGCTCTTCTCCGCACAACTCAAGATTTACCACAAAGGGACAACAGTCCATTTCAGTGACCCCAGGGAAGCTTGGCGCTGGGCTGAGCAGAACATAGATGGAGATTGGTCGGCCCCCCGCAAAAACAGGGGGAGAAATCGCAGACCTCCGCCAACCAACAGCCAGAACCCCGACGACCACCAGCGCAGGATCTGCCGGAAGACCCGGGGGGATGAACCCCCTCCCAGAAGGGCCCCCCCCCTACAATGCCTGCCAATATTCCATGGCCATACTACGATACCCAAAGCAGGCAATAGATCCTCTCTACAGCACACACATATATGTAATAATAGGCAGCATACACCCACCTGTAGCAGCCGCGGTGAGCCCCGAGCCCTACAGTAGAAGGAGAGTGCAATAAACCCCAAGTGTTGCACACCGGTAACTCCCCGCGGGGACCACCTTTAGAGGAGTAACGCCCTCCCTTTAGGCCCCACCCATCCAGGGGAAGATCACTTTCACCTGACATTCAGTTTAGTGCATGTTAAGTGTCCGGTTGACACCATAGTTTCGTTGTTTGGGCGACCGATGCTTCTAGTTGGGAGGAGTATGGGGTGTGGGGTTAGGGGTTTGTTAAGGACAGCTTCAATAGGGACCAATCGAAATCATAGGGGCATGTGGCTGGAATGGATGTCAGGACCCCATGGGCATGGCTCCAACAGGCGTATATCGCCACCGGAGGCAATGAGGGCCAATACCAATACATGCTCACATGGCAGATGACAATAGTAAGGCGGACGCCCTCAGAACACTAAAGCTCATGTCTTGGAACGTAAATGGCCTGGGCAATGCCAACAAGCGTCGCTTGGTGCGCCAATTCCTGAATAGACGGGGGCTGATATAGTGTTCCTATCTGAGACACACCTCGCAGGCACTGAATGTACCCTATTCAGACGTACGAATTACAAGCTAGCATTCCACTCGGGCTTCACGATGGGATCAAGAGGCGTCATGTTCTTGGCACACAAAAATCTTCCGCCCCACCTTTACACGGTGACCCATGATACAGGCGGCAGATACATATATGTGACGGGTGAGTTGTGGGGACAATCCGTGGCACTAATAGCAATCTATGCACCACCAACCCTCCTACAGCCACTACTCACCGACATTACCCTGCTAATCGCTAATGATACCTCCAACTGCATGATAGTAGGTGGCGATTTTAATGAAGTCATGAATGTTACCCTGGATAGATCACACATACGTAACAGGAATCCCAACATCCCCACCAGGCTGGCCACATTTGCCAACGCACTCGGCCTTTGCGACATGTGGAGAGAACTCCACCCAGACACTAGAGCGTACTCCTTCCATTCGGGAGCACATGCTTCGCTCTCCAGATTGGATTACTTCTTCACTCCCGCAACTGACCTATACAGAGCACGGGAAATAAACATACTGCCTAGAGGCATCTCCGACCATTCTCCGATTTAAATGTTACTCACGACATCCCGGAAGATCCCACTGCAGTGCTGGCGCCTGAACAGCTACCATCTGGGAGACCCTGAGCTGGTTGATAAACTGCAGGAAACTACTAAAAATTATTTCGAGCTGAACACACAGGCGGGAACAAACCCTGAAACGCTGTGGGAAGCCTATAAAACGGTCCTAAGAGGCGAGTTAATATCTTGGACAGCGGCCAAAAAGAGGCAGCATTTGAGCAATATCCTTGAAGCAGAGACTCAAGTCAAACAAGCAGAGGAAGGTCACAAACGAAAATACGCCAGCCACTAACCGGGCACTGCTACTAGCACAAAAAAGATTGCAAAGCATTGCGATGGATGATGCTAGACAGGCACACACTGCGGTGAGAGCAAGGATCTATGACACAGGCGATAAGGCAGGCAAGATGCTGGCGTGGCTGGAAAGGAAGGAGCGGGGACGCAGCCATGTCCAGAGACTCGAAGCAAAAGGATTGAATACAGGAGTAACAGATCAGAAAATAACCCAAGGCTTCGCGGAATACTACACTGAGTTATAAAGTGAACCCACAACTCCGATGGACGCTACGGTCATGGATCACATTGAAACCCCTGCCTTAAATGAGGCACAACGGCAACAGCTGGAGCGGGAGATCACAGAGGATGAGATCTTGAGTGCCATCTCCGGTCTCCAGTCCGGCAAGACCCCTGGCCCAAATGGCTTCCCGGTGGAGATATGGCTTAAGGTAGGCACTAATGTGATAGCGCCCCAATTACTGCGAATGTACCTCCATGCACGAGAAAAGGGCATTCTCCCTCCATATCTGCGGGAAGTAACAATAGTAGTGATACCCAAGCCAGACAAGCCCCCAGAGAGATGCAGCTCGTACAGGCCCATTTCACTCATTAACTCTGAGACCAAAATACTCGCAAAACTGCTAGCAGACCGATTACAAAAGGTAATCCCCGCCCCGATACACCCGGACTAATGCGGCTTCATGCTACAAAGATCAACTCGCATGAACCTCCGCAGGCTATTTTCAGCGCTGGAAAGGGCCAACAACATACAGGGGCCACTAGCCCTGTTAGCAATTGACTTTGAAAAGGCCTTCGACGCGGTGAGATGGGAGGCCGTCTGGACCATAATGCGCCCTATGGGCTTCGGTGAAACCTTCATGAGTTGGGTGCGACTGCTGTATGAATCACCGGTTGCTAGGACCAGGGTCAACGGCTGGCAATCAGAACTCTTCAGGCTCGGAAGAGTACAAGGCAGGGCTGCCCACTACCGGCCATGATCTTCGCCATTGGCATCGAACCCCTCGCGATCCTACTGCGAAACACTCAAACCTGGGAGGGCTTCCGATGGTCCGAGAGCTGGGAAGACAGAATATCTCTTTATGCGGATGACCTACTCATCTACTTAAAGGACCCAAACGCCTTGTGTCCCAAGGTTGTGCAACTACTGAGGCAATATGAGGTATTTTGCGGATTACGCGTGAACTGGTCCAAATCCATTCTTTTCCCTATAAGGGGCACCCCGGTGGTGGACCTAGCGCCGGGCCCCTACCAGATCGAGAAGGAGCAGTTCAAATACCTGGGTGTACATGTCACGACGCAACTCACGGAGTACACAACATTGAACCTCTCCCCCTTGATAACAAGATTTGCGGATGACACTCGCCACTGGATCTCCTTGCCGCTGACGCTGCTGGGAAAATGATTTCCCGTCCCAAGTTCCTATACATCCTGCAAAACGCACCTTTGTACATTCACCACCAGGACTTCCATAAAATTGAATGCATCCTCCGAAAACTGCTCTGGAAAGGAGGACACCCGAGAATCGCTCTTGCCACTCTTCAGAGGTCTATCTGGGAAGGGGGGATTGGGTTGCCCAGACTGCAATCATACTACTGGGCCGGCCAGATAGAAGTGGTGAATGATATGCTTCATGGTCGACAGGGGCCTACCACACATCAGGGGCCTCCATTGTAACACCACGGCGAAACCAATAGAGCTCCTCTACAGGGACCTGGACCGACCTCCGAAACCAGACATGGCGTCCCACATAATGAGAGTTTGGAAGGAAGCGCATGATACTTGGGCTGGGGAGGGAAAATAACTAGGGCCCAACCGTTGTGGAACAACTGCAACCTCCCTGAAGTACGAAAGCTGCCAAGATGGCCCGAGTGGACCCAACGCGGTGTTTCCAATGTCGGAGATGTCGTGCATGAGGACAACCTAGCGAAGTTCGAGACATTGCAAGAGAAATTCTCCCTGCCAGACACAGAAAGGTTCCATCATATGCAACTGAGCCATGCTTGGACGGCCCATACAAGACCTGCCGGAAAGCTCCCCTCTAGAACGCAACATAGTCCTAGACAGGGTGGAGCGGAAGGTTACCTCCACAATGTACAATGTAATAACCTCCTTCGCGACATCGGAACTTTCCAGTCTCAAAGCAAAGTGGGAACGCGATGTAGGCCAGCTTCTGCCAGAGGATTGGGTGGAGGCCCTGATGTACCCGCGAGAAACAACTATCTCCTCAAAGCTCTGATTGGTCCAGCTGAAGATCCTGCACCGCACCTACTACCCGAGAGTGGCTCTCTTCCGCTGGGGCAGGGCCTCGGATGCAAGATGCCTGCGCTGCAAGCGAGAGGAAGGTACCTTTTTCATATACTATGGGAGTGTGGTAATATCCAGCAGCTCTGGCAGAAATGCTGTGACAAACTATCCAGAGTTTTGGGTAAACCGATACAGAAGTGCCCGAAGCAATTGCTTTTAGGGATCTCCGGTGAATCTGACCTCTCCCGCTATGAGAAGCTGCTATGGTCCACTGCGATGGCGATCCTCAGGCGAAACATTGCACAATTGTGGGGCTCGGAACGCACACCCAGTTACGATCAATGGGTTACGGATGTGGACATATGTGCAGTAATGGAGCACCGTGTGTACAAAGCAAGAGGTTGCCCGCAAAAAGCAGAGAAAATATGGAAAAGGTGGGAGGAAGATGACTGAGGGTCATGGGCAAGTACTGTAGTCGATGAGTCTGTGGGAGGCCCACTAAAGGGGAAATATTGAATCTGTTAAGTGCACCCTATGTCACAAGGACATCCAATGTCAATTCCGACGTAATGTTGTACCATGGTCCCTGAAGCTGAATTGTTAATGTTATTGTTTTCTTGTCTGCCTCGCTCTTCCCCTGCTATCCCTCCTCCTCTCCCCTCCCCCCCCTTCTCCCTCCCATGTCCCCTACCTGGAGCGTAGAGAGATGAATGTAATGTTTAAATTTGAAAATGAATAAAATCTTTGATTAAAAAAAAAAAAGATGTGGAATACGTCAGAGGACCCAATCCCCTCAAAACATGTTGTCTATGGTACCTTCTAATCTCAAAAACAGGAGGAATGGTGAGCGCATGTGAATCGAAGTAGATATAAGCATCAGAAAGACGATAACAGGCATTTAATGTTTGTTTTCTGAGGCATGTGCGCTTGCTTAGAATCACATGCTTTGCATAGACTAGCAGGCAGTGCCAGGTGAAAGTGGTGAGTTCATATTTATTTATTGGTCATTTGTAATGCGCCTATACACAAGCGTTTCGAGGCGCAGGAGGAACAGAGGCATTTACCCTTCTAATAGAAGTGATGGCTATAAGGAGTGCGGTTTAGAAAGTGATATCTGTGAGGCTTGCTTTATGCATAGGCTCAAAGAGAGGGCCAAAGAGCTTACTTAAGACAATATTTAAATCCCAACCATGGGGTGGGTTTGCACTAGGAGGATAAAACCTTTTAACCCGCTCAATGAAGGCTTTAACGACTGGAATCTTCCACCAAGAAAGCTTGCTTTTGCATATGCAGACAGTGCAGCTAAATGGACTTTTAATGGATTAAAGACCAGACCCGAGCCTAACAAAGTGAAGTAGATAGTGCATTATATGTGAATGCGAGCAGTCAATTGGGACATTGGACTTTCTACGCTAAACTACACATCTTTTCCATTTGTTAAAGTAGCAGTGCCTAGTGTATGGTTTACGGGCTTCTTGAAATATTTCCATGCATTCTTTAGGCAAATTAAGGTGACCGAACTCTATGACTTTAGTATGAGCCAAGATGGTAGTCCGAGGGTGCAGATGTAGGGTTAACCTTTGATTCTGTGACATGTTGTAAGGGCATGCTCGCTTAGCAATGGTGGGCAAGTGAACATTTTGAGAAGGTGGCAATACCACGTCTGACGTGCCCACATTGGAGCATCTAGAATCATTGTTAAGTGCTCCCCATGCATTCTGTGGATTACTTTGTTCAAGAGTGGTGTTGGTGGAAAAGCATATGCAAATATCTCTGACCATCTCATCTACAGTGCGTTCCCCCTGGATCCTTTCTGCGGGAACCTGGATGCGTAACTTTGGCATTTTGCGTTTTTCTTTTTTGTCGAACAGATCTATGTTTGGATGCCCCCAACGTGAGAAAATGCTGTTAATGTTTGAATGTAACTCCCAACTTGTGTGCTGAAGGTGGATCTGCGTTCCTGCTTAGTGTGTCTGCTAGGCAGTTGTGTTCCCCTGAACATTTTGAGATAGGAGGTAAATTCATCTCTGGAGGCTCCTCATCAAAATCTTCTGTGCTAGTGTGAACAGATTCAGGGAGTAAGTACCGCCCTGTTTGTTGATGCAAAACATGGAGGTTGTGCTGTGTCATAATAAGTGCATTCTTCCCAATTATGTGTTATTTGAAAGCTTGTATTGCATTGTACACTGCCAGCAATTCCAGAATATTGTACTGTTTTTTGGCAAGTGAATGTGTCCGCATGACTTGCGCTGTGAGGTGGAGGCAATGGGCTCCCCATCCTGAGAGAGATGAGTCGGTTGTGATGTGTTTTGGGGGGCTGACAAAGGGTTTTCCATTTAACAAGTTTTCCTTTGTCCACCACTGAAGTGCTAACGCCACTGTTTGTGGAACCTCCACTAGAATGTCCTAATTGCCTTTCGTCTGCAACCATTGCTTGGCTAACCACCTTTGCACTGGACGCATGCGTAGCCTTGCATGTGGCATGATGAAGATGCATAATGCCATCATGATGAGAAGGCACATTTCAAAACAAGGAATCTGCCTTAGTACGCTTTGGAGCTTCTCGTTGGAGGGGAAGAATAAAGTGTCTTTTGTCTGAATTATAGCCCTAGGAACTGTTTTTCCTGACTGGGTACTAAGCTCTGCTTTTTTTCCATTGATAGAGAAGTCCAGTTGATGCAGAAGATTTATTATTTTCTGCGTATTTTGTTAGCACTTTTTTAAATACTCGGGTGGGCTGATGCGATCCCAAAGGGAAGCACCTTGAATTGGTTTTGCGCAGACCATACTTTGAACCTTAGTTTTGGTGTGCTGGCAGGAATGAAATATGAAAGTATGCATCTTTCATATCCAGTTTTGCCATGGAGTCTCCCCTTTTGAGCAAAGGGCCGACTTCCTGCAATATTGTCAGCCTGAAGTTGAAGTCTGACATATGGGATACATTGCTCACCGTAATCGTATTTCTGATGCTTGTTTCTGCTGGAGTCACATGCTCTGCATAGGCCGACATCTAGTGGAAGCTGCAGAGTATTGCACATCAAGTTTTCAAAGTTTGAAAGGGGACGTCGACAGGGCGTGACTAATATCCCTATTGTGACATACCCGGTAGCCATGATCCTTCACGCATCAAGGTCCCTCAGATTATTTGTTTCTGACAAGCGGGAGTGAAAATGTAAGCGTGAACTGAAAGGAGAGACCATGAGGTGTGAAAGATCTATGCTTCTTTCACAAGCATCTTATACTCCATGCAGGTATGAAGGGCAGGCGCAAGTTAATCTAAGCAGATACAAGCATCAGAAATACGTCTATGGTGAGTAATGTACCCCTTCTGAGGCTTGTGGATCTGTTAAATGCTCTGCATAGATGAGCAAGTAGTTTTAGTAGAAGGAGGTGGGTTATTAGAAGGTAGCGCTGCAAAGAGATGTTTCAGCACCGCTTCTCCCACCTGTGTATTACCCCTATAATGTGTGTCCAGACAGTAATGTTTGTAGAGAACTCAAGTGGCAGCCTTGCAAATGGCATCTAGAGGCACCTTTGCTATGAAGGCTAAAGTTGCCCCAGTTCCTCGTGTTGAGTGTGCTCTGGGCTTAAAGGGCAATGTTCTCTTGGCAAGAGAGTAACAGAGTTGGATGCAGCTGACAATCCATTTAGAAATCGCTGCTTTAGAGACAGGGTCCCCTTCTCTTCCAGAGGCTACAGATACAAAGGAACAATCTGTTTTCCTGATCAACTGTCTTCTGAAGGTAGAACATGACAGCTCTGCGTACAGTGTATGTAGACGTCTTTCTGCTGCGTTTGTTGTGTTCTGAAAAACGCAGGAAGCTCTATAGTTTGTTTGACATGGAATTTTGATATGAACTTGGGTGAGACGCGAGGTTGTGTGCATAGCACCACCTTGGCTTTGTGTACAACTACAAAGGGGTGTTGTTCTGACAGAGCTTGTAGTTAGCTAACCCTTCTGATAGAGGTAACTGCTATGAGGAATTTGTCTTGTATGTTAGATGTTTAAGGCTGGCCTTGTGCATAGGCACGAAGGGGGCCCCCCATGAGCCTTCTGAGCACGACATTAAGGTCCCAGCCAGGAGTAGGATTAGAGATGGGAGTGTACATCTTTTTGACACCCTCCATAAAGTGATGTACAAAAAATGGACCTCGGTGGTGAGATTGGAAAGATACAACTAACAAATTATTTTAATATAAAAATAAATGCATTACAAAATACACCAAGATACAAAACCATGCAATTTATAAAAATAAATCACAATTTTGACATCCCATTCATTCCACCTTTCATACCCATACTCACAATCGCACAACCAATGTAAACTTGGACAATACTAAAGGTCAACCCTTGCGTAGAACCCTTTTTATATATCCACACAGTATTTAGTTTTTCCACATCCGTATCCCCTAATGCCGTGTTTCTCTGTACAATAGCAACCCAGGCTTATTGGCAAAGTCTTCATATGTTTTAGTCGGCAATTAGGGCTTTCAAATTCAGCCTGATGTGGTTTCAACCTTCTTCAGGACGTATGTAAGGCATAAGTCTTCCCTCACACTCATAACACACTCTGGTGGAAGATGTCTTCCAACATTAACTCTAAAAAAAAAAAACGAACAAAATCCAATTACAATCCAACCTCTTTTCATTACAACTTACGCATATTTCAATTATGCATATAAATCTTTCGTAGTTATATGTGTTTGCACTCACCTCCAATATAGACTAATGGGGGTACCGCAAACTCAGGACCTAATCCACAGTGCTCCAGGAGTAGGCACAGAGTAAATCAATGGCTCTAAAAACAAGTATAATCTGTATAAATGTAAAGACTGGCTACATTTACATCTAGCAATGCATCAGTGATGTTAGGCATCCACCTTCTCGGTAGGCACTTAATCAGATATCCCAATCGTATATGTGGAGTCAGTCAACGAATCTTGAGACCAAATAGCCTGCAGATGGGTCAGACATGGTAAATTATATCCAATTGTCCGCCTTCCTTATAGGGCCGGTCACAGAGCACCAGCAAACAAAGACACTTAGTTCTAGCTTAGCTGTCTCTAGAACAGAGCTATCAAGACGGCATGTCGAAAGATGACGTGAAAATGAATAGGACAGTCACCTTTCTGTTTGTAATAGGGCATTTTATATTGGGGCAGAGTGTTATGCGACCACCGACTGGGAGGGAACGTGGATCGGTCCGTCATTTCGAGGCGGGGAGGCTGCAGCTCTGCCTCATCCTTTGCTGTGTCAAAACGCATGCTGTTGGTACTGGTTGGATGTCTGTACATGCAGGCTGTAGAAGGAGGCACCAGACATGCTTGCTCCAGCTTGGCCTTGTTTTCCAGAGCATTGTGCCCAAAAGCTGCAGCGTGTTTTGAACGCTCCCCTTGGAACAAAGGGCCTGTTGGAAATCTGACCAAGAGTCTTGATTGTTTCATGCTCCAGTTTCAGCAGATCGTCAACAGCTTTGCCAAAGAGGAGACCCTTCTTGACGGGCAAGTTCATTACTGCCGCCTGTGTCTCCGGCTTAAATCCTGAGTCTCTAACCCAGGAATGTCTTTTCAGAAGAGTACCCTCTGCAATGACCCTTCCCAAGGTGTCTGTGGAATCCAAGACATTTTTAAGGATGGGGAGACCTCTTTACCGTCGGTAGTGATCTTAGGAAGGTTTGAGCGAGCTGTTCCGGTATTGAGTCCAGATGCCGTGAGACCTCATCCCACCGGGTGCTGCTGTAACTGGCAAACACAGTGGTGTTTCTTATTCTGCTGAGGTATGCAGCAGATATCGTGATACGCTTACCCAGTATATAAAGTCTTTTGCACTCTTTGTTGGGAGGTGCCTCAGAGGTTGAGAGTGGAATAACAGTTCTCTTTCTTGTAGTGGTCACCACCGAAATGACCTCTAACGTAGAGGGTATCTGAAAGAGAGAGCCTGAAAGATTTTTCCACCCTTGTGTTAACCGGTCCAGTAAGGGACGGGATAGACTGGGATGGAGAGACCCTTTTCTTG
The DNA here is from genome assembly GCF_040938575.1 of Ambystoma mexicanum. Lineage (NCBI taxonomy): Eukaryota > Metazoa > Chordata > Amphibia > Caudata > Ambystomatidae > Ambystoma > Ambystoma mexicanum. The sequence continues at coordinate 1,575,314,740 of NC_090932.1, forward strand.
ATGGACTCCAGGAGTGGAATAGCCTGGCTAACAATCTTTTTCTCGTTGAGAATATCTTCAGTGAAGTTGGTTCCCACAGGACTGGATTTTTCAGTGTTGATGCCTAAATGATGAGCAGCTTTTTCAACAGCTTATTGTAGAGAGGTTGGTCTGCAATAGGGGAAGAGTGACCACCATCTCGCTATGGAGGGTCAACATGGATGAGGTCTGGGTCGTCCTGGTCCTGAAAGTAAGTGTCCTGACCATCTTGGCTGGGGCCACCTTGAATATCCACCCACATGTCCTGTCTTCTTGTGTGGACTGCATGTCGCCATAAGGAGATCCTTACAAAGGCTCCCTGGGTGGTAGGGCTGGGGCAGGGAGAGAGGGTGTTGACGACACTGGAGGAGGTATGGGAGGTTGCTCATGAGGTCTACATAGAATGACATTTTACCCATGGTGTCCTCAAATTAAGAAAATTGGGTCCAGGGGATAGCAGACACAATAGATCTTGCTGGCTCTGGAGTGACCTTTGGGGTTGGCATCACGTAATAATGTCCCCATACATAATGTCGCCGGGAAAAGCCATTGGTGACATACAAGGAACGGGCTGCGGGGATGCCCCCTGCTCCAATTTACAACAAAAGAAAAAGAAGAAAACAGGGGTTGCAGGGGTCTCCCCTGCATATTAAATGCAATAAGGGCTCTGCAAAAAACTGCAACTTTTTTGTCTGCCAACATTTTTTGAGGGGACATTATTACATGGAACCTTTGGGGTTACAGGAGGTGCTTCTACTGGGCAAACAGTAATAGGGGTGTCCTCCAGGCTCTCCCTAGGGTGCTTTTTGTTGAGGACAGAGGCGAGGGCCTTAGTGTACAGAGGCCTGCTTACCCTAAGCAGAAGGCTCCTTGCGATATTTTTCTGGGCGTGAAGGTAATTTGTGTTTTTTCAACAGCTGTTTCGGCATCTCCGCCACAGCAATCGAACAGTGTTTATGCAAGCCCTTCGACGGAGAGTCTGCATGATCACCTTGTGGTAAGCGAGTACGCGGAACCACAGCGGGCAAGATCGGCATTGAGTCAGTGGGCCGAGAGGTGGCAATCGATGGCGTGCGGCCTTCCATCTACGGGACAGCTGGGCGTATGTGTCTAAGGGAGGAAGTGTGTGTGTAAATGCCAGCATCGACAGAGGCCTTCCTCATAGCAGCGCTAAGCGACTGCTTGTCGAGGCTGGGGCCAGGCGGGAGCGGGTCTATTCCACAGTGGTGTCCTCAAGCTCCAAATCGGTGTCTCATTAGAAAATGCTGTCAGCCGTTTCCGACTCAGCCGACATGGCGTATGCCACCCATTGTTTGGACCACACTTATCGCTAGCCATCCCGGACAAATACTCTACCCTCAGAGCTGATAGACCCAACGCTAGGGGAGGAGGCATAGCGATCATCTCCAAATCTTCCTTAGACTTCAGATCAGCCTCCTCAGTGTCATTCACAACCTGCGAGATACTCACAGCCAAATTGCAAACTTCCCCCACAAGTACAATCACCTTCCACCTCATTTATAGACCCCCAGGAAGAAGACTTCACATCTTTCAATGCTGAAAACTCCAAACCCTCAGCACAAATTATTATCCTCGGGAACTTTAACCTTGGTTACCAGGACCTGAACGACGCACATGCTGCATCCCTACCTAATGTCCTAACAGACCATGACTTCGCACAACTCTATGTCCACCCCACCCACCAAAAGGGCAGAATCCTTGACTGGGTAGCGACTTACAACTGCAACACAACCTGTAAGAACCCCCAACCCCTGACATGGACAGATCATCACCTGATCCCTCTTGAGGTCAACATTAATCATGTACTCCCTAAAAAGTGCCCCCTGGCACCAGCCTGTCCTACCAGGAACAAACGCAACATTACTGCCTAAGCCCTACTACCCTTGGTCCTACCTACCCTCAACGCTCTCCCAGCCAACGCTGATTTAAACCTACTGATTGACACCTTCAATGACTGCATGGCTAATGTGATGGACACCATTGCCCCCCGAAACTGCGTAAAGATAAACCAAAAGCTCATCTGAACTCGTGGTACACCCCCGAACTTAAATTACTCAGAAAAAAGAAAGCTAAAGCACAACTCACATGGAAAACCAACCCCTCTGCAGAAAACAAATCTAATCTCACGTATATATCGTCTCTATACAAAAGTGAGATAATTTGCACCAAAAAAGATGCATACAACACCAGGATTGATCAGGCAGGGTCCTCCACTAAGGAATGATTTAAAATTCTAAAAGAACTAGAAAACCCCAACTCACCACCAGACACCTGCTTGAAAGACAAACCCTGGTGCACCAGCATTCAAAACGCCCTCAACAACAAAATCACAGGACTCCAAACCAAAATTGAGGACAAACGCCAACAACTCTCCAATAACAAGGTCACCAACCCTGGCTTACCTACGCCCAACACCACCAGATCAGGCTTCACGTTTAATAAAGTTACCACTATGGAAGTTCAAAAAATCATCACCTCCTTAAAACCATCGAATTGCAAAGGGGACAGCTGTCCCGCCCAGATCATAAAGGACGCAGCTAGAGAGCTTTCCCCCTTCATCACCAAACTTATTCACCTATCTTTCATCATCAATAACTCAGTCCCCAGCCACCTTAAACAATCATGGGTTCTCCCACTCTTGAAAAAACAATCCCTAAACCCAGCCATACCCACCAACTACAGACCTATCACCACAGTCCCATTCTTATTTTTAAATCCTGGACAGTCACCTACATCGAAATTCAGGAATACCTGGAATCCAACCAACTGGAATACGTCAATCTGGCTTCAGACCTCAACACAGAACAGAAACTGCCCTTGTTGATCTCAAAAGTCAGATTGATGAAATTAAAGACAAAGGCAATGCCGCAATCCTACTCCTCCTAGACCTCTCAGCGGCCTTCGACTTGGTCGACCACAAACTTTTTTGCAGCCACCTAGCCACCGCAGCTCACTTCTCCTCCTCTGCCATCACATGGAAACAATCCTTTCTGGCAAATAGAACCATGCGGGTTTTCTCAACAACAGCTGCAGCAGACCCCATCCCCATTTCATGCGGGGTCCCACAGGGCTCCTGTGTATTCCCCACTTTGTATAACATATTTACAAAGCCTCTATTTGACCAACTGGACCGTCTGGGTGTCACCTACACGAACTATGCAGATGACACCCAGATACTCCTCACTATCACAGGCAACTAGCAAGCAGATGACAGCCGGATCAACAAAATATTCTCCATCATTCACGCATGGATGGCCTCTGCCAGAATGATGAGAAGACAGAGCTCCTCATTGTCGGCTCCCCCAGCAACCTAACTAAACTTAATCCCAACTACAATAACGTCACACCATCCCCATTGCCAAAAGCCTGAAAACCCTCGGCTTCTACCTTGATGCCAATACTAACCTCTCCAAACAAACCAATATGATCGCCTCAGCCTTGGCCTACACTGGCAAGCTCACTAGGGCTCGTAGACCTTTCCTCAAACTGGACTATTGCAACAGCCTGTACCTAGGTGCTAACCAATCCATAATTAACAAATTACAGGTACTTCAAAATAACGCACTGCGCGTAGCCCTCAACATTCCCAGGCGAGAGCATATCTCCACTGCTAGGAAATCTTGAAAATGGCTCTCCATATGCCAGAAAATTGATTTGAAAACCATCTGCCTCACGTACAAGTCCCTTAATCACCTAGCCCCACCATATCTAACTAATAAATTCACCATGAAACTAGCCACCAGAACCACTAGATCTTCCAACACTCTATGCTTGACGGTGCCCAGATTCCACTTAAAAAGAGCTGGAGGGGATAGCTTCACAGTACTTGCCTCCCAACTCTGGAACACCCTACCATTCAACATCAAAACTATCGAGTCCTCCCAGATCTTTAGGAAGCATGTTATCAGCTGGCTCCTGAACAAAGAGTAGCACCACTGACACCTGGCTTCTCTTCCCTCTGCTCGGTAAACTGCTGTATGTGATACTAAAGTACCACCCAGACATACGCGTTCACCTCCCACTGCTTAACTAAGTCTGTACATTCTGTAAATGGCTGTATGTTGAAATTGTATATTGCAAATTGTTTATTGTTTAAACATATAACTGTAAATTGTATATTTCACAATTATGTAACCGTCTTCTTTAAGCCCCCTTCTACCTGTGGGTTTGGAGCGCTATACAAATAAATAAAAACAAACAAAACAAACACCTGGAAGGCAGTGGTTACAAATTGTTAACCCACGGAAATGTTCTGTTGCACCTGGGACAGGACTTAAAAGGGGTGTGATCCATAGTGGAGGGGGACACTGAGGAAGCAGGACAAATGTACTAGGGGCAGGAAATGGGGGTCTGCATTCTTCATCAAAGAAGGATACATCTGTCCGCCCCACTCGCCCTACCGGGTAGGCCAAAGCCCATTGTTGGAACAGAATGTCTATTTCGAATGCCGGGATCAACCATCGAGATGTTTGGGGAAACAGCCGTTGAATTAGTGTGTCAAGAGGTTTGTGTACATTTTAACTCTTAAAGTAGCTAAAGCCACAGACTCTGAAATAACTTGCCATCATGGTGGAAAAAAATAATCTGAGGGACCTCGACGAGTGAGGGATCATGGGTACAGGGTACGTCACACTAGGGATAATATTACAGTCACGCCCTGTCAATATCCTTTTTACAATTTTGAAAACGTCATGTGCAATGCTCCGCAGCTTACACTAGATGGCGTATGCAGAGCATGTGATTCTAAGCAGATCCACAAGCCTCAGAAATATATGTTTGCTGGTCTCAGATCGCATACTGGCTTTTCGGTCTATTCTTTCTTTGAAACAAGAAAGTACACACAAAAAACACACTTTTGTTTACCTCTGATGGTGGGATGAGCACTATGGATCCCTTCTCTAGAAGTGCTTCTATTTTGGCTTGTAGAATTTGCTGCTGCTCCAAAGGTATTCTCATGAGTCTTGGTGGATGATCGGGAGGTAGTTCATTGAATTCGACGCAATGCCCATTTCTTAGTGTTGACAACACCCACTTGTCCAATGTGATCCCCTCCCATACTTGGGCGATTAGTGCAATACAACCACCTACCAGGGTGCTATGGGAGGGGACCTGAAGCGGGGAGTCGCTGTTTGGTAGAAGGCGGTCAAACCTCGAGTGGCTTGGCCTCTACTTCTGCTACACCCTCTTCTGAACTGTCTGGGGAATTAAGATTTGGATCTAGACAATTGACCCTGGTTGTTATACCAACGAGCTGAAGCCTGCACCCGAGATAGCCAGACTGGCCGAGGATCTTGTGTAACCTTAACTACAAAACTATTGCGGTTGGAAAAGGAACCTCTTTGTTGAAAGGATTTATTAGAAATGTGTCCCAAAATGTAAACATCTCATGCTCTTTTTTGCGGTTTCTAGAGCATTATCTACCAAACATGACACTCATCTACAAACATGTTTAGCACTGTGTCCTGCTTTTCTGGTCTAAAACCAGAATTCCTTAGCCACGCATGGCTAGGATTAGTGTAACCTCTGCCACTATCCTACCAGCAGTCTAAGCGGAATCAAGTGTGTACTTGATAATGGTGGTTGTCGTTTGTTGTCCCTTCGTTACTGTCTTTAGTATTTTAGACTTATGTGGCCCATGGATGCCGCTAACAATGTCATCTACATGGTCACATTCTGTTAAAACTTGCATAAGAGTAGTATTATTTGCAATATGCATCTGGAAAGCAGCTGATGTAGCTACCTTCTTCCCAACAGCGTAAATCCTTTTACTCTCTTTATCAGAAGGCGCCTTAGGTGTCGATAAGGGGTCTGAGCTCTCTTATGGATAGTAGTAGCTACCAGAGAATCCATCCTGTTTGATAAAATAAAAGGAGGTCAGTAGGTGCTGCATTAAACCGCTTCGCAATACATGAGTCAACAGCTCTGGTTTGGGCTGGAGTTGAAAGGGACAGCATTACTCTCCTTTTAAGAGATTTCAATAATGGAATATATTGAATTATCTGCTTCTTCTCATGGAGAATATCATGAATGAATGAATTCAGGGTCCTCTTCCAACTCATGGGTGTCAATTTTGAAATAATCAGCAGACTTTTAAAGAAGATTATTGTAGAAAATGTGATCATCAATGGGTGATGAAGATACAGGACCATCAATGTCTGGGGATGGGGTACTATAATCATCTGGTTCAGTGCACGGATCCTCACCTACAAAAAGCTCATCCTCCTCATCTGCATCCAGTTCAATTATGGACTCCTCATGATTGGGGTATATTGAAGCTCCTTTAAATGGAACTTCCTCCTCCGGTACCACATGTTTACTTTTTATGGGATGTTTATCTAAAAAGTCCATGAAGGAAAATTTTGTCTAGTATTTTTTTCAAACGTATCTTAGTCCAAGCACCACTAGTAGGAGTGGCTTGCAATGAAAAAAAAAATCACACATTCCTACTGACTTTCTTGGGATTGTTTCTTTTTCTTTAGTGTATCTACTAAAGTAAAGGTGCTACTTGTGCATCCTGACTTGGGTGTTTCTGTCTGTTTCGGCACATGCTTTTATGCAGGTTTAGCTATTTTCGGCGAGGAACTAGGCATACACGGCATGTGTGTAGTTTAAGCAATATGCTTAAAGAGAATCAATTGAGGTTTTAGAAGCCACCGAGCCACTTGCTGAATATGTGTTCCACTTACACCCATTAATGAAACAGTCATTGTCGGCATTGTGCGTTGGTGAGGGAGAAAAAGTATGCTTCTGTTTGCTTGGCGCCGGTGTACTATGCACCGAGCCGAACCCCTGAGTGGTCTTTAATGTTTGCGCTGATCGCCAGCGTAAGTCTCCATAACAGAGCGGGATTCCTGCCGTTCGGAGCTGGGGCTGGCACTTGGGAATCTTCTGAATCCCTATCCACATTCCCTCAGCGTCACTAATGAAACCGGGACTGTCTTGCTCACCCTCAGACTCCTCTGCGCCAGTGGGGTATTCCATAGATGCCTCCACTTGCATCACATAGGCTGCCCAGCAATTTGATCATCGATCCTTAAGCGTCTCCAGTTGACGAGCTTACACAGAAGACTATGGGTACACAACGGTGTATCCTTCCAGGGAATTTTCTGGTTACAAGAGGGACACAATTTAAAAGGAGTCTTCTCCATGGTCAACGCTGGAGGACATTGAGGCACTATAATATGGGGGAAATGTGTGGAGACATTCTTCTGCAATATGTTAAGTGTCTCCCCCTCCCCCCACCACTTTCCCTACTGTGTAGGCTGTCACTGATGCTCTAGAACACTCGTAAGCTGCAAATTTGCTGTCTAAAGTCATCAGGTACGGCTGAGCGTGCTTGGCAAAGAAGGTGATTCGAAGTAGAATAATGTATATTATTAGTTAACTTTAAATGCTCGATCACATGCAATGAACTCTGAAATACTAAAACTCTGAAATGTGACCAACCCAAACCATTTAGGACCGCGACAGGTGAAGGATCATGGGTACAGTACACGTCACAATAGGGATAGTATTACCATCATGCCCAGTTTACGTCCCTTTTTTCAAAATGAAAATAATTCATGTAATATTCTGCAACAACCACTAGATGTCGGCCTATGCGAAGCATGTGATTCTAATCAGAGCCACAAGCCTCAATAATTACATACAAAATATTTGCTAAGGGTGTCTGCCCAGTCGCCCATGTACACACGCACAGCTCGCTCTCAGCCCCTCTTCTTCAAAGGTTTTGGGGCCAATTGGGACCCTCTATCCCATAATTGAATAATATACACTACATGCCACATTAAAATAATCAGGCTGTCTGAATGGGTATATTTTGTTAACTGTTACACTTTAAAAATTAAATATGTATTGATCACATTGTGCATGCTGTTCTTCAAGCATCAACCTTTCTGATCACAGACATGTTTGTCAAATATAAAGAAATGTGAAAAAAAACGTATTTTCCAAAATACTGGATTTAATGCAAAGCCACCAGGAACCCTCATTAGTGCTATTTGTCTCCCCCTCTTTCCGCAAAGTGGTATTTCAAAAGAGTACAACAGGAGTGTACTAATCTGTCCATCTTGAAATGTTAAACTTTCAGAAAATAATGTGTATGTTTCTTCCAGGTTTGGATAATGTGCTTGGCTCAGTAAGATCAGTGTAATACTATTATAAGAACTAAAAGATATAGTGGTAGTGATAACCAGCAATGAACATTGTAAATTAAAAAAAAAAAAAACAACATGGTTAGTACAAATAAAAATGTAATTTACTTTTTTATTTTATTTAAATTGCGCTTGGTTTCATCAAACCTTTGCAATATAACCATTTACAAACAATTCCATCATAATCCAATTATCATTCAAATTAATACAATAATTCCCTTAAGAAAAACAATAAAATGTAAAATTAGGCAACAAAATAAAACCATAACTACCCAATTTCAGTTTATAAAATTCACAGATTGTAACTATTACTATTAGATGACACATTTTCAAAAACCTAACAGCTACTTATTCATTCTTTTTTGAGAATGCAAACCATTTCTTCTCTTAAAATATCCCTTTCTAAGAAGGCGGGACATGCTCAGATTAAAAACAATGATCTGTTTGTTCTGTGAGAACCAAGGCAATCTTTAAATGTATGTGCTGGCCACTGAATGCATAAACAATTATTAATAAAAATAGAACATAAAAAGTATAGTGGTAGACTGTGCTGTATGAGCCTCTGGAAACTTATGTGGTCTTTCAGAACCCCAGCCCCACCTGAAGAAACTATTCATGTCACCCTCAACTCCCCTGGATGGAAAAATGCACCTTCAGTATGGTTAGTAAAGATTTTCTTTTTGGTTCTTTCCCTCCATGTTTTTTTTTTTAATTGTGTTATAGTCAACAGTGTTACTTTTCACAAAAACAGCATACAGTCATAAATTAAGAAACAAATTACTACATTTACAATACAAGAGCAATTTAAAAAGGAAAAGCAACAATAATACATTTTTTAAATTACAAGAGCAAGCATAGACCCAACCAATCCTCGGGTCATAGTTCACATTTTTTAGTTATGTAACGGCCAGGCATGAGATCAGGAAATGTAACGTCTGACAATTTCGCCACATAGCGAGCAATCGGCGCCTACATTAGTGCCCCTGTTCTGCACTCCCAGGATTTCCCCTGTGGGTATAAGATTCAGGCAGATCCGTAGGAATTCTGCTCTCCATATTCAGTTGGGTAACTGCTTTATATAGGTTGGCAATATACCTCTGGGTGATCAGTTCTGAAAATCAATTGTGTACCTTATAAATGCGCATTCTATCTATTGCTATTATCCAATCCCTTCGGATTAAGGCCCTCATAACCCACAGGGTTGACCATCAGATCGGATGAGGTTCTTGAGCACACAGGGTTGACCATCAGATCGGATGAGGTTCTTGAGCAGCTATGTAGGGTGTTCAAAACCAAGCCTTCTAAAATGGTCAGGAATTGGGTGTTACTTTCCAATAGCATTCACAAGGTCTTTGCACATCAAGCGTTTGTGGGGTGTCATTATTGCCCTGTATAAGGACACCAACTTCCAGTCCAAGTTAGATTTAACAGAACTTAGCCCCAGTTTGTAATGGAGGATAGCGATTGGGAGGGATTGAGGGAGTTGAAGTACTTTCTTCCACAACCTACCCTCAAGTCTGTCCCAACTGAGCTTCCAGGATTGGGACGCTACATCCATCCCATAAAATAAGTCCGGTATAACTTTGCCTTTGCTGAAAATTAAGGGAAGGACAGTGAATCTACAATGGTTGGTCATCAATTTCCTCATCTGGCAACTCAGTTGCTCCACCTTTCCTTCCAGACCCTTCTCCACAAATGAAACACTGGGATGAGACATAAATTTAATCCCTAGATACATTACCTTCCTAGAACAAACCACATCCTGCCCAAGATGGGACCATTTGTAGCAGGGTGTTTTTTTTGTGCGATTACTGAATCGAATAATGTTCGATTTAGCCGGGTTGATGAAAGGTTGTTTTAGCATATGTCTCTAGGCTGGTGAGCAGGCATTGAAAGCCCCGCAGAGTGTGGTCCAAGAGCAGGATATCGCTCAAGTAGGTGATCCAACATGATTTTAACCTCCCCAGCTGAGACTAGCAAGAGGTTGAAGAGGCAGGGGGCAAGAACGCACCCATGCCTCACACCTCTCTGTGATTGGACTGCTCAGGTGTCCCTTACCATACATTTTTCTGTGTTTGGTAATGTACTGTGCGCTCCTTGAGTGTTTTTTTAACTCAAATTTATTGTATTTGTACTCTCTTGAGTTGTATTGTTATTCCATACAATCTTTATAGTTAAGTCATCCATTTAGTACATTGATTGTCTCTCAACACGTGTTTCCAAACAGTGTTATCTGTGGTTCATCAGGAGAGATACTATATTTAATCGCGAAGTCCTTATTTAATAGTTGGATGGTTATATTTCTCCATGCGCTTTTCAATTTTTGCTGAATGAAAATTGTGTGATTGGGTGCCTGCTAGGGCAAATCATTTTTAGTAGGAGTATGTGGAACAGGGTCCGATTGTCTTGTGATCAGCGCCAAGATCTGCGTTGTCATTTTTCTTTGTTTTTTTACCATCCAGCCTGATTTGAATTTCTGAGTTAGCATGTAGTTGTACTATATGGATAACAAGTTTGGGGGCAGTCTCCACGTGTTCCATAAGCGCCCACTGTTGACAGTATTGAAGGCTTTCGATAGATCTACCAAAGACCCGTACAATGGTAAGCTGTCCTTAGTCCAAGCCTTTTCTCGAAAAATAATAATCATGCCATTGAAAGAGGTCGACATACCCTGTCGAAAGCAGATTTGTGCTTTATTCAGGATGCCATGTTCCTCAGCCCAGTTTTCCAATTCGTTCCAGAGAGCCCTGCAAACTGTTTACTGTCCGCATTGAGGAGGGTAGTAGGATGGTAGCTCGCTGTCCTCCAGCTCGAAGACAGCTTTGGAAACGTACCATGGCCTTAAACATGGCAAGGAACCAAAGATCTATGATTTGAAAATTAAGTTCATCAAATCATTGGGCCCTGCTGTGGTTGCCTTCTTTAGCAGCAGGATTAAGTCTTCTTTCGTTAGTTCTAACTTCCAGGGAGTTTGTTACATGTATTCATTTTGAGTTTGTAGGTAATAAGATGTGAACAAGGGGTTGGGTGGGTTTCTGTGACTTTGTATATCCATTTTCTGTAAATATGTTCTTGTATTATGATATTTTCTATTTCTGCATTGAAAATAAATTTTAAAAAAAATAAAAATTGTTCCATGGCCTTACCTCTCCAACTGGGTTCCTATAGAGATCTTTAAAATGCAAGAACTAAACGGTCTCAGAGACCAAATTGCTTTGGGAACAGAGTTGCCGACCTTCGTCCTCATTCACTGAAGTCCAGAAATTACGACTTTTTTGGATTACCAACGTTTCCAACACAAGTTCTCCACGTCTTTGGGCTTTTAGCAGGTGATCGGATCTTGCCCGGTTTCTATAAGTTGAGGTAAGCCTCTTTTTCTACTGAATTTAAATTATAGAAGGGCAGATGTATTTCAGGGCGCAGATGTTTTTCCTTGGGTCTTGTCTATGCAGCCAAGTATCCAAATCGAAACCATGCTTATGGGCCTTATTGGTTTTGCTCCCCGTATGTATTAGTCTGTCCAAGTCCCATTTGAAATCTTGGAACTTTAGTAGGGCACATGCCCGTTCTAGGCCAACACCTGTCAGAGTTAACCAAATCACCCAATTTTTTCAATAGGCTCTCCAAGAAAGATTCCAAGCTGGAAATCGTGGGATTACAATACAAATGTAATACTGCCCAAATCATTGAGATCCCTTCCACTTCAAGATGTAGCCTGGCAGCTAGGATGCCTTGATGGCTTTAAGAGACCAATTAGAGTTTCTTAATTCAGTTACGGGGGGCAATTATTAGACCTCCTGATGCATGGCCCCCCTGTTACAATTTTTTGCATCCTGTTCCATTATAGAGAAGCCATCTACTTTGAGACCCGACGTCACCCATGTCTCCTGTAGTAAGATCAGGTCATAATTGGCCAGTAAATCAGTATTCGTGATATCATTTGTAAAGCTCCTGTAGCCCCTGGAGTTCCAGCTTTTAAATATGGAGGTCCTGGGCAGCTAAAGAGATATATTGCTATCTCCCAGTTTTGTGGAAAACCTGGGAGAGGATCTCCGGCAACAAGGTACAGAATTTGTTACTGCAGTTGGTTTAGTCTCGGGAGGATAGCTATGGGGCAACACGGTTGCATTGGAAGCAAGACGACGTGGAGCAAAAAAGGTTCGATTCCCATGTCTGCGCTTAGAAACCTCTGGGTATTAAGCGTTTTACGATCCAGTGAGGCAGAGTTCTGATTTACTTGAACCTCCCCCACAGTTTTTGGTTCTTTGACAGTTTTTTTTCCCCTCAGGCTACAACGATGGGTCGCCCTTACTCTTCCACACCGAGTTTGGTTGATCCATTGAACCATACTCTGAAATTTGGGCTCATTAGTCAAAATAGCATAGCTCAGGTCCAGGAATTGCTCGTGCACCTTTATGAGAGCGTTTACTCAGAGTCTATTATTGTCAGTGGGCTCTTCATGAGGAAAGTGAATGTAATCTATTTTGTATATTGAGAATAACAACAGATCTGGGATTTCTTTAGTAATCTGCAGAATTGTATTTCTATTCAGTGGTCTACGATCAAATGCTGTGGATAATTGCTCAATCCACAGTCTTGGTGCAGCCAATAGCTTTGAGCTTTTCTCAGTTCTTTTCTCAGCTGGGCCCTGATCCGGGAGTTATGATACTTGGGCCAAAAGAACTGGGCACAATGTCTGATCAGGCGCAGGGGAGGATGGTGTCAATTTATGTTTGGACGTATTTCTTGCTTCCAGGATCTCATATTCAGCTACAGAAAGGACCTCCGTCTGCATTTGTGCAGACAAGGTTTTGGTTTTAATATGACCTGCTGCCATCTTCTTTGGGAGTCGCATCCTATCCCGGTGTTTAGCCAACTGATCAAATTGCAAGTGATATGAGATGTGAATAGTATCCACATTTGGGTTTGGTTTTTCACTTCATTTCAGTTATCCTTTGACAAATTGGTCCTGGCAGCATCTGGATTATCCGTTTGCTGGGCAGAATCTTTCATTCTTGGGTCTGTCGTTTTCTGTTTTACAGGGATCAGGTATATGTTAGTTTCCCTCTAAATAGGTTGTTGCTCATGAAGACTTGCCTGACCGTTTCCAGAACAATCCATGTTTTGAGAGTTTATCTCGACCACCCTTGTTTGAGTTGAGCTGTCTTGCTTTCCTTGCAAAGTGACAATGGGCATACCTTCAGCAAGCACCCACACCTGTACATGCTCCTTAGGTTTACGAGTTAGTTCCCGTGGACTGGGATCTCCTCCTACACCACATTCAAAAGTGGTATGTTTGTTCTTGCAGATGGTACCCAAGCTTCAAAATGTAAGATTTCTTCCATAATTACGATGAGAGACCTGCACCGAAGAATGGATGTCAGCTGTCCTTTCATGATATCTAGGAGGGGGTGCTAGTGCAGACTGACAGTGGGCATGTCCTGCATTTTATTTACGATACCCTGGGTTGAGGGTACGTCCCTAGACTTGATCATCTCGTCGTTCTTTTTCCCCACTTTCTCTTTCAGCAAAAACAATGAGATTCTGATCTTGTTTAGTTGGGAGAGTTAGTAGGCAAAGGGGTATTTCAAAAGAATGCAACATGAGTGTACTATTCTGTCCATCTTGAAATGTTAAACTTTCAGAAAATAATGTGTAGGTTTAATCCAGGTTTGGATAATGTGCTTAGCTCAGTAATGCAAGTGCAATGCTCTCATTAGAACTCAAATATATAGTCATAGTGATAACCAGAAATTAACATTGTAAACTCTTTAAAAAAAACACCAATTCACAAGGTTACTACAAATATAAAGTGTAATATACTTATCCATAGACATTTCATGTATTTTATTTATTAAATAGCTATGATGAGCAAAAAGGCAGAGGCGGTCCTACTCTGCCTTGTGAATTTTCGGAACGTTCAAGTTCAGAGAGAGAGATGGAGAAGGGAGAGGCAAGGTGGGTAAGTGCTAGAGGGTCCACATAGGTGGGTGGGGCGGGGTGGGGGTTCGGGAGGTGGGAGGAGTGGGGGGAAAGAGTACCCAAAAAAAAAAAAAAAGGGACATACAACATGTTGCTGCTGTTCTGAACTGGTCCTAACTTTTGGGAGCATGTGAAGTATTTCTCCTTCACTTGCCTTGCTAAGCTCATCTGTTTTGGGGTATGTGAGAAACCTGAAGGTGTCTCACTTACTAGTCCCCGGGGATCTGTCGTCCAGGTGGCCAGGACACGCCCATCACTATTGGATCGAGTGCCAGGGGGTGGACCAGTGAGATAACCTGAATGGGGGTCCTCAGGGAGTGGAAGTGGGATGCCAATGGTGAGATGCAGTAACCCCCTTCTTAGAACACCTTTTCCCCATTCTACCATGTAGGATGCGCAAACACTCAAGCCCACCCCCTTTTCCGACATGAACACTCGCATACCACGAAAGATGACGGACAAACACCAGAGCTGTTTAACCGTCATGTCCCACCATAAGGGTCAGGCAAAGTCGGGCAACTGACCAGAATCACACACCGCTGACAGCCCTTTCCCTTCCCCACAGAGATAAAAGGTGGAGCACGAGAGAATACGAGCAAGGCAGACCACAAGATGAGAGAGATAACTCAGCATGGAAGTTCAAGAGGAGGAGAAAGACGGCGCGAACCGAGAGTGTAACAAGGAGAGAAGCAACCTTGCCCTTTCCGGCCCAGGCCCGTGAAACCTCCACAGAAGGAATCTTAAACCCGCGAATAGCCAGCGTGTGTTGCAGCAGATGTCAACAGTACACAGGGCCTTCCTCCGCCGATAACCAAGCCAGGGAGAGACGCTTGTCACTGTGGTACTGGCCTTGACTCCAGAGATAAGAAAAGCCAAGCAGTTCACAGCCGGTGAGTCGAGGGGAGAGCAGATAAGAAACCGAACTGTGCTGAACAAAAGTAGCAAGCGGCTAATTGAAGAAAGTACAAAGAACTGTTAATATCAGAGGGGAAAACCAGCAACAGAGGAGTCGGGCACTACGTGGGTGTTAAATTGAGAAACTCTGGGTGATTACCCTAGTGTTGAAACTACTGTTATCAGAAGTCCTTGGGAACGGTACGAGAAGAGGGTCAAAGTAGTCATATGGGTGTCTAGCAAAATCCTACATACAGTCGAAAGTCTTTGACCGGCAAATGAAGGTAAAGCTAAGGGAAGTGAATCCCGCACAGTGTGAATTGCAAAAAAAGCTGAAGAGGAAATAAGATACTTGTCTTGGAATACGACGGGTTCCAACTCGTTTTACAATGTTGTACAAAGACAGCTTACTTTTGGCAATTTTGATCTAATCTAATTTCAGGAAACTTGGCTAATTGAAAAAATTTGGATTGAGGGTTTCTCTATATCTGAACAGAAGGCGATACAGAATTCTAGGAGCTGACCAAGTGGTGGCCTGATACTGGCCTGTAGGGATTCTGTGTTCTCCGATTGCTCTTTGATCTCTGATAGTATCCAAGGTTTGTTGGCAGTCAGAATAAAGCTGAGGGAACAAAGACTAATTCTATACTGGGTTGTTATAATATACTGGAACCCGACATCTAGTGAATTATTAGCATACTTGCATTCCTTATCGGATTTATTGGTGCTAATCTCAACTCAATTCTCAGTAGATCAACTGTTGATTCTGGGCGAGTTTAATGCACAATGCGTTCCCTCGTATTTGCCTCCTTATCAGACGAAGGCTATAACAAAAAATGGTCACAGGTGGGTGAATTTTTTGAGAGAATGGAATCTGTTAATGTTGAATTATAATGTGAAGGGTGAGGCAGTATGCACTCCCACTTGGGGTAGAGGGCTGCGTTCTCTACAATTGATTATGTGTGTGCTTTGAGTGATCTGTTTGAAAAATGCATAAAACTGAAACTCCTTCAAACTGATGAGTGATCATAAAATGTTGGATTTTGTATTTGTTGTAAGGAATGGAAAAAGAGCCCCAAGGTATACCCAGGCTTTAACTACTAATATGGCGGGTAACAAAGTGGTAAAATGTAAGCAAGGGGGACAAGCATTAACTCATAGTATGGAAGAGGCGCTAAACTTCCTCTCTAAAGATCAACTGAGTGATTATCGCCATCCAAACAACTATATTAATTTTCTGTGGGGCCTTAATACCCCTATAGTGGGAAAGCTAGATCCCCCTAAGAGACAAACACTCTTGATTCTGTAATATATAAAAAAAAGAAATCACTTAGAGCCGAGACATATAGGATTAGAAGAGGTGTAAAGTATGAAGAAAAGTGCAGTGTCAAACTATAGCAAGTATAAAAACTAGGTGAGATCGTATAAGTTCCTACTTTCTCATAGAGATGGGGAAGAAATGTTAAAAGCAGTGTCCAAAAGGAACTAGAGGAACTTTTGGACTATTGTGAATTCGGCTCAATCCGGGTTGGAGAATGCTCAAACATCACGCATAGAGGAAAAGATCTGGGTGGAATATTTTACCAAGATCTACGCCCAGGTCGGTTCTTCAGATTGTTACACTCCTTCAAAAAAAAAAAACAAGTGGCAGTTGGGGGTCCTGGAGGATGATATTGTGCACCTAATAGGGAAATCCTCAAGCTCGAGAGCACCTGGCCCAAATGACCTCTCAAATTCAATTTTGAAGAAGAACCCTATGTTATGGGCGTCTTTTTTCTCAAATCCCTTTTTGATAATATAATAGAGTCACAAACCATTCCCGATTCATGGAGAAGAGTAATTGTGATCCCAATTTACAAAAAGGGAGACCGCCTCTTAGCAGGGAGTTATCGCTCTATCTTTTTGTTGGACACGGATGGAAAAATCTTTAGTGGTTTACTCCTGCGGGAGTTGGAGGCTTGGGCAATTCTGAAGGACATTCTCCCTAAGGATCAGACTGGCTTCAGAAAAGGAATCTCTACGATTTTAAATATTTTGACTCTTGGCTGTATAACTGTAACTTCCCGTGGACTGGCTGGCTCACCTCTTTTTTGTGCTTGGGTGGACTTATCTCAAGCTTTTGACACCATTAATAGATCTAAACTATGGTGCAAATTAAAGAAATGAGGCCTTCCGGATGGTCTATTGAATATTCTGATCCATCTGTATCAAGGATCAGGGCTTAGAGTGTAAGGCTTGGGAATTCGGGCTTACTTTCTAGTCCAGTTGGCACTAAGGTGGGGGCTCGTCAAGGCTGTCTACTGGCCCCTTTTCTCTTTATTTTGTTCATGGCAGATTTGGGAGAGTGGTTTACAGGAAAGGGTTTGGTGGCTCCAAAGATAGGCTGAGATAGAGTGAACTGGCTGGCCTATGCCGATGATATTGTGGTCATGGACCACCCTCAAGTCGGTTTACAGAGACCATTAAATGCCTTGGCCGAATATGCACAATTCAATTGACTTGATAATTAACCCAAATAAATCAAATATGATTATTTTCAAACAGCCACAGAAACAAATTAAATCCTATGGCTGGTCCTTACAAAACTTGACCATCCCGATTGTTAAGGAAGTTATATATCTGGGTACCCAGATTGTGGTCTACTCGGCTAAGGGGCTGTTTTTGACCATGGTGGAAGTCAGACTAAGAACAGGGGGAGCTCAATTGAAGGGAATACACTCTAAATACTGTCGGTTCTCAATCCTGCCCCTAATAAAATACTATGTGGGTAAGGTGCTTCCGTCCCGGACATATGGCTTGGAAACAGACCTGCAGGCCTTTGAGGCCAACTGGGATAGACTAGAAGGTAAACTTTGGAAGGATGTATTGGCCCTACCGTCCTCAATACCTATTGCATGTGTGAAATATGAACTTGTTGGCTACTTTAGAATGGAAGTGGTTAACTCAATATAGGCTCACTTTAGAGGCTCCTAAAAAGAGATTGTAGATGTACGAAGATCTAGCACTCATTTTGAAACGGAACAACAACATATTTGTAAAGCAGCTATCAGAAAAATGTATCAAAATTTTGGAACTATCTGAATGTTCAGTTGACTCTCTCATCCAAAATAAAAGCAAAAGATCCTCTGAAACGAATGGACTGGATTAGAACTATAGCAAAGATGAGAGAATCCAAAATATCCTCGTCCTGGTCGGAGCTGGATAAGCTAAGAGCAATGGTTCCTGCTTATTCGCGGAAAGGGATTAACCTGAGGACCAGAATGGACTTCTTGAGATTTCGGCTAAACTTGATATTAACATTGGAAATCAAGCATATTAGAGACCCAATTTCCTTTCCATCTAATATTTGTGACCTCTGTGAAGAGGGGTATAAACAGATCATAGTTCAGCTTCTATCTGAATGTGAACGATCTTGGCATATTAGATAGAAGAGACTATTAAGATTTGTGCATGATGGTGCAATGTTAAACACAAAACTGTTCTGGCAACAGTTAAGCCAGGACATGAAAAATTTTTAACAGCAGAAGTGATAGCTGTCCTGAAAGAATTGAAATTAATTGAAATGCGATCTTAGCATTTGTGAATGGTAATAGTCTGATTGTGAAAAGGAGAAGAGGGAAGTAAGCTGTGTTCTTGTTTTCTTGTATTAATTTCTATTTATTTCTTGATTTACGGTATTAATATTTCCTTGTCAGCTCTTTTCTCCTTTTAACGTTTGACTTTATTTTCTTGTTGTATGTTATCTCATCTATATGAGGTGTGTTTTTTTTTCTATATGCTTTGTGTAAAAATAGTCATAACGTTGACTAAAATGCACAATAAAATTTAAAAAATTGAAATAAATTACAAAAGTTGGCAAGAGTGAACCCGACGGAGGGATGCCGATGAAAAGGGGGCAGAGTCTGAAGTCCCAGTGTATAGAGTGTTGACGAGAGTGAACCCGGCAGAGGGATGTTCACAGTTAACTGTTCAAAAAGACATTAAGATTTGTGAATCTCATAGATGAGATTGTGTTTTGAAGCCATAGTGAACCCGACGGTGGAAGGCTGACCTCCGAGAGGGGTCTAAGCCCAGAAGAGGTAGACCCTCTAAATACAATCAGAAAAGAACTTGTGTTGGTAATTTTGAATATATCAGGCCCTCAGAAGTAAGAGATTTAAACACTGAAGATCCCGATATTGTAAGCACATTTTTTGTGGATCTAAGCCCGGAAGAAGGGGATCCAGGGGCGAGAAATCATCACCCAGCAAGCATATGGAAAGGAACTCTTTGTTTATTAGTTTGGATACATCAGGTCCTCGGAGGCAAGAGACTTGTTTTGTAGAAAAGAAACTTAACCCCGAAGGCCCTGATGCCGAGAGTGGAACTGTTGGCTCATGCTGGGAAAGCTCGAGCATGTGCTGTGCGCCGGAATCCCACCTTCGCCCGTGCTCAAAACATGGGCATGGGAGACCCAGACTACTGCATCCAGACGTATTATTTGTCAACACTTCTTTCTTTCTTTCTTGTGAACCCTATCCCACAATCTTTGTATTTAGCTTAAGTATTGGCAATAGGTTTTTCTTCGCGAAGGCCCTTTCATTTGACAAAACGCCACTAGGGCTGCCTTATTATTATTTGATGGTCGTAGCTTGCTCCCACCTTAGATTTAGATTAGGCGTTTTTCCATCAAGCATATACAGTTTAATAAACACCCTTGAACTGTGATCACTTGTGTCTATCTTTACTGTTGCCACCATGAATTCCTTACACAACACTGATCAGTCTCTACGGCTATAAGTGCAGGAGAACCCCATTATAAAATTCCATGTCTGTTTTACACGGCACTCTTCACCTTACAGTGAGGTGTGACAGGGTTTCTTTGTGCCTGTATTACTTTGTGGTTACTTGTATGATGTCTCGAAGACCGAATGGTAGCAGCAAAGATTTCCCTACTGAGTTTTGTAATATTCTTGCGCATTACTTTTTTATTTTAGTACTTAATGCCTTTTTGAGTGCCATATACTCAAGTGGCCGCGCCACGAGAATTTTTGCCTGACCTTTGGCCATCTTGTATTTTGCCTTCTTCCTTCCCTCTCAGGGCTGGATTTGTGAAATATGGTAAGCCCTTACCCAGGCAAAGAAGCAATATGTGTTTGTGGCCGGATGTGGTGGATGGGACCATCTGGTCCCAATTCACATCTTGGCCAAAGTGTGTTTGTTGCAAGTAGTGGATGGAGGCTGTCCATCATTTGACAGCACCTGCCAATTTGAATGGTGCATATCTTTCCCACTGGTGAGCTGGGGGGAAGATTCCAGCTCAAATCCAAGATAATAGTAGTACTTCTGCAGCCATTCATCAGATCGTTGTTGGAGTCAAGATCCTGATGAAGAGGAGCATCTCGCCTACGACCCAGAACTTGCAGTTGCAGCTAAACTGCATCGTCTTCTTCAACCATCCCAGAGAAGCCCAGCTCCTTTGCCGATCTCTAGAAGTCCTTAATCTGTGCTTCGACCCATGGACCTCTGGAAACTACTGGTTTCAACCCCTGCTTCAATATCCTACAATTAGAAGTCTTCATAGATGGCCCGGAAACATCCTGTGGGTAGACCAGCTTGCTCATGGGCTACATCACTGCATCGGTCGACATCCAGTGTTCAGACCTGGGACTCTGCAGACCTTCAACATGTGAAACAAGACAGCTCCCAATGCAGTTGTAGCTTCCAACACAAAGAGGGGATTTGCAGGACCAAATGTTTCCGCAACAAAGGTCGACCTGCCATTTTTTCCAGACTGGCCATCACATTGCCACCACTAGTTTAGCCTACCGTAAAGATTCCTAGCCTCCTCTAAACCCCTCTACTGGGATCTGTGACTCGAAGGGCACTAGGCCCCATTTCCTTTAGCAAGGGAAAGACTTTCCTTCCTTACATATTACTTCTCAAAATTGGTGATTACTTGCCTTGTTCTTTCTTCACTTGCTATGCTACATTACAATGTTCTAATATTGATATGTTAGAAAGAGTTGGTGCTCTGTACCCAGAGCACACCAAAGATGAATATCCATATTATATAAGTGTATGTTTAATGTAATACTTACATGTGAGAGGAGTTGTCCAAGGACTAAATACATATTTGTATACATTCTGCCCAGCATGTACTGTGCAGAGCGTTTTACGTGTGTTTAACAGAAACTGTTCGACTCTCTGAAGTCTAAGCCCCATTGCTCAGTCACACTACCTTGGGTAGATTGACTAGGCATTAGTGTATTTATTTCCCTGTTCACCAAAATAGGGTGGCATCTCAAAATGTGCAGAGGGCCGGTTCTGATGGCAACATTCCAGCAGGACACATGCAAACAAAATGTATGTCTTCAAATATCAGGCCGGTCCCCATCACAGGGATACTTTTTTCACTGCTGCCCTCATTCAAGTTTTAATTAAGAAAAAAGAGCACCGCCTCTGAATCCCTTCATTTAAAATATTTGTGTTTTTTCCTTTGGTTGTGTCGCTGTAGGCAATGGCTAGAGCTTCTCTAGCAATGCACGTCTGACAAAGTGCCTCTCGCCCACTGAGATACAGGGTGCTAGATCAACATAGGATAATCTGGGTAGACCGCTTTAATTACGTTTGCGGTGTACACCACCACATCCCAAAAATGACCACATCTTCAGACATACATGAGATCCTTGAGTGCAGTATGCAGTGCAATAGAATGTTAATAAATGACTTAAATCACTGCCAATGGGAGTGATGGTGCCTTCGTTTGTGCACATAAACATGGCTTGATCTACAGCCTCACAATTGATTTCTACAGAGTCAATGTCTCCAAATCCCTCTATGTTTGATTATAACAAAGATTACATATGTATCCAGCATTGGAAGGGCAACAAGCTACCCATGCAAATTCCCTTGTTTTCATACATCGCTGACCATGAACTCCCTCAGCTCTGAACGTTCTCGAGTCCTTTTACAGCAGCAAGGCCACACGCTCACTGTATGTCTCCATGTTCTGTCATTAAATGAAAGCCACTTGGAACTCTTGGAAGTTCCTGGATCCAGGCAGTGAGGCTACTCAGCTATTGATTGTAGGGAAATGGTGGGGGCTATACAGATCTGGTTTGTATTCAAAGGCATGGATGATGGTGCTTACAGCACATTTATCTCCTCTTTTTATTCATACTCACATATTACTTCTAGGAGTAGGGATTGAGCAATGTGACAATGATGCATAAAGAAGCATCTGCAAGGCACATGCTGAGAGGCGTGCCAGCAAATTCATGCTCACTACAGGTCTTGGGAGCTCAAAGAAATGACGCCCATTTGATGGATGTTGAGCGTGATTCATGGAAAAAGTGTTTTCCGAGGGTGTACTGTGCGTAGGACAGAGGATGAGTGAATTTGATTTTCATGCAACACAACACTCAAATACATACCTGTACGTTCAGGAGCATAGTGAATGCTAAGCCAGATTTGCCCGCTCGTGCTGTCCTTCCAACTCTGTATCAAATAAAGAACATCACAGTAAAGGAAAGCCAGATATTCCTCTGCACTACCTAGCATTTTCTCCCTCACCAGAGGTGAGCACTTTGAGGGGGAAATGCAAATGGGTAGAGTAAATGAGAAATGGAAACAATCAAGTGAGAATCTGGGTAAAAGCAAAATAAAGACATAAGAGTTGAGAGACAGCTACGGTGAAGATGAACAGCACAAGAACAAGAAGAGAGCAGAGACGAGCAGGACAGTCAGAGGAACAAAATGAAAAAAAAGGAGTACATAGACACCTCACCTGTGGATGTACACCCGGATAAACTGAGGGGCATCGTAGTTGATCACACACCTGACTCCTTTGATGTCAATCCCACGAGAGGTGGCATCTGTGCTGATCAAACTTGGGGTAGAAAACAAAGTGGAATGAAGCATTGCACTAAGCACTGCACTCACATGTCATCGTCCTACCAGTGGGACTACTCAAACTTCTCCTTCTCCTTTAAAGATCACATCACTAGTCACATCACAGTTCACAGGTTTCCCCTTTGGATTTACCCCGGCTTACACACTACGCCTCTTTTTGCTTTTATAACATTTCCATTGGTATAATCGGACCTCTTTTTGTACTTTCCTTGTTTGTCTATACCAGCCTTCTTTACCAGTGTGCAAACTGAATATTTTATTGTGGTATCAATGTTCTAAGCTATACACTGCATTCCCGTAACCTTGGGATAGCTCCTCCAATCTTTGTACTATAACTCTCTTCTTTCATGCTTCCTTGATGTATATCCAACACCACTCAATTTATTTGAAACCACTTGTAACAGGCTTGTGTAATCCCTCCTTTCTTACCTCTGCGGCATCCTCCATTACCAACATCCCCCAAAACCCACATTGTCAGACTGTCAGTCAGTCTGCTCTATGTATTTTCAACCACAGCCTACTTCATTACTCCTCTACCAGCTGCACAAGACCCTTTCTATTCCAACGGTGTATCTTAACTTTCTTCAGATCCAGTGGCTGCTCAATTCAGAGACCAGGGTCAGTGACCCACTTGTTAGCTCCGTGCATCCCTCAGATGCAATTCACAATTCCAATGAACTAAAGCGCTTGATATGGTCCACTCTCAAACTCTTCCAACATTTAGAGCTGGTCTGCGCTGCATTGTCACTCACATCTGAATCTTCTCTTGTTCAAATTCCTTCAACGTTTTCCGACGCTCACCAGGGCTCAGTAGAGATGAGAATTCAGCTACGCTCACTCCGCCAAAGGCACGCAGTAGTAGGAACAGTCTTAAAGAAGAATAAAGGCCATGTAAGTACTATGAGGAGGACAGGTGTGTACAGACAGGAGCATTCACCTTCTGAACTAGGGAGTTGGAAAAGGCCCACTAAAAATGAACTTAATATGTAGACAGATGCAGGACAGGTGTTGCCGCATAAACCCCATAGCAATATTTTGAATGACTTCTTGCTCTGTAGGATTTATTTTTAGAATTGATGCTGTCCTATATCATCATCATCATCATCCATCCATCCATCCGACGTTTCCCAAAACTCTCATTCATTGGCTTCATTTTTTGTTTGAGGAGAATTCAGAGTTTCTCCTCCAGGCTGAAGTTAGACCAAAACACTGAATGGGAAACACAGCAGAGCAGTCGGGCTCCACTCTTAGGAGGATATGAGCTGGTACAGTTAGTGCGAACACACGATAAAATATATCATATTTTTAAAATATATATACACTGCTTTATTTAATTGCATCTGGCGGGAGGGGTGGCCTCTCAGCCAATGAGGAGGCTCGGAACGGCGGAGGGGGGGGAATTACCAGACTCTAATCCCCCCTGATCCGAGATGCTTCACAGCCGCCATCTTCCCCCGCCAGGGAATGAGGTAAGTGTCCCCCCCCACCACTGCCAGTCCAGATTTCCCTTCCCCCTATCCCCTTCCCTCCAAATAGCTATTTTTTTGCTCCTCATCGGGAGCGGACGAGCTGGAAACATTTCTGTCTACAGCGCGTCTGCTCCCAATCTGCGAC
Organism: Ambystoma mexicanum; assembly: GCF_040938575.1. Lineage (NCBI taxonomy): Eukaryota > Metazoa > Chordata > Amphibia > Caudata > Ambystomatidae > Ambystoma > Ambystoma mexicanum. The sequence goes on from NC_090932.1 coordinate 1,575,339,315, forward strand.
ACGCCGCCAGCCATTTTGTTGTTTCTTTTTTTGGGCTACCTCCTACCTTAAGTGCTTGAACCAGATGGATGTTACCAGCGGTCCTGCAACTGCAGGAGAGGAATAGTCCTGCATGGCCCGTCAGTCCAACCTGCAAGGTGGACAGCAAAAAGCAAAGGAAGAGCCATGGATGCAATCCCACAAAACAAGGATGAACATGGTGCACTGCAGATAGGAGTCATGGCTAGGGCAGTATGGTCAAAGCAGCTCATCTCTGAGCAGTCTTCAAGTAAGAAGCAGGAACGGATCTGAAGAATGCACAGGGTCTCCTTCACCCAGGGGCTTGTATCAGCTAGCCTACCAAACACTACAGGAAGCACACGTTTTGGCAGCCAATCACTCTAGGCCTACAAAGAGCCAAATACAGAGGCACTCCCACACCGGATGCAGGCTTGGATATCTGGAGGAGTTTGAACCAGTCTAGACTAGTTTAAAACACACACACTGGCAGTTTCATGTGGTCCACACAGACAAAGCTATGACTAAAAAATGAATGGCTGGGAGTAAAGCTTAACAAATAAATGAGAACCCAATAGCAACCATACAGGTGCATTGAGCTGCTAATGTCGTAAATTCTGGAGTGGTTAAAACTAAATCACAACTCCACCGTTCTACTCCATAACACACTTTTAGGGTGCTAGAATCATCCTTTGACCAATATGGGGTTCTTAAAAAGCATGCCTCCCCTTGTAGCCATATGGAATATGGAGGGCAGAACACCAATTAAGGGTTCCAGTGATATGGGGCTTCAGTAGAAGTCCCTGCTAGTCACAAAAGAAAAGTTGAAAACCCATGAAGGCCATACAAATTTTGGAGGCTGAAGTACAAGAATTAAATTCTGCATTACCAGATGCAGCGCAGTGACAGTCCTCAGGGACAGGAAGGTATGCTGTATAAGGATTCCAAACACTTGCAATAAAATCTTGTTATCCCTCTGTAGCATTATAGTGATTTCTAAAGCATGCTTGGAAGCATATCTGGTTCAATTAGAAGATTATTACAGATGGCTTACCCATCAGCTCAGGCCCTGAGAACAAGCACGCATTAAAAGACAATATTGTCAGCCTTTGTGGGAAACGCGTGTATTCCAGCATTTAGCAATCAGTGTTGCATGTAATCCATGCAGGTTTTCAAATTGAGGGGAGCTTGGAGCCATTTAGCTCCTGCTTGCAGCCTAGAAGAGTCTTGTCACCTTGAAACCAACAGCTATCAGGAGCTACTTTTGGCTCCCCATGTCAACGGATGCCGAACAAACACACCTATGTGAATTTAACTGTGTGTGTTTGGGACAATCTGTAAAAATACATGAATACATCTATACAACACGTAAAGCATATGGGGTCATTAATAATGGATACAATTATATTTGTGCCTATAATGTGAAAGTTAGTTTTGTGGAATGTGATGTACCAGCTCCTCGCCCCCCCCCCCCCTGTGGTAGCTCCTGGTCACTGGTTAATGATGGATACTGTGGGGGGTCAGAAATGTGAGGCAGACAACTTTATGAAGGTTTTTGAAAAGATGCCATTTTATTACTCAAAAGGTTGGATAAACGCCTCATATCCCTACCCTTACAAGGATTTCCCTGCCTATCAAAATAAACTACAGGAAACACTCCAACAAAAGGTTTCTGCCCCTCACATATAACAAGCTTAACAAGGCAACATATGGCAGTTCCAATATAACAGAAATAAAAGTTATGTTCACAACCAATTAGCTGTTTCTCCTTATAACCTGGGCGAGTTCCTCTTCCCCAGATTGCAACAGGATCGTATTCAACAGTTCCAAAAGGATAAGGACATCCTGTCTTGAACCAAAGTTCCAGTAGATTTCTTTTTGTTCCAACTTCATCTCTGCCAACAGTTCACAATGTTCAACAGGTTTTCACTTGTGATAAAGAGCTCAATACAACTGCTCATAAAACAAGAATATTTCCCCAGTTATTTAGGAACGTAAATGTCTTTGTCAGGATGATTCTGCAACTATTCACAAAAATACAATAGCGGTTCTGCCACCACTTTGTCAATACTTTTAACCACACCACAGTACTTCAATGACTTACACGTGGTCCACTCACATGCCAGGTATGCCACTCACAACAAGTTTATTTGCCTTGGTGCACTCTCCTGCCAGTGCCTTGCTGCATTCTCCTGCCAGAACGGATAACACTACTAATACAAGTACTTCTCTGGTAAACGTTAGCTTCAAACAATTTAGCAATGTCTTTTGTTTTTTCACGATGTCAAGTTTGACTACTTATATTGGGAAGACAAGAAACACATTGGTGCTGTTTGTTACACCCTTGTGTTTGCCCTATTCAATTCCGGTTATTCTTCACTCCTCCTGAATATCTTCTGTCGGAAGGGCAGCTTTTTTGCCACTCTTGTTTCCCCACTCCTGTATTAACCAAATGCTGATGAAGTTTTTCTCTCACTCTTGCACTTTTTTGGCTTTGGCAATGTGGGTTTAGACTAGTTCCTCATATACCTTCTTTTACACACTGGCAGTAGGATTAACTAAAACATGGATTCTTGACTGCCCCCTCTTGCCTTTGGCAATGTTGGTTCTTTTCAACCTGACTTACTCTCTTTTGGCTTTGGCAATAGTTGTTAGTATTGGTTACTCGTAGTATTGCCCTATCTTGTTGCTGGCAATTATTCTGACCCACAATCACACCTTTCTAGTCAGCTTGGAAGGTTCTTATTCTGCCACTTTCTCCTCTGTGTCACCTTGGTTTCCAAAATGATAATTTTTCTGCTTTACATAAGGTCGGTATTCAAAATACTATTTGTTTTGCCACTTCACTTTCTTTATAGATCAGTTGTGTGTGTAATGCACCTAAACTTGACCTGCAAGCGAGCACGGGGTGCTCCGGTGTCACAATACACCACTATAGCTCACTTGGTGTGGCTTGCGCGTCCGCTTGCCTTCCACTGCCTCCAGGTCTTCTGCTGCTCTGCATGGCCCGGCAAACTGCTTCTCTTGGTTTTCCGCACCCCATGCCAGTCGGAAAAGGAGTGCTCCTCGCTCCAAAGGATCTCCGGTGTTCGCCTGCCACACGAGCCTAACTTACTATGAGGAAGCTTTTAAACTTCATGCTTCACGCCACATGACCGCTGCAGCTATGGTCTTCTGGGGAAAGTTGTCATACCCAACGTTTCCTGCTGTGCAACCTCTGCAATCAAGGTCTCAGAAGGAAGAGAGCCTCTCAGGACCAGCATCCGTTCGCCACACAACGGTGGTCCCAGCGTCTCTGCTCTCCTCCAGCTTCTGCTTCCACTGCAACGTGACTGTATAAAGATCACTTTATTTGCACAATGAGAAAGAGTGCGATTTAAACATCCATGTTTATTGAAATTCAGTGTACTGATATACTGTGGTTTCATATTGTATGATCTCTGGATACATCAGTGCATCATATTATGGTTTTACCCATTATATGTAATGTTTTGTGGAAATTGATAAAACAATATATTTGTGTATGCTAAAAAAAAGTGTGCCCTGTTCAATGGTCCACGTAATGATTGTTACCAAACCAAGTTCCTGATGAGATCAGACTTTGACACATGCATTGTAACACCTTCCTTTGGTGTATTTTCTGTTGATTACACTCGGGGTAAGAAGGCTGCGATTCCCCCACTGTGGGGCTGAGCTGTTGTGAGAGGACGGTACAAAGATCACTCCACCTCCTGCGACTGCTCTCTATGGCCTGCACCAGAGGGGCCTTTTATGCCTTCCAGTCTCCCTCAGGTGTGGGTCATTAACACTTTAAGGCTGCAACTTGCAGTCTCAAGCCTCTGCAGCCCTCTTCTTCGTTCCAGTACTGTGGGCCTTATGGGACTTGAAGATCCCAATGTTCAAATCATCTTTTCTCACAGCATCAATTTTACAATAAGCCATTAGGATAGTAGGGTCTCTGGGAAAGGTATAAAAGGGGTATTCCCATTCCTCCTGACCTCCTCCCCCCACACCCACCATTTGATCCACCTGCAAAAAACCTCCAGGGACAGGATCAGGTAACTCCCGCCTTTGCCTGGCCACATGAGAAGAGTCTCAGGCCAGCTTTCTTGGTGGGGGTGGGGGAGGACATTCGGGGGGGGGGGCTTGAAGGGAAATCATCGCAGATTCATCACAATAAACGAGAGCTACTTTTAGCTCCTGCTTATCCAATCTTAATTTCGATCCTGCCATGAAATTATCAATCCAATCAAACAGGACGTGAGAGAGAATCTAATGTATATGATGAGCACACAATCCTAAAGATATGATTTTTCATTAAAGTTTTAGCACTCTGAATACACACAGGTTTTACTTCATAACCATCAATAAGAACATTACTGCCCCCTAAAGAGTAACAATGACATTAAACGGCATAAGAATGTCCAAATAGATGAGCAAAAGTCCTCGATCAGAATGTGCAATTGTGCCCAGTAGGCAAGTATCAATGTGTCTGACCTGACCTCTCACTCACCAAACCCCCAACGTGCAAATTCACTCCCATTTTGCATTTCCCAAAACTACGGTTTAAAATGCCTTTTAACCAAACCCATTTTTCCGATGCAGCTCAAGGTGCCCCTACACAGCTGACTTTTCTTCCCTTTTTAATACACTGGGTCCCCATACACCTAACTCTGCTGCATCCTTGCAATTGCCTATTCAAGCAGGTTTGAGCTCCTTTTCGGCCGCTCCACAAAACCCTTCTGCACCACTTGCCCACCTAGAAAGAAATCAGTGCCCCTAATAACGTTGGCCACTTTCAATTCGGGAATTATGGTCGATTGTTTTCAGGATTCGACGAGTCAGGGATCTCCTAAGCAGGGTAAACCCGTCAGGCAAGGAATGTGCACGATTGCCCTTGTTGTAGTAATACCGACCATCAGGTGTTTTAACAATACAGCTGACAATGTAGTGAATTATAAGGATTGTCAGTGGTTTACTAATGAAAGCAGGCAGAGGATTAGCAATTTTAAGCACACAAGATTACCCAGGCTAATAGACAGCTCGGACATTGGGTTGAGTTGGATATACTAGCAATCCAAATGCCCTACAAGCAAATTGCCCCATTCCAACCATTTAACCCCCTACACTAAACCTGCCCCCAATAACCACGCACACAGAGCTCTGAACTACCTCCTCCTCATCCCCCTCACTGGCACATCCCCCACCCTCCAACAGCTCCACATGGACATCCCCTAACCCAAACCACCAAGGTTTCCCACTCCATTAATTTACCCCCACACAGTTTAAACCCTGAATAAACCCTTTGCCCACAAAGACAAAGCACCACTCCCTAGAACCACCACCCCCGGAACATACCCTCCTACCACATATATGCATGTATTTTAAACACTTTATAGGCACACCCATCTAGTCCCCAATTAACCAGCCACGTGCATATGTCTAAATAAAAGAGAGCAGGGTTAGAGGGAATTGAAGATGGGAAAAGAAGGCTTGGGGAAATGTAGGGGTCTCGTGGATAATTTAGAGACTTTACAACGTGATGTTATGAATACTAACCCTGGCTTCATCGCCTACAGGAAATGTGTCAACTTTGGCAAAACAACATCTTACTGTCCTATCTTACTGTCCTCCTATTTGCTTATCTGATAATTGTTGGAGTTCTTGAAAGATAAAGTGCTTTATTTAAGCCATAACCACCTGTTCCATGGGCTGGAACGGGAGGGAACGGGTCGGGTCCTGAGTTAATAGACCCGAGTGTAGCAAGAGCCTTTAACGCGGGACCGGTGCCGTTACCACCCGTTCCAGCATGTGGAACGTGTGGTTATGGCCATTAGTACCCCAGGTTTGCAATCCGGAAACCCGGGGTTCTATGACCAATGTATTTTGTGTCAATGAACAGGATGCCTCGTGACGTCCCGTTCATTGAAATAAAATACTTTAAAATGGCTGCCATGGTTCAGGAAGGAGGGGCTCCATAGGGAGCCTCTCTTCCATTTCCATGGTGGCCATGAGGGACACTGAGGGGAGGGAGTGTTGGGGAGGGGGGGGTGGTTGGGAGGGAGAAGCAGCAATTGGGTTTCTTGGAACGCAGGCTCGGATTAGTCAGTTCAGCACATGATCCAAACAACCTGATTGGATGCGTTCACCGCCCCGGGTGCTAATAAATCAAAGAGACTGACCAAGAGAGGAAGAATGTGGTTTTGTGGCTAAACTTTGGCTCCAGAACATGTAGATTCCACACTTGGGATTCCCCTCCTGGACAACATTGTCAAATGTGGGACACAAGTATAATGTGCAACATTAAAGCAAACGGATTGAACGAGAGCAAAGAGGGCAGGTGCAGCCAAGTAGTGGAATTGCGTACTTGGAACGAGAAAAATCCAGGTTCCAATCCAGGCTTCCTCCATTGAATAAAATAATGTTTCACCTTCGGAAATTCACTAAATGCCAGTATAAACAGTGCTCCAGGTAAGATTTTAAAGTGGGAGTATTTTACTCCTTAGTTAAGGTTTGGATCCAAATTATTTTTTAGGGAGTAAAAAGGTAAGTCCTATTCCCAATAGCATCATTTTATAAGCGAGTAAAAGTATGTTTTAACTTTAAAACAGAAATGATTGTGCAATAAATATGACTTTGCACCTAGTTATTGGTGAACACAAGAGATTAATGTTTACACCTCTTCATATCAGGGAGAAATAATAGCACTGTGTGTACTACTGGTCAAAACATATCCATGGCGGTCTTATGTGCGTTTTCTGTTTGTTGTTATAAGTATGTTTACGCTTTTTTTAAATTTAATTTTTAGAAGTATTCACCTATTTTCATAGAGTAAAAATGGCTAATACACCCTTGATCTTTAGGACTAAGTACAAACTACACGAAAATAATTAATGCTGAGAAAAGGTATAGTCCAATGACTAAATTAGATATTAAAACTATAAATTGTGGATCATAATCATAGGGATGGCATTATTGTGGTATAGCAAATGCTACTTGTTTTTGCTTTCAAACTTTGTGGACAGCTTTGCACCCCGTCCCTCCAATTTTAATATCAGATTACTGATCTGTTAAAGGTCAGTGAGTATTTAGACAGGGTGAAAAATATGCATTCAACCCTACCACTTGGCTAGTGATTATTGACTCCTGACCAGTTAGAAATCGTGTGCTGGGTGTATCTGTACAACTGTGGTGGTGTGACTCTTTATGAAGGACTATTGTCTTATAACTTGAAATGTGTTAGCCTGATTTAGATGCTGGTATTTTTAACAGTTATTGGTGCCGGAAATAGGTTTAATCGAATCTGCTTCATTGATGAAAAAAAATCCAATTTCGAAATTGCAAAAAAGGGCCCAAAATAGATATGGGAGCAGGTATAAACAGAGTGGGTGTGGTCGTCAAGGGCGATATGGAAGGGAAAGTACCAATAAAGAATAAGGGGAGAAAAAACAGGGCAGATTCGAATAACTGGGTTAGAAGAAAAAGCACATTTGATGAAACATAGGTCAGTTAATGCATGTTGCCAATCACATTGGTCCCGGGTTTCCAATAAATACTGATTCAAAAAATTACACTGTCAATGGTATGCAGCGCAGGATGATTTCTTCCTGTGATCTTACTGAGGGGACAAGGGTTATGTTATGTCTCTCTCGCAATGCTTCCGGATATGGTGGAATAATCTCACTGATCCCAATCCCAGTTTCCCCATTTGCCAAAAACCTTCCGATTTTGGGCAACAAAATTTGAGAAAAAGGTAAAGCAGATTGAGAGAGATACCATATGTGAGAATGCTGCTTCGAAATAAACTGCTTTATCAAATACTAAAGAAAATCACTGAGGCAAAAGAGAAGAGATGAAGTGGAGTGCCAAATTGCTGATTCTGGATCCTAATCCGGGTTTTCCCTTCATACTTAAAGTGGCTTTATCATGGGGAAAATTAGTAGCTCTGGGTTTTTTGACGAATGGAGTGCCAGCTTTGCCGAGCCACTCTGCCCCGCGGCCGAGGGCCCATGCCAATATAGCACACTAAGTGGATGAACTGGCCCATAAAAGTCCCCCGGAGAGGTGAGGGACACCCAAGGCACCCATGGACGAAGATTCCAGGGACTGTCCACTTCAGGAAGTGAAGCAACGGGTTGGGAGAGCAAGGAGGCTCCATGAGGGGGACAGAATGAAAATGGCACCCGCCTAAGAGAGCTGCTGAGGCGATGTGGGGAGTGGCGGCCCAAGACGGAGGCAGATGACTAGGACTTGGTGCGTCGGGCCACAGTGGGGAGAGGGGTTGGGGTTGCTATACAGGGGAGGAGACCATATCACTCTGCAAAACCAAATTGGGACTTGCTGCCCGACCCATGGGGTCTCTTTCCCCCCACCCCTGGTCTGGCTCTCCCCTCTCTGGAGTGAAAGTGGGAGGGCGAGCATAGAACAGCAGGGAACATCAGCCGGAGCACAACAAAGTTCGACTGAGGGAGTGGGCAGACCATCCGCGTAACAGGGAGCCGAGGAAGAGAAGATGGTCACACGAGGCTTGGCAGGCCGGATCGTGAGAGAGAAAGGCTTAATGGCGGCAAGGAGGAGGGGGAAAGGACACATTCTAAAGCCCACCCGGGGGCACAGACCCTGACCCCCGGTCTCTCCCCCTGGCCTCCCCTCCCCAATACTGAGCCTTACTTCTCCCTTGGGGGAATAGGGGTGAACTTGAGGCCGCAGAAAGCACCCAACGACCTACACACTATACTGGAGAGAGGGAGTGCTTGCTGCCAGGGGGGCAATGCAACATAATAGGACATGTCAAACAGCAGGAGGGAAGAAAGGTCGTCACTGGCACCTGCAAAGTGGCAGCGATGCGCCCGACTTTGACAAAGGGTTTAGGGGTATGCCAAGCCACAATCAAATGTGAGCAGGGATAAAGAAAAAACAAAAACTGAACAGCCAAAACAAAATGGAGGCATACACAACTGGAGAGGCAAAGGGGCAGACGCAAGCAGATGCAGAACGAACGAAGGAGCCTGAGGAGAGAAGGGATAGTGAATCAGGGTGACTCAGGACATATTAAGAACGATTCATAAGGCCAAGACGTAGCTGAAGATGAGAATACACACAGTTGGCTTGAACATAGGGCTCCTGAGACAAGATCTACTTAATGCTCCTCGAGGGCCAGAGAGGCAATAGATGGTATATCAGCAATGGAAGACACCTTGGCCCCTTTACAATGAGATACTAGCTCTTCTGCAGAGAACTGAACTGAACTGGACAGCAGGATGTAGGATGGAGGATGCAGAAGGAAGGTCAAGACTAAATTACCTGCAGCCAAGCGACCTACTCGAAAATACAGAGTCCCCCTCCATGGAACTGTTCCTAGAAGAATGGCTTCAGGGTTGGATGGGACTACATGGTTTATCAACATTTTTCTCTATCGAGAACTGCCTGCAGGGACCCCACCTAGGCAAGTTATTGCCAAGATACTGAACTACTGGGACAGAGATGTTATCTTGCAAGCGGCAAAATAAAATGGCCTACTGGAGTACAATGGTGCCAAGATTGCCATATACCTGAACTTCACCAAACCAGTTCAAAAGGCGAGGCAATCTTTTGATGCAGTGCAAGAGGTTCACGGAAAGAATGATAAAAATACGCCGCAGTCTACCCAGCGACAGTCAGCGTATGCAGACCTCTGAGGGTTTGCTTCTTTACACGCCCAGCAGAAGCATGGGATTGGGCCGAATTAGTTAAATAACCAGCATGTAAACGGTCCAACAAAAATTGAAGCAGAGATGGGCACAGATACAGAACCAAGGAGGAGGACAGTGAAAGGAAAAGAAAGTAAAGGCTGATTAGAGTTCTCTGTTCTGGCAGGATACAGTGAAGAATCAGAAAAGCGGTATCATGGTGGAGACCAGTCTAAAAGGGTGACGAGCAGGCATGGGAAGGGACTTGGAAATTAGGCAGGGAGGCCATATCGCGCAGCTCCGACTGCAGTGCCCGAGAGCGGGGATGAACAATAGTACTTTGTGGGATCGACAGATGCTTTATTTTGGGGAAGTATAGTTGGGGGAGGGGGATTAACTTGGGGGAAGTGTGGTAGATGTAGGGGCAGGGAGGGGGAGTTGTGGGTTAACAAGGTTTACAATGTTACAAACACACAATCAAGGGTCATAGACAGCATAGGGAATCATCAGCACATATACAGTACACAAGATAAATGGACGGAACATGGAGGGTCTGATTGGGGAACATACAACAGTACATGATATGGAATGTCAATGGCCTCAATGATAAAAATCGAAATGGGTTGGTGACGAAGTATATCTGGGGACAGAAAGTGGAAGTGATACAACTGCAAGAAACGCACCTAATGGGGTTGATTGGGAAAGTTCCTGAGAAAAGGTCACTACACATTGATGGAACATGCAGGCTATCGTAGGGGATCAAGGGGAGTGGTGATTTTAACCCACAAGTCAATCCCATTCCAGTTAAACTGATTAGTTAGGGACAGGGGAGGGCACAATTTAGTGGTAACAGGGGAGTTATGGGGCCAGACAGCCTTGATCAGTAATATGTACGCACCCCCACTACTGCAGTCTGAAATACTGACTGAGGTACAGGAACTATTGGCAAAACATGGGGCGGCCCCAACTATAGTAGGAGGGGTTTTTAATGGTGTCCTAGAGGGACAGATGTTCACAGGGGGCACGTAAACAATGGGGGTGGGTGCGCGTACAAAGATAGCAACGTTTTAAGATGCAATGGGAGTAAGAGACCCCTGAAGAGACCTGCACCCCGGGAAACAAAAGTACTCATTCCACTGTGGGTTCATAACTCGATGTCCTGGCTAGATTACTTGTTGGTACTCTGTATACTCACTGGGAGGGTGATTGAAGCAGGATACCGGTTACATGTGATTTTATCAAATCCAAAATAACGAATCCCATTACAACGAATTCCATAATAACAAATTCCTTTTTTTGTTGCTTGAGGGGGGCGGTTCCTTCCCCCTCAAAACCTCCAAACCCATTTTTTATTTTCCTAATTCTTTGCCTCACCCCCAAAAAACCCTATTCCCACTCCCAAGCGCTTTTTTAGTTTTTTTCCAAATTCGTTATTTTGGAATTCATTATTTTCGGTCCGTTGCATTGGGATTAGTTATTTTGTGATTCGTTATAATCACTGCATACCTGGATACCTTGCCAGGAATCTATCGGATCATGCCCCGTTATATTGCAAGATCAGTGGGGAAGGAAGGGTTGGCCATGGGGAATGGAGACTTAATGCATACTACATAGGGATCGATAAGATACGGAAAGAGCTGTTAGACTGCACATATGTATACTTTGAACTGAACAAGGGCACGGTCGACAGTAATTGTACACTATGGGAAGTGTACACAACCACAATTAGGGAAAAGGTACAGGCAGTAATAGGGTTGCATGGAGAGAGAACAGAAAAAAATAGAAGTTTTAGAAGAACAGGTGGCCGAGGCAGAAAGAAGGCACGTAGACCAGCAAACTGCAGAGTGTATGAACTACTAGGGGACAAAGGGGGTTGTATGTTGGCATGGTTAGAGTGAAGAAATATCGGTGAGGGGTATAAGCAATGGAAGGGTGGGAGGCAGGGGTGAACAGTACATTCGGTAGTGGATAAAATAGCTCAAGCATTTTGCTAAATATTACCAGGAAGCATATAAAAAGAGGGGCTCTATAGGATTACTGCACCATTTTTACTGCAACCCCCAAAAGGTCGACTTTTTTTTTTTATTTCCACCACCTTTTCACCCTACATATATGCAGGGGGAAAGCCTGCGCCGCACCGCATATTCATTATATACTATACCCATCCCCCCACATATATGAGGTGAAAAGGTGGTCGAATTATTTTAAAAAGGGAACATTTGGGGGGCGCTGGGTGGTCGCAATAAAAACAGCCCAGTAATCCCATAAAGAGGTATCCACCCCCTTGACGATGGAGGCAGAGATACTTGGAGGGAATTACCTTGCCAATGTTGGATGAACAATCGAGTCAGAACATAGAAAAGGAAATAACTCTGAAGGAAATACAAGAGACGATATACAGCCGGCAAACAGGGAAGACCGTGGGCCGAACGGGATTCCGGTGGAATTCTGAAAATGCATAGGAGAAAAGGTGGGAGAACCAATGCTGGACATGTTTAAGGAAAGCCGGGATGGAACAAGTTACTTACCTGTAACTGTTCTCCAGCATGGGTCTGGCATGGATTCAAGTGCTCATGAATATTCCCTGTCATCAGGCTGGGAATCCTCAGTAAAGAAAAAAACTGTTTCAGTTTCGTTTCCGAACTGTCTTTCTCCTAATAATCAATCACTTGTCTCTGGGTCATACTGCCCCCAGCCAATGACTGCCCTCTACCTAAGCCCCTCCTCTGGCAGCCATCTTCAGATTTGGTAGCACGTAAAGTGGCAGTAAGACCAAGAAGAGAGCGGCAGAGGGGTAGGAGGGAGGGTTCGCATGTGAATCTATTCCAGACCCATGCTGGAGAACAACAGTTACAGGTAAGTAACTTGTTCCTTCTCCAGCATGGGGTCTGGCATGGATTCACATGCTCATGAATACAAGAATATATAGCAGTACACACATGCACAACCACCGGAGGTTGCAAGGCTCAACATTAAGCATTTCATCAACTCAACATTAAGCATCTCTTCACCAGGCCCACCTTCAGGCGAACAGGTTGCGCAGCACTGCCTAGCTGACTCTGGACTCCTCCCTGGAATCCCGGTTGATGCAATAGAATCTCGTGAAGGTGTGTGTCGACCTCCACGTAGCAGCCCTGCAGATGTCCAGCAAGGGCACACCAGACAGGAACGCTGTGGTAGCGGTGATCGCTCTGGTTGAATGAGCTTTCGGACGGCCGGGCAACGGTCGGTTTGCCAACCGGTGACAGTGCATGATGCGGCCGGAGAGCCATCTGGAAATGGAAGCCTTCGAGAGGGCCTACCCTTGGTTCACAGGTCCAAAGTTCACAAATAGCTGTGATGTCTTCCGAAGGGTCTTCGTGCGGTCCACGTAGAACTTCAGCGCTCTAGCCACATCCAGCGAGTGCAAAGTCCTCTCGGCCGGCGACGGGAAGAAAACAGGTAACACCAAGGGCTCGTTAAGATGGAAGTCTGACGCCACCTTGGGCATGAAGGAGGGGTGTGTCCTCAGCACTTCCCTCATCTCGTGGAATGTCAGGTATGGAGGTTTACAGGAGAGGGCCTGGATCTCTCCCACTCGTCGTGCGGAGGTGATGGCCACAAGAAACGCTGTCTTCCACAATAGGAATTTCAACGGTGCCGAATGCAGCGGCTCGAATGGCGGTCCCGTGAGCCTGCTCAGCACCACGCTGAACTCCCATGCCGGGGCCAGAGCCTTCACCGGCGGGAATGACCGGAACAGTCCTTTCATGAACTCCTTCACCAGGCGATGGGACCACAGAGATGATCGCCCCGGAGTTCTGGTGTAGCGGGAAATCGCAGCTAGATGGATTTTGATGGAGGCATGAGCTAGCCCCGCCTTGGCCAGCGACCATAGGTACGGCAGCACTTGAGGGACCGTAATCCGCAGAGGGTTAATCTTCTGTGCACGGCACCAGACAGAGAACCTCTTCGATTTGTGTCCGTAGCACTTCAGGGTCGAGGATACCCTGGTCTTGCCAAGCACCCCGTTGCAGTCTGCCGGGATATCGTACCCGACAAACACTAGTGCTGCAGGAGCCAGGCCTGCAAGTTCAGCGACCCCGGGTCATGGTGGAGGATGGCGCCTCCTTCTCTGGCGAGAAGATCCACGTCCACTGGCAGTTTGACTGGGGGGGCGCTGACATGTCCAGAAGGTCCAGGAACCAGATCTGCTTCGGCCACGCCGGTGCGACGAGGATCATGCTGCACCGGGACAGTCTGAGTTGACTGATGAGTCGCAGCAGCAACGGCAACGGTGGGAACGCATACAGGAATAGGCCGTCCCAGGGGAATGAGAAGGCATCGCCCATGCTCCCCAGCTGGGGAAACCTGCTGGCGAACCTACGGCACTTGGCGTTCGTCGTGGCACGAGCACAGCTCCCTGCTGAGTGAGTCGGCAATGATGTTCTTTATTCCTGCCAGATGGAATGGTACCAGAAACATCCCTTTGGCAACAGCCCAGTGCCACAGATCCTGGGCTTCTTTGGATAGGGCTGGGGATCTGGTGCCTCCCTGCTTCCGGATGTAAAACATTGTGGTGGTGTTGTCGGTGAAGATCCTTATCACCTTGCCCTTGAGGGACGGAAGGAATGACCTGAGGGCCCAGAACATGGCTCGGAGCTCCAGGACATAGATGTGTAGCGACCTCTTCTCAGGGAGCCAAAGGCCTCTTGCATGGAGATCTCCGGTGTGCGCTCCCCACCCCTCCAGGGAGGCGTCTGTCATCACCGTTTCCTGATGTGCCGGGGTCTGGAAGTCCATACCCGCCGCCTGATGCGCGCGGGTGCCCCACCACCGGATCGCTTGGCAGAAGGCCTGGTTGAGTGGTATCCTGTCTTCAAAGCTGCCCGCCGCTTGCATGCAACGGGCGTGGAGGAACTCCTGCAGTGGACGCATCCGAAGCCTGCACAGGCGCACAAGGTAGATGCACGAGGACATCATGCCGAGCAGGGATTTGATGGACCTCACCCTGGACACGTCCAGGGCAGACAGCCGTTGCATCTTGCCCAGGATGGCCTTCGTCCTTTCCTCTGACAGAGAAGCCAATCGCGCCACTGTGTCGAGCCTGGCTCCCAGGAAGAGGGCGACTTGCAACGGTACAAAGTGGGATTTCGCGAAGATGATCGAGAATCCCAGATCCGTGAGCAGTTGAACGGTCTTTGCTGTGTGAACAACGGCAAGTTCTCTTGACCTTGCTCGGATGAGCCAATCGTCCAGGTAGGGGTAGACGTGGATCCCCTGTAGGCGCATCCGCGCCGCCACTGGTGCCGCTGGATCGTCCGCTGGGGCTAAGGGCAACCTTGTCCTTATCTCCGTATACAAGGCCTGAATCGCCATCAAGATTGCTCCTCAGTTGTCTTGTTGCATAGGCACTGGCTGCGACGGGAGCGACGGTTGGGGAGTAGGCCCCGTCCCCTCTACGGCTCGCAGCTCCTCGTCGGCACTGCCATCGCTTTCTTCGTCCACCTTGTCAGGATCCTTCCCGTGGGACAGGACCTCCTCGAACTTCTTGTTCAGGAACTTTGCGACGCCAGGCAGCTCCTCTTCAGAGGTGGTATGTGTGTCTAATGGCCACTGGCACCCCCCCTCTTTTTCCGCCTGGGGTTTCACGTCGGTCTTATCGATGGGCTGAAAAGAGGATTCCCTCTGCGGCGGCAGGGACACTCTAGGCCCAGAGGCCGCCTCCACTGGGGTAGCCTCCGTAGACTTCGCCAGGGCCGCCACGACTCCCTCGATTGAGGCCTTAGCCGGGTGAATCAGGGCCTTCGCGACTTTGGGTGCACCAGAGGCCTTCACCTTGGGGGTTGGTCACCGCCTCGCTCCTGCTCGGCTGTCTCCGTCGGGATCGACCGGGGCTTCTCCCGAAGCTTACCCGGGTTCTCGGATTTCCTCTTCCCCGAGCCAGAGCGTTGGCTCGTGGTTGATGACGTCAGTGATAATGCGCCCTGCCTGCAGCTGACCAATCGGCGCTCCCGGTGTCCGCGAACTCACAGTGCTTAGCCTTTTGTTGGGCCCCCATCGCCAGGGCGCCCTCAAAGGTCTTAGAAGGCCGCTCGGACTTCCTCTTCTTCTCACCTGCTGCTGGGCTCTTCCCTTCCAGCCAGGTGGCGAGTCAGATATGTCCTTGCGAAACACACAGTCCTTCACGTGCGTTTTGTCTTCGTGAAGGCAGCAAAGGCATCGAAAATGCTCATCCTCCTCGAAGACATTCTGTAATCTGCATCCAGGGCAGCTCCTGAACAACTTGGATCCGGGCGTCGTGTTTCCTTTGTCCTGGGCCATGTCCACGCGGGGTAGGCCTCGAAGATCTTCCAGAATCTTCCAAGAAGCGAAACTCGACGAAAACTTCATCCTTCGGGGGCGTAGACCATTCCGAAATGGGGCCCCGTTGATCGGAAGTAGAAACAGTGGAGCTTGAGGCTCGATTGACCGAAAAATTAGGTTAAACTCTTTGAAAAAACGCAAGACGCAGCAAAAGCTCGAGAGCTATGAGGACTCCCAACACTTGAACATGCGGTAAAAATCTGAAGATGGCTGCCAGAGGAGGGGCTTAGGTAGAGGGCAGTCATTGGCTGGGGGTAGTATAACCCAGAGACCAGTGATTGGTTATTAGAAGAAAGACCTTTCAGAATTGAAACTGAAACTGATTTTTTCTTTACCGAGGATTCCCAGCCAGACAACGGGGAATATTCATGAGCATGTGAATCCATGCCAGACCCCATGCTGGAGAATAGAAGGTATTAGCGAACTGTGAGAAAGCAAAGGGTGTCTCGCCTACTAGTCCCCGAGGATCTCTCTCAAGTGGCCTGGGCACGGCCATCGTTATTTGGATCCAGATCTTAGGGATGGACCAGTGCGGGAGGATCACCTGTGTGAGGGGTCTACGGGTGTGAGGTGAGGAAACCGATGGTGAGACGTGGTATTCCCCCCCTTTCCCGTACCCATGCCCCATCCTATTTTATAGGTTTCTCCAATGTCCCATCCTCCCCACCCCCTTTCTGCACAAACACTGGGCAGAGGAAGAGGGCGGCAGGGTAAAGAGTCTAACCCTTACATATCTCAATGGACATGTCCTGCTATTCGGGTCAGGCACTTGACTTAATCACATACACATTAGCTCCCCCCCCACACAGATAAGAGGCGGAACATAGAGACACACTGAGTAAGGTGGAACACGAGAAGGAGCAGATCATCCGGGGTGAAGGCAAACCCACTGGAGCAGAATGACTGATTGAGGGACGAGAGAAAGGGGTAGAGAAACCCAGAAGGCCCCAGCAGGAGGTCTTTGCCTCCAAAGAGCCGTGAGAGATACGCGGAGAAAGCCAAATCGCAGACAAGAAGAAACCTGCATTGTGTTTCAAGGACACCAGCGACCCTCCTGGGCGAACGACAGAGTTGGGGAGTCGAGGCCAAGCCTGTGGTATTAACCTTGACTCGTGAATCAAAGCCGCAGAGACAAGAAAGGAACGTGCACAACCAGCGAGTTAATGAAAGACATGAACGGTCTGTTTGTGTCAAGGTAAGACTGACGCTGCAACAGTATATCTCATAAGTGAAGGTTGCACACATGCTGATGAGAAGCGAAAGAAAGCTAACCAGTGGCTGATAACTGTGAAGCCAGTGATACAGAGTAGCAGAGTGGTTACGAAAGGAAGTAGCCCACTCAAAGGTTTCCGCAAAATGTGATATGTTTTGTTATAAAGCAGCAAAGTGAAAAACCTCTAAAATGCATAATGGTCAAGATTAACCCCGGGAAAAGGGGAAGTGAAAAGATGAATGCTGGAAGAGAAAGATTTCTTTTAACTTTTGTGCTTATGGTACTGAACTACCAAGACACACTGGGGCAAATAACAAAATAGTGTGAGCTGAGAAGAAAGTCAAAGTGGTCCCGTGGCGGTCTATAGTAAAAGCCTGGCACATTCGAAAGTCTTCGACATCAGGTAAAGTTTCCGAGCCTGAATGAGGGGGACGGGAAGTGTGATAATTTAGGGGAAGGGAGCCCCTAACGAATGTGAATTAAGCTTGGGGAAGGGAACCCCTGTAACTGCGAGGTCCAAGCCCGGCTGAGGGTAATCTGTGTGGAATCAGGTACTTGTTGATTGAGAGGTCCTGCCCATCTGAGGGAGACCTAAGTGAACTTTTTGTTGAACTTTTGGAACGCTGGATTAAGTGACTTTAACGTTGCCAGGTGAGCCTTGATCCACGTTTTGAACTGCCTTTGTTTTGAGAACCTCAGCCAGAGTGTGTCATCATGTCCACGGGGCTGCCTTTCTCTGTGCTGTCCAATGTGGGGAGGAGATCTGACTCAGTCACGTTGATCCTTTATGTTATAACACTAATTTTCCTCTGCATACATATTCCCCTTTACACACTTTTCATAGAAGAGATGGGGCAGGCATTAGGTTTTGTTAGTATAAGCCTTTTTGATTTGACTGGGGCTGTGTTTTCTTTATTATTTGATGGTAGAGACTACTCCCATCATAGCTTTAGGGCAAAGCTGGAGTTTTACCAAACCCCGAAAATTGAAAAGGTTTTGAAACGTGTACCTCTTGTGTCAGTGTCATACTTGTGATAACATGCCTCCCTTACAGAACAGAATGGTGGGGGTCATCGGCAAACTAATACACTAGGATCAGTATGGCTTTGTGCATGGGATAGCCACAAGATTGAAACTACAAAGGCTCTTTAATGCTTTAGCACTGTCAAAAAACACTTACAAGGCCTCATGCAGTCATGGCATTAAACTCAGAAAAAGCCTTTGACTCCTGGGATGGACATTCTTCTGGGCAGCGATGGCCAAGGAGGGCCTGGGTCCCAACTTCCTCAGGTGGGTATAACTTCTTTACATGCAGCCACTGGCCTGGGCGAGAGTCAACGGCCTCATTTCCCATGCATTCCCACTGCAGAGGGGTACCTGACGGGGTTGCCCACTGTTGCCACTAAGGTTCCTCATAACGATAGAGCTTCTATCCCTTAAACTACAACTAAAGAATAATATAATCCAAAAGAAAGTTCCTTCTCCTTGTGTATGGGTGGTGTTCCCTAAATGTTCTCTTGCCAAAAAGGTGCCAGGGGTAATGACTCCCTTCCCCTGGCTTGTAGTTCCAACACCTTGTACACTCAACTTTCAGGACCAGTAGAATGCACTCTTCATTCAATATAGTTCACAACAAAGGCCAAGGGTAATGACTTCCGTCCCCTGGCATCGCTTCAGTTTACTTGAAAGGATTAGGTTTCCCAGCCACAAGACTGCCTCAATTATCTTGGTGTTTGAGAGTTCTTTTTCAATGTGGGTCTTCTCTTGGCACTCTCTCACTATATAAGCAAAATCGCAAGCCCTTCTCTGGATCCCAGTGGACTTGGCTCCGACTGTGTGATGTGGAAGATTGCCTCTGATGCCTTTTCCACTTGCGTTAGGGTCCCAGAGCCTTCTTTAATCGCCAGTGGCCTTAACCCTGCCACTACTGTGAGGATAGTTTCCTCCTGTGCTTGTTTCAGGTATGTTGGGGTCCCAGACCCTTCTCTGGTCTTCATTGGGCTTATTTCTGCCACTGATACGAGGGAACACTCCTCGGATGCACCCTTCGCTCTATTTTGGGTCCCCGAACCTTGATGGCCCTCCAATAGGCATTACGCTTGCCCCAGCATGAAGCAGAGCCCTCTACTCCCCCACGTCCCCAACGGGCCACCTGAGCTTCCCATTTTTTTTTTTTTTTTTGTATCTGGTTTAAACACAGTTAAACCTTTACAAAATTTTAGAATAAAAATGTTCACAGTGTTACAACAGAAGAAGAGCTTCCTGTTACCATCTGGGCCCTACTTGCATAGCACTGATCTCTCTAGGGACTGGGGTCAGTCACCTTCCCGCTTCCTGCAGCCGTCCGCTTGGTTAGGGGTTCTGCAGCGATTTCGCGTATTGTGGCTCCTTGCAATCTCTGCACTGTTAGAGGACCGTGCAATCCACCTCCTACTGGAGGTCATGCCGTTGGCTCGCTTGTTTTCAGCGGGGTTTGGTCCTGCTGACACATGAAACGTCACATACTTCCTCAGCCACTCGCCGGCGTCCTCTGCAGAACCCTTGCTTCGGGTCGAGTGCGGATTCTCCGGCGAGGAAGGAAGACCTTGAGTCTTCCTTCTGTTTCCACTTTATAGGACTTGCTCTGCCCCAACATAACGTCAACACCTGTTGTCAATGGCTCCTTAGTACTCATCATGCCTCCTGTGAGACACCTCGTACTAGTACACTCAGTAATCCGCATGTATTCTGTGCTCTTCATCCTAGTATTTGATGTCTTGGCTGTACTAAAGAAATACATTGGTCTACTTTCAATATAGTGGTTTGAAATGGAGGGGAAACTGAGGAATGTGTGGGGTGACGTTCAACGGGTTGTAACCCAGATGGTCGTTACTATCCCCAGAAGGGGAGTCTGTCCCCATGAGGTCCTCCCACATTAAACCGCCCGTAGGGGGACCATTGCGTAGTGGGTTCCCCCCTTAGAAGTGAAGACACCTGGTGAATAGTCACACAAGGCATAATGGTGCATAAACGGTGATGGGGAGAGTCAACCTGCTAAAGATTTTGGCGTGTCCTAGGCTATTGTACGCCCTACAATGCACCCCAGTGAGAAAATGGTTGGCAGGAATTGATGCAATAATTAGGGAGATCTTATGGGGCTGTGGATCGCAATGAAGTTGTTGACAAGGTTGGTGTGGGAAGGGTGTGTAGGCACCGCCGGACATTCGGAAGTACTACTGAACTGCCATGCATGGCAGGGAGAGACTGGTGCAGATAAGGGAAGAAGTCATGAGGAGCATGGGGTAGAAGGGGAAAGCCAACAGGCAATACCCACTATGGAAAAACCCTGGCATCAAAGAACTAAGTTAACTATGGAGTCAAACACAATGGTGAGGGAAAGGAATAAGCAGACTGGGAGATGTAGTGGATGATAAGGGGATACTGTGGTTTCACGCCCAGGGAGACAAATACGGACAGGCACAGGATGACTCTTACACGTATGAGGTTGAAGCATGCCATGACGGCTCAATTTGGTGGGGATGAGTTCCTTCTTTCGGGAACAGAGCCCTTGGAGGTTAACTTCTCCAAGGGCTCTGTACTGGAGAAAGGGATATTCACACTATATCATGTCATCAACACATCTCCCCCACCATGACGCAATTGAAAAAGTGGGGAAAGGGACAGGAATGGATGGGGGCATTGGTGGCAGCAAGAGAAGTAAACATATCCTCGAAGATGAAACTGATCCAATATAAAACCCTACAAAGATTATATAATATACCAGGGACAGGCTAAACAAGATGGACAGAGCGGAAACTGAGGTGCCTCAAGTGTGGTGGGGGTGCCAGAGGGGGACAGGCACCTTCTTTCACCTCCTGCTTTGGGATTGCCCGAAGGTCTCTGACCTTTGGGATAATGTACTGCATAAACTTTCGAGGTTACTGGGCCACACGATTCCAATAGACCCCAAAGTATTGATACGGCATATAAGGGGAGGAGTATGAGGGGAACAGATGGGAGAAAAAAAACACTATCTATATTTCAACGATTGTGATTAAAAGGAATTTGCCTGCAAAATGGGGGTCCCAGGAGATGCCCATGTACGGGAACTTGAAGATGGGTGTGGAATACTGCGAAAGCATGGAAGAGATCCCTTTCGGGAACAGAAGATCTGCATAGAAATACCAGAAGATATGGGGGTAAATGGGGTGAGGCTCTGAGGGATAGGACTGTGATTGAAACACCATTCAAAAGGGGTAGGTTATCGGAATGTGAGGGGAGAGGAGAGCTTAGGAAGAAGAGTACAAGATCTGAAATTGATGGGCAGTGTAATGTTAACCTTAATTGTGTATTGGAGCAATGTTAGGATGCATCTTATAATGCAAAACTTACCAGCAAACATAACCCCAACAAGGCATCGCAGCATATCTCCCACGTGTGACGCTCCATCAACTGGCTCGCCATAAATGACAGAATTAAGTTCAAATCACTTAACATTACCCACAAATGTCTTACCAACAAGGCACCCATATACCAGACGGATAGATTCACCAAACACACGTCAGAACGACGCATCAGAAAGGCGCAATCTAATAGCCTTAGAATACCCAACTTCAAACTAAAAAAAAACAGGAGTCTCTAGCTTTCCAGTCATGGCGGCTCAACTCTGGATGGAACTCCTGACACCTTAAGAGCCTTACCCTCTTTCCACTCCTTTAAGATTAATGTTAAGAGATGGCTGCACTCCCGCCACCGGGTATTGTATCTGACTTACGAACCCAAGATGATCTAGAACACTATCACATGACTCTGTATAGTGTACACTGTGTATGTATAATACTGTATATATTCTGTAACAAGTTATATAAGTATGTAAATGCCTTTGTAAATATTTTTTGTTGTCCCCATCACCTGTTACCCTGAAACTTTTAAGCGCACTGATGCCTGTGGGCCCGGTGCGCTCTATAAATAAAGAATACAATACAATAAAATGGTTTATAAAAAAAAAGACATGTGTTGCTCTGTCTTTGCTTCGATTCCCTTATCAGCTAAATGTTTTTGTGTTTTCCATGTAAACAAAATGTCTTCAGTGCATATTCCGGTTTGAAATTGGTACAGGGGAAATAGCCTGCCTCTCTTTTCTTTTTTTTTTAAACTTTATTTTATACCGGCATCTTACAATAAAAAGAGTATCACAATTAGCATTGGGTATTCACAACATGGATAATTCAATCGGACTTGCATAATCTACATTGCATTACTGAAGTATTAAAGGAGAGGAGGGAGGGTAAAAGGGATAGGCTTTACATAACATTTCGGATTTGTTTCTAGGCAGTTCATTCATCAGCTGAGTCTTCTGTGCTTCGCAGGTTCTCCCTGAGGGGGCCCCAAATGTCTTTCGTTCTGGACGTGGTTTGAATACCTCGGATATAGGATTCTTCGCTGTCTTGAATGTTTATGAGATCTCAGCCAGTTTCCATGTGTGGGAGGGGTTTTGGATTTCCATTTCCTGAGGATGTGTCGTTTGGCCACTGCTCCTCCTACTGCGAATAGTCTGCGGGTCTTTGTGGAGGCCTTCCCAATGTCTCCCAGTAAGTATTTCAGTGGCGTGGCCGGGATGTGCATGTTCAGTATTTCGCTCATGGTTTCTGCCATCTCATCCCAGAAGCGTCTGATTGGCAGGCACTCCCAATACATGTGGATCGCATTTGCAGCAACTGCGCTGCATTTGGGGCATACGGCTTGTTTAGCGGGGTCACATTTGGAGAGCTTGCTTGGAGTAATGTTTAGGTGGTTTAGGAATTTTTAGCTGTATAAGCCTAAATTTAACGCAGAGTGAGATGGATTTGGTGTATCTACAGCAGTTTACCCACTGCAGTTCGTTGATCGTCATGTTCAGATCTCTCTCCCATTTGCTTTTCATCTCATTTTTGGATGGAGTGTTGTGTTGTATTACTTTGTACAGAGTGGAGACGTTGCTGGTGAATCCTTGTTTCAGGATGTCAGATAGGAATTTATGCACAGGGGGTGCATTCGGGAAGGATGGCCATTTTTTCATGCAGGCTGCTTTCATGCGTTGATATTGTAGGATTGTGAATAGGCCAAGGCCCGTTATATTTTGGATTTCTGCAGCAGTAAGAAATCGTCCCTCAGGAAAGAGATCTCCGATTTTGGCCTCGTTTCTCGGGTCCCATCTTCTTTGTATGGTACAGTCCATAGTGGGTTCAAGTGCAGGGTAATGCCACAGCGGTAGGTGCGGCCAGTACGGAGTATCACTCTCTTGAGTATCCATGACCATGCTCGCACTGTTGAAGATAGCAGATCTGCCAGTACTTTCTCCTCTGCGACCCTAGCGAATATCACTCTGCAGATTCAGGGTAGATGCCGCAAACTCGGCCAGGTATGAAACTGGATTGGTCTGGGTGTAATAATGTGGACACTTATGGGTTCAGTTTATTAGCTATGGCTTTGGCATAGATTTTGGTGTCCACTTTGATTAGGGATAATGGTCTATATGAGGAGGGATCTTGAGGAGATTTAAGAGGTTTAAATAGGACCATGATAATGGCTTCTCTCATTGATGCCGGCAGGGTTCCCCTCTCCATGGACTCCTCCCACACCTCCAGCAGTCTTGGAGCGAGTTCCTCTGTGAGGGTCTTGTAGAGATCTACAGGTATGCCATCCGACCCGGGTGCTTTACCCGCCCTGAGGTCCTTGATTGTTGGTTTTACTTCTTCCAGGCTCAGGGGGAGGTCAATGTTGGCTCTTTCGTCTGGGGCTAGTGTGGGAAGAGGGAAGGAGTTGAGGTATTGTTGCAACTCTTCCGTTGAAACTTGATCTGAATTTGTGTATAGCTCCATGTAGAACCTCTGGAATTCCTCGTTCACCCTCAATTGTCCACGTGTGTCACACCCACTTTGTTCGTTATGCTGGTGATCTGTGGGTGTCCGTATTCAATTTGGTTGGCTAGCATCCTACCAGCCTTATTTCCTTCCCCATATCTTCTGGCTTTGGAAGGTTGTGTCATATACTAGACCTTTCGTTCTGCCAGGGTTGCAAATTCAGCCAGGGCATCGTGTAATGGAGCTAGGGTTCTTGGGCCTGGTGATTCTGTGTATACCTTCTCTGTTTCCTTGATGTATTCCTCGGGTTCGGGCAGTTGGATTCGTATTTCTTTCAGTGTGCCATGGACTTTGGAGATCACGTGTCCCCTCAGCCACACTTTGAATGCCTCCCAGACCGTGGAGCGTGAACTGACTGATTCCGGTCAAAGTAGTCTGTCACGTCGATCCATAGTTGTTCTAGTAACGAGTCATCTCGTATGAGATTTGGGGGCATTCTCCAAGTGCAGTGGGCCTGCATGGGCGTTTCCATCTGGATCTCCAGGACGATCGGGGAGTGGTCTGACAATGTTCAGGGAAGAATTGTGCATTCTCTCGTGACTGGGATGCAGTCAGTGGAGCAGAGCCAGTAATCAATACGGGAGCTCGACCTGTGTACATGTGAATGAAATGTGTAGTCCCTGGTGAGGGGGGGCAATTCCCTCCATACATCTGAGAGTGGCAGCATGGTCATGGCTTGTTTGATGGTTAATGCAGCCTTGGAGTCCGCCCGTTGGGCTGTGGACGTCCTGTCTTGTGCAGGGTCGAGAATAGTGTTGAGATTGCCTCCCCATATCACCCTTGCTTCATCTGTTGGCATTATTAATGTAAATATTTGCTGGTAGAATTCCGGAGAGTCCATGTTGGGACCATAAGTATAGATGATAATTACATCTTGCCCTTGCAACGATCCCCATATTATTATGTAGCGACCCTCAGGGTCCATTTTGGACCTACAGACCAGGAATCCGAGTCTGTGGTAGAGCATTGTCAACATCCCCCTTGACTGCGATGAGTAATCAGTGGCATATATTTGCAGGCAACAGAAGCGGCCAAACGAGCCAGTTATTCGCTCTGTGGCACGAGTCTCCTGTATCAGTGGGATATCGATTCTATGTCTATTAGTGTAGGCCAACACTTTTCTGGCTTTGATTGGATTGACCAAACCCCTGACATTACAAGAGAGAAGTCGGTGCTTTTAGTTACTTTTTGTGATGCCATAAAGTGTAATCACTCGCAGGAGAACTGTGCCTTTGATGATGTAATGTTCTTCTTCCCAATGCAGTAATGCCAGGTTTTTCTCAGTATAACAAAAACAGTTAACTTCAAAAAAGCCCGCCCACCCCACCAACTTGTCTCATTGCTAACAGATATGAGTACAAACATATGGATCCAGGTGGACCCAGTTTCATGTAGGCAGATCATCTGCATCCCTTCCCACTCTCCACCCTCACCATCCTCCCAATCGGGTGGCGTATCCCAATGAACCAGCTGCAACTTTGCAAAGTGGGGCGGGGCGACCCGGCGCCCTCTCCGGAGTAGTAGCTTCAATAGACGATTGAGAATGGTGTACTATTATTACATTTCACTTAGTGCGTGAGTACTTGTTCTTTCATCGGGATTAATAGTATGGGCTCCAGAGCTCAGGTTTCGTTAGGTGTGGCCAGGATATGTTGTTCAATGTAAGTCAAAGCGTCCTCAGGAGTTTCGAAGAATTGCGTTCTACCGGCATGCTGGATGCGCAGTCTGGAGGGGAGGAACATTGCATGGATTATCTTCTTTTCCCGCAGTTTCTCCTTCATGTGGTCAAAGGATCGGCGCGCAGCCTGGACCCCCGTTGAGAAATCAGGGTATATATGAATACGGTTAGAATCATAGGACAGAGGGCACTGCACACGCGCCAGTCGTAGGATATGGACGCGATTTCGATAGTTGAGCAGCCTTGCAATGATTGTTCGAGGTGGGCCCCAGGTTTAGGCGGGAGGGCTAGTGCCCTGTGATCTCTCTCGACCAGAAATTGCTTCGAGAACTGCGCATCCGGGAAGAAGGATCGGAGTAGGTCTTCAAGGAAGTGTTCCATGGAAGTATCAGTTTTGCGTTCCGCCACCCCAACCACACTTTTGTTACGTCTCGAATGGGATTCCAGGTCCTCGCATTTATTCTGGAGTGATTTTACATCCTTCTGGATCTTTTCTATGGCTGTGCTCTGTGTAGCAGATGTGTCTTCCAGGGTGGACACTCTATTCTCAGCCTCAGAGACTCTGGTGTTGACCATCCTAATATCAGCTCAAATGGAAGTTATATTGTCACCAATATCATCTAGCTTCGTGTTGATTGCCACAAACCCCCTCTCCATGGCCGCCATGTAGGGGGCCATACACTGTTCGGAGGGCTCCGGTGCAGGGGCCCTGGAGGGCAATGCTGGATCAGCGCTGTGGTCTAAAGTAGCGGCATTAGCACATGCGTCCATGGGCCCCTTTTTGTTGGCCTTGTATTTTGCACCTCCCGCCATGGCCGTGTACTGGAAACCGCCTGTGCTGTACTACCGCAGGGCTTTGGAGTGTATTAGGAGAATCTGTCTCTCTGACAATGAGATATGTCTTCAGATCGGGTGAGGAATAGGGGATATTGTTGAGGGCTCAGTCCGCCCTGCCCTGAAACCGCAGTACCCAACAAGTGCACCCAATGTGGACTGAATATTAGTGCAGTGTTCCAGGCGGCCCCAGTATCTCCCTCCCACGACTCAAGGAGTGGGCAGGCAGTGTTGCCAGTAATCATCTTTTGGGGTATCGAGTATTGCCCCATGGAAGGAGTTATTTTATTCCACTAGCATGGGGATTCCTTGTTTATGGTCTGTAAGCTGCTGCCCACTGTCTTGAATTGTGCTCCTCCGATGCCTCAGATGCCACTCCAACTGACGTGGCCACGGATGATTATAGCGTTCTTTCAGAATGTGTGGGTGGGTATGGAAGGCCTGGAGACTGTTAGTTTAACCGCCGAGGCAGCAGATAAGAAGAAAGGAGGGGGGGGGGGGCGCAACCCCCTGGTGGGCCGCCAATGTCCACTCCCCCCAATGTACCTCTCGGAAGTTGGGTGGGCCGGGCAGCCAGGCCCGGTGAGACGATGTTGGTGCTCCTTTCTGCCACCAGGGAGCGGGGCAGCCCGAGCGCATCCGCCACGCACTGCTTCTTCCTGCCCCCGCTTCTACCCGGAGTGGGCCTCCGCCGTTCGTTCTCCAAGCGACAGCCCCCTTCAGGAGATGAGGTGTTGGGCCGCTCGTCCCTCCCGGACAGCCTGAATCTGGGTCAGAAGGCGCACTCCAGCCACCGGTGCACGCCGGCAGCGGGGGACCAGCCACCACGATCCCAGCCACCCCGCCACGAACAGCACCGGCGGCGAGCAGAATCTTGATGGGCCACGTCGCTCGGGCCCCGTCAGCAGCAGGATCGACTGTGCTCCCCTGCCAGCTCAGGGACGTCACCTATGGGGTGATTTTGGCGTGCAGGAGCCAGCAGTTTGTTGGAGCCTCGGTGATCCGGGCGATGATTCACAGGAGCAGAGATCCGGTTTTGCCTGAGGACCGCCTGTATGTGTTCCTGGGAGGTTCAGCCACACATCTATGTTCGTATGTTGAGTGCCAGTTAAACCATTCCACAGGATTTATAAGTGCAGGATATTTCTAGCTACAGAGCTCTCGGGTCAGGCGGCCATCTTCTCCAGCGCACAACAGCGCCCCCATAGCCTGCCTTTCTAATCTGACAGGGCTTTGGAGCTGGGGTTTAAACATGCAGAGTGAGCCCAATCATTGATACCAGTGATGGCTATCCTGCCTGTCATTTTGTTTTCTTCATTAAACTTCAGCGATTTTTCTCATGCTAGACATTTGTTCAATGGAACCTATTCTAATCCAAAGGTAGTCGGGCCAGAAATATTCTACACACATGTGAAATTTCCTGTGAAGGTGGTTGCCTGGCTGTAGCGCATTTTGCCTCCTGACTTCACCCAACCTTAAAAAAGGGATGAATGCACCTGGGTGTGGGGCAACATACCTAGAAAGTTTTTATAAATTGAACAGAATGCAAATCACTACAGTGTCAAAACAGCTGATGAGACTTTTGGAATATTTGCCCGTCTAAAAGCCAACTCAATCGGAGATCCACTTTAGCCTCATCATACAGCGGAACCTTACTGGAGTTCTGCAACATCGTATGGATCCCCGAATGCAAACGAGATGCAACTTTGCTGCTGCGATACTCAGTCTTCTGCCATCGTGACTGCAACCAGCCCATACATTAGACTATCTAGTTAGTCCACCTGGCAGACCCACTGAACCGTTTCCACAGTATGCAAAACAAACTCAGATCTCAAACTCACACAGCCCCAAAATTACAAAGGTGGGGGAACTCTGGCAGTCCAATGGACCATACAGTGGGACACCCATCTGCCGAACAATGATTGAAAATGATCAAGAGATCACAACTAAGCACAATGAGAGATGGAACGCAGTCTTGAGAGTGTTTCACAGTAGTAAATACTTACAGGATACTTTTAGAAAATAACTTGCACACTTAGGGACTACAGCAAACAGTCTGCTGTTCCTTTACTTTGAGAATGCAACACCAAAGAACTCAAAAACATAAGCAGTATCACAAATATACAAGCTCCCAGAGAGCTTGGATAGGATATGAAGTTGACCATCGGTCCAAGAGTCAGAACGTGCAATTTAAGTCATTTAGACAAACAAAAACTCTGTTTTTTTTGCCTTCACATAGTGCAATTAATTATTGATAAAGCAGTCCCCAAACAAAGTGTAGCATGCACTATACCAAATTAAACATGTATTATTCTTTGGAATTATAAAAAGAAGTCATTTAACATTTATTTAAATCGCATTTTTTATCTACTAGTAGCTTTTATGATTTGACTCTCTAACTTTATAAGAAGTGATCATTGTATCCATTATTACTTTTGTGATGTATTACTTGTATTGCTTTTGGTGAAGAAGGTTTTACTGACTGAATAACTAGAAAGTCAGAGCAGCTGCGGCAGGCCATGGCACACACCCTTTCTCCTTGATTTGACCATGAATCTCTGTCTAGGAAGGATATAACTAATGCCAGCCCATAATCGTGAAATATATTTTGATATATAAAATACCATGGTCTTTGCATAAATGTCAGAATGCTGTCTGGAAAAACATTTTGATTAAATTGTAGCACTAGAAAATCAGATTATGTATTGGCAAGTATGATTAGAAGCTTTACCCCATCCATTTGTATTGAGAAAGTTGGCCTTTGATGTAGATGCGTGATAAAAATGTCAATAGACGGAAATTCATGTTCTCTTTTGTTGGCCTTCCGATGAACCCACACAGGTAGATTTACTGCACAGGTGTAGATTTCATTTGAAATCCCTTTTTTTTTTATAAAAGCAAGTTTGTCATTACTTTTTACAATGATTATCAAGTTATTAAATGCTATTAGATGAAACACGTTTTAATTTGCACGCATTGTGTGTTTAAATATTTTCAATGGGTCAGGGGTGCAGAAGTGGATGCAGTGAATGGTACATGTCAGATTGCACTTTCAGGAAAGCCCATTCTCCCATTTTCATTAATAAACCCTCATACCCTTTTCAGACCTGCAGCGGTGACTAGTAATAGGGGAGGAAAAAAGGATGCACCCATGGTACAGATATAAAACATTAAATAAATAAGCTCAAGATTGCCAGAAATGTTAGGAGATGGCTATCTAGAAGACATCCGTTTCTCCAAACAGACCCCTAAACCACTCTTCACAAAATATCATCACAGCTACTGCAGTGCCCGAAACATCTCACAGTCCAAACCTCCCCCCTCAGCAACAACCTCCATCTCCCACTTTCCCCCAGCACTGCTCCATGTCCCTTTGCATTACTCTGTCTTTCACCACATCACATAAACCTGCCCTAGACACAAATTCCAATTTACAGTCTTCACTCAGGTACTCTTACCCTTTTTCTCAGAACTAATCCTTCAGTCACCCCCACCGCTTTTTCAACACTTGCAAAGGTGGTGAGGGATTTCTAAGGATGACAGAGTCCACCTGAGACAACACATTGGCACAAGGAACACATTTCAAGAGCCACCCAGCTACAGTGGTGAAAGAGGCCTGCCCTACAACACTACTCACCTGTGTGATGCTTGCCTGGAATTGGTGAAGCACAACACCCTCGTGAACTTCATGGTGACCAGGAGGTGCAGTAATATGAGGGGCTTTAAGTTGAGGTTGCATGGCAGGTAGAATTGCTGCAAAAGAAAAAAGGTATTGAGGGAGAAGGTATTGGCACCAGCAGTGAGTGAGCACCCTCCACCAATACAAGAAAAATGGAGAACGTTGGCACGAGTGCATCTACAAATAACAGGCTTACATTTGTGAAGGTCTAAAAGCAGCCAGTCTTTGACACTAGGATTGAAATAAATAATTTGTCTGATGCACATGGGTACGTATAACATTTCATATATCCATCAGCATACAGCAAAGGGCTTATGAAAGCTTTTTAAAACAAATAGCGTAGAAGTGACCTTGGGATCCATTCCTTAGACACATTTAAACACCAAATGCTCCATTTAAACACACCAGGAAGGCGGGAGCAAATCCCCGTCAAGTTAACCGGACTGTAAATTGTTATAAAACTGTCTCGTTACCAAATTATAGAGCACAGGCAAGAATTATGCAACTGAATGGTTATATACTTACAAAGTGCTAGTTATTATGTTTATGTTTAAGAACCTGTAACGCACCTCAGGCCCAAGGGCAAACGGGCACACTTATAAGAAACGAGAACAAAAACATGCAACATGAACTCTAAAACACATAATAAAATAAGTAATGAAATACAATCAAAACAAAACTAGCACATGGATCGAGCAAGAGTAGCACAGTTCTCCATGGTCATAAATGGCCTAATACAGCAGAGCAGCTTTGAGCAATAACCGGAGGACGAGATGACTGCATTTACTTGGTCCTTCATGGACTAATTAGAGTCAAAAAGAACACCTAAAGTCTTACAGCGTGGAGAGTATTTGCAGGGAGCCCACCAACAAGAGCTCAGTCTTGGCATCATTTAATGATAGGCAATTATAAGCCATCCAACCTTACATCGAATAAAAAAAGCCCTTCACTCACACAGAATCTATGGAGTAATTGCCCGTACACTGAATCAAGATCTGTTTCATCAGCATAGTTTGTATATACAATATCCTGGTCATCTAGGAGACCAAACAAGGACTTCATAAAAATATTAAACAATGTAGGCGACCAGCAAGACGCCTGCTGTACACCATACAGAAGCTCAGCAGGGCTGGCTGGCGTGCATAAAAGAGTTATTAAAATCTCTTGCTGATCTACCCGATTAAAATGATTAAACACAATCGACACATTTTTGGGAAAAATAAGCAGTGGTCTGAACTCGGTTATATAAAATGCTACAATCAACAAGGTCGAATGCAGCAGAAACGTCTAAGAGAACAAGAAAAGCAACCTTTCCATTATCCATCATTTGGGACATGCTAGCTTTCAAATCTGAAAGTGCAGATTCAGTCCCATTGTCGGCTCTAAATCCTGACTGCCCCAAAGAGACATCTCGTCTAGGAGGGTGGGGGGGCTACCTGTATATTAACATGAACTGTATAAAAGTGGAGCAAGGTAGCAGTATGCTGAAACTGATGTGCGAAATGGACAAGGAGGCGTGTGTTTGTATATTCACTGAATACCAGACCAGGGTGTTGATTTATCTGGGTAGTAGTATTGCCCAGTGCAAGTTGTCATTTAGACCTGTGTTACGCATATCTAGTCGATGTATCCAATGTTGTTCCTGGTGGTATAGCCGATTGGCTACAGAGAAGTTACTTGGATCAGGACGTAACGACTTGATGAGCCATTCGGCTCAAGAACATAGGCTCATGGAACATAAGCTAATCAGGACTTGACAGAATGAGGGTCAGGAGAAAAATTAGCCCTTATTGTTCACAGATAATCAAGCTCATGCTTGGAACCAACTTCTGCAGTCAAGCATGGGCAAGATCAGGTAAAAAGTCAAACATGAGTGAAAAACCACAGGAATTAATATTTGAGTAAGAGTAAAAGGCATAGCTGTGGACTTAAATAATGGTACAAGAGTGAGGAAATGGAAGGTTAGATTGACCTGGTGGCCTTGTATGCCATCAATATCTGTGTATATTTATGCAAGTAAATATGAAGGGGTGGCTGCATCCTCTTGGAACAGATTACAAATCCCTTTTAGGGTAGGATTACTTCTGTGGGGTACACAGAAAAGCCATCAAACGTGTTGTCTTATACACCCCAACACTACATGCTGGTTTGACACTTCTTATTGTGCATTTGAGCCTACAATTTGATAATGTAGGTTCTGAATGTAGAAGGATTTCCCTTAGATAAGTTGGATGCTTTGAATTACAACAAAGCAGTATAAAATGTAAAAGAATAATTAGACACCATGCTGCCAACGACTCACCGACAGTCCCTCTGGTAAGGTGTAGTTCATTTCAGAGTCGTCTCCCGTCTCGGTAGAGTCAGCGTTCTTGTCGTACCTGGATGAGAAGAGACGTGGAAGGTACAGGCCCAATTGCTGCAGTTTTTCTGGGTTCTGCGTCAGTGTGGCCGAGAAAAGCAACTTCTGCAAGGGCATCTGGGGGAAACATGTGCTAAAAGACAGAAGACCATGTCAATTGGTGTCACACCAGGGGTGGGTGAGACCAACAATGCAAATTGAGCCACGTCAAGGTACTTTATTTTCTTTAGATTACCCTCCGCTATCAGTCATGGTGGGTTTCACTTGAGTAATTCAAGTTTGGTCTATCAGATGCAATCTAGGTTAGAACTCTGATACGCTAGAATAATTACAAGGCAATGCACCAAACACTATTCGTTCATCCTTGGCATACCCTATTCTATATTGGGCAATTAAGGTTATAGTGTGTAGATGGGTGGGCCCCCTCTGATCCCTTATTGTTCATCCTTAATGTTTCTTGCCACACTCTGCTTTCACAAAGTCAACTTGACCACATCTGGCAGTTGGGCTTACCAGTCCCATAATTCCGCTCCTTCGGTTTGTTTCGGGATGGTAAAAAGTAACCTTGACAAATATGCTTCCGCACTTGAAGGGTCCACTTGGGAACATCACAAGCCCATCATGCAGCCAAACGCTACTATTAGTACTACACCTACTGAGTACTATGAAAGTTCGCCCAAGCACACCATAGAATTACCTTCCAGAATGCCATGCACCTTTCTGATATACAATGGCTGTTGTCCGGACAAACCTCAGTGCTACGAGGTCACTATTGTGGTGATTTGGCATATTATAAAAGCTTAACATAACATGTGTAATGCAGCACGCTAGGTGGAAAGTCATCTTTTTAGTTGATGTGGTGGCCCACCATATTCTTTGCTGTATTTTCTGCTTTCGGACATCATTTTTTCCTCCCAGTCAGACTTACATAAAGCCTCTCCAGGAGAGTGTCTCTCTACTTTAGGTGTTCTGCCTTAATACCCTAAGAGAAGAGTACCCAAAAGGTGTCCCATTAAAGATCGATTGTCCCTGTTAATCATGGGGCTAGGTTGGTGGTAGCTGTGATTTGTGCAAAATGGCTTTCACCAGGTGGAATAATTATCCGTAGCTGGGGTCCCCGCCTACCTGGTACTAAAAAATGGAGGTTGTCATTGTCCTTTTTGAAGTCCTGAGGGGTCACATGAAGTGAACCTGTCCCTTTGTGTGCGTGTTTTTGGAGAAGTGGCCATATAGGGCCACAGGATCCTGGACTGCTTGAGCTGGGGACTGTAGCAGACAGAACCAGTTCTGACTGGCATATACAGAAACCTTGCTGCAACCGAAGGAAATGTTCGCAAAGGTGAGATGTTTTACACAAAGAACACAACTTCTCCATAAGCCCCTTTCCCCAGTTAACTAACTTTTCCCTCCCTTTCTAAAAAGATAGAAAAAGCCCTACTTACTTTTTAAAAATTCTCACAATCCGCTAAAAAGAAAAAGAAAAAAAAGACTTTATACCTGCCAAGAACTCCTTTGAGACTGGAAACCATTGTTGCTTGATTCACGTTCATCTTACAAAGTTTCACTTGTCCATTGTGGCAATGATTGTTCAATTTTTCCTAATCCATACAAAGATATTTTCCTAAGAATACATGTTGTGGACAATCTTTTTTGGTTGTCTATTAAGGTTTTCTGTACCTCTGTTCTCCCTGCTCACCTCCTGAGAGTTAGGGTGGGGCTGCTTTGCCACCCAACCCATTTGGAGATCCTGGTGTACTCACAAGTAAAGCCAGTAAATGTACCTGGGCCCTGGAATCCGTGCCTAAGGAAAATCCTCTGAATACACCACATGCTAAACGTCACTTCCTCCAAGTAGAAATAGGGAAGAGAGAAACAGGAGGGCGATGAGGAGAATGTGTGCAAAATAGGCCTTTCACAGTCGTAAAACGTACCACCTTCCAGGTGCTAAACAGTCTAGGTACAATACAAAACATGGAAAGAGGAGTATGGTGGACTTAGGCTTACCTTCTCTATAAGCACTGATAAAATCCTAGTCACGGAATTAATCAACCGCCATAGAGTATTTTCATTGGAAAACCGGAGTAAATAAAAGGTATGTACTGCAGGGTGGCTTGAACGTGACACACTGGGGCCTTACTGAAGACCTAAATAAATAGGTTATACCAAACACACTGTAGCCTCTACTGTGCTGCAATTTGTAGACGTGAAGAGCCCTCCTAGGGGAGGCAGCAAGAGCGTACCTGGCTGCTGTAATGGGCCCTGGTTCCTTCCTGGTGAAGAGGGAGCTGGGGTCATCCCCTTCTTCATGTCGGTACACTGCTTTGGTGACCCGGTGCAGCCAGTCCTGGCTCATGCTGTCAATCATGCGGTCAGCCTCATCAATTATCTGTATGAACATACAGGGGATAAGGTTCAGTGGCTTAAGTAGATTTAAATGCAGAGTAAGTGAAAAGTAGCGGCTAGTGAGTGCCACTTTGCTTCAAAATTCGATTCAAATGGTGAAAGGAAGAAAAGTATGAACACAGTGAACTCTGCAGACCATTCATGAGCTTTGCTGCGGCTGCACATTGGCAACAGGGTGGATCTGGAACTGCCGTGCGTATGCTTTTGGGCACAGAAAACAGTCAATCAGCTCTGCATCTCCTTTAGCATGAAATAGGTCTCCTTAAAATATCTCTCATGCAAAGGCTATGTTGGTCTCTCACTTGTAACAAGTGGGAAGGGTGATGGCATTCACAGCTCGTATGCGCTGCCTGCACACCCCTTTCACTGTCTTTGTTCCAAAAATGGGCGAAACTGAAGAAACCCCTCCTCCCACTTTTTCAAACGCTTAGAAGGGTCAATGTAATACAAAGTGTGTCAACATTCAACATCTAAGCACGATGTCAACAATGCACACCTAAGCATGATGCAAGTCAATAGAATGCTGCATGTTCCCGAGCCATCCTGCAGGATGTTTGTGCAGCATGGCGTGACAACCATATCTATGAACAACAACTGACTGCTGTCTAACTCCTAGATAAATATGTATTAAGTCAAAGGAAGCCATCTACTGCTAATCATCTCACACGTATTCACTGACAAAGATATACATTGCAACGTAATTCAACACATTATTTCTTGCTTCTTCACATTAAATGTATACAATGTTTCTATGTTGTACACTTTTGACTGATCATACCGATTTAAAATACAAAATACACCGTTTTGGGGGTGTAGGTCCCGTTACAGAGATGGCTTGCAGACACATAAGATCTGCGTTTATGTGCCCTGCCTTAAGGCAGAGGTACTTCAAAAAGGTACCCCTTAATCTGCCAGAGAGGGCACCCTCTGGCTATAGTCATGGGGCTTGGCTAGCTCTGTTTTATAACCTGTGTAAAAGGTTTCCATTTTACTTGGCTGGCTCCTTTTCTGACCCCTCCTCTATCAATCAAAATTGAGGTGGCAGCTGCTTGCCTAGAAGACAGGAGAGGTCACAGGCCTATCCCTTGTCCCTCTGTGTGCATGTGCGAGGAGGTCACGTGTGTGTCTGTGTGTCCCAGGACTGGCGGCTGCAGTTGCCTGAAGAGAGTTCTGACTGGCATATGCAGATGCCTGTCTGGGACAGGTTGGATTCATTTCTTTGTGAGGAGACCTTGCCAGCCAGCCTGGGGATGCCTCAAGGGATGGTCTGCCAATGGCTGCCCACCCCTCTGAATGTGGTGTGTGTGATTGGGTGTGGTGTTGACTCACTGGTTCCAAAGGAGGACAAAAGCAGACCCCCTTGCCAACTCACCTTGTGCAGTTGGATCTCTGAACCTGCACTCTGGAAGGCCAGCTGCTTGAGGAAGGCCTGAAGCTCTGCACCAGCACCCTTTGACATTCCAAACAATCTAACAGTGAAGCTCTACCTCTCCAAAGAAGACCTGAAGGAACCCAGAGTGGTGCTTCTTACCCCTTATCTGGTGAGGACAACTGATCACAGCTCCTGCTCGAAGACCTAATCTCCCTGAAGCACCTAGCCATGCCTACATCAACAGACCGAGAAGCGAGTGCCCCTTCGCTGCCATGACTTTGAAGACTCTCCAAGATGAACAAACCTGAACATCTTCACTACAGAACATTCAAAACATTCTCCTCTCAGTACTCACCCCTCTCCACTCTGGATTTTATAGTCTTGTTGATCTTCCCTTTGGGTGGTGTTTTGAGACATGGATTACACCAGTAGTACGGGTTGGACTGCGACTGAATCATGTGCCTGTGGTCGGGAGCACTGAATGGGGGCTGGCCTGAGCTTATAGGGAGGCCTACCGCCACCTTGGATCTTAAAACTGTCCTAGAGATGTGTGAGGTCTCCTCCTACCCCACACCTTTTTGGAAACCTGCTGAAATTGGGCTTCAGTACGAGTTTGGGTGGTGTGGCTAAAATCGGCGGTAATGCAGCAGTAAAAGAGTTATCGCCACATTACAGTACAACTATGGTTTTGGCGGTGGGTGAAGGAAATACCTCCAGCAAAATGCTACAGGAAACACTGCCACCTTTCCACCAAAATGCAGCCATTTTGGCAGAATTACTGCAAGTGTTAATTCTGCCGGTATCCCCATGGAGTCCTATGGACTCCATAAATGAGGACTTACACTGCAATACTGCCACTTGTAATCCAACGGTAATGCCACTGGGCCAAGTGGCGGTAATGGTAATACAGTTTGGTGGTAAATCCACCAGAATACCGCCAAACTTGTAATGAGGCCCTTATCCCGCACTGAAATGGGACCCCTATAGTCCCGGAATGTAAATCAAAAGTTAGAAAAGCCTTTGATAAGCAAGGGAAGCAGTTGGTGTGTATTTAACATCTTTTCGTGGGAAATGGTAATTTTGTAATCCCTGCAATGTTAGTGGGAAAACAACATTTGTTTGTTACGTTCTTCTTCTTTATGTTTTGTTTCATTCTGTTTGCAGATCAAACGCAACTTTGTATCTGTGGAACTCAGGCGGTCTGTACTAGTCTAGACTCACAACTGTTTCCTTCAGCAGCCGTGCCGAAGAAAGAAATAAATGTACAGACTGGCTTGTGAATTCAGAAAGTGGTAACCATTTCCTTATAGGGACAGGCATTAATTCCTAAACTGGGGCATTTGTGTCTGGCTACATTGGTGGACGCCTCTCTAGGAGTACCAATACTGGACAAGAAGTATCCTTAAGCTGTGCTCCTGTGACGGCCCCTTGCCTTAGTGCAGGGGGAGGGGACCCAGTGGGGATGGTCCGCGGATCCTACGTATACCTCCACCAGGTCCGCATCCAGAAGCCCATGGCAACTTGGACACTCCCAATGTTGTTCCACAAGGTTAGGTAGGGTACTTTGTCACACTGCCTAAACTACATATAATCAGATTATACTCCAAAACAACTTGTCACAGTCCTAGCAGCTACTCCTTAAAGAGACTAACCTAGTTCAGGTTGGCTTTATGTCTCTGCTTTGGTCAGGATCTGAACCTGTGCTCAGATTATAAGCATTTAAATGAACTACTTGGAGGTCTAGTTGTAATTCTGTGATAAGGTAATGTATTTCAATGGCATGAGCTCCCAGAGAACGGGCATTAAGGAGGGTATCTGCCGTCGTGGAGGTCTCTGGTTACGAGGTCGAAGGAACTAGTTTAGTATTGGTTTTGGACTTATGGTGACAGTGCTGCCCCAAAGGCGTTGTCTGCCTGGAAGATTTGTGGCCAGGTATAACGCAGTGAGCGCGATACATAGGTCGTGATATTAAACAATAGCGTCTAGTCTTGCCCAGAATGGGAAGAGTGGGTTTTTTCGAGGATGTTGTGCATCTGGGGGTGCTCCAATGTTTGGGGGCGGTGAGCAGTTTAGTGCCGTAACGGCGTTGGGGCTCGCGACGTATGGTGCTGGGTGGAAAAGGTGGCAGAGAAGGCAGGAATGGAGTGGGGCGTGGGATGGGGTGATGCTGGGGGCAGGCCTTTTGGAGAGGCCATTTTTGTATCCGACATAGTGACTCCCAGAACAGAGTAGTATGTTGTTCTGGATAATACAGTAAGGGACCATGAGAATGGTTAACCAGCCTAGCATGGTTGAATGAGGCTGTTGAGGTGGGGGGCGTCTAGCGTGGTGAGCAACAGCAGCGGCGTGGTACTAGATGTAAATTGAGTGAAGGCTGTTCTAGATGGCCTATACAGTCTAAGGTGGACTGTGGGTGGCTGATTCCTAAATGGCGTGGTCACTAGTGCAATGACTTACTGTAGCAAGAGCAGTTGAAAAGGCACTATACCAACACTTCAAAAGCACAACACAGGCACATAAGAATGTGAAAAATTAGAGTCGCTAAGGTGTAGCATACCGACATTTCTATGTGCAACATAGGCCAGAAAGCAAATAATTCAGTTATACAACTTTCAGTTCATTCAATTACAGAGCATATAATTCGGTTGAAGAGGGCACTATACCAACATATCAAAAGTGCAACACTTAGAGAACACAGTCACAGGCATGTGTAAGTGTGAATCGATTTGAGTTGCTATAGTGTGGTAGACCGACATTTCTATGTAGATTCAGTTATGCAATTCGAGATAAAGGGCAGACAATGCTACACATAATGCAGACGGACGGTGACCCTGAATGCGGAGGGGGAGGGGGGGGAGGAGGGGGGTGGGTGTGTGTGTGTGTGGGTATGTGTGTGTGTGTGTGTGTGTGTGTAGAAATAACATGTGTAATAGGAACCTTAGTGAGTAACTAAGGCTATATTAATAAGGCGGCAGCGTCAAGAACAACATGTACGGCAGGTTCGGTTTGACAATTAGGCAGTATGAGTTTATTCTTGTCTTATGGCACCTGGAAACACTTTCTGATGTATAGGCGCCATGCAAATTGTTCAATAAATAAATACTATTCTAAATGGTTCTAGATGTTAGGTTTGCTCGCCTGCTGCTTTCGTGTTCATACCCTCCAACTGCGCCGATAGCAGAACCAACGTACATTACATAACTACTGCACCAGTGTGTTCTGTGGCTGTGGATCAGACTTTGAAGCAACGTTTCCTTTATAGCGATAACAATCTGGTTTGTTCGTCCACTTTCCACTTCTGACGCGCCCTACCATTTGCTCGCAATCACAGATTTTAACAGGTGTTATATACCTTTTCCGAAACTGCAAATGAGCATAAATGCACAACTAACGAAGCATTATCATAATGAAATACAACAATGTCTGAGATGGTGTGACATATCAGAAGAGCTTTTTATCTGTAAACAAACAGCTCCTCTAACATCCAAGAGGCCCCTGCCGCCTGGACGGATTTAAAAGAATGTCATGCAAGTCCAAGACAAGTATGGGACTTAGCTTGAAAAGAATAGATATTGAAGTGCCAACCACTTTTCAATGCTTAAGAAGGGCCCAACTTGAGAGAGAAGAGCGCACTGGGCAATCACAAACCAACATTCACAGTTCTTCAAAACACCTGCTGCATGGAACTAAAAAGGTTATAAGCAGGTGTCATTCAAATAAAGGCGCTTACCAAAAAACGCAATTGTTTAAGACTGAATCCCGGGGTCTGCTCGATATGATCCACGAGTCTTCCAGGAGTGGCCACAACAATGTCGGCCAAGCTACGATAGCCCATCACTCTAGAGGAAGGAGGAGAAGATGACTGCAGCGGAAAAGGTTTGACAATGAAAACACATTCGCTAAAGAAATGTAGGTTTACTAGTGAGAGAATGCAAAGAAAAAAAACACGACTCCATAAGCCTGATATTTCCCAACTTGAGGACCCCAATTTAGTGTCTTTACAACCTTGTGCACTACAACCTGTGGTGGTAAGCAACAGCATATGAGTTACAGTGGCTCACTGCTCCGGACATGCTAGTGCCTCCTATCCTCCCACCCCTCTCCACGCAGACATGGTTCGCGACAAGAAAAGACATTTGCAATTTACATTTTAGATCAAATATATCCTGGAAGATTAGCTAGCTGTTAAAATGAGAATTTAGAAGAGGGCGTCAGGAGGGACCTCATTGGTTGATTCTGCTGTTCCAGTATACACCACTTGGAGGCGCTGCATCAGTCTCTCAGTCTCTACGAAAGGCACAACAAGGAGAGCTCAAGGTCAGAGGCAATGTGTGCACTGTTGGTTTTTGTACAACCCTTTGTTGAGGGCTCCACAACCACTAACCTTAAGGTGGGGCAAGTACACCCAGCCGAAAAGGGAACCCAAACTTGTATTAAAGTAAGTAGGATGGCAAAGCAGTCCGGATCAACTCACGGGAGGGGAAGTAGGATGAACAAAGGTAAAATAGTCCACCTGTATACATAGAAAGAACAAGTTACTTACCAACTGGTAACGTTCTTTCGACTGGATGTTCCTCCAACGTATTACACATCTTTGACATGTAATGTCTACAGCTGTGCACTTCGGAAACTTTCGGCACAGGGCGTCGTGTGTCGATGGCGCCGGGTCAATGTCCCTCGAAGGCCTCCATCGAGGACGACGTCACAGGATGTTATAAATAGGACGCACAGCGCCCGTAGCCTCAGTTTAAGTGTTTTCCCTCAGAACGTGTGGCACCAGTCTCATGCCTGCTTGACTGCACTTAGCCTCGTGGAAAAGGAAGCTGCAATCGCATAGGAAATTCTCCTGAGGGGCAGGCTGGGAGGACGATGTAGAATGCGTTGGAGGAACATCCAGTCAAAAGAACGTTACCAGTTGGTAAGTAACTTGTTCTTCGAATTGATTGTGTCCTCCAACGTATTCCACATCTTTGACAGACTCCCAAAGCAGTACCAGTAAATGTAGGAGGGAAAATAATTTAGAGTACCCAATTAGATTGCGGAATAAAGAACTGCCTTCCCAAAGGCCATATCCTGACCATGGATTGTATCCAGGTAATAATGTTTTACAAAGGTGTGGATGGAAGCCCATGTAGCAGCATCAAATATTCCTAATAGGAACACCCTGCTGGAGGGCAGTGGAAGTAGCCATGCCCCTAGTGGAATGAGCTCAACCCTTCAGGATGGTCCTTACCCGCCAATCAATAACATTCCGTAATGGTGAGATTAATCCACCTGGACAAGGTCTGTTTGGTAACAGTCTGCCCCAATCGGTGTCCACCATATCCAACAAAGAGTTGATCGTCCACTCTGACCCTGCACATCCTAGAAATGTAAAAGCTCAGAGCTCTCATTGGATCCAACCGATGGAGTCGCTCCTCTTCCTTACCAGGATGAGGAGGAGGGTAGAAAGGTGGAAGAACCACCTTTTGACTCAAATGATATTCAGAAACACCTTATGAAGAAAGGAGGGACATACTCGCAGTACAACACTGTCCTTGTGAAACACAGTAAAGGGTGGCTTCGATGAAAGTGCCTGCAATTCACTCACTCTGCAAGCGGAAGTAACCGCAACGAAGAACACAGTCTTGAACAGTAATCTCAAAGGACAAGAGTGCAAAAGGTTCAAACGGAGCACCCATGAGAAATTTCAAAACCAAATTCAAATCCCAAACCGGCACCCGGAAAAGGGACAGTGGGAATACATTAGTCAGTCCTTTAAGAAACTGAGAAATCAAGGGAATCTTAAAGTAAGTACATTCTTCAGACGAATGCTTAAAGATAGACAGCGCCGCCAGGTAACCTTTAATGGTACCCACTTGAAGGTCCCTGTGGGCCAAAGAAAGTAAGAAAGACAAAACCATAGGAATGGAGCACTGAAATGGATCAAAATTGTGATCTCTGCACCAGTCGCAGAACTTACAGCAACGGTACAGGGATTTCGTTGCAGTCCGCCTGGCCGAAAGCAACACCTCTATCACATCATCTGGGAGATCCCAATCCTTATACCTCAAACTTTCAGATACCATGCGTGAAGGTTGAGAGTCTTGACCTCTGCATGGAGAACCTGCACCCCCAGGACGCTGTGGAGGAAAGATGGACATTTCTAGAAGGTCCGGGTACCAAGCTCTCCTGGCCCAATCCGGAGCAATGAAGATCATGTGGGAACCGAACCTCCGTAACCTCCGCAACACTTGAGGAATGACGGGGACTGGAGGAAACGCGTATACCAGTGGGAATGACCAATCCACCACGAACGCGTCTCCTAAGGCTCCGCTTGGAGGAAAATCCCTTGAGCAGAATCTCTTGCACTTTCAGTTGACACTGGTGGCGAATAGATCCACTTGCGGGGTTCCACAAAGGGCGAAAATCTCCTGAAGGACTTCCTGGGCCAACTCCCACTTGTGGGAGACTGCGCTCTGCCTGCTCAGAGCGTCCGCCACCGCATTTTCGACTCCGCCAGATGAACCGTTGAGATCAAAATTTCCTGCTGGATGCCCCAGAGCCGGAGCTGCATTGCCTCTCTGCACAACGGAAGTGACCCTACCCCGCCCCCTTTTTGTTGAGGTAATGCATGACCACTGTGTTGTCCGTCATGATCAGGACACTCCTCCCCCCGTACAGAGGACAGAAAAGCCTTCAGGGCTAGCCTGACTGCCCTCAGCTCTAACAGATTGATGTGGAATCAGAGCCCAACGACCGCTGGCGGTCAAGTCGTTGGCATGAGCGCCCCATCCTGTGAGGGAAGCATCCGTCACTACCGTCACCTCCGGCCACGGTTGCAAAAACTGTTCCCCCTTCATCAGTTTCCCTTCGTTGGCCACCGACAGAAGATCCCGAGAGACCGAGAGTGGAATCAGAACGGGATCCGACATCTTGCCGGAGAACTGTGACCACTGCATCTTGAGAGCCCACTGCAGGGATCTCATCTGCAGCCGGGCCTCTGGCACCAGAAAAATGCAGGAGGACATGAGGACGAGCAACCTTAAGAATTCGAAAGCCGGGAGAGACTGGGCACGTTGAAACTTGTCCACCATCTGCACAATGTGATGAGCCCTTGCCCTGGGAGATGAACACTTCCCCAAGGACGTGTCTAAAACAGCCCTGATGTACTGGAGCTGTTGGGAAGGTGTCAGATGTGACTTCTTGAAATTCAGGGATAAGCCCAGCCTGTGGAGGTTGAGGCAGGTGACACCGAGATGATCCAATGCCAGCTCGGGAGAGCGCGCCCGCATCAGCCAGTCATCCACGTTGGGGTAGACGTGAATCCCATCCTCGCCTCAGGTACGCTGCCACCACCACCATGAGCTTGGTGAAGACCCTTCTGGGCGGAGGTCAATCCGAACGGCAGAACCCAAAACTGAAAGTGAGAGTCGCCAGCCGCAAACCCACCTCACAGACTTAGACGTAGCCTTCCTCGGAGGATCCACGATAGCTGGGTACTCCAATGGCAAATTTCGAGAAAAAATCCCCGAAGGCACCGATAGCGCTGAAGGCTTCGACGTCGAGAGCATCAGTGTCCTTGGCCCTTATGCATCTTCAGGGCCTTGACCTCCCACACCAATTCTTCCCAGCTCCTGTCTTTCCACAGCACTTGTATCTGCACACACTCCGCTCGTCGCACGTACACCTCCTGCGGCCCAGGCTGTGTAGCACTCTACATTCCTAGCACTTTGTCCATGGCTCACCCACTTACCCGCTCTTCCCTCTTCCTTTCTGCACTCACACGTTCTAAATACTCACAAGGCATAGTAGGTTTGTCCCTTCCCTCTTCTTAAATATTGTGTTGTAGTGTTGTAATGTATTTCCAACTTCCCCCTCCCTCCCTGCCCTGTGGGCGCTTATCTGGCACTGCGAGTGTGCCCAAACGAAGGTCTCTGAGGTATCCAGCCAAGAAGGAATGCCCTGAGCGCGAGCCAAATAGCCATAATTTCCATCCATTCGATATGATTCTGCTGGTCGTCCCTCGACTATAGAACATGCACAGCATGTCCGCTCAGGGTGCCCCCCCCCCAACCCTGGAAGGACGAGTCTGTCGTAATGGTGTGGTCCACCTTGGGCGGTCTGAAGGGTCTGCCCGCCACGACATTTTACTCCTGCCTCCACCACTCCAGGTCCCCATGCAGGTGCGCGGGTATGGTAATCGCTGCCCCCTGAGCTCTCGATTCCTGATCCCAGGTGGGCGAAACATTTTGCTGCAGCCTCCTCATTCGTATCCTGGTTTAGGGAACCGCCAGAACACAGGCCGCCATCACACAATGCCGTG
Organism: Ambystoma mexicanum; assembly: GCF_040938575.1. NCBI lineage: Eukaryota > Metazoa > Chordata > Amphibia > Caudata > Ambystomatidae > Ambystoma > Ambystoma mexicanum. The sequence goes on from NC_090932.1 coordinate 1,575,384,049, forward strand.
GTTACAGTACTGCAGAGGAAATGACCCACAGAAGCCTTGAAAGTTGCCACCTTTTCCCTTGTGGGGGACACCATTTGCCTCTGCGTGTCTCACTGAAGACCCAAGAATACCAGCGTTTGTGTCAGTTGTAGCTGCGACTTATGGAAGTGGAGTGAGAACCCCAGCTCGTAGAGTGTGCTCATGAGCCAGGCGGCTGAATACCAGACTTGCTCCGGAGACCCTGTCCGGACTAGCCAGTCGTTGGCCCTCTGACCGGAGCAGAGCCGCAATGGCTGGGCGCTGAATTCAGGCCGAATGGTAGTACCTTGTATTGGAAATGCAGACCCATGACTCGAAACCTGAGGAAGGGTTGATGCAACGGCGGTATGGGGATGTGTAAATATGCATCTTTCTGATCCAGGAAGCACGTCCAGACTCCCCCACACAGTCGCTGCGCTTTCAGAGCTGGAGTCACCATTTTGAATTTCTGTCGAGGCAGTTACAGGTTTTAGAAGGAAAGCTCTAGGACCACTCACAGGCCAGCCCCGTTCTTCTTCTGAATAGCAAAGATGCAGGAATAAAATCCCAACCCCTGCTGGGGGATTGGAACCTGCTCTACTGCCTCATTTGCAAAAAGGGAGCGAATCTCTGCTAGGAGTGACGGTGTCCCGATTTGTGGAAGGGGGGCTGACAAGGAAGAGGAGATGGGAGAGGTAGCCGGAAGCCCTGTTCGATTACAGAAATCACTCAGGCGTCTGCAAACCATGCCCTCCAAGCCAGACTGTGGAGAGCCAACCTGCCCGACAGGTGTGCTGTGAATCGGAAACGTCTCGCCATTACTTCTTTGGTTGAGGCTGGTGCCCGGAAATGGGATGGAAAGAACCTGTTATGAGAAGACTTTTGGTGCTTACGCTTGTGCTGGCTGGGAGATCGGTCCGGCTGCCTGGCCTGGCGGTCTTGGAAGCCGCCGGATCCCGCCGAAGTTCCAGCCTTTGTCTAACCGAGACTGGCCCTGCCCAAAATCTTTAGCTGCCGGCTTGGTAAGAATAGCCTGTGATTTGGCTGTCTGTGAGCTGATGTTTTTTGTCCAGCTCCTCATCTGTGGTGGAGTGGAACAAGTCGCCTCCCTCGAACGGGAGATCTAAGATTCTCTCTTGGACGTCAGGATTTAACCTGGTTGCCCTCAGCCAGGCAGTCCTTCTCATGTCTGTGGCCACATAGACGACTACTTGCCGTATCAATGTGGGTGACAGTAGCCTCCATGAGGTCTTCTGCCTCCAACTTCGCTTCTGCAAGGTCAGCCTTGAAGGATGCCCGCTTGTGGGTAGGGAGGTCCGGGAGGAAGTCGGCAATCTCCCTCCACAGTATTCGGTTTGCCACGGCCAATATGGCGTTGGCCTGTCTGAGATGGAGATCTGCGTTGGAATACACTTTCTTACCGGACCTTTTCCTCCTTGCCTACGAGCGCAGAAGTGGACATGCATACCGATGACATCTGCGGTTTGGCGTACATAGACGCTGTCATGACGATGGATGAAAGTGGCTGAGGGTGAATCGATAAGAGCAGAGAGTGGCCCTCTACTTGCCTAAATTCTGCATTCATGCTGTGTGGAGTGAGGTTTTAACCACCCCTTTTTAGCCAGGGTCTCCACATGTTTTTGCAGTGGAATCCCAGATCTGGACTCTGCCCTGATGGTGAGGACTTTAGCCAAGGCCCCTTCCTCCTCCATCTCTGGCTGTTCCTTTTGTGGCTGTGGGATGCAGCGGTACTCCGCGCTAAGCCCACGATTCTGTCGTGAAATGCCCTTGCCGACGAAGGTGTGCCCTGCTCCTCGTCATCGGTGTCCTGCTGATCCCCTGTGTTTTTAAGAACCATTGGGTCAACCGCCATAGAATGTGTCGGCGGCTGTGAGGGTGCTGCTGGCGGAGGCGGGGCTGCGGCTACCAGACCACCAGTGTCATGGATTGCGGCAGTGGCGTGGGTTGCACCGGCGCTGGCTGCTGAGAAAGCATGGAGGTATCATGTCTTGTATGATGCCCTTAAGGATGTTTCCCATATGCAGGGACCACAGGAGCGTTAAAAATGTATCAAAGAAAAGCTCCTTGCAGGCTGGCTGGGAGCGGTCCTTGACCTGCGCCAGCCGTGGGGATATGAACTGCTGCCTGCACACGCATTGTGAGAACAACGCTTCTGTGCAGCGTGCTTGTCCCGTGATGGTTGGGTAAGTTGTGCACCAACAACCTGAGGCATAGGCACCCATTCTGATCTTGCAGTGGTTTACAGTCTTGTAGATTCACCGGATGGGCGGGCTTCTGGCCTGGCATCAGAGGTTTCCTGCCTTTGGGGATCGTTGGATTGGCGGGTCTCTTGTCTGGCCGCCATCTTGTCCCAGTGAGCAGCCATTCTTTCTGCGCCTTCTGCATGTGAATCAGTGGATGACATGGGCCTGGGTTCAGCCTGTTTGCTGGTATACATCGGCTCTGTCCCTCCCTGCACCTCAGGCGTATGCCTGGTAGGCTGTTGGCTCTCGGCCACGAAGCTGGTAGTGCTGTCTGCACTGCGTTTAGGTGTCCTCTCAGGCGTATGCTTGGTAATAGGGAAAAGCCCCTCTGGACGGGTCCCGGTGTGTGAGCCTCTGGGCTCCTTGACGGTGGGTCTGGGAGGATCATTGGACCCATCAGCCAATAGGCCAGTAGCTGCTGCAACCTCAGTGCCCTTCTTGTTGCTGATAGGGCCTGACTGGTTCCTCCCATTGGTAGGCTTCCCTGGGAAGGAGTCGCCATTAGGGGGTGCTTGCTGAATATACTTGCTTTCTTGGTCTTCCTCCACACGTACTCCTTAATGTACTGCGGCGGCAGCCTGGACACCATCCGTGGTCTTCTCCCAGGCACCAGAGGCAGAGGGCATGCGGGTCCGGTGAGGGAAACGAACCGTCAACCGACGGGCACCTACTGAAGCCTGCCGCAGACGACAGGCGCCGGGGGACAGGCTGGGGCACCGGTAGACGGTGTATCCCTGAAAGTATTTGAAGTATCTGAGAAAGATTTAATAGAATTATTAGACTCTAAACAAGACTATGGGAAAGCATGTGGAATTACAGGCCCAGAAGTGCTTGACCACGAATGCTGGTGAAACCGGTATGCTCCCATCGAGGCTGGAAAAGACGGATGGGGTGTGGCGCCGGTGGGTGGGGTTAAGGGAGTGCATGCTCCCAAAGCCGGCCCCCGTGTGTGTATGAATTTAAAAGGGAAAGTGCTATTTTTCTGGTGAAAAAGGTTGCGTTCCTGTCCATTGGGAAGGATGCCCATGCAGGATGGAGGAAAGGGGACAGGACGTAGGAGTAAGGGTGAAGCACAGGGATTGGGGAATTTGGGCAGTAGACTGGTGGATAATCTCTGAATATCATCAGCACATTGATATGTGGGGAGTTGGGGGCATTTTATCAGCTTTCAGTCAGGAACTGCAGTTAGCAATCTGGCGTGGTCTCTTTCATGTAATAGAAATTAGCCAACACCTTATTCCTCACGTGCTGCTCATCACCCACCACTTAATCTAACTTTCTTTCACTCTAAAATATGAAATCAGTGCACCATCGAGTAATTCCTGCCCGGGGAGGGGGTTTATGTGGGGATAAGAGGGGTATAATCTACTGTTCACTGTTGAATTTCATATATATACACAATATAATTTGTGCAGGCATTGCCAGCTTGCCGAGTGTGGTTTTTTGGCATTGACTCTCGGCTCCTTAATAGGCAGTGCTTGGCCTTGTACTAGTGGCATTGTTCATACTTTTTCTTCATACTGACAACGTGTTCAAAGGTCATATTTCTTCTGGAAAGACTGTGGTATGTTATATTACTGGCTGGGATTACACTACCAACCGCTACCATTTACACGGTCTCCAGACATGTCCTGATTCTCTGCAAAGTGCTGGGGTGTCTTTAGTGAGCAGATGTATTGGACCATGAGGCCAAGCCAAGGAAATCTTACAGCATGTTCCCATCCACCGGCACATGAACGCGAATTCATTTAAAAGAGCGGGACCTAGACCTAGAAAAATCCACTAGAAAACCAGAGACCACAGACTCCTGCACACCTCACGCATGGAGGGTACAACTGGGCACTGAGATGCACGTGGGCGGCGGAGCTAGCCGTTGACTGCCATGGGGGCAACAGAAATGGACATTGAGAGCCACATGGGGTTCATAACTGCACACCGAGTCACACAGGGCCGCAGACCGCATGACCATATAGGTTTCACAATGGCAATGCTGGTACATATTGTTGAGGCAGGCTTTATGATTTTCTTCGGGTGCAGCCAGGATTAATATGTGCTGCAAAACGGTCATGTGTAATGTTGATGGTCTAGAATCTATCGCAGTATTGAAAACTCAATGCCCCGCCCCCGAGAACCAACTTTAATGCTATGGCTTCTTAACGTATTTTCTCTAAACTGTGTGCTGTAAAATGTACCATTAGACCCAATATTTCTAAATTGTTTTTGGGCTCACTCCCTGTATTACTTCAGAAAAACAGTTACACCCCACTGCTTGATAACATTCCTCAGACACGGCTAGAAATTACAAACTGAATCCTACGTTTTTTCAACGAGCGTTTCTTGTTCCTTGGCGAAAGATTTCTGCCCCGTCACCAGGACGATCTTTAGGCTTGTCCCATCGGCGTAGATGCTGAATACTTTACACACCTGTCGGAGAGAGGCAAAAAAGAAGATTTTACAAATACCAAGACTGAGCGCGCTGCATGAGCAATAACCCCGGCATCTGTCCATTTTTTATTCAACACATACACATAGCACATAGCTCATTCCCCTTTCCCCCCAGAGAACTGTAGAACGAGTCCCGTTTGTTTTTTTGCATAAAAAGGCTGCAGATTTATTCCACAACACCACAAGTAAACTGCACACATTTGTGGAAAATTACTCATAAGATGCAGCGACTGCTCCATGTCCAAAAGAACCTGCTTCCCCCTTTCTTTCCCCAAAAGTCCAGAATAGGCCCAACTCTCCCAACCTTGCATCAGAGCCCCTGCTGCCCCTGCAGGCGCTCCTGGGCAGGGAGAGTGCCGTTTCCTTGGGGGGAAGCTGAGCCTTAGTTGTTGCTCCCAGACGCCCCTGCCGCTTAGGCTCCCAAGGGCACTGGGTCTGAGAAGAGCGAAGACCCTTCCTGCTTTCTCCTGGCTCATCCAGAGTCTGTCTCATGTGTTTGTTCGCTCAAACACAGCCACACCGCCTTGTCGTCCTGCGACGCCGACGACCAGGTGCTTCTGCTTGCTCTGCTCGTAGGGTTGGTGGGTGGGTGGGAAAACGAAAATCTTCTTCTCTTGGTAGCAGGCGGGCGTCCTACGGCAGCGGCTGGATGCTGTCTTGCGACGGACCCCTGCTTGTTATAAAGGGGAAGCCCCTCCCCTTTCTTTTGTCCGCCCTTTGCGGGCTTTTCCTTGCTTTTGCCACGTGTTCTTTCTTCGCTGGCTTTCCTTCCCTTCTGCCGCGCTGAGGCCGTCGCCTCCCCTTCTTCCCAGGAGGGGGAGGCCAGAAGGAGGACACTGCCCTGGTTATCGGGGGTGCCTCCTCCATTTTGCTTTGGGCTATGTGTCCGTCGTCACTTGCATAACCCCGTCATCGGTCCATTTATATTCAACACATATACATAGCACATAGCTCATTCCCCTTTCCCCCCAGAGAAATGTAGAAAGAGTCCTGTTTGTTTTTTGGCATAAAAAGGCAGCAGATTTATTCTACAACAACACAAGTAAACTGCACACATTTGTGGAAAATTACTCATAAAATGCGGCGACTGTGTCCAAAAGAACCTGCTTCCCCTTCCTTTCCCCAAAAGTCCAGAATAGGCCCAACTCTCCCAACCTTACGTCCGAGCCCCTCCTGCCCCTGCAGGCGCTCCTGGGCAGGGAGAGTGCCGTTTCCTTGGGGGAAGCTGAGCCTTAGTTGTTGCTCCCAGACGCCCCTGCCGCTTAGGCTCCCAAGGGGCGCTGGATCTGAGAAGAGCGAAGACCCTTCCTGCTTTCTCCTGGCTCATCCGGAGTCTGTCTCGTGTTTGTTCGTCCAAACACCGCCACGCCACGATTGGGTTACCGCCCACTGTGGCTCCCTCCTTGCTCCTCTCCTTACATTTCCTAGCTCCTTGTGCCGATATTCCATAAAGACAACTTCATGCCTAATGCTGACAGGTGCACCCCTCCATTAAGGCAATATTCAGGAGCTTTCAAGCTGACCAGGCCGTGCCTGCTCTGGCCAAGGCCTCTGCAGAATTTGGCCATAGCGCAATTGAGCTTGCGCCAGGACTTCTCCTCTGCTGTGTGCCTATCGGCACCTCTCCATTCCACCCTAGGTATAATCTCAGACCAAGTTATCTCAGGCTCCCCCAATTGCCCTGCCAGCTCCTGTACTGAAAACACCATTTCCCGCATCAAGGTCCCTCTCCTTTCACGTCTTTACCCCCCGGTAAATGACCAATGAGTCTGGTTTCTGCTTCGTGCTCAACACTGACCTTAAAATTGTGCATGTCACCCACTCTTAGACCCAAATCGGCTTTGATTAAGGAATGTTCATGGAAAATAGATGGTGAATGGCATACCTCAATAAGGATTGCAAACTGGCACCAGCGCTGGCCTGCCGGAACTATCAAAGACTATAAGCCCACCTACTTCGAGAAGGCCAGTAATCAGACAGACAAAACCCAATTCTTGTAAGCCGAAAAGCAGAGTTACCCGTTCCTGACCCTGTATTAATTCGGGAGTGAGAAAAAGTATTTAAAATTTTGGAACAGATGACTGCACAATTCCACTATTGAGTTGTTCGCTTTGCCACTTACAGGGGGTGAAACCAAACTGGATTGGGCGCTGCTCCACTTTTCTTTGTGCTTCTACTAGTTGCTGAGGGCAGACATAATTAACACAATGGAATTGCTCCCTTAGTAGCCGGCAACCTGCTCCATATTAGAAAAGGAACCCTCTCCATACCTTAACACTCTACCGCGTATGTCCCATAACATTGACTGAGGGTACTGACCAGTTGCCCTATTGCGTCTCTGACCTCCGGCAAGCTGCTCCTACGCCTAATGTTGGGCCTGTGCCCAGCCTCAGTTAACCCAAGCCGGGTGCACCTCCCACTGTGAATATCTCTACCTCCCAATAGCTATTCCGGACAGTATTTATGTGCACAACCATGAAGCCCGTCCATAAATTAAACCTAATGCCCTCTGTGCAGCACTCTGTTCACTAAGCCTCGACCCTCTTCAAGCTAGTAGCCCTTCCATTCTATCCTTCTAGCTTTCGCCCCCTTTTTGTACTAAACCCACCGCGGTAAGGGACCGGCGAGTGCTTGACCAAACCCAGCTGATGATATGCCCGCTCTGGTAACTGACTGTTCCCCTTGGCCTCATCCGCCTTCCATTCTTTTCCATGGCCTCTCGCACAGATTTGTGCGCCATTGTGCGACTGTGGACGAGACCCCATTATACCCCTGTGGTTGCTGCAAAACATTTATTTTAGCTGTGTTTTTTGTATACTTTTTAGAAGCCCATCACTTGACCCTGATCCTCTTTTCCCATTTTCAGAACTGGTGATTGGTTATTTGTAACATGCTTAATCCCAGAGGCTTCTAAGTGCGAACCCGGTGATCAAACCTGTGTTGCTCCGCGTCGTCTTGCTTTCAAGGCGAGCGTGTTGCCCCTGGGCTATCCCCCGAGAATTCTGGGTGGGTCATGCAATTATATGGGAGGTCATTCCACACTGCTCCCTTTTCAAAGCCTAATGGAATGACGGGGAAGAAGTAACTTAATCAAATGATTGATCCTTAAATGCCACAACTATAACATTAGATTTAAAGGCTTGCCATCTACGGATTAGTGGGCGTTCTCTGATTAGTTTGCCATGCCGTATATAAACCGGTAAAAGAAAGGCACGTTTTACCTCCCTGCTCCACTCTGTCCCGGCAATGGCACCCCTGTCTCTTCTTTCCGCTTCCCTGTACCTTCCGGAGGGTTTATTTCATCCGGCCTCCAACTACCCAGTACATGGGTTCAAGGACAACAGTGCGCTAGGAGACATGAGGTCCCAGATCATCATGGCCTCCTTAATCAACAGAATTATTCTGTGAAAATGCCGCCTTAAGTGCTGATGGTTCCCAATAATCCCCCCATCAGGCATTAGCCAGCTGTGGGACCCCAACACAAAATGCATTCCCCCAGTCATGTTCTTCCCACCCTGGGACTCCCAATCTTTGAATTGCAACCGCTGAATAGGCACATAAAAACTACCCCATAACAGGGGTGAGTGGGGGGGCATGCCGCCCTCCGCTGGGTACCGTAACAGCATTGTACACATGGCCCCTCAGTAGCCTAACCTAGTTAACATGGTATTAATTTGGAGGGACCCTCGTGCTCAGCCACCTGTAATCCAGCTGCAGATAGTCGTATATTTCAAGGGCATGGCCCCTCCTCTCCTCACCTGCATGAGGACAGATATCACTTTGGCCATGACTCCCCTCGCGTTTTTCCTTCCCAAAAAACGCCCAGTGTTGGGGCCGGAGCAGCAGCCCCAAAGCAAATTGGCCCCACAGTTGCAATTTGGCTATCCATTCCCTCGCACCAGGTCTGAGTGGGCCCTAGTTTATCTTGTCCATCAATGACAAATGAAGTGCGTTCAACTTGCGTGCAGCACATACAACTGCTTCACCCACTGCTTCAGTGACATCCCTCCTTTCCCAGTTTCTAATAGGAGTTACTGGACCGGCTGGCAACCATCAATGTATGGGGGGCAATGCACCCGCATGCGCCATCTTACTAATATCGCACCCTTGTCCCCAAGGAAAGCCTAGCAAAGCGCACCAACGCGAGGGAATGTAAACCATTCCGTACTCCCCCAATCCTCCTCCGTTCCTCATGCAACTCGAGGAATGTACCTAAAACGCGTAATGTTGGGGAATCCTTTCCCCGTTGCCCCTGGTCCGTGGTGCCTAGCCTAGGGGCTCGCCTGAGCCCTTCCGCCGTCCTCGAATACCGCCGCAAAAGTGCAACAGCCACTCTTGGGAGCGCCAGGGGACCAATCTGGTGGTGCTAGTGCGAGGTACAATTATGTTTTACATTAACATGAACATAGCGCTTTGCGTCATGTGGGCCAACTTCTAAGCGCTTTGGAGGAGGCTGGCGTATGGGCTGGTCACTTCTATAAACCATGCTCGCCACGTGGGGATCCGAGACCTGCACAGGATCAATTGCTGATACTTACCAGCCCATGTCATAACCCATAGCGGTCCCCTGGAAATGTGGCTGCTTACAAGAAACGTCTCGTCCGCCATAACACAAATGTGGCGCTAAGCCATACCTCTGTCCTTGGTCGCTATTCACCTCCGCTATTACCCGTCCCAGAATGGGCCGTGACCGGTTTCACCCAATCGCCATGAGTAATGTTGCCACAACTGTGCTCATCTATTCAATTGTCACCATTCTGACAGGACCTGTCGCCACATGAGACGTGAACCCGGGGAAACGCAGAACCGGATTTCGCTCTTGGTATGCACCGAAACATAAAACAGCCGCCGCTGGTGCAGCAAACCGCAGCCCCACCCCAGCTCTGGTTCCCTAATGCAACACTCTGTATTTATCGCAGGTGGTGCGACTGTGCCCCACAAGGGTTTCAACCACGGAAACCAAAACAACATTATTTATTTATTTGCATTTTTAACGCGCTCAGACAGTCCGCGGGCATCGAGGCGCTGTTACCAGATTTTTTTTTTTCTTTTCTTAGTTGCGTATTTATAACGCGCTTAAACACCCAGAGGTTTCCACGCGCGGACCCGGAGATCGAACCTGTGTTGCTCCATGTCGTCTTGCTCCCAAGGCGCGCACGTTGCTGCTGAGCTATCCTCCCATTGTTTCTAATTTGCCCCCGGGCATAGAGCCGCGAGGGTTCGGGGCAGCCCGTGCCCTGCTCCCCTAGGATGCCCCTTTGATCCTCATTAAAGTACCCTCTCCAGTCCCTGCAATTATCTACCTCACCCTTTCTTTGAGCGCCTATTACATTTCCCGCAGTGTTTATTGTACGACGGATTGAGAGCTTGACTGGCTGTGTTAGTTCACCATGCACAGCCCTCGCTACTCACCACTGCTATGCTTTATATTAATAATAAATTATTATTTGGCTCAAAGGGTTCCCAATATTAGTCCCACGGTCACCGACACCCCAGCAGCTCCAGGGATTCGACCCCCCTAGCAACTCTCCAATGACATTGCTTGAGGCACGTGTGTTAATAACAGGATCGTTAAAGCCATTATCTGGCGCCTGCCAGTCTGACCCCTTGGGTATACAAAGCCGATTCATGCTGCGACCCCGTGGACCCCTTAAACATTGTGCTATCGCTCCGCTGTTCCACCAGCGTTAAAATACAAACATATCCACATCGAAACGAAAAGGTTTTGTACCTCAATCTGACATCGCATTTGGCACCCCAATGGACTCCTGCCTGGAACTTGCTGCCCCCTCAACCAAATGCAGAGAAAAACCAAACGCCGAGTTTGTAACATAGCTCCAAAACCCCCTGCTAGCAGCCGTAGCGTCGCTCTTTGCCCTTTTACATCATTGCACCCACACCCAAATAGGCATAAACTAGGTGTGAAAACCAATGCCATAGAGCTTCCTGGAACTCCTAGCCCCAAGCATTGTGGTCAGCAGCACTTCCATTGCGCTACTGCTCTGTACAACGCACCGGGGTGCGATCCCTTACAATGGCAATGCTCGGCATGCAAAGTAGCACCTTAACCAGTGCTTTATATTAAATGACCCCCAGCAAACATGGTGCGCTGCCACCGCCTACAGATGTTACACACAACGCTCACGGTAACTTACACCTTCCTTACCTCTAGAACATGTCAAAGCGCTCCTTAAACTAGAATTATATGCAACAGCGCTTCAACAACTTAGCATTACCCTGTAACAGCGTTTATCAACAATTGTATCTGCTCGAACGGCCTTATTCCATCCCCAACAGCATTGAACATTCCCTTGTTTTCATCGCGCACCTAGCTAAGCTGAGAACACACCAAACTCCAGTTGCCTTCTTCTTGTACAACACTCAGGAGCCGCATTCACTGAAAGCTCATATCTGCACTGGAAACCATGCCCACCTGCTCCAAACACCACGGGTCCTTGCCTTGGACATGAGCGCCAGCAGTGCTGCGACCCTGAGCTTGCCGCCGGCCTCACTAACCTTCCCCTGCTCACACGGCAATCAAAGAAAAATTAATCCGTGCTCTGAACCTGCATACTCAGTCTGCCCCTGTAATCGGCACTGCAACAACCTTGCGACTGCCTGCTATCCACTTACCCATAACTTCACACCGCACCGCACAAAAAAGACCCCAACTCCGGTGGCCGAGCCCCTTTTGCGAGAGCGCCGCAAGCTGCCACCTCGCCTACGCCAGAACACCTCCTCCACTGGAACATGCCTTTTCCTTCCCAATACAGGCACTTGCTCAGGAGCACCCGAACTTTCCACAGCACACGAACGAGCAGGAAAATGAAAAAGTCCTCCTCGAAAACGAAAACCTTCTTCTCTGGATAGCGGGCGGGCGTCCTATGGCAGCGGCTGGATGCTGTCTTCCGACAGACCCATGCTCGTTATAAAGGGGAAGCCCCTCCCCTTTCTTTTGTCTGCCCTTTGCAGGCTTTTCCTTGCTTTTGCCACGCTTTCTTTCTTCGCAGGCTTTCCTTCCCTTTTGCCGCGCTGAGGCCGGCGTCTCCCCTTCTTCCCAGGAGGGGGAGGCCACTGCCCTGGTTATCGGGGTGCCTCCTCCATTTTGCTTTGGGCTATGTGTTCGTCGTCACTTGCAGAGACGAGGTTTTCTGCACGTTTACAGAAAGGGCATCCCCTTAAGATTACCTAAGGCAGGCGTCCGCAACCTGTGGATCTCCACATGTTTTGCACTACAACTCACATGATCCCTCACCACTGACTATACTGAATAGATACGATGGGAGCTGTAGTCCAAAACATTCGGAGAGCCAAAGTGCTGGAAACCCCTGACCTAGCGCACATGGTTTGATTTTCATCCCTTTATAGAGGTCAAGAAGGAACAAGTTACTTACCTGTAACTGTTGTTCTCCAGCATGGGTCTGGCATGGAAGAAGACCATCCTGTCGGGAGGGACCCCGACGTGGGAGACGACGAGAACGTCGAGGGTGCCGACGGGGCTCCTGATTGCCCGTCGGAACCCCCTCAACCAGTGCCGCAAGACAACTCGGTGGCCATTTTGTTGGCTCTACAGTCCTTATGCTCGGAGATAAGGACGAGACTGCCGTTACCACCAACGGAGGAACCGCTCCCGACGGGGGACCCGGAGCCGACGAGACTGCCGTTACCACCAACGGAGGAACCGCTCCCGACGGGGGACCCGGAGCCAGGCCCTTCTGGGAGCCCTCCTCTTAAGAGAAGAAGGATTCATCCTCCACCTCCTTTTCAACCTTTGCGCCCTGTTCAGCCCTCCTCCCCGTCCACGACACGTGGGGATGATACGGGGACTGACACGGCCGCGACGGGTACTGACGACAAGGTTTACGACGAGGATCTCCCGTCGTCACCTCCCACCCGGGCTTCCCCTCCCGACGAGATTGGATCGTTTCACACCATGATCGCCAGGGCATCCGGAAGAGAAGAAGAAGGAAGGTTTCCTTTATCAACGGCGCGAGACCAAGAGGAAGACGGTCCTCGCTGTACCTCTACTGGACGATATCTGGGATGAGGGTCTCGCCCTCCTCAAGAACCCATCCATAACGCCAGCTAGAAGGGATCGGTACGAGAAGTACCGGGTCCCGGACGCGGCCCCCTTGTGCCTTCGGGCACAGCCGACCCCGGACTCTGTCGTCTCTGCGGCGGCCAGGAAGAAAGCGGGGGGGGGGGGTGCGGCCTCTACATCAATCTCCCCGCCGGACGGCGAGGGAAAGAAATTGGACACGATGGGACGCAGAGTCATCTCATCGGCAGCGTCGACGATTAAGACTGCCAACGCCCTGGCTATCGTAGCCCGCTACGACAGGGAGTTGTGGTACAAACTTGCCCCCCTGCTGGAGTTCCTACCAGATGACAAGAGGGCGGAGGCCCTAGAGATCTTGCAGGAAGGAGAAGTGGCGTCGGACCACACCATTACGATAGCGACGGACATCGCGGACACTGGATTTCGCCAGTTGGGCAACGACGTGTGCCTTAGGCGGCGTGGATGGCTCAAGGCTACTGACTTCCGTCAGGACGTGCAGACCAGAGTCTTGGACATGCCCTTCGACGGGAGCAACCCGTTTGTGGACGATTCCCTACAGGCCATCAAGGCGGACAAGTAGACGGCCCGGGCTCTTGGTGTTCTCCAGCAACGACGGCCGCCCTTTCGGAGCGGTGGAGGCAAACAGGGTGCCTCCAAAGGTTCCAGCGGTGGATTTTCCACCTATCGTCAAGCGGCCCGTTCGTCGTCACAGGAAGCCTACAGGGGACGAGGCAAGTAGGGGGGACCCCGCCGTCGTCGCCAAGGAGGACAAGGCGGCAAAGCCTCGTCGAAGCAGGACTGAACTGGCCATGGTCGGGCCCCCACCGAAGCACCCCGGTGGGAGGCCGGCTGGCGAGCTTCGTCAGCGTGTGGGAGTCCATCTCCACCGACCGTTGGGTGCTGGACGCCCTGGCTCAGGGTCACGCGCTCGAGTTTCTAAAGAGGTGCCCGCGCGTCCCCCCTGTGGCCAGGAAGGAACATCACGTCCCTCAACTTCTCTTGGAGGTAAGGGCGATGCTCAGGAAGGGCGCCATCGAGCTCGTCCCAAAGAGGCATCGGGGCTCCGGAGTTTACTCAAGATACTTCCTCGTGAAGAAGAAGACGGGAGGACGGCGTCCCATCCTGGACCTACGACGACTGAACAAATTCATCAAGGCACAGAAGTTCAGGATGGTCACCCTCCAACACGTCCTGGGTCAACTGGAGAAGGGCGATTTCCTGTCGTCGTTGGATTTGGAGGATGCCTACTTCCATATCCCCATCCTAAAGGGACACCGAATGTTTCTCAGATTCGTGGTCAAGGGCGTCACTACCAGTTCAGAGCCCTACCCTTCGGATTGAGGTCGGCACCCAGGGTGTTCACCAAGTGCCTCGCACCTGTGGCGGCGCGGCTGCGCCTAGAGGGGATCCACGTCTACCCCTACCTGGACGACTGGCTCATCCGGGCGAAGACGAAGGGGCTCGCCGTGGAGCACACAGCAAGGACCGTCCAACTACTCACGGACCTGGGATTCTCCATAAACTACACCAAGTCCCACCTGGTGCCCGCGCAAGACGCGCTGTTTCTGGGAGCGAAGCTCGACAGTGTCGCTTCTGGCCTCTCCGTCGGAGGAAAGGACGAGGGCCATCCTGGGCAAGGTGCAGCGGATGCTGGTTGCGGACGCGGCCAGGGTGAGGTCCATCAAGTCCCTCCTCGGAATGATGTCTTCTTGCATTTATCTCATCCGCCTGTGCAGGCTCCGGATGCGCCCGTTGCAGGAGTTCCTGGACGCGCGCTAGATCCAGACGACGGGCAGCTTCGAGGAGAGGATCACACTCGACGAGAGTTTCCGACGAGCGATCCGGTGGTGGGGCACCCGCGCGCATCTGACGGCGGGCATGGACTTCCAGACCCCCGGCCACCAGGAGACAGTGACCACGGATGCCTCCCTGGAAGGGTGGGGAGCGCACACCGAAAATCTGCACGCGAGAGGCCTTTGGCTTCCGACGGAGAAGTCCCTCCATATCAACGTCCTGGAGCTCGTGCAGTGTTTTGGGCCCTCAGGTCCTTTCCTCCGTCCTTCAAGGGCAAGGTGGTGAGGATCTTCACCGACAACACCACTACCATGTTCTACATCAGGAAGCAGGGCGGTTCCAGATCCCCAGCCCTGTCCAAGGAGGCGCAGGATCTGTGGCATTGGGCCGTCGCCCAAGGGATGTTTCTGGTGCCGTTTCACCTGGCAGGGATAAAAAACACCATCGCCGACTCGCCCAGCAGAGAGCTGCGCTCGTGCCACGAGTGGGAACTACGGCAGGATCTAGTGGACCGCCTGTTCCGACGGTGGGGCACACCCCAGATCGATCTGTTCGCGACGGCGACGAACTCCAAGTGCCGGAGGTTCGCCAGCAGGTTTCCCCAGCCGAGGAGCATGGGCGATGCTTTCTCGTTCCCCTGGGAGGGCCTGTTTCTATACGCGTTCCCTCCATTGCCGCTGCTGATCCGGCTCATCAACCAGCTCAAGAGGTCACGGTGCAGGATGATCCTCGTCGCACCTGCGTGGCCGAGGCAGATATGGTTCCCGGACCTTCTGGACTTGTCAGTGTCCTCGTCAATCAAGCTGCCAGTGGATGCGGATCTTCTCTCCAGAGAAGGAGGCGCCATCCTCCATCACGACCCGAAGTCGCTGAACTTGCAGGCCTGGCTCCTGCAGCGTTAGAGTTTGGAGGCTACGACATACCGGCCGACCGCAGAGAGGTTCTTGCAAAGGCCAGGGCGTCCTCAACTCTTAAACGCTACGGACACAAATGGAAAAGGTTCTCTGTCTGGTGCCACGCACAGAAGATTAACCCTCTACGGATTACGGCTCCCCAGGTACTGCCGTACCTACTGACGCTGGCCAAGGCTGGACTGGCGCACGCGTCCATCAAGATTCATCTTGCTGCGATCTCCCGATACACCAGAACCACGGGGCGGACGTCTTTGTGGTCTCATCGTCTGGTGAAAGAATTCATGAAGGGACTGTTCAGATCGTTCCTGCCGGTGAAGGCTCTGGCCCCGGCGTGGGAGCTCAACGTGGTGCTGACCAAGCTCATGGGACCTCCGTTTGAGCCTCTGCACTCGGCTCCGTTGAAGTTCTTGTCGTGGAAAACAGCGTTTCTTGTGGCCATCACCTCCGCACAACGGGTGGGAGAGATCCAGGCCCTTTCCTGCAAGCCCCCGTACTTGGCTTTTCACGACACGAGGGTAGTGCTCAGGACGCACCCCTCCTTCATGCCCAAGGTGCCGCCGGACTTCCACCTCAACGAACCCTTGGTGTTGCCCGTTTTCTTTCTGTCGCCGGCTGAAAGGACTTGGCACTCGCTGGATGTGGCTAGAGCGCTGAAGTTCTACGTGGACCGCACGAAGTGTTTTCGGAAGACGTCACAACTGTTTGTGAACTTTGGACCTGTCAATCAGGGGAAGGCTCTCTCGAAGGCTTCCATTTCCAGATGGCTCTCCGGCTGTATCATGTACTGTCATCGGTTGGCAAACCGACCGCTGCCTGGCCGTCCGAGAGCCCATTCCGCCAGAGCGATCGCAGCTACCACGGCGTTCCTATCTGGTGTGCCCTTGCTGGACATCTGCAGGGCAGCCACGTGGAGGTCGACGCACACTTTCACAAAATTCTACTGCGTCGATCGGGATTCCAGGGAGGAGTCCAGGGTCGGCCAAGCAGTGCTGCGCAACCTGTTCGCCTAAGGTGAGCCTGGTGAGGAGGTAAGAATTGCTTAATGTTGAGTTTTGGATATAATGCTTAATGTTGAGCCTTTGCCACCCCCCGTGGTTGTGCATGTGTGTGCTGCTGTGTATTCTTTTATTCATGAGCAGGTGAATCCATGCCAGACCCCATGCTGGAGAAGGAACAAGTTACTTACCTGTAACTGTTGTTCTCCAGCATGGGTCTGGCATGGATTCACATGCGAACCCTCCCGCCTACCCCTCTGCGGCTCTTCATTTGGTCAGACTGCCACTTCACGTGCTACCAAATCTGAAGATGGCTGCCAGAGGCGGGGCTTAGGTAGAGGGCAGTCATTGGCTGTGGTCAGTACGACGCAGAGATCAGTGATTGGTTACTACTACGAAAGACAGATCAGAAACGAAACTGATACTGATTTTTTCTTTACCGATGATTCCCAGCCTGACGACGGGGAATATTCATGAGCATGTGAATCCATGCCAGACCCCATGCTGGAGAAACAGACATTCTTTCCATTGTAGTCATGCGAATGACATTTTCAGGTTCAAAATGTCACTGGCCCAAGTACGACCTGGACTGCCTTCCTGGGGGTCCTAAAAATCCATTGCTGCAGGGTCACACCAAACAACTGGAGGGTGCGGAAATTATAGGTTCCTGGGTTGCCCATTTGCTCGCTCATCAAGTTTGGAAAGGGTTACTTTCCAACTCCCAGCATCCCTTAAAAACCCATAAAATGCCCGTTTTCTGGGATTTTGCCAAATCACAGGGGACTTAAGGGAAACTCAGGGGGTCCTGACAAGCCGGTGTCTCTAAAACACCAGAGGGCAGAGTCAAACGGGCCCATTTCTAGGAGTGGGCAAACCGGGCAACAGTCCGCAGCACAATTGGGGAGAAGCGGCGCAGCAGGCAGCGTGTAATCTCCCCCTGGGAGAGCAGGCAGCACTCGAATGTAGCATTACTGAGCTCTACAGGGAGAGAGGCATGGTAGCAAGGTCTGCTCGGGCCATAGCCGTGCACGCCCCATGATGCAGCCAATGGCTTCATGCTCTGCTGAGAGGTTAGCAGGCTCCCGACTTCCAAACTAGCATGTCTTTGGGAAACCAATCCTGCTTAAACGGTGTGATCATTTCTGCAAAGCATGCTAGCCAGAATGGAGGGTGGAGAGCTCATGGCAGACTCAAAGGGCCAGGGAAAGCCTGTAGGAGTAGCTGGGTGTGGGGGCAGGAGTGGGGGACCAAAGTAGATGGCCAAAGGAAGGAGTAATATCAGAAGCGAAGAACTAGCATTCATTTATGGTATTTTTTAGCAGATGGCTAGGCTCATTTACTTATTTGTGGGATGTTTTAGGGCAATCAAATAAGTGACTGCATGTCATCCGAACACCACAATGTTTTCTGGTATGGTAATCTAGTTGAAACAAAAGAATACAACTCCCAGAAAGCATTCATCTGTTATACGAAAGTCCGGGACTGGAAAAACAGGCTCTGGTCATATGGAATCACCCTGGCAAACTATGCTCATTACTGGGAGGGAAAGCCAGTTTGAGTACGTGTGGAGAAAAAAAAAGCAATATTTCTTTTAGTCACTTTTATTTAATAAAATAACCTCAATAGTACTGTAAAAAAAGTGAAAAAATAAAAAGGCACTTAAAAGCGACAACAAAATGCACGCTTGGCAATAATGCAATGATCCATGGCATCTAAACCTACAAGACTTGGTGCCATCAATCGCATGTCGCCAAAAGGGACAAGAATGTAAATTTACAACTGCAAGAAGAAGGGATAAACCAGAGTTGTGCGAAAAACTTCACCAAGAACAATGTTAAAAACAGAATGGAGACGGGAGTTCACATTCTGTGCTTATCACTGCCCTTTGAGTTTTAGCACATGGGTCAGGAGTGGAAGGGTTGAAGGCTTGAGGGGACTGCACTTATTTCATTTGTTTGGTGGTGGAGGGGTGGGGAGAGTCTGCGTGTATGTTTGATTGGCTGAAAAGCTAGAACACAATTATTGTAGCAACAGTCAAAGACAAAGCCAGCAGGTCTGAAATGCGTCTAGTGAAAAGGTTTTCTTGCTTGCCACTTTAGGTATTGAGATCACATGCCCAGGTACATTCACGATTTGCCTAGAATTACAATTTCATGACCAAGTTAGCATCATTTGTTGATTTATTGGATAGTTGCAAGGCACCTATACAACAAATAGTTGTTTTAAGGCGCTTCAAGGTGTTTCATAGGTTTTGCCAGGATATGTTCATACAAAACCTATCACAGGTATGGTCATCTTACAGTAAGGAGCTCGCATCATTTCCAGGTATTCACACAATTAGCCTAATTTACCAGGACTCTCAATATATTGGCATTGTACTTGCAGGTTATAATTATACTTCTTGGTGATTTTCATTGAGGTTCATGTAGATGGACCACCTCTAAGCTCTGTATTAATCAGTGTTATTATTACCCACTGATGGTCCTCGATTCATCGCCCTAAGTCTGGGGCCTAGTCAGTGCCACCAGGGTTTCAATCTTGTCTCATGGCATTGTCCCATTCCCAAAGCCAGCAGGTTGCACATGAGCTATCCATCCGGCATGCAACTAATTTGCAGAAGGTAACATCGTATGCCCAGGAATTCACCCCACTGGGAATCTGTTGCCATCACATGCATAAGTACTCATGGCATGCTCGGGTAATTGACCATATACCAGATTCCCACATTAAATGCTCATGCACTCACAGCATAGGGCAAGTTTCTTATACTTTCTCTAGGTGCGGCGATGCTACGGCAGCATGACTGCTTCACCAGATACCCTACCTACTTCTCTGGTCTTTCCCTGTAGCGCTTTGAAGTAGTTGCAAGGCATTCTTTAGAACCCAACCTAACCTAATCTAGCCGGGAACTGCATTCTTTTCTACCGCCGCCTATCTCCTTCCCTTTATGTCACACCCATCTTCCAATCTTCTGCTGTAGAGCTTGGAACGGCTTCTGAGCGCAGAGTTCACGACAGGAGAGGGATACTGGGCTCCTGCTACACTTTCAATTGAGAGAACAACTGATCAGGCAGCAGCAATAGATGCTTTTGCACAAGCAACATCTAGGCGAGTGCCCTTTATTTGCGAGTCAGAACATTAATTGCTGTTAAAAATATTGTTTTATATGTTGTCTTGTTAATTTTAAGTATAAGTCAATACAAATATTTAAAT
Source organism: Ambystoma mexicanum (assembly GCF_040938575.1). Lineage (NCBI taxonomy): Eukaryota > Metazoa > Chordata > Amphibia > Caudata > Ambystomatidae > Ambystoma > Ambystoma mexicanum. The sequence continues at coordinate 1,575,403,730 of NC_090932.1, forward strand.
TGCAATGATTACATTATTTTGGAGAGGGAGTGCAGTGCGGTGTAGCAGCAGAGGAGCAACATGGGGGGCATAATATTGTGTAGAGACTGCTCTGGGGTCAGATAAGCACCAGACTAACGCTTGACATGCGACCACCATTCATAATAGACCATTCATGCTTGAGCATTCTCCTCTTCAGAGCCAGTGCCCTGGGCCATTAGCACAGCCACCATGTGGCTATGAACATTGGGCCAGAGAGGCTCCTGGCAGTGGGGGTTTGAGCGAGGCTTGGATGGAAACAAATGGCACTAGACTGACGATAGAACAGCAGATGACTAGGCGAGGGTCACACTCGTTGAAGCGCCTGAATGAGCGACACTGTTCAACAACGTCACGTGACTGTCACACGGGTTTGCAAAAACAGGAGGTGAAAGTGCAGTGCGCCCGTGGAGCATGGCGAAATAGAAACGGGCATCTTACCTGCTGTGCCAATTCTTTGGTTGGCAGCACCACGAGAGCTCGCACGTGACACGCCACCCGTTCCAACAGAGCCTGTTAGAAGCAAGAAGCACATTAGTTAATCGTTTACGGCCAGTGGCAACCAAAAAACAACCCGGTTTCCCCAGTGATAGAAGTTTACCCAAAAAAAGTAGTGGAATTGTGACCCCGGCGGAGAACAGAGTAGGCAGGAAGGGAGCAACGTGCAACACATTGTTCAAGAGTTGCAGCCACGCTGGTTGACATCCAATTGAGTTGAAACAGGATTTCAGTTCAGTTGTAATTGCTATTGGGCAGTAAAGGTAAAGTGGAGAATTGTGCTTTAACTTCACAAAGAACAGTTCTGCAATGGTGGAAATGGTTGCATAAAGTAGTGGAACTGCTAACAGTAAAAAAAACAGTAGAACACTGCTACCGACCGTTCCTGCTCATTTCGGCCACTGGGTTTCCCTCAAACGAATACCGCCGGCTGCAACACAACTCGCTGGGTCAGGCCTACACTACAGCCTGCAGTCTGCCCGTTTCCCTGTATAAAGGCTGTGCAGTTCACACCTTCCCTTCTGGCACTTTGAGTCTGGACACCACCTTTGCCAGATCCTTAAGCAAGCCAGCCTCCAGGTCCCTGCACACACCTGAACCAGAAGAACAGTGTGGGAGGACCGCAGTATGCTGGAGCAGACCAGGGGAAGAGCTCTTCCAACTTCACTGGGAGATGATACGTTCTGCAACATCCTGAACGGCACGTGAGCTTCTAATCACCCAGAGCAGTAACTCCTGTACAGAATATTCAATGCCAAGAAACTCGGAGGCTACAGGGTCAGACGAAAAGCAGAGTCTTAAGGGATGACACGTTAATTAAGGGAAATAGTGTAAGTGAATAACTAGGGTAGGACGAAAAGGACACACTAAAAGTGATATGGTAGGTTATGATATGGCATTTATAACGCGCCCATACACAAGTGTTTCAAGGCGCGACGAGGCGGGGGGGTGCAAGGGAAGACAGACAGCGATCTTACTAGGCCAGGTGTCATTCAGATCACGCAAGTGCATGTGAAGAGGGGAAGGGAAAGTGCAAGGGGAAAGGGAGAGGGGAAAGTGCAGTACATGGGATAAAAGAATAAATAAGATAAATAATAAGGGCCAGCTGGTGGCAAGTGCAAGGTAAGTGCAGACAAGTGCTGGGAGGGGGGCTATAGGGATACAGAGACAGTCCCGCAAGTGCAGGGGTTGCCAAGGAGGCAGAGCAGGGGGCAAGTGGCTGGGCCAGGGACCGAGATCAGTGAGAGTGGCCCAGCGCAGTTTCAATCAGGAATTTAGCAGGGGGAGAGAAAGCAGAAGCAAAGAGGAAGGTTTTGAGGTACTTCCGGAACCGGAGATGGTTCTCCTCAAGTTTCAGGGCGGCAGGAAGGCTGTTTCAGAGGGAGGCCCCAGCCGAGGAGAGAGATCTACCCCCAACTCGTTGCTTGGAGAAGCGGCTGACCCTGAGGGAGTTGGAGGCGAATGAGTGAAGAGCTCGAGAAGGAAGATATTTAGGAAGAGAGAGTTGAAGGTATTTCGGCCCCAGAAGGCCTTGTGGACAGTGCAGAGGGTTTTGAACTTAATCCTCGCAGCCACTGGGAGCCAGTGCAGAGATTTCAGTCCTGGAGAGATACGGTCCCTGGGCTTGAGGCTAAGGACAAGTCTCACAGTCCTATTCTGGATGAGTTGCAGAGGGCGGAGAGTAGAGGCAGGCAGATTTAGATAGAGGCTGTTACAGTAGTCCAGCTTAGAGAGAACCAGGGCTCTGGAGATAGTGAGCTTCTGGGGGAAGGAGAGGAAAGGAAGAATATCTCTGAGGAGGTGCAGCTGGTAGTGTGACTTCTTTGAGACGTCAGAAATGTGAGGAGAGAAGGAGAGTGTGGAGTTGAAGATGACCCTGAGGTTTTTTGCCTTGCAGGTAGGAGCAGGAAGAGGGCCAAGAGAGGCCGGCCGGAGAGCTGCAGGGAAGGAGGTAGTGGGTTTGCCGATGAGTAGAATCTCGGTCTTACTGGCATTAAGGCAGAGGTCACACCACTCTGGATAGCAGACAGACAGTCAGAAATGAGGGAGGGAGAGGAGCAGGCCGAGGGTAGCCTGAAAATGAGCTAGCTATCATCCGCATAGCACTGAAAGTTGGGGCAGAGAGCGGCGATGCGGTGGGCAAGGAGTACCAGATATTGGTTGAACAGCCAGGGAGAGAGGTTGGATCCCTGGGGGACACCGCAGGTAGAGAAAAAGATGTCAGAGAGGAAGGACTCAAGTTGAACCTGGGGGGGTCGATTGGAGAGGAAGCACAGTTTCCGTGCTTCTGGCAGCTCTGAAGCCAGACTGATGGTCATGAAGACAACCCACAGATTCAGCATGGAGATTAAGCTCGGAGATGGCCAGTTTCTCCAGGAGCTTGCCCAGGAAGGGAGTGATGGAGATTGGGCGATAGTTAGCCAGGCAGGAGGGGTCGGAAGAGGGTTTCTTAAGAGGAGGGTGCACAAGGGAGTGCTTAAGGGTGGAAGGGAAGACTCCAGTGGCGAAAGAGTGATCGCAGAAGTCAGCCAGGACAGGAGCCAGGGAGTCGATGTGGTCCTTGATAGTTTTGGAGGAACAGGGGTGAACCTGTTTCGACGAGACTTTCATAGATCGGACTTGTCTGGAAACCTTGTCAGCAGAGAAAAGGGGAAAGGCAGAGAAGGAGGCAGGAGGGGTGGCTGCAGAAGGGCCAGAGGAAGAGCAGGGAATAGAGGGAGGGAGGTGATAGGAGGAGAGTGAGGACAGATGTCCTGAGTTTTTGAAATGAAGTGAGAAGCCAGTGCCGTGCAGAGGGCCTGGGAGGGGACAGGAGAGGTAGAGACTGCGGCAGGATTGGCCAGTTCCTTGCAGATTTTAAAGGGTTTGGCCGAATTGTTAGATGCCTCAGAGATGCAGGATTGGATAAGGACTCTCTTCTTGGTGAGAACGGAGAGCCGGTATTGCCTTTGCAGCAGGCGGCAGGCCAGTTTGTCGGAGGATGAACATGAAGCACACCATTTCCTCTCGGCCAGCCTGCACTGGGGTTGGTTGGTTGGGGGCTAGACAGTATTAGTGGTGTGCAGGCAGTGGACTAGGTGGGTTTGAGTCATTTTTCTTAAGACCGGGTGCTAACCACACTGACTCACAGCGGGACATGTACGAGTAGGATATGGGAAAGGTTTAGAAGAAACTTTCCTCACCCCCTCCCTTCTCTTCATATTTCCCGACAGAACTATTCACCTCACCAAGCACCCAGAGACACACCATGACTGGTAGGAAAGAAGAGAACCTGTAAACCCGCTAAAGACACTCGTCTCAACTCTTGCCGGACCAGCAGAAATTAGGAGCAAGAACCTTGCAGATGCTCATATGTATATGCACTGCACTGATCACTGGGCATTAGGGAGGCAATTGAGTTCTACAAGGACCTCTCTCCCATCAACCCTCTGCCAACTACCACTATTAACAGCAGGAGACTGGAGAGGCCCACAGATTCACCATCCGCCCCCTCAATCAAACAGTAAGAATCACATTCTGATCACACAACCAGACAGGACGAGATACATAAAAGGTAGAAGATGGGAGAGAGTCCAAATATACTAGCCATCTACTCCAAAACCCTGTCCCCTTGACACAAGCAGCTCTCTAGCCCACGCCACAAACTTAGATTAGGGCAACCAAATGCAGGTTACCATATTTCTGGCCACGCAAAAATAGCGCAAGTGCCACCAGGTCATGTGGATGGCAGAACATCAGTTTACACACACCACATAAGAGAACACCCTATCAATAAGCTTAACAACATTTTTGACCAACAATCGATATTTGGAGCTCTGTAAGAAATACATGTGTAACTGTTCGAGACAGAAGACAACTGCATGGCAGATACATTAATCTGGCACTTGCTCCTGTACCTCCATCATAACCTACACATCTTTACGCTCTCCAAGCTTTCTCTGCATACACAGATCCCATAGACAATGCTGCCCAGTGCCTGCAAGAACCGGCTCCACCAGCCTTAGAGGACCAACTCTGCTTCATTCTGCAATACCTCTTTCTGTACCACACATGCACCCTTAATCTTCCAGACCAGTCACTCTCTTTTTAGCAGCAGAACCTCGGTGCACTACACAGGGATATGTTGCGATTGTAGGCGTTACTGCTGCAGGGATCAACAAGGTGGTGTCGGCATTTCTCAGCACTCAGGATGCAGCTGCTGTGGTAGCGCAGAATACTGGGGGACTTCATGAGTCATTTGAAATGCTATCTTTTCTGTCTCTCATAATTGGGGGCTAAGTGGCTCAATTGGTTTACTCTGCACTGCATACCCCTGATCTGTTACTCTGCTGATCACCGTGCCTTAACACAGCATGCACCCCGCCACTCTGCATGCCTGCTCATTACTATTACTCATGCTCTCAATAAACCAAGTGCCTGCATGAACACCTTATAAATTCCCCAAAATAAAAATGCAGTAGCAATTTAAGTCAATGCAGTAATTATTATTTATTGTTTTTATTCGTTCGGCTTTTTACAAAACATTCATAATAGCACGTATATAAACCTATAAACCACTAAAATTCAATCACATATACTATCACGACGACCCTTTAAATAATCTTGATTTTCTTTCTATTTCTTTTAGAGATGTTCTGTCAATTCAGTAACAATTCTTAAAATGACTGTTAACCCATTAGGACCCTGCAAATGGCCATACGCGTTTCTGAGTTCTAGTTCTATTGCTCCTTAAGTGCTTAGCAATGTATGGGGGGAGATGTACTGCCACAGTTCTCTTCCTATCAGCGCGAGTCACATCAAGTGGGACATCGCCAAGAAGCAAACGCTTAACTACAGTCAACTTCAAAACAGGCTACCCACGGAATTGTTTGGGTTGGAGAGAACATATTAGCACGCATAAAAAGCAGCATAATTGTTTGAGGAAGACTGGTTTCCGATGTTTATGATCACTGACAAACCATGGTTGGATAGCCATGGTAGCACATTGCTATGAACATATTTTTTACTGGGAGAACCCAAAGCCCACAAGAGCTTTTCATTTTCAAAGACTGTAGACCATAGGAAGAGTGCAGTGTTAAGATGGATTTCTAGAATCTGGCATGGTAGACATATTTTAGGAGGCCACCCTAGTTAGAGTGAACAGGGAACTATGAGAGGTTTCGGTTATTGATAACAGAAATGTGAATAGGCATATCTGCAAAAAGTTTGAACAAGGGAAATCTTTTGGGTTGATAGATTACCAAGTATCATACCCTATGGGATGAATGAAGAGAAACTTTGCTCGCAACTTATGAACACGAAGCATTCATCTGTTGCTTAGGACTAGGGGTCTGTGTATCCTTGATTTCTGTTAGCTCTGATTTCTTGGATTTTATTACAATTCTGTATATGACACAAACACATTTTTCTTACATATATAGATCCTGATTTATAATTCTTTCATTATCAAGATGTTTGAAATGTACCATGTGTGATATTAATTTAGTAAGTCTCAATAGATTGGACTGACACTCGCTGATTCAATGTACAGGATATCTTTTAACTGGTATTACCCAATTTGTTCGAATTTAATTGATCATAAGGTAAATCTGGACGCATTCGGCCAGTACCATTTGATCGATTAAATTCAAACAAATTTGGTAATCAATACCCAACATGAGTCCCACGCTTCCTGAGGACAGGAGGCGGGGGATGTGAAAAACAACAAGTTACTTACCCATGGTAACGTTCTTTCGACTGGATGTTCCTCCCACGTATTCCTTATCTTTGATATTCCCATATCCAGCTGCCTGCTTCGGAAAAATGTTTTCAGTAGATGGCGCTGCGCATCGATGCCTATCGCATCGATGCCTATCGAGTCGATGTCTCTCGGAGGCTTCCGTCTCGATAACGTCATCACAGTTATAAGTTGTCGCACGCAGCGTCCGTTGCACAGTTCCATTTTGAAGTGTTAGATGTTGTCTGGAATGAGACGGCGAATACCCTTGAGAGAGCGCAGACTGCAATTGGAAGGCAAGTTTTACTGCAGAAGGATGGGAGGGGCGATAAGGAATACGTGGGAGGAACATCCAGTCGAAAGAACGTTACCATGGGTAAGTAACATGTTCTTCAAATGGATTGTGTCCTCCCACGTATTCCTTATCTTTGATAGACTCCCAAAGCAGTAATGAATATAGGAGTGTGTAGGGAGCATTCTCAAAAATGTGTTAATTCACTCCACCTTAGAGACCCCCCCCCAACAACTTTGCTGGATTTTGAGGACTTGATTTTTTTTTACCTGGCGAGAGTGAGACCCTTTTTTCCCACTCTCTCAAGTATTTCAATGTGATTTTATACACTTTCTTTTTGGTTATGGAGTCTAACAAACTCCATAGGCATCATCATTTACAATTGTGTCACAAAGCACCTTCAGTGCAGTGCCACAGGGAAGTCTACTGTTTCTCAGAGCAGTAAAGTGAAATTGACTTTACTTAGCACTGTACTTGCTAGACCCAGCACACCCTATCTTACAATAGAGTACTAGAGGGGTTACTTAGTATCCCCTGTGTCTAAATGCTCATTTAACGTTTTTTATGTTACCCTTCCTCAATTGACTGGCTGGTGGCAGTGGTTTAGTTTTGAACTACCATGGTTTGCATTAACCGCGACCGTTCGCCGACTCGGTAACGTTAACCGCGGGAGCCATCTTTTTCAAAATGGCGTCCAGCCATCTTTGCTAAAATGGTGCCCGGTCTTCTTTTTTCACCAGGTCTTTGTGGAAAGGTCCTTCTAGAGAGTTTCTATGCGCGCCAAACCAGGTTTGGCCTCTTTGTTCATTTGCCTTTTGCTGGAATCAACCCACCTCTGGCTCCAGAGTGTCTGAGGTAGGCAGGAAGTGAGGGAGGTGCCCGAAACCCCCTGTGCTTAGTCTCATAGGAGACCCAAATGCACTCTGTGGTGATTGGCTGGCTGACTGTCCGGCAAGGACAGCCACCCTGCTGGGTGAGTGACAGCTAGGCTGGAATGAATGGGAGAGAACTGAATAAAAGGCGAGTCTTTTGGCTTGGAAGGGAGAGTCGACCACTTGATGAAAGAACCGAAGAAGAGCTTGAAGAGGACGGCTGCTGCAAGTCCTGGACCATTGGTTTGCCTGGTGAAGCCCTGCTGCAGGTCCGAATCGCCAAGTTCGCATCGACAGAGAAGGCCCTGCAAGGGCAACTTCTCCCTTTGAGTTGGTGGGACCAATCAACTCCCTAGTAAGCCACCTGTACACCCATCTCGGAGCTGGTTAAATTTCCTCAGAGTTGCTGCAGGAAACCGTAGAGCCAGGGGGAGGAACTCCCATGAAGCAGGACTGACCAAGCCTGACGCCCCTCAGTCGAGTGCGGGACCTCAGATGTGAGTAAAGTCCACCTTGACAGCCAGGAAGCCACTGCAAGTAAAGTCTGCCGATTGCCAGTTTTGACAGTGCAGGAGTCCCCCCACGTCCTCCCTCTTGTCCCCACGACTGAGGCCCAGGAACAGTGACATCTGCAGAGCTGCACAGGAACAGAAGTCTTCAGCTGCATCTTTTCTGTACTGTACAAGGTACTGTAAAACAAGTCTAAGAGAACTTACCTCTTACTGTGGAAGTGCTTGTGACTTCTGCAACTCACAAGTCTAATCAGCTTTTGGCCCTACATTTGATTCTTCTTTTTATCAAAGACTCCTAAGAACTTGTGCAAAGACTTTTCCATTTGCTTACCTGAAGTGATGCATCCTATACAAAGACCTTTGTCCATTGAATTGACTTTGGCTTAGCCTATTTGAATTGCATGACTCTTCTAAGTGCTATCTGAAAGTATTTGCCCTGCTTATGAATATTTCTAATTTCTTGTGTTCTAATAACCTTTGCCTTTTACCAACTTTTTAAGCGTGTCCTGAATGCCAACAGTAAAATATTAATGTCCCCAGCACCCCTGTTACTGAAGTCACCTGTGGGTGTAGGTTGTGTCTGTGGGCCATCCCAAAAGGGTCTGGTCTGATTCAGAAACTCAGAGTGTACAGTATTGAAGTATATTTGTGTGTTACTATTCTATTGCTCCCCTCTGAAGAAGGCTTTATAATGGACAGATACATTATTAATAGTTTATGCAAGAAACCTTGAGTGTAAGAATTTATTTGAATATCTTTAACTGTGAATCTTTGTGTAACTCCACTACAGCTCACATTTCCCCTCTTGAGAAAAGCCTGGCTGCTCAACACACTACCAAAACTGTGTAGTATAAGCTTATACCAAAGGCTGGGTTGCCTTTACCTGTAGTCATAGTTGCTTGTAGTGTTCCAAGAGGGTACTGCATTCACACTTTTCCTAACAAGGAGGAGGGAGTAAAAACTTTAAGTATGCACAGAATGCAACGCTACCTTCCCAAATTTAGTTTCTTGGCTAGTGGAGGAATCCAAGCTATATAATCTTGTAAAGTTGTGTGCAGACGACCATGTGGCAGCTGCACAGATGTCTTTTAATGGAACTCCCCTTTGAAGAGCTGTGGAGGGTCTTTACCAGCCAACTTGTAACATTGTACAATAGTTAGAATAATCCATCTAGAAATGGTTTGCTTGGTGATGGCTAGGCACAGCTTATGGCCGAAAGCAAAACCTCCATCACGTTGTCCGGGAGGTCCCAATCTTTGTATCTCAGCCTCTCAGAAACCATGCGTGAAGGCTGAGAGTCCTGATATCCGGATGGAGAACCTGACCCTCATCTCGCAAGAGAAGATCTCTATGTGGAAGACGAATCAGAGGACAGATGGACCTGTCTAGAAGGTTGGGGTACCAAGTTCTCCTGTCCCAATCCAGAGCAATTAGGATCATGGTTTTCCTGATCCTCCTCATTACATGAGGAATGACGGGGACTGGAGGAAACACGTAGAGGAGTGGAAATTCCCAGTATACCACAAACGCGTCTTCTAGAGCTCCTCTCGGGGGGAATTCCCTTGAGCAGAATAGTTTGCACTTCCTGTTGACACTGGTTGCGAACAGGTCCACTTGAGGGGTTCTCCAAAGTGCAAAGATCTGTTGAAGGACTTCCTGAGCTAGTTCCCACTCATGGGAAACTGTGCTCTGCCTACTCAGTGCGTCCGCCGCCGTGTTCTTCTCTCCGGCTAAGTGAACTGCAGACAGAGAGATTCCTTCTTGTATTGCCCAGAACCACAGCTGCATTGCCTCTCTGCACAGTGGTAGTGACCCTACACCTCTTTTGTTGAGGTAGTAAATGGCCACTGTGTTGTCCGTCATTATCAGGACATTCTTTCCCCATACAGAGAGCAGAAAGGCTTTCAGGGTTAGTCTGATTGCCCTCAGCTCTAAAAGGTGTATGTGTAGTTTGGACTCTGATGGAGACCAACGACCGCTGATGGTGAAATCGTTGGTATGGGCTCCCCGCCCCTAGAGTGAGGCATCTGTCACTACTGTTATCTCCGGCCATGGTTGCCAAAAAGGTTCTCCCCTTTCAAGATGTTCTCCCGACAGGCCCACCACTGAAGATCCAGTGAGACTCTGTTTGGGATTTGTAGGAGATCTGACATTCTTCCTGAGAAGTGTGGCCACTGGGTCTTGAGAGCCCACTGGAGAGATCTCATTCTCAGGCGAGCCTCTGGCACCAGAAAAATGCAGGACGAGTCAAAGGCTGGGAGATGTTGGGCATTCGGGAATTTTGTCACCATCTGTAGAATGTTTTGAGCCCTCACCTCTGGTGGCAAGGCTTTTGCCAGGGATGCATCTAGGACTGCTCCCATAAATTAGAGTCTTTCTAATGGTATCATGTGGGACTTCTTGAAGTTGAAGTCCAGCATGTGGAGGGAGTGGTAGGTATAGTTTATATGTTCTAAGGCTTGTTCCGGGGAACTGGCCGTGATCAACCAATCATCCAGGTAGGGGTAGACACGAATCCCCCCTCTCCTGAGACTTGCTGCTACAACCGCCATTAGCTTGGTGAAAACCCTCGGTTAGCCCAAATGGCAGAACCCAAAACTGATGGTGAGAGTTGCCAATGGCAAACCTCAGCTACAGTCTGTGCTTTTGATGGATTGGCACATGAAAGTAAGCATCCTGAAGGTCCAGAGATACCAACCAATCCTGAAGCTGAAGGGCCTGAAGGATCTGAGAAAGGGTAACCATCTTGAACTTGTCCTTCCTCAGGAATTTGTTCAATTTGTATTTCTTTATTTATATAGCGCGCCTGGCCCCAAGGCATCTGGGCGCATATCTTGCGTTACATAGGCAGGAATTCCAATAGGACAAATTCTGGTAAGTCCAAGATGGGTTTCATTCCTTCGTTCTTTTTTTCGGAATTAGAAAATAAGGGGAGTACCAACCGGTTCTATGGCACAGAGGCTTTATCTTGACTTGAGGGTTTGTTTTGCCGAGGTGGTAGACTCACTGCTCTTATGTTTACCAGGTTTTTCTCCTGGCGTATCGCCTCTAGGTGTCTCTCAGGGGAGCAAGACCGGGTTGTCAAACACCTTTAGCATTCTTTTACGAAAATCCTCCCACTGAGCCGTGATGCTGTACTTAGTGGGACATTTGCCTCTCTCTGGTGAACTGGAAGATGAGGTGGAAGGCGATCTAGGACGCCTTTTCTTACGATGCCTTGAAGCAGATGAATGGTGCCATCCGCTCCGAGGTCGTGAACAAGAGTGTTTTTATACGTCAAATAAACTGTTGGGGGTCTTGACCCACGTTCAAGTTATTATGCTGCAACATTTGGTGCTGTGGGTTTAGGAAATCCAAGATGGTAGAAAAGCCCACATTTGCGCCAGAATCCAGAATAACCGCGCAGTTTTGCGCACACCAAAATGGTCCCCTGACCTGCCACCCACCAGTGCAAAGAAAGATGGTTCTGTTCAAAATCCGTTTTATTAATGTCAAAAATTGCTAAGATCATGGGCCGAAACCACCAAACAAAAATCCAACTATGGTTGAGTGTTTTACTTTACTCTACTGCAGATCCACATCAATGCCATGTCAAGCAAGGATCATATACTATCAAGTAAAATCCTTTCTTTTTGAAATGTATTAATTCAAGACAGCTGTCAAAAATAGGTGCAGTACCTGCATTGGACACTGACCAACGTTGGCGCTCTATAAATCCTCACAGGAGAGCTGTCTTGAAGAACTGTGCAGTGAACAGAAGGGGGTCTTATGTAATTAAAAGTTCAAAAGACTTGCTTTTCCTGAGAACCATTAACACCTCAGACGCACACAACAGCCCAGGATATCACATGGCTCTGTTGATTGAGAGGGAGGCGTTTCCCCTGCAGCTTGCAGGACCCACCACAATAGACCCTTTCAATTGAATAGAAATGCAGATTAGGGTGTAGCTGGCAACAGCTGCCCTGCCAAGAAGGAGAGGCCTGTGAACTCTGACTCACCAAGCTTCTGGGGGCGGGCCAGACTGGATTGTGGATTCATATTGCAGCAAATATATATTAAGTTAAATTGCTTATAAAATCTTGTATTAAGCTCACAGAAATGTACAATTTGGGGGTCCTCAATATGGAAAATGCCCTCACGATCTGAGACCAAACTCCACTTTGTGCGGTGTTCTGGGACCGAACCCCGCTATTTATTAATATTGCAGACACTGTGTTTAGGATAGAGACATAGTAATTTCCAGTAATATGGTCAGGGAAGGGGTGCAGGTCTGTGTAAATTTTGAGGAAAAACCAAAATGGCGAAAGTCACTAAAAAAGCACAAAATGTTGCAATTTTTTAACCCAGGCTCTGAGGGGGATCAGAGTTGGGCGAGAGTGTATCTTAAATTAATCTGTGAAATGTGTATGTAATTTCAACGACATGTGTATCTGGGAAACCTGTTAGTTATGAAAAATTCATTTTCTAAGTAAATGCAAAGGGGAGTGTTCTTTCTGTATGCCATAAAATTAATGCCTGATGACACTCCATTCCTTCCCCCAATCAAGGGAGAGAGGAGGACTTGGCCAATGATAAGTTGTGAGGGGCAGGCTTAGTTATGCCCACGCACACACCCACTTGCAGAACACATAAAAAGAGACTGCTTGGACAGGCAAGACATTCATTTTCCATTTTCTTGCGGAGAATTTTGCCGGACCACACAACATCTAGAAGGAACATCCAGAACTTAGACTCCAGATAGACTATAGAACTTAAAGCAGAGGCCTAACCCACAAGCTGAGAACTCTTCTCAGCAGGCCTTCAGAATCCAGCAATCCAACCAAAGTATTCTACAGCCGGGCGAGCTGTTGCATTCTTTGCCAAGAACTTTTGCCAGAAACGGTAGCAGACCCAGAAAGCAGTGCTGTATCCAGTATCCACTTGATCCAGACCAACAGAACCACAGACCAGACCGCTGTGAAGTGCCAACAGCAGAACCACAGACCAGACCAGAACCAGAGATCCAGAACCAGAGAACCAGTACCAGAATCTGCCCAGGGTCCAGTCCAAACCTGCTGACCAGACCCTGACGGCCTATTTCAAATTCATAGTGTGAGTACTCAGCCAGAACTGTGCAAAACCAATCTCTTAGTTTAAAATAATCTAATTCAAACTATTTTAACCTATTTAGAACTGCATCATAAGAAATCGTGTGTCCATTCTGCAAAACTGTCATCTGTCATTCTGAGCTTTACTTTTATTTTGAGAATCTACCTCCATTAAATCGTCCGTATCTTTTGAACCGCGTGTGCTAGGAACGTGGTTTAACTTTCATTTTACGATTCTAAGCTTTCCAACAAGCCTAAAACCGACTTGCTACTCTGTAATCGCGATCGACGCACTCGGAAAAAAGTGCCGCAAATTGACAGTTTGCTTCATTTCAACCACGTGTAAAAATATCTGTCTTTTGCTTCCATTACTGAATCCCGTTTTCAACCCGATAACCATCCCTGAATCATTGGTAGGGCTGACCTGAACTGATTTAAAGTATCTCACACTCACCCTGAACCTCTAGAGGGAATTAAAAGCATTTTCAGCATACTTTTCACTTCATTACCACCACATTTAAAAGGATCTTGCCTGCTTTAAAATCATACCTGTTTTCCTCTAACCTCGCTGGGGGGGAACTGGAAATTTGTATTGCATTTTGTATTCCCGAGAATTGTGTGCTCTCCTTCCATCTCCTTATCTTGCATAGGGGGGAGGGAATTGTCAAAGAAAAAGTGATCATATTATCTTTTGTTGAAATCATTTCAAGTTTATTTCTGTGCTGCATTTTTCCCTCATTGCTTTTCCTTGAAACCATAAAAGTATTTTCTGCTACCTTATCCTTCCTATACTAACTCCTCATTGATTGTAAAGAAGTGTGCTAGTGTCAGATTATCTATTGTTGATCAACATTATATTCATAAGGGTGCTATCAAATATTAATTTATTATAAAAGTGTGACATATATTTTGTTTAATTTTTCCAATAAATCTTTCAAATTGCAAAACAAACCTACTTCTTGGCTCAGTGAGGTCAGGGGGATTCAAAGAGAGGGGCGTTATATAAGGGTTTATCATCCAGAGTATAACTTGTCATAAAAATAAATAAATAAGGGCTTCCCTTGAGCAATCCCAGACAAGGCACTGACTTAGTGGGAGTGCTTGATTGGATGGTCGAGACTCGTCTGAGGTATGTTTAGTCGGGGTAATGGATTTTTGGGACTTACCTCTCAAACTTCCCAGTGCGCTTTCTTCAGGCTTTGGCCGTCATTGATAAACACTCTTCACATTCCGAACATGGATGCTCTGCCCCAAGGCACCACAGACAGACTTTGTGTGGGTCTGCAAAGGACATCTTTGCCCCGAAACCTCTGCATTTTTTAAAGCCAGATCGGAGCGTAGATGGAGCCGATGACTAGGCCATTTCGATTGAAGGATTTTAGATGAAAAAACTCAGATTCTCGATTTCTTCACAGAACCGAGCGTTACGTTCCCGAAGCTCATGAAACACGGGAAAACAAAACTGAACAACAGACGGTGCGAGCGACTACTTATACCATGTAATGTGGCCTATTATAAGACTCAAAGAAAAGGTTAATGTTGTAGGGTGAGGAAAGGGTTAAGCTGTTTTCCATTGCTTAAGCTTGGCTCTCCATTTTGTTTTTGGTTGATAGGAAACGCCAGACGGGGAGTTCGGAAAAGACGTCCGTTACTCTTGGGCGTACTGAGAGAGTTGAATATGAAGAAGAAAAGTGCGCTGTTGCGCTTGTTCCGTTAATTATTGTTGGTTATAATTAAAAAGTTGATAAGGGCCAGAGAAAGCAGTCTGCAAGGGCTTACTTGATTGAGAGGTCGGGCTGAGTGGAAGAATCGGAGAGAAGGAGCCGGAGGGTGAGAGTCCGCACAGTTGAGTATGCATCGTTTGATCGCGGAGACTGGCATAAGCGAAGGGGCTGGATCCAGCAGCTGAACCAATCCGCCCCCTTTACACGATCATCTGGCGCTCATCACGTAGAGGGAGCGAAGGGGCGGTGATATCAGCCAATATGATCCGCCCCTCCATACATCCAGCCTGCACGCAGCTGATCCTCATGAACGCAACTAAGGGGAGGCAACAACAGCCGATCCGAACCGCCCCTTCACCGTTCAGCCTACGCTCAGCTGATCCGGTCCGCCCAGCAAGCCTACAGAGTATAAGTTGCGAGGCGTTCAACAACCTCAGGGTGAGAAGGGGGAAGGAGCCAGGGAGGCGGAGATATAACGAGACTGTAAACAAATGAGCAGTTGATAAGCCCTTAAAGACGTATCCTCCCCGTGCCTGTGGAGAGGGAGGCTGGGGAATAGAAGAAAGAGGCGTTGCTTTATTTAAAAAGGACAAAAGATGCTCAGAAAGGAATGTTAAGGAAAAAATGCACCTAAAGATTCAAGTTAGAGGAGAGACTTGGGCATTAAGTTCTTTCATAAAGAGACAGCCTATACAACAGAGGAGCTTCTAGTTTCAGTCAGGTCATACAGGCTGGAAGCTCTATATCCTTTTGAGAGATTTTGAACAGAAGCAAGACTTTACTAAAATACAAAGACCAACCCAGAATGCAAAGTTCCCATAAAAATGTTCGCAAAGGACAGTCTTTTGCCACACTGCAGTGAATAGAAGAGCTGGTGTAGTGTTTTGGCCAGTGAAGTCAAGGTTCCCGGCTACAGTATTCTTTTTTTCTGGTTCATACTCAGTTACACACCTTTATTCCTTACCTACCTTCTTGGTTAAATAAAGTTGTCTGACCCTCCAATTTGTAGTCTGCGTGTCTCTTATACCGCACAAAACATAACATACCCATGATGACGTCGTTGTCGAGACGGAAGCCTCCGAGGGACATTGACAGGCATCGATACGCAGCGCCCTCTACTGAAAAATAAATTCCGAAGCAGCAAGCTTAATATGGGAATATCAAAGATAAGGAATACATGGGAGGACACAATCCATTTGAATAAATAAATAGAAAAGCGGACCCAGCGCAATCAGATCCGACCCGCTTAAGAGAGAGAACTGACACCGCAGGGTCAGAAGGAAGCAGAGAAGCAAATGTGGGGGGATCAAAGTTCTGCCGGATATGAGCGCAGCGAAATTGACCACGGTCATTTCCGCCGCAAAGACTTCTGCCACCGTCAAATTACGTACATCCTTTTAACTACATGGTGCTAGGCACTGGAGTGCCTTAAGATGTTGTGTAAGTAGCCATGTTACTCTATCTTTAATAGACACGTTCAACTTTATCTCTGTCGTTCCCCTTCACCTTGGGACCGGCACCCTGGATCCCCCTAGATGCGGCTCTCCCGGCGACCACATTGCAGCCTCTATGACACAAAACCGCGTTAAGCTGGCTGCCAGCCCTTTGGAGTTTCCACCCTGCTCTCAGACGGCCTGCGCTTTGGAGGTTTGTGACTGGCTGCTGCCCGCCTCATTTCCGGCATTGCCATCAAGCCGGGAGGGGCAGCCGGCCTTAAAACCAGGCCAAAAGTGCATTCATCTCTGCCTGTCTCAGTCTGCGATGCCGCTTGATGCCAGATCACCCTCTGCCGCTATGGAGCTCCTGTCTCATTGCTAGCACTCCACATAATGAATCTAAGCCATTCCTGCCGCAAGCGGCTCATGGGCCCGATTATCTATGTCTTAGTCAAATCTCACAAACTTGTGCCTGCCTCACAGACCACTTCGGTTCACCTCCATCTGTCCCTCTCCTCCCCAACCCCGCAAAAGCTATACCAGCCCCCCCCACACCTATCCAGCCTCCCTCACTATGTATCTGCCAACATCCTTCCTCCCCCTAATCCCTTCCTGTGCCCTTGCATAGGCTTTGGCAGAGCCACCAGAACGCAGCTCCCATCCCAGGCACCTGCACCAGCCCTCGCCAGTGCTGCCTTGTGCAACGCTACCCCTACCAGTGACCTCTTCGCACCTGCATTGCCATGCCGAATCGCAGCCAAACAGGAACCCAGTTCCACACTACCCACCTGGACCTCCATGTTAGGCCCTTGCAGCGCGCCCTATGCGAACATTAACAGGCCTGCCCCCACTGCCCTCTTTCCTCTCCTCCCACCGCTCTTACCTTGGCCCTCCACCATGCCGACCAAAATGAGCCCTACTTCCGAAAGCCAACGGACCTTGCCTCCTCCTCATGCCAGTGCGCACCTCGCCGGCTCTGAAACCAACAATGCACCATCCAAGCCACCAAACATTCATGGTCGCACCATGCCGTGCATCCCACATTTTGCCTTCATTCTCCTCTCAGGAGACGAATCCAAAGCCGCTCCGGCCACACTTGCAAGCACCAGACACTGACTCTACAATGCAACCCTGGATTTCCAGGAACTCGTGCCTCTCCCTCCCCACTGCAGGTAAGGACTCTGCCTCCCAGCAGTCCCAAGCTCCAAACTCAACTACTCACATCCACGACATCCACTGGTTACCTGCTAGCAGCTCGCCTAACCAAGCCAGATGCACCCCTTGCCCACTCTGCGACCGTATCACACACCTCACTTAACGCACCACCAGCCCCACCAACTTCTCTCTCCCCCACCCCATACCAGAGCACAACAACTACCTGAAATACTGCACCTCACACCTGCCGAGATTCCACCTAGCCACATCTCCTCCTCCAACACCACCACCACCACTACCACCACTACAGGCAGTCATACCCAGGCCAATGACCCCTCTCCCAATGCAGCTCACCCCTGCACTGCACCCTACTCAACACCAGATCTCTGGTGGCACATGGACACGACATCCATGACCTGATCAACAACAATCTACACATCCTCGCTCTCACCGAAACTTGGCTCACCCCCTCTTCTGGCCCAGCGCTCTCCCTAGCCATCTCTTTTGGCTACACCGTACTGCACTGCGACAGATCCCAGATAAAAGGGGGCGGTGTTGCCCCGATTTATAAAGACAGAATTTCTCTACACCCCTTGAAAACTACCCCTCTCCCAAAGTGTGAAATCACCTCAGCTAAAATTAAATGCTCCGCCAATGCCTCTGTCACCCTCCACCTCATCTACCGGCCCCCCTGACACGCTCGCCAGCCTCAAGGCAGACCTCTCTCAGCTAGCCCTCAGCAACCTGAAACCCACTACCCAGCTCCTCATTCTCGGTGACCTCAACCTTGGCTATAATGACCCTCTTGACAGAGACGCCACCACGCTGGCAAATTGTATTGCAGCTCTATGTTACACCCAACTCAGCTGTGGACCCCACCGATACTAAGGGCCGCACGCTGGACTGGATCCTGGACCACGAAAGCAACACACATCATCCTTGCCAACCGCCCCTGGCCTGGCCATGGTTCGACTGCCACACCATATTCTTCTCCATCCCCATCCCCCACGGCTACCCAGCCCCCCTAACCACCTCCATACCCGCCACCATCCTAGCATGCAGCACCTGCAACCTTACAAGCAACCACATCATCCCCCTCCTTAGGCAGCTTCTGCCCAACTCCAACGACACCACCACTCTGGTGCAGCATTACAATGACCTGCTCACCCACACGAGCGTACAACACCTCAACTCCTGGTTCACACCGAACTAAGAAAAGAGCAGCAGAAACCACCTGACACAAAGATCCCAGCCCTAACCAAAAAAGCTCTCTTCATTAATCTCCCACCACTATAGACAATCCATTCACAAGGCCAAGTTATCTACACACAATGAAAGAATCGCCAAAGCATACTCCAGCTCGCAACTCTTTGCCATCTTCCTACCACCATCCACAAAGATAACACATGGTGCAAGGTCGTCCAAGACACCCTCATCAACAAAATCGCCCTCTTAAAGCATAATATTGCAAGTCAACACCACAGCCCCCCTTGCTACCCTGCCTGCAGAACCTAGGCACTTCCCTCCCTTCGCATTCCAACCCCTCAGTAACATCAAAGGGCTCAAACTCTCAAGCTGCAAAGGGGACTCCTGCCCAGCCACCATCGTGAAGGACTGCGCTGAACCCCATTTCCACCTCATCACTGCCATCATCAACTTCTCCTGCCTCCTTTGTCTCCCTGGCACTCAAAGAATCCCGGGTATCACCCCTCAAGAAACCCTCTCTTGAGCCCTCCAGCCGCACCAACTGCTATCCCATCACCACAGTGCCTTTCTTGTTAAAGATCATTGACCGGGTAGCTAATCTGCAAATCCAGGACTTCCTCGAGTCTCACCATATTCTAGGCTCCCGACAGTCAGAATTCCAGCCTACTAGACCTAAAAAATCAGCTTGACGATGCCAATGACTGAGGCAACATCTCCCCAACTCCTAGACCTCTCTGCAGCGTTTGACCTGGTCAACCACAACCCAGTCTGCCACCACCTCACATCCTCAGCACACTTCTCACCTAATGCAGCTAAATAGGTCATGTGTCTCCCCAACACTATATAACATATACACCAATCCTCCCTTCGACCACCTCAACTCACTAGGTGTCTCATACACCAACTATGTGGACGACACCCAGATCCTCATCTTCCTTTCAGGCAACCACACATTGGACTCGCTCAAGGTCACCGTCTGCTATGAAACAACCCAAACCTGGATGGCCACACACTGCCTCTGTCTCAACGACAAGAAGACAGAGCTTCTTCTCATGGGACCCTCCCAGCAAGTCTAGAAAAGCTGCATCAGGACTACAAATCCTTCACTATCGATGGCCACAACATCCCTGTCGCTGCCGCTGTAAAATCCCTCAGGGGCTACCTGGAATCCACCCTCAATATGACACGTCAAACCAACCACATTGCCTCAACATCAGGCTGTGCCACCAAGGTCATCACCTCCAGCAGGCCTTTTTTGTCCTAAAAAAACAGCTTGAAGGTGCTTGAGCATTCATTTGTTCAAAACCTGACTGACTATTGTGCACACTGTTCTGCGGCACCTCTGCCAAAAACCCTATGCAAACTTCAATCAATCCAAAACAATGCACTGAGAGCAGCACTTGACATCGGAAAGCTTGACCACAAATCCGTACCCAGGAGATACGCTCATTGGCTTCCGGCTAAGGATAGGATAAACTTCAAGATCTTATCCATCACACACCGCTGCCTCTCCCACAACACCCCCGTATACCTGGAAACAAAAATCTCAAGATACAATACAACAAGCCACAACGCAGGGCCTACAAACACTGCCTCGACATCCCCAGATTCAACTGCAAAAGTGGGGTGAGGGCAGCTTCCCAGCCTGTGCCAAACACCACTCTGGAATGATACCCCTGGCCATCTTTGTGACGAACCACCCTGTGGCAGCTTCAGAAAGAAGCTCAAAACCTACCTCTTTACCAAGACTCTTTTCCCCCACCCCTTGTGTCCGCTCCCCCTTTTTCTCGTCTCTCCTTTCGGATTGTAACCAGCGCCCAGATGCCCTCATGCTTGGCGCTTATATATAAATGCTGAAACAAATACACAAATACATTATGCATATTCAGCATTGTTCTGCTGTTTACACTATGAAATGGTTTGTTCAGCCTTATTATTTTGTTGTCATTCACAAACATGCACTTGCGTGGTTTGCATATTAATTTACCTTTATGTGTTTCCTTCATGTATCATTTCTTAGTTGTTTTTGCTACATTGGAGCGTAGTGACATCATCACATTTAATTACGTCACTTGTATGGGTTAAGGACTTGCAGATGGGACATCACAGCATCCGTTCAGATTTTCTAGCAGTGAACTTGGGCCCATGAAGGACTCCCCACTGCAAGAACGGAGGACTCAGCCATGGGGCAAAGTATACTGTCTTTATTATCAAAAACAGACAAGGATCATATAGGACAAATAATTCTCCAGTATTCTCAGCTCCCGAGCCTGTGTCATACGTTTTTATGCACATATGATGTTGCAAAAATTTGATCCACCCCAAAAACCTGTGACCTAGCAGTTCGGGCTGGACTTCCCCTTTTGGGGTGGGGCCAAGCCTGATTTGCATATGGTTTTACCCCTTCTGTAATGGCTTGGCAGGCGAAGAACGATGGTCTGGAGGGTTGCCCCGAGCAATGCCAGTGGTTAAGATTCAGTCTAAACCTTCCAGCCATCACCTCTTTGTTTTTGCTTTGTCACCCCGAGTGGGACGGGTATGCCCAGACATGGGTCCCGTGCCTGCTGGGCCTAGAGACCCAAGATACTCCTCACTGATGAGCCCCAACAAGGGTGAAACATGTTTGGGGATGCTTGTGGTCTCGTGCAGAAGGGATGTGACCTAGCAGTTCTGGCTGGACTTCCCCTTTTGGGGTGGGGCCAAGCCTGATTTGCATATGGTCTTACCCCTTCTGTAATGGCTTGGCAGGTGAAGAACGATGGTCTGGAGGGTTGCCCCGAGCAATGCCAGTGGTTAAGATTCAGTCTAAACCTTCCAGCCATCACCTCTTTGTTTTTGCTTTGTCACCCCGAGTGGGACGGGTATGCCCAGACATGGGTCCCGTGCCTGCTGGGCCTAGAGACCCAAGATACTCCTCACTGATGAGCCCCAACAAGGGTGAAACATGTTTGGGGATGCTTGTGGTCTTGTGCAGAAGGGATGTGACCTAGCAGTTCGGGCTGGACTTCCCCTTTTGGGGTGGGGCCAAGCCTGATTTGCATATGGTCTTACCCCTTCTGTAATGGCTTGGCAGGCGAAGAACGATGGTCTGGAGGGTTGCCCCGAGCAATGCCAGTGGTTAAGATTCAGTCTAAACCTTCCAGCCATCACCTCTTTGTTTTTGCTTTGTCACCCCGAGTGGGACGGGTATGCCCAGACGTGGGTCCCGTGCCTGCTGGGCCTAGAGACCCAAGATACTCCTCACTGATGAGCCCCAACAAGGGTGAAACATGTTTGGGGATGCTTGTGGTCTCGTGCAGAAGGGATGTGACCTAGCAGTTCGGGCTGGACTTCCCCTTTTGGGGTGGGGCCAAGCCTGATTTGCATATGGTCTTACCCCTTCTGTAATGGCTTGGCAGGCGAAGAACGATGGTCTGGAGGGTTGCCCCGAGCAATGCCAGTGGTTAAGATTCAGTCTGAACCTTCCAGCCATCACCTCTTTGTTTTTGCTTTGCCACCCCAAAAACCTACCGGGTGTCCTCATAGGTCAGTTTGGGCTAACTACATATATGAAAACTATACATCAGGATGTTTATTGTTCCCCCATATCAGGTGGCTCCGCTTGAGACTTCTCCTAAATGTTACAAACTACACTGTTGCAGGGTCGCAGTAAACCATTGGCCTGTGCAACATTTTATACCACCTCACAAATGGAGCTTATGGCTTGGCTAGAGCGTGTCGTCCCAGGCCTGGGACTCTGGTCACAGAGCTGAGTGCACCTTTTCAAAGGTGATGGGAAGGAACATGGAGGATTGTGTGTTCCATATTGTTACCACTGTCTGATAACCTAAGCCTGAGAGTGCGCCTGCAGGTTGCAGTTTTGGTGGGCAACACTTGTAACATTCCACTCCGTCTTGCTGGGAACAGCTTCTCTTCCCACGAGTAAATGAGCATTGTTCTGATCTGCTGGGTCACATGCGAGAGCCCTTCTGTCTACAATTAGGAGGATTTTATTCTGAATTCTTGCAGGTGGCTTGATGCCTCGGGAACCAGGAATTTTCCACCTGCCTCATTCCTTAGCTGTGAACACCAGCCCTGTGCCTCATGCTGCAGGGATCATGTCTCCCCTTCCATGTATCTGAGGCCTATCCTTCCACACTGATTCACTTTAGTCACTGTACAGTTTCCCCATATTTCTTTATGGCTTCTTATGGTTGGTTGCAATAAAGCATATGCAACTTTGGTCCACGTATATTCTGCATCTTGCGGTTTCGCTTTGGCAAAAAAAGGAAAGGTTCTTAGCATTGTGTAAATCTATCCGTCCTATACCTACAGGAGATGAGCATATTTTTCATGTCTACAAGCAATGAACTACTGCATGTTTGTGTAGCTTCATGCATGGATGCATATTTGCTTTATGGCTAACGTAGCTATGTCGTGATGTCCTTAATGACGACATTGATACATGGCTTTATTGTCAGTCGACCTGATCCATTGATGAGACCTCAGTCTCCTCGAAACCATCAACTGGATACAGTTTAAATGGCTGTCTGAGAGAATAGCTCATGTCATATCTGTGATACATCGGTGCAGTCGATGACTGGCCAAAGAGCGAGTTACACCTTTCATTCTTGAATTCTGCAGGTTGACATTCGCATAGGGGTCAGAAGGACCATTCCTGGGACTTGCTCTTCAATCCCCCTCTGGTCGACTTGTCAACCACACCTCCAGCCTTAATCAGCTTCGACTTTGGGAGCCAGATCTTTGTCACTACCCTAAGTGTCCATAGAATCACGCCTGATCATCCAAACTCCATGTCACGTAACTGCAGTCTCCTCCAGGGTTGTACCAAACCCATTTTCCCCAGTCTTTGGCGTTATAGGGATACTCGAACAATACTCCATCCGGTAACAGAGGACAGGACGTTATTTAGGCCCTCAACGTGTCTCGAGCCTTTATTATGTGGTTGTCCACTTCCAAATCTACTAGTACTTTCATCCCTATACTCTTTTCAGTCGTCTTTTAGCATTGTGTGATGCATATTCTGATAACACAGAAAGTCAGTAATGCTAATACTAGCGCTGCTGCTAACACCCTCAGTCCGTTGGCCATCCATGTTGGTACCCATGAGAAAATAGAGGCCAGCCAACCTTCACCTTTTCCTGCAGTGTTTATCTTTGCCTCCATTTTAACATGCATCTCTGATAACCACCTCACTGAGTGTGCCGTTTTCTTCATCATTTGCTGGAACTAATGTACAGCAAGATGACACGATTTTGTCGCAAATGCCTCCTTCCATAGCCGTTAGTAGATCTAAAACATATCTATTCTGTAGCGCCATTAACCTCACTGTTGAACCCCTTGACAGTCAAATGTATTGTCTGCATCAGCTCCCACCTCAAAACCTGGAGCCATTTTGCGTTTGTGCTGCCCTGCACTGCTGGAATGATGGATGCAAAGAATATTTCTGTTCTGCTAAACAGTCTATGCTCTGGTGGTATTGCATCCAGGAACTCACCCACTTTTGATGATGCAAACCCCCTCTCCCCTTATTCTGGTCAGTTCTACAGGTCTCTTCTTTCTCTTGCTAGAGTCCATCTTGCGGAATGCATTTATTTTGATGTCCTTCTGGGGAACTACTAGCGCTGGTATGTTCAGCTGCACCAGGGAGGATGTCCCTCCCCAGTAAGTGGTAGTTTCACGTATGATTTTGATCTGCAGGCCCAATAGTGATCCATTAATATTGCTGTTCGAACCTTCATACCTGGAACTCACATTCCTTGTTTTCTCCAACCTTTACTGGACCATCATTTTGAAAGTATATGTCATGCTCACCTGAATCTCCGCAAGAGCGATGGATTCCTTCGACCTCTGCTCTGCTCTCCCCTCACCCGGAAACCAGCTCTTTCTCCCTTCACCTGGGGTTCTATCTGTGAGACAAAGAATGGGTTTAGAATAGTGCCCAGACCCAGAGACTCTCCCTTGAGACTCCCCGTTGGTTCAAGCGCTGTGTCTAAGGGGGGGGGTCACCTCTTGTTTTAGGAAGGTGGGCTCTCCGTCCTGGCTCTGCAGAGGCGCTATGGTGCGGGCCGGATGGTTGCCGTGCTGGCTAGAAGCGGTTCTCCTTGCTTGTTTTGGTGATGCTGCTGAGTAGAATGGCACAGCCGTTCCCCTATTGGTGGATGGAAAACGTTCAAAAGTCCCGAATAAAGTTCCAGGGCCAGTTACTTCACTGACCCTTAGTGCGTATAATGTCCAATGTCCGCGGATTCCCCAGTTGCTTCACTGGGTTCGAAAGGAAGATGTGCAGGTTTGTATTGCCTTCGTGGATCTTGCTCACCAAGTGTCTATAAAGACTAACCTGTCTTTCTCTTGTGTTTTCTTTTAATTGCAGATTGCCAAAAGGAAGCTTCAATGGGCGGTGAAGATCAGAAGACCCGTAACTCGGACGGGCGGTGAAGATCAGAAGGACCACAAGTGAAGAATGAAGCTGCCGACGCCGCCAGAAAGCCGCAGAAAGGAGAGTAGAGACTGGCGCTGCAATAATGCTTTTGTTCTTTTCTCTTTCAGATGCGGAGCTCGTAGTAGCGAAGATGGAGGTAAGCCGTAGAAGACTCCGAGGATTGGGATCATGTAAGCGCGTGATCGCTGCAATCAGAGGAATACACGAAGCAAGTCTTGTTCTTTGGGCGTGGCTTTTATAGAGAGCTTCACCCAAAGACTAGAGCGTTGCATTAGTTCTGGATTGGCCAAAAAGTGGAACAGGAAGTCTCATGTTATTCTATGGCCGCGGGGGATTTCATTGGCTGACATGGATATTAACCCTGTTTTTGCTCTCCATGCTTTCACCCACAATGCACCTGCCTGTCTTCCCTTCTGCCTACCATGAACTGGATGAGGGCGACTTGATAATGTCTCCTAGTCTAGTGCCCATGACAGTATAATGCTGCTCCTTTGATCAGTTTCGCAGGCATTGGCCCAGCTTCGTTCTCTAGCCATGTTAGTAACCTCACGCTTGCTTTCCATTCTTTCAGGCATTTGTCATTTTACTCTTGTACTACTTGAACTGGAACTGTTAGGAGTGCATGTGCCTTGATCCCCACCACTTCTCCTTTCTATCCATCAGTTGTGTATACTTGTCCATACACCAGCATCAGTGGTCTTTCCCAGCTTCCTGGTTCTCCTATCTCTACTGGTCCTCTTTTGGGACATGGCAACTCCTTTTGTGTCACTACCCTGGTTTCTCCTTTTTGTGGACCTTCAGTTATGTATTCTATGGCCTGATCTTTCTTCCAGTAATCACACATTTCTTGAATCTTCATATGGGGAAGTATTTTTGGACATCCATTTTAAGGTAGCCCTATTCCCTTGAAATCTTCCTCTTCTAGTGCAAAATGATAACTGCATAAAGCATTTTGCTCTAGTTGCTGGGATTTCAGTTGGCACAAATGTTCTCGAGGCACTCGTGGCATAGGGGATGAGAGAGCAGACATAACAGCTCTCTCCAGTAGTTTATCTACTTTAGTCATGTGCTTATACCACATGTTATTAGATATCCGGGCTGAATCAGTGAGATATGAACCAACCTCACTTAAATCTAAGTCTGCACTGCACCTACTTCTCTTTGCTGGTCTTGCAGTGCTGATTGCCTGACCTGATATGGCGGCCATGCCTGTCTGGATGGGGGTTACATTAATAGGGGCCACAGCTTGTGCATCTACCAAATATTATGCTTTTACGAGGATGAAGGTAAAGAGGTAGAGACAACAGAAGGCACATAATATCACAATTGCACTTTCAATAATGGTACCAATGACTTACTTCACTTCGATATCTTGTGTTGCTCCGAATATGATGAAAACCCACCTGAAATTCCTCAATAATGCGCGATTATGTTGTTAATATATGTTGGATTAAACTCTATAGGTGTAGTATTGTGCAAGTGTGACGAAGAATAGTCTCGCCCACACAATACAGATTCTGTTGCCACTGAGCACTTCAATGACAGATGGGTCTCCGCAGTTAAGTCGGGGATAAGTTTGGGCCAATAAAGCAAAAAATCATTAAAGAATAAACCAGTAGGCGCCCTTCTCTCCGATTCAGACTGTATAATGAATGGCAAAAAGTAATTCTGAAATGTCGGTGGCCTCTGGGAATTAATTGAATACAGAAATAAGAATTGCTACTTTCACGACAAATATCTTTGTGTAAGAAAAAGACAATATGCCTAAGCCTAATCTAGGTGCACGAGAAGTCCTTGTCCTAGTTCTCTGCCTCTAGAGCATGCAAGCCTTGGTTGCAAGTCTTCTGCCTGTCTTTGTCTTGGTTTGGTATTTGGTTCTTCCCCTTGCCTCAAATCGCCCTTTTCTGCATGGCTAGGAGGTTTCTGCCTGACAGGATTTCATGTCTCCAATGTAGTTCCATGCCCCATTTCCCCTTGTATTTTTACTAATCAATTGGTTGCTTCCTCCACGCTGTAGGGACCACTAAACCTAGGCTTACAAAGTCCATGTAAAATTTCTTAATGAGACCCCAGGGTAGAGTAGTGGTGGTGCTAGGTGATTTCCATCGGCCTCTGGAATGTTGTGCTCTGCTTTTCTTTGACCCGTCCCTCCGTGCTTGCAGTTGGCGAGAAATAAAAAGACGCACTAGCCATCCAAGTCACATACTCGTACATCTCTTACTGAAAAGAAAAAAAAATTGATACCGAATTGGCATCGGTCAACACCCCATTGGGAGGAGCTAGAGGGAGTCACATGCACCGTCCAGTTACCACCTCATGTGGCGTTAAATGGTGGTTGGACCCAGGCTGGTTGTGCAATGCAAACAGGGCTAAGGGCAAACCGTGTAGCCAACTCTTATTTATAGTTGCGTTGATTTTAGCCTTTTTTTCTTTTAACAGACTGTTTAGGCGTTCACACACCCCATTCGCCTGTAGGCAATAAGCACAGGAAAACCTGCTCTGTATCCCCAGTAAAGTTATGTGCTAAAATACTACATTAGCAAAGGTAGGGCCATTGTCAGACTGCAGGACCTCACACACCCCCCAGCGTGGAAAATCCTCTCTAACAGGAACCTTGCAGCTCTATGAGCATCAGGGTGTGTACAGGGACCGGCCTCGATCATCAAGAGAATGGCCACACAACCACTATTATATAGCAGTAAGTTGTACTTAATGAATGACTTTCCTTAGTTTTGGTTTGGTAGGGAAATCCCGCCATATTATAGGGCAAAATAGGCATTTGTCCATCCAGGCATTTAAATTAAGTATTTATTTGTTTTAAACTTTGAATGGTGTTGTCTGTGTCATACTCCAAGGTGCCCTCACAAGATCTAAAACAGTCTTGAAGTTAATACTGGTCTTATGAATTGCTTGAAGCCCCTCTTAAAAGTACGTGGTTTTACTTACCTTGAATAGCTGATGCTCTTCTGAACCTGTAACACAGGGTTGTGCATTCCCTGGAACCGCTTACAACATTTCTAAAATAGTCAAAGGGTCAATTACTTACCTTGAAATACATTGTGCATGTCTTAAAGTGTAATTGGGTTTTGTTTTCCTTTAATTGCTTAGTGCATTCTAAAATAGTTATTGTGGGTTCATACTCATCATAGATTAGCTTAAGGTCCCTCCAGAAAGTATAGGAGAGGGGAAAAAGATTCCCACTCACCTAGGGACTGGTAAAATCATTACGAAGCCCAAGCAAAAGATTCTGGGGTTGACACCTCGGGAAGATTTATCATAATTATGAAAATCTTACTAACCGTCCACAGTACAATAATCCCCCTGAGGGTAGTGCACCGAGGATTGCGGAAGGAAGACCCTTATGGGTTTGGGGATGACTATTCTCAGAAGACGCGGCATGCCCCGGCTTCAGTACAGTCAACCCCTTCGTCAGTAGTAAGTCCTCCTACCCCACCCAGCCAGAGCCAATATGTTCTAATGTCAAAGAACATATTCCCCATCCTGTGAGGGAAGGGTCCGTCACTACAGTCAGACTAATATATTTGACATGAATGAAATACCAACTAAGTACTTTGCATCTGGTTTTAAAAGAAGTACTGTGAAGAAGAAAATGACACTTTGGAAGATCAGTGTGAGCGGTCTAGCTTCTCACGGAATGCCATTGGCCGAAACAAAAGCAACAAACCGGCACAGGAGTTCAAAATGAGATCAGCTGGGACACAGGGGGGCGAGGGAGGGGGGGGAGAGAACGATCCTCCGAGGAGGAACTGCGGGAGCCAAGCACTGGGTGAGTGGAAAAGAGCTGAATGGGAAGCCCGTGAACGGAGGAAAAGGAGAAGGAGAACCTGGTCTGTGCTGGAAGGGTCACTCGCTTCGCAGCCAAAACCTATCTCTGGGCACCACAGGCTCTGGCGAAGCACTTGCGAAGAGGGACGCACAGCCAGGCAGAGTCGGACGTCCGCAGAGCTGCTGCAGGCCCAGCCGCTCACCCCAACTCTACTGGAGCTTCGAGAAGCAATGCAGCTGCTCAGTAAACATCGGTAACTACAGTGAAGAAGCCAACAGGATGAAGGTTACCCGATAAGCGTTGGAGGTCCGGGGAAACAAGGGGGTTAAACATTGGAGCAAGCAACCCACACCCATATGTAAGTGAAAGTTTAAGTGGGTCCGGGACCCCGAGGAATAAGTGTCTGCGACCCTGAAGGGACATTGGAGACTGGGACCTGCATCCATTTGAAAATCAAAGAATAAGAGTCTGGGACCCGGAGAATAACCGAGAGAAAGGAATCGTATGTTTGGCAGGATTGTGACCCAAAGAGATACAACAACAAATTGCGAGTCTGGGACCTGCACCCGTATGAGAAACCAAGAATAAGAGGGTCTGGGACCCTAATTGAAGAAGGAGCAAACAAGGGAAAGTTGTAGGCTTGGCAGGGGAGTAACCCAAGCAAGTACAGCCCTACATTGCGAATCTGGGTCTCACACCCATGTGAAAGTCAAAGGCCTGAAGGAACAAGAGGGTCTGGGATCCTGTAAGACAAAGAGAGAGCCATTAACAACCACTTGCCAGGAGAGTAAACCAATCTGTTCACATCTTTACGAATCTGGGACCCCGCCCCCACATAAGTTGAGAACAAGAGGTTCAAGGTCCCTGGAAGTGGAAAGGACATCCTATGCATGGTAGGGAAGTGTGCCAAGTTGATGGGATAAAAGAACTGTGAAGCTGAGAAGAATATCCTGGTTAATTACCCAGTGAAATTTACCTAAAAGAATACGGGGCTCAGAAGCCCAAAAGCAATGAAAGTAGAAGAGGTTTAGGGGAAAGGAACACAACCATAGCCTTGGAGTCATATACTTATGGACATTGTTTATTTCATCACTTTTGACTGCCCGAAAGAAAGGGAATTTTTCTGTTCATTGGAACTACCATGAACGCTTTCGTAAGAGATCATGCTTGCACAGTAGGTTTAAGTTGGTAGTGTTAGGGACAGATGAACAAGTTACTTGCCAACTAGTAACGTTCTTTCGATTGGATGTTCCTCCAATGTATTCCACATCTTTGACATGTAATGTCCACAGCTGTGTACTACGGAAACTTTTTCGGCACAGGGCGTCCTGCGTCGATGGCATCGGGTCGATGTGCCTCAAAGGCCTCCGTTGAGGGCGACATCACCGGATGTTATAAAAAGTACGCACAGCGCCCGTAGCCTCAGTTTATGTTTTTCCCTCCATAACGTGTGGCACCTATCCAATGCCTGCTTGACTACACATATCCTTGCGGAAACGTAAGCTGCAATCGCATAGGAAATTCTCCAGAGGGGCAGGCTGGGAGGGCGAAGTGGAATACGTTGGAGGAACATCCAATCCAAAGAACGTTACCACTTGGTAAGTAACTTGTTTTTCGAATGGATTGTGTCCTCCAACGTATTCCACATCTTTGACAGACTCCCAAAGCAGTACCAGAAAATGGAGGGAAAAGAATTTAGAGTACCCATTCAGATGGCGGAATAAAGAACCGCCTTACCAAAGGCCATATCTTGACCATGGATTGTCTCCAGGGAATAATGTTTAACAAAGGTGTGGATAGAAGCCCATGTGGCTGCATCACAAATATTCCAAATAGGGCTGTTGTAGGGCTGTGAAAGTAGCCACGCCCCTGTGGAATGAGCTTGCAACCCTTCAGGAGGGTCCTTACCCGCCAATAGGTAATATTCAGGAATGGTGAGGATAATCCACCTGGACATGGTCTGTTTGGTAACAGCCTGGACCAATCGGTTTCCAGCATATCCCACAAAGAGGTGATCGTCCACTCTGACCCTGGACATCCTAGAAATAAAAAAAAAAAACTCAGAGCTCTCCGAGGGTCCAACCTATGGAGTCGCTCCCCTTCTTTACCAAGATGAGGAGGAGCATAGAAAGACGGAAGAACCACGTTCTGGCTTAAATGAAATTCAGACACTACCTTAGGTAGAAAGGAAGGACGTACCCTCAGTACAACCCTATCCTTGTGAAACACAGTAAAGGGTGTCTTAGATGAAAGTGCCTGCAATTCACTCACTCTGTGAGCGGAAATAACCGCAACCAAGAACACAGTCTTGAAAGACAATCTCAAAGGACAAGAGTGCAAAGTTTCAAACCGAGCACCCATCAGGAATTTTGAAACCAAATTCAGATCCCAAACCGGTACCTGGAAAGGGGACGGTGGGAACACATTAGTGAGCCCTTTAAGAAATTGGGAAATCAAAGGAATCTTAAAGTAAGAACATTCTTCAGACGAGCGCTTTAAGATAGACCGCCCCGCCAGGTAACCTTTAATGGTACCCACTTGAAGGCCCCCGTGGGCCAAAGAAAGTAAGAAAGACAAAACCACAGGAATGGAACACTGAAATGGATCAACATTTTTTCCTCTGCACCAGTCGCAAAACTTACGCCGAAAGCAACACCTCCATCACATCATCCGGGAGGTCCCAATCCTTATACCTCAACCTTTCAAATAACAAGTGTGAAGGTTGAGAGTCCTGACCACTGGATGGAGAACCTGACACCCCCTCTCTTCAACCCCCACCCCTACCTCCAAACGGCCCCCCCCCATTGTGCGCGAGAGAGCAGCTCCTCTCGGTAGGGAAGACGGTGTGGAGGGCAGATGGACATTTCTAGAAGGTCCGGATACCACGCTCTCCTGGCCCAATCCGGAGCAATGAGGATCATGTGGGATCCAAAACTCTGTAACCTCCTTAACACTGGAGGAATGACGGGGACTGGAGGAAACGCGGACAGCAGTGGGAATGACCAATCCACTACGAATGCATCTCCTAAGGCTCCCATCGGAGGAAATTCCCTTGAGCAGAATCTCTCGCACTTCCGGTTGGCACTGGTGGTGAAGAGATCCACTTGTGCGGTTCCCCAAAGGTCGAAGATCTCCAGAAGGACTTCCTGAGCCAACTCCCACTCGTGAGAGATTGTGCTCTGCCGGAGAGCATCCACTGCCGAAATTCCTTGCTGGATTGCCCAGAACCCGAGTTGCATTGC
Organism: Ambystoma mexicanum; assembly: GCF_040938575.1. Classification (NCBI taxonomy): domain Eukaryota; kingdom Metazoa; phylum Chordata; class Amphibia; order Caudata; family Ambystomatidae; genus Ambystoma; species Ambystoma mexicanum. The sequence goes on from NC_090932.1 coordinate 1,575,435,717, forward strand.
CTCTCTGCACAACGGGAGTGACCCGACGCCCCCCTTTTTTGTTGAGGTAATGCATGGCCACTGTGTTGTCCGTCATGATCAGGACAGTCTTCCCCCGCACAGACGGTAGAAAAGCCTTCAGGGCCAGCCAGGTGGCCCTCAGCTCTAACAGGTTGATGTGGAGTTTGTGACGGAGACCACCGACCGCTGGCGGTCAAGTCTTCATCATGTGCTCCCCATCCTGTGAGGGAAGGGTCCGTCACTACAGTTGCCTCCGGCCACCGTTGCCAAAACGGCTCCCCCTTCATCAGATTCCCCTCGTTGGCCCATCACAGAAGATCCTGGGGGACCGAGATTGGAATCTGAACGGGATCCGACATCTTGCCTGAGAACTGCGACCACTGCATCTTGAGAACCCATTGCAGGGATCTCATCCTCAGCCTGGCCTCTGGCAACAGAAAAATGCAGGATGCCATGAGGCAGAGCAATCTTAAGAATTCGAAACCCGGGGGACTCTGGGCATTTTGAAACTTGTCCACCATCTGCACAATGTGATGAGCCCTCACCTCGGGAGGAGAGCACTTCCCCCAAGGACGTGTCCAACACAGTCCCGATGTACTGGAGCTATTGGGAAGGTATCAGATGCGACTTCTTGAAATTGAGGGAGAAGCCCAGCTTGTGGAGAGAGCGTTAGGTGAGACCGAGGTGATCCAATGCTTGCTCGGTAAAATGCGCACGGATCAGCCAGTGAATCCCCCCCTCGTCTGAGATACGGTGCCACCACCACCATGAGCTGGGTGAAGACCCTCGGGCGGAGGTCAATCCGAATGGCAGGATCCGAAACTGAAAGTGCGAGTCGCCAGCCGCAAACCCCAGCTACTTTCTGTGCTTGGGATGAATCGGCACATGAAAGTAAGCATCCTGTAGGTCCAGAGACACCAACCAATCCTGAAGTTGAAGGGCCTGAAGGACTTTAGAAAGAGTGACCATCTTGAACTTGTCCTTCCTGAGACGTTTGTTCAACCAACGCAAGGACGGTTCTCAATCCCCCCCGTCTTTCTTTGGGATCAAAAAATAAGGGGAATACCATCCCTTGTTCCTCTCCGCTACAGGCACCAGTTCTATAGTGCCTTTCTCTAGCAGGGTCACGCTTTCCTGCACAAGGAGCGGATCTGGAGGCTTCAAAGAGATTCCCTGGTGGATTGTTGTGAGGCCGCTTTAGGAAGGGAAGGCAGTAGCAGTGGGCGATTGTATCCAGAACCCATGCATCTAAAGTAATGGCTCGCCATTCTTCGAGATGCTGGGACAGCCTTCTCCCAACCGGCGAACCATGGGACATGGCCTCATGACTCTTTTGGAGCGGCTGCTGCATCACCTGAAGGCAGAGGCAGTTGCCTGAGCGGCTTTGGCACCTCTATTTCCCCCCCGAGCACCACGTGTACTTTTACGCTGACCCCCTTTGACTGGCGGCTCCTCTCATTCTACCAAAGGAGGAGTAGTAGTAACGAAAAGATTCTCCCCTCCACTGCTGTCCCCTAGGACGAACAGGCAGAGGTTGACGCACAGGTGCGCTTAAACATTTTGCCGCAGCTTTTGAAGTCTGCAACCTCACAAGGCTCTCATCAGCCTTGCTGCCAAACAAATGCACGCCATCAAAGGGCATGTTCAGAAGACGGGTTTGCACATCCGGAGCAAAACCAGACTTTCCGCAACCACGCAAATCTGCGTATAACGGTGCTCGCAGCCATCCGGCTAACACTGTCGGTCGTGTCCAAACCCGATTGATGGGATTCACACATGGCATCCTTGCCATCTTGCACGACAGCCAGGAACCCATCCCTTTCTTCCCCCTCGGGAATATGCTCAGCGGCAAGAGAAGAAGTTCCACAGAGTGTGTGAAAATCTTGCCATGGCACAAGTGGAGTTGGCGGAATTTAGCGTCATACTCCCTGCAGAAAACACCTTGCATGCCTAACCATCGAAGCATTTGTCGTCCCTATCAGGAGGGATGGTAGGATACGCCGCCTGCCTCGAGGTGGTCGTAGCCACCTGAACCACCAAACTCTCGGGAGTGGGGTGAAATGAAAGGTAACTGGGGTCGCTAGCGGAAGGGCAGTATTTTTTAGTTAACGATTTGTTAACTGCCTGAAGAGATTACGGGGCCTGCCAAGCAGCCGTCACCCTTTTTTAAAAGGTCAAATGAAATGGCAACACCGGGTCAGAGGACGGACCTTGATCCAAAATGTCAGTTAAGTCATCCTGAATAAAAGCTTCAGGAGGACTGGACCAACCAAGGTATTCAGTTACTCTAGCCATAAGTCTCCTGCATGACGACACAGCATGAGCCCCAGGATCAGGCCTGCCAAATTAAGTGTCCAGGCCACTAGCGTCATGAAAAGATTGTCTCAAGTCTTCCAATTGGCTATCCCCTGAAAAGACAGGAGCCACATCAGACTCAACATGGTCAAGATCTAAATCTGACCTTTCCTCCTCCTCATAGATGGCATCCAGAGGGAGGTAAAAGTCCTGTCTCGGAACAGCCAAGGGTCTGGAGTCCATAACAGGCCTAACAGACTTGGAAGTAGCCTTCCTTGGAGGATCCACAGTACGAGGGATCTCCAAAGGTAGATTTCGGACAAAAGGCCCCAAAGGCATCGAGGATGCTGATGGCTTCGGCATCAAGGGCTTCGATGTCGACAAGGGCGCCAACGGCGCTGAAGGCTGATACGAAGGCAAAGCTTCGACGTCCGTATCTGACGGAGTCGACACCGACCTCAAGCCCTTAGCAGGTTTCTGCGGTCTCGCTGGGGGCGAGGGCCCAGACCTGGAAGCACGTCTCTTGCGCCCATCCTGAGCCTTGTCCGAACGGGACCTCAAAGGTTCCCAATGAGGATCGTGCCGAGGACCCGAGCCCGAAGGCGCACGAGCCATGGATCGAGACCGTTCCTTGCCAGCTTCATCATAAGGCGCGGACGGAACTGTGCCCTGCGATTGAAAAATCGGCAACATCTGCTCCCTGAAGGCAGCCCATTCCTCTGGAGTTGAGGACTTAGTTGGACAAGCGACCTTCCTCGCGGCTCCATCCTCAGAGGACGACGGGGAAGGCGACTGGTGACAGCGCTTCCTAGAATGCAGAGACAAGTAGGACGAATGGCGGAAACCACTCCGGGACCGAGATCCCGGGGACTCCTTCCGATGCGGAGAGTCACCCCTCGATTCGCCGGTGGACTTACCCTTGGACTTAGATTTACGGGACTTAATGGGCTTAAAACCCCGACCGCAAGGCCTTAGCAGTTAGCAACTGGCATTTGGAACAGTCGTCAGTGTCGTGACTCCCACCCAAGCACTACAAACAAATGCGATGTGGGTCGGTAATCAACATTTTCGACTTGACTTGCAGTCCCGGCAAGTCTTGAAGCCAGACCGCGGAGTCAGAGGGGTTGAAGAAGAAGACATTCACGAGGAATACACAAGGCACGCAGAGTCTCCGAAGCAAACACGTTTGCGGAAAAAACGGAACTGAGGCTACGGGCGCAGTGCGTCCTATTTATAACATCCAGCGACGTCGCCCTTGACGGAGGCCTTCGAGGGACATCGACCCGACGCCATTGACGCAGGATGTCCTCTGCCGAAAAAGATTCCGAAGTACACAGCTGTGGACATTACATGTCAAAGATGTGGAATACGTTGGAGGACACAATCCATTCGAAGTAGCCTTTTGAGACACAACAGTAACAGACTTTTTGGTTTTGAACATCCTGTCAATTTCACTACTTTGCTTTGAGGCAGGGAATCCCCTCTTAGCTTTAGGGATAGAGAAGCTTTTTTCCAACCATTTCTCTTTAAATAAAAGTCTGTACCCAAAAATATGCCACCATTGTGTCCGAGGCTTACTTCCGCACCCTTACAGAGGTAAGTGTCAACACTCAAGAGGGTTCCCCACGCATTTGTCCTAGTTTTGAGGGATTTACAAAAGCATCCTTTCGTGTAAAGGAAAACAGGGTTTTATGATGCTGGAGGGATGTTACATTTTATTACCTCCACCATTTTGGTGAAAGTTCGAGAAATCCCATTCAGATTTCCAGCTCATCTTCATGCAGCATTTCCCACATGGCAATAGGTGAAACCAGGTGGCATTTGAAATACAAGGAATTTTTGGCACAAAATCTCTAACCTCTGCATCGGATTTCAATGATGGGTTACTGAGAGGAAGTTTAGCTTTTGCAGGTTTATTTTACAGTTTAGCACTTGCCAAAGAAGCATTTCAGAAACATGCTGTGCATGAATCAATTGCTTCAATAATCTGAATTCATGAATTAATAAACACTCCAATAATCTTAATCTTTACATTATGAGAAGTGTGCCTGCTCTACAGGTCTAAGTGCAGGGGCGGCGCTGACACCCACTGTCCTCATTTCCGTTTGGTAGGTGAAATGCTGACTGTTTTTACCATTCACACCAAACTCTAATTCAGGCTGCGCGTTTTCCATTTTTACACAAATACAGATGGCAATCAATCCAAACTGATGGTTTTGCTCCCCATAGTATCACTTCTGCATTGCAGACCAATGGCTGTGCAAACACAGATCATGCAAAGTGCAACAAACTATGGATTGCCCTTTGAAGCCGGAGCTGCAGAGAGGTTTCGGGTCAGCAGTAATCAGAATACAATGTTTTAGTTTTTTTAAGAAGCATCCATTTATTTTAAAGTGAATATTTCTGGTTAAAGCACAAAGTTTGGAATCCGTATGTGTTTTTTGGTAAGGTCGATAAGAAACCACCAAGGAAACGTCACCTGGCAAAGATATCACCTGCAACAGTCAGAAGCAGGAAGCCGCAGGGGAACACATAAGTGTGTGAAGGGATGGGGAAGAGAACAAGGTTGATAGCGAAGGGGGAAATGAAGAAAAAAATAAAGAAAATCAGGCGGGACAGACTGTTTGAGGGCGGGGAGTGCGGGCACTATTAAAATGTGATGTGGCGGAGTAGGGAAGCACCGTACAGTGGGTTTCGGTGGTCTCACCCCGCCCCCCCCCCAATGGAGCCCCAGCCCACCGGTGGAGTGGAAGGTGGAGGGAGGGTTTCAGGACAGAGACATATGCATGGTTCGAAATGATGTAGATGAGCAGTAGCTAAAACCAGCTCCTGGGTGTCAGGCATCACCCAGGAAGCAGGAGCTACCACTGGGGAACCAGGAACAAGTACATATCGCACTGCAAATCTCACTTCTACGTGAGATGCAAACTTTAGCTTTTTGCCCATTATTTTTAAATGTGTACTAGATGTGCCATAATTCTTCTTTATTAATGCTCAACGTTAATGGCATGCATGCATGCATGCATGCATGCTTGTAAGGCAACCGTTGGCCCGAGGAACCAAAAGTAGCTCCTGGTAACTCTTAGTTTCAAGCTAACAAGGCCAACCTAGGCTAGAATCAGGAGCGAAGTAGCTCCCAGCAGTTTCGAACCATGCATATTATATTCAGTGGTTTGACAGTTGATCTTCCCCACCACAACTGGCAGCACAATACTGCCCATTGGAGCTCCAACACTGCCTTAAAAGGCAGCCTTTTTTGGAGCGCTCTCCAATTGGTGGTTTTAAAATATAGGACCGTATTTATAGCAAATACACTTGTGTGTTTTTTATAAAAAGGTGAAAAAGATGTAGATTGGCTTGTTGCAGTCCATCCCCAGGTCTGCTTCAGTTTTTAAACAAAATAAAGCAACTGCTATCGAGCTAGTATGCATCATACATTTGCATGGGCCCAGTTTTGTGTTGGCCCCATATGTTTTAAGCAAATAGTGCCTAATTTGTACTGAGTGGCAGGCCTTGCAAATTATTTACCATCCTGCTACACCTGAAGGTTGAGTAACTTAGTTTGCATACTCGAAATAAGAGAAACACCATCGACCCAGGACAATCGGTGACAAACATTTTACCAGCACTTTCTGTAAAATGGTACATGTGACGATAAGTCCACTTGATGTTTGGTGCACCGCTGCCATCCAAAGTCCAGTCACGCACAGTGACACCTTTATTTCACATTTACTATAAACTAAGTTTGTTCGCAGTAAATGTGATATAAAAGTTTCCAACATCCCCGGATTTCATGGTACTCACCAGCAAGGTAGACGACCATGCAAATGGTATCAAAACATGACATGTATATAACAGGTACTGGAATCTTGTTATATTGCATTCTGTAGAATGAACTCACCTGTATGACCGGAACAACAAAGGCCAGGGTTTTTCCACTGCCAGTGGGAGCAGAGACACAGATATCGCTGGGACGATAACCACCTCTTCCAACCAAAAGGCCATGACACGTGCTCTCCATAATTGCTGGGATCACCTCTGCCTGTACTGAATGAAAGCAGAGCAGCAAGACAGGTGTATGACAACTACTTAATAAGCAAGAGGGAGTGGGTCAGGGTGGGTGAAGATATTCAGTGGACTGGATTAGTGACACACTGACACTGCTTCAGTAGCTAAGATATAAGGATTTAAAGAGCACATGTCCAATGTATCCCTTGATAGCCGCTGACTGACTTATAAAAGGTAATAGTTACAATTCTTGAGGACAGAGTTACTCAGAAGGTGGACATGAAAAGCCCTTTTCCCCCGCCCAGTTTGAAAATCCCCAGATTTATTTTTATCCAGTCCTCATTGTACCCACGAAGGGTGTCTATTATATGTAAACCATACAAGCAGGATACATAGAATGGAAACAAGCCCAAGGGTGACCCATTTGTATCAAACAGGAAGACCATACCTGATTTTGAAACCAATTAAATACCTGGGAAAAATGATTGGATTTGGTTTGCTTGCAGTTTCTTCAGCAGTTTTGGGTGAATTCCTGGGACATCATGGATTGGAACCAAGTGTTGTTTGATGTCCTTCTGGATAAGGCTAGGATGGGACAGCCAGTGAGGTAAAACACGCTGCACCTGTGAGAAAAATGGCAATGGTTTAGCGACACAGAAACAGGAATGTCTAAGAAGCAGGAGGACAAGGAGGGTCACAAGTAAAAAAAGAGAAAACAACAAAAAAAGGGAGTGACTCTACAAGTTTGCACAAGAGAAAGTAGAGGACAAGGTACCCCAAAAGGGAAGGTAACTGAAAAGGCGGCTGGTATGGAGATTCGTCTCATCCTCTTGTGAATGGTGTGAATCCATCCAGCTTATCCATCCATCTTAAGGACAAGATAAATTACAACAAAAAGACAGGCCACACTCACTCTGCGGGAAAGAATGGCATAACAGTCACACTTCACTCAAGGGAGTGGAGAAGGCTGGTGGCTTGGTACAGTTAGTCCCAACAAATAGCACAAAAGAGGTTATGGGGTTCCGAGAGGCCAGCGTAGTGGACTGGGGCGGGATAAAGTCTGATTTGCATATGGTCTTTTACCTTGCTGGAACAGCTTGGCAGGCAAAGAATGATGGTCTGGAGGGTTGCCCAGGTGCTGTCAGAGGTTAAGATTAATTCTAAACCTTCTAGACCATCACCTCTTTTGTTTTGCAGTACTGAATGAGAAAGGGCTTTTCATATCGCAGTCTTAGCAAACTCTATTTGGTTAACATAAGGGTGATCAGTAAGCAATACATAGGAGATCAGGGATTTGGTATGTAAATACAATTAACTAGAGATGTTATCAATTAAGCAAGGCAAGAGTGGAACGGTTTCCAGTCAATTAGGGAAGTGAAAAATAAGTTAACCAATAATAAACAATATACCTTACAATTTTAAGGCAGTTAATTAAATAAACTTAAGAGGTCCCTCCCTAGCTAGGTAAGTAAGAGTCCCAATGTCCTAACAAGTAGAGTTCACTGGTAATACCTAGCTACTGGTTAGCAAGTCTCAAAGGTCCACCTGAAACAAGACTTGGCCTAATCCAAGTTCTGTACAAAATAAATAGCGCATCAGGTAGTGCAGTTACTGTAAAAGATGGGGTACACTCCCAAATCCTACACTCTGAGGGCTCCCCAAGGAGGAATCCTAGTCCAGTACTCCAGTACAATTGGCCAGGCTAGGGTAGTGTTAGGAAGTGCACTTTGAGCCCATGTAATCCTATAGGATGGGGAAACAGGAGTGGTATGTACACTGAGCCCCAAATTTCAGTTCTTACAAAAACACCTCCAGTTAAGTCAAAATCACTAGGGCAATTACACCGTTGGTCCTTATAGAGGTGCTGCGGCTGAAATAGATGTTGGCGTTTGATTCCACCTAGGCAGAGGCTCCAATCTCTGAAGCAGACCCTGTACAAGAGTTTCTGCTAGACAGGAGAGACTACTTTTGAAAACAACCACTGCTATTCACACAACAAAGGAGGCCCCTTAGGACACTGCAGGTGAAGAGAACTGGTGAATAAACCCTGGTTGAGTTCATTCTGTGGCAACGGAGAAACACATGCTTCAGCCAGGCCCCTGAGGTATAAAGCAGCTGCTGCAGGCAACAAGGTTCCTGGGCTACAAGCTGAACATCTAGCAAATCCCTAAGCCCCAACCTAGAACTGTTTTCAGTGCAGTGGAGGCCTTGTCAAAGGATGGTGCTAGTTATTAAGCCCACTTTTTATTTGATGATAACCCCCTGTATCTTTTGTAGCTGGCTCAGTTTGTATGTGCTTTGCCTTAAGAGACCTAACTTCTAAAGCAGGGGTACCTTGTAGTATCCCAGGGAGAGAACCACCCCCTGTTAGTCATGTTGCCAGGCCAGTAGTAGCTTTTTCATATGTTTAATACGTTTTCACAGGATGGAATCTATTTTATGTGGCAGGGTCATTTTTGACTCCCCTCTTTTTTCCCCTCCTCCGTTGCACAACAGTGAGGTTTCCTTTGCAAGGCTCCAAGACCTGATAGGTCACATGGCTATGTCTTGTCCTTCTGTGTGTGGGAGAGGAGGGGGCCATCTTTGCAATGAATTTCTGTGACCCAGAACTGGGGGCTGAAGTCAGTACTGACTGGCATATATGCAGGGGCTTGTCTGGGGTAGTGTGGTTTCACCCTCTTTGTGCGAGAGCCTTTCCTGAGTGCATTGGTGTGTTTGGAGACATAGTCTGCCATCAGATGACCACTCCTTGGTTTGAATTATGCTTGGTGTGCAATTGGGTTTTGTGTTAATTCGCTTCTTCGAGGGCGATACAAGCAAACCTTTTACCCACTCACTTTGTCTACTGCTGAAACTCTGCACCTGCAATCCTGGAAGAGAAGGACCGAAGCTCAGCGCCAGCATCCTTTGCCACATCACCAAATACACAAGTATCACCTTTCCATGTCGAGATGGATTGCATTCGAATTTTTCATTATTCTGGGCTGTGCACCAGTGCCCTGAAACTAGGTACACTGTACTCTGCTTAAATAAACATCCCCATTAATCGCTCTTTGGCTCTCTTCCCGGACAGAGTCTAATGTTCTCAGACTGCTGTAGTTCTATTGCATAGGTTAAACAGACCACCCAGCTTATGGCGATTTTGCGATTTGCAAAAAAAACGCAAAATTTGCCTTTTCCCGCTATGGCCGCTATAAATCATTAAATGAGCGCAAAAAAGACACATTAGCTTTATGTATCTTTTTCACGCTCATTTAATGATTTATAGCATCCACAGAGGGGTTGCCAATTGCAGCAGCTCAAAGGTTAACAACTCCACTGAGCAAAAAGCAAATAAACCGAGGGGCTTCAGTTCAAAGGTGTGAACCAGGGTTGACACCTTTGAATTCAAGCCCCTCCATGGAGCTGATCGAGCTGTAGCCCTCTCCACCCTCCACAACCCAAAATGTTAGGCTGTGGTGACTCAGCCTGGCTGTCCTAAAGAGCGTGGCCAGACAGAACGGGACACAAATGACAAAGGCCTTGCAATTAATTACCATAGCAGCAGCTGGCAATTCCTATACACAGTTATGTTAAAATCAAGTCAATACTGTTGGATTTGCAAATGCTTGTTTTTAGCAGGACTTCAGTGAAGGACACTCATAGAAACTATCTTGGGGAAGGAACCCACGTTTTGTGTTTGGCAGAGGTACTGGACCTGATTAAGTGTAACAGAGTTATTCTAGGGAGGGTCTGCACCAACACCAAGCTTGCCGAGACCAAGCTTCGGCAACAGCAGTATCCCATATCCTCTTCACATGGCAGCAAGCTCCTGTAAAGCGCATTGCTGCCACAGCTGTGCTGTGACCCTCACCAGTGATGTGGCCTGTCCACCGCACTAAATGACTTAAAGGATTTAAGGTGCCAGGAAACCTGGCAGGATTACTGGCAAGAACGCTTACTGGATCCCTTGAGCTTAAGAAGCATCTCGAGGGACCCCTTCCCCAAATAACACAGTGTTGCTGTGGAGGATTAAGGCTTTGGGAGCAACTCACAGAACACTAGTAGCGATGGACCGACTGTGGGAGCACCTCAGAGTGTTATGCGGTTTCGAGAGTGCTTCCAGAGGAGCAGGCAGTGAATCTGGTAGAAAGCTGGAATAGGAACTGGGAAGGAGGTGATTTTCAGACGCAGGTGACCCACAGTGAAGACTAAGAGCTAAAGGAATTACATAAATGCCCTGATTTATGCAAAACAATTCTAGCAGTGCGCAGCAACGGACTGGGAGTATAGATCTGGGGGACGAATGCTGGCGAGGGAAGTGCCTTCAGCCTTGGAGGCAAGCCAGATGGCCTGCAGAGGATGCTCCTGTCCTCCGCTGAAGAGAGGATTCTCATGGCTCATTTGGATGGGAGACTGAGTCTTTTTGAGATTATCGTATCGACGTGGTCATCTTTAACTAAGATACACCTTCCATTTACTTTTATAGGGATCCCACCACCCCCATGCCATCTTTGGATTTCCTCTTTCTTCACTGCACTCATCCACTATCTATACCCAACGCTTCACTCCCCAGTCTTTTAAAATTTTCGATTTTGGTACTTATCTGCCAATTTAGGCTTTGAGGGTGTTTAGCTCCACTTCAATGTCATTGTTTTGAAATGTGTGGACCTAACCCCGGAGGACTGCCCGTACACATTGGGTTCACATGCGATGACTAAAGAGTGGTAGTGAAGCAGTGATGGGCTTCCAGAAATGGACCATAAGGGTTACCTTAACTAGGGACAGGTGTGCCTGGACGCACCTGTGTGAGAGGATCTCAGTAGGGGGATAGCAGAAGGGGCGCATTTTAGAATTTAGGTAGATCAGCAGAGCTGTGTGCGTGTGTGCCTGTATGTGTCTACATCCCAGTACTGAAAATGCAGGGGTTATAGCTGGGCAGCATTATGAAGGTACCAAAGCAGGAGTTACATAGAGTGCTGAAAGTCAGGACTGAGGTCGACTGGTAGAGCTATATTTAGGAACCCACAGAATAAAAGAGGAGCTACAAGTCAGGACTGATGTGATTAGGGGAGATGGGATTGAGACCAAGTACTGAAACTTATGTAGCTCAGGAATGGACGGGGGTGCTCAGAAAGCTATGCAATCAGTGCCATTATAGTGCTTATAAATCAAGTGGCAGAAGGCATTAACTCAGAAGACTGCTTTGAAAAAACAATGACGGGCATTTCAGGCTCACAGTTTGATGCTATTGCTCGATAAAGTTAGCTCAAAGGTTTGTTAAAAGTTCTCCACATCGCCTCAAACATTCCTGTTTCAATGTGCAACACTCTGTACTGTTCAAGTCCTCTGTTTTTAGATAAAAAAGATGTTAAATGATGTATTTTTCGACAATAAATAATGCCGCAACAAAATGCAGTTGTGTGCCGCAATTTTTTCTTTTTTGTGCCGCAAAATTTTCCATTTCATGCCGCAATATCCTGGAGGGTCTGGTTAAACGGGTAACTGTAGTACACTGGCAAGATCGCCATGCTGTGCACGTGACAGCGCAGTGATCTGAAATGCAATCTTTGGCAAAATTCCTAGGGCTTACTGAAGGACAGGACCATGTCCTTGCAAGAGAAAGATGTTGTTGTCTGAAATGTAATTGTTGGCAAAATCCCCAGGGCTTAATGAAGGACAGGACCATGTCTTTGCAAGAGAAAGATGTTGTTGACTGAATTGTAATTGTTGGCTAAATTCCTAGGGTTCTCTGAAGGACAGGCAGTAGGCATGGAGGGCACATAGGGTATGTAACAGAGTAAACTCAGACCCTGGAAGAGGTTGTTCGGGGCAAGGGAGCTGGCATGAAGACAGGGGAACGCAGATGACTGGACGGAGATGAATAGCAGAAAAAATTTCCCCTGATGGGAGGAGTTTTATGTTCTTAGATCGATGGGCTTTTTTTGCAGAGATTTTTGCAGAAAATTTTCGGCTGTAAAAAACTAAGCAGTTATTTATTTTTTTATATTTGGGGTTCCCGCCCAAACCCCCTTCCCTATTTTGTAGTCCCTTTACCCCCACACCCTCCTACAACTTATATGCCCTTACCCACCCACCTCCTATATTTTCAGCCGAATATGTTTGGCAAAAAACGCCACGAAAAAAAGCCTGCCGATGTAATAACAATTTACCATGGGAGGGGTGATTCCACACCTAAATCTGTTTCTTGATTTATGAAGCCTTAAACTAGGTTTTGGCTATTTTGAGCAGAACTGTACATTCTTTTGTGCTGTTTGGTGAACGATTTCCACTTCTCCTCAAGGCACCTTAATCAGCTCACAGTCTAGGAGCAGACACCTTATCCTGGATTGGCTATATGCTGGCACCAATAAGTCCAAAGGACATTTAAGTCTTTTTGAATAAATTACATTGTTCTTTAAGCATTTAATCCTATTTTTATGCATTTGTGATGAAAAGCCCAAGATGCAGCAACAGGAGTATTTTGGGATTTTTTCAAACTTTTTCATTTTTCCATTTTAATTTGAATTGTGGATTTTCCAGGCATCCAGTTTTCTCCGCTCTCTTCAGCTCCCTACCTTAGTGAGTATGAAGAGGCTTTATTTACTCTGCATTTGATATCACATTGAGAACGGTATTGAGGTATTGATTAAGGCAGATGCCTCTATGAGAACGCCCATCATGCTTTGGTGAGGCAGGCGACAGATTGCCTAGCATGATTTGTGAGGTTGCCTATAGGTGAGGCAGGTAGTTGGATTTTAAGGTGATTTTGATTTCTTGGAGAAGGTTGATCCGTCTTAGTCTTGATTTGAGGTAGAGGCAAATAACAATGGTTCAGCTTTTCCATTAATCGCTGATCGCATTCTAAGCATGTTGTGTATAGTGATGATAATAATGATGATTATGCTTCTTTATTACATATTTCTCATGATTAAAAAGATTTATTTTTATATGAGAGTGTAAGATACATTAATTGAGTGTTCACTACTGAGTGATATCTGATGAAATTGAACATGAATATTAAATGTGGGGAATCTATTTGAACTACTGTGTATTGATGTGTTATACAAGGTACATGTCTTAATACACACCAATGATTAATGGATGGTGTGAGCAGTGGACAATCAATATACATTTATGTGACATTGGTATACCTCTCCTGTGTTAGCAACTGAGAACGCCTACTGCAGGGGTTGTTGCCTCCTCCCATCTCTGTTGCACAGTGACAGGTACATGCTTTTCCCAACACCTACCACAGCCCCTGCTGGAGTGGTCATTGACACTCCACTGGGGGTGGCGGCAAGGCTCTTGAGGTAGCAGTGATAAAAATTACGTCAAGAGACCCAAGCTATTCAGCAAGGCCGAAACCTGTTTCGGGATACTTGTGGTCTTGTGCCGAAGGGATGTGACCAAGCAGTTCAGGCTAGATTGCCTCTTTTGGGGGTAGGACCAAGCTTGATTCGCATATGGTCTTTCCCCTTTTGTAATGGCTTGGCAGGCTAGGAACAATGGCCTGGCAGGTTTCCCAGAGCAATGCCAGAGGTTAGGATTAATTCCAAACCTTCTAGACATCACCTCTTGTTTTGTTTCGAGCAAACAAGCCAGGATGTTGATCGAATAAGGGTTATACCAGTCTCCGGAATCCCTGACGAAATTCCAACCGAAGCGGATACACAAAATGATCCTCAACTCGATTCTTGTCCCATTAAGCAAAAAGTAAACTTGTAGCAATCAAATGGAAAAATAAAAAAAGGGAGAAAGAAGTAGATGAAAAACTCTAGAAATTTCCTGAGAAACTTATATTTAGCCGAGGACATATCATCCTGCAGAAATCAGGCACAGGAATTGCTGGCAGATGATAACAGATTGGTAAAGTCAAGGTGTTACAGTAATGTAATTCAACTGCAAAAAAAAAAAAAAGGCCAGTGACACCCAGACTAGTAGCCCGGGGAGAACTGTGATTAAATCAGGACCCGGAGTGCCCAGACGAGTTGACCAACTGAAATTAACAGAAGTTGGTACTGGTAAAGAGATGATAGACCCAGACAATGTAAATGTAGTAAATAAACCGAGACTGATAGATGCTGATCAACAAACAGACATATTGGAGACACGTAAAGAACCGAATGTCTCCCAGAAAAGGAATATAGTGGCTCAAACACTGACGGATGAAATATCTCAGAAAGATGCGATTACAACAAAGCAAAAGCAGGAAAGCTGGGACCCATATTTTAGTGTGGTAAAAACATTCATAAAAAAATAGCCGAGTCTCAAAGCACAGAGGTTGTGCAAATACAAAAAAGGACTAATACACTGGAAGGTCCTACGCCTATAGAGTCGATAAAACAACCCAGATTTGATTCAGTTAATACAAACTCAGGAAGTGACACAAAAGCTGCTCTGATTACTAAAGAACTGAGCCCTCGGAATATGGAAGCAAAAAAAGGACATGCCATTTGTACGCCCTAGAGTATGGCTGGAACAATTGGCAGAGGGAAGAGACCAACTGGTGTTGAATAGACAGACAATACTGACCATCACAAAAGAAATCTCAGAATTCTACTTGCTTTCTACCAACGACATTGACTACATTCACTTTCCATATGATTGCACCAACATTGTTGACAAATCTCAAATGGGGGCCAATGCATTGTTGGCGGCCCAGCAGGATTTTCTGAATTTGGGCTACGGAAAATCAAGTACGAAACCCACTGAAAAAAGAAGGACTAAAAGAAGGACTTTAAAAGGAGGGCAGTAACAGAGGGGGAGAGGAAGTTAATCGGGTCCAAAATCCATTTTATGAGAAAGACGTGGGTACAAGTAGTAGAAGAGAGCGGGCGGTGTTAAGTCAACTGGTGCTCTGCTTGATGCAAAAAGCAAAGGTCCATACTACCTGATATTCTGTCACAGGTGTTCCATTAACTGGGGAGACAAATGTGTTGCTTTAGCCAATGGATATATGACTATGTTGAGCTGGAAGACGAGGGGAGCTTCTGAAATGACCAGTACGAACAGTAATATTTGGAAAATTCGATTAGATTCCGCTGCAGGAGACCTGGCTAACTGGTGCAGTAAAAATAGATGGTTTCTCTATATTAGAACAATGTGCAACACATATTAAAAGGAGGACACCCCTCAGGGGGACTGCTAATATTATCAAGGGACTGGATAATTACATCTGAAAGATTGAGTAATAACGGTATCCTTGCAGCAAAACTATATTATCAGATCGGGGAAATCAAAGTGAATCTCTATTGAAACCAGTGTTGAGGCTAAGAAACATTTTTGAAAAGTATTTTTGAAAATATTGTTTGGTGCCTATTCCCCAGGGAGGTCCACAGGTGTAATAATGGCTGGTGACCATTGTTTATGAACAAAACCATCTACATATAAATACTCACAGGCCTCAGAAAATGGGAAAACTGGCGGCTTCTTTTAGTGCGTGGGACATGGTCCTGGGAAATGGAAGCATTACAGGGGACCTAGACCCAGTCCAAAAATGGAAAAGTGGTTAGTCATCCTCCATCATAGATTACATAATATTATCGAAGAATATGTTTGAGCAATGTGGAAGCATGAATGTTAGCACAACCACAAACAGTTATCACAATATGATCACTACCAATGTTTCCTTGGGGGAATCAAGAGCAGTGATTGGTGGACAGAAGGAACTGGTTTTGAATCGGAGAGGGGGGTGGGGCGGAGAGACTGACAAAGATTTAAGGGGGGCTTAATACTAAATAAAAATGTGATTAAGTTGGTGAAATCCTGTCTTGGTCCCAATTAGATTCAATCGTCTCCCCAGAAAATGTTTAAGACTTTCTCTGGGACCTAAATTTACATTTGCCCATTGGACATAAAACTAATACTACCCACAAATATCCCTTTGACCATGATACATGGATATGGAAAAGAGAGCTGCAGAAGACCATCAGATGTCTTAAGGGCATGGGAACGAAAAGGAAGTTCCTAAGGCATAAGAAGAAATGTGTGTCGCAATATAGGACCTGGAACAGAGCAAATAAATTCCTAAAACAAAGACAAGGCGCAGTAACGTTAAGTACCTGAGGATCAAATAATGCACAAACCTTTTGGGCATTAAGAAACAATGAAAGTGGGAGTCAAATTCAGAGTCAAAGTAACATCGTGACAGAGGATGCTTGGTCAAAACATTTGAGAGTTACATAAAACCTGGAAGGGGGGGGGGCGAGGCAAAAGGATTTGCCCC
This sequence comes from Ambystoma mexicanum, assembly GCF_040938575.1. Classification (NCBI taxonomy): domain Eukaryota; kingdom Metazoa; phylum Chordata; class Amphibia; order Caudata; family Ambystomatidae; genus Ambystoma; species Ambystoma mexicanum. Next base: position 1,575,452,227 of record NC_090932.1, read on the forward strand.
GAGAGGGCATGGGACAGCTAATAAAGAATTCCTCTAATTCAAGAGCAGCATGGCCGAATGGCCTATCAAAATGATCTTTAAATCAGATATAGCTTTATGGTCCCATGTCCTCCTGGCTTTGTTCAAAAACGTGATTTGTTTCAAATGCTGCCTGATGAGCTGGAGAACTGTAATAATAATTCCAGTATATAAGAAGGGCAATCGGGCAGATCCAGCAAATTATTGCCCGATCGCCCTTCTAGATGCAGACAGTAAACTGTTCGCTGGTGCTGTTCTCCATGAATTAGAACGGCGGGCTGAGACCCATGGTAAATTGTATAAAGAACAGATTGGCTTTTGGAAAGGCAGGTCGACGTGTCTGAATGGCCCAATTGTAAACATCTTACAAGACAAAGCATGGAAAGTAGGTAATTTGCTATGGTGCCCTGGTTGATCTACCTAAAGCATTTGACAGCATTAATAGAGGCTGCCTTTGGAACAAATTAAGATCTTGAGGGATTTCATCGGGCATGCTAGCAATAATAATCCATCTTCATAATAACTCACATATAAAGTTAGATTAGATGGACAGGGCCATTTAACAAAAGCCCATAGAGACGGAGAAAGGTGTGAGGCAAGGGGTGCATGCTTGCCCCCTGCCTCTTTAACCTCTATCTGGCAGACTTGAGTAAGGCTCTACAGGATCAGGCCTTAGCGAGTCCTAAAGTGGGAAATCGAATAGTATGCTGGATCGCATATGCAGATGACATCATGCTGTTGGATTACACGCTGCGGGGCCTCCAACGCCTATTAACTGCACTGGGGACATATGCAGAAAAGAACACCTTACTCATTAATCCATCAAAGTGAAATATTTTGCAGTTCTGCAATCCTACTGTAGAGGAGCAGACGTGTACATTATTGATAGACTCCGCCCCCCCCCCCACCTTCATACTGGAAGACACTGTGCATGACACCAGGTATCATCCTAATATCGCATGGAATGTATGAGAGATGTTATGCACTACAACCGTACGGAATGTACCCTTGTACTGAGATTGTAGCAGGAGTTTTGCAAGCACCACTGAATATCGACGAGCTGTAAAGAAAATCTGACAAGTGCAAAACTATGTCATAAGGAGAAGATACACTGACGCACCCAAAACAACATAAGAATTCTTAAAGAATGAAGATATAATTGAAGACGCAAAGTAACACACACAAGTAAGAAGAAATCATTTATATACAAAGATCATAAGTAACAAGATGAGTAACAAATGCATATACGCAGATAAGCAAGGTAGAAGAATCATAGTGAAACTTGCTGCAGTATAAAACATAACATGGATAAAGCGGCCATGCTGAAAAGCTGGGACGCCGGCTCTCATTAATATAAGCGTAGAGGTAGAAGGAGAAAGAGCTGCAGAGCAGACAGAGGCTGGATATAAGAAGTTGTGCATGGACAAAGAAAAGCTGCTGGCCAGAGATCAAGGATGCCACAGCGAGATTAAGTAAATGAGTGAACAATTATGAGTGCCAAGTATTGACAATAACAGATGCAGAAAATTCGATGTGAGCCAGAGCAACCAAGTCCCTAGAGGCCGAAGAGGGTAATGACACATGGAATAATTGAATCAAATATCACTAAATAAAAGGCGAAATTGACAAAATCGTGGTCTCTTCAAACGTGGTGACAAGAAAACAAGACCTATTCATAAAGCCCTGGCCGAAGAGAACGATGTACCTTAACTCCCCTTAAAGTTCCAGAGAAGAGAATATCCAGCAAGGTCAAGTACAAAGATGAAGCCTTGGCTGGAGGCTTGGCTGATGAGAGATGATAGAACTAATTGTGCAAGTGGGCAGTGGTCTTACGTTGTTCTCCATACCAGAGTTTCGTTTTGCTTAAGTGCTGCTAGTGAGCCAAGTATCCAAGGTTGGGAGAGGATACCAACCTATCATATGATATTTATAACACGCTTAATACCCAGAGGTTTCAAAGCGCTGACCCAGGGATCGAACCTGTGGTGCTCCGTGTCGTCTTGTCTCGAAGGCGAGCATGTTCCCCCTGAGCTATCCAACGATGAGCATCTGCTACTGTTATACTGCTATAATCTGGGGGAGGTTCGAGGCTTGCCTGCCAGAGAAGGGGCAGCCAATAAAGTTACTAACACTTATAGACTCTGAGTAGACATGTTGCCCTAACCAATCCCTAAACCCAATAGGTTTTATTATTTGCTACTTAGGATATCATAACTGACGCACATTGAGGTATAAAGCCTTTGTGTAGTTGTAATGTAACCGTGAGTGTGTGGACTACAATTCGTTGTTTGCCAGATTGCCCTACTTTTTTGAACTGATATAGTAGTACTGTGCCAGAGTCTGAGTCTGGCCAGTAATTTGGGTCCAAGATTGTTTATTATGGTAATCCCATTCTGTGCATATACATGCCCAAAAAGTGTTACTGCACAATTAGTAGCAGTGCGGAAGGTTTCCGATCTGGACCCTCGGATTCGCAACGTCTTCCACCATTAGCCGGAAGACCACAGAGTTTCCCGCGGAGAGCAGTGCTACAAACATGTGACCAGAGACGGTTGGCAGGTGCCCCTTTGAAGAAATTCCTGTCCAGTCCCTGCAGGCGCCCTGTGGAATGAAGGCGAACTGGTCGATTTGTGGAAGAGTTGATACCGAAGGCCTCAAGCTGATTAACTTATGTAAGCAGAAACATCGAAAGTGGCAAATGAAAAGGCAGGGGCTGTAATGCAATTATATATGTATAGTGGGAGAACGTAACAGGATTTGTTAGGGAAAAGGAGATACCTGTCCTCAAGGAGGGAGAAGGGACTGTACTAAAAACTCTGGGATTGAGTATTATTTAAGGGATTCCTGCAGCTACGATTGTAGAAAATGTTTTGGGGGATTTTGAAAAATCAGTGTAAAACATTTATTTACATGTTTTGTATGGATGGTGACAAAATAGGTTGAAAGCTTAAAAATTATAAAAACAATAGCAATAAAATCCAACAAATTATTAGGCCCTAGAAAAGCAAGCGGTTAGCGCCAATCAAACCTAGGAGGGATCATATCTGGAAAAAGTAGGATAAGAAGGATTCTTAAAATTATCAAAAATAACAGGATAATACAAATTAATAAACTATAAATGAAGAGAAAAATAGCTATTGTTTGGGCTTGAAAGATATTTGAAGAAATTGGTGTGTTGGCGATGGGCGGCGATTGATGGTGCTGGCCAAAGTGATTTTTGAAGAGTGATTAAATAAATAATAAACAAGGGAAATAAAAAAACTGTTAAGTATTGACAGTTAAAAATGACACTCCCCTTTTACATCTATGCAGGACATTTGTATTTGTATTTATTGATTTACAAAGCGCCTTATACCAAAGCACTGTACAGTGGAACAACGTGATACATAAAAAAAACAATATAACGGTGGAAGCAATTACAATATGAATCAATCAACAAAACAGTGAGAAGAGCAATTAACTGAAGGGGATAGGAAGAAAAGCGGAGTGGGACTGGGTGGTGGGGGAGAGGGGTGGAGATGAGTAGGAGGAGGGAAGGGTGAGAGAGGAGAGGCAGGAGAGGGGAGGGAGATAGTTAAGGGGGCAGAATAAGGAGGGAGGGGATGCAGAAGGGGGAAGGGGTTTCAAGGAGGAGAATGGAGGAAAAGAGACATTACCAAGATACACACCTAAAATCAGGAAGTACCAAGCAAAGTAGGTGAAGGGCACAACTAATAAAACACTTATGCCGTGGCCTCAAGGTGGTTAGTTATCAAAGGCAGAGTTGCAACACATGACAACATATTTGTATCCTACATACACTAGGAATAAGCTACAGAAACGGTTAGCTGTTTTAGAACTCTGGAAGATGTACCATAGTTATATAGAAGGCCCACCAGAGAAGGAGTAGATTCTTAATCAGCATAAGGAGGACACGTAATGCCCTCAGCTCCTCTTTCTCCTCCTAAAAATGACAGTACGATAGAAGACAAACATGGGATTTATCCTCTAAAGGCATTAAAAGCAGTGCAGCTGCCAACATTCGCATCTCCCGCTTATAACAGCGAAAACAGTATGGAAGAAAGTAAGAATAAGGAACGTAAATATATTCTCATACGCGACAAACAGAAGCAGCGTGATGAGAGAAAGGACAGACAGATAGAAGAGGAAGCAGAAGACAAAAAAGAGAGAAAGATTGCTTCTTGGCCGCCGCGGAGACCACTGAATGTGGGGATGGCTGCGCTCTGAGGCACATAGGAGCAGAGTCTGGAACCCAGTACTTCTTCTCGTACCGGTCTCTCTTCACCGGGGCCGAGGATGGGTTCTTCAGGAGGGACAGCCCTTCATCCCAGATGTCGTCCAACAGCGGGACTGAGAGAATGGTCTTCTTTGGCCTCTCGTCGCTGATAAAGGAATCCCTCCTCCTTCTGCTCTTCGGGGCATATCTGCTCTTCGGGGCATAGCTGAAAGAACTCTGAGGCCCTGGTGATCATGGCATGAAACGAGACAATTTTGTCTGGAGGAGAAGCCTGGGGTGGGGGCGATGGGAGATCTGTTCCGTCGTCCATCCCCGCCGTCTCAGTCTCATCCCTCGGCAGAGGGGATGGAGGTGAAGGATGGAAGGGTGGGGGTGGATGGACTCGCCTCCGCTTGGATGGAGGACTTCCCAACGGTCCAGGCACCGCTGGATCGTCCGCAGGAGGCAAGGGCATCCTTGTCCTTATCTCTGTACACAGGGTGTGCAGGGCTAGCAAGATGTCCTCCGACCTGTCCGTCAGTGGTTGTGACGGGAGCGTCAGCAGTGGCGTGGTGTCCTCCGGTTCCTTGTCGACCTGCCGTTCCTCGTCGGGTCCCCCTGTCGCTCTCCACGTCCGTTTCGTCTGGGCCCTTCCCGTAGGACCTGACCTCAACAAACTTCTTGTCAAGGACTGACTTGAGGACTGACAGCTCGTCCTTGGAGGAGATATCCGAGTCCAGCAGGACTATCATGCCCCCCCTCTTCTCGGCAGCGGCTTCACGGGGGTCTTTTCAATGGGCTGGAAAGACGATTCCCTCCGGGATGGCAGGGAAACTCTTGGCTTGGAGGTCGTCTCCACTGGGGCCGCATCTGCGGCTTCACCAGGGACGCTGCCACTCCCTCAATCGAAGCCTTAGCCAGGTGAATCTGGGCCTTCACAACCTTCACCGTGGGGGGAGGGTCACCGCCTTGCTCCCCCTTGGCTTTCTCCGTGGGGGTCGACCAGGGCTTCTCCCGAAGCTTACCCGGGTTTTCCTTTTCGTCGACCCGGAGCGTTGGCTCGTGGTTGACGGCGTCGGCGATGCTGCGCCCAGCCTGGCAGCCGAGGAGCCGGTACCAACGGCGCTCCTGGTGCCCACGGTCCTTTTCTCCTGCAGGTATGGCCTGGCGAAGTCAGACGAGGAGCAGCTATCCGAAGATCTGCCGGCGGGTGATGGATGGCTGGACCCACGAGGATACTGGCCGAGAAGAGCTCCCGCGTAAGTGTTGGAAATGCGGAACAGGTAAGGATGCACTCCGACTCCGGTGACTGCTAGGACCAGGTAAGAAGCGCTGCAGGCAATGGTATTGCTGCAGTCAGGTAAGGTACGCTTTAGGCGATGATAGATGGTATTGTTGGAATCAGGTAAGATGTGCTTTAGGCGATAATAGATGGTATTGCTGGAATCAGGTAAGATGCGCTTCTGCCAATGGCATTGCTGTAATCCGGTAAGATGCGCTTCTGGCAATGGCATTGCTGTAATCAGGTAAGAAGCGATTCAGGCGGCGGTGAGCGTTACGCTGTATGAGCAGACTAACGCGAAGCGCTGGCATGCGGGCAGGGCAGGCTTAAATAGCCTGGACCCAGCCACGCCCCTTTGCTCTGCTTGATGGCTCCACCCTGCCACTTCCAGAAGATGCTGCATGTGTAGCCCTATGCATTCCTATGGCAACGCATGCATTCCTATTCCTATGGCCTGGATGCACGTGGGGGCCCTGCAGGGGATGAAATAACATGTGCACGTGCATTGGAAATAAAGTGTGCAGAGCCAAAGGTGCCAGGACTGGGTCCAACTGGACCCTTTAAGTGATGCAGATTGTGGTCCTTGCTCTGTGGCCATGACAACTTCTGATCTTGTGGATCACAAGGTCTTATGCATCCATCTAGACTCGGCCGCACACTTCCTAAGGAAGCCATAGTCTGGATCGAGTCATTCTTCAGTGATAGGACCATGAGGGTCTTCTCCCCCTCAGCAGCCGCTGACCCTATTCCCATTACTTGCGGGGTGCACCAGGGTCCCTGTGTCTCCCCCACTTTGTATAACATTTTCACTAAGCCCCTTTTTCGATGATCTGGACCATCTTGGTATCACCTACACCAACTATGCAGTTTATACTGAGATTCTCCTCCCACTTTCTGGGGATTACAGCAAGGATTTGGCCTTGGTGAATAGAGTTTACCTCATCATCCAGGCATGGATGGCTATACACGGTCTATGCCTGAATGGTGACAAAACAGAGCTCATCATACTTGGTACCCCCACCAATCTCAAAAAACTAGGCCATGAATATACCTCCTTCATAATTGACGGCAACTTCATCAAAGTTGCTAACGAGGTAAAAACTCTAGGCTTTTACCTCGACTCCACTCTCACCTTCACCAAACAAGTTAATTCCATGGCCTCTGCTACCGCTTACACTTGTAAACCCATCAGAGCCGGAAAAACATTTCTCTCTAATAATGCTGCATCATTCTGGCCAGAGCCCTCATCTTGTCCAGGCTGGACTATTGCAACGCCCTCTACATTGGTTCCAATAAATATATCAGGAGAATCCAAACCCTCCAAAATAACGCCCTCAGAGTGGCCCCCGGAGTAACTAGGAGAGAACATATATCTGAGATTAGGCGACAAAATAATTGGCTTTCTACCAATGACAAAATCCTACTTAAAACCGCTTAGCTCATTCAAAAATCATTGAATAATGCTGCTCCTATCTATCTCTCAGAGAGATTCCACAGAAGGACCTCCACTAGACCTTCCAGACTCATCAACACCAACTGCCCCTCTATCCCCAGGTTCCAAACTATCGACGGTTGGGGGTAGCAGCTTCCCTGTCAAAGTTGCCCAGTTCTGGAACTCCTTGACAACATCACTCGGAGCGGATCAAACATAGCAGAACTTTAGATGCAACTTTATCAACTGGCTTAAGACAACAGACCACTAAGGCCTGACACCCTCACCACCTTGTACATAGAACCTCTGCGTGTGTTCCTATCTTTGTTTATAATGACATGTATTTGCTACCTTCTGCCTTACTGTGTTCCATATTTGTCACGTGTAACTTTTTGTTCCCATCTCTGTTTATGATATGTATTTGCAACCCTCTGCCTTACTGGGTTCCATATTTGTCATGTGTCATTTATTTTCTGTAACATAAGCCTTGAACTTCCTTGTAACTTCTGCTCCCCGATACCTCAGGGTCTGGGTGGCAATACAAATAAACAAACAAACAAACTTAAACACAACTTAATCAGTGAATGAACTCCAGTGAATGATTTCAAACACCTTAAGAATTACAGATTTGAACAGCATACCATTAAAGTTGGCTAAATGTGCACGGAATGACACCAGAACCATGTCTGAAGGACATAAAATGGCCCCAATTTCATGTGTTACAATAATCGTTAAATAAAAATGTTACACAAAATGGTCCCTTATGATTTCATATTATAGGACAGATGTAAAGTCTGTGATGCAAGGAGCCACCAGTACACTCACAAACAAATTAAAGCACAAGGTGAGGGCAATTCTAGGTAATTGCTCAAAAACAGTAGAGGAACCAATTGATGATCCGGGGATGTGAAGAGAGCAATTATGAGATCGACTGGATAACGACAATCGATACTATGAGAGGCTATAAAGTTCATAGCTGCTTCTCGGTCTTGAACAAACCATTGGGATCTTTGCCCCATACCTGAAGAAATTCACCGATTCTAGAGGGAGATGCGAGCTCCTGAGATTCCGCCTTAATGTAATACCAACGGGTGAAATCTTATTGTTCCTTATGTAAGCAGGAAACTAGAAACTAGTCAGACATTAAACTATATTCCGATTAAATGCCCAGCTGTCCAAGAGAGGAGGGTCCTCCATTTATAACGATTTGTACACAAAACAGAATTGTTGAATACAGGTAACCATTGGCATAGACTGTCCTCGGGTCAGGAAGCCTTTAGTATGAAAATTCTGAAATTGCTGAATGGTTTAGGTTTATGTTGAACAAATGTAAAAAATAGGATGATCCGAGGACTGCCTAGGATGATTGATAAATGTTGACATTTCATATTGATTTCTTTTTATGTATGTGAAAAGTCATGTTTGACTGTAGCACATTGATGAAAAAAAAGAAAAATACAAAAAACATTATGGCATTATGGAAAACAATCACAAACAGAATCATGTCATTTGTTAACATATATGTGCAAATCTCATTTAATATACACAGTCATCCCAAGTATTCATCTACCTAATGAGCTATCCTGCTCACATACATGATTAATAGATACATTCGTCTTGGAGATTTACCACTTTGGAAATCTATCAGTTTTAATCAATCTGATGAAAGACTTTGCATTAATCAGCTTCATTCTTCGAAACTGGTCGATGGGTGCTGGCAAAGACTAAAGTTGGTGAAAAACAAATTGTGTGGTGGCTATAGGACAAGGACCAGACAGAAGAAAGTGGTGAAAATGTAGCCTTCAACTTATGTGAATGTAATAGCCAATTAGGTGGATGAATACATAGTATGGCTATGTATATTAAATGGGATTTGAGCATACGAGTATATACATTTAATGATTAAATTGTCAGTTGCTAGTTACATGTCTTTCTATGCGATTGTTTTCCACTTTGTGGTTTTGGATTATGTATAAGGTGACATTGCACTGCTGCTTATTAGAGATAAATTAATGAAGTAGCACATAGTTTTAGAATCAATTGATCTCATGTTAACATTGCTCTGCATGCTCTATAAGGTTCCCGGTTTCCACATGGCTTAAGTGATAGCTACTCATTCTGAATCTATATGTAATGTAAAGGTTAATCACCTCCTGTGGGTTAGGCCTGGGCTGCTCTTGCACACAACCACTTGGAGTTATCAGAGATTCCCCTCTAGCTTACTCGGCTCTCTAGGTTGCGCCAACATATCTCAAGACCCTGACCACAGGACATAAGAAAAATATCCCCAAAAATGGTCATCCCCATGCTGGTCCAGGAACACTGCCCAAGTCCATCGAACAGCAGGACAGCATTGCAGGACATGAGACGGGCTAGGGTCACCAATGTAGGAAAGGATGGCACAGACAAAGGTCTTTCCTGGTCTCTGGAGAGGAAGCAGAGTATCCCCGGTGGATGGCTTGAGCAATGCAATTTCTTTCAGCCACAGTTCTTTGGGTCTTGTCTACACAGTCTTCTCTCTTAGAAAGCTTGGGATGGCCGGGCTCCTGCAGCCCACTAATGGCAATGCACCATTCTAATAGGTAGTGGCTAGCACAGTAACAAACATCCACTAGGAGAAATGTGGATTGGGACCATACAGTCCCAATCCCAGTTTCAAGTAGTTCCAGTTACACACAGCAATGGCTGAGAATCCACGGCTGCTTCAGTTTCCAGCCGGTGAGGGCAGAAAGACTACTAAACAGCAAGATGAGCAAATATAGTTCTTAAAAATGAGGAGCAGCTCTTGAGTACATGGAACTGAAAATGGCATTAATGCAGTGGAAAAGGCTGTAAAAGACGGTTCACTGCCACCGGCCCATGCAAGGCAGATAAGAATGGCATTAATATGTTGCCAGATAAAACGAAAACGGGACAGCGTCCCTGCACTCTACTGAAGATGGTGTGTTACAAGGAGAAAAATTAGAATCTATCCCTTCATCGACATCCTTAGGGACCAACCAGCACCCCCAAAACATGTCAGTTGAGCTAGTGAGGCTAACAAGGCCTTCCTCACACAAAAAGCAGCCAGGTTACCAAAAACACACATGCTTGGGGGTTTCATTGAAATCAATGCAAGGAAAGTTGTAAAAAAAAAAAAGAAGAGGTTTTTATTACTATCAGTCAGACTTCCTTGTTTTTTTGTTGTTGCTTAAATGCTAGCGTCCCTCCACTTTTTGCTGGATTCCATGGTTTAGGACTCCCTTTTGACTCAGATCTCTCTTAATCTAAAGACTCTCTGGGCGCATGCCTGTATTTTTTATGCTCTCCCTTAAGAGTCTTTAAAACTCATAAGAAAGGTGCTCCATAATGTCACATGTTGGATTTGTCCTCCCCGTTAGTCATGTGGGTAGGCAGGTGGCCACTGTCATTTTAACAAAATGGCCTCCACCATTTCGTATAGCTGGGGTTCTCTTTGGCCCCCTACTCCAGGTACCTAAAATGGAAGTTGTCTTTATCCTCGAACACCAGAGGGGGAGTGTTAGAAGAGGTTTCCAGATACATCACTGGTATGTGGTTCCGAGAGATCAACCTGGTGGATACGCAAGGATTATTTACACTTCGTCTGACCAAAGTTTCTCTGGTTAGTATAGGCTGAACAGTAAAGTTTAGACTTAGAGATCAGGAGTTTGGTAAGTAGGCACAATTAACAACCTACATACTGCCAAGTATTAGAGACACACATTTGTAAAGAAATGTACGAATAGCCAAAAACACATTCTGATAATTATATATACTACACAAACAATTCTGGTTCGATGTGTTAATATCCCAGCAAAAATATAGCCATACAAAAATATCGCCATATTTTTGTGGCGATATTAAGCCATGGAACCTGCAGGGGGCACCCTCACAACCCCCGGTCCCAATAACCCCATAAATTATCCCCACTAATATCATCACCTATGGCCTTACCCCACAACCATATATATGGTGATATTATTCGTGGGGATAATATTACCCAATACCACAATTCTCTGTGCCATATGCACAGAGCAGGTAGCCCCAAAAGGGGTCTACACAATTTGCATTAGTGCTTATAACTGTTTAATTGTAACGCAATGATGGGTCTATTCTAAGTAAATAGGTTGTTAGGAGGGTTATCCAAAGTTACTACCTGTGGTAGGACTTAAGAGAATCAACCTGGCGCAATGACATTGTCCCAACCAAACATCAATGTAACCACTCCTTTTAAGGTGGCAAGGCTAAGAAGTCAGTCTGAACTAAAGAGGGAGTGGGGACTATTCAGTACAGTTAACACAAACAAATATAATGAGGTGATATACACTGAGGCAGTGGGCCGAACCTGCCGGTAACAGCCCGCCACCCAAGTTAAGGGCCATTCCAAACATCATGTCTTAAGTGACAAAAACAATTATTGGGTTAATTTAACACAAAGAATACCTATTTTGAATATATGGTAATCCCAAATGCATTATCCCAGTAAAACAGTCAACATATAGTGCAACTGTCTAAACGGTGAAACAGCATACATAGAGGAGGTGCATAGAATAGAAAATACCATTAACATAGAAAAGGGAACACTAAGTGTCCCCAAAGCACTCTATGGAAGATTGCTTGTGCTGCAATAGTAGAATTGCACACACCATAAAAAAAGGGGAGGACATCCCCCTGCACTTGCAAGTACATGGGATACACAGTGCATCTCAACCGATGGAGGAGGAACCCAAAGGGACCTGGTTGCACTCCACATAAGGTGTGAGGGTGCAGTGATGAATCGGCAGTGATTTCCCCCCAAACCTTTGACCTGGGACCTTCCTCATGTGGCCAGGGGAAGGCAGATGCTTCCTGATCCAGACCGTGGGGGTGGCATGGTGGAGGAAACAGGCCAGGAGGATGGGGTAATTCCCTGTAACTTCCCCCGAAATCCTAGTCTTTTGATGGCATATTGCAAAGTAGACACAGCTAGAAATTCGAACTTTGTTATTTGGGACTTCAAGTCCCACAATTCCCCCAGTACTGAGACAAGGAAGAGGGATGCAGAGGAACAAAACTGTAGTAGTCAGCTGATAACCTAAAGGACACTCACCTTAGGGAGACTGAGGGGCTTAAATGGCCCCCTCAGGTGCAAGCTGCAGAGAAACTAGAGAAGCCAAAGAAGCATTGTATGCTGTGTGGACCATTGAGGTTTGAGGCGGAGCGAGAAGGCGCCAGGACCACTGTGGGTCTTGAGGGTCTACGCCTCTCGTTATCCCCCTTGCAGAGGTTGTGCAGAAGGAAGCGTGAGAGAACTTCACCCCAGAAAGTGCGCTGTGCAGAGCTTGCGCAGCAGAAGTGGTGAGAGCAGTCGAGAAGTCCCTTTTGGATAGATTGCACCTGGGACGCTCAGATGTGAAGGTGGCTCTAACTTGGCGTGGCAAAACCGAAGGCAACCTAAGAAAGTTCTGGCGCCTGGTCGGTAGAAGCCACGAGTGTCGAGGTTCTGCAAACACCCAGCGGAGCACGGAGAAATGACTTAACCAGTAATCAGACAAGCGAGTGACTACAGGGCACTCCGGTGCTATCTCTGTGTGTGCCGCGGAGAACTTTTCACTCGCTTATGAGTGAAAGACGTGGAGATAAGCTGTAGGAGTGCCAAACTGTCAAAAACCAATGCAAGAGGCATTCTATAAGCTTAAAAGGCTCCAACCCATAGTCTGTAAAGTCTTGGAAACTCTAACCACCCCGTGGGGAAGCCTCTGAACTCTGAAGGTCACAATCAATACCCAAGCCCAAAGAGTTGGAACAGGCAATATCAATCTATCAACTATTGCTAGAGGCAAGAGAGGAACAGCGAGAGGTCCAAAGGTTCTAATGTTGCCTGCTCATGCTTTGGGAGATTTATAGATGTGGTTGATACAAACACACATTGCCAAAACCAAGAGAGGGCAAAGTAAAAGCTTACACATGTCACTGTTTGGTTGTTGATATAAAACGGGTAACAAGGTGGTAAATAGGCTACCCTTCTGGAAGAAGCTATGCAGAGGGAGATGAGCATTTTGTAGAAAAGTCCTGATATAGACCAAAGTGAATGTTCTATTCCGCGAAAGCTACTAACATTGTGATACCAAAGAAAACATCAGACATTGATGTTATTCCAATTTTAAAGTGACCATTGAAGCACTTTTCTGTTTTGGTGTTAAAGAATTAGATGGGCAGGCGAGTATACCTGTAGGGCAAGAACTGATTGCACAGAAGAAACCTGGTGAAAGAATAAGCCAGGTAGTGGAAGGTGCAAGTTCTAAAGAGTGGTACTAATAGAAAGCAACATGTTGAGTTTTGACATTTGGGGAAGAATTGTGAATGCTAGTTGAAGAAAAGTTACAATTCTTTTTGCAGTTGAAATTGTGCCACAAATGCAGGACCGTTCTTATTCCAGGAGGAGTGAGAGCTTATGACATGTTCAAGGTACTTTATTGAAGCAACAAAACTTTGTGAATTTGACTACAAGTACTTAAAAAATGTTTAGAACTTTGTGTTGAATTGGATTTCGTTGTTTTTCCTTTTTGTGGAGAAAACTCTTGTTTGGATCTGGGGAAGGGAAGTTTTCCCAGACCATAAGAGACATTGATCATATTGTGAACCAGGTCATATGTTATATAATCCTATTGAATTGAACTGCCATATATTTATTTCTTTTTTACTTTGATTGTTGTAGAAGTGTGAGGGTTAGATATCACGTGATTAAAGTATTCCCTTTAGTTTATTTTAGGCAGGAAAATCCTCGTCAGGGTGGGGATAGTGAGGCGTTTATTCAACCCGTTAATTTAATAAAATGTCAAAAGTTGAAAACTCCCTAGAAATGTTTCCATCTCACATTTATGGACCCTCAAAGCAGCCATACAAACACCCAAATGCTGTAAACAAAGGGAGATGTCTCAGCGCTTAACAGCAGCACCAATTAATGCAGCAGGGGAGTGAGGCTGAAAACCCCTATTCACCCTAAAAGTCATTGAAACCCCAGAAAAGTCCAGCGGTGCTGGCGGCCTCAAAGGAAGTAAGAGATCAAAGGAACAAATTAGTAAACTCTCCCTGTCGTGGAAAGAAAAATGGTGGAGCAAGTTTAAAAAACGATTCCTTTTAAGTATTTAGAATTATAACTATATAGCCATACTATATATAACCAGGCCGATACTTTAGAAGACGCTGACACAGTCCTTCCCTACCCCGGTAATTTAAAACGCAGGGCTCTGAAGGAATAATCAACAAGTACTTGAATAGGAGTTTAGGAAGAGAAAGTGCCATTGCAACACGGCTTGGTTAAAAACAACAAGTACGTTTTAAAGTGCAGAAAAAACTAAAGTAAGCAGTATTTTCCAATCTCTGCGTTACTCCTGGGTGTGAGGAGTAACTCCTGGTAAGAGGCAAATCATGACAACCAGGAGCCAATTCCAGCTACTGCTCCAAGAGAACCAATTTTGACCCCTGAACTCTTAATCTACTACACAATTCATTCATGTTTCAGCCTTAATGGAGCATCGTGCATCCAAACTACATTGCCGGTCTCCATTTTACCAACTAGATTAGGTCTTCGTGCATTACCCCTTTTACTCCTCCTCCACTCCTGTCCCTGTGACCTTTCAAAAGACACTATAGTCTGAAAACCCCTTTTAGGAGCAGAACCACTAGCCTATGTGCTCTGCGACTACCACCATGGTGGCATTTTGGTGCACTGTAAAAACGATGCAACATACCATGTTCATGTTGCCTGTGACCAATCTATACAAGCACAATACTCCACGAACACATTTTCAAATAGTCTGTGCACAAACTATGGAAATACTGCCACTAAAAGGCCACAGTCTGCTATGCCATTTTACATGATGGCCGTACCCTATAACATGGTCGAATGCCACGGCAAGAACACATTTTCATGTTGTCTGCAATGTGCCCAATGGATGCCATCATATACATTATACACATGCCACTCCCCCTGTATGCCAATGTATTCAAGCCTTTACCCCTGCCTATAATGGTATCCTGATCTCCCCACCCGTACATGCTACAATGCCCAGAACCCCTTTACTCCACAATATAATAATTCACCTAACCCTGCATATAACCATATCCAAATTCCCTCATCCCAAGCATTTGACTTCATCCAAATACACTAACCCCTATATAAGACTAGCTATACAGACCAGCCTGAATAAGACTTTGATCTCTTCATTCATCCTCTCTACACAACTGCACCCAGATTCTCCTGCTAACTCTAGATACTATCCACAGCCATCTACTGCCTGTATGCACCAATCTCCAGAGCCCCCAGTCCAGTGTGCACAATGATTCCTAGTGCACCGTATTCCTGAACACAATCCCATTTTCCATTGGCCCTCTATACAGGGCTACAATCAGTTTAGGATATGTACATGATACTACGACTACAAATAAAACATCATAATATATATATATATATAACAGGATTCCCCATTACATGAATCACTCAGCTTCCGTATATGCACTGTATAGAATATCCAAAATCCCTTTATGATCTGTATCCGTCTGTACACATAATCCACTCTACCCCTGCATAGAACTGTATATGAATCCCTTTTCCCCAGTAGATAACGGTACTCTGATTCACTTTAAACTGTAGAAATTCCCCTCTTGCTCGATGCCAACCCGATTCATGACTGTGTCTAGAGTGCCTTTTCCCTTGCACACATATGTAAAGACTCCCTTTATCCCCTGCAATTCAACTTCATCCAAATTACCCAAAATCCCTGAATGTAATGCTTGCATGATCCTCATGCATATAACTGCACCTGAGCTCCCCTTCATCCTCCCACCACTTTGAGATTGCCCTCTGCCATGCATATGACCGTCAACTCTTCTCTTGCAAACATACAAATGTACCGAGATTCACCATTACCTGTCGTGGCTGTATCAAGTTTCCCTTCTCTAACAAACACCTGTAGTGAATTGTTTCTTCTGTGTACATTAACAGGCACTCGGGTCTCTTGGCATATTGCTCACAAGCGTCTCTTCAGCTTGCATATATTTGCAAGAGCCCTGCTCCCACTTGCATCCAAACAACACACCTGAAAATCCTGTTACATATCCCCAACTGTTTGGCAACTCTTCATCCCAATTACCTTCTGAAACGCTTTTTTCTTAAAGCCACCAAGTACAAGGGAGCTGGTCTCAGGATCAGTTTCCGCAACAACCTCCTCTTCCGATTCATCCAGGCTTCCACTGCTATTGTCTGTATCCAGATCAATTTCTTCAGAGTTCTCTTTTCCAGGTTCACCCTCTTCCTCCGCTATGGAATCTACATCCTCTTTAGTTATGGTCTCTTCATCCTCCCTTCCAGCTTCGCCTTCCTCTACATGTTGAGATTTTCTTTTTCTTATTTTCTTTTTCACTTCATCCGTTCTTCCTTCTTCATCTCCTTCCATCACTTGCGACTCCTTTTGCCTTCTTTTCTTTCTCCCTTTCTTCTCTCGTCCCAGTAGCTCCTCTTCTACCGAGTTTTCTTTTCCAGGTTCACCCTCTTCCTCCGCTATGGAATCTGCACCCTCTTTAGTTATGGTCACTTCATCCTCCCTTCCAGCTTTGCCTTCCTCTCCATGTTCAGATTTTCTTTTTCTCCTTTTCTTTTTCACTTCATCTGCTCTTCCTTCTTCATCTTCCATCACTTGCAACTCCTTCATCCTTCTTTTCTTTGTCTCTTTCTTCTCTCGTCCCAGTAGATCCTCTTCTTCCGGTTGAGATTTGGTCTTCCTTGCCACCGCCTCGTCTTTACCGGGCTCATCGTTTTCTGCCAGCGCAGGGCCTCTTTTTGAACTCTTTCTTTTTCCTTCTTTCTTCTTGGTCTGGCTGTGGCCAGACAGCTCAGACTGTTTCAGGGCGTGTGGCTCTTCATCCTCCTCTGCCACTTGTTTTGTCTTCTTCGTTGCTATGGGGGTACTTCCCAAACTCTGTGCCTCCTTTCTCACTTTGCTCTTAGACAAGCTTGTAGACTTGCTCACAGGATCTTCTTTTTGTCCGATGACTGAAGCATTTTGCTTTTCCAACTGTCTGGCCTTTGCCCGCTGGCAGAGCTTGTCCAGCAGTGCCTTTGAACGGTCCTCACTGGCATCTTTCACATCAGCCTCATCAAGGAACCTGTGAAAGTTTAACAAATAAAAATAATTTGAAATGTATACAAACATTTTATTCAAAGTGCTGCATAGTTTTTATACACATTAAAAGAAAAAATAATTTAAATTGATGATCGTTTTAAAGACTTGTAATGATGAAAGGCTGAGTGAATTCTGCCAGGATTTTCATCTGGGACTTGAAGTTCTCAACAGTGAACCTAGAAACACCATTTTACAATAATGGTTATTCTGAAGGTGCCGTTTTTGCTTACCTTTTTTATGGGGTCATTAAAAGGTGGGACCACCTGCATCAGTTATGCAATCTATTGCTGACAATAGTACAAGGCGAAGCCACATGTGGCTTAACTTGCACCAAAGCACGGCCATAAGGTATACTTTCTGCAAAGGAGCTTGAATTTGTTATCAATGTCTTCTGGGATTGCATCAAGCCACAGTGAAAAGGTTGCTTGCGCAGAGGGAAAGAATGTGTACCTCTACGATACCATAGATTTAACGGAACGCAATTGACCTAATGAAAAGTGACTGAATATATTTAACCGAAAATGGTAGGTAAAGTTGTATATGTGCAGTGCATCATAGCTGGTGGGGGTGGAATAAGGGTAAAAGATAGGCTAGGGAGGGGTAAGGGATAATGCGGGGCGTCTCCCCCCATATCAAAAAAAAGTTTACAAAGTAAAAAGTTAATTTCGATTTACGGTAAAATAGATTCGGTCACTTCTCGATTATGGAAAAATGATTTCGATCAAATCTACCCCATCCATACAATAATGGGTTTTCTAGCTCTTTCTTTTCTTTGCTCCATTTCCCTAAGGATATGCACAGTATCCTCTTGTTCCCTGCATGAACCATAAACACTTGCCAATTTATTTTATTTGTAAGGCTTTCCCTTCCTTGCAATAGGACACTGAGAAGTATGTTGCATAAGGGAATATTCATAACGTCTTAATGAAAGAAGGGTAAACCAATACAAACCGTAGGTTGAGAACACGTTTTTAGATATAATGCATTGAAGACAACATCCTAGAAAGAATGGTAACCTGTGCCCATAAAGGCAATATTGTAAACATCAGGTGTCCTTCCAATACAAGTCTTACTTTACTCTAATAAATGCAGCACACACAACAACTTGAATCCGAAGAAACTCTGCGGTAACCACTTGGTGTGGCAATTCTTGGTGCAGTGCTGCTGCCACTTTGAAAGGGTATGCCGCATTAATGCGGCCCTCATGGCCGTTTCAGTGGCCGATTAGTCAGTGTAGTAACCTGGACTTCCGCCAGAGGTATTTAATCAACACAGCAACCCCAATACTAAGAAGAACCTTTTTAAATGATTAGGTTCTCCCAATTGGCCATGCTAAAGATCAAGAGGACTTAAAATAATGTAACAGACTAGTCCCAAAACTGCACCCAAGACGGTCACCAATTCGACTGCTTTTAGTGACCACATTTTGCAGACTCTCTACCAAGCTAGTGCATTAGTCAAAGTAAAAAGACACTTGTCCACAATGGCTTGTTTATGATCTCGTATTTATTATTCCCAAAAGTGTCCCGAGTACAAGCCATCAAAATACTTTATTTCTCTGCATTGGCTCATCTTGGTAACTGCGGGACATTAATACTCAAGTTGGGGATTACTTATTATTCATACTCCTTATGCTCCCAGTGAACTGTATAGAATTATTCTGCAACTGCTAGACATTATTTATTTGGGTAAAACACCTTTTAAATATAGGTTACCCTTAAAAAGGAGTTCTCTATTATTGTTAATTGTTGTCAAATCAAATCCTATATATGATATTTAACCATCGTTGTTCATGCATCTATGTTTGATATGAACTAAATGCTCATAAAAATCATTTATGAGTTCTCTGTTACTTTTATTTATATATCGCCAGTCAGTTTAAAACTACAGGAAGCCACATCCAAAGGATCAAAACATGGATCTTGCCCATTTTAAGGTGATACAGCTTTACAACAAAGGAACAGTGTCTGTATCCAAAAGATCGTCCGTGCTTTTGAGGAAAAAAGTCTCAATTTTATTGGACTGTGGATTAATTAGCAAAAAACACAGAAACCCTCAACACGAGTGTCTAGTTACGCACGAATTATGGGCAGGAAAAAGAAAATCAGAGATGAACACTCGCAAAAACAAAGGGTATTGTGTTTGGGTGGAGAGGCACATTTAGAAATTGTTGCACTGTGCTTTAAACACTCGAAAGGACCCAGAGATATGACTACTTTGACATCCACTAATCCCAAGAACTCTTTGGCCAAATTCTCCAGCAGCGAAGAACAATCGAGGGAAGTTTTGACCCGAGAGGGAGCGCAATAAATGACAGCTAGTTTCAAGACAAAGCTACAAATTGAGTTGGACCAGACCAAAGCGCGAGTCTCCCTATAGTAGTTTCTTTGTATTCCCGTCACTGATACAAATGTATTTACTCGCGTTTTTGTAATGGCTCATTTGACATAAATACAAAATGATGGCTATGGGTACAGTTCTATTTAATGATAGCATTTTTCAATTTTCAAAATGTTACTTGTTTATAAAATGAGGGTAGATTAATTTGGAAACATTTTGTGTATGTTGTTTTAATGTGTTGCTGTTTATTTTTTAGAAACATGTTTGTTGCTATATGTAAATAGACAATGTAACAAGGGATCATTCATATTTCCAATAGGAAAAATAGATCAACATTAAACAAGAAAGGCAGTAGACAGGTCTGTTAATAGATCCATACCCAGAGTACCAGAACCAGGCACCTTAAATTCAAGAGATCTGAACGTGTTCAATGATCAGCAATTAGGCAAACTCAAAAAAGAAAAAAAAGAAAGATTATCTAAACCTCCTGTGGCCATCTTGGGTGAACTCCATCTCCAGCTGAAGGTCAAAAGAGGACAATATTAGAGAGACCAAGCACTGATGGACTAGGCAATCAAGTAACAAGAGTGTGTCATCCCTTCTGGTTTTTGGCTCCACTTTCTGTCTGGGGCTTCACTCGGATTGGTAACATACTTCCTATTGCCATCTGGGAAATCACTTCCAGTGGCCACCTTGGATCAAACCCATCTCCAACTGAAGGTCACAAGAGGCTCCTCTGAGAACACCAATCAGGAAGAAATCGCCTCATCGCAGCAACAGCAAGGACAATATCAGAGAGCCCAAAAACTGATGGACTAGGCCAAGGTTGGCCAACCTACGGCACGCGGGCCACAATGCAGCCCTCCAAGCCGTTTTATGTGGCCCGCGAGGTTGAAGACTAAAGGGGGGGAAAAAAAAAGAGAAACTGCGAACTGGGGTCATCAGAGGAAGTTATAGTCCTCGGCAATGACACGGTTAATTTAACAGGTCGTGGCTGAGGACTAAAACGCCACAACCTGGTTAATTTATTTATTTATGCAATGTTCGTCGGAAAAAGGTATCCGACAATCATTGCATGAATAAATAAACTGGGTCGTGGCGTTCCAGTCCTCAGCCAAGACCCGGTTACTTTATTTAATATTTCAGAATAAAGCATTGGGCAGAAGATGGAGAATCAGGCAAGCCATCAATAGGTGCTCGGTAGGCGGGGGTGGGCAACAGGAAGAAAGGCTCTGTGACACTGAGCATGGGCACATGGCTGGGGAAAAACGTAACTGGAATGACAGTCGACATCTGCAGGCTTCCTCTGCAGAAACACTCAGCCACAAGGTGAAGCACAATAGCACAGGCCCAGGGGGCTTTATCTTCACATAAATGTCTTTATTCTGGGACCTGTTCTGCCCCCTGTGCACATTTTTATTTAAAATCAGAGCATGGAAAGGGGCATTTTTTCAAATTTGAACGTGCATTTCAGATTGCTGTTATGATATGGCAGTTATGATATGGCATTCATAACACGCCTATACATATGCGTTTCAAGGCACGACGAGGCAAGGGAGGGGAACAAGGGATGACGGACAACAATCCTACTAGACCAGGTGTCATTCAGATTGCGCAAGTGCGTGGGAGGGGGGTAGGGACAGTGCAGTACAAGGGAATAAATAATAACAATAAGTAAGTGCCAGCATGTGGCAAGTGCATGGGTAAGTGCAGATATCAGATGTCAGGAGCTGGAAGGGGGACTGTAGGGATACAGAAACAGTCCCCAAGTGCGGGGGTTGCCAGTGCAGGTGTGTGCCGCTTGGCAGGGGAGGGACCTGGGCCCGCGATCAGATGGTGTCCAGGTAGCCAGTGCAAGACCGGTTACAGCCAGATGGTCAGCGGCGGAGAAAAAGCAGCTTGAGAAGGAAGATATTTGGGAAGAGAGAGTTGAAGGTATTGAGGCCCAAGGCCCCAGAAGGCCTTGTGGACGATGCACAGGGTTTTGAACTTAATCCTCGCAGCCACTGGAAGCCAGTGCAGAGATATCAGTCCAGGAGAGATCTGATCCCTGGGCTTGAGGCCAAGGACAAGTCTCGCAATCCTGTTCTGGATAAGTTGCAGAGGGCGGAGAGTAGAAGCAGGCAGATTTAGAAAGAGGCTGTTGCAATAGTCCAGCCTAGAGAGAAAGGCTGGAAAGAGAACAAGCAGGATGAGGATGCCAATGCATGGCCATGTGCTGAATGCACCATTTCAACCCCATATTTGAGAAAAAATTCTGGGGGTTGCCCCTCCCAAACCCTCCCTAGAGCCTTATAGATCCCTCGCTGCGCTCGGTCGCCCCCACTATTTTGGAAAAATATTAACACATACACACTGAAAGAAATCACAAGGAACTGACCTTTGATCACTGCCCCTGACACCAAAAGCTATATTTGTGACAGCATTCCTATCATGTGCCCCTTTAGAACTGATTGTAAACTTATGGCTTTTTGGTCACTTTTTCTGCTGTAAAATGCACCATTTCAACCCCATATTTGAAAAAACATTCTTCAGGGGGGGCCTCCCCAAACCCTCCCTAGATCCTTAAAGCTCACTCGCTACAATCGGTCGCCCCCACTATTTTCTGAAAAATATTAACACATACACACTGAAAGAAATCACGATCACGTAACCTTTGATCACTGCCCATGACACCAAAAGCTATCTTTGGGACTGCATGGCTATCATTGCCTGTGATTGTCTCGGGAGAATATCTCAGGGGCCACGTGCTCGCCTTGGAAGCAAGACGACATGGAGCACCACAGGTTCGATCCTCGGGTGCGCGCTTAAGACACCTCTGGGTATTAAGCACGTTATAAATAACCTATCATATCATTTATTGTGTCAAAGGTCACACAATATCGCTTGTTAATATACTGCTTTGGGTGAGGTTGTTGACTTTTGGCTCGCCAGCCCACTGGGTGACAAACAGTTAATGCTTTGGCCCCACATTCAAAAAGGTTGGACAAGCCTGGACTAGACGATCAAGTCACAAGAGCGTGTCATCCCTTCTGAACGCCATAAGGGCGTTCAGCCAGGGGTCTACCAGTGAAGGGCGAAGACCAGCTGTTGACCACCCTCTTTGCCTCTTCGAGCCTTTGCTTTTGTCTTTCTCCCTGTTGAACATGGGAGTACCCCAAGCTTCCTAATTACTGTGTTATGTTATGAACATTTATTAAGCCCTACCTTCACCATCTAGGGCATCATGGCACTCAAAGGTTAAACTATACAGAAGCAGCCCGGAGACCGCAAGAACTACAGCTAAAAACAGAAAGGTCTTCAGGGCACACCAATAAGAAAGGTGGTCAGTAATCTCCTACAGGGACAGAGGAAAGAAATTCCATAACTGTGCCGCGACCACAGCGAAAGTTTAAAACGGGGAATTTAAATCCGCAACGCGGAAGAGGAGTACAAAGAACATGAGGGAACATAATGATGAATTGCGTTTGCAGATATTCTCGCCCTGTTTTATAGTAAGCACGGTGGATGATACAAAAGGGATGATAGAGAGGACAGATGCCATCAGACTTCTTGGCGCTGCCTGCTTTTAGAAAACGCTTGCTTGCAGAAAAGACATATTACCATAGGGATGTATGTACATCATTTGACACTATAACCGTGAGCATGCTTTCAGCAGAATTAGAATTAGATCGGATTCAGATGGAGAGCAGATAAGGTTGGAGAGCAATTTGGAATGCAGAGCAGATCGGTGTGGCAGAGCAGATTGGGAGCAGTGCGAGAGACCAGCCTGATAGATGCATATCGAGCTTGGGGGAGCGCAGTCCGAGAGCCGTTGGCAGGAGACCAGATTGGTGGGGGCCAAGTAAACAGGCCCTGGCTGAGGGAAAAGAAAGAGGCCTGATTCGCACACATGCTGAGGGAAGAGTTTCACATCACACGAAGGGGAGCAATGTTGATCGAGTTGATTGAGGCCTACTAATTAGGAAGCTGTTTTGTAAGATTTGCACACACATGCGCAGAAGTTTGGGGCTGATGGAAGGGGAGATCATCAGGCAGGGATCGTCTCATTAGAGAGTTCCAATGTGTGTGGGAAGAGTGATGGAAATGCTGACGATGGAGCTTGCTGACAAATAGCTTGCCACATGTTGCTATCAGTCAGACATTGTTACTAGGCCGCATTGTTGCTATTAGGCATGCATTGATACTAGCATTGTTATTAGGCTAATTGCATAGAAGCCAGAAGAGAGGCAATTGTAAATTGCATCCAATGTAGATTGCATTGTAGATTGAACCCATGCTATGGGGTTACAAATTCGTTTTGCTAGTAGTGTTTTTATCATGCATGCTATGCATGAATAAAGTGTTTTATTGTTGAATCGATTTGTTTGTATTTTCTTGGTCTGATGTTATTGTTATCTCATTTCGTGTCATTTCCTAGTGTTTGGTTTGCTGTGTGTGTGTGTCGCATAGCAATTTGGCAGTAAAACGGTTTGCACCACCCCCCTGAGAGATTTGGCAGACTAACAATTGTCGCAACAAAGTGGGGCCAGATAAGCGCCCCCCCCCCTGGTGTTGTATTTTCGTTTAAAACGGGTGCAAGTGGATCTAGGTCAACTGGCCTAAGCCCCGCCCACCTGGCGCCTTCCAGGTTGCTGCTCTTTTTCCCTACTTAAAGAGCCCTCCAGCCTCTTTTCCTTTACACATGGGGAGCAGGTGCAAGTGGATCCAAGTCACCTGGCCTAAGCCCCGCCCACCTGCACCTGGCACCTTCCAGGTTGCAGCTCTTTTTCCCCCAACTTAGCAAGCCCCGCCCCCCTGGTGCCTTCCTGATTGCTGCTCTTTTTCCCCTACTTAAGGAGCCCTCCAGCCTCTTTTCCTTTGCAGATGGGGATCAGGTGCAAGTGGATCTAGGTCACCTGGCCTAAGCCCCGCCTATCTGACACCGTCCAGGTTGCCGCTCTTTTTCCCCACTTAGCAAGCCCCGCCCACCTGGTGCCTTCCTGGTTGCTGCTCTTTTTCCCTACTTAAGGAGCCCTCCAGCCTTTTTCACTTTGCAGATGGGGAGCAGGTGCAAGTGGATCTAGGTCGCCTGGCCTAAGCACCACCCACCTTCTTAGCCCTGACTCTTCCTTCCTGCTCTTAACTCTTAGATCAAGGGCAAAGGGCTGACGAAGAAAAGGGCAATTCCTCTTTGGACCTGTTTGGACCAAGAGGACCCAGAGCCCAACAACCCCCTGCTCAGACAGCAGGTAAGCACGCACCAACATGTGTTTATTCCCTCTGTCCCCCCAGGCCATCTCGATCTCCTGTAGTCCCCCCTCCCTTCTCGCACACAGGTGTTGCCTGTTTGCTCGATTCTTCTACCCTGCTCTTCCCCCCCCTTCCAGCCTACTTCTGCAGGAGCCTGTCCTGATACATTCTGGTTTCACCATCACTGTCTTGTGGCCAATGTTGGATTTGACTTTTATGGACTTCACTGATTCAAGTTGCGTCACCCTTTCTAAACTCTCATGCTGGACTTCCTTTGCATCTTGTACTCATGGTGGCCCTCAATCATGCTCTTCCCATCTTCATGTTGTATCCTGGCCTGCAACGTTATGTGTTACTACTGACTTCTGCAATTTTATTCGCTCTCCCCTCTTGTTTCTCCACTCTTTTTGACTGCTTACTCAGTTCTCTCCTCCTCTCCCTTTCTTCTTTTTCCTATCCCCTCCCCTTACTTTCTTCTATGCACTTACTCTATCAGAATTGTCCCTGGACCTAGTATGATAGCAACCTCGTCTGCCTCCTCCTCCCTCCCCTTACTCGTCCCCTCCAGCTCCCCCAGCACTATCTGAAATGTCATCAGGCCTAGTACGATAGTCGCTTGTTTTGTTCCTCCCCTCCCTTTCTGCACCCCTCTCCCTCACCTATTGGTTTTCTCTGGCTCTACCAGAAATGTCGTCAGGCATAGTACGGTAGTCGCCTGTCTGTTTATTTTTTCTCTCCCCCTCCCTTATCTATGTCTTAGCTCTTGCACTGACATCTGAAATGTCATCAGGCCGAGTATGATAGTTAATTTCACATCCTTACTGTTCAAGGTCCGTAAGATTGTCATTGTATTTTCCCTTGTTCCCTCCCTTAAAACACATTGTGTATAGGCGCTATATAAATAGACTATCATATCATATCGTTTCATATCATGGTAAAAGGCGATATATAAATGACAAGTACAATACAATAGCAGAGCCCTACTACAAAAGCACGACCACCAGCCGAACATTTTAAAAAATAAAAATACATCAAAAAATAAAAAAGTAGGTGCACTTTAAAAAATCACAAAAGCTAACCCAAGAACAACGCATTGCTGGGGTTCGTGTTAACATGAGGCAACAGTCGAAACCAAGTGTCGTCCCTATATCGACTAATTCAAACTCACTCAGATGTGGTACATCACAAAGTACGAGCCAAATGGGCGGAAGACATTCAACTAGAAATAACCGATGATCTTTGCTCCAATATGTGCACGCAGACCGACAAAGTATTATTTAACTCCTGCTTTCGGCCGATACAACTTAAAGTGTTTCACCGGTACCACTACACTCCGGATATAGTATGCATGTTCTCCAATGAAGGTACGGGGGCATGCCCACGCTGAAGCCTTGCCCATGCGAGATACTTCCATATGTTGAGGGACTGTCCGCGACTCTCGGGGTGGGGTGTGTGCAACGCTGTCCGAAATTACTGATACAGACGCTCCCGCCCCTCCATTGCTATGTCTGTTTCATATTTTGATTTCATCAACTGGCACTGAGTAAATGTGTATGGCTGTGCCTCCTTCTAGCCAAACACTGTATTCTTTTGCGCTGGACAAGTGCTCATGCTCCCAACAGAGACCATTGGCTGAAGGATATAACCTGGGCTAACGACATGGAAGAGCAATGGGCACATATGCAGCCACCCGGGTCACGTCCAAGGGACATTTGGAACCCTCTCAGAATTACCCTCTCCCGCATTGCGACAATAACAGACAGATCCCTGAATCTGCAATTGACTTGAATTGCCCTGCCTCCAAGTCAAAAGGCTATACCTCCTGAATTGGAATCATGTCGAACCATCTCCCCTATGTTCATGTTCATCCTACTGTACTGTTTAATACTCGCTCCTGTACTCTGTTGCCCTCTCATCTGTACCGACTTTGTAGACGTTATCATACTGTATTGTGTTGTGTAACGTCAAGTGCTTTAATAAAGAATGTAATGCTGGAGCAACCTCCTCATAACAGTGAGTGGTCGCTTACATTACTTTCAACACTTGTTGCCTACCACAGGGAACATGTCAAATGAGTAACATCCCTCATCCTGCGTAGAGATTTGGTTCACTGCGTCAAGCCCACGACACATATCAGGCATCACCCACAACAGGCTTCCCAATAAGGCCCCAGAGCCAGTGCTCCAACCCAGAAGTCCCACCTAGCGTTAATGCAACATTTCTTGCAGCATGAGGGGGAAGCATCTCTGACAGAACATCAACATAATCTGAGAAGGGCTCCTCCCCCTGCTTGGATTAATAGAAAAACAAAGGAAATCGGGTGGGTGAAAATCACCAATCCTGTAACCAGCACCCCTGCTTCATCTATTTCGTGGATGGTTGTCAGGGTGTAGTACATCATGTGCACCCCCTTGCCTACATTCCCTGAGCTGCATGGTGCCTAGGGTGGACATTCGTCTCATATTTTGCAGGACTGTCCAGAAATGACCGGTTGGGTCCCACATCCAGCACACGCCCTCTCCAGGATGGTGAAATTCCCAAGTTTGCTTATGGCCTGATTTAAGCCTTTCCAGCTTTCGTTTACACTTTTGTGTGAAGGTTGAAGCAGCAGAGCAGCCCTCCCAGGGGTCTTTGGAGCAACTTCACACGTTGCTCTGAGTTAACGGAGCATTATAACGGGAACAGTTAGACAATGAAGGGAGGGACAAGATGTGAGGATTACCATCTGGCAAGGGGGTAATGCCCTGGCTTTTTAGATTTTTAAAAAATGTACGTATTTCCATCTCTGAAAGGGTAATCTGCTGATCAGATTACCCTTTCATAAACTCCATGCCAAAAGCATAGTGTACATCTGTGTACGTCTGCATCGGTATCTAGATTTGCAGCGCCTGCTCCTCCAGTGGCGAAGAGCCAGTTCACAGGTCACAGTTCTCCATTTGACAGCTGCAGTGACAGCCAAGTCGCAGAGACCCTGATGCTCATAAGTAGCCCATAATGGTGGCAAGATAAAGTCTAAAATAAAGCTATGCCAGAGTTAAGGCATTGTGCATGACACTATATATATTCTTTGCAGCCACATCCAATTTTATATCACATGTGTCAGCTCAGCTGTGGAAGGTGGTGGGTATTCTGACCATGCCTCTTTTTTGATCTCTTTGTGAGGGTAGGCAAAACCCTCTAAACCCTTGGACCACTAAGGCAGGCTAGCTTGAGTCCAAACACCCATGGACTTTTACTTTTAAAAGAAGGCGTCTCCCACCACTTGATTCACTCTGGAACAACATCTGAGAAGGATTCACTAGACATCTTTTGGGAGAGCTCTCCCCCCCTACCAACTACCAGGACCCATTGGGTTGTAAACACCTGCCATTCTGAACCAGAATTTCCGTGGGCTCTGAGAGCAGACCCTGAAAGT
The DNA here is from genome assembly GCF_040938575.1 of Ambystoma mexicanum. Lineage (NCBI taxonomy): Eukaryota > Metazoa > Chordata > Amphibia > Caudata > Ambystomatidae > Ambystoma > Ambystoma mexicanum. Next base: position 1,575,480,325 of record NC_090932.1, read on the forward strand.
ACTCACCCTGTCCTTGAGCGCCTGAATTGGGTGTAACAGCACCTGGAGGACCAGATCTGCTAAGGCTCCCTATTCCGCCACCTTAAAACCGTTTGGACAGCCATTGAAGTGAACTCGATGCCATTGAAGCAGAGGGTTCTCGCAGGTAGTTCTTTCTGGTACTCCTACAGACCTTGAATAGCTTGCATTTTTACCCTCTCAATGCTGCATCGTGCCCTTACTGGACCTGTCACATACTAGGCTCTAATCGACTGCTCGACACCAGGTACCACTCGAACCGCTGGAGAGTCACTTGCTGACTCAGACCAGGGGTTATACACCACGACTCGACCCTCGAAACTGCTGCTTCACCAAACTACATACAGAACAACAGGATCACCATTTCGACCCAGATGGAGCATCAACATCAACTACTCCCAGCGGTTACAACCCAACTCAACCTCAAAGAGATCCAGGTGAACGTCATGACCCGCACCACTGAAAGCTACCTTCCAGTCTCACAGAGCTACCACATTTGAACTTGGTCAACCCTCGCTTGCTGCTTGGATCCACATGATCCACCATGCCAGAATTGAGCTTGTTCTGCTTGAATCACTGACTGAGCCGGTTTCGACATCTACCCACAACGAGGTACTGTCAACTAATAAGTGTCCCATTTAAGATCTAGCGACTGGTTAGGTCACTTTTGCTCCTTTTTTCACCCAAAGACAAATCCTTTTTGTGGTTAACGATTTGCCTAGTCATAGAGTGCTACTTTCTTCTATATGTTGCATTTTATCTGTTCTTTCCACAGGGGTGGGTTTTATTATAGTGTTTTCTAGATAGTTCTCTTGAATTATATTACTGTGTTGTTGAGTCACTAGTGGGTCACATTCACACCACCTCTTAACAGCGCAGCCTTCCCTCACCCCCACATTACCACAAAAGAAAATAAAGGAGATCCATCTCTTAACTGTCCCCGGTTTAACTTTATGAGTACGTTGGCTCTTGCTAAGTAGAAGCAAGGGCCAAGTGGGCATTTTCATCCCTACTCGTTCTTTTACTCCTGCAGATCAGAATCCAATTAGTCTCAGGGGGACTAATAGTAGTCTTTTGTCCCTTAAAAAATGTGAATGGTTGGTGATGAAAAATGCTATGGGTGCATAATGCAGCATGCTGTGTGAAATAAGGAGTATGGTTTTTGTAGGCTCACATTACATACCTTAATAAATATAACCAAACCTGGAAAAATATATGGCACATCCCGGTTTTACCACTTATCCAAAGTGTGTGACCTTGGGCAAATAATGTTATCTCACTGCCCAGAGTCCGACCCTATCACCGCATACATCACAAGAACAGAAGGACACCCCCAACACCCGCGCCATACCGGACATAACGACGACGAAGATCTTATAACCAACAACCCAAACATGAACCTAACTGACCAATTCAATGAAGAAGAAGCCTTCATGGACCTTTACCAAACTAGCACAAACGTAGAAGCAACACCACTGAACAGCCAAGCTTTCAATCTAGCAGACCGTCTCAATGAAGATGCAGCCTCCGCTGATCCTCATATGCCCTCCTACAATGAAGATACAACCCCAATCAACGCCAACAATGATGCACCGCAGCCAAACAACCACAAACCAAAACAAGGTACAACCAAAACCACACCAATAAGATCCACTGCAACCTCATCAACGCAAGATCAATGTCGAAACATGCCACTGAGATATACGATCTGCTCTGCGACGGAGGGATCGACATCCTATTTGTAACAGAAACCTGGCTAGACGACAATTACAAGATTACCCTCAACAACTGCTTACCTGAATACTTCAAATGGGTCCAATCAAACAGAAAAACCAAATGAGGGGGAGGACTGGCAATCATTCACAAGGAACACCTAGATATCAAACTGGAAGACCCACTAATCATCAATAAATGTGAATCCCCAATCATACGTCTAGCAGTAACATCCAAAACAAACTTGAAATTCGTACTAATATATAGACCACCAACCTACGATGCAACCTTCGTAGATTCCTTTACAGAAGCAATTACCATCCTAGCCATCAAACACAATCACCTGATAGTCCTAGGAGATTGCAACATCCGATTTGAAGGAGAAAGCACAACCATACAAAAATCGCTAACCAGCCAACTAGCAGCAATGAACCTACAACTAGTCAAAGGAGCAACCCACTCGGCAGGGCATACACTTGATGCAATCTTCGCTAACAAACTTCTCACCACGGCACCCCCAATTCAAATACCCTGGAGCGACCACCTCATCATCCCCTTCGTAATCAAAATGTCCAGGCTAACAAACAATCAACCGGACAAAACAACGAAAACCATGAGAAGAAATTGGAGAACCATCAAAAACTCCAACCTGCATGAACTCCTGGAGCTAAACAAACCACACCCAACATTCATGGAAGAAGATGACCTGGACAAAAAGGTAACCCTGCTGCATTCCTGGATTATAACTACTATAGACAACATCGCCAAAGAAAAACCCTTCGCTTCTTCTAATAAACAGTCTATGGCAAAATGGTTCACCCCACTACTTTGCACCATGAAAAGAAAAAAACGAAAATTAGAACTTGATTGGAGAAAACAAAACAACGCGGCGAACAAAATTCCTACAACACAACCGGGCTTACAAAAAGGAAATACAAAAAGCAAAGGGGAAACACTACGACAACCGAATCTTCGAAGCACCAAACACCCAAAAGAGCTCTTCAAAATCATAAACGAAATCAAAAACCCTCCAGGATTAATAACACACCAACTCCGTCCGCGAAACTCTGCAATGACCTTGCAGACCACTTCAAAAACAAAATCACCAACATCCAACAAACCATTCAAAGCGGACCGTCTGATCTGACCACAACCCCAACCTACAACTGGGAGGAGCACCCAAACAAACTACGAAGCTTTCCAGAAATATCAGTGGAGACATTTGTCAAACTGGTGAATGAAAGCAACCACTCAGGGTCCCCCGAAGACCCATGCCCACCAGACATATACAAATCAATTCTTAAACAAGGAATGCCAATGGAATATCACAGGAACATCCTCAACCATTCCATCGCAACTGGGAAAGTGCCACAAGCCTTCACAACTGCATACATCAGGCCACTACTCAAAGATACAGTGGGAGACGTAGAGGACCTCTCCAACTACAGACCTATCTCCAACATCCCGTATACAGCCAAGCTGCTCGAAACGTACATATACAAAACGACCCAAGAGTTTATAGAAGAGCACGGCCTACTAGACCAGGCACAAGTTGGCTTCAGATCACTGAGAGGAACGGAATCAGCTCTACTCTCAATATGGGATGATCTAAAAATCAACGCAGACTCGGACAACAGCACTGCCTTGATACTCCTAGACCTATCGGCAGCATTTGACAAAGTCGACCACGACACCCTCATAACGAGATTAGAAGCACTTGGAATAACAGACACTGCCCTATTATGGATCAAATCTTTCCTAACAAACAGAACGGAAAGTGTATGGATGAAACCCTTCAAATCCAGCCCGAGAGATTCCACTTGTAGAGTACCACAAGGATCTTCCTTCTCCCCGCTACTATTCAACATCTACCTGGATCTACTCATCAGAATCATCAAAAGCCACGGCCTCACCTGCTACAACTACGCTGACGAACACAAATCTTCAAAATACAAGACAACCCGGAAAGAAACTCAACGCTAGAAAACTGCCTCCGCAAGGTATTCTTCTGGATGAAATCCAAATCCCTCAAAATCAACCCAGGCAAAACTGAAATAATGATTGTCACAAAAAATGGAGAAAACCAACTCATCCCTTGGCCAAGGGAACTCGGGACTACCCCAGCACCCCTGGCGATTGTAAAAAACCTGGGGGTTCTGATGGACAATAATGTCACGCTAGAGCCACAAGTAAACGCTCTCCTCAAGAAATGTTTCTTCCTCCTGCGAGCGGCAAAGGGAATCTTACTGTTCTTATTGATCTCCAACAAAACGACCACCATCATCGCCCTCGTCATGTCCAAAGTAGACTACGCCAATAGCCTATACCTAGGCATGCCTGAACGACTCCTAAAAAAACTACAACGCATTCAAAACGCGGCAGCCAGACTACTTCTGAAACTACCCCGAAGAGAACACACGCACCGGTGCTGAAAACACTACATTGGCTATCAATAAAACAACGAATAATATTCAAAACAATGTGCATTACACACAGAGCAGTACACAACGAAAGCGCTGAGTTCCTAAGAGACAAACTGCGCCTATACGCACCGATCAATCAATGGAAAAAGCTGAGATAAATATCCCACGGCATACTAAAGGACCAAACGGGAGACAGTCGCAATACGACCAAAGACAGTAAACATAGCAAACTAAGACAGAAAGACTAGAACAAATCATCAGGAGGACCAGGACCCAACTATGACCTTCCCCAACAGCCCTTAGAACAAACATAGAGAGGGAAAGGAAGCACTGCATCACGAGCCCAATGCAATGGGTGAGAAACAGAAAGTTTCATCACTACACACGGTCCACCAATGCAAAGCAGGAAGCACAATGCCCCACCACACAAAACTACAACTAAACAACAGTCCCAAGGATGTTCACCCCACGGAAATCAAAGAACCAGTCAGGACAGAAGGATACGAACGTCTGAATACACACGCTCACCGAGACGGATCCACTAGGACAACACTTCAACACGATCCCGACCCTGAACCACTCAAAGCCTTAACCGACCAGGGTCACACTAGATCACCTGAGAATAGATATCACCCACCCAGTCCCACACCTAAGATTAGGTTCTGACGCACCCAACAATCCAAACTATACTCAATCAGATACAGTTGGATCAGCGTAACACCACCAAATCGAGTCGGCCCACGAGGAACCAGCAACATCCGAACCCACAGGTATACAACTAACGGAATCATAAGTACCTGAACCAGGATACAGACCCCACTAACCCAACCCTCAATCTTCTGCATACCTAAACCCACACAACCATCTCTCTCCCAGCAATCCACACGCACTTTACAACACTGCATCAACAACACATACTTCACCCACAGCACTCGAGGCCTTCATCCGATCCGATACTAGCACAAAAGCCAAGCACTCGGTGTTTACCGAGCTGAAGCTGCCAACAGCACACCACTTCTCTCACTCTCCTTCTCCCCTCCTCCCGACTAACCCTCCCCCCACCCTTCTTGCTTACAGATCCAACAGGGCACCAATTCCGTTGGTGACGGTGCGCTATACAAGTACCGCTAACATATCATAACACTATGTCTTATTTGACGAACTTACGAGTGATTTAGTACATAGCTTGTTGTTACATTATACCCAAAAGATATGGTCCACTCAAGGTTTACCTGAGTGTTTCGTTACTGTATATTCAACTCCATATCAAATGGCAGGAGGTGCTATACATATATAAGATAACATGTATAATATTGACCATAATAGTGACTAGGCATGTATTTCACTCCACAAAGTTATCTGTATCTCGGCATATTTATGGCAACTTCTTGTAATATCACTTTGCATGATGCCCTCGAGTGTCAAAGACTGATGATACTCCTTACAGTGCCTTGTTCTGTGAAGTCACGTTTGTTGGTGTATACAATATGCAAATTAGGAGTTCTCCATGCCTTACACTGCCTACACAGACCTCCAAGAGGAGCTAGTCCTGCATGCATAACAGCCCTACAGTTTTGATATGTTCTTGTGCTGTGCATGCCTTAAAATGGCACCTTCCACTAATGTTACCAACAAAGATGATGGGTGGGAAAATGTGGGTGTGAATGACACCCTATGGACCAGCACACACTTCAGGCTGATGCGGATGTGCTACCACGTCTACAGTGACCAGAAAAAACAGTATGTAAAGGTGCCCAACCTAATGGGGGAAGAATCTACTTAACCAAGCACCCAGGACCAAGCAAGGGGCTTAGGAAGGTTCTCTGGTTTCCGAAAGTGCTCTATAAAATCAATAAATACAAATACAAAACCTAGGGTTCCCCAACCGGTGCCCCTCAAAGCCAGGCGAGAATGTTAATGTCTGTCTTCTAGAGGATAGGAAAATGTTCAATGTGGGTTGAGGGGGGCATTGTGTACACCTCCAGTATGGGGCGGGGGGCAAAACCTTTAATTGATAGAGAAGGGTGTCGTCACTAAGGCTGGTGCCTGAAATATAATTACTTGGTCGAGGAAGCAGGACGTGGGGGTATTGTGCAGTGCCCTTCAAAAAAGTAAAATGCCTTGTCCTATCATAATACTTGGCAAATCCATGTGGTCGCCCCATGCAGAAACAAAGTGTTGATATGGTCAGGCCAGCATGTTTTAGGCGTACATGCTGAGGCTTAGCACAACCACGAAAGTCAATTAATTACTCTTGCAGCTGCTGTTTTTTGCTTGTCAGATACATGCAGCACCTAGGTGTTTCTGTTTTTCACCTCAGGGGAGCACAAAATCTTAGACCTCACGTTTCAACATCTTTCAATGCCCAACTCATATTCTGTACTGTGATGAAAAATCTGCAACTCCCCTCCCCCCCAATGAAAAGTTGTTTAGCTAGCTCAGTGTGTAACGGACACAACTAGAGAAGCTGCCTTTCATGCTACCGGGCAAGTTCATAAACTGGCTGGCTTTTTTTCTGAGTAACATGTCATGTTACATACCTGTTAATAACAAACAGAGCCATGACCAGCGGAGACCGCTACAGGTCCGGGTGCTCTCCTTTACACTATGTGTTCCTTCCTCTTAACAAGTTGCCGTTATTAGTGATGTATCCCCCGTACTGGCGCCCTAGTCTGCTCCATATGTCCCTCGTTTTTTATCTCTTTTCCTTGTATATACACCGTACTCCCTTCCGTGGCTCCTGTTGGTCTGCAGAAGCAGAGCAGCATGGCACAGGGCAGGAGCAGCGGTGAGATGACGTTCGGTGCAAACAAGCGGCATAGACAGAGGACTAGAGAGGCCAGAGGTTGTGTGTACAAACCAGCGGCCACATTGGAAGGGGATATTTTCCCTTGGCGACGAGTAGTTGCCATGAAAAACGGACTTAGGAAGACAGCTACATCTCGTCGTGACACACGTACGTATCAAGCAAATACCAAAAACGTCACACGTTACGCGGTGAAAGCGAATGTTTATAGGGACAGGCTAATGTTCTATCAAAGAATATCTGTCCTCCATTGCATACAAGTGCTAACCCTCCCGATTTAGGAGGAGACTCCCGATTTTTCAGGGAAAAATAAGGGATCCCGATATGTTCATGGCTCTCAAGGGCTTTGGGCGGGTGTATATTATGGTCACATCGGTAATTTATGCACATGAAGTGTCTTCTTAGTAAACTGTATATCTTGGTATAAAACACCAAACAATCCTTTAGAATATACTGCGTTTTGAAATAACTGCAGTGTTGTAATGTCCTACCTCTATGGTAATTGTTTTATTTGTTTAGAGGAGGAGTCCTGTTGCGTAGTAATACGCCACTGTGCGCATCCGTGAGCGGGAACGAGGCTCGCGCATGCGCTGTAGAAAATAAATACGGCCTGCCGGCAGTTCGCGCTGGGGACCTGACTGGCAACACGTCTCTGGCGTGTCTCCTTGTGTGAGTGCGGCGTGCATGAGTGCATGACAGCGTGGGGCCCACCAACGCCCCCACGCCTCTCAACAAGTCCTCTGTTTGTTGCTGTTAGTTAGTGGGCTGCGACCCACGTGTGCAAGGGGGCGGGGTTACCACTCAGGAGTTCAGTTCGTGATTAATAAATCAGAGTTCAGACGTGCATTCCTGTCTCTGCGATTCATTGCTTCATATTTGAGTTGATTGCATGCATGCTTCATTGACACACAGCGCTTCATGCAAGCGCTTTCGAAACACAACATTGGCGACGAGGCATAAGCAGCATCGAGGCCGGTAACATTGCGTGTCACAGCACCAGCCCGATCCTGCACCTGAGACGGACCGACCGGACTTTGGCACCAGAGCGGCCCACCACCCACGCGGTCTCAACACCGAAACCAAGTAAGATAACCGGCAGCCCCAACGGGAGACTCCGTGAAGCAAATCACGACAAAAGCATGCCCTGCGCACATCGCGGATGACACGAGGAGTGAACGTATCATTACACGCAGCGCCATCTGCAAAGACACGTGGAACAAGTCTCCATCTACGCACACGCGTATCATCAGAAATCAGCCAAGAAAACACCCGAGGTACATAAACGACCACACGTGCATGTGTTTCTCAACGTGGCATTCCATTTCCATGTCTCATGAAGTTATTTACAAAAATATCAACAGCAGCATTATACTTGCAGAAACACTCGCAGTTTAAAAGAAACCATCAAAACGCACATGTTTCATTCAAAGGCCAGCATTTCTCACCAATCGAAATGTACATCACTGTAACAGCTAACCACTGCATGCTATCCAGCACGATCCAAGCACAAATTTGCAACGCCCGAACACAAGTGCGTGAGCGGCTACCACAAATCACAGAAAAATGTCTGAAACCAACACAGACAGTGGCATCATGAGCCCTGCAGCCAGCTCTACTCCACGCCACCCTGCACCCATGGAAGAGAGTGCATCCGAGTCACTCCAACTACAGGCCATGCAGCCATTTGACATGGCAGATACCAGCAGTCTGGCACCTAGATGGATCAGGTGGCTCAAGGAACTCAATATTTACATTGATGCGTCAGGAGTAAGAGAGGAACACAGACTTAAAGGCATCCTACACTCACTTGGACCAGTGGTGCGAGACATCGTCTTTGAATTGCCTGAATCCAGCACAGACACCTTCCAAGGCATTATTGACTCATTAAACACCTACTTTGCACCACTGAGAAATGTGGACTATGAAAGACACATATTTCACACATCCACACAAGAAAAGGGATAGACCATGGATAATTTCGTAATGAGACTCAGGAAAAGAGCGAAATATTGCGATTTTGACAAATATTCAACAGAGGAAGCATTGAAGTCACAAACTATTGCTGGGTGCGAATCGCATGATTTTAGAAAAAAACGACTGCAAAAGAGCAGCACGCTGGATGAAATCCTGCAGCTGGCACGAGCTGACAACGCCCTAGCACTACAGACAGAATCCTTGGGCAACATCAAGATCACACAATCTGCCTCGACCACAACCATCTGCCCCATCAGATCAACAAGAGACTCATCTGAACAAAAGAAATGCTACAGATGCGGTTTCAAATTCCCACATGTAGGCCCATGTCCGGCCATTGGACATAATTGCGACAAATGTGGTGGAGAAAACCATTTTCAATCTGTCTGCAAGAATAATAACTTCTTTCAACCCTCTGAATCAAACAGAGACACGCGGAGGCACGAGAGCCACAATGCCAGGAAGGAAAGCCCAAGATCCCGTACACACCACTCGCCAAAACATACCGGGCGGCAGCCTCACAGCATGTCCCGAGCGGAACCTCGAGAGGAGAGAAGACGTGAAGAAAAAAGAGAATATTCCAGCCACTATAGGAGCAGACATGATTCGCAAAGAAGACATTCCAGACAAAAAATTAGATACTTGGATTACTCCCCTCGCAGAGGACACGAGTTACGCTCGTCCTCATCCAGCGTAGACCGGAAACAGGGATATGTCCATGCTATTGGCAACAGCACAGCCACAGAGTACATCCCCACCCTATTATTACAGCTCAATGGACAAAATAGAGAATTCCTAATTGACACTGGAGCCACTGTAAATGTGATTAACGATGAAATCTACGAGTCGCTCACCTACAAAAAAAACGTTAAAGGAAGCTGACACGCTGATATACCCGTATGGATCAAACAAGCCCCTCAACTGCCAAGGGATGTTCATGGCGAACTGCCAATACAAGGACAAGAGCCAGAAGATCAAAATCTACGTCATAAAAGGTGAAGTGCCAGGAGGCAGCATCCTGAGTTTCAAGGCGTCAATACAAATGGGACTCATTCAAATAATGTACCAAATAATGTCGGCATACACCACCAGTCCGAAGGACATGGTGCAGAAAATGTTTCCGGCCTAGTCACAGGACTAGGGAAATTAAAGGGCAAACAGATAAAACTACACATCAATCCACATATACCGCCAACCGCACAACATTACCGGGGCATACCTCTAAACATACAACGACATGTGGAAGATGAAATTCAAGCACTATTGCAACAGGATAAAATTGAACCGGCATCAGGACCGACACCCTGGGTTTCTCCTATTGTACCGGTACCCAAAAAAGACAATAAAGACTGCATTAGAATATGTGTGGACATGAGGGCTCCCAATGTAGACATCGAACGAGAACGCCATCTCGCTCCAAGAATGACCGATATGATGCACCTACTACACGGATCTAAAGTGTTTTCGAAATTGGACCTAAACAAAGGCTACCATCAGCTGGAGTTGCATCCTGATTCGAGATATATTACCACTTTCTCAACACATCTGGGCCTATTCAGATATAAAAGACTCAGCTTCGGGGTATCTTTGGCAGCCGAAATCTTTCAAAACGAGATACACCAAATCATCAAACATATCCCGAACTGTTTAAACTACTCTGATGACATCTTAATATTCTCAAGATAGCCACGACGACACGCTTCGGAGAGTATGCATGGCTCTGGAAAACGCACAGCTAACCCTCAACCCTGAAAAATGCGAAATTAGTAAGTCCACACTGAAATTCTTTGGACATATTTTCTCGAGTGAGGGCCTAAAACCCGATCCTGAGAAAGTTCAAGCTCTAGTAGAAACTCCCACGCCCACGTCAGTATCCTCAGTACGCTCATTCCTTGGCATGGCGAGCTACTGCACAAGGTACATACAGGACTTCGCGTCGGTGAGCACACCTCTTCGATTACTCACTGGGAAGCACCACGAGTTCCAATGGTCCGACGCATGCGAACAGGCATTCCAAGAAATCAAAAAACAAATTGCAGCTTCCTCGTGTATGGCATACTATGACCCTGAGCTCAACACGGAGTTAACAGTAGATGCCAGCCCAGTAGGTCTAGGAGCAATACTAGCGCAATCCAAGCCTGCTGCAAGCCCGGACTCACCAAGACGAATCGTGGCATACGCAAGCCGCAGCTTATCCACCACGGAATGTGCATACTCCCAGCCTGAAAAGGAAAGTCTAGCGGTAGTATGGGCAAGCGAGCACTACCACTTGTTCCTATACGGTTGACCATTTACCATAATCACTGACCACCAAGCCCTCACTACCATCTGCGGCAAACCGACAGCCAAAATGCCACCACGCATGGCCCGATGGGGGCTACGGTTGCAGGAATATTCTTTCAAAATCGTTCATCACCAGGGAAAGGACAACAACCCGGCGGATTTTCTAACAAGATATCCCCTGCCATCACAAGATGAACGACAATCTGACAAAGCCAACCAATATCTGAACTACTTAGTTAGCAGCGCGCTACCGAAATCCATCACCACAGCACAACTGCTGGAAGAGACATGCAAGGACAAACTAATCCAGAGAGTACAGGCATGCCTAAGGTTAGATCGGTGGCAGAGCAGCCGAAGGAGTGACCATGAAATACCTCACGGTGAACAACAACACTTTCGCACGTTCAAGCTCATCCGGCACACCCTGTCCACTTCTCCAGAGGGCCTGTTGCTTAAGGAAAACAGATTCGTCATTCCATCCACACTACAAAAGCAAATATTGGACATCGCTCACACAGGTCATAGAGGCATAGTATCAACTAAGCGCCAACTCAGGACCAAGGTGTGGTTCCCTGCAATGGATGAGCGTGTGGAACGACTTCTAGGACAATGCTACCATGTCAGGCAGTCGCCAAGCGAACATTCCCGGAGCCCATCAGGTGCTCCACAATGCCTCTACAGGTGTGGGATGAGGTGGCGGTGGATATGTTTGGACCTCTAGCAAATGGCAAATACGTGCTAGTAATCATTGATGAAATGTCACGCTTCCCAACGGGAGACTCCTTGAAGCAAATCACGACAAAAGCATGCCCTGCGCACATCGCGGATGACACGAGGAGTGAACGTATCATTACACGCAGCGCCATCTGCAAAGACACGTGGAACAAGTCTCCATCTACGCACACGCGTATCATCAGAAATCAGCCAAGAAAACACCCGAGGTACATAAACGACCACACGTGCATGTGTTTCTCAACGTGGCATTCCATTTCCATGTCTCATGAAGTTATTTACAAAAATATCAACAGCAGCATTATACTTGCAGAAACACTCGCAGTTTAAAAGAAACCATCAAAACGCACATGTTTCATTCAAAGGCCAGCATTTCTCACCAATCGAAATGTACATCACTGTAACAGCTAACCACTGCATGCTATCCAGCACGATCCAAGCACAAATTTGCAACGCCCGAACACAAGTGCGTGAGCGGCTACCACAAATCACAGAAAAATGTCTGAAACCAACACAGACAGTGGCATCATGAGCCCTGCAGCCAGCTCTACTCCACGCCACCCTGCACCCATGGAAGAGAGTGCATCCGAGTCACTCCAACTACAGGCCATGCAGCCATTTGACATGGCAGATACCAGCAGTCTGGCACCTAGATGGATCAGGTGGCTCAAGGAACTCAATATTTACATTGATGCGTCAGGAGTAAGAGAGGAACACAGACTTAAAGGCATCCTACACTCACTTGGACCAGTGGTGCGAGACATCGTCTTTGAATTGCCTGAATCCAGCACAGACACCTTCCAAGGCATTATTGACTCATTAAACACCTACTTTGCACCACTGAGAAATGTGGACTATGAAAGACACATATTTCACACATCCACACAAGAAAAGGGATAGACCATGGATAATTTCGTAATGAGACTCAGGAAAAGAGCGAAATATTGCGATTTTGACAAATATTCAACAGAGGAAGCATTGAAGTCACAAACTATTGCTGGGTGCGAATCGCATGATTTTAGAAAAAAACGACTGCAAAAGAGCAGCACGCTGGATGAAATCCTGCAGCTGGCACGAGCTGACAACGCCCTAGCACTACAGACAGAATCCTTGGGCAACATCAAGATCACACAATCTGCCTCGACCACAACCATCTGCCCCATCAGATCAACAAGAGACTCATCTGAACAAAAGAAATGCTACAGATGCGGTTTCAAATTCCCACATGTAGGCCCATGTCCGGCCATTGGACATAATTGCGACAAATGTGGTGGAGAAAACCATTTTCAATCTGTCTGCAAGAATAATAACTTCTTTCAACCCTCTGAATCAAACAGAGACACGCGGAGGCACGAGAGCCACAATGCCAGGAAGGAAAGCCCAAGATCCCGTACACACCACTCGCCAAAACATACCGGGCGGCAGCCTCACAGCATGTCCCGAGCGGAACCTCGAGAGGAGAGAAGACGTGAAGAAAAAAGAGAATATTCCAGCCACTATAGGAGCAGACATGATTCGCAAAGAAGACATTCCAGACAAAAAATTAGATACTTGGATTACTCCCCTCGCAGAGGACACGAGTTACGCTCGTCCTCATCCAGCGTAGACCGGAAACAAACCGACAGCCAATATGCCACCACGCATGGCCCGATGGGGGCTACGGTTGCAGGAATATTCTTTCAAAATCGTTCATCACCAGGGAAAGGACAACAACCCGGCGGATTTTCTAACAAGATATCCCCTGCCATCACAAGATGAACGACAATCTGACAAAGCCAACCAATATCTGAACTACTTAGTTAGCAGCGCGCTACCGAAATCCATCACCACAGCACAACTGCTGGAAGAGACATGCAAGGACAAACTAATCCAGAGAGTACAGGCATGCCTAAGGTTAGATCGGTGGCAGAGCAGCCGAAGGAGTGACCATGAAATACCTCACGGTGAACAACAACACTTTCGCACGTTCAAGCTCATCCGGCACACCCTGTCCACTTCTCCAGAGGGCCTGTTGCTTAAGGAAAACAGATTCGTCATTCCATCCACACTACAAAAGCAAATATTGGACATCGCTCACACAGGTCATAGAGGCATAGTATCAACTAAGCGCCAACTCAGGACCAAGGTGTGGTTCCCTGCAATGGATGAGCGTGTGGAACGACTTCTAGGACAATGCCTACCATGTCAGGCAGTCGCCAAGCGAACATTCCCGGAGCCCATCAGGTGCTCCACAATGCCTCTACAGGTGTGGGATGAGGTGGCGGTGGATATGTTTGGACCTCTAGCAAATGGCAAATACGTGCTAGTAATCATTGATGAAATGTCACGCTTCCCAGATGTTCACCTCATCAGATCCACCAGTGCTCAAGAAGTGATACCAGCACTCGACAAAACATTTGCCGATTATGGCATTCCATCTACAGTCAAATCGGACAACGGCCCACCATTCAGTGGACATGACTTTGCCATGTTCGCAGAGCACCTAGGATTCCAACATCACAAGATCACCCCATTATGGCCCCAAGCCAATGGAATGGTAGAAGGGTTTATGGGAAATCTCAAACGTACCCTCCAAATATGCTCCATCACTAATGGTTCATTCATGCAGGCCATCTGCACACTACTGAGGGAATACAGGAACACGCCACACAGCTCGACAGGAGAATGCCCGTCAGCCCTAATGTTCGGGCGCGTCATCAGAACAAGACTACCACACTATCTGCAAGCCACTCCAAACTCCAACCAAGAGGAAGCCGCACGAAAGAAAGACAGAGAAAGCAAAGCAAGGATGAAGGAATACGCTGATGCCAGAAGACAAGCAAAACCGAGCTCAGTACAAATAGGTGATCTAGTTTTGGTGCGGAAAAATCAATCCACCAAGGACACCCCCGCTTTCAAGCCGGAACCCATGACAGTAACCCATGTTCAGGGTTCTATGATAACCGCAGCAAGTCCCCAGGGCACCGTTACCAGGAATTTGTCCTTCTTCAGAACATTCAGAGGTGACTAGACCAGTGGTAGCACCTCAAGGACTGTGGCAAAAGAATCATCGGACATAGACTCTGAGTATCAAGAGGAAGAAAGAGATGCCGACGACAGTGACAGCGATGAAACACACCAGAGAACCGTCATACCAACTCGCAGCCCATCCAAGAGAGTCATACGAAAACCCTCCAGATGGATTGAAGAAAGCTAAGTGAACCATCCTAAATATTTGTTTAAGTGAAGGGGAGATGTAATGTCCTACCTCTATGGTCATTGTTTTATTTGTTTAGAGGATGAGTCCTCTGTTTGTTGCTGTTAGTTAGTGGGCTGCGACCCACGTGTGCAAGGGGGCGGGGTTACCGCCCAGGAGTTCAGTTCAAGATTAATAAATCAGAGTTCAGACGTGCATTCCTGTCTCTGCAATTCATTGCTTCGTATTTGAGTTGATTGCATGCATGCTTCATTGACACACGGCGTCAGGCGAAGCGCAGTCGAAACACAACAAGTGGTACTGCGTACCTCCCAAGTTTATAGGATCCCTATGCAGGTGAAAGCAAACAATTTTATTTTGGGCGCTTGAGAGCCCATTTAATTATATTGGTGGATAGGAGGCTTAAGCAGGTTATTTAGCTATTTCCAATGCCCCCCCTGCAGCCCTGGGCGTTCCCCCATGCATGCCACCCACAGGGCTGGCGCTCAGTCAGGACACAGTCATGGCCCATCTTAAAGGGGCAATACACGTGGGAGGGACACATCCCCTTAAAGGAGCCATGCACATGGGAGGGTCACCCATCACACTCCTCCTTTTTCATAACAAACAAACAAACGTGGCTAAAACATACATGCATCCCGCCTGTTACAGAACGACAAACTACTTCTCACTTCAGACCTTTCGGAATAACCAAATACTAAAATATAACACTAGCACATACCTAGCTAGCTCAAAATAGTTACAAGTCTACCACACGCTAACCACTTATCAACATACTCCGCGGGTGACAGTCGCGGTTGGTGAGCTACCAGTGGAACGTCGGCAGTTTTCCCACATTTTACAAAACCCTTTATTCACCTGGGGTTCGGAACTGCAACTACTGACAAAGCGCCAAGGTCGTCGGCTGGCCCTACGCACACCTCACAACTGCGGGGCCACCGCTTCACCTTATTGTTCTTTACTGAGACCACTCTAAGCATGTGACTAATATGCAGGTTCACAGCAGCAAACACACAGGATTACAGAGTCCTCTTTAAGCAATTGCAGGGCGGCAGGATACCAGTTCTTCTTCCACCAGCGTCTGCTCAGGAGTCACTTCCCGGGTCCAGGTCCAACGAAGGTACCATACATGGCCGGCAAAGCCACACCTGGCGGATGCCAGGGGCCACCTCGGCCACCACGGCATAGTTCCCTGCTGTTCAGAGCAGAGGGACACCGGTCACCGGGCGTCCACGCTTCTCCACGTGCTGTTGGTGGGGCACGGTGCTGTTAATCGGGCATGGGGTTGCAGGACATTACTTGCCCCCTCTCCGGTGATGTTCCCCAGTCCGGAATGTCTCTTTCCATCCGGAGCGCAAGAGGGCGCACAAGCACTGATGCTGAGCTGCAACCCATTTCTAGCCTGATGCACTGATTCTAGGGATTGGGGTCCAGGGCTGCCTGGTCTTTCAATGGCGTGGTATACAGGGTGTCCTTGGTGATCCGCAGTTGGGGGCCACCAGTTTGGCAGGCAGGGTGGCTCGTGTTCTGCTGGCACTAGGCCGGGAGAGGACTACCTCTCTGCTGGTTGGCCTTCCATTTTTCTTTGCTGTTGCAGTGCACCGTCCTTGTCTGGCTGCCAACGCTGGGCTGGATTGGTCTCACCGGTGGGTGGTGGAAGCCACCCTCCTGGATCATCGGACAGCACCCAGCGCCCCCTCCTCGGAGTTGGGGCACCACACTTTGTTCAGCCCTGCGGTACCCAGAACGCCAGATGTCCCGGCACCCATGACTGTGACCCGTGCGGGGCGTGAGGTGAGAGTCCCACTTTGGCCATGGTGAGGCCATGGTTGGTGCTGGGTCGGTGCCATACCTCAATTTTACAGGGCAGTCATTGGTGCACAGAGTCATTCGTCCATTCCGGGCAGCACTCTGGGCACTGCACCAGTGATGAGGTACATGACGCGCAGAGTGCAGCACTCCCAGGTGCACTGTGCCTGGAGCAACACTCCGGCATGGTGGGTCAATTCTGCCCTGCAGCCAGTGTCGACATGGCGTATGTGATCACTCCCGTTCCTCTGCATTGAATGGACTCATCCCGAACTGCCCAGTGCACCGCTTCTTCATGGGAATGTCGGGGTCACCCGTGTTCGCTGGTCAGACCCCATGGTGGTTGGACTCAAGGGGGCCGGTAGGTATCTCCCCAAGCCCACGTTGGCCTGGTCCTTTGGCCTGATGGCACTCTGGATGATGTTGGCAGGCAGGGCCACCAACTCCATGGTCCTCAGATGGTCTGGTAGGGGACCTTCGTGGCAGGGTGTCGAGGCCACCTGCAGGGCCGGCAAGGAGTCTTCCCTGTTGGGGGTGTCCTGTTTCTCGATGGCAGTGTTATTCAGGTGTACAGTGCACAGGGCGTAGGATGCTGAAATGTTCCGGCTCGGGGTTCTGATGAGCATGAGGGTGGAAGTCCCCTGTTGAACACAACATGCCGCCCCCGATCACCAAATTACTACCTATTGTGCGCCGCGGCTATCCCTCATTCAGGCAGGGGCGCGTGCCTGTGGTAGTGGGACACTCGTGACAGGGCGATGCTGGTAATGAGGCGCTGAGAGTGGAGTGGGCAGCCACATGTTTATTGTTCAGCTCCTCTCGCATGGAGGCATGGAGCACTTCCTTGTTGGCTCCACTAGGCTGGGCTCATTAAAAAGGACCTTTTATTTTCCAGGGCTCCCGCGCTGGGGCGCTTCTGCGAGTCACCGCCTCCAGGCCTGGGTTCTCTTGAGCTTCCTGCAGTGCCGGTTGCAGCCTGGGTGTTGGAGCTCGCCTCCTGCACTGCTATAGGCCCCGGGATGGTGCCGGGGAGCTTCGGCGGTGTCACGTCACCTGACAGTGTCACCGTGAGCCGGGGAACCCACCTCCCAAATTCTGCTCCCAAACGGAGCACCTCGTACAGTTCACCGCCGGGCCCAGGATTTGTAGAGGGCCCTGCACACCGTCATTGATACTCTGACATGGGGCAAAATGTCACTGCACCTTCTCTTCTCCAGGCAAGAGTGCGCACCCATGGTAGTGGGTCACTTGTAATAGGGCAGTGCTGGTAGTGTGGCGCTGGGAGTGGTGTGTGCAGCCACATGTCTGTTATTCAGCTCTCTCATGCAGGAACAATATCCACACTGCTGGCCCCAGGATGTGAGACCCCTGCCCCTCTCACCATTACTGGTGTCTTGGATTGCTTATCAGGCAAGGCAAACAACTTTCCAGCAGTCACCCGTTTCTTGTTGTGCAATGGCCGTGGGTGACCCAGCACAGTGTGGAGGGCGGGGGCAAGTGTCATGCGTGCTGGACGTGGTTCTACCTCTTACGCTCATAGAACATCTAGACCGTTCTATTCCAAATGGCGGTTGTTCGATACGTTGCCGGGAAAACGACGTCTGCACTTTTCACGCCGCTAACTTCACGTGTATTCTGCTTCGTCACGTGAACTACGGCATTACGTATATAAGCAGCGTGGAAACTTCACTCGCTGCTTCTGATCGAATCATTTGGCGTTGTGTAGCTGAACCTCCGATCTGCGTCCTTGCAGTTTTCCTCAGCTGCTTCTTGGGCCTTCTATAGCGTGTTTTCCGCCACACGCTGATTCCTGGAGCTGTTTGTTCGCGTGTACTTCCACACGCGCATGTTGTCTTCAAACGCGGCTGTCCTGGGCTGCGTGAATCCTGTTCGCGTGCAAATCCACAAGCGCACGCTGTCTTCAAGCGCGGCTGTCCTGGGCTGCGTGAATCCTGTTCGCGTGTAAATCCACACGCACACGTTGTCTTCAAACGCGGCTGGCCTGGGCTGCGTGAATCCTGTTCGCGTGCAAATCCACAAGCGCACGCTATCTTCAAGCGCGGCTGGCCTGGACTGCGTGAATCCTGTTCGCGTGTAAATCCACACGCACACGTTGTCTTCAAACGCGGCTGGCCTGGGCTGCGTGAATCCTGTTCACGTGCAAATCCACAAGCGCACGCTATCTTCAAGCGCGGCTGGCCTGGACTGCGTGAATCCTGTTCGCGTGTAAATCCACACGCACACGTTGTCTTCAAGCGCTGCTGGCCTGGGCTGCATGAATCCTGTTCGCGTGCAAATCCACAAGCGCACGCTATCTTCAAGCGCGGCTGGCCTGGACTGCGTGAATCCTGTTCGCGTGCATATCCACAAGCGCACGCTATCTTCAAGCGCGGCTGGCTTGGACTGCGTGAATCCTGTTCGCGTGTAATTCCACACGCACACGTTGTCTTCAAGCGCGGGTTCAAGACTGCGTGAATCCTATTCGCGTGTAATTCCACACGCGCACGCTATTTTCTTCGCGGCTGTTCAGAACCGCGTGTACTTTGTTTATACCATAAAAGGGCGCTATTTCCAACTCCTGCACCTGTGATATTAACAGGGGGATTGATTCATTTCTATACTTTTCTCTACGTGGGAAGGAAGCTTTTCAAGGATTATTGGAAGGTGACAGTGAACAGTACTTTGGACGCTATCCTGTGGTGCATCAACCCGGTATCTTCCCTTCCTTGTCGTTTGTTCTACTTCTGGATTTTCCTCAAGAAACTTCTGCTGGATTCTTCTGCCCTAGACATAAGGTCAGTGTGTGCATTAATGTCAAATTCTGTTCTATCATAGTCAATTTGGGGCAGTTTCTTATGATACTTTATTTTGTTCTAGGCTGACTTCCTATACCTTACCCACGCCCTTTCCAGTGATCCATCTCTCTGCCTGTTTTATCAGTCAGAGAGTTGTATCATTTGGAAGGTCTAAACTTGACTTCACAACTATCAAATCGTGTGAACAGGGATCCGGAAGACCCTACCATCTGTATCCTTTTGAGTACTGTATCCTTTTCAGTCAATACTTTGGTACTTTATGACAGAATCAGAAGCCATGGAGGGTACGGATCCTTTAGCTGTTTTGACTCAGTTGATCAGCGATTTGAGAAATGAAATGGTTACGGCACAGGACATGTTACGGCAACGTATGGACGTTATGCAAGACGCCATGCACGCTAGTCCTCAGGGAGCACAGGTTCCAATGGCCACTGCATATGGATCTGGGACTATGACACCCCAACAGGAAACTATTAATGTGGTTATGCCCACTCAGTTTCCCTTGGCCCCCCCGGAACGGTTCACTGGTGATCCCAAAACCTATAGAACCTTCGTTAATCAGTGCCGACTCCATTTTCTTTGTTGTCCTACATCATTTCCTGACCTAAGCACAAAAGCAGCATTCGTGCTTTCCCATTTAGGGGGTACAGCTGCTGCTTGGGCTAACCCTTTGTTGGAAACAAATAGCCCTTTGTTATATGACTGTGACGATCTCTTGGCTGCTATGAGTAAAGTCTTTGACATGCGTTATGCTACTCAAGCCATGGATCTGGAGTTGCTTAATCTACAACAAGGCAGTCAACCTCTTTTGCCTTACATTGCCCGATTCAATCAACTAACAGCCGAAACTCAATGGCCTGAAGGCAAGAAAACGGCAGTTTTCTACAAGGGTCTTTCAGAAGAACTGAAAGATGCCTTATCTACGGTTCCGGTGGTTCCTACGGGATTCACAGAGTTGCTCGATTTGGTTCTACAAATCGATGCCCGAAGAAACGCTCAGAAAGGAGAGAAAAAACCCTTCTTACAAGCCTCGGTTCGTTCAGAGACACCGGCAGTCCCCTCGAACGACCCTGAACCAATGCAGATTGGCGCCGTGAGAGGCCGGTTGTCCAATGCAGAAAGAGAGAACCGAAGAAAGAACCATTTATGAATGTATTGCGGTTCATCCGAGCATTTACTAGCGACATGTCCTAAGAAACCCGTCAAACGTTCGGGAAACGCCAAAACTCGACAGTAGCAGGAGTCCCTGTGTCGAGTGTTTCCTCGGACTCCAGTACCATTCCTAATCACGCACCCATAGCTGTTGAGGTGACGTTACGTTGTGATGACCGAGAATTGGTTTCCAAGGCCATGGTTGATTCCGGAGCCACCAACAATTACATAGACATCACATATGCCAAGAATTGTTCCATACCCCTTGTAAACAAGAACAAACCTGAAACGGTTAATACCGTGGACGGATCTGTTTTGACTTCTGGTATGGTAACCCAGGAGACGGTACCTGTTCAGATGACATTATCGAATAATCATTCGGAAGAAATCGTCTTCGATGTCATAGCTGCTCCACAGTACGAAATCATACTTGTTCTTGCCTGGTTAACCCTTCATAATCCCGCCATTGACTGGGTTTCGGGATTGCTCCAGTATCCTTCAATTTATTGCAATGAACATTGCTTTACCAGTCAGGAGGTGTCAAACAATCAACATATATTGGCCTCTATGGGGGGAGTTTCAACTATTAGCGTGGTACATCAAAGCGATACTACCATACCATGCGAATACGCTGAGTACGCTGATGTCTTTGATAAAGGCCAGGCAGAACAATTGCCTCCACATCGACAGTATGACTGTCCGATTGAATTGATTCCTGGAGCTAAAATTCCTACAGGTCGTTTATATTCACTGACTCCAAAAGAAGACGTTGTGTTGAAAGAATACATTGACAAAGCTTTAGCGATGGGATTCATACGGCCATCGCAATCACCTGCTGCGTCTCCTCTATTCTTTGTTCCGAAGAAAGAGGGAGATCTAAGGCCTTTCATTGATTACAGGGCACTTAACGACATCACCATAAAAAATCAATATCCTTTACCGCTGATAAACGTTCTATTGGATCAATTAGGTACTTCCAGGTACTTCACCAAATTGGACTTGCGAGGAGCATACAATTTAGTTCGCATTCGTGAGGGCGATGAATGGAAGACCGCCTTCAAGACACGGTATGGTCTATACAATTATTTGGTGATGCCTTTTGGTCTATGCAACGCTCCCGCTACCTTTCAGTTCTTCATGAACGATATATTCAGGGATATAATGGACCAGTTCGTGGTGATTTATTTGGATGATATTCTGATCTATTCATCCTCTTTTTCGGAACACGTCAAACACGTTTCTACAGTCTTACAAAGACTCAGGGAGAACCTTCTTTTTGTGAAAGCCGAGAAATGCGTCTTTCATTCACAGGAAGTGGAATTCCTGGGTTACGACATTACCAATCTAGGTGCTCAAATGAGTCGTTCCAAAGTGAAGGCCATATTGAATTGGCCGATCCCGCACAATGTCAAGTCATTACAGTCTTTCCTAGGCTTTGCGAATTTTTATCGCAGATTTATTCGTTCCTTCTCCAAAACAGTGGCTCCTTTGACGGCTTTAACTAGTTCCAAAGTTCCTTTCTGTTGGAACCAGAATGCCCAAGCATCATTCGAAATGTTAAAGGAAGCATTTACCACTGCACCCGTGCTTCAACATCCATATCCAGATCGCCAGTTTATCGTTGAAGCGGATGCATCCAGTGTCGCTACTGGAGCGGTACTCTCACAAGTTTGCACAGAAACCAAGGAGGAGCACCCAGTGGCTTTCTTCTCTCGCAAACTTACCCCATATGAACGAAATTACACCGTCACTGAGCGGGAATTGCTGGTTATCAAGGATGCTTTCCGCGAATGGCGTCATCATCTTCTTGGGGCCAAAGATCAGGTGTTGGTGTACTCTGACCATAGAAATCTTCAAGCATTCAAATCCATGAAATGCCTTACGGCTCGACAGGCCAGATGGCATGTCTTTTTTGCCCAATACGATTTCCAGGTCACATATCGTCCTGCCAGAGAACACGTTAAGTCGGACGCGTTGTCTCGTATTGGTGAGGAGACGAAGGAAGAAGCACAAGTGCAAAATCAGTTGTTGGCAGATCATGTAATATGTAGTTGTTCTGTTCAACCATCCTTAAAAACCGAAGTACAAGAGTGGGTGAAAGATCATCCACAAGTTATCCAGGAGATGAATCTGGACGTACATAACGGTTTACCTTTCACAGAAGGAGTGCTCTACTTACCAACGTCTTCGATGCGAAATAAGGCCCTCAAGTGGAATCATGATTCCTTGATCGCAGCCCATCCTGGACGGAAGAAAACACTAGAGCTGCTCAAAAGATGGTGCTGGTGGCCATCCATGGCAAAAGATGTCATAAATCATGTATCAACTTGTTCTATATGCATCCAATGCAAAAACACTCCTGGTAAACCAGTGGGCTTACTCCAGTCCCTACCTGTCCCTAACAAACCATGGGACATGATATCTATGGACTTTGTGGTAGAACTCCCACAAAACCAGGAGTACGATACCATATGGGTTGTAGTGGATTACTTCACTAAATTGGTTCTTTATATTCCCTGTATTGGTTTACCAACCGCTGCTGTTCTGGCTGTCCTTTTCATTCAACATGTATTCCGTTTCTTTGGTCTACAGTCAGTAATAATTACGGACAGGGGCTCACAGTTTGCGTCACGCTTTTGGAGAGCACTAACATCAGCATTGCTGATTGATGACAGAATGTCCAGTGCTTATCACCCTCAAACTGATGGGCAGACCGAAAGAGTCAATAGCACTATGGAACAATATCTGCGGTGTTTGTGTCTGCAGTTCCAATCAGATTGGCTTAAGGTCCTGCCAGCAGCAGAATTCGCCTATAACAACTCCTATCATAGTGCCATAGGCACTTCACCGTTCTATGCTCTTTATGGACAACACCCCCGATCAATACCTTTGGATTCCAGCTTGTCTTTGGATACTCCTGCCGCAGGCCATACTTTTCGTGATCTGAAGAATCTACAGAGGAAAGTGAAGCAGCAATTGGAGCAAGCTAAAAGACGCGACAAGTTCTATGCCGATGCTCATAGAGTACCCGCACCTGTCTACAAGGCTGGTATGAAAGTATGGTTGTCCACTAAGAACTTGAGGATACCAGGCTAAAAGAAATTATTACCTAAATACATTGGTCCGTATGCAGTACTCCAAGTAATTAATCCGTCTGCTGTCCGTCTGGCTTTACCACAACGATGGCGAGTGCATCCCGTATTCCACGTGTCACTCATTAAGCCGTGTTCTGAAGCTACCAGATTGCCTGTACGGCCTGTTGCTATTTCTGTGAGGGGTTCAGATGAATACGAGGTACAGGACATACTGGATATGAGACTACGTTCTGGTAGGCCGTTTTATCTGGTGGATTGGAAGGGCTATGGTCCCGAAGATAGGTCCTGGGAACCTCTTTCCAATTTACATGCTCCTGCTTTATTGAAGCGTTTCCACACGAGAAGGGGAGAGGTTGCCCCTTTGGGGGATGGCACTGTCATGCATGCTGGACGTGGTTCTACCTCTTACACTCATAGAACAGCTAGACCGTTCTATTCCAAATGGCGGTTGTTCGATACGTTGCCGGGAAAACGACGTCTGCACTTTTCACATCGCTAACTTCACGTGTATTCTGCTTCGTCACGTGAACTACGGCATTACGTATATAAGCAGCGTGGAAACTTCATTCGCTGCTTCTGATCGAATCATTTGGCGTTGTGTAGCTGAACCTCCGATCTGCGTCCTTGCAGTTTTCCTCAGCTGCTTCTTGGGCCTTCTATAGCGTGTTTTCCGCCACACGCTGATTCCTAGAGCTGTTTGTTCGCGTGTACTTCCACACACGCACGTTGTCTTCAAACGCGGCTGTCCTGGGCTGCGTGAATCCTGTTCGCGTGCAAATCCACAAGCGCACGCTGTCTTCAAGCGCAGCTGTCCTGGGCTGCGTGAATCCTGTTCGCGTGTAAATCCACACGCACACGTTGTCTTCAAACGCGGCTGGCCTGGGCTGCGTGAATCCTGTTTGCGTGCAAATCCACAAGCGCACGCTATCTTCAAGCGCGGCTGGCCTGGACTGTGTGAATCCTGTTCGCGTGTAAATCCACACGCACACGTTGTCTTCAAACGCGGCTGGCCTGGGCTGCGTGAATCCTGTTCGCGTGCAAATCCACAAGCGTACACTATCTTCAAGTGCGGCTGGCCTGGACTGCGTGAATCCTGTTCGCGTGTAAATCCACACGCACACGTTGTCTTCAAGCGCTGCTGGACTGGGCTGCGTGAATCCTGTTCGCGTGCATATCCACAAGCGCACGCCATCTTCAAGCGCGGCTGGCCTGGACTGCGTGAATCCTGTTCGCGTGTAATTCCACACGCACACGTTGTCTTCAAGCGCGGGTTCAAGACTGCGTGAATCCTATTCGCGTGTAATTCCACACGCGCACGCTATTTTCTTCGCGGCTGTTCAGAACCGCGTGTACTTTGTTTATACCATAAAAGGGCGCTATTTCCAACTCCTGCACCTGTGATATTAACAGGGGGATTGATTCATTTCTATACTTTTCTCTACGTGGGAAGGAAGCTTTTCAAGGATTATTGGAAGGTGACAGTGAACAGTACTTTGGACGCTATCCTGTGGTGCATCAACCCGGTATCTAGCGTGAGCCTCGTTCCCTTCGGGATAAGTCTCCCTTACTAATCTTCCCTTCCTTGTCGTTTGTTCTACTTCTGGATTTTCCTCAAGAGACTTCTGCTGGATTCTTCTGCCCTAGACATAAGGTCAGTGTGTGCATTAATGTCAAATTCTGTTCTATCATAGTCAATTTGGGGCAGTTTCTTATGATACTTTATTTTGTTCTAGGCTGACGTCCTATACCTTACCCACGCCCTTTCCAGTGATCCATCTCTCTGCCTGTTTTATCAGTCAGAGAGTTGTATCATTTGGAAGGTCTAAACTTGACTTCACAACTATCAAATAGTGTGAACAGGGATCCGGAAGACCCTACCATCTGTATCCTTTTGAGTACCGTATCCTTTTCAGTCAATACTTTGGTACTTTATGACAGCAAGCTCCTCCTCATTTTCCTCGCTCCGACGAGGAGTACTTGGTTTTTCGCCCAGAGGGCTGCAGGTCAAATGGCCGCCGCTTCTTCTCGGAGCACCGCAGCAATGCTCCCGACAGGAGCAGTTTATTTATTTATTTATTTATTTATTTTTAATGTGACCGCCGGGCCCGGGATTCTTGTGGGGGGTCCGGCAGCTGCACCACACGAGGCAGCACCGCCGCCCGCAGGGCGGTGACCCATCCGGCATTAGCCCTAGGCGAGAGCAGGCGATCCTGCTGCCCGGCAGCCCGGGACCTCGATGAGGGCTGCCAGCGCAGCTCACCCGCCGTGTCGGGCCCTTCTTCTCCCCCGCGGGAGATTGCCACTGTCGCGGCCTGGGTCTTGCAGGCCCTCCCTCTCCGCAGCACGGCGGGGCTTGAATGTCCCCTCTTCCTCGCGGCAGCCGTCGGGCATTTCCTTTTGTGGCGGCGGGCGCCGTAGCGGTTGGGCTGGCTCCCCCCCCATCAGCATGCCAGATGCCACAGGGGCAGGATGGCTCCCCCCCTGGCCGCACGAGCACCCTCCTCCCAGTGGGCCAGGGCAGCACAACCCGACGGTTTTCGGCGAGATGCCGCAGGGGCTCCGTCGGCTGTTGTTTTCGGTGCGGCATCATGCCGCGGGGCGGGATGTGGGCTGGCTCCTCCCCTTTCGGGGCCACACCAACCTTGTCTTTGCGGTGGGTGTGTGGGCCTCACCACGGAGTGGCCCGGGCCCACATTGCCCACGCTGCGGCGGTGAGGCGCATGCCAAACTGGACCCGTGGTGGGGTCGGACGCTCTTCTTCCCCCCCACCACTCACTGGTAGAGGGGCGGGCACGTGGACTTGTTGTCCTCGTCGTCATTGTTGGGGGTCGCCTGCCATGGACATCCGGCAGGCGCCCCTGGGTGCTGTGATATTCTGCACCCGACAGGACCAGTACCTGTGGGTGTTGGGGCCTGCCATGGACATCCGGCTGGCGCCCCTGGTGCTATGGGACATCAGCACCATGAGGTGGGGTCACAGCCTGCCAGGCCCCTGACCGTGCGGACCTCGGCTGCCATCCTGGCATGCGGGTCCCACGGCATCAGGGCATGCAGGCCTGTGCCTCCACGTGTAGGCCTGTGGCCTACATCAATAATGAGACACGGACTCAGTCGTTCCTCTTTGGGAGTCTGCAGCCGTTCTGCCTCACGTGCCTGCAGGAGCTCCTTTTATTAGCTTGGGGCATGACACAGTCATCGCCCATCTTAAAAGGGCAATACACGTGGGAGGGACACATCCCCTTAAAGGAGCCATGCACATGGGAGGGTCACCCATCACACCCCCTATCCTTGCGGCCCCGCCGGAGCGTGGACCAGGAGCAGGTCTGACATCTATCATTTTCAATACTTCGGCCCTGCCTGTCCTTGGGGCCATGGGCAAGTCCTGCATTATGTGGGCCTGCCAAAGAGATACTGGTAAGAAGGCCGGATGGGGGAGCGGAGTCTGGCGGGCCCCATCCTGTTTGCCCTGTGGAGGCCCTCATTGCCTCCCCCGGTGTGCTGCCATGACATCGATGCTGTCCGTGTGCTGCCACTGGCCATCTCCAAAACCTTGCTAGAACTGGGTGGACCGGACCACCGACATTCAAGGACTTGTACCGCAGAGGAGATGTGGCCCCCGTTAACAGGGGCGTGGCTTTGCCTGCATGAGGGCCAGGGAACCTTTGCCTAATGGACAATGACGTGCCCTTGCTGCGCTCCTGCCCGTCCAGTGGGTTTAAACTGGTACCAGAGAAAGCAAACGTCAATGTCCACCTCCATGTAAAGAAAGATGTAACCCTATAATATACTGCGTCTTCCATTGGAAAATGCTAGATCTTGGTGTAGTGCCCCCACACATCTAGTGGACTTAAATTGTCCAGAGTCAAAATGACCATGTCCTCATCCATGTAAATCTATAAATGCATGTGTCGTGTGAGTGACATCCTGTGGCCCCTTGCCTGGTCTTAATGTTATTTGCAAGCATACCGAGTGTAAATTATGTTGGTTGAACATGTACCCCTGGTATGGGATGTTGTGATTTAAGCCCCTCCCGAGCTCGTTTGAAAATCACCTGTACAATAACACGTGGCATACGTGCCACTGTATCAATAAAATGATATGGCATTTATAATGAGCCTGTACACAAGTGTTTCTAGGCGTGACAAGACAAGGAGGGGGAAACATATGGAGGACAAAACAACGATCTTACTAGGCCCTGTGTCATTCAGTTCGCACAAGGGCAGGGAAGTGGAAAGGTAGAAGTGCCGAGGGGGTTGGGGGGATGGTGGAGGGAGAAGTGCAGGTAATTCAAAAGTGCAGCCAGCATGTGGCTCAGTGCAGGTAGCTCAAGAAGTGCAGCCAACGGGTGGCTCATAAGTGCAGAGAGAAGGTTCTGTAGGGTTGCAGATACAGACCACGAGTGCTAGGAGAGCTGGAAAACAGTGCAAAGTGCAGCTGGACATGCAGGAGCCTGGGCCAAAGAGGGTAGCCAGGTGACCAGTGCATGGAGCAGTCGGACAATCAGCAGGGGAGAGTAAGAGAGAAAACAGAAGCAACGAGGAAGTTCTTGAGTTGCTTCCGGAACCGGAGGTGGTTCTGCTCAAGTGTGAGAGAGGCAGGGAGGCTGTTCAGAGGGAGGCCCCAGCCAAAGATAGAGATCTGCCCCCAACTCTCTGCTTGGAAAAGCGACTGACCCTCAGAGAATTGAAGGGGGATGAGAGGAGAGCTCGAGAGGAGAGATTTTTAGGAAGAGAGAGTTGACGGTAGTGCAGTCTCTGGCCCCAGAAAGCCTTGTGGATGATGCAGTGGGTCTTGGACCTGATTCTTGCTGTCATTGGGAGCCAATGTAGAGATTTCAGAGCTGGAGAGATATGCTCTCTGGGTTTGAGGGCAAGGACAAATCTTGCAGTCCTGTTCTGGATAAGTTGAAGAGGTCAGAGAGTAGAGGCAGGAAGATTATGAAAGAGGCTGTTGCAGTAGTCCAGGCTAGAGAGGACCAGAGCTCTGGAGACAGTGAGCTTCTGGGGGAAAGTGAGGAAAGGAAGAGTACCTCTGAGGAGGTGCAGCTGATAGTTTGACTTCTCAGAGATGTGAGGAGAGAAGGAGGGCCCAAAGTGGGCGGCCAGAGAGAGAGAGAGAGGAAAGGAGGGAGCTGGTGTTCCGATGAGGAAGATCTCAGTCTTACTGGCATTAAGGCAGAGATCATTGGCAGCACACTATTCCTGAATTGCGGTCAGACAGTCTGGAATGAGAGAAGGAGAAGAAGCGGCCGAGGGGAGCCTGAAGGAAAGCTGGGTGTCATCCGCATAACACTGAAAGTTGGAGCAAAAGAAGCGATGCAGTGGACATGAGGTTCCAGATATTGGTTAAAAAGCCAGGGAGAGAGGCTAGACGCCTGGGGAACACCACACGTATAGGGAGAGATAGAAGAGAGGAAAGACCCCTGTTGGACATGAGAAAAGAGGTCAGCCAGGCCAGGGCATGATCATTGATACCCAGGTTATCACAGAGGCGATTGAGCCGGATGGCACAGTTGACCGTATAAAAGGCAGAAGAAAGATTGAGGAGAATGAGGACAGAAGGAAGGTTAGAATCTGTTACGCTCACCTGGTCTCTGCGGAGGCGTTGGGGCACGGTTGCAGCCCTCCCATGGGTGAGGTTGCACGGGTCCAACTCCGCCCTCTGCGCTTATGTGGTGACTGGTGGTAATAGGTGCTGCTGCTCAGGACTGCTCCTGTGTGGAGAATAGGGGGCGTGAGTATGCCAGCTTGTGTGCCTGATCCCCTTCCAGACCCCTTCTCCCAAACCATGGTACCCGTGGGAGGCGCTGTCCATGGAAAGCTCACCTGTTGATTAGTTTTGGCAAGCACTCCGTCCTGCTGCTTCTGGCAGGGGCGCTTGTATGATCTGGACCGAGTTCCTTCACTGGTCCCTTGCACGTGGTAATCCAGTCCTACTGCGACTAAGCCACTATACTTCAGGTAAAAGTTCCTGTTTGCCTTTGTCTTTCCTCATCTGTTTTTGTTGTATTGTAAAGTGTGTTGCCTTGTATTGCTGTCCGTCCCACTTTTGATGTTTGTTCTTTTGCTTTCTTCCATTGCAGGTGATGTTGCCAGCCCGGCAGAAGCTGCGGAGCTCGAGGCAGCAGCCGGAGGGAATGAGGAACGAAGCTGCAGCGGTACACTAGCTGGTAAATTGTTAACTAGGGGGCACGTGGGGTTCAAATGCGGCGCAGCCCTTGGACCGATGTTCTAACCTTGTCTTTCTTCTTCTTCACAGGGTCCGAGTTTGTGGATGCAGAGTGCAGTGCTGCGGCGTCGGGATCAAGATCACTGGATGTCAGGAGATGAGTCTGCAGATGAAGGGATGAAACACCGCTTTCCTGGAGTGAGTATACAGGAGAACACCTGGTTTCAAAGGTAAGGTAAGTAAACTGGTCCAAGCGGCGGTGAGTGTCACATTGCAGGCGAGTGCACAGTAATGCGAAGCACCGGCCTTAAGGATGGAGCAGCTTATATAGCTGAGCTTCTGAAGCCATGCCCACTAAGTTCAGCCTGCCTGCCACACCGTGCCACACCCGATGAGGTCAGCCAGGCCAGGGCATGATCATTGATACCCAGGTTATCACAGAGGCGATTGAGCCGGATGGCACAGTTGACCGTATAAAAGGCAGAAGAAAGATTGATGAGAATGAGGACAGAAGGAAGGTTAGAATCTGTTACGCTCACCTGGTCTCTGCGGAGGCGTTGGGGCACGGTTGCAGCCCTCCCATGGGTGAGGTTGCATGGGTCCAACTCCGCCCTCTGCGCTTATGTGGTGACTGGTGGTAATAGGTGCTGCTGCTCAGGACTGCTCCTGTGTGGAGAATAGGGGGCGTGAGTATGCCAGCTTGTGTGCCTGATCACCTTCCAGACCCCTTCTCCCAAACCATGGTACCCGTGGGATGCGCTGCCCATGGAAAGCTCACCTGTTGATTAGTTTTGGCAAGCACTCCGTCCTGCTGCTTCTGGCAGGGGCGCTTGAATGATCTGGACCGAGTTCCTTCACTGGTCCCTTGCACGTGGTAATCCAGTCCTACTGCGACTAAGCCACTATACTTCAGGTAAAAGTTCCTGTTTGCCTTTGTCTTTCCTCATCTGTTTTTGTTGTATTGTAAAGTGTGTTGCCTTGTATTGCTGTCCGTCCCACTTTTGATGTTTGTTCTTTTGCTTTCTTCCATTGCAGGTGATGTTGCCAGCCCGGCAGAAGCTGCGGAGCTCGAGGCGGCAGCCGGAGGGAATGAGGAACGAAGCTGCAGCGGTACACTAGCTGGTAAATTGTTAACTAGGGGGCACGTGGGGTTCAAATACGGCGCAGCCCTTGGACCGATGTTCTAACCTTGTCTTTCTTCTTCTTCACAGGGTCCGAGTTTGTGGATGCAGAGTGCAGTGCTGCGGCGTCGGGATCAAGATCACTGGATGTCAGGAGATGAGTCTGCAGATGAAGGGATGAAACACCGGTTTCCTGGAGTGAGTATACAGGAGAACACCTGGTTTCAAAGGTAAGGTAAGTAAACTGGTCCAAGCGGCGGTGAGTGTCACATTGCAGGCGAGTGCACAGTAACGCGAAGCACCGGCCTTAAGGATGGAGCAGCTTATATAGCTGAGCTTCTGAAGCCACGCCCACTAAGTTCAGCCTGCCTGCCACACCGTGCCACACCCGATGAGTCAGCACATGAAGACGAGGCCTAGGGAGCAACAGCCGATGAGTCAGCACATGATGATGTTCTCTGGAATAAAGGCTTTCAGCTCCTGGAAAGTTTTTGTAAAATAAAAGCACTCCTAAACTGAAATAAAGTAAAAGCACTCCTGCATGAAATAAAGTGTTCCTGCTCACATCTCTATATGAGCCTGGCGCCAAAGGCGCCAAGACTGAGTCCAGCCAGGGCCCCTGTGTTTATGGGTCCCAAAAGGACATAAGTGAGTCAAGTGACCCATTGCCCCCATCACTAGATGGTGTGGTTTTTGTGTTCTGGGGCCTGTGGCCATGACAGCATTCCCCCTCAAGGCCCCTCTCATGGGTGGTTTGCCCCCTGGCCCTGGTTTAGTGGGGTTATTGCGGTGTTACTGTCTGTTTAATCGTGGGGCGTGGACATGCTCACTGGGTTCCCAGGTCCGATCTTGGGGTCCATAACCTTTCCAGTCTATAAGGTAGTATAACTTGCACCGGACCATCTTAGAGTCTAGGATCCTTTTAATTCATATTCTGGTTCTCCTTCAACTATTTCGGGATCCGGTGGAGTATCGATCCACGTACCTGGTCTCAATGGTTTTAGGAGGGAGACATGAAGCACCGGGTGGATCCGCATGTGAGCCGGTAATTCTAATTTCATTGCCGCAGGGTTGATCACAGCCTTGATAGTGTAGGGTCCCAGGTATCTGGGACAGAACACCTGTGGTCCTTTCAGGGGAATGTTTTTGGATGCTAACCAAACCTTGTCTCCGACTTGGTAGTTGGAAGCTTCCCTTTGGTGTTGTTCCGTGAACTGCTTCTGTTTCTCTTTGGCTCTGGCAAGATGCTCTGCTGCTTCCTTAAAAACCTGGGCGATGGTTTTGTCTAAGGCGTTACAGTGGGCATTTCTAATGATTTGAGTGGGTCAAAAATGGATGTCCGTGTAGGTCGACCGTACACTATGTAGAATGGGCTTTGTCCCGTACTGGTGTGAATGGAGTTGTTATATGCATATTCTGCTAACCAAAGTATGTCCATCCAGGTATCCTCGATTTGTTGCAGCATACATCTTATGTATTACTCGAGGGTCTGGTTAGTCCGTTCGGTCTGGCCGTTGGTTTGGGGTGATGGCTTGTAGATAACCGGAGGCCGATTTTGGCAATTTTACAACACCTTTTCCAGAATGCAGAGACAAACTGAGTTCCTCGGTCTGATATCAATATTGATGGGAACCCGTGTAGCCGGATGATCTGTTCCAAAAACATGGCAGCCAGAGTAGAAGCAGTTGGGAGACTTTTCAGGGGAATAAAGTGGGCCATTTTGGAAAACAGATCTACGATGAGTAGGATGGTATTGTATCCATTACAGGAGGGAAGATCTGTAATAAAATTAGTTGATAGCATATGCCAAGGTGCTGGGGTACTTCTAAAGGACGTAGCAGAACTGCAGGGCTTTGTTTTTGGGACTTGTGTTGTGCACAGGTGCCACAGGTTGCGATGAACTGGACCATGTCCTTTCACCAAGTTGGCCACCAGTAATTTTTCTTTATTTTCGCTTGGGTTTTGGCTATTCCCGGATGCCCTTCTACTAATGAATCATGATAGTTGGCGATGATTTGCTTCTGTAATTTCTTATCCGGGATGTACAATCGTCCTTGGTAGTATGGTAGGTTGTCCACGATCGTATACCGGTCTCCCTTCCCTAGCCATTCCTGTTGCGCTGGTCGACTCATCAAGTGTTGCAGGTCAGATTTTAAGTTGTTTAGAGTGGTGGTTGCGACAATAATGCCTTGGATTCATCCTTCAAGGATGATGGCCACAGGGTCTGGTGTAGTGAATGCCTTTTCTCCCTCACTCATGCGAGACAGGGCGTCCGCTTTTCCATTGCGTACTCCGGGTCTGTAGGTGATGACAAAGTCGTATTCCACAAAGAAGAGAGCCCAGGAGAGTTGGCATGATGATTGAGCTTTAGCGGTCTTCAGATATTGTAGATTGCGATGATCCGTGACAACGGTCACTGTAAGTCTAGCTCCAAGAAGATAATGTCTCCAGGCTTTGAACACTGCCTTAATTGCTTGCAGTTGTTTATCAGTGATTGCATAATTCAATTCAGGGGCTGAAAACTTGCGAGACCAGAATGCCACGGGATGCAATTGACCTGTTTCGGGGTCTCATTGTGACAGGACTGCCCCCTTTGCTATGTTATAAGCATCAGTTTCGACCACATGTGGTAGTTCTGGTCGAGAATGCCGTAGAATTGGTGCTGTGGTAAATGCTTGTTTTAGTACCTGGAAGGCTTTCTCTGCCTGTGCGGACCAATTTAATTGTTTATTTTTCCATAGTGAAGAGGTGATTGGGAATGAACCGGCGATATAAGTTGGCGAACTCAAGTACATTCTGTACTCCCTTTATGGATGTCGGTGAGGGCCAGTTAAGGATAGCGTCTACCTTGTGCTTGTCCATGCGTACACCCCGTGGTGTGAGAATAAAGCAGAGGAATTCTACCTCTGTCACATGAAGGAAGCATTTCTGCAATTTGGCATATAGCCGGTGTTGCCGTAGTTTCTCCAAAATTGCCCGTACATGACTGACGTGGTCCTCCTTGGTGGTCGAATAGATAAGAACGTCATCAATACAGACAAGAGCGCAGATGTCCAACATTTTGCTGAGCACGTCATTCGTGAAAAATTGGAACGCCGCCGGGGCATTACATAGTCCAAAGGACATAACCTGATATTCATAAAGGCCATATTTCATGCGAAAGGCTGTCTTCCACTCGTTTCCTTTTTTGACTCTTACTAGATGGTAGGCCCCTCTTAAGTCTAGTTTTGTATATATCTGAGTGTTTTTGACCTGATCCTAGAGCTCGGGGATAAGCGGTAACGGGTACCGTTTTTTTACCGTGATCTGGTTAAGTGCTCTGTAATCAATGCAAGTTCTCAGGTCTCCCTCCTTTTTAGGCACAAAAAAGAGGGGCGACTTGGACGGACGAATGAAGCCATTTGCCAGATACTGATTAAGGTAGGTTTTTAGATGCTGGTTTTCCTTTTCTGTTAGGGCATACATCCTTCTGCAGGGAACCTGAGCTCCAGGTACCAGATCAATTTGGCAGTCATACAGTCTGTGCGGAGGTAGGGTGTTTGCTTGCTCTTTTTGAAAGACATCTTGGTAATCCAGGTATTCAGGTGGTAGTGAACTGGTGAGGCCCAGTATAGTTTCTTTCTTTGACGATCCTGGGTTGGTAAGACCTTTAAATGAGAATCCCTTGCTATAACAGGCGTCGGCACAGTCTTGGGGAAAGGTCAGAACTCGTTTACGCCAGTCAATCATGGGCTTGTCGGTCTCCAGCCAGGTCATTCCCAATATCATCTGGAACTGAGGAGCACCGATGAGAACGCAGGTGATGTCTTCTTGGTGACCGTCCGAACACACAGAGAAGCGTAACCTTCTCTGTGTAATGGGTCACTGGGCTGGATGATAGCTGGGATCCATCAACTGCTGTGATGTTTTCCGAAACCTGCTTCTGTGAGAGAGGAAGGCCTATCCAGGTAGCCAGATCTTGGTCCATGTAATTTCCCACAGCCCCACTGTCAATGTATGCCTCCAAGGCATGTATTTTCAATGGTTGCTTGTGCTTTACCAGGAGCACAGGGATGACTACATGTGAGGTCTGTATAGGTTCCTTTTCACCACTCGACAAGTGGACCCCTACGCTTCCTGGGCATTGGAGTTTCCCCGAGTCCTGTTCTTCTTCTTCATCCTTGTCAGTTGCTCCAACTGCTTTCCTGGGTAGTTTCACCGGGCATTCTCGGAGATAGTGACCTGCCTTACCACAGTTCAAACAAAGCTGCTGCTGTCTACTTTTCTCCCTTTCTGCCTTGGTTAGTGGGCTCCGCAAGCCTCCGATTTGCATTGGTTCGGACGGATCTTGTGATTTGGTTTGATTCTCATGGGGTCGCACGTAGACCGCCCGCCCCTCGGCCTTGGCCCGATCCATCTTCCGATCCTGCAATCTGTGATTGAGCTGCACTGTCAGGTCGATGTATTCAGCACATCTTTCCAGGAATTTACTACTTGGGCTAATACGTCCTTAAGTTCCCCTCACAAGCCTCGGTAAAAGAGCATAGTCCTTTTCTCCTCTGGCCAGTTAGTTTGTGCTAGCAGACGATTGAAGGAAGTAATATATGTTAGTAAATCTTGATTACCCTGCCGTAGTGATGACAGTTAATCGTCCAGAGCCCACCCTGGAGTATGCCGTGCAAATAGTTTCTCCATTTCACGCTGAAAACCTCAGAAGTCTCGAAGCAAAGGATCACCTCGGGGATCACCAAGGGTATTGACCAGTCCGCTAGACTACCTCCCAATTATGAGAGTACAAATGCCACTCTCGCTTGATCATTGGGGAATGCCCCAGGTCTGCACAAGAAATGGAGGCGAAATTGATTCATAAAGATGGCGTACTTATTCGGAATGCCTGTAAAGCGTTCTGGCGGGGCCAGGGGAACCCCCCCTGGAAGAACCACCTGTACTGGCATGGGCTTTGGAGGCATGGCAGGAGGGGCATACCCCAGCAGTGGGACCTACCTGGCCTGCCTGTGCCTGGAGCATTTGCCTTGCTAGTTCATCTGTCCGCTCCTGGTTCACAATTAGATCCCTCCTTAGGGCATTGGTTTCCTGTCTTGAGGCATGAACTTCAGCCCATAACTCTACCAGTAATCGGGCCAACTGGTCCATTTCAGATGTTTCCATAATGCCCAGGCAGAGATTCGAAGAGGCTTTGCGTTCTGTTATACTCACCTGATCTCTGCGGATGCGTTGGGGCACGGTTGCAGCCCTCCCGGGGGTGAGGTCACTCAGGTTTGACTTCACCCTCTGCGCTTATGTGGTGACTGGTGGTAATAGGTGATGCTGCTCGGGACTGCTCCTGCGTGGAGAATAGGGGGCGCGAGTAGGTGTCAAACTCCGCTGTAACCGGCTGTATATCAGTTATGTCCAAGTCCACCTCCCCTTCCTCCTCACCTGTTTCTTCAGAGGAGCTTCCGCGTTGACGAGGCTTTCTTTTGGTCTTCTTTTTTTTTTTTGTGAAGTGGAATGGTCTTCCGCGGTAGGAAGCCACCCTGATTCCCTGATAAACAGGGAAGCCGGGGACCCCTCCTCCGCAGAGACCACAAGAAGAGGAAAAAAACCAACAGTTTAAAAAAAACCTCTTCTAGCGGATCTGTATCAGTGCGATACCGGTAGGCAGGATTCGTTCCAGTTCTGATGATCGATGGGATGGATGGAGTGGCAAGGTGTCCCAGGACGGAATGACCCGAGAGGCGTGGATGCAGCTGAGAGTACACTGAAGACGAGGAAGCCTGGAGAGTGTAGCAGACGGGCGAATCCAGAACAGCAGCGTGGAGTAAACAACCCGTTAGGGAAGGCACTCAGACTTCACCCTGCAGCGCGGCCTGAGCAGCGGGAACGCTACAGAGTAACTGGTGAATCAGACAACGGAGAGAAGAGGGAAACGGAAAGGCTGTAACAGGGAAAGTCGAGAAGGAGACAAAGGGTGAGAGGGATCAATGAGGAGAAGAGAAGGGAGGAAATGGAGGAGCGAGCGGAAAGGGAACACCGCCACAGAGTCCACTGAGAACGGGAAAGAGCGAGAAGGGCTCAGTCCCGGGAGAAAGGCAAGAGGAAACAATGTAGTAGGAAGCGGAGCGGAGCACGGCAACCAACCGAAAGGCAAAGTTGCAACGCCCCGGACCGGAAACGGAGGCGGGGCTAAATAGGAATACAAGACAGATCAGAAAAGACTAGACCGTTAACCAGGAAGTAAGAGGGTTAAAACGGAACATTCTAATAGTGGCGCCAGCGCCAAACATTCCAAAGACGCCAGTGGGACCTGCGGACTGGCGGAGGCGTGACAGTAGGCCAGCTTGTGCGCCTGATCCCTTTCCAGACCCCTTCTCCCAAACCGTGGTACCCGTGGGATGCGCTGTCCCTGGAAAGCTCACCTGTTGATTAGTTTTGGCGAGCACTCCATCCTGCTGCTTCTGGCAGGGGCCCTTGTATGATCTGGACCGAGTTCCTTCACTGGTCCCTTGCACGTGGTAGTCCAGGCCTGCTACAACTAAGCCACTGTACTTCAGGTAGGTGTTCCTGTTTGCCTTTGTCTTTCCTTGTCTGTTTTTGTTGTATTGTAAAGTTTGTTGTCTTGTATTGCTGTCCGTTCCACTTTTGATGTTTGCTCTTTTGCTTTCTTCCCTTGCAGGTGATGTTGTCGACCCGGCAGATGCTGCAGAGCTCGAAGCGGCAGCCGAAGGGAATGAGGAATGAAGCTGCAGCTGTACAGTAGCTGGTAAGTTGTTAACTAGGGGTCGCACGGGGTTCAAATGCGGTGCGGCCCTAGGACGGATGTTCTAACCTTGTTTTTCTTCTTCTACACAGGGTCCGAGTTCGTCTATGCAGAGTGCAGTGCTGCGGGGTCGGGCTCAAGATC
Source organism: Ambystoma mexicanum (assembly GCF_040938575.1). NCBI lineage: Eukaryota > Metazoa > Chordata > Amphibia > Caudata > Ambystomatidae > Ambystoma > Ambystoma mexicanum. Next base: position 1,575,518,514 of record NC_090932.1, read on the forward strand.
ACTGGATGTCAGGAGATGAGTCTGCAGATGAAGTGATGAAGCACCGATTTCTTGGAGGTGAGTATGCAGCAGAATGCCTGGTTTCAAAGGTAAGTAAACTGGTCCAAGCGGCGGTGAGCGTCACGTTGCACGCGAGTTCACAGTAACGCAAAGCACCGGCCTTAAGGATGGAGCAGTTATATAGCTGAGCTTCTGAAGCCACGCCCACCAGGTTCAGCCTGCCTGCCACACCCTGCCACACCCGATGAGTCAGCACATGAAGACCAGGCCTAGGGAGCCACACCCTATGAGTCAGCACATGAGGATGTTCTCTGGAATAAAGGCTTTCAGCTCCTGGAAAGTTCCTGTAAAGTAAAAACACTTCTGCACTGAAATGAAGTAAAAGCACTCCTGCAATGAAATAAAGTGTTCCTGCTCACATCTCTATATGAGCCTGGTTCCAAAGGCGCCAGGACTGAGTCTAGCCAGGGACCCTGTGTTTATGGGTCCCAAAGGGACATAAGTGAGTCAAGTGACCCATTGCCCCCATCACTAGATGGTGTGGTTTTTGTGTTCTGGGGCCTGTGGCCATGACAGAATCAAGGTTTGAAAACATATCTTCACGGGTGTTTAGGAGAGCAGTTTCCGTGCTTCTGGCAGCTCTGAAGCCAGACTGGTGGTCATGGAGACAACAAACAGATTCAGTGTGCAGATTAAGCTGGGAGATAGCCAGATTTTCCAAGATTATGCCCAGGAAAGAGGTGATGGAGACCTGCTGATAGTTAGCGGGAGGATCGGAAAAGGGCTTCTTTAGCAGGAGGTGCACAAGGGAGTGCTTAAGGGGGGAAAGGAAGGTTTCACTGGCAAAGGAGTGATCGCAGAAATAGGCCAAGGCTTGAGCGAGGGTGTCGATGTGGTCCTTGATGGTTCTGGATGAACAATGGAGAACCTGTTTTGACGAGACTTTCATAGATCGGTCTCGTCTAGAAACATTGTCAGTGGTTAACAATGGAAAGGAAGAGAAGGGAGGAAGAGATACGGCCACAGGCGGGCCATGTGTGGAGAAGGTGGAGGAAGAGAGAGTGGATAGGATGTCCTTAGTTTTAGTGATGAAGTGAGAAACCAAAGGTGCGCAAGCCGCCATGCGCCAGTCAGTTACTATCTATGACCCTGCTTCTGTGTGACATTGCGCACTGCACCCGCATGAGCACCGTAGCAGAGGGCCTGCCACCTGAGTCCTTCACAAGAGTGGGCTGCCCGCAATAACACTCTGGGAGCTTCCTATAAGACGTTACCTGTCCACTCTCAATTTACGTAATTCTTTCAATTGCTTGTAATTATGCCTGGCCTTTTCGCATGGCCTGATTGAAACGATTCTAGATCCTGGCATAGCACCTTTATTTTATTCATAAATGGGTTAGCATCATTTATTGGGGCAGTTATCACAGCCAAATCTCTTTGGCGACAGCTGTTCGGAAAGAGAGGACGCTGCCTTTTCGTTTGGTCATTTTTTGCCAAAAAGGTAATGGAGTGATCAAGAAAGTGACCATATCTTTCCATTCAAGGCAATCATCAAATGTGGGGAACAAAAGAGATATATATCACCTGGGAAGTGGATCCTTGGAGACAGTGGGAGGAACGCGCTCGGGCAAGACATGGTATCCCCCCGTTCCAATACATCCCTACCCGACATTCCCTCTGTCATCATGGGATATTATGGCCCAAAACCAATTCACCCAAACCAATATATCCGCGCCCTTCACCTTGACAAAAATCCACATGGTTTTTCCATTATCCCTAAGAAAAACTACAACTCCCACAATCCCTTGATCCACTATAAAATCCCAAAGACTGAGACTAAGAAGATTGCCTATAATGATATGCAATGGCCCTCTCCCACTAGTAAGACCAAGCAGAGTCAGGCGCTGAGTCACCATCACGCCCACTCTGCCTTTGGGAAATATGTGCAGTGCCATTACCTGTTCCCCTCGCCCCCATTTTTGAACAATACTAAGCAGAAGCACCAATGCAGTAGGGATTCCTATGGGCAGTCGCCATTTTGTCCCAACAATGAGGCCAGGTAAGGTCAGGCCTCCTCCACAAACATTTCCACCTGAAATCTGTTCAGCCTCCCAGTCAGTATAAAAGGCAGAGCACACAGGCACACTTTGAGTTAGCTGGGGATGCTGGATGGTGCACAGAGGCCGGGACAAAGAAACAGCAGCAGAAGAAACGGTGGAGGGCCTCGAAGGAGAAAGACTGCCTGGCCACTGAGCCTGTGAGTACAGGGGAGATTATGGTGTGGCGAGGGAGCTGTGACTACAGGAGGCCAAACCAGGGGAAGCTGGGGCTACGTGGCAGCACCAAAGCCAGAGCTCCTCCCCTGGGTCAGATAAGAAGGCTCAGGCCTTTGAGGAGCAGGTGGAGAGAACTGACCTCAGAGACATCCTATTAAGACCCTCAGCAGCTCCCAGAACCGCCTGGATGCCATTAAGGGGAGCTGGCAAAGTCGGAGCAAAATAAGAAAGCTGCATTCTGAGACCTGAAGACAAGAGCATTTTTGTTTTATTGAACTTTTGGGCAAAGTGAGACCTGTATGTGAAACAAAGGAGGGGTCTGAGCCTGACTGAGGGAGTCCCATGTGAGAAGCTAAAGCAGGGGTCTGGGCCCGACTGAGGGAGACCCATGAGAATTGGAGCAGGGTGGAACATGAGAAGGAGCAGAACTTCTGGGGCAAAGGCAAACCCACTGGAGCAGAACGATCAATCGAGGGACCAGAGCAAAGGGTTGGGAAACCCTGAAGTTCCCTACAGGAGATCGTTGTCTCCGAAAAACTGGGAGAGGTTGACAGACAAGAAGACTGCATTGTGTTTCAAGGACGCCAGCGACCCTGCCGTGAACGACACAGTTGGGGAGGCAAGGCCAAGCCTGTGGTATTAACCTTGACTCCTGAATTGAAGTTGCAAAGTGAATGAACTCTGAAATACATAATGGTCAAGATTAAAGTGGAAGTTTGCTCAAAAATATTATTGTCCCGATCGTTCGAGCATGTATTTTTAAACATACCGTAATCTTAAAAAATGTTCCTATGCATCTTACCATAGCTTTCGTCACTTTTACACATGTGAAAACAACGGGTTGGGCGCAGCCATCTTGTGCTAATATTATCCGTTGATGCATCACCTAAGTTCAAGAGTTCAAGTCCCCTTGCGGCAAGAATACAGATCGCCCGCCCCTCTAACTAACATCACAAGACGCTTAGGCCCTTTTCACAACGCCAATGCACGTCTCCTGTCAACGTTCTCTGAGCGCAAACTATTGACGTGTCTCCAGGGAAATGCCAGGACACCTCTTTCCTCAACAAGTATATACAGACCCTTTCTGAGCAGACAACATTGCAGTTGCTTTTTCAATCATCTCACTGTATTTAGTTTTGATCGCCTGTGACTTGTTTCTGCTCTGTTGAACTATCTTCCTAGTACGACGCCTCACAAACACGTACTTATAATAGCAGAACTGATTTAACGCGGTACTTGCGTTCTTTGTGCCGATTGTGCATTTATCTGCTCTATGGGTATTTTTAACATTGCAATGTATTTTCTTCTTCTTTACCAGTAGTTGCTACATACTAACAAAAACGTTTTTATTTTTCTGACTGTGGATTTTGTACTTATTCAATTTTCAGGAACTATGGCAACAATACAGTCCTACCAGTCCGAACCAGAATGTTCCGAAGAGGAACTAATTGAAAGAGTAAGAGAAAGAAGCAGAAACAATGAGAAATCAGACGATAGTTGGGAAGAAGAATCACCTGAGCTTGAGCCTAGTCACATGGAAGACGTTTCAAATTGGTGTACATGCAATCATTGCGGGGTCATGCCAACCGAGGTGGAGAACTGCTGCTGCCAAGAAAACTCTGGATGCTTGGCCTACATAGCCGAAGAAGGCACACCACCGCTATGCGTTACCGAGCTGCATGACTTCAGGGCAGTCTGCCTCACAAGGTCCATGTTGAGGATTTTGATGGTGCTTATGCACGAACTTCGTGCAACAGTTCGCCCTCGGAATCCAAGTAACGAGTAAGTATACGCTAGATGTGATGTCATTTTCACCACTGAGACGACTAACATTTCATGTTGTTATACATTGTCGTAACTTAGATTGATCACTGATGAATGAATTTAGTCTGTAAATTGAATACATTTCTGGTATTTATTGCAAATCAGAGTGTTCATCGCTTACGTGTTTTTCACTTTCGACTAAAAAACAATATTTCTCTATGACCCAAACCACTCTGGCTTGAATGGGTGTTCACGTTTGTAATGTGTCGATACTTCAAAGCACAAGTACATTTTTTCAGAAAGCTACTTTTCTAAGGGCAACTATGCCATCAAATTTAGGATGCATTTTAAAGTAAGGTGGTACACTTATCTGGTTCCTTCGATTCAAATATTTCTGTTTCTTTTTCACAGGTGGTACAGGCAGGTGGCCTACCGTTTATTTACATGGTGGTGTCCTGGGAGGCTTGGATTCCGCGTTCGACAAGTAATACCCGCCTCTGTCGTTCGAGCCATTTGTGCCAAATTCCCCAATGACACCGAACAGTACAGGGGATTTTTAAACATTGTGCCACAACCTCAAGTATACAATTTGTAGTTTGTTTGTGTCATCAACATCACCAAATGAAATAGAATACAAGTGAGCATATACAAATAGTTGTTTCAATTTTACAGCGAGCCAAGAACATGACCAGTCGTCTATGAGGGTCATGAAAGAATGGTTGTTGCTTTTTTACGGGCGCCTAATGCCCATCCATCCCCCCTTCAGTATCAATTGAAGTTCACACCTCTGACCGTGCGCTCCCGAGGGGGCTGGGTGGGTGGGAACACTCAAGTTGCTGAACAACATGTACAACTTAAAGGGATCTTCTGCACAGTGACCATTGTCCACATGGCCTCCCCAGACCCAGTGTCTCCAGACTCCCGTTTCAAGACTCCGGCCCCAGCAATCAACATAACTTTATGTCCCATATATTACATATATCAGAGGGAATTCTGATTCCCCACTATTAGTCATGCCTGGAAACTCGAACAGATGTCAATGGACAGTACATTCTCTGGCAAAGGTCTTAGGCTAGCTGGCGATGGACAGTGTGACAGTCCAGGATTTCGGTAATCGTGCAGGTGTCTGAATGTACATCGTCTGTGGCCATGGAGAAACATGGTTTCATTAAATCCATCCAACATCTGGAATCCAGGGCAATGCAAATCGTCACTGACAGGCACGTTGGAATTGTAAAGGCCATACTAGAGCAGTTTCCACACATTCAGCACCAATTTGATGTATGGCATGTTGCCAAATCAATCAAAACAAATATTACAGCTGCTGCTAAAAAAAAGGTTTCGGAAAACCTTTTAAAGTGGTCTCAGTCTATCAGCAACCATCTTTGGTGGAGCTCCAAAACTTGTGATGGAACTGTAAAAATTCAACTGGAAAATGGCGTTAATTGATGCACCATTGTTCCGAGGTACACTCATGGAGAGTAAACGAACATTTCCACAAATATGCACATGGACCTTTATCGAAGGAGCAGGAACGCAAGAAGAAGTGGTTGGTGCAATGTTCCCCTCCACACACAGCACTTGAGAGGGTTGTGTACGATAAAACGCTTTCTTGAGACCTGAAGGGACACACCGAATTCTGCCATACTGGAGATTTGGAGGTGTTCCCTAATATGTGCCTAAAGTACAGGTACAAAAGGCAGCAATTTCGGCATAGACAGTATGGAGGCCAGAACAAGACTAGCTGTACTTGCGCACAATGAGAACGTTAGGAGGGAAAAAGCAAAAACTGCAGGAACTTTCGGGATGCTTCATTACCTCATGGGCTTTACAAAACAAAGCAAACAATTGGTGTCCAAGCCAATATAACAGAAAATTGATTTTGAATTTGTGAAAGATCTGAAATGGATTGTGTTGGCCATGCATACTCATGGAATGGCTCCTGATTTTGTTCCCAGGACACATACAATGCCACAGAACATTGCAAACAAGCCTTGTCGTCCAAAATTGGAACTTGCTGAGAGGTTGACGTCCAGATTTAAATGATTTGTATATGTCTTCAAAATCTGATCACAATCAGATTTTCGATATGTTCCCCAGTGTTTGGACATTGTACAGAAACAGTCTAATGGTATTACACCTGCAATTTCCAGGCTAGATAATATGTTAAAAAGTATGTATTCAAGCAGATTTAAACAGGTTTATGATGCATTTTACCTTTCCTTCATTTATATTGATTATCCTCTGTCTAGAAGACACGTGTATGGGGTTGCTGTTGGTACTCTTGTTCAGAAGAGAATTGTCCTAGCACTTCGGTGCTGGACTGCCCATGTGGGAGGGAGAAAGACTGATATGCAAATGGTTATTTCCCATCTGTGAAAGCTACACTGAGGCTTGGGGTCTGTCAAACCCTCTGCTAGACCCAAACCCCATGCACACGTGCAATCCATGGCACTTGCGCAGATGACCTCCCCTTAGCAGATGCAATAAATCTTTCCAATAAGGGATATGTTTTTTATGTGGAGAAAGTGGAGGTGCGTCCCGTCGACACTATAAGTTTGCTGAAAGGGCAATTGAAAGGAGTAAAAGAAATGTCATCTCAGACATAAAATCTATCATATGGCTGCAGTCGGCTATATGGATCAAATACAAGACCCTCGGCAACAATCACAAACCGTTCTGGGTCCTGAGTTCACACAATCTCCTAGTTTCCTTTCCTAAATAGTACCCTCCTACAGCCGTACGCTCCTCTAATTCCGACTCCATGGCAGTCAAATACTTTCTGAGAGTGGGAGGCAGGTCTCCCTACCACGCAGGTGCCTACCTTCCCAACAGGATCCATACCCCTGTCAGACTTCTGAAGCACCCTCTACAGTTCTGCAAACTGGTAAAAACGGTACCCTTTTACATCGCTTTCCCTTCACCGGAAAAGACCCAACTGCCGCAGTTACTGCTGGTCTGATCCTCATGATTCACACAGGTTCCCTGTCCCATCTCTGAGCCAGTTCTACTCAAACCTACTATGGAAAAGTTTGGTCTGGACTGTGCATCACTTGCCACTTCCCCCTGGCACAACCGATCCCTTTTACGCACAAACATCCCATAAAGGTATTTGATTTTGGCTGGGTTAGACGGCACTCCCGAGCTATTCTCACCTTTTGAAAACTGTTCTGCCACCAAGGGCACATCCTACTCAACTAGTGGGAACCAATTCTGCATCGCCTCAAGTCCCTTCCTGATTGGCTACAGCCTTCCCAAGAAGACCCGCTTTTTGCTTCACCTGCGCGATTGTGCGCCTTTACGCACAACTGGACTGTTGAGCACAAGGCTCCACACTTCTTAGTGCTGGACTAGAAAGTTAGGGAACGACTCCGAAGAATTGTCCAATGCTCCTAGTACGTTAACCAACCCTTCTCTTTACAGTTTGTGGGTATTTCTCCCTCATTTGTCGCATTAGGACACTTATTGTATGTATGCTATATAGTAGAGTATTGTGTGTGGTAACTGTTTTTGCATAACTAAAGTTCACTTGTGTCTATTGGTCTGTCGACAATAAATGTATAGATATCTTTCATATACACTAGAAATTTGTGGTTTGTTGCTGTGCGTGCTCATTGTGGGCTTCCGATCACTCTCAACGCTCCTGAGACTTAGTCTTGACCACCTGCCAAGCTACCTAGATTGGTCTGGCTTGTACAGAAAGTTCCCCTGTTTCACTAAACCGAGGGTGGCCTCCTAAACATCTGCCCGTCAGGTCAGAGTTTAGAATACCAGCTTAACACCCTCCTCTAGTACTTGTACACCTATAGACTCCTCCTTCCATCCCCTATGCACTAACACAGCTGATTGGCACAAGGCCTAGTCAGAGCATGAATGTAACTTAACGTTTCGGAATTATTTTTCACCAACCTGCTTTCCCATTTCGGCTTGTGGCGCTTTGAAATTGAATTTTGTTGTAGAATGCCGAGACCTATTATGGCATGATGGTAGAGAGGGCTGCATCAAATGCACAAGGGAGCACAAACAGACATGCATGAATTAGTAAGAGCCGTGCAATATATGCCAGAAGTGTAAGTAGCAAACAAATGATTCAAGAGTGGAATAGGGACATAGTATGCTTTGTGCCATGAAACAGTGCTGGATGAGGGAGAGGTGGGGTTTCGATTTAATTTCCTTACAGAGATTATATATCCCCTGAGGTAACAGCAAACATAATTTTCTGGATTGTTCTTACGTTCCTATCGCGAAACATATTTTAGATAGCTGTTTGTAACTGTCCTTGGTTTTCTGAACCACTTGCCCAATGCAGCATCTTGTCCATTTTTTATGACATTCTTTCACACAATCAAAACCTACCCGTGTCTGGCTGCTATCACTGTAAGCAGGCTGCTATTGTTATTTGGCCTTAAGCGAAAGTCAGCAACTGTTCGAAGTACACAATGTGTTGAATACCCACATAAAATGATAACATTCATTTACTATATTGAAAGTGGACATACAAACATTTTGTTTCCATATCTGCGATCTGTTGGTCGGAGTGGTTAGTCAACATGACATCAAGAGAATGGAACTTACATGAAATCATGTAAGCTCAACTATAAATAATCTTTGTACGATTAAAAATGGCATGCGTGCTGTATGCATCATGACTAATTCAGCGACATGCAAATGTGCGATTTGACCAATAGAATGGACACGGTACGTTATGTTATGTTGAATGATATTTATACTGTGCACTATAAGAAACCGAGAGCATAACTCACGGTTTATCTGTCTAGTAATGATTGTTATTTGTGTATACTTTAAAGAGCAGTGAATATAGGTATGATTTTTGGGACGTATTGCGTACTGGCCTTGCACACCATTATATTCTGTGCAGAGTTATGGGTCGTTAGATGGACCGTATTGTGATGATTATTCCTCGAAGACCCGCAACCACAACCTGTATGTAGGGTAATTATATCTACACCACTTTGTCCCGTGGGATATCCTGGTGTGCTGTCACTGTTGCATCCTTGTGCACCATAAATTGGGGGTTGGGGTGAGGGGCAGGGGCTCAACCTTTTCCGTGGGCACTTGGTTCTCTTTTCGATTACTAATCTTACCACTTCCATTATAATCCCATCTGTCTGTGGTTCAACAGAAAATGTTACTATCTCTGTCCTTATTTTCTGGTAGGGCCCGCCCTGTGAAGCGGGTGCATCTGGTTCTGCATCCTATTGGGAGCTATACTGTAATCACAGCGTTAATCTTTCATGCACCTTGTGGTCTCAACTACTCCCCCATGTTGTCATGTCTGTGTTCATTCTGTGTGTTGTTTGTTTATGATTAGGTTTCATCTGGTTCTGTATTATATGGTAACTTATTATATTCGATTACAGAACGGCTACTAAAATATATTCTTTTATTCTGTTATCTACACAGTTATATGTACTGTTCTGTGCCTGCCATAGTTTCGAGCTACCGTCGAATGTATTATTCAATCAACATTGGCGGATAATCATAAACGGTGCTTATTTGATAACCGTTATGTGGAACGGCCGACAGGGACCAATCTGCCCTTTGCCGGTACCAGCAATAAGAAGCAACATGTCAGCGTTTATGAAGTAAAAACATGCTGAAGTGAAAGCGTTGCGCTTGAAAGTGAAAATAATCCATATCTTCTCACGAACGGAACACCAGGTGCGTCATTAGAAGGTTTTGCTGGTGTAACATAAGGACACACAAGAATTGACCAACAGGGATTGATCGATCGCTGATTGCAATCAGCGTATCATGAGGAAGTAATAAAGAACATTCGAAGCATGCAATGTTCGCTAGCTATAACTTGTATTACAAAAACAAATAGTTCATTTCATGGACTTAATCTTCTCCTGTCGGTGTTCTTTGCAAAATAAAAGCACTTTTACATTACAGACTATTGATGTTTTCTTAAAAATAAATGTGTTGCTCTCCTATTTGGGACAATAAAGTAAAGCTATGTGCTGTCAGAGGATGTGTGTTTATCTTCCTGGTTCTGTGGTAAGTGCCGTAATGGCGTGGGTGATGACAGGGCAAGGTTTGGCTACACTGGCCACGAATGTCATGAAAATGGGTGTAGCATATCATTAGGACTAGTGTTGTCAGTTTGAGGGGAGAGCAATCTGTATTCTTGCTGCAAGGGCACTTAAACCTAGGGCGATGCATCAACGGATAAGATTAGCGCAAGATGGCTGCACCAAACACGTTGTTTTCGCATGTGTAAAAGTGAGAAAAACGAAGGTAAGATGCATATGAAAAAATGTTAAGATCCATTACAGCAGAATAGCTCATTGCACCCTCAACTCCCCACACCCTTTCCTGCAGACTCATCCATAATGGGCAACAGGGCACCAACCTGACACCCATCACAGAGAATGTAATCGGCCTAAGCATTAGGCCCAGTGAAAACCCTGAGCTCTCCTTCAGTTGCAGAAACAGTTGAGGAAGCCCTACTGCGCCATATTGAAGGGAAAACCAGGTTTCCCTGTGGCTTTCTGTATCTCAGCTGCCATGCAAGGCCAGTAGCATCTGGCTTCACAAGTTTTATGTGGCCATCAGACATACTACCTAGGGTACTGCAGGCCATTCTGGCGTAGGGAGTGCTCCTGATCATCTGTGTCCGAAGAACCTGCAAGCAGTGTTACAAATCCTGGCACTCAGCCACATTGCAGCAATCAGGACTCGGGGAGAGGTGTGATATACACCTGCCCTTGCTTCCTGATGCCTGCACAGGCAGAGCCATCTGGTGGAACGGCAGCCTCTGTAAAACTGAGCCAAGAGCTGAAGTGGCGGCGGGAGCCTAGATAAGCTTAAAACAAATGTGTATGTATGCAAGGGTTTGTGGGTCTGTACTTGTGTGTTCGAATGTATGGGCATGCAACTGGATCTGTGAGTGTGCCGGTGGAGGCATGTGAAGGTGGGAGCAGAGGCATATCCAGGCACGTACTCTGCCTGGAATCTTGATTGGCCACTGCAGGTGTTACCCCATCATGCTAAACTATGCTCAAGATCTGTGTGTGTGCTCACACTTCATGCCACACCTGCATAACTCAGTGCCACACTTGTGCCCCAACCCCATTCAAAAGAGTTTGGACGCGCCACTGAGTGGGAGACATACAGGTGGTGGAGAAAGAAGTGTCCTTGGATGCCCAGTAGCAAATGATTTTATTTATTTTGATGGCAGTCTACTTTTGAAGAGGACTTTTACAGGCACAGACAACATGACAGTGTTTCCTTAACGTGACATACTGCCATTATTGGGCAGATGCTAACATGAGTGTGCACTTATAGTAGTAGTACTGAGTTATTAATCGGGATGCTAGGTCAGAGACAATACGTCTGTCTTTGTAGAAACACAGGTTTGAATCCCAGTTCTGCACTTATAGACTGGTCTCCAGTATTAAGCGTGTTATAAAAGATTAAAGGGAGGTTCACTCAGAAATGTTATTGTCCCAATCAATCGGGCATACTGTAATCGTTCTTAATTTCCTATGCATCTTACCTTAGTTTCCTTCATATTTACACATGCAAAAACAACGGGTTGGGTGCCGCCATCTTGTGCTAATCTTATCCGTTGATGCATCGCCCTAAGTTCAAGTGCCCTCACAGCAAGAATATAGATTGTCTGCCCCTCAATTTGACATCGCTAGACGCTTATGCCCCTTTTCACAACACCAATGCACGTCTCATGTCAACGTCCTCTATGTCCTCTTTGTGCCAGTGTGTTTCGTTTCGAGCCTCTGTGACTTGTTTCTGCTCTGTTCAGCTATCTTTCTAGTTCAATGCCCTGCGAACAGATACTTACACTATCTGAACTGGTTGAACTCAGTAGGCGCCTTTTATTTAAACATTTCTTATATAATGTGCAAATGTCTTTGCCAAACCATATTTAACTTGTACTTTTACAAGGCTTATTTCGTCCATGTGTGAATGCGAAATGTCATAGTTTGGGTCTATTGTTTATGTCTTTGCACTATGGGTTTTTGTAACATGGCAGTATGTTCTCTTCTCCTTCTTAAACAGTAGTTCTTGTATACAAACAAACACATTCTTATTTTTCTGACTTTTGATTTTGTACTTATTCAATATTCAGGAACTATGGCAACAATAAAGCCTTACCAGCAGAAGCTGAATATCCAGAGGAGAAATTAATTGAAAGAGAAATAAGCGGAAACAATGGGTAAATCGGATGAGAGTCGTGATGATAAATCACCGGAGCCTGAACCCAGTCGCATTGGAAGACGTTTCAACCTGTGCGCCTGCAATGGTTTCAGGGTTATGTCAACCAAGGTGGAGAACTGCTGATGCTGAGAAAACTCTGGATGCTTGGCATACATAGCCGAAGAAGATACACCACTGCTATGCATTACAGAGCTGCATGACTTCATGTCAGCCTGCCTCATAAATTCTGTGTTGCGGATGATGATGGTTCGTATGCATGGACTTTGAGCTACAGTTGGCCCTTGTAATCCAAGTAATGAGTAGGTTTACTCTAGAATTGATGTATGTTTGACAACTGATTAGCACATTTAATTGCAGAGCATTGCATCAGAATGTAATATTTCATAGTCCACGGTTTTAACAGATGTTTACTTTTGGTGGCTCAAAGTTTATTGAATGGACTAGTAATATGTTACAATATGCGGTATAACAATGATTCTGACTAATTTGATCGCTGTGATAATTAGACACGTTTTTTAAAATTTGAAACAAAATTTACAAACAAAGCTATGTGGTTGTTGCTTTGCTCCCAGTGATGCTTTATTAATTTGATTATTTATATTTCTTTAACAGATCTTACAGACATTTAAAGAATGCCTTCATATAGTTTTTGATTGCCCTACTGTGAGCCATGACAAAACTCCTGGTAGAGTCCTGCTTGCATTCCCAAAGGATTTAGATTTAATAAGAATATGGCTTTCAAATTGGGGATTTCCATTCTTCGAGATTGAAAGGCTAGCCAAGGATGTCTTGGAAGACGTAAGGGGCAATCGATTCCACGTCTGCAGCATGCACTTCTCAGACGATATGTACAAAGCATCCCACTACACTAAAAAGCGTTGCCCCAGATGCCTTTGCAAATTACTTCCCAATGTAGTTCTAACTAAATTTCAGCACACGCTGGCTATGGTGAGTAGTGGACGAAATAATTTGTTATGTATGTTGGTATATAAAAAGAGTGCTCTCTATACATATGTCTTCTAAATGATCTCGCAATCTAATGAATTAGTGTGAGGAAAAGGTAACATGATTACAATTTTTGACTTTTTTGGGGGGAATATTTACATTGATGTTATATTACACAAGTTGCGATCACGACTCAAAGCCCTGTACTATTAAAAGTGTTCACTTTAGACTACTTTGTGTATTTCGACTTTTGCTTATATTAAAACATTTGTTGGTTGTTGTCTTTCTTTACGTAGACCTCACTCATCGAAGTACCCTCCATCACCAATGAAGAAATCACAGACACGTAGATTATCCCAATGCTGAGGCCAAGCCACATGCACGTAGTAATGTTTTTGAGGATTGGATGTGGTCAAATTTATAATACTAATGTACCTTTTCAATTGGACTCTTTTCTGATTATAAACCTAATATAAAGGAACAAGATTCATCATCGATCACTATTCAGGAGTCCGCAGCAACATCGCTCACCTATCAAGTAATTATTTTATACTAATCCTTTATATGCGACTGAGCAATACATGCATGTGACCTACTTCGAATTGAAACATATTAAAGATTATGAATAATATAGGTTATTGACAAGAAATGTCTTGTAGAAGTGTGTCTCAATACGGACAATCACCTGCATCTTATGATTTCTTTTTAATTTTGATTTAACATCCATATTAAGACAATTATGTTGTTATAGGGGGATGCTGGAACTTCAACGACGGACCTTGCTCATTTGAAACCGTTCCGGAGTATGAAGTATGCGTAGTTAGAATTTTCATTACATTGATAGTTGTGGGTCTACTTTATTTGGTTTGATATCAAGGTAAGTGTATTACTTTAACATTTGTTTACAATACTGTTAGAAACGTGCACAAAAATCAATCAACAACCTTGTTGTATTTATTGCCCATAGGCATGCAACAATGAAAGTAAAACCTCCCCAAAACATACTATGAAACTGAAATGCATGTAACCTTTCACTGTATGAAAGTGTTCTGTTATTTTTAATAACATTTAACTTTCTACACAAAGCAGAATACATTAAAATGAAAATATTAAAGCACAAACTAATTTGAGAGGCAACATTTTTATCACTATATTTTGGAGGATATCACATCACATTCGAGAAGTACTTTGTGAGATCAAAGATTGTACAATTAAATGTGCTTGACAATTAACTTTTTCAATCTATGTTTTCTCTAAGGAATGTACCACTGAAGCGGTCGAAATGGAAGAGGCACATAGAACAGGGGTATACATAACAATCTGAACTAACATTTATCATCACATCTAATTGGCATTGAATATGTTCCAATGTTTTACGTACATAAAGTAGGTTCTATTTGTAGATGTGTACATATGTTTCTTTGAGTGGAAAAGAAATTTGCTGGGTTTATAGACTGTATAAAGGCTTTTTTTCAGCGTGGTCTTGTGGTCGGCACATCGAAGTCCACTGTTTCAAAGAAAGTAAAGAAAACAAAGGTAAAGAACAAGTTTGCCTAGGAGACATTTTAAGCAGATATTTTGCTGATATTATGTTTTTTAGTTGTTTAATCAGATCTTCTGCATGTGTGCTATAAATTTGAGCATGGTTTTATTTCAATCTGTTGGAGCCCCAGGAGGCAGAGGAGCATAAAGACACACAACAGAAACTAATGATGTTGCTTGCCAAACGGATGTCACTATGGAGAAACTACCTTTTGAGGCACAGCATGGTCTAGTCAAAGTTCAGAGTCATGGGGAGCTGTCTAGTGGTGGGAATATGAATGCAATGTCACCAGCGAGCCATGGAAAGTAACAACAGATCATTGCTACATTGCAAATGTTGCCTTGATGAAACCGAAGACACAGAAGATATATCAGAAATGTGAAGGCAAGCCCCTGAACACTCACACCAGAGAGAATACAACCCGCTAGGGAAGAAAGGCCCAAGTCGGTCTTGTAAGCATAACAAGTTTTAATCTCACACGCAGATGAGAGCAACAGCAAAGAATTCTGCTGCTAAGAACATTCTGCCAAAAAGAGGTACAAGCAGAAACTTTTAAAGGTACACAGCGTCATGATGACACAACAACATACTGTAAAAACCTGCACAGCTGATTTAATTGACCCTATACAGGTACCACGTTTATCGATAAGGGATGGCAGTTTATTAGTCCCAGTCCAGTCCGTCCGTCTTCCATCACGTGAGTGCTGCGGGACTCATCTTCTCACGTCGAAGGTTAGGAAACAAATAATTATACTCCTGAGAAGAAACAGCTTGTTTTTATCACTCATACTGTGCACTTGGCAGGCCTTAAGATGGACACAAAGGAGGTTATGGGTCACTCGAACCTTCATACACACATTTCACTCATTCCCTCCATGTCATCTGGCTCCACGGTATCCACCCTAGTTTTGATCTATAGTTCACCCCACCCAGCACCCCGCAATACAAATTACAGGATGGACACTTTGCCGATATCCCATGTCCGTCCTCTTTGAACATTTCAGGATTTTTTACTTTGGGGTTGGCAATCAAAGGGCTCCTGGTGCCATGGAATTCAGGGTTTTAGGGTTTAGTCAATTACATGGGCTATAATTCATGGTCACCCCGGAGTGAGCCAGGTCATGCTTTGGCTAGTGTGAGATAGCATGCACACCAGGTGCTGGTCTGTAACGGTGGCCTTGTAGGGCACATTCCTCTTGAGTGAGAAAACTCATCTTTGTAAAACATTTGGAACAATGAATAGACGTTGCAGAGATTGGTGGTGTGAACTGTCCTTCTGGGAGCTCGGGCATGGCTGGGGATTTCTGTGGTCTCGTGAATTTGGGCCTAGTGCATGCAATGCCACATTTACCGCGCAGGCCTTCCCTTCTACCTATAATTACTAATATCTACACAAAATAGCGATGCCGTTCATCGCTATTTTGTGCAGATATTAGCACCTTATACTGTACTATTTGGTTACAATATATTTGGTTATACTGAGGTGGGGCCCTGTTCAATGGGAAAGCGTCCCTCTCCCCATCCCCCCATCTCCCTGGCCCATCATAGTGCTTTGAATGCATCTTGATTCTCTCTAAAGCACCTGGGGGGTGGGACGGGTCTGCCAACATTCCCCCCTTTTCTTACTTCTATAGGTGTTAATTCTGGAATGCTTTTGCGCTCCCGCATCTCTGCATTCACATATGGCTGAGTCCCCTTTGTTGGCACCCAGACCCTACACACTGATTGCAAACCAAACTCCACCCCTCCTCCTTCCTTTTCAGGAACTTGCCACAGCATTTCTTCAGCTCCTATCAGCAGCAGTTGTATGCCTGGCAAACATGCATGGTTCCCTACAGCTGCGAGTAACTCCACCTTGGTGCCACCTTGCCCCAATCCCGCCACCTGCCGGTCTCAGCTCGCCCATACAGTCTCAATTTCTTTCTTTTTTTTAAACTTTTATTTAATACTGGCATCTTACAATAAAAAGAGAATCACAATTAACATTGGGGATTCACAAAATAGATAAGTCAATCAGGCATGCATAGTCTACATTGCATTACTTGAGTATTAAGGGAGAGGAAGGAGGGTTAAAGGGATAGGCGTTAGATAACATTACAGATTTGTTTCTAGGCAGTTCATTCATCAGCTGGGTGTTCTGTGATTCGTAGGTTCTCCCTGAGGGGGCCCCACATGTCTTTCGGTCTGGAAGTGGTTTGAATACCTCGGATATAGGATTCTTTGCTGTCTTAAACTTTTAGGAGGTCTCTGAGCCAGTTTCCGTGTGTGGGAGGGGTTTTGGATTTCCATTCCCAGAGGATGTTTCGTTTGGCCACTGCCCCTCCCACTGCGAATAGTCTTCGGGTCTTTGTGGAGGCCTTCCCAATGTCTCCCAGGAAGTATTTCAGGCGCGTGGCCAAGATATGCATGTTCAGAATTTCGCTCATGGTTTCTGCCATCTCATCCCAAAAGCACCTGATTGGCGGGCAATCCAAATACATGTGGATCGCATTTGCAGCAACTGCGCCGCACTTGGGGCATACGGCTTGTTTAGCGGGGTCAAATTTGGAGACATTGCTTTGAGAAATGTCTAGGTGGTTTAGGATTTTTAGCTGTATAAGCCTAAAGTTAGCACAGAGTGAGATGAATTTGGTGTATCTGCAGTAGTTTACCCACTATTGTTTGTTCATTGTCGTGTTCAGATCTCTCTCCCACTTGCTTTTCATCTTATTTTTGGAGTGTTGTGTTGTATTACTTTGTACATTGTGGAGACGTTGCTGGTGAATCCTTCTTGTGTCAGGATGTCCGATAGGAATTTATGTATAGGGGGTGCATTCGGGAAGGATGGCCATTTTTTCATGCAGGCTGCTTTCATGCATTGATATTGTAGGATTGTGAATAGGCCAGGGTCCGTTCTATTTTAGATTTCTGCGGCAGTAAGAAATTGTCCCTCAGGATAGAGATCTCTGATTTTGGCCGCTTTTTCCAAGTCCCATCTTCTTTGTATGGTATGGTCCATAGTGGGTTCAAGTGCAGGGTAGGGCTACAGCGGTAGGTGCGGCCAGTACAGAGTATCTACTCTCTTGAGTATCCATGACCATGCTCACACTGTTGAAGATAGCGGATCTGCCCAGTACTTTCTCCTCTGTGACCCTAGCGAATATCATACTCCGCAGATTCAGGGGAGATGCCGCAAACTCTTCAGCATGTATATGTGTGAACTGTTCTGCAGTATTATTCCAGTATTTGGCAAAGTGTACCTGTGCGGAGTAGTAATATAGGAGAAAGTCAGGGGCCGCCAGCCCTCCGGTGTCGTAACCCTCGTATAGCTTTGGCCAACTTATTCTGGGGGTACCTCCTCCCCAGACGAAACTGGACACCATTTTTCGTAGTGTATCAAAAGATTTACCGCCTGGCCATATTGGGATGCCACTGAACAGGTATAATAGCTTCGCCACCACCACCATTTTGAGCAAGGATATGCAACCGTACAAGGACAGTGGCAGCCTAACCCATGAGGTGAGCTTATATTCCAGCTGTGTCAGGAACGGCGCATAGTTGTTGGTGTACAGGGTACGCTTATCTGTTGCCATTATAATGCCCAGATAACGTACGCTGGTAGGGGGACCACCGGAAGCCCTCCATGGTTGCGGATCTGATTGTAGAGCTGGACATAGGCATTATTTACAATTTAGCCTGGCTTATCCTGTATCCAGAATATTTTGTGAAGTCTTCAATGTCACGCATGGTGGTAGATTAGTTTCAGGATTTCTGAAGTATAACATAGTGTCTTCTGCAGAGGGAAATGAACTGGGGTGTCCCCATAATTCGGATCCCTCTCCAGGAGTGCCTGTAACGTAGGTATGCTGCCATTCCTTCGATTGTTAATGCAAAAATGAGAGGGGAGAGGGGACAGCCTTGTCTGGTGCCCCTTTGTAGATCGAAGCTAGGTGACCGCATCTTATTGGTCCTTACTCTGGCGGTGGGCCTACAGTACAGCAATTTTATGGATCTGAGAAATTCTAAGCCGAAACCCATTTTTTGTAGTATGGCGTGCATGAACTTCCCCGATATAGAGTCAAACACTTTCTCCGCATCTAGTGTAACCGCCACTGTCTTCGCTTGAGGGTCCTTCTGGGAGGCAATGGTGAAGAATCTCCGCAGGCTTAGAGCAGTAGATCAGCCAGGTATGAAACCGGATTGGTCCGGGTGTACTAATTTGGACATATATGGGTTCGGTTTATTAGCTATGGCTTTGGCATAGATTTTGGTGTCCACATTGATTAGGGATAGTGGTCTATACGAGGAGGGATCTTGAGGAGGTTTAAGAGGTTTCAATAAGACCGTGATAATGGCTTCTCTCATTGATGCCGGCAGGGTTCCCCTCTCCATGGACTCCTTCCACACCTCCAGCAGTCTTGGAGCGAGTTCCTCGGTGAGGGTCTTGTAGAGATCTGCAGGTATGCCGTCCGACCCAGGCGATTTACCCGCCCTGAGGTCCTTGATTAGTTGTTTTACATCTTCCAGGTTCGTGGGGAGGTCAATGTTGGCTCTTTCGTCTGGGGCCAGTGTGGGAAGGGGGAAGGAGTTCGGGTATTGTTGCAACTCTTCCATTGAAACTTGGTCAAAGTTTGTGTATAGCTCTATGTAGAACTTCTGGAATTCCTCGTTCACCCTCAGATGGTCCACGTGTGTCACACCCATTTTGTCCGTTATGCTGGTGATCTGTCGGTGTCCGTATTCAGTTTTTATTAGGTTAGCTAGCATCCTACCAGACTTATTTCCTTCCCCATATCTTCTGGCTTTGGTAGGTTGTGTCATATGCCAGGGTCGCAAATTCAGCTAGGGCATCGTGTAACGGGGCTAGGGTTCTTGGACCTGGCGATTTTTTCTATGCTTTCTCCGTTTTCTTGATGTATTCCTCGGTTTGGGACAGTTGGATTCGTATTTCTTTCAGTGTGCCATGGACTTTGGAGATCAGGAGTCCCCTCAGCCACACTTTGAAGGCCTCCCAGACCGTGGAGCATGAACTGGCCAATTCCTGATTGCGTTCAAAGAAGCCCGTCACGTCGATCCGTAGTTGTTCTAGTAACGAGTCGTCTCGTGGGAGATCTGGGGGCATTCTCCATGTGCGGTGGGCCTGTATGGGTGCTCCTATCTGGATCTCCAGGATGATCGGGGAGTGGTCTGACAATGTTCGGGCAGTATTGTGCATTCTCTCCTGTCTGGGATGCAGTCAGTGGAGCAGAGCCAGTAATCAATACAGGAGCTTGACCCGTGTACATGTGAATGAAATGTGTAGTCCCTGGTGAGTGGGGGCAATTCACTCCATACATCTGAGAGTGGCAGCATGGTCATGGCTTGTTTGATGGTTAATGCAGCCTTTCAGTCTGCCGTTGGGCTGTGGACGTCCTATCTTGTGAAGGGTCGAGAATAGTGTTGAGATCGCCTCCCCATATCACTCCCGCTTCATCTGTTGTCATTATTAATGTAAATATTTGCTGGTAGAATTCCGGAGAGTCTATGTTGGGCCCAACGTATTGATGATAATTACACCTTGCCCCTGCAATGATCCCCATATTATTATGTATCGACCATCAGTGTTCGCTTTGGACCTAGAGACCAGGAATCAGAGTCTGTAGTGGATCATTGTCAACCCCCCCCCTTGAGCCACTTATCGCTCTGTGGTGTGCGTCTCCTGTATCAGTAGGATATCGATTTTATGTCTATTAGCGTAGGCCAACACTTTTCTGGCTTCGATTGGATTGACCAAAACCCTGACGTTCCAAGAGAGGAGTCCGGTGCTTTTAGTTACTTTTTGTGATGCCATAAAGTGTAATCACTAGCAGGAGAACTTTGCCTTTGGTAAGCTAATGTTCTTCTTCCCAATGCAGTAATGGCAGGTTTTTCTCAGTATCACAAAAACAGTTAACTTCAAGAGAGAACTCCCCCCCCCCCCAAAGTGCCTCATTGCTAACAGACATGTGTACAAACATACGGATCCCAGTGGACCCACTTTCATGAAGGCAGATCATCTGTATCCCTTCCCACCCTCCACACTCACCATCCCCCCCAATCGGGAGGTGTATCCAATGACCCAGCTGCAACTTTGCAAAGTGGGGTGGGACGGCCCAGCACCCTCTCCGGAGTTGTAACTTCAATAGACGATTGAGAATGGTGTACTATTATTACATTTCAGACTTGGTGCGTGGAGTACTCGTTCCTTCTTCGGGATTAATTGTATGGGCTGCAGAGCTCAGGTTTCGTTAGGTGCGGCCGGGATATGTTGTTCAATGTAAGTCAAAGTCCTCAGGAGTTTCGAAGAATTGCGTTCTACCGGCATGCTGGATGCGCAGTCTGGAGGGGAACAGCATTGCATACATTATCTTCTTTTCCCCGCAGTTTCTTCTTCACGTGGTCAAAGGATCAGTGCACAGCCTGGACCCCCGTTGAGAAATCAGGGTATATATGAATATGGTTAGAATCATAGGACAGAGGGCCCTGCTCACGCTCCAGGCGTAGGATATGGTGGCAATCTCGATAGTTGAGCAGCCTTGCAATGATTGATTGAGGCGGGGCCCCAGGTTTAGGCGGGGGGGGGGGCTTGTGCCTTGTGCGCTCTGGACCAGAAATTGCTTTGAGAACTGCGCATCCAGGAATAAGAATCGGAGTAGGTCTTCAAGGAAGTGTTCCATGGAAGTGTCAGTTTTGCGTACCGCCACCCCGACCACCTTTATGTTGTTACATCTCGAACGGGATTCCAGGTTCTCGCATTTATTCTGGAGTGATTTTACATTATTCTGGATCTTTCCTATGGCTACGCTCTGTGTAGCAGATGTGTCTTCCAAGGTGGACACTATTCTCAACCTCAGAGACTCTGGTGTTGACCTTCCTAGTATCAGCTCGAATGGAAGTTTTTTGCACCTCCTGCCATGGCCGCGTTCTCGAAATGGCCTGTGTTGTACTACCACAGGGCTTTGGAGTGTATTCGGAGAATCTGTCTCTCTGACAACAAAATATGTCTTCAGATCGGGTGAGGAATAGGGGATCTTGGTGAGGGCTCAGTCTGCCCTGCCCTGAGGCCGCAGTACCCAACAAGTGCACGCAATGTGGGCTGAATATTAGTGCAGTGTTCCAGGCGGCCCCTGTATCTCCCTCCCACGACTCAAGGAGAGTGCAGGCAGTGTTGCCAGTAATAAACTTTTGGGGTATTGAGCATTGCCCCAGGGAAGGAGTTATTTCAATATCAAGGGGATTCCTTGTTTTATGGTCCGTAAACTGCTGCCCACTGTCTTGAATTGTGCCCCTCCGACGCCTCAGATGCCAATCCAACCGACATAGCCACAGATGATTACTGCATCGTTGCAGGATGTGTGGGTGGATAGGGAAGTCCCAGAGACTGTTAATTTAACCTCTGAGGCAGCAGATAAGAATAAAGGAGGGGGGAGGGTGAGGGCCACAACACCCGATGGGCCGCCAATGTCCACTCCCCCCAACGTACCCCTCAGATGTCAGGCAGGCCAGACAGCCAAGCCCAGTGGGACGCCGATGTTGGTGCTCCTCTCTGCTACCGGGGAGCAGGGCAGCCCAGGGGCAGCCCGAGCGCAGCCGCCCCACTCTGCCTCTTCCTGCCCCTGCTTCTACCCAGATCGGGCCTCCGCCGTTCAGTCTCCGGGCGTCAGTACCCATCAGGAGATGAGATGTCGGGCTGCTCGTCCCTCCCCGGCAGCCTGAATCCAGGTCACAAGGCGCACTCCAACCACCGGTGCACGCCAGCCGCGGGGGAGCAGCCACCACAATCCCAGCCCCCCCACCACGAACAGCACCGGCGGCGAGCAGTATCTCGATCGGCCACATCGCTCGGGCCCCGTCAGCAGCAGAATCGGCTGTGCTCCCTCGCCTGCCCAGCTCAGGGACGATGCCTGCGGGGTTATTTTGGCGTGCAGGTGCCAGCCGTTTGTTGAGGCTTCAGTGATCCGGACGAGGTTTCACAGGAGCGGAGGTCCGGTTTTGCATGAGGACCACCTGTACGTGTTCCTGGGAGCTTCAGCCACGCATCTGCGCTTGTAGGTTGAGTGCCAGTTACACCATTCCACAGGATTTATAAGTGCAGCATATTTCTAGCTACAGAGCTCTCGGGTCAGGCAGCCTACTTCCTCAGCGCACCACAGCGCCCCCATACATCCTCAATTTCTGATTTACTTGCATTTCTTGTTCTCTCTGCATTTTAGTGACCTATTCCATTTTGGGACACTCCATTCCATGTACCCATCCCGTCTCTTTCTACCCTACCCCCATCCACCAGAGGGCGTAAACTCAGGGACACATAATCAAGCCCAGTGTAAAACTGGACGTGTGCTTTCCATATGTAATTTTATTATGCTTGTTCCTTTGTTCTGCTTTGTATCTATATACACTGCTATGTAACCAAGCTTTCCATAGTCCAATCCACTCACCCTCATTCTTATATGTCCCTCATTTAGGGAGACCTTTCCCGAGCCCTAGAAGAAGGCTTCTATCACTTCAAGCCAAAACGTCTATGGACGCTGCACCCCAGGTGCCCTCATAGTCCACCACAAGAACATTAACCCATGATTCAACATACAGATGTCGACCTACCAATAGGTCACCCCTCTGCCCGGCACTGGTAGACCTCTCCAAGGCTTCCACCTAGAATTGTGATACTACACCTATCCTGTAGGACTTGAATTTGTGTTGCATGTTTTGGGCTCTGCACTGCTCTTAAGCCCTACTTTTGTCCTAAAGGTTGCATTATAGTGTTTGCTTTGTCTGCCTAATGTATGTCATAGAAAGAAATATTTGCTACAGACAACTCTAATTCATGCACTTAGCCAAGTTGGTAACCATATGTTTAAATATGCTCTCAATGTAGTGAATTCCTTGTCTTTACACTGTGGGATATAACCTCGGAAGATTTGTTTGTGGACCATAAAAAAATCCTGTTTTTATGTTGTTTTGTATTTTACAAAAAGACTTTCTTATAGAGCAACAGTTAAATAATTTGAACTGTGTCCACCCAGGAAAGTTTCTAAACCACAAAAAAAATAATATTTATACAAAATCATCAGCCAAACAATAATAGCTGTTCGGAATACCACTTAGTAGAAGTGAGTTTGTGAATGTTAAGCTTTCGTTATTAGTGAGACAAATAGGTTCCTGTCTCGGTGATATCTTACAAAGGTTAAATAACTATGCTTGAAATGATTGCAACTATTGAAATTCGTTGACAGGTCACCCCATTGTTTTAATCTGGATATAAGGGTGACATGCCAGAGTGGAGCTGGAGGTAATATGTGTTGGGTCAATATGGCAATGGTCCCAGAGACGATTCCAGTTAACCTTGGCAACGGGTCCGTGGCAAGGTCAGCACAGTTGACTTACATCAAGCGCAATAGTGCAAGTGTATCATTCTTGACTTTGCATGAGAGTATGAGCTCAGGGGCCTGTGAGAGGATCTTGTTGAGAGGTAGGGGGGGGAAGCAGTGGAGGGCAATTATGTGTGATCTTTGCTTGGGATGTGGGGTTTACCAAAAGCCAGTGTAAGTATATTGCAGTGGCAGGATGTAGGTGCGGTGCATACATTAGTGTGGGAACAGGTTGTGGAGGAGCCTCCAGACACAGTAAGGACCGTGCCAGGCTCACGGCAGTGAAATGGGTGGCGGGGACCTGCATGCAGTAAAAAGGATGGACCCGGTGGGGCATAATGGTGCAGAGCAACTGGCAGTAAGCATTAATAGTAGAGGCAGTACTACGTGATTGGCCATCCTGTAAGAGGCGTAATGCTGGTATGGTAATGCACCCAACTGCTATGTGTGATGGTGGTCCGTGAAAGTGGCATCTGCCATGCAATTGCAGCATCTGCACGTGCCCGTGCTGTGCATCTGCCGGTTCTAGTAGGAGCAGGGAGTTGAGCTCCTGTGGAACCGATGGAGAGGAAGGGTAGGAATGGGTGGGTGGTGAGTTGTCGGTCAGGGTGGCTGGGACAGTGTTATCACTGAATAAAGAATGGAAAAATGAGATAAGGCGTGTGTACCAGGGGTGCTGGTCACGTGGGTTGGTAGGGGTGAGTGATAGTCACACGGTGGGAAGCCAAACCATGCAAAGCCTGCATTCAAGGTGAATTCAGTGCATCAGTGATGTGAAGGCAAGGTCTGGCCCAGTGAGGTATCGTAGGGCTTACCTGATGAGCCAGGAGAGCTGCACGAACAAGATGTGCAGTCACAGTGATCTTTAGATCATGTCAGCCATATTTTTTCTGATGTTAATTGAGAGGTGACGGCTGGGAGGCTGGGCTGTCCTGAGCAAGCTGAAGGCGGATTGGTTATTGAGCTGAGCAGGAGGCAATGGGAATGGATAGTGGGCAGTGTCCAAGTATATTCCCGATTGAAGGCGACGTTAGGAAACCAAAGAGGTATGTGTAAATATGACAAGGTCGAACCTGATACTGTGGTTCAGATATTATATTTAAGTGCCAGATGGCTGCAAGTCATACTTTCTAGGAGTGCAAGTTGAGGGGCAGGTCCAATGGTAATTGGGTCCTGAGGAGGGGATGGGATAGGGTGCATATGAGCTACATGTAGGTGCGTTAATTGGGATCATGGGACTGTGGTTGAGAAAATTGGGTAGGTGCCATGTGGCAGTCGGCAGACCTGCTCGTAATGCAAGTCCATGGTCAGATCCCATCACGTGACATTTCTCGCTGTACTATAAACAGACCAAGGGAATCGCAATGGGTGCCATATACGCCCCTCAATGGCCAACCTTTTTATGTATCATTGCGAGCAAGTCCATGCACTGTGCAATCCAGACTTCAACCACCATATCCATAAATGGTATCAGTATATTGATGTCCTGATGATATGGACAGGCACCACAAAGAGCTCTACTGCTTCAAAGAATACCTTAACAGTCAGTTTGGTCTAGAGCTAACAAGTACACACAGTGACAGCTCCATCGACTATTTGGATATAAACATCAGCGTGAAAAACAATGAATTTACAACTACTACATACAGAAAACCAACAGCGGTCAACTCTGTACTTTTCGCTACTAGCTGTCATCTCAGAACTGTAATAGAAAATATAACTAAAGGCGATTTCATTAGCACCAAACGCAACTGTAGCACCAATGAGTCATTTGATGGAATGCAAATTATTGCACAACAGATTTTCAAAAAGAGGATATACTCAGAAGGCCCTATTGACCCCAAAATCCAAACCCAGGATGACAACTCCCGAAGAAACACTCGGATATGTGACCAGGTATACCCAGGATAGCCATCGGATCCAGAAAATATGCCAAAAACATTGGCACCATGTCAGTATAGATATGGACATCAAGCAATTGACACCCCTCAGGCCACTACTGACTCACACCAAGGCACCAACCCTGTGCACCATGCTATGCCCATCATACACGGCACCGTTGGCAGTCACCAACCAGTCTTGGCTCACATTGGCAAAAGCAGCTGGGAACTTGCACCATCTATCCCCATGTGAGGAATGCCAAGACTCTTGATTTCAATGGCAGAGAAAAACACAAAGAAACAGAATGTATTAATTGAAGATCTACATTTGTAATCTAGGTTATCATATGTATCTGTAACCGCAAATATATTGGAAGCACAATAAGGGAACTAAGACCCAGGATTAGAGAGCATCTAAATCTACTCAACTCACAAGATATCCGCTGGCCCTACACTGGCAAGAGAAACACCAGTTGGATAGGAAATATGATATCAAATTCATGGGACTCAAAATCATCCCGCCGTAGCCGAGAGGTGGCAATGGAGAACTCGAACTACGACAACCTGAAACTAAATGACTCTGCAAATACAGATGTGTGAGCATGGGCCTTAATTCCGAGCACAAGCTCAATGTCTTCCTTTAAAGACTAGCCTAACCATTGCCAAACTTGTCATTATATACCTGTTTAACATGGGTCAATTACAGCTCCGAGTAGTATGATGTACCATGGGACTGAATTCGCCGTTTTATAAATAAGAAAAACTCCTGCAAACATTTGTGTTTCTCCACTGTCACAGCATCACTAAATGTCTCTTAAATTTTGATGCATCAACCCCCAGGTTGTCACTTAGCCCTGGTGATGGCAACTGCCAGTAGACACCCAATTACAGCTGGCATCAGCACTAAACACCATTATTCACTCCAGCCACAACTTCGGTACTTGATGCCCTCGTCCTTTTGGATGCAGAAGCTAATTCCAATGGTGACCCACACCAGGTAGCCTTGCCACAGGTCTCCGACCCACCTTCACTGCTCCATTGCCCATCTCTACTACCACCACCACTAAACTTATACCACACCCAGCCAGGAGTGCCACATGACGGGATCTGCCCATGCATTACCAGCAGGTCTGCCTACACACACTGCACCTACCCAAATTTCCAAACCTAAGTTCCATGATCCCAATTAACACACCTACATGCAACACAGATGCACCCAATGCCACCCCCCATCTGGATCCAATTACCATTGGACCTGCCCCTCACCTTGCACTCCTATCAAGTATACCTTGCAGCCATCCGCACTTGAATATATATCTGAGCCACAGTGCCAGGTTCGACCTGAACATATTTACACATAGATCTTGGTTTTCCTAACGTCACCTTCCATCAGCAGTATACGAACATTGGACACTGCTCATTATCCATTCTCATTGCCTCTCTGCTCCAGGCAAATAACCATTCCTCCTTCAGCTTACTCAGGACCGACGAGCTGTCGGCCCTTATTTAACATCAGAAACAAGATGGCCAACGGGATCTAAAGATCACTGACTGCACATCTTGTTCCTGTAGCCCTCCTGGCTCATCAGGTAAGCCAGATGATGCACCCCCCCAGGCCCGACCTAGCCTTCACATCACTGATGCTCTGAATTCCCCTTGCGGCGGGCCTTGCACGGATTGGCTTGGCTTCCCACTGTGTGCGCATCATTCACCCATACCAACCCACGATACCAGCACCCTTGGTACACACCGCCGTTTCTCATTTTTGCGTTCAGCAATTTTTCATTACTGTCCCAGCCACCCTGGCTGACAACTCACCATCCACCCATCCCCCCCCTCCTTGCTATCAGTTCCACAGAAGCTCGATTCCCTGCTCCTACTATAACAGTCAAGGCATGGGCACCGCGCAGATGCCGCAATTGCATGGCAGATGCCACTTTCACTGACCACCCTCATACACAGCAGTCCGGTTCCTTTGCATACCATACCAGCATTACACTTCCTACAGGATGCCCAATCACATAGCACTGCCTCTACTATTAATGCCTACTGCCAATAGCTCTGCACTATTATGCCCCATAAGGTCCGTCCTTCTCACAGCATGCGGATCGCCGCCGCCACCCTCCCTCCCCCTTTGTGTTGCCGCTGTGAGCCACACACAGACCTTACTGGGTCCGGCACCTCCACCACAACCTGTTCCCACACCAACGTACACTCCGCACCTACATCCTGCAATATACTTACACCGGTGTTGCCATCCCAAGCAAAGATTGCACATAATCACCGCCCCCCCCCACCAGGGCTTATTGTCAACAAGGCCACCTCACAAGCCCCTGAGCTCATGCAACGTCATGAATTTTACACTTGCACTATATGCAAGTTAACTGCTATGACCTTGCCACGGACATGTTGCCAAGGTTATCTCTGGAACCATTCACAACCATTGCCATATTGGCCCAACATATAATGCCTCCAACTCCACTCTGGGATGCCACCCCCATATCCAGGGAACACGCTACATCTGGTCACAGCAACTCCTTTCAGTCATATCTAGCCACAAGCACCGACCCAGGCATCAGCGTGATGACCAAGGTATTATCGTCCAGTCACCGACCAGCCCTACTCTAACATGCGGTCATGAACTCGGTCCTCTCTCGTTTTTTCCTCTCCTACAGTGGCCATCCAGCTTCCTTAGGACCAGCACCCAGCTATATACTCTGGTAAGATATCTCACCAACTATTGAATTAACAGACGAATAGATAACCAGCCTTCTTTTTTCCCCTTTTGCATCATCCTATGTCATGCCTTTCCTTGGTGAAAAAACTTGCTTAAAAACTTAACATGATTTTATTTATGTATATATCAAAATGGCGATTTTGCACATGTCACAATACCACTCACCACACCTTTCACAATATAAACACTTATGTTACTATCACTTTATTTAATGTCATGTAATATGCTGCTTCGATATGTCACAGAAACTTACGTCACCATTAAACACTTGCACCTCACTACCAATTTGCACAGCCTTGATAAAGACCTATGGTCGAAACACATATCGGCTTTCCTCATGCGACCAGCACTATACATGCCCAGCTAACCACTGGCAATTAATTACATGCAGATTAAATCAAGACTAAACACACTTAAAGTGCCCTGAACCTTCATTATCGAAATCGACCAGATGTGATAATTCACTCCCGGATCCAGGGCCAATACACACTGGGTTTCTACTATCCTTCTTACTTCATTGGTAGTTTATTGGTTTCAGGTTACCAGATTTCATCAAGTTAATAGGTATCAATAATCAAGGAGCTAAGATATTATGGTAAGAACCCACTTGCTCCCACCACCCAGGTTACATCTCCATCTACTGACTAAGTAAGAACTCCAAACAAACATTCTTTGGTATCCCTACATATAATCCCCACCAGAAATATCCCCGTACATATGGTCGTTTGTCTTGCCATAGGCGATATTGGGGGGGGGGTAATTTGTGGGAGTGGCAGCTGCGGGGGTGACCCCGCACATTTAAAAATAATGTGGGGGTGTCCCCACAGGGTCCATGGCTCAAAATCACAGCAAAAATATGGCAATATTTTTGTATCGCAATATTTTTCCGGGGATATGAACACATGGAACCCATTCTTCTCAGTCACACAGCGTTCCACACTGGCATCACTTAGGTGAAGCATGCATACAGGGATCAATGCCAGATACAACACATCTTCTCTTTGACATCTAACCAACAAACACCAGATACAACACTGCTCCCTCAGTTTACCATGTGACAAAACTAGAATAACTGGAACAGTATCAAGGAATACAACACCTCTCTATCATAAGCACCAATCAAACAATACTCACACGACCTCAGGGACAGGAGTGCCAAACCAGGCGTTTAATTTTCTACAGAAGGCAGCACCACAAACCTGTACACTCCAAATCATCTGAAAATTACTTAACACATCCCATCCATCTCTGCCACCAATCGACATCTAGGCTGCCACCCCATAGAACTAAGCTGCCACCCCATAGAACTAACCGGCCCCCCTCCTTGGGCAACCAAGCTACATTCCTACATCACCAGCAAAAGCACCACACATCCCATCCATTTCTGCCACCGATGGACCTCAAGACATCCACTCAGGAGCAGTACCTTGCCCCTCTTTGGGCTGGCACGCTGACCCTTCTGTGCCAACAAAATGTTGAACTAACTCAACTAAAAAAAAAAATTAAAAAAAATAACTACTACAAGGATCACTCACACCCATAAGAAAGACAAAAGACTAACTGCAGACACCTACTAACCTGCATATCTCCAAACACCCACACTGCATTACTCTCAAACTCACTCATACCTCACTGGCGATTGAGATACAACCAAAAGGTAGTACATGCAACAGTATCACTTAAATAAAGTAAGCAGTTGGGATGGCACACAGTCAGTGCAAAATTCAACTTACTTTATTTTATTTTTTTATTTGATTGGCTGAAGAATTCAACCTTTCAAAATTTCTTTGTTACAACATAATTAAACAATTGATTAATTAATACAAACAAAAACATCGTATTTTCCTTCTACAATTTTGCAGTAGTAACCACTGTTAAATTTGACTTACACGTCACTCGACACTCCTACCTAAATACCGAATGAGTTCTCGTTGAGGCAAACCCGTCACTACAGAGCCGGCATTATCCAAGTAGCACGATTGTACAGCCTCTCAGTTCAGGATACATCTAGGAAGTAGTCCCTCAGTCATCCGGAACTCCGTTTCCAGAAGCAGGTAATGATGGGAGTTTGTCATGTTACCTCCAAACACGAAGGTCCATTACTCTAGGCATCCCACTCTGCAATGCTCAGCATTTCTTAGTTGTACTCTGATAGGAATGCGGATGAGGGTTCCACTTCCACCAACTCCTACACCGGCACAATGAATTCGCCATTGTGATGAAGGGCACAGCAGGGAAAGCACCTCCCAGACTCCAACCTCCACAGTAATCCATATGGTTACACTCAACTGGCTTCAGCCCTCATGACATATGCTTCAAGTCTCCGACATCACGCAACTACGGCGCTACGCCACTCAATCAGATCCAACTACATTGAGAAAATGACCTTGTCCATGAATATCCTTATTGCACTTGCCTGCGGGGACTACGGGCCATGTGAACAAATCCACCATGCAACGGCACAAAGGAGCAACTTCCCTGCAAGCTCAGCTCCTAAGGCTGTCCTGCATATCCATCCTGCTTATCCCCCCAATAAATATGTGGCACTTTTCTCAAGGGTACTGGCTGGCCAAGCATAGTCTCTCCTTGGACTGGGTGCAGGACCACTCTCCTTGCCCTAGGTGTAGGACCACAATCTCGCCTTCACTTTTCACCCTGGGTGGTGGGACTCATCTCCTGGGGGCAGTCGGTCTCCCTCGACCACCATAGACTATTACTGCACCCCCCGCAGCGGTCATCTCCGTTTCTTCCTTCATGATACATAGGCAGGTATCTGTTTTCTCCTGGGACTTCCTCCACATGGACCATTCTGAGACCAACTCGTTGCCAGTATTATAAAGCTGAAAGGAGGATTCTTGCGCAGCAGGGTACTTCATATGTAATTTATTGGGTTACATGTAATCAGGTTTCATCTAGTTATTAGGTATCAATAATCAAGCTGATAGATTATGGAAGAGCCCACTTGTTCCCACCACCCAGCCTACATCTCCCATCAACTGCCTAGGTATGAATTCCAAACAACAAACATTATTCTCAGTCACACAGAGTTCCACATGGACATTCCACACAGACATCACTCAGGTGAATCCTGCATACAGGCTTTCAAAGCCAGATACCAACAGGGACCAACCACAAACAACTGAGCTAAAGATACTCCGTGTACTTGACAATTATTGTACAGACATATGGCTCATCGCTTTGATGCATATTTCCAACCATGGAAGCATAGGTAACCACGTGTAAGGTCATCAGTGGTTATGGCGATGCAGAAATGGTCACTTCAAGTGCGATAAAAGGCTAGAGACAAAATAGGTATGCGTACACTGCCTGATTCATGGAATGTTTTGCACAAAGCAAAGTGACTTTGCACTGCCAACAAACACCCTGATTCATGGAGCAGTGCAAAGGAGATTTTTGCAGTCCAAAGATTTGCATGGCAGAAAAACACTTTGCACTGTTGCACGAATCTGGCTGGAGCAGTGCAGTGTCTTTTTGCAGTGTAAAGCGTCTTTGCACATCAAAAAAAGACACTGCACTGTTCCAAGAATCAGGGTGTATATTGGCAGTGCAAAGTCACTTTGCACAGTGCAAAATAATCCATGAATCAGGCAGCGTTTTAAAGCCTCACCTCATGGTGCGTGTGGCTACTTGACATGAGAATAAACACATGGGAGACATATGTAATAGCATCAGCACGCAATCTCACCCAGTATCGCTGGATGGTACACAGGGCTGCTGTGCATAAGTAAGCGCACGAACGGACATGCAGTCATTTTAGCAAGAGGCATAGAATATATGCCAGAAATGTAGGTAGCGAACAAATGAGGGTGGAACAGGGACTTCGTAATGAAAGTCTGTATGAGACTAGGTGCAGGGGTATGCTTTAGCCATAAAAGAGTACGGGACGAGCGAATAAGGAGTATGGATCTCCTATTTGTACAGCGCAGAGATAGGCCCAGAGGTAACAGCAATACATCATTTATGTGCATTTTATCATTCCTGTTGAGGCACATTGCAAGTCGCTGATGTTGATGAAGAGAATGCACATTTAGATGATCTTGATGAATATTTATGCCACGCACTAGAACCCCCCCTCAAGTGTTACACTTGCAGTTTGTTTTGCCTTTCACAATCATATATTTTGTGCAGAGCTGTGGGTTGCTAGGAGTCCCGGTGAGTCCCGGCTTGCCGCACAGTATCGCCTGTTGGAGCCTACTGCCTGCTGGATTACGCTGTGATTTTGGACTGCACCTCCAATAAGGCACCCTGCCACTTTTAGTGGGTGTGTGTATAAATTACCAGACGTGCGCGCGCACCGAAGGAGTCCCGGTGAGTCCCGCTTTGCCGCACAGTATCGCCTGTTGGAGCCTACTGCCTGCTGGATTACGCTGTGATTTTGGACTGCACCTCCCATAAGGTGAAGGCACATTGAAATAACTACCTGCTCGTTTAAACTAAGACGGGCATTCATCTCACCAATATTCCTTCTCTTTGTTTAGGCACCTTGCCACTTTCAGTTGGTGTGTGTATAAATGACCAGACACGCGCACGCGCACCGAAGGAGTCCCGGTGAGTCCCGCTTTGCCGCGGCGCCGCTCGGGGCTCGCCGTAGAACTCATTGTCTTGATTACTATTGTTGCTATGTTTACTCACCCAGCTATTTCGTAACTACTGAGTTGTTAGCTGTTACTTAGGTTGAAAAATGACTCAGCCACTTGATTCACTACGGACTGGAATGCCAGTAAAATCTGCAACAGATGAATGCAACCCCTTACAATCGAAGGAATGGACTAAATCTTTAAAAAGCTTTTTTTCTCGAAATTGTTCCACTCCAAAACAGTTGGCCTTGTGTCCGCCTCCAGCGAAACCACTAAAGGACTCAACTACAGCAGACACTCGTAACTGTTACTTGGGCCAGTCAACAAGAGGTATGAACCTGTTGTGCCCTGTTAATCAGGTGGGAAAATGTCATGTTGTTGAAGGAGCTGCTTGCCCAAATGCAGTAGTGTTAACTGACCTGTCTTCACAATCGCCCGAGTGTGAAATGCTGTATTTGGCCACTTCAAATAATATAACTTCAAATGATATAATTACAATACCAATAAGTGGTCAGACTCTTGAACATAAAAACCCTAACAAAGATCAAACAGATATAGTGGTAATTGATTTAGACTCCATGCATACTAGCTACTCGGCACAAACCATTTCAGAAAAACTATCATTCTCCCCAAAAATGTTTTCTAATGTTAGCATCGAAGGGTCTAACTCCTCATCATTTCTTGACCCCACCCCAAGGCACACACTAAACAGAGAATCTCAAATTAGGGAAATAACTCCTAGAGACTCGCAGTCCCCTCAGATGGGTAACAGAATTGTGGGCCTAGCACTAGAAGCTATGAACACAACTATGAACACACTAGTGAAATTGTTCGAATCACTCAATGAAAAGCTAAACACACAAAGTGTACAGATTGCTTCGATTATGGCATGGCAAGCCGCTGTCCAATTGCCTAATCTAAAAGACATTCACTCGGTTGAATCTAAATCCACTTCCCCCATTAGAATCAAGCACTACGACAAGGCTTCATCTCCTTTTAATGCTAGTCAACACCGAGAAGGGGGTCTCTCCAATTTGGAAGTTCATGATGTTTCTTTTGCAGTGCCCTTTTTCCAAAAAATTATTTTTGACCCAATGGCTTCTGTGAATGGAGAATTGAACCCTTCGCCACCTTGTGTAGAGCCAAGCAGTAAACCAATTTATACAATTTTTGCTAAACCTGCCAAGAGCGGAACGCCCGCTGCAAAACCTATAAATCAAGATCTAGGTATACCAAATCAAAAAATAATTGTAGCTCCGGAAAAAAATAAATCCAAAAACATAAAGACTAGAAAAGGGGATGTTTCAAACTCTAACGCAATTACCACCCCAAGTCAAAAAAACAACAAGACGTCTGTTGCCATTACAAAAAAATATGTACTTTTGAACCAAAAGCGGAGAGCGAGAGGAGGAAATGTAAAATCGCTATCTAACCCTTTACCTCACTCGCCTTTAGATGGCCTAGTGGAAGCCATTGAGAGTCATCACCCTTCGATACCTATTGAACCAGTGATTTCCCCCTACGACCGCTATTGTCTCTTCCAGTGAGTCAACCAATTTAACTGACCCTAATGAGCAAGCCTCTAGACAAGCAGAAATCAAAAGGGCGGTTGAAGCCTACATGGCTAATTTTGTGCAGGTTCCCATATTGGGAGCCAAGCAAATAGTCCCTGTTCCACATGTGACCTCTGAAACTATCCCTAAGGATCACAATCCACCACCACTGAATGACCGCTATAAGGTTGGCGCTAATGTCCTTAAAGCAATTCACTCTGGTGAGGAAGTTAGAAGAGGTGGCAATCCAATTCAGAAAAATAAAATTGAGAACGATCCATTGGAGAGTCATGGGCTAGAAATAGCCGAAATGGTGTGAGCACTATTACCAAAAATTATAGTGCAACCAATAGCCGAACCCCAGCAAGTACCTGCCCCTGAGAAAAAGCAATCTAAACCTCTGGCAAGGGATAACAACTTGAATTCACTGATCATTGGATGTCGTCCAGCTCCTCATCCACAATTCCTCTTAAACAGGAAAAGTATTCTTGAGATTGTTTCTGATATAGATGAGCTAGAGGATGTGAGTTCAGCCGATATTGAACAAGTAGAATTCATTGAAAAAAAAAACATTCTAAAAATCAGTTGCGATCTCGTTTAGTTCGCAATATTATATGGTCTGCTAAAAATCAACTTTTTGACATGGGTTTTTTTGATTATCCCCGGCTCGTCATTGACTAATGAACCTCCCAGGGACCTTTCACAGGAGGTTGTTGCAGTGGTTAACTCGGGAAATGGAGTGTGCATCCCAACGTAATTGTAAATGCAACTGTATCAAATAGTTAACTAAGCCAACAATTACCAACCAAGTCAATACTACTTGCCTCCTGGAACTCTTGTGGTCACTCCCATTTGTTTAACAACTATAGTACAGACCTTAATCAGTTTGACATAATCATGTTGCAGGAAACCATGCTTACCAACTCCCCAATTTGGCAAGGACATACTATACACTTCACTCCTGCAGTACGGGGCGAAAAAGGTCGCCCGATGTCTGGTCTTTTAACTGCCATCAAAATTAGTCCTACCACTGAACTTATGTCAACCCATTCTCCAAATGCATTTATGCAACTAACCATAATTTCTGTTTGCTCAATGTCGTATGCTTTAATTAATATTTATTGGAACCATCTCAGCATTACTGATGAACTCTTTTTTAAGGAAATGATTTGTATGTTGGACTTTATTGTGATGTCTCCAGAAATTGCACATACTATAATTGCTGGAGACCTCAATGTGCATCTTT
Organism: Ambystoma mexicanum; assembly: GCF_040938575.1. Taxonomy (NCBI): domain Eukaryota; kingdom Metazoa; phylum Chordata; class Amphibia; order Caudata; family Ambystomatidae; genus Ambystoma; species Ambystoma mexicanum. Next base: position 1,575,554,623 of record NC_090932.1, read on the forward strand.
TCTCTGTACGAGTCCCATCGGAAAATTCTAGACTAATCCAATGGGAAGATTTGATGTATTCACGGGGCTTGTGTATGTTAAATGGAGCTTGTGAAGGAGATGTTCCACCAAGTCACACGTGGCAAAGTGGTGTGCGAAGAGCTACTATTGATTACATATATGTCGACTCAAATTTGTTCATGAGTGGAGTAACTTTTAAGGTCTTGCCTCGAAGTGACGGTGATCACCTGCTCTTAACTAGTCACTGGACAACTTCTTTGGCAACACCATTAAAGCATGCAGCTACTTACTCTGAAGTGCTTAGTGCAAACTCTCAGCTAAATCGAATTAAGTGGTATGACGCAACAATACAACGTTACACTAGTTCACTAGTGGCAGCATTTACCCACTTGTGACTAAGCAGCTCTCATCCAAATGTTTGTTATTATGACCTCATGCAGGACTTTGTCCCAAGGGGTCAAAATTCCAAACGACAAACAACTTTGAGAAATCACGTATTTGATATATTGGTCGAAAAGAAAAAAACTGAGTATCGTGCACAAAAGCGAAAAGCTAATCTTCTTTCTCTCAAACATAGAACTCCAGCCTTGTCTCGTCTTAAAACAAAATATCGAAACTGGATGCGCTCTTATCGAGCAACCCTCTATCAAAAAGATGGAGGGAACATGTTATCTATGACTCGCAATCAAAATACAGCTCAGATGTGGACCACACTAAATTTAGTTTCATCCAACCCTCAAACTCTGATACAGTCGCATAATGCATCTGAAAAAAGTTGGATTGAACATTGCACCAGAATTTATGCGAGACCTATAGCATCCCTTGTGGGGCCTCACTTTGGTGAAATTATGCCATTCCACCTTAATTTCACTAAAGGTGACATACTGCACATTATTTCAACACTGAGTGAATCCAAGGCTCCAGGACTAGATGGGCTTTCGAATAAAACATTCAAGAGTAATCCGAATCTATGGGCAGAGGCCTTATTTCAGATCTTTCAAAATATTATTGTTACTCAAACTATTCCTGCTACCTGGAGACATTCTATAATTATACCATTGTTTAAGAAAGGCGATTGTCAGCGGCCTCAAAGTTACCGTCCGATTGCTATACTAGATGCTCCAGGCAAATTGTTTTGTCGGATCATTTTGCGAGAGTTTAACGAATGGACGCAGCGGGAACTCAAAAGGGACCCATTCCAGTCTGGGTTTATTAAAGGAATTGGCACTGCTCCAAACATGCTCGCACTTAATCTGATCAAACAAAAATATGTTAATGAAAATCGCAATCTCTATGTTGCTTTTGTTGACTTCAGTATTGCATTCGATTCAATTGATCGGCATCTACTATTCCAAAAACTCCATCAACATGGGTGTCCATCTTCAATTCTCACATTAATAAAACTCTTGCATTCCAACAGCTCCTTGCAGGTGAGATTATCTTTAGAGGGGCTCCTTACAGCTATTATTCCAACTGAGCGAGGCTTAAAGCAAGGGTGTATACTTGCGGCTTCACTATTCAATTTTTTTCTGTTAGACATTGGTATGAAACTTGAGAACACAATCTCCGATTCACCTAAGCTAGGTAATCAGAAAGTTACATGGCTGCTCTACGCCGATGACTTGGTATTATTGTCATGTTCACCTTATGGCCTTCAAAACCTTCTAAACAAGTTACAGGAGTATGTTCTTGAGAACAATTTAATTATTAACCTCGAAAAAACTCAAATTGTTATGTGTCACAAAACAAGCAATCAAAAAATCTTGTAGATTTACCTGGTCTTTGCATAATCAAGAGTTACTCGTAGTGCAACATTACAAGTACCAATGTCTCCCATTTGTAATACTTGATGCAAAAAAAAAAATCGCTCGTTAACATCGCAAGCCAAAATCTTACTGTTTAAATATGGCAAGTTCACACTAACTCATGTAATTGCCTTTTTCCAGCAAAAAGTAACTCTTTCTAATCTATGAGCAGAGACTGTAGCACCAAAGCCAAGAACCTTTTGGGATCGTCTTGAATCTCAATTTTGGAAGGGTGTGTTGAGATTGCCGCAATCGACCCCAATCCCAATGATTCGTTATGAACTGGGACTAATCTCCGTATATTGTCAAGTATTATGGAAATTTTGCTCATTTTAATCGGAAATGCTTAATTGGAGCGCCCTCTCAATATTTTGGGTGTGTTGGCTAATCATTTGATAACCTCCAATTTGAAATTTCCGGGGAAATGGTCCGAGTGTGTACTAGACATACTAGTTAAGGCTGACATCTCAATAGAATTATTGTTGATTAACCCAACTAAGGCAAAATTAAAACTGCACCACTATGACTGGATAAACACGTGCCAACAATGCCTAGAATATGTAGATTGCGACTTGGTAAAGTATTCGCACGAAAACATGCGTTGTCCAGAGTCATATTTAATTAAATGTCCTTCAAGTTATGTGAGAACCCAGTTGATGCGCATTCGGCTAAATTTGTGTTTAACAAGACAGATCTTGGGAAGGAGACATCTGGTGTCTCAAGATCAAACCTTTTGTAGATACTGCCTTAACTGCCAAACAATCGAGACTTTATGCCACTTAGTGGGTGAGTGCCCGGCTCTGAAATATGTGAGGTACAAATTTTTTCATGCAAAATGTAATTTTTATATAGAGTATCCTATTGAAAAAATGTGGAATTACTTACTGACCAGCACGAATTCCTCTGTTCAAATTGCGTTAGTTCAATTTGTTAATCATGTGATCCCTGAGCAATCAAGCTAAGAATGCAAGACTTTGTAAAACTACACATTTGTACATATTTAATTTGACCCTTTCTTTTGTATCAAATTAATTTTATTCAGATTTATGATGTATGAAACTTTTGTTGATGATGTAAACTACACTGTTTGAAAGGTTGAATTATTCAGCCAAATCAATAAAAGAAAAAAAAAAGTGGCCTATATTGTGGTGACGACTCCTCCAACACCTGCACCCACAACTTTTATACAGCCTAATGAGGTCTAAACCGCTTTGTCCTGTGGCATATCACATTGTGCAGGCATTCATCACATCCCTGGTCACCGTTCAGGCAGGGGCAGAACATTTTCCCTGTGCCCTTGGCTAATTGGTTATCTGTTTGCGTGCTACTCTTTCCACTTTAGTTATAATGCCCTCCATCTGTGGTTCAACCCAAGACATTGCGATCTCTGTCCTTAGTGTCAGGTAGGGGCCACTATGGGAAGGGGTGCACCTAGGTCTCCCTCCCATTCGTTGGTCAGACTACTTCCATGCACTGGGTGCATTTCATCGAAAACAATTGGTCAACAGGACATTTGGTCGACGTAATTTCGTCGAAAACCAAATGGTAGATTTTTTTCATATATATATATATATATATTCTTTTTTAAGGTTGTAGTTTAGGGAAAAAGGGGGTTTTTAGAGAAAAAAAAAAAAAAGGGGGGTTGGTGGGGGACCCCCCCCAAAAAAAAAAAAAAGTCGACCAATTTCTTTCGATCAAATGTCTGGTAACCCATTCACTGCCCTACACGTTGTGGTGTGACCTACTCACAGTCTTGACACCTGTGTTTATTTTGTGGTGTTGCTCATTTGTTTTCATCCATTACTGAATAACTTGCTAGCTAGCATATAAAACGGCTGCTGAAATATATTCTTTTATTCTGTCACTTACATAGCTATATTCTACCGTTCTACACATGCCATAGTTTCCAGCTCCCACCTGATCGATTCTTCTATCAACATCAGACGATTTAAATAATCGTCAGCGCTTATCACCAGGGACCAATATGTGGTCGCAGCAATAAGCAGCAACCTGTCAGTGTTTGTGATGTGAAAACAAGCTGATGTGAAGGTGTTGCGGTTGAAAGTGAAACGACTGCTTATCTTGTGACTAATGGAACACCATGTGCATTCGGAAAAAATAATCGAAACCGAAGGACAAAAGTAAGCAAGAAGAAATTAAACACAGGGATTAATTGATCGCTGAACGCAATCAGCGCTTAATGAGGAAAAAAAAGCATGCGATGTTCGCTAGCTAGAACTTCTCCATGGACATAATCTATTTTGAGCATTATTAAAACATTGCAGACTATTGTTTTCTTCAAAATAAATGTTTTCAATTCCCATTTGTGAAAAGAAAGAATTGTTCACGCTGCGAGAGGATGTGGGTTAACATTATGGTATGGATGATGACCGGGTACATTTGGCTACGGTGTCTAGTCATTTGGTCGACTGAAAACTGGTCGAATGACATTTGGTCGAAAACCAAATGGTCGATTTTTTTTAAATTATATATTTATTTTTCGGGTTTTTGTTTTTTAAAAAAAAGGGTTTTTTTTAGAAAAAAAAGGGGGTTGGGCCCCCCCCCCAAAAAAAGGGTGAAAATAATAAAAAAAATTCGACCATTTGTCCAGTCGACCAATTTTTTTTCGACCAAATGACTGGTAACCTTTGGCTACACTGGCCACAATGTGAAGCATATTGTTTGGAAAAAGGATGTCAGTTTGAGGGGCGGGCGATCTACATTCTTGCAGCAAGGCCACTTGAACTTAAGCCGATGTATCAACAGATAAGATTAGCACAAGATGGCGGCTCCCAACCCGTTGTTTTCACATGTGTAAATGTGAAGAAAGCTAAGGTAAGATGCATTGGAATTGATCCATTACAGTATGCTTAAAAAGACATGCCCAACGGATTGGGACAATACAATTTCTGGGCAAACTTAAGCAAAGCCATCTTGAGTACTGCCAGTAACTGCTGCCTTATTGGTCTGAGTCATCATGTGCGTCACTTTCAGTAGCTGTACTGACCTTATTGGGCAAAGCCATCATGAGTTGATACTTACCCTAGCACTACTGGCATTATTAGGCAAAGCCAACGTGTGTGTGTGTGTGTGTGTGTTGGCGATGCCCGCATAGATTAAGGGTCCAGGTTTCTTCAAATTGAGTCGCAAAATGTTTACGTGCACTGACCTGGCATGGATTAGACTTTTTTTATGTGTTACCCCCCACAGAAGAGACTAACATTTACGGCTTTGACCCAATTTTCTCAGACAATGCACTGTACAATGCAACATTCAAACCCTTGATCTTAAACATTTTTCAGGAGAGGAAGGGGTGAAAGTTCTGTAGTTGCTTTGTGCTCTCTGGCTATGCCATTCAAAGACTTTACCAGCTGCCACCGTTTGTCTACATTGGATTATCAAAACCTTTTATCCGGCATACTCCTTAAAGACATCCAGACCCTCTGGCCATGACATTTTCTTCACTGGACATTAGTTCAGCATGGTTGTAAAATCAATGTTGGGGCTGACCCAAACAGCCATGCGAAATCGGCTTCTGACGCTCTCAAACTGCCATCTAAATAGTTGGTTTATTATCTTTATCCAGAATACAAACGTCTAAGCATAGTAACACAAAAAAGAAATTGTAAAATAAACAAAAAAAAAAAATCTAAAAACATCTCGAATACAAGATCCTTAAACCGATTTAAAGAATGTGTTTTCATAACCCACTCCATTAAGTGCTTAAGTGACCATGCAGAACATTTTGAAGGATCAACTCAAAATAAATAAGCCAGGTGGCAGGACCTAAAATTCCTATTTCTTACCCGTGGTATTAAGTACATTTCTTGGTTCAATGTACAAGCAAACTGTGCTGTGCGATCACGGTTCCATGTATCATTTATAATGATTTCACACCGGCCAACCCAATATAATCCAAGGCCAGTTCACTTAAACACGCCCAGTTCGCTACCGAAACATGGAATGCAGTGTTGGCAGAAGAGCACAGCCTTGTCTGGCTCTCACCACTTTGGGGAGTCTGGCTTGTGTCACCCTGAACACCATGCTGCACACCCTATGCCTATGTGTGTCCTCCAGAATTTGCTTCCCCCAAAAGCCTTCTGAACTGAAACAAAGAAAGACTCCCTCCTCCTATCTTGTCACTTGGACATCCTCCAGACTGCTCTAGGCAAGCACCCTGTCCTTAGGGCGAGTCAGTCAACCACATTATGGCGTGTTGTAGTCCACTCCAGCCGCAACATTACTGCACTTAGTTTATTCTCATTCTGTCCTCCGATGGCAAATGGGAGCGCAGCAAACCTGTATTGCATTTTCATTGTATTGCACGCTTCACCCAATTGCACTCCCTTTGGTTCCCCTTTAACTAACCACCAACCTCAGCCCTCATCATTATGATGTTGCAAGTTTGTGCATTACAAAACCTCAACAAAAAGAAACTGAATTGTGTGAGGATTGGTGCCCTCCCACTGTGGCATGCATAATCACGCATGCCCACACACACACTGCAGCCGGGGCAATCAGTTAACCCACACGTGTCCGGTACTTCATGCCCCACCCGCTGCCAAGGGCTATGCAACCTGCTGCCGCTGAACACTTCTGCAGGGCTCAGCTATGCAGCCGCTGCAAGACTCCAGCCCTGCCACCAAAGCTTATTACAGCATCATCTGCTCGACATCATCAAATTAAGTCATAAAAAAGGACTACAGACGCAGAACCTCTTGTTTACACTTTATTTCTGTTGCAGGTTTAGTTTTTCTCTAAAGATGGAAAAGCAGCGGCATCATTCTTTGCTAGGTTTAAGTAGGGCGCGGGAAGGGGTGAATTCTCTGGACGCGTCGTTCAGGCGAAGGTCGACCCGTTCCAGCCCACATTGGCGGCATTCATGTCAACGTAGTTAATGTAGACCCTGGAAAGACAAAAGTAGAACAATGTTTAAAAGATATGGCAGGAAGGGCAACACCCTTAAAACCAGCAAGCTAAGATTGACAAACACAGCTCCACATATGCACCATATAGCGGATTTGTACAAGGTTATATACTGCCCACACCCCTCCAAAATATCACCAACAGAATAGGTAGATTAAATAGGCATAGAGGTTTCATATAACATTAAACCATCAAGTAGTTACCAGCCCCCTCTACTATGCATGCATCAGGAATGATTAGTGGTAGGAAGAGGGGGGTCTGGGATGGGGGATTGAGTGTTGCCAGCTATATTCGCTATACCCCTCCATTCGGTAGACCAAGCTTCCAGGAAGACGGGAGTCTTGGGTTCAAGGAGTATTCTAGTGTCCACTGTAGCAGCGATCTACAGCCTGCGTCCTAATCCTAAATTGCCCGGGCGGCAATAGGATCCATACAAGGAGTGCAGTATAAGCTAGAGGTCAGAAGCAGAGCAGGACATGCAGAAGGCACAGCGGTACCTTCAATTCCATGCACATGGGCAGAGGTTCCTGAGAGCGGGGGCTGGGGGAAATTAAGGTATTTGCTGCCAAAATATTTGCACCTGGGCTAACTAAAGCAAAGAAGCTTTTGTGGGTTCACTAACCCGCAGGCAGTGCTCCAGATAAGATTTTGAGGTGGGAGTATTTTACTCCCTGTTTTTAAACGTTGAGAGTAAATGTGATTTTAAGAGAGTAAAAATTACTTTTCTCCTTTGCAAGAGAGTAAAATGTATTTCACATCCAGCGACGCATGCACAAACTGTATGGAAATTCTTACCGTACAGCAGCTTTCTGCATTGTGACAGAATACACCTTTTATTATTTCTCTCAGGTCTGGCCATTTGATCTCTCCTGTATATATTTAAATGTTGAAATCACAAAAACCTAGCCGGCTTCAGAGAAATACATTCTGTTTCAGAGGTGGCTTGCAATTACATCCATGTAGATAAAAATCAAAAGTCTTCTCGTTTCTGTCAAGTAACCTGACCTTTGCACTGCACTCTGCTCTAAACCTGTGTGTAAATGTAAGCAGGAAAATAAAAAAGCTGTCGTATTTGCAAGATTTTCATGCATAAAAAGGCCTAGTACGCACCTTATCTGGAGGCCTGCCCGCAGGTAACTGGGGAGCCTTGTGAAAAGTTAAGGGATGAGGCCATCGAAAGCTTTATATACCAAGCATAGAGAATCAGCGGTGTTCAGGGTATTCCAGCCAACGGAAACAAACGCAGATATAGGGATCCCCAATCGTGGCACGCAGCTCTCCCCTTCCAATTAGATGTCAGTGCTTTTCGACGCAGTATTTGGCAAAATACATGCTGGTTGCAGCAGTCCTTCAATGGAAGCTTGGCTATAGTGGTCAACAATGAAGAAGGACTCTAGATCCACTCCCTTGTATCAAATCAGGTTGGGAGAAACCTCAGCCCTCCAATGGAACAGACTTGCAAAATTCAGATAGAGGGGCTGTCCAAAGGGTGATCGCGATCTACTTCACAGCTGCTCAACAAGACATCACTCTGGCTAGACAATGGTTTAAGGCCACGACTCCCTCTCCTCCGTTCCATTCAGTTCAGGCCTAAACAGCACCGACAAGGCTAAATTTGCAGGAACCCTGTGAAAGTACATAACATTGTATGGTAGTTTCTGGCCAGAGAGGCCCAGAAGGCAGCAGATAAATGATATACAACAGAGAACGGGGTTTCAACCATGAGGACCAGCCATTTTGAGCACATGCTCCCTCAAAAAGCATTGCAGTAAAACTAACGGTGCATGCAGTGCAATGTGGTAAATGATAAAACTCTGATCACTGCCATCGGTTTGTTCAGGGCATGCATCAAAAACAAAATTTAGATTTGTGAAAAGAGGGGGGCAGCGGGTCCCTGAAGCTCTCCATTTAAGGTGTCTTTTGATACCATACACAAAGAGGATAATAAAACTCTTACTACACTGGTAAAAAAAACAAAAAGGGGCTGCCTGGTGCACACCAACCGATGCAATTTGAGCAGATGAGTGAGGCTAAATACCCCACTCATCCCAAAATGCCACTCCGGGTCCACATCAGTAGCAGTAATGCTACGGATTCCATAAAGATCAAGGGCAGCATTTGCTAACCGTATGTCAGAGGCTTCAATGTTGAGGTAGGAAGGCCTTGGAATGGAATGCTCTGGTATTCACTTTATAAACATGTAGTCTAAGCAACACAGGTGAATTTTGAGGTTGTTTCCCCCCTCAAAACTTCCTATAGTGGCAGGTTGGTTTAGCAGAGGACCTGGGCCTTTCCTCTAGTCTTTAACGAGGAACAGGTGGGAAAGTAGCTAGCATCGGAGCAGTGGCAGAGGAGCGAGGCAGTACTCAGTCAAGTTACGCGGCCCGCAGCTCCATCAGAATTGGGAAAGTCAGTGAGAATTGGAAGCCCCTGCCACCTACCGAGGCCGCTGCAGTTAAAGTGCAGGAGCTGGGCAGTCTGCGTTTGAGACCGAGCCCCAGCAAAACCGAAGGTGGTGCATAGGAGGGGCGGTTGTGCCCTAGTGGGGGGCTGTGGTGCAGCGGGTCTACCAACACCAGTGTGGGCTCCCGAGTGTGTGGGTTCTGGATTGAAAGCAGGAGAAGAGGGGAGATCTAAAGAACAGCTACCGTACTGCAGTGATAAGTGATTTGTGGGCTGGGACTGTGGGCCGTGGGGCTGTAGGATGCGGCTCTGCCTTCTTGTCTGCTTGCCCTGTTGCCCTTTTGCCTTTGACTTGAGCGCACACTACACTAGATTTGTTGTTTTCGGCACCTAGAGTAGCATTGTGCCGAGACAAGGCACCAAGGTGACCTACCGTGTCCGGCTGTGTCAAGACCCTGTGCGGAGGGAGGACGTTGAATGTTGTAGTCTGACTTTTGGAGCGAATAGTGGGGCGGGGGACTGAATCCCGTACTTTCTGGCACTTGAAAGCCCTGATCAAGCGCACCCGTGGCAAGGTGTTTCTACAGCTGCTCTGATTTTTCTGAATTACGGAGTGTCTTTTGGACAGGGACTGGTTACTTTGATCCCGGCTCCCTGGTATTTAGGAGTGCAACCATACGATGTGATATCATTTTCACATAGACTGCCTAATACTGATAAATTGTGGGATTAAGAGTAGTCCGAGTTTGTCTACCGTGGGACCGGCGGCGATTGCGAGCTACGTGCCTTGGAGCCGTTCTGGACTTGCCCACGGGTAGGCAATTTATATCACACTGGAGGATTCCATATGTTACTGCTCTCCAACCTGATGTAACCTGGTCTACGGAAATTGGATATATACTTCACTTATACACCGAACTTTGGATATTGTTGGACAAGTTGGGGAACTGGGGAAGTGACTTGTTTTTTGTGCTTTCTCTTGCCCTCCATACCGGGGTGGCTTGTTACTTAAAATCTTTCTAAGAAAATTAACCATAGCTAAGGTCTATAACCGGTGGACGAAGCCTTAAATATAATGTTAAATCCACCGAATACCTCTAAAGACCTCTTTGGTACCACTGAGGGAGGTTCATCTTTCAGACCCTACAAAAACGGGGGAGGGTGTTTCTTTCCATCCCAGAGTGTCTTTGCCAGCAACCTCGAGATTCCAACAACTTCAGGCTTGTGCACACATGGTGGATGCCTTCTAAACAAGGCCAACATTTCCACCCCTGTTAATCCCCCCATGAATGTTTTGTTGTGTTCCGACCGTAATTACACCTTGACCGCCACTACCATGAAGACAACAATTGGAAACTACTTCCCTGGTGCCGCAAGCCCAGTGCAGAACTCCCTTACCTCTCACCTGCGCATCTACGGTGGGTCAGTCAACCCCAAATGTTTTGCGATTTCCTTTCAGGCATATGCTGATGACATTGTCGTCTTTGATCAGAAGCATGTCGGACTGCAGCGTTTATTAAATGCATTAATGGAGTACGCAAAAGTCAATGATTTAAAAATCATTGATTATTGATTGAAATCATTGAAATCGAAGATTATCTTCAAACAACCATTAAGGAAGATTAAACCCTTTTGTCTGGCAACTAGATCATCCGAATTCCCCCTTCTAAGGAGGCAATTTATCTGGGCACTAAAATCAATGCTTTTCCAAATAGGCTTGATTTTCTATCTGCAATAGACCTAAAAAGGTAGTTAATCTGGACTCTCAGATGAAGAAAATTTGCCGCCACTACTGTAAATTCTCACTTTTGCCATTAATAAAATTAGAAGTTGGGAAAGTTCACATTTGGTATGAATGTAATTTGTTGGCCTATCATGTGGATTAGGACAAGATCGAAAGTAAAATCTGGAAGTCGTCCCTGGGCCTCCCAGATTGTGTCCAGATATCCTGCTAAAGGTTTGAGCCTGGTCTCATCTCCCTGAAAAATTGGTTGGAATGGAAATGGATCTCTTGCTATCGATTGATCTTAGACCCTCCCGAATCATCAATTTATGAGGTCGTAGCTGTCGCCATGTTGAAGTTCTCTAACCTATTATTAAATACCTTGAGGGCTAGATGTGTTGAATTGCTTACCCTTTCTGATTCAGATGCTAATATACTTATTCACAATCCCTCAAAAACAAAAAGGAAAGTTTACATCAGATGGACTGGATAAGAACTACGGATAAAATTAGGAGAGCTAAACTATCTACATCCCCCTCACCAATAGATAAACCAAGGTCCTTCCTGCCGCAATAATTGAAGAAATCGGCGGATGCAAAAACACGGATGGATTTTCTAAGACGAAGGCTTAATTTGTTGCCTACCATGGAAATCCTCCATATTCATTTTAATGATCTCTATACCACTAATCTGTGTGATAAGTGTAGTGCTAATGTAATTCAGACAATTAGTCATCTTTTGACTGAGTGTGCCGGGACTTGGCACGTGATAGTTTCTAGACTAAACGTTTTGTGTACGACTGACTCTTCTCACAGATATGTTTTGGGATAGATTAGTATCTGGCAATGAAATGTTTTACGTTTGAGGTGGTCTTAGTTTTGAAAGAGCTTAACCTGTTAGGCATAGAGGGGGGAGGTGAATGCTTTGCCAAGAATTTGAGGTCCCGTCTTGTTCTTATTAATCCATGCCGCTCTCCTTTTAATTCTTATGTACTGCGTTCTATGTTAAATTGACATATTTGTTTTTGAATCTCTTTTTAAACTTGTTTTAAGTCATATTTTTTGGCTAATGCACAATAAATAAAAACTTTTTTTAAAAGAAAAAATAAATTTCACTTTTGAAAAAGGGCGTCCAGTAGTATAGCAGCCATTGCCCCGCTGCAGAAATGGTGATGGTGATGCAGACCAGCTGAGTTCATAATTGATACTTTGTTACAAGGTGCCATGGAACCCATTACCAAGCTGGCTGCCCCCAGAGGACAACTTGGGGCCTCGCATTTGGGGCTGTGCACCATTTTACCAGTCTGCAAATGTTCTCCAAGATGCCACTGCCAACTACTTTAATGTCAAATGTCATAACTTCATCTTGGGCAAAAATCATAAAAGTATATACAAATAGACACATAGAAAAAGGAGGTACCAATACATTCATATATGATGTAGTTATCTAAACATCATAAATAAGAATGTGGGAACTTAAAAAACATGGCATCAGCAGCTTCTCCAGATACTAGACCAAATATAAAAAGACAATTCAGTACAGCAAAATAAATAAATAAACTAATCAAGTTCCAAGCTTTTTCCCGTAGCCTAAGGGCAGCTTTCAAACAGCGCGCAAGACCCCAGCAAACTGAAGTAGTATTAGCTTCTAAAGGGGCTTGGAGAGCACCATTACATGTAGTGTAACCATGAAGTCTCAACAACTGCTTCAGAAATGTTCACCTTGGGGAATTATACAAGGGCCACAAAAACTCCCCCTGCTCGCCAAAAGGATTTACTCTCGACAACGGTTGCAATAACAGGATCGCCAATAACTTGCTGACCATTTAGCGGTGTTCACTGCTAGGGGTAATGGATTCAAACTGAACAATGTGACATAAGGTGTAGCAACTACACCAGGCAAAATGTTTTTATAGTTAGTCAGATCTTCCTTAGCCTAGTAATGTGGCTAAAAGGATCCAACAGAATATTTTGGTAATAGAGGATTCCAGAAAATAATTAACCATACTTACAGTTATTTTCCTATGGTCAAGAGACCAAGCGTCCAGTAAAGGGTCTTCACCATTGCCTCATCATTAAGCCAGATCAAGCACCACAAAATTACTTGCATTAACTACAGGTTGGTCAGAATGGGCGTTACGTGGGCTTCTAAGCAGAATAGATCATTAGCTGTTGTAGGCCCGACTCCAAGAGCCTCCTCAAAAATTGTTGCTCAATATCAAATTGCTTAATCAAAGGTAAACCACCCACACCACTAGTATAGCGTGCAAAACTACATAATTTTGCTTCATGTACTTTTAAAGCTGGAACTATAGCACCTCCCCATTGGCTGCCCTGGAAGCCACCAGCTGGGATGCACAGCCGGCCAGCACTGAAGGCCGACATATAAGGCTACAGCCTGCCCAGTTTACTCGAGGGGCCTTCCAAGAGACCCGGACCCACAGCTGCAAAGACTGCCCCACTTGCACATGAGTGTGCTTGGGGAGTCTAAGATGACCGCTGCCGTTTTCAGAAGAAAACGGCAGAGCCTGCAAGCACCAAACAGCCTGCCAGCCATTGGCTGAACCCTGCTTACATTTAACCTGTAAGCCCCCAGCCAGCACCCAAGGCCGGCATATAAGGCTGCAATCTGCCTCTACCTGGATCGCCGCACCTTCCATGTCGCCATGCGGTCCATCCAAGCAGGCGTGCCACAGGGATCGAACTTCGGACCCTTCCTGTTCAACCTCTTCACCAACGACATCCTGACAGATCTCCACAAGACCGACCTGGCGCTGTATGCAGACGATGTTGCAGTCATCTCCCGGTCATTCAGAGAAAAGGAAGTGGCGAAGAACCTGCAAGTTTCATTGGATAGCATTGCGAAGTGGTACAGCGACTGGAGGATAGAACTGAACGCCAGCAAGACAACCGCAACGCTGTTCACCAGAAAGAAGATCAAGGAGGACCCACACATCAGCCTCAACGGGGAGACCATCAAATGGGAGCGCAGCAGCCGCTACCTCGGTGTGACCCTGGATAGCAAACTCAACTGGGAAAGCCACATCGAGAATACTCAGCAGAAGGCAACAGGAAAGATGGCAGCGCTGTACCCACTCCTGAAGAGCAAGTCCATGCCCCTCCGGACAAAGATCAACGTCTACAAGGCGATCATCAGACCAACCCCGACATATGCCTCCCCAGCATGGATGACCTGCCATGAGCGACACCGGAAGAGTCTTCAGATAGTCCAGAACAAGGCCCTGCGGATATCTTCTGGAGCTCCAATCTTCACAAAGATAGCAGACCTTCACAGAGACCTGGACATCGAGATGTTGGACGAACATCTAGCGAAGCTCAGTAAGAACTTCTGCCAAGGACTGGATCAGAACCCGAACCCTCGGATCAGAACCCGAACCCTCTGATCAGAAGACTCACTGCCTCCACTGCAAACCCCTTCGAACGCTACCCGCGGCCCATCACTGCGAAGACCCTGTGAAACCAGCTCTACTGTGACAAGAACACAGACCAAGAAGAAAACAAACCCACGACTACATACTCAACCCGAGAAGATGGAGTAATGAGGCTCAAGCCTCGGTATCCAAAAATCACCACTGATGGATAAAAATCTATCAGCAAGAAGAAGAACAAGCGCCTGGATCGCCGATCCTGCATCCCTAGCCACCAAAGCACTGAATTTATCCTTGCGTGCCTTTCAGAGAGCCCCATAGGAAAAGGATTGCCTGCTTCTTCTGTTGCGAAAGCCCACCCGGATAAGCCTGCACGTTAGGCATGTATCCAGCCTGTGGTATAATCTGCCTCTTCGCTGGCCATCACACTGCCCTACCAGCTTCCTCCTGCCATACGGCATGGCTTTCCCAGCTGCAGCTACGAAAGCGAGCCCGGTGACTGCTTTACAGCCCTCCCAGCGTTCAAGTCCAGTGCGCCACCACACACTCGCACCTCCCCATGAGACGCACACCGCAGAGACTCTGACTCCCCTTGCACCCTGCCCACTCCAGTCGACCAAAAAAAAAAAAATAAATAAATAGGTACACTGAAGAGTCCAGGGCACAGGCCTGATCAGCCTCAAAAGTTGACTATCAACGATGCCCACGGCCGGCTACCGCACTTCACCCCCACAACCCACTCAAGGAACAGCAATCCGAGCTCAAGAACGTGCCAACTTCTTGCAGCCTTCACTCTCTCATCATGGGCAGAACGTTCCGTGCCATCCTCAGACACCAATAACCATTGCTCTACAGACCATAACTGCAGCAGGTACTGAGCAGGTCGGTGACTTTTCCCCAAAGACACAAACAGACCCAAGAACACCTCCCACAACGTGTATGCTGCTTTCAATATGAGACCCGGTAAACTAGTCCCTGTTGCCAATATGAATGCATGTGTATCTGTGTGGTTCCATGTGTTAATACCCCTGCAAAAATATCGCCATATTTTTGCAAAGATATTAAGGCATAGAACCTGCCGGGGGGACACCCCTGCATTATTTTCAAAGGGGCGAGGGACACACTCGCTCCCAAAAACCCCAATAATTATCCTCCCCAAAAATATCGCCTATGGCCGTTCCAAACGACCATATATATGGTGATATTTTTGGTGGGGATATTACCAGATACCCTTTGTGTGAGGAAACTTTACCTATTTCTCTCAATGTTGCTCCCAATTGTGTATCTGCACACAATGCTGCTCCTATTTGTAAGGGAACTGCACCCAATTATAAAAAATAAGATGCTTAATACCAGCAAGTGGTTTCTAGGCATGGGATCAATATTCAAACCTGTATCGCGTTGCATTGTCTTGCTTCCAAGACAAACAATTTGCCCCTGAGCTATCCTTCCTGTCCACATACTCCTGCTAAGATTTGCGAGTTCATAGTACCCATTCCTGCCAATATTGTTCCCACTAGTGTTGTATCTGCACCCAATGCTGCCAATATTGCCCCCATTTGTGAGGCAACTTTACCTATTTCTGCCGATATTGCTCCCACTGGTGTTGTACCTGCGCCCAATGCTGCTCCCATTTGTAAGGTAATAGTACCCATTCCTGCTAACATTCGTGAGGCAACTGTACCTTTTTCTGCTAATATTACTCCCATTGGTGATGTAGTTGTGCCCTTCTCTGCCAATAGTGCCACTGCACATTGTAAAACTGATCTAACAGGTACCAGCATTGTCTCGGCCATAAACCAGTCCACGAATGTGACCGACCAAGCATAACCTTAACACCCCTACAAACTTGCTCCCAATAGCACTGCTCCCATCGACTCGGCCGCGCACAGCGCTGAAGCAGGCACACACAAACCCCTGGTCCTCTTCTCAATCTACCCTTGGTCAATGCCTGTTCACCATCTGCCCATGCTCTTCACATCCATGATCTCCTGACAGTAGGTAATCTCGATGCCCCTGCCATCACGGAAACCTAGCTACATGCAGCATCAAGCCCGGTCCCATCCCTCATCATCCCATCAGGCCACACTATTTTCAGGAGAGATAGACGGTGGAGTCGCCCTCATAGCAAAAGACCACCTTTGCATTACGCAACCCTAACACCTCGCTCAACGAAAACTGCGATATCCTCTGGCAATAGCGGACCATCTCCCCTACCAACAAGAGGTATTTGTGCAAAACTGTTGCTGTAGTAGGTGCAACTGGTGAACAAGTAGAATAATCGAGTACGCCCCCTCCCACCTGTAGCAAACCTGGTGCTCCGCAACATGCCCATTATTGGCATATTTGATACTGATGCCGATCTACTAGAATGGATCAATGTAGACCTACTGTGATAATCCTGTGAAGCCTGTACTGAGAGTATGCACTATCAAAATCATCTATAGTATTTCAGTAAAACACTCCACATTCTCGGTGCACCGGAATACTGACTTATACTATGCAGCCGGCATCATTGCGAGTCTGGCCGGCAGTGCCTGCACATGATTTGCTGAAAGACCAATCCAAAATATCGATGTCTTTTACCGGAATTTAAACCTCTTCCGTGAAGCTCTGAGGTGTTGCAACTTCAGACTTGCAGGAAGCAGCTCCCTTACAGGCTGCAGGTACATTTTGCCCGCCACCCCTTCCTTACCCGCCGCTCAACTCCTTCCTAGCCTCTTGCTACTGTTCTGTAGATGTGCCCTGGCCTTGCATAGCACCATTATCTCCTCTGCATTACCTTCAGTTGCCGGGATCTTCTTCACCAAGGCCTCCAGCACCCGGCCATCAACACTCACTTCTCATCTCACTGTAAACCTCTACCAAGCAGTACCTAGGAACAAGGCATCTACCCAACAGTCCGTCCAAGTTCTTCCTGCCTTTCAAGTGGTTTCCCTGCCAGGGGGTTTCCTCCTAATTTGGGTCACATCTTCGGACATGTTAAAAATCCCGCTGGCTCAGTGGTTATTCACAAGGAAGAACCTGGTCTCATCAGTCGGGAGGATAACTCGGGGGCAACACGCTCGCCTTGGAAGCAATACGAAACACCACATGTTCGATCTCCGGGTCCGCACTTCTCTGGGCATTAAGCGCGTTATAAATAACCTATCATATCATACCATTAATAGGAGAGCCATAATCTGACATCAGTCTGCTATTTCAGTACGGGCACCAAGAAAGGTAGACAATACACACACTTTTTAGTAGTTATTCCATATGCAAACCCAACCCTTGTATTACTCCAGAAGAATAGCTCAAAGGCTTACACCACTTCTTTCGCCTCAGAAGCAGGTGTATTCGACCAGGGGGAAAAGATAAAGCTGCAAACAAGAGGCAAGTCCTAAAAGCCCACCGTCTCGATTCTGTGCGTACCCCCAGCACGCCATTTGTTACTCGCCAAGAGTCAATTTTCACTCGCCAATGGCTAGGGTCGAGTGCAAATTCCATCAGAAACAGAAAGGTCCCAGATGATTCTATGCCCAAACGTCATATTTTGACTCCTTAAAACGGAGGCTTGGACGTTAACCCGAAACAAGGGGACTTCGTATTTTTTCAAACAGCTGCTGCGTAATGGTCAACTTCCAAAAGCCGACCCTTTGCCAAGGTTTAATTAAGATTTCCATTGTAATGATGTCCCCCACCTCTTTCTAAATTACCTTTGCCCCATCTCCCTATTCAGACAATGTTTTCAGCTTACTATTTTACTACTCGGTTTTTCAGACCTTGGCCCAAAACCTTTTTTGTCCTGTTGACTTTTGGCATAAACAACCTTCGCAGGGTTTATTTTTGTATGCCAACCTTTGAAGCAGCTGCCTACCAAATATAAAACAAAGCCAATCTGCCATGTTTACCATGAACAGGCTAAAGAGACGGTTCTTACCTGTCGGCAGATATGTGCAATTGCTTGGCGAGAAGGTCACAGATCAACTTGGAATAAGCCTTGTTTTGAGGTCCTCCAATTTTTCCAATGCTATGCAGGCTGCACAGGGCACAGGGGTCCGTGGTGCCTCCAAACGACATCATCTGGCCAGGCACAATATACACTGCGATGTACTGCCAAAAGGAGACATAGGAGTACGATTAATTACACAGAATACTGCATTCATTAGATCTTTTCAAAATATTTATTTTAAAAAATGCATTTTTCAAGTAACACGTAAACGGACCAGGCAAGTAAAATGCCACATTCAGAGAACATTTAAAAAACATATACAACTACCAGAAGGCAGGCAGGGGAGGTTGTTGCAAGGCCTGATAGGGAGCAAGGGGGGGGGGCGGGGGAGGGGAGGAAGAGGGGCAAGTGAAAGGTTTTGTGGAACCTTTTAAAATGGTTAAGCAGGGGTGGTGAGATTTCTGGAGCTGTAAATCTAGATGGAAATTAAAATGTGGAAATGAACACTTCCTGTGGCCTATGGTGGTGGGCCTGGGCGTTGGTGTTTTTTTGTGACCACCATGATTAGTTGGAGGCCACAACCTTTGCTTTAAATCCTTAAAACAAACGGGAATAGAGGGGGGCTGGCAGAATCCATCCCCTCGCGGTTGGGGGGGGGGGGGGGGGGGTTTCTGCTGCTGAAAGATAAGACGGCTGCTTACCCGCTGGAGTAGGTTACCAGAAACCATTGTAGCCAACTGTGAACCCCAGTATGGCCATACTGGTGAGAATGTGGTCTCATGCCTGTGCTCCGGTTTGCACTTTCAAGTGATGGGCGTCCTGCTACTGGTCCTCATCTGCTTGAGCCATGCCTTCCATTCTGAAACCATTTTCGGAGCCGTTTTACCACACTTTAGCGAGGTTTCCCTGAAAGGGCTTGCTAGATGCCACAACCAGATTCCCCGTATCCCCCCCCCCCTCACCATTGTCCTGCTGAAGTAGTCTTTTTTTTTCTGGTGTGCCATCCACAATGGTCTACTGAGCCGCTGGGGCATGTATGCCGTGGCAGGTGTCCCCGTCCTACTGGAGCCATCTCCATCGTCGATACCACTCCTGTGAAGGACGATTGTTCTTTTTTGGCTGCAAGGTTGTCCATTGGCTCTAGGTTCAAGTCCCCGGGTGACTGCATCCTGCTTTTCACCCTTTAAAAAGAAGCATTTACATAGCAGGTTCTTCCGCTTTCCTTAACAATGGTTTCCGGAATCAGCACTGCAAGTACTCACCTTTGGGGACCAGCTACTTAAGATACACTCTCAGTGGGCCCCCGTGGGTCAGTGGTCCCTGGCTTTGCAGCTGCCTAGTCTCCCACATCCGCCCTCCCCATTAAAATTGGGGCCTGAATCCTGCTTGGTTTCTTTCCTGTTGGGGCTGCTGGGCCCGGGCCCTCTACTGTAGCTTTCTTTCTGGGTCTCCACTAGTGTCGATTGCTTTCTTCTGGGTAAGTGTGGGAAGAAACTTTGACTTACCTGGTTTTCAGCGTTTCCTGTGGGGCACTGTTCTCAACACTGGAACTGCTACAAGCGACACTGCAAGGTACTTACCTGGACTGTGGCATTTTTACAGGCCCCCAGAGGCCCCCAGCTACTCCCTCCTAGGATCTCTCGAGTTCCCCCACCTGCGACTTTAGGCAGAATCCTGTGCAGTTCCCTTAGGGAGCACTACAGAAGATTAAGACTACAGGTATGAGCAATAAAGCCCCTTTGGTATCAGTCTGTACCACAAAGATTTAGATTGTAGCTGTGGCTAAGCAGTCAGACTTATCTCAAGAGGGAGATGAGCAGTATTCATGGTTTACGCAATAGGACTACAATACTATGGCACAAGGAAACACTGACCAAAGCTTTGTACTAAAAATAATATATATATTTATTTTATACAATTCTAGTTCAACGCATCAATCACAGTTATTAAAGCAAGTTAAAATCAATCAAGAAAAGTATACACAACTCCCTGGTTAAATTGTAGACAAGTTTGAGCAAGAGTGAAAACTGAGCAAAAAGGCACAGTGAAAACCAAACACGAATGGCACTCTAGCAATTTCTCACAAGGGAAGGAAACAACAAGTTATACCTTAGGCACCCTAGCAACACTTCCTACTAGGTTTGTGAACACGTTTAGGCAAGGCAGTACTTTAGCATGTATAATAGTGAGGTGAAAACCGTGCAAAATGGCACTTCACACGTTTTAAAAGTGCGAAGGAAAAGGTGGTTATAAGAATGGTGCACCAACACATTTTTAGTTGAGAAGCAATCTAGAGAGGGCAGTTGTAACAGATTGAGCCAGTCTCAATAGGCCTGTGCCAGAGTCAGTGGTACAGGGCAAAGATCCCAGGAGCAAAATGTTCTTGGAGCTGCATTCAAGTCTTTGTTAAATGATTAAAAAAAAAAAAAAGGTGGTTGCAGAAGGTGAAAGACAATGTTAGATGATAGGGGGCGGCCAACCCAACAGGTAGGTAAAGGATTTAAAACACCTTTAGCGCTACTAAACGAAAAGGGAGGCCTGGCGGAACAAAGTACCTTAAAATGTAGAAGAGGCTCCTGCAGTGGCGATTGTTCCTGGCAGCTCCTGCATTTCGGGCGATCCAGCAGAGGAAGAGAGACTCTCGTTGTGGAGGAAGGTTCGAGCTACTGCACTGCCCGGGGATGAAACCAGCCGCGGTGCTGCCAAACGAAATAAAAGGTACGCTCCTTTAAATCGCAGTCCGGGTGGACGGGTGCCTGGTTATACGGTCTCCGAGTGCAGGGCACTGGCGATTCGACCAAGGCAGGTCCTGGAAGGCGATTGGCAAACTGGTTGGCCCCACCAGCTCAAGGGAAGAAGGCTCTTGCAGATGAAGATCTTCTCTTGTCGTGTGGCGAAAAGTGGCGAGACATTGCAGCAGGGCTTCATCGGTGGTTCAGTTGGTGCAGATGTCTTTGGCTTCTCTTCTCTTCGGCTTCTTAGTTCCAGTGGCAACGTCTTGCTCTTCCAGTCCTCAGGACCCTGCTTTTATGCAAAAAGATCCCCATTCATACAGCCCAGATTTCACTCACACGGTGGAGTGGTCATCCTGGCGGGAGACCCTCCAGCCTATCAGGGCAGAGTGCGAAATGGGTTGCTGAGGCAACCCTGTCCAGGGGTCCTACTCCCCCTCCCACACTGGGTCCACCCCAGACTCAGTGGCGCCGAAAGGAGGGCTTCTTGGTAGAAGCCCGCCAAAAGGACGAACAAAGGAGCCCTGACCTGGGTTAGGATTTTAGAGAAAAACACGAGAAAGAATTTATATAAAAGTTCTGGCGAATAAAACCTACCGGAGTAGAGTTAATATAAAAAAAATAAACCGGCGGTATGTTAGAGGCTGTCAGTAAATGTGGTAGCCTCGAACAATGGGAAATTCCCATAGGGAAATATTCGCGGTCGAATATTTTTGGTAGTAACCACTGCCACCAGCCAGAAACTTACTTGGTACCCTCTCGAAAATGAACATAAGGGAAACACTATTAACCTTTTCCAGTACCTCCATAGTAAGATGGGTTGTACTGGTTTTGTTCATAAAGATTGACTAGTAAAGTCAATGGGGGCTTTGCATGCCCTGGGAGACAGTCAGTCCCAGGGTATGGAGTCTATGTTTGGGGGGTCGCTACGACACCCGTGTCACTGCACGGAGGGTGCTGTGTAACACATGTGGATAAAGATGGTTCCTATGGGGGTGAGATAAACCCCATAGACATTAAACACAAACAAATAGCCTAGAACACAAATAGCAAATATGCCTAAGAGTGGGAAAAAAAGAGTCACACTCTTAGCAGGAGAAAAAACAAAGCCTTCAAATCCAGCAAAGCTGCAGGGGGATTCTATAGGTAAGGGAAATTAGCCATAGAATGAGAATTCGCCCTAACAGACTTCCCCCAATTTATGAGGGGGTGTTCAATCTGTGTAATACACCCTTGTCTAAGGAAGTACATGGCGTCATGGTGGTGCTCGCACTTTGAATATTATATGCCTGGGCCCTGGGACCGTCTCACTAAATAGATCCTTTTTGGTAGCCCTCTGGGCAGAGTTGAACATCGTGTACCTCGGTTTACTACATCTAAAGGCTACAAGGGTGTTATGTGCACGTATATTCTATGGGGCATTCTTTATTTTGAAGACAGTAGGAAACGTGTGCGACTTTCTGTGCTGTACTCTTGGGTCCTGACTGGTAATCATTATAGCATGTAATCTTGTCAATGGGTCTTTTCTTTAACTAACCTCTGAAGACTTATGTATTGCAGGGCTCAAAACTGGCACTCAGCAGAGTCCGAAATGGTGTGCTGTGTGGGCCTTTGCAGGATTGAGGTGGCGAGTGAGATGGCTAGAAGCTTGGCATTCTTACGCCGGTTTATGGTGTGTTACCAGGTATGCGATTTAGGCCTTAACTGCCCATTTACTGTTTATTACTTATGCGTTCTGTAACCAGAGTACATATTTGCCTGTAACCCGGGTACTTTGTCCATCATGAATATTGTGTGTGACCTTATAATATGGTGCATATTTGTTCGATATTCAGGTGTGGCGCCTATTGGGATCAGTTGTACCTCTCTGCCAGCCTTCCTCCAAGTCAAGCCTACTGCTCTGCTACAGCCATTATTTGAGTTGGTTTTTCCCCTCTGGGTGACACCGCTCCCCCATCAGGTCAAATGTTTATATATCCCTCTATATATCCCTCACTAGAACTCAGGTAAAACAATCTTTCCCCAATTCATTTATTGATCATATCTGAAAGTAGGTTGTCCAACATCAACAGTATTCCTGTTGGGCTTCCATATACATGGATTTAATTGGGAGCCCCTTACTTTTGTAGGTCAACAAAATGCCCTATACAGACTGGACAGAGTCATAGGGGATTTTTGGATAAGATACCCCTTGGTTCATGTCCTGAATGTACTCAGTTATTGCAGTAACTGTTTTACAGGTCAAGAAGCTGCCTCGCTTCTCTGGTTAACAAGAGGTTTGGTGTAGGCAGTTGTTTAAGATCTAAATAAAAGCCAGGGTATGCAGGCGATGACGTTACCGATTGTCAGACTGGCGAATGTTCACCAGACTGGCCACATACCATGCCCTTGCATGGACTGTGGAACGACGCTTCCTCGTGTGGACGGTTCTGGCGTATAGGGTGCTATGACAAGTTGCACCTCGATTCTTGCAGTTCATGCTGCATGTGTTTTTATAATGATTGTGTGGTCTCAAGAAGAAATTGGTGACCATCAGACACCTACTGGCAGTGCCGTTCATCCATTACATGTATGGCCCGTGTCATATGTGCTGGAAGTTTTCCCTGCAGCTATTGCATGGATTACAGCCAGATTGCATGCTTATTCCCAGTTTCTGTCAGAACTGGTCTAAAACATGAAGCGTGGCTGAAGCAAGTCTCTTGGGCAGCTGCAGACTTAGCACATTCTCATTCAGGTAGGACTGGGACGAAGAAGAGATAAACCAGTAATATGGATTACTGGCCAAAAATCGTGTCTCCTGCTCTTCCTCGTCCCAGTCCTTGATCCCGGCTGCGAGGGGGAGTGGGTGTCTGTCCATTGCACTACTGCTCATTTAGTACCAACAATAAGGTCGGGTGTCTTCCATCCCTAGCTTAGGGAAGAGTTGATTAATTTTGGTATTTAAGGGCTAGAGCTGCATGTTCCAATGATCAATTGAGCTCCTTTGGTTACGACTAATACGAGGCAGCGTAGGACTATGAATTGTGGTTTTTGCAAGAACCACATTGACCAGAATGCACAGGTGGGTTGGGTGCAGACCCGTATTACCCAATAGGCAAAGTAGGCACCTGCCTACTGCCTATGGGCCCCACCCCTTTTAGGGGCCCCGCAACAATGGATTAAAATAATATCGATTTGATCTTGAAAGAAAGTTACAATCGAGGTTTCTTTTAATTGTTTTCAAAAGATAGAAAATGAATCAACTCAAAGAAAATGAAACTTTACATTAAAGACGTGTTCGGCAAGATTGTCCTCTTGGCAACAGGTAACCCAACCTTTAGTATAGGCCTGTACTACACAAGTTGGTAGAGCGACTGAGCAGCCAGACTTATCTCAAGAGGGGTCAATGTGAATGTAGGGTTGAAACATTTTCACATTGTCATGTATTCACTATAACACTTGCACTCAAGTGTTTGTGATTAAATACTTATTTATTAATTTAACAGTCAGTTTGAAAATAAGCCTTCTTTAGAAGGGAGCAAATCGCAACAATAAAAGTACACTTCAAAAACAATTCTTCCGTTCAATAAAGTAAGTAGATAGTCCTTTGGGAAGGCACACAGAATTTCCTACACCCTGAGGTGACTTCAATAGTTAGGACATTGTGGACGTTGATATATCCCTTTTCACACTTAATGGCAAAAAGGAAAAGGTTAGGGAAGAAACAAAGGTTAACAAGTTTCTCAAATAGGCAAGCACTTCAGAAACCCCCCAATGCAATGTAGATTAACCCTTTTCCAGCTATACAAGTAAGGTAGGTATTACTTTTTGGGGGGATAGAAACACAAAGTCAGAGGTAAAGAAGAGACTTCAGGGAACCAGGATAGCCAATGTCACTCGAGCGAAGTCTAGGGGAGCCGAGACTTCTTGAAGGTAGGTAAAAGTCTTGCACAATGTTGAAGAGTTTTGTTGTAAAAGAAATGACTGCTGGGCCACAAGCTGGGAGGCTTGTGAAAGGCAAACCTGCAAGCAACTCTGCAAAGGGAAGCCAATGTAAGTCTCAACTGAAAGCGACCAAGACACAGACACACACTTACCCCTTAGTTCACAGTACCTTAGGTCGGAAGAAATGGTTCCAGCTGGCTTCTGTTGCCATTGTAGTTCCTGCAGATCCTGCTGTCCTGGCCCTCAGTCGTTGGGACAAGAGGGAGGGCGCATGGAGACTTCTGCACTATGATTTGAAGGTCGGCGGCAGCAATGGGCGCATTTCAGATCAGTGGTACTTTACGGTTTCAGCTTCTCGCCAATAGCACCACTGCGGTTCTTGGACACCTTGTGGACTTTCCTGGCTTCTGGTGTCCAGCACTCTGTAGAGGTGGCTCAGGCTTGGTGAGCCCTGCTGCGAGGGAGTCGGAGGATCTTCCGGGGGCTCGGGTCTGGCTTAAAAACAATGCACTCGATTCTGGTGTTCCTGTCCCCTGGAACTCGGTTCCTGCGGCAGCAATGGAAGTACAGCCAGCACAGAGATGGGTTTCAGACGTTTTAGTCTTGGGGTCGATTGGTCCCATCAACCCATGGTGAGACGTCGTCCTTTCCGGCCTTCTCTAGTCGATGTTGCATTAGGAGCTTCAGCAGGGCTTCACTGGGCAAACCAACGGTCCAGCAAGCTTCTCTTCCAGTTTCTTTCTTCGGTTCCTTCGTCCAGTGGTCGACTGCCTTCCTTGCAAAAGACCTCGCCTTTTATGCAAGTTGTTCCCATTCATTTTTCAGCCTAGCGGTCACTCACACAGCCAGCCGTCCAATCACCTTTGGGTGCATTCCTGTAACCAAGGAGACTAAGCACAGCGGGTTGGGCACCTCCCTCGCTTCCTGCCCTGCCTCTCACGCTGGAGCCAGGGGCGGGCTTCACCAGTGAACACCGCCAAAGACAAACGAACAAAGGGATCAAACATGGTTTGGCACGCAGAGTAAATCTCAAGAAGGACCTTTCCAACAAGAAATGGTGAAAGAAAAAGACCGGGCCATTTTGACAAAATGGCCACCATGGGTGCTATACTACAGCTACGAACGCAGCCCGCGGTAAAAACACACAATGGTAGGAAAAAATAAACCACTGCCACCAGCCAATAACTGTACAAATGCTAGCATAAAGGGGATACTAAGTAACCCCTCCAGCACCCTATTAAAAGATAGTGTGTGCTCTTCATAGATCCAGCACACACCAAGTAAAGTCAATTTCACTTTACTACTCTTGGAAACAGTAGTTATCCAAGAGAAGGTATTGAAATCTTATCAGAAATCATAAGGACTTCTCTGTGACACAGCACTGAGGGTGCTGTTTGTCATGATGTAAAAAGATGCTGCCTATGGAGTTTGTCATACTCCAAAACATGCATGAGAGAGTGGGGAAAAAGGTCTCACTCTTCAGGATAAAAATGTAAAGTCCTAAAGTCCAGTAAAAGATCTGGGGGTCTCTAAGGTAGAAGGGAATTAGCACATTTCTGAGAATTTTCCCTAACAAGACTGCACCCCTTAACTTAAAGTACATAAACCAGAGACGACATAACCACATAACAGTTAAAAGCTCATCTTCTGGCAGCTGCCAGTTTGTAAACTAATCTGGTGCAAACTACGTACGTGTAATGTACAGTAGTGACGGTCATCTCTACCTACCGGCCGACGTGCACACTACCGAGTTCTTCGTTATCCCGAAATAGCCAGAAACTAAGCGTACTGTGAGTTAGGGTGTTGCGAGTTCCTGCTGAGTCCAGAATATTTGCGCAGAAACTTCGAGAACAGAGTATACATACCAAACGTCTGTGTTACTAAATAAGTTGCTTTTCTGAGTTATATTGAAGTTTGATTAACTTCACTGTCTACTGTAACAGAACAAAGCTATCTTGTTCTGGCACTCATTTTTGGTGAGACTCAAATTCTTAAATTTTCTTTTACAAACAGTAAATATTGTTAGTCGTCGCTCTTTTGTAGAACCACAATGTTGGCGCCCTAATAGGAGGTACCAGGAGATTTACGAGGGGGCCCCCAAATATGCGACTGCCTAAGGGCCCCCCCCCCCCCAAGGGTTTAATCCAGGACTAGGTGGGAGGGCGGCAATCAGGCTCAGTCTGAAGTCTATCAGTGCAATCAGTTGTATCCGTAAGTGGCTTTCACATTAAGACATGGCGGTCGTGTGAACAATTTTAAATCTAACATTTGTTATAATGAATGCTTTTACCCCCCCCCCCATCCCCTCAAGAAGTATAAAACGTCCTACTGTTATAAAATCCTAGACACCTCCAAGGTCCAGGTATAGCTGGTAAAATAGCTCAGTTGGTTAAAGCACTTACTACCAAGCGACCTTCGCAGTAACCATATATAACAGCGGTTACGTTTTAGCAGGTAAAGCGCTCAATAGAATCACTGGCATTCACACCTACACATTAACTCACCACCCTGTTTTGGCCAATTACATGTTTGAATCAGCAGAGCTAAATATCACATGTTTACATAGCTCTTAAAGCTGGAATCCTCCCACTTCCAGGAATCCTCCCACTTCCAAATACTGTAAGAGTAGAGCTCCCCACCACCAATATAATGGTGGTAAATTGAGTTATCAAATTAGGAAATATGAAATGTAAAAAGGTAGAGTCAACCCTGCTTGGACTCCAACCTGTAAGTAGAGTGGGCTTGCTGATCTATGGACCGAGGCCTAAGCTGGGTTACCAACTAAGTCTCCAGCACACCCATTATATGTCACGCTGGTTGCTTGATTTGTGCTTTTGCCATTTGATGAGTCCAATAGCAACAAAAACACAGCAAAGGTGGTAGAATCAGGGCGCATAGCGCAAGCTAGATCCACACTTCACCCCCGCCCCCTCCACCAGCCTGCGTGAGTAGGTATAGACCGGCATCCTCTGAAAAGCGCCAGTCTCTTGAGTCCACCCTCATGCTGCCCATCCTTTTCAATTCACTGAAGCATGCAGATTGACCATGACATCCCCAGCCATAGCTTAGTATGTGCCGCACGCAGCCCTTGCCACAATGCATTAACATCAATAAGGACCTAATCAGCCCACTGGAAAATCCCACACCCCCCAGGCCCAGCTCCAGCAGGAGGGCGGGGGGCAGGCAGCCAGAAAGGTCTCCCCAAGTATGGAGGCCTTGAATGTGGGACCCGAGGGAGTGGGGGCGTTGTGGTGTGGGGCGGAGGCATTTTGCTGTAAATGTGCAGCAGAAACCTCAGATATTAGCATTCCGAGAGGCTGCACTGCAGGAGGCCCAGCCAGGATTTGTTTGCCTGCCCTGGACAATGATCTATGCCCCACAGTCATGAAAGCACAAATGGCCAGGGAGATGAAGTGCCATCACATCTTAATCAAGTACACTTATGCTGGCTGTCTACAGCTATTCTCAAACCTTAAGCTTCTGCAATTTAAAGTATGTTCATGCTTCGTGGGAATATAGCAGTTTTTCTCATCATGCTTATTTAAAATGCTTACTATATCAAACAATAAATAACACATAATGTTACTTGTACACATATATCTGCAGAAGGTACAATTGACTGGGCCCTATAAGATTGCCGAAGAAGGAAGCTGACACAAAGATGGCATGGTGGTAGTAATAGACTTACTTGTGCATAAAAAGGCCACCAATATCCCCATCTTTGAAGAGGGTATTCCTTGGCTCAAAACTAATACGAAACGGCCCATCAGAATGTCCATAAAATCAAACTCCACTGTCCCGTGTCACAACCTTCTTTTATCCCTCACACTACAACTAAGACATAATCTAACAGAAAGTTCCTTGTCTCGGAAAAGGTCTCCCTTCTCCTGATTCTTGGATAGGGTTTTAAAAGAATGTTCTCTTGTAACAAGAATGCCAGGGGGAATGATCCCCCTGGCTCGCAGGTTTCACACAACCTTTATATTATTACATCCAGAAGAATGGCTCCCATCTCCTGTTACAGGTCTATACAGTTTCCAATAAAGCCAGGGGGAAAGGACTCCCTTCCCTTGGTATCTTTAGTACAACTCCCACTTAAGTACCAGGAGAATGACTCCCCTTCTCCTGTATTTCTTGGCACAGTTCACAACAAGGTCAGAATAATTCCCTTCTCCTGGTGTCTAGAAAGTTCTCTCTCACTCTTCAGCTTGATGTACACTTTGCCTCTCTGTGTTGGTGTTAGTATAGTCCCAAATCCTTCTTTGTTGATCACTGGGCTTAAGGTCACCACTGAAACGAAGAAGTTCTCTGGGTTGCTGTGTTCCCTTTTGTTGGGGTCCCAGACCCTTCTCTGGGGGCAGTATAATCCCAAATCCTTCTTTGTTGATCACTGGGCTTAAGGTCACCACTGAAACGAAGAAGTTCTCTGGGTTGCTGTGTTCCCTTTTGTTGGGGTCCCAGACCCTTCTCTGGGGGCAGTGGGCATATTACAGCCACTGCAACAAGGAAGCTATCCTTGGATGCTTGGTTTCCAATCGTTGGGGTCTTCGACCATGCTCTGGTGGTCAGTGTGTTTGTCGCCACTGCGACAAGGAAACTTTCCTCGGATGCTGGGTATACAAGTGTTAAGGACCACGACCCATCTATCTTCCACCCCATGACCTCTCTGAGTCTCGCATCTTCCATTATCTTTTGGGGGATTTTAGCATGTGGGTGCTTTATTTGCTATGCCTAGGGATTTAAGCTGCACCTCACTGGGTTGGTCCAACAAGGCCCTACCTGAAAATGACCATGCTAGGATGGTAAGTATGGAACAGTTTCAGATCTTCTAACGAGTACTAGCCAGTGGGGTTCCGAACTAAATAGAATGTATCTGTCTGTGTGGAGGCCTAACCCGAACTTCCAGATCTTTTAATGATTCAAGTTCTGAATTGATAACCTCAGACTGTTTGAGTAGAGTTTGCAAGCAAACAGAATACATCATGTGTATTGTGGGACTTATTTGGAAAGTATGGGTGCTGGGTGTTTAGGCAGTGCAGGAAAAAAAGAAAGTATTTGCTATGGGAAACCCACCAGTGATGGGGAGGGGAGCAGGTTGGGAGGATTGTTCCCTCCCGCCCCCCAATAAACATTTGCCTCTCAGAAGATTAATCATAAACACCTGGAAAAATAATTTGAGAAGAGTGTTTTGTTTAATACATCTTTTAAAACTAAAAAAGTATTTAAATATTTCATAAAGAATGCAATCAGAGGTGGATTTAACATTTGGACATGGGACAAATGCCCACGCCTCTTCCCCCTACTCTGCCCTTTCCCCCTCAAACACAAACAGCCAGGGCTACACAGGATCTCCCAGTGAGGTCCTCCTGTTTTAATGTGGCAGATTATTTACATCAGGAAGTGATTAGAGATGCAAAAAGGTAACTGGCAGTGACCATTGCTTTGACTGGTTTCTTAAAATGATATAAGGTGGGATTGTTGGATGATTAGAAATTAAGGGGATGCAGAACAAGCTGCGTGAAGCAATGACCTGGACATGCATTGCATTTCACTTTGTCTCTGTTTTTTTCTCTAGGTTCTCATTGTTTTCTATGCTGGAGCTTGTAGGCTTCCAATTAGGATGAGGAAAAAGCTACAATCATAGGGGGTCATTTTCGAGGTGAAGCGGATTGGAATAAGTGGCGCTGAAAGCATTAATGGCCATTTTTTATGCGCTGCAGGATTTGTTTGATTTGGCAGGTGAAATTGGAGAGCAGATCAGACTACATGTTTACCTGCTCTTACAGGTCCCCCTGCCGAATCCGATTGGTGTTCCACCAGCATGTATTTTTATGCTGGTAGAAGACAATCGTTGAGGGATTTACACGTTTCCAGACACGTAGAGGAAAAGTGATGATCAAAGGCAATACCAGTGCTTAGTGGAAACAATTCAAATTGCATGGCAGGGCCACACTAGTGGTCCCCTCTGTGAAATTTAGGATTCAAAACCAATTGACTATATTTTCTCATCAACACGTTTCTACAATGACGTATACATTGTCAGATAGGTTTATCAGGTGACTTTTTAAAGTAATTGTATACAATTATTTTAAATATTCAAAAGCAAAATTCAACACCAATTTGTACAAATTTGAGCTTGGAACATGCATGATCAAGTATCTAAATGTCAAGCTAGCCTCAAATTCTGGCTTTACCACTTAACCAAAGCGTGTGATCCTGGGCAAATCATTTGATCAACCTTGCATGCAAAAATCAGGTTCCTCTCAAAGTGATTTAGTTCACAGTATAACCGATTTCATCACTCATGGTTTAATAGATGGGCAGCACATGTTTTAGGACCTGCCAAGAAATTGCATATTATAACCAGTATATACCAGACATTGATGTAGAGGAGCCCCTCCTCCCTGCCAAACCCCACCGGGAGCGATACCAGTAAATCGGAAACACCTCGACCTACACTGTCTACCTCCTGATCTCACCCCCACCCCTCGACCTCTTGGCTCCCTCTCCTGCATGCTACCACTCCCTTGGGCTAGCAACTCAATTAAAATGTTCTGCTAAAAATGCATCAAGAAAATAAAAGTATGTGCATCGAAATTCATTTTGAAAGAAACAAAAATGTCCTATTCCTTGCTTCAGTATTCTGGAGGGGCAGGGGCCTGTCTTTTACAACATGGCGGGACCACAAGCACCTCCTCCGGGGCCTGCTGGGAGTAGCCACAGTGTTCAGGGTGGCATTGTTGATTGCACACCATCTGAGATTGAACAAAGACTGGGGCTCTTGCTGCTCAGCCATCGCAGAGGAGGAAGTATCACCCATGATTCTCCACAACCATGGTGTGGGTTTTGGGGTAGGTGGGATTGGAGGTAAATGGGAACGGTAGTCAGGGGGACCTGACGGGAGGTGACTGGGGGTGAATGGAGAAGTGGACATAATAGAAACGGGAGGAGCAGATTGCAAGACAAGATGGGTAGATTGATGTTGCAACACTACTTTCCTCGTTTCTCTATACTGTTTTTTATAGAGCGATGCAAATATATTTTCCGGATCTGGTAAGGTATTTTTTGGCTGGATCACAGATCTAGGAAATCTGGATTAATCCTAGCACTTTGTTTAGGGTACTCATACACCCACACCCAATGGAAATTGGGCCCCCCTGATCACAAAAATGGCCCGCCCAGATGAAAATTCCTGGAGCCGGGCTTGCCACTCAACGCGTCTCCAATGCTCAATTTGTGAATCTTTTTGTAGTATA
Organism: Ambystoma mexicanum; assembly: GCF_040938575.1. NCBI lineage: Eukaryota > Metazoa > Chordata > Amphibia > Caudata > Ambystomatidae > Ambystoma > Ambystoma mexicanum. Next base: position 1,575,586,714 of record NC_090932.1, read on the forward strand.
GAAGAAATCAAAACCTGTCACTAAAATATTGAATGAGAAATCTAATAGCTACCAGAGTAATCAAGGGCAGTACCCATGTAGACCGCTTAAAACCCACTTGTTGAATTTACTAAAAGGGGCAGCGAGGGCTAATAGACTAGAAATGACTGCCACATGGCTTAGTTATAAGGCCCTAATTTACAGAAAGAAAGGAGAGAAGAAAAAAGAAAAAATAGGTAGTTTGGGTGCAAGTGGGAAACTTTGACTACTGCACCCAAAAGTAAGAACTTGCATGTCTTAAAAAGGTACCAATATGCTTGAGGCATGTATTGCGATTGAGGAATCGTTGTGCATTTTCAAGCATTATATACCAGTCATAAGAGGGATGAACCTTTATTACATGTAAACCCGCAAGCATACGGACAAGGCGATCATGAAGGGGTTTACTTGACATTTCTCAATTGCCATAGTAACTGGTGCACTATTAGCCCAGACACTGAATAAACACCAGGCCCAGATGGCGTCCCTGTGGAACTCTTCAAATAAGAGTTATCAATATGGGCAAAAACAAGGGGGGTGGGGGAGGTTCTGGGAGTGTCTACTACTGGCCTATGTGCCGGGTTAGAGTCTCAACCAGAGTCTTCAGCTCACCATCCTTTCACAAAAGAGAAATGTCATCTACATATCAGTCTTTTGGCCAAGGGCAGTACAACACCGAAATGCCTGGCAATTGTCTTCTGAACAAGAGCACCAACAGCAACCGCAGACACGCGTTTCGGGAGCTGTGCCTCTCTAAGAACAGTGAGCAAGGGTTCCACATCTGGATTACCCTTGTAACTTTGGGTGAAAACACAAATCTACTTAACACGCAAAAACAAGGGGAGGATGGCTCTCCTCAAGTTTCAGAGAGGCAGTTGCAGATGGAGGCCCCAGCCGAAGAAAGAGATTGTCCAACAACTAATTGATTGGAGAAGCGAAGAGCTGGAGTAGGAAGATATTTCCAAAGGGAGAGTTGAAGATATTTCAGCCCCAGGCGGCCTTGTGGGCAAAGTAAAATGGTCTTGGAACTTATTCCTCGCAGCCACTGGGAGCCAGTGCAGAGATTTCAGTCCTGGAGAGATAGGACCCCTGAGCTTGAGGCCAAGGAAAAGTCTTGCAGTCCTGTTCTGGGCAGGTTTGCAGAGGGCGGAGAGTAGAAGCAGGTAGATTTGGAAAAAGGCTATTGCAATAGACCAGGGTAGAAAGAAACAGAGCTCTGGAGACAGTGAGCTTCTGGGGGGAAGGAGAGGAAAGGAAAAATACCCGAGGAGGTGCAGTTGGTAGTTTGACTTCTTAGAGACTTCATTTGTGAGGTGAGAAGGGGTGTGTGGACTTGAAGATCGCCCTGAGGTTCTTAGCCTCATAGGTGGGAGCAGGAAGAGGGCCAAGGGAGGCTGGCCACAGAGGGACAGGAAAGGAAAGTGCCTTCTTTCTTACTGGCATTAAGGCAGAAGTCATTGGCGGTACACCACTCCAGGAATGCAGAAAGTCAGAGATGAGAGAGGGAGCGGAGGTGGATGAGGGTAGCCTGAAAACGAGCTGAGTGTCATCGGCATAGCACTGAAAGTTGGAGCAGAGAACAGCACTGCGGTCGGCAAGGGGAGCCAGGTATTGGTTGAAGAGCCAGGGAGAGAGGTTAGACCCCTGGGGAACATGCAGTTTGCACAGCCCCGCACTTTGCATGCTCCCACTACATATTGGGGCTGAGGGGGTATGTCCCCCTCCTACAGACTTGAACACGTGGATGCATACACTTGTGCACTTTTAGGTGAATGCCACACATGCACCCCTGTTCACATGGCATACACTTCTGGTTGCAAGCTTCCCTGCAGTTTACATTGATGGTACGCTGCCCCGGGGGAGGGGAGGGACTGGATCCTGACACCTACCTGCATGGCGATTGCCGTAAACCCAGCCCAGGCTCCCCTCCCCCCCCAATCGCAAATGGGAGCAGCTGGAGAGTTCCCCTAGCCCCCGTCCGGATCACATGCCACCTTGGCCTGGGCTTGGTTGTAGCCTAGAAGAGCTTGGTTAGTTTGACACCAACATCTGCCAGGAGCTACTTTTGAGTGCTCAGACCTACTGATGGCAGAGAAACATACTTTTGTGCCATTAACTGTGGGTGTTTGGGAACGTGTCCACAGGAACATTAGGATACATCAAGAAAACATTTAGGACCTATGCCTGTATGCCAGGAACAAAAGGCTGAATTTGTGGCATCTACGTGGTTAAGGCTGACCCCACAAGGTCATCCCCAGTCTCCTATCCCGGTGGGTCTGTGTGCATTCATCAACAGTTTATTTTTCGCAGCATTTTTTGCAGAAAAGGCTGGCCTGAAATGTTTTTAATTAAAAACTCATGGCCCCCCTATTATTTATTCCGCACCCTACCACTTATATGTCCTTACCCCACAGCCACCCACATTTGTAGTTTTTTTCGTCAGAAAAACAATGCTGCAAAATAAGTAAATAAATAAATGCCACTGAATGGGCCACAGGCCACCACGAAGCAAATCCCGATAGAGGGCATCGGGGGTTAGGCGCAGGGTGGGGGCACAGGAGAGGCATCACTCACCTCGGACACGGCGTGCCCAAAAGCACACCTGTTTTTTTATCAGATGGTTTTTGTTTATGGATGAAAATAAATGCCTACGGCCAAAAATTATGTTCCACAACAAATTGGTATTGATAGTTATTACAGGATAGGGGTATGCATGAAGGAGTGCCCGGGGCCCTATACGTCGGTCCCTCTGTACACTTCAGGGGAAACCCTCCACCCACCTTCCGCTGTGGGGCCCCTGCCTCCACTCACCGGTGGCGGAGGGCGACACCTTCCTCGTCGCTCCTTATGCCCAACACACTCATCGCTCTTCCGTACGCCAGGCTTCCGGTTAACAGCACACTGGCCGCGAACGAACATTTAAGTCGCAGTGGGCATTTTCTTAAAAGGTCGAGTTTGCCTCCCATGTGGAAGCTAGATTTGCCACGAGGAGTGTTCCAGCTCCACCAGCCCCAAAGGTAGCCCCCACTTACTGGGTGGGTGGCTCCACACAATCTTATTTCAATCCGTGCACTGAGATATTCACCCAATTCTGGTGGCAGACGGTAGTCCTGGGTGGGAAATTCAGTACAGCACAATGCAAATGACTTATGCAAAAAAAAAAAAAAAACACAATAATAATATAGTGTGCAGTGGTGCAACGAGTTGCACAGAGAACATGTGTTACGGCATAATGTGACTATTATTGTACTCGGTTACGAGACATTATTCTGTGTAAAGTGGGGAGGGCCCATTGTGCAACAAACCGTGCGTTGGAGAGTTGGAGGTACGTGCAAAGAGCCACTGCTCCAAGCGTGCCAACATCAATTGTGCAAAGTATCACGGCACAGAAAGAGGACGTGTGGCAAGCAGCCTGCTGGCACGTGTAACCCAAACGCCCAACTAGCTAACTGGAGCAAAGCTTCACGGTCGCTAGATTGCAAACGTGTCAAAGGTAACGTTTAATGCAAATTCATTTTTTCCACACCCTGCAATAACCGCCCCGAGTCGGCTGAGACACACCCTGCTATGAAACAGAAAGGACGATGGTAATTGGGTCATTCGCGCTCTTTTCACTTATGCGGGAAAGATCGGCGTTTACTCCATGACAAATCAGACATGGCAAAATCTAGTGCCCATCTGGGTCACTTTAAAAAATAAATACAGCTACATTTTAAGTTAATTTTGCATCACGTTCAATTCTTCAAAAACAAATGCAAAATTAGAAGACTTCGTGGCAAGTGCGAACAAGTTCAACATTACACGGGTGGCCACTTAATTACAATTTACAAAGCACGGATTTGAGCCGCAGACAACTAAATTCGTGTACATCTATAGCACGCTCTGTTTTTTTCTAAGTTATGAACACAAGTAGCAGAATGCAAAGGAAACATAAAAGGGTGGGGTGGCACTGGCAGGCAGGCAGGCAGCCACGCGAGCCCTGTCCTGCAGCGGGTGGTGCACCCACCTCCGCTGGCTTGCCCGTGGCTTTAGCCAGCTGCTCGGTCAGCTCGCCCAGCAGGCTGTCGGGCACGGCGTCCTTGGGCACGTTGGTGTTGAGCTGGAATATGGGCATCTTGTCGCGGTGGAGGTGGTGCTCGCTGCGCCTGGAGAGGGGTGAGAAGGCCTCCTTGCTGCTGGGATGCGGAAGATGGAGGGAGCTGCTGTTGCTAGCTGGCTGCAGTCACCCACACTCGCCTCTGTGCCCGCAGGGAGCCCATGTGACCAGAGATCTTAAAGAGACAAAGCCCCTCCACCCAGGCAGAGCGGCCGGCCTGCCACCTGCTGGAGAGAGCCTGTAAGATCACGCCCATTCATGCATTCATAGCTCCCAGCCATTCGGAGCTATAATTATGGCTCTGGCACTGAGCTCCGGGCCCAACTCTCCTTTGGAATATATTTCACTGGCGGAATTTTCTGAAACTGCATGGGAGAAATTTTGTTGAGTACATACTATTAATCAGATCCGTGATCTTTACTTGAATGCAGTAACGTGCATTGTCAGCGCCGGTTGGTCTGACTCTGCTTAAAGCCGATTGCAGTTTTTTCAGGGCTCAAGTCGAAGGTACACAAGGGTGGATGGAGTCCCCCCACTTTTTTCAGAGGGCAAATGGTATGTTAAGGAATCCCCCCACTTTCTTTTTTTAAGGCCTTGAACCCACAGTTTTTTTTACGTGCAGCGATTTATTCAAGACCCAGGCAGGGCTCAGCCGATGAGCAAAGCTCCCAAGTTTCCCATGGCCATTCACGAGACCACCATCCAGTTCTGCTTTTTACTGGGACTTGTAGTGTTGTCTTCCCCATTCCGAATTTAAAAGAAATACAGTTTCTAGAATTCCAAGCAAACACACGTCTGGATGCCGGGGAGTATTAGGAGTGCCAGGATTGGGACATGGGGTATCTGAACCATGGAAAAAGTAATTTTTTCGATGTGGTAAATCAGGTTTTCCTACTGTGTAGTCAAAGACGGTGAAGAGGGAAAACCCGAACATACCTTCCCTCCCGATGGACCCCCCAGCCGGAAGAAGTATCCACGCCAAAAGACCACCGACCGTATGAGCTTGCACCAATCCCCACTGCTCCCACCATTGGCATGCACCACGAAAGATACCAGGCCAGCCGACCATACAACCCTGCAGTGGTATGAACAATACCCAAAGTGTGCGAGGAGAGGCAAGACCAAGCTGGAGATGACTACATGGACAGAATCGACTAACAACACCACAAAAGCCATGCTGCAATTCATTAGAGACGTCATGACGACATAGCTACGTTATACTGGAAGCACACGCGCATTCTGCACACTCAGGACATTCACACACCAACCTACACGAAGAATACATGCTTACAGTTCTATGAGATAGAGGACGGTAACATATACATACTCTCTGCGCGTTTATTATTTTGCCACTAAGGCCGCTACAGCACCGCAGAAACGTAAGATGCCAGAAGAGATTGGGCACATACTTGCAGATGCTACTTGCTATTAACCCTATGGAAGGACAGGAGCGCTCTAGGGACCTGACCAACCATGTCTCATTTTAACCTATGGACATTATGCAGAATACATATCCAGAGCCAGAGGAGGCCTTGGGAAAATCCAGCCAACCAGGTGCGTCTCACAGAAATCTCGAGCAGTAATATGGTGTGCAAGCAGAATAGTCATGGCAGAAGCAACGGCAGCCAAGGCCACGATGTTGCAAAACGACATTGCACACACACACTGAGCCAAGATGACACCGGCCGCAGCAGAGACTAATCCATGCAAAATACAAAACAAATTGAAATAATTTAGCCTCACGCACGGTGGCCTCACACGTGACTCGGCCAAAGCTGATATTCCAATACCTACAAGCTGGGAAAGCACAGCAGCCTCACGCCTAAAACCGAGCTTGCAACAAATCCCAACATATCAGCAACAATATACGCTGGGAATGGAACGCTCTCATGGCAGTAGTATACCCACAACATTGTTACTCACTGTCACATAGTCACACATTGTTGAGACACATTATCTGTGACCAGGTGTCTTGCGGTTTGGGAATGAAGTTTGCCCCAGGCTTGGGGGCCCGCGGCCTGACCAATCAGAACACTGAAGGCTAGGGGCAGGTGGTGAGAATCACCAGCCAAGCACCGGGGTTGCCAAAGTAACCGTTTTGAGGGATGATCCAGGCACACCACCTGACCCAGCGGCCTCCACTAATATTGTGCACTAAATGTCCCCATACTGGACCTCCCACTCAGGGAGCCAATCCTGTGTGGTGTCAGGTTCAGGGGTGGAACTCACTGAGTGACGCAAATAGCAATGTAATTTGTCTACAAAACTGGCCTGCGAGCCAGAATATGAGTGATTTGCCTGGAGAACTCCATGTAGATGATCCCTGTGGTTTGTGCTAATAAACTGCAGAAACGCTTGCTCCTTTTGTGGACCTTGACTTCTTTGGGACAAGGGAAGGAGTTAGGGCCTTCCGTGAACCGGAGGTCCGCGGACCGCAGGTTTGGCTCTGTCGGCCCCGGAACTACCCTAACAACGGTAGTACGTCCTAACTAGCCACTGTAGTTTCCTGAAGCCAGGACACTACCTCATGCGCTGTCAGGAGCAGGATCCCCAGTGTGACCGGCTTGGAGTGGCACTCTACCAGTAGCCGTAGGGAGTGTTACAGGGGGCCTGCTATGGACATCCAGCGTGCCCCCATAGTGCTATGGCTACCGGCACTCGACAGGCCCAGTGCATGTGGGGGTTGGGGCCTGCCCTGGGCAGTCGGCAGTCTCCATGGTGCTTTAGAACTCCAGCACAATCGGGGGAGGGGGCACAGCCAGCCATGCCCCTGACCATGCAGACCTCTGCCACCGTACAGGCACGGGGGTCCCACAGCCTCAGGGCATGCAGGCCTGTGCCTCTACATGTAGGCCTGCAGACCTACATAAATGAGACACAGACTCAGACGTTCCTCTTGTGAGCCTGCAGCCTTTCTGTTGCACATACCTGCAGGTCTCCTTTTATTAGCTTGGGCCATGACAATCATAGCCCACATTAAAAGGGCAATACACACAGGAGGGACACATCCCCTTAAAGGGGCAAGACACTTTGGAGGGTCACCCACCACAGAGAGGTTGGCACACTCGGGGCAAGGTGCGAGGAAGGCCGGCGCATGTGGCGGGGAGACAAGCACCTGGGGCGACGCAACTGTGCGACTCTGTGCAGCTTGGGGTGAAGCTGTTGGTCCCCAGAGTGAGCGGATGGTCCAGCTTGTGACCCCTGTAGATATGAGGAGATCCGCAAAGAGGGACCAGTCAGCCCTGGTCAAAGCGAAGGACTGTACAGCCACAGAGGGACGCACAGGCTCCTGACCGGGCGCATGCCTTTGAAGCACCGGAACAGTCTGGGAAGAGGCTCCAGGCTTGCTTGTGTTGAAGAGCGGACTGAGAGAAGACATGTGAATAGGACCAGTTGGCGCAGGAGCACTTTTCTCCAGCGATCCATAAGGATTTATATGAAAAAGTGTGACAGTGCTGTCATATAAGCAGCATATCCTCATCTCTTGTGGGTGTAGTGGGCAGGGCTGCGCCCAGGCACCATAATGTGAGTTGGACAGACTTTGGGAAGAAAGCTAGCAAGCGTCCAAAAAGCTAAGCGACCAAACCTCACGGAATAGTCAAGTGGACACATACAGAAACCTCAAATAAATTTGCCATGTCTGATGCAGAAAATCTCATGATGCCCGCCACGCCACAAGGTGGCCTACCCCTGTGGCTACAGGAGAATCTATCAATGCAACTGGCCAGCCATTTCGATATCTCTGTGACAAGTAATTTCAGGCCTAGGTAGATCAGATGGCCAGAGACTTTGATGTATAAATTCAGGCCATAGGCCCTCTGGATGACAACAAAAAACATAGACTATTGTCACTAGCCAAAGGCCCTAATTTGCGAGACATTAAAGACGAATTTCCGGCAGATGCCACAGACTCCTATGTGGGTCTGTGAGCGGCTCTCATGGAATACTTCTTCCCCATACCGCTGTGGACTATGAGCACCACGTGTTTCACACCACTAAGCATAAAAGCAAATCGATGGACGATTTTGTGATGCGTCTACGCATCCGCATGAAACACTGTGACTTCAACTATAATTCCAACGAGGAAGCTCATCGGTCCCAGATCATTGTGAGGTGTGTGTCCACAGCTTTTTGGAAAGGTCTGCTCCAGAAGCCCAGATTGCTCGAGGACATTCTGCAGCTGGCCAGATCGGATATGGCTCTGGAGATGCAAGTAGAGGCCATGAGCAACATAAAAGGTGTCAAGAGCGCCGTCCAAGGCCATCAACAAAATAGAGAATTCCCATATGCACACAGGCAATTGTGACTCCTTTTGCTATGGATGTGGGTGTGAGTTCCCGTACTGAGGTGCGTGCACCGCCATGGGGCAGCAGTGCTTGGCGTGTGGTGGGACAATCATTTCAAAGCAGTGTGCGCGATGTCCCGCAGTCAAGCCCATGGGGAAGGTGAAGGTAACATGCCACCATGGTCCAGGGAGAAAGTGGACGGTTCCCAAGCAGGGATGCTTCAGCTCTACGAGCCCCCTCATAGAAGACACAAGGAAAGGAAAGAGGAGGGGAGGCAATATGAGAGAGCAATAAAAGGAGTGGCGGTCTCCCCGAACATCTACATCTCAGCCCAAGAGGAGACCAAAACGATATTCCCGTTACCTGGTGGAGCAATCCCAATCAGACAGTGGCTCTAGCTGCTCACCGGCAGAAGAACCAAGAAAGAAAGGGTACCTCTATGCACTAGGAAACCCCACAGCAAAGGGGCTGCGGCTACAAATCAATTACCTTCCTGTGGAATTCTTGGTCGACACAGGGGCGACAGTAAATGTAATCAGTGAGGAGGTCTACAGTACCATTCCACGTGCTCCCAAGATCAAGTCAGTGGAGGTTAACTTTTAGCCCAATGGGTCAAAGACCCCACTAGCATGCAAGGGATACTTCATGGCTGAGTGTAAATACAAAGTATAGAGCAATAAACTACCTATTCACGTACTGGAAGAAGCCACGGAAAGCGGGTGCATTTTGAGTTTTAAGGCAGCGTTAGGCATGGGACTGATCCATGTACCATGTGGGCTCATGGCACACAAATATATTGGGCCTCATTACACGGACGGCGGTAAGAGTTTACCGGTACCGGTATTTTACTGGTGCCGGTAAATCCTTACCGCCTTACTACGAGGTCCCTTTGCGGGTTGGGGAATTTAACGCCTGCTTTTTGCAGGTGTTAAAAAACCAACCCGCAAAGGGACCAGGGAGCTAATTACGGTACCGCAATTTGCGGTACCGTAATTAGCGCCTTCCCCATTCCCATAGAGCCCTATGGGGCAAAAATGGGAATGGGGAAGGGCAATGGTGGAAGGGGGAAATACCGCCCCGCCAACCTTGAAATAGGGCTGTAATTCCCCTTTACACCAAGGCGGTGCCGGTATTTTACCGGCATGAACCATGGCGCTAATAGCGCCATGGTTCACCGCCATCCCTGTAATGAGGCCCATTGACTCTTCAGCGAGAACGAAGCAGTTGTTCTCCACACTCTTCAAAGGCCTAGAGAAGTTGAAAAATAGACAAATTAAGCTGCACGTCGATTCAGAGGTACGTCCCATGGCACAACACTACAGAAGGACCCCTGTGAACATTCAGAGGTAGGTAGAAGAAGTGTTACACAAACTCCTGGAACAGGACACCATTGAGGCAGCAGCATGGCCTACCCTGTGGGTCTCACCCATAGTGCCTGTCCCCAAAAAGGAAGACGTCATCAGACTTTGCGTTGACATGTTCAGGCCAAACGAAGCAATAATGAGGGAGCGGCACCAGGCCACAAGGATCACCGACATGGTCCACCTCCTCAACGGAGCACAGGTGTTCTCAAAGCTGGATCAAATTAGGGGTACCACCATCTGGAGCTATGTAAGGAATCCACGTACATAACGACTTTCATCAGGAATTTAGGCCTCTTCAGATATAAACACCTATTTCAGGGTCTCCTTGGCCACTGAAATCTTTCAGTCAGAGATATACAATGTCATTAAACATATTCCCAACTGCCTCAACTACAGTGACAATATTTTGGTATTTGGGAAAGATAAGGCTCAGCATGACAACACGCTGGCAAGGGTATGCGGTTACTGCCTATATGACGGGGATGTACTTCTTTACTTCGCCTGCATTCACTTCACCATGTATTCACTTTGACACTTTTACTTCGCCATACCTTTACTTCTCCTGTCTTTCACTTCTCCTAGCATTTACTATGTCGTTACATGGGGAGACCTCTTGTACCCCCTTCTTTTTTACCCTATATTCTTCCCCACTGCTTCCACTTGATCGCAACCCTATCCTCAAGCTAACCACAACCATTGCCACTGTTACAATGTGAAAATGCAGATGAAGTAAAGGCATGATGAACTAAAGGTATGAAGATGTAAATGTTTGGCGAAGTGAATGTAGACCATGTAAGTTCAGACAGAATTTTCTGGATGAAGAAAAGGGGTGGTGTTATACTAATGTAGGACTGTGTTTGAATACTTACTGATATTGGGTTTGACCTGAGACGATGTAACAAGTCCAGACACATACATAGGGATCTATGTGATTATTGCGACGGCCGAAAATGCCGACCTTTTTTTTAAACCCCTTTACACCACATATATATGCGGGGGGAGAGACCCCCGCACACCCGCCCATAATAATATTATATTCTTTACCCCCCACATATATATGTGGTGTAAGGGGGTCCAAAGAAAAGCAAAAGTCAGCATTTTTGGCCGTCGTAATTGTGAGGGCGACATTTTGGTACAATGCCATACATAGTATGGGCAATATTAAAAAAGATGCGCATTTATAACTGATGTTAAACAATTTTAAGGGAATGGATTACCCTTCGTAAGTAGTTGGTAGCGCTTGCCTGATTTTGGTGTGCTGCCGCCTTAAATGAAGCACTTTCCAGGTATAGAAGACTGTGTGTATTTTATGATATATTGATTTTAGATTTTGCACACCTTGGAAGTGTTAGGAGCGTGGGGTGGTATTAGCAGAGGGGTGAGGACTTTATTTATTTATTTATTGCATTTGTTGTACGCCCAAACCCAGGGGTATCACAGCGTAGATTTACGGGTATACTTGGTCTTAGGGGTTACATGTACAAAGGATTTACAATTTGTTGAGTCTGATTTCATAGGCAAATAAAACTTTGTTACATAGTACATTGGTTTATTTACAATATTGAAATCTTTTCACTTAAATAATACACTTGGTGCTAAGAGGTCTATCATTACGGTGGTGCTGGCTTACTAGTCAACAGACATAAAATCTTAATGGTTGCATAGTAGTTACAATGTAGTGTTTACATACAGAACTTATATACATAATCAGAGGAACTAAGTATTTGTTAAATAGCCAAGTTTTGAGGAGTTTCTTAAATTTGTTGTGGGAAGGCTCGTTGATAATATTTACTGGGAGTGAGTTCCAAATTCCTGGGGCTGCTACGGGGAAACTGGAGCTGCCTGTTCTTACATTCTTGAATTGAGGGATGAGTAGGTGCGTGTTTGCGTTAGATCTAAGAGTTCTGGTTTTGAATTTAATGCTTAAATCTTTGTTGAGATAGCTGGGGGGGTTGCCTGAGACACATTTGTGTATAAGGGTAAGAGTTTTGTGGAGTATCCTGGCTTGAATAGGTAGCCAGTGTGCTTCTCTCCTGTGTTGAGATATGTGCTCCCTTTTTTATGCCTATTGCTGCTCTCAGCCCTTTATTCTGGAGTAGTTGCATTTTATTTATATATTTTTTGAGGTTCCTAATAGTAGTATGTTACAATAGTCAATCTTAACTAGCATGAGGGCTCTAGCGAGGGTGATGCAGTTTAATTGTGTAAGGATGGGTCGCCTCAGTGCAATGAGTTTGGCGGTAAAGACTGTGGATGAGGCAAGTGCACTAATATGTTTGCACATAGTAAGACTAGAGTCCAGATAGCCCCCTAGAGTTTTTACTTGGTTGGAAATCGTGATGGGGGTGCCATCGATAATTATAGCTGTGTATTGTGGTTGAAGTTTGGCTAGTCGGGCGGGTGAGCCTACAATCACGATTTCAGTTTTTTCTCCATTTAAACATAGACTGTTGTCCGCCATCCAGTTCTGGATGATGGAATAGATTTTGTTCACACAAATAGTATCCTGTTCAAGATTGGGAGAAGTGGGGTCCCTCATTGTGTTGATATTGAATCTAATGAGGAGGTGATCGGTCCAGGACATTTCTATTTTGTCTTCTAGGAGGACTGAAGTATTCAGTGTTGGAATCCAGTCGAGGATTCGTCCTTTTGAGTGAGTTGGGGCGTTAACACTTTGTTTAAATTGCATTTCTAGGAATTTCTAGGAATGCATTGTGAAAGGCTGTAGCTTTAAGGTCTGATTGGTTGTTTTATCCTAAAAGGATGAATTTCGTATTGGATTTGAGGAGTGGAGAGATGAGTAGGGCTAATTCAATGTCTGGGTTATTGGTCGAACTAGGAGCCCTGTGCACTATTAAGAAATGAATGGTGGTTTTGGGGTTAGGAGTTCATAGCCTGGTAACATTTCCACTTTACATTCTCTGAACTGGAGCAGAGTTTTGTAGATAATGGCAACTCCTCCTCCGGTGCCCACCTGGCGATCTGATCTAAGTAGTGTATATTCAGGTGGTATTGATAGTGTGAGCAATGGGCCTGATGCTGCGTGGAGCCAGGTTTCGGTTTTTACTAGAACATCGAGTTTATATTCAAGAATAAGGTTGTGTATGTCAGTGTTGTGTGCACCTAGGGATCTGACATTGAGTAGAGCACCTTTTAGAGGTTCAGTGACTGATGGGGAGCAAGTAGTTTGGGTTATACGTAATGGTGGTGGGGTACTGCATTGAGTTTTCTGGAGGTTGTCTTTGGCTTTGGAATGTGGCACTGAACTGCAATTAGTGGTTTTGTGGGAGCCAAGCGCTTGGTAAGTGGTTATGTTTCCAGTGGGGTGGGAGATGGTGTGGTTCTTGGTTGTGCGGGAGGAGAGTCTTATTTTTCTTATGGTTCCTAGTATAGGTCTGGTGCGCGGGAAGGGGGTGTAGGTTCTGGAGCAACCAGCTATGCCTAGCAGAGGCATGGAGGTTTGTGTAGATGGGGTGGGGTGTGGTGGTGTGATGAATGCTTGTGTGTTGGGCAGAAATGGTGTGGGGCAAGGTAGGGGTGGTGTCTGGGACAGTATAAGAATGCTAGGCCTGAACCTATCTGGATGACTGCACCCTTAGTGCACAGTGTGGAGTCAGTGTTATTGATATTATGTTTGTGGGTCGTAATAAATCAGTGGTGATGTGTGGCTACTGCCATATTATTGGTGCGCTGGGTTTGATTGTCATACGGTACTAATAATGATAAACATGGCAATGCGCATAATGGTGTACTGTAGATTTGGCAGGTGTGTTGTGCATTTGACATGAATTTTCTATTGGCATAATTGCCTGTCCTGGGATGGGTTCTGGTGTCGGCAGTAGGTAGGCAAGCACATTAAACAGAATGAACGGTACAAACACAGTAAGGCTCCAGGAAGCAACATGTATCGCTGTCTTGCGAGTATTTAGGTATCGGTAAACAATGCAGACTTGGGCAATGCGGTTTATACGGCGTATATATGTGGAAAGTTGAGGAGTTATCAAAAAAGGGCACCTGGTTGATGCCTTGCTCTGCCCAGGTGGGTAATATCATATATAGAACAAGAATGAGCAAGGTCATGAGAACCTTACTGCTGAAAGAAAAATGAACACACTCCTGAGTAGGTTCCACCTTCACGAGGTGGACACCAACTAGTATAAATAGTTTCTGATAAATATTTGACAGGACAATTCTGTGCTCTGCAAATGGGATTTAATAAATTTGCAGTGGGGGTTTCAGATACACTTGATTCAGTGCACCATAAGATACTTCAACATTTATACATTTTCATGGTGTAGTACCCAGTTTACAAGGAACAAATGTTGAATATTTGTAGAATTATTCTGTTGCTCTACGTCATCTAAGGAATCCTTGGGAAGGAGACTAGAGAACTTAGTGAAGTAGTAGTATACTGAGCAGCGCAAATGCATCAAAACAATGTAGGGTTGAATAACAACAACACACACAATACAACAGGTCAACACGACAGTGTTTCGGCCACAGGGTGAGCTAGATGAGCTCAGGTGGGGTGGCCTTCATCAGGACGGGATATTCCAAAGAAAGAAGTATCCTATGGGGTCTGTTGGAGTAAACAGACAAGAGTGTTTTAGGAGTGAATCAATCCAAAGTAATCTAGCAGTAGAGAAGTGACTAAGTACACAGAAAGACCAGAGCTTACCGGATCTTGGGAGCGCAGTGGCTCGAAGGGTCTCAGTGTCTATGTACACTGGAAGGGTTTCAAGGTCCTTGGTGTGGCCATACCTGTAGGGGTAGGAACGTCACAGGGACTGTTTTAGCAATGTGTGCTGTGATTAGTCAGATACAGCATTAGTCGGGAAGAGGAGGCTTACCTATAGGGGGCCTGTTGCCAGGAGGAACTTCTAGGCTCGGGCGGGCGTGTTGAATACGAATAATTGTCCGCGAGGGTGGATGGCTGCGGAAAGATGAAATGGGAAGCTTGAACACTGGGCCTCAGGACCTAGCGAGTACCTAAGTGCACGTGTGAAGATGTAACACATGCAAGGTCGCAGTGTTGTCATAGAAGGTTGGATGGTGAGAGAGTGATACGCGATACGTATGGTCTAAATCATGAGCGAGGCATTAAATGTGCATATAGATCATGGAGGAGGTGCTCTTTAGTGCCTATGTTGGAATCAACGTAATAAAATGGTGCTTGCGCGCACTTTGGTCGGCAAACCACCAAAGGGTGTTTTCGGCCAAGTGCATTGCGCCAAGCATGTGGCCTGTGGTTAGTGGGGTGGCTAGTGTGCGTGCCAATCGTGATGGAGGTCCTGCATGGTGCCAAGGACTAGTCCCAAGTATGTGGAGAGGCCAGATGTATCCGAGAGTGGGTTGCATGGTGCACGCTCTGGCCGTAGCCGTATCTGGGCTAATCCGCGAGCATAAGCTTACCTCGCTGGTTGGTGAAGAGGAACGCTGCAGTGCGTGAACTGTCGGCGTCGAAAGTTGAGGAGTACCAGAGCAGAAGCAAGTGCTAATATCTCAATGGCAGGCAATTCAACAGCAGCGCAGTGAGGCAATATTTTGTGGGTGCATAGGTAAGTAATCCGGCATTAGATGGACATTCACAGTACAAACATGCGCGTGCAGTTGTGGGATAGTTTATACGTACGCTAATGGATGCTAGTAGGAGGCTATATGCTAGACAGAGCATTCACATTAGGCTGAAATACCTTTCGTGGGATACTCTAGGTATTGCGTATGTTAGAGTTACAACAGTTTATGGTATAAAGTAGTGAGTCCTTAACACTCGTGATTACTAGAGAAAGGCTACATAAGGCGATTCCACGCAGGGAATATAGGTTGACATTGTTTGACTGATTACTTTCCGTGAAGGCAATATAGACAATGCATAGAAGGAACAACTAACAGTAGGATACGATACATGAACAGAACGTTACTTTGTGTGTGGTTTGAAAAACAGAGACATAGCAAATGTTTATGTTATATGCAGTGGGGTTTATATGCAGGTCATTAATGTCACTTTGTAATGTTGCGTGCCAGTATGGCGCAAACGAAACTGGGTGGTGCGGGTCTTACCACAATGCGTATTTGGGGAGACGGTGAATTCCGGCGACTGGTAGTTAGATTTAGCAGAGAATAGTTAGTATGTGTGGCGTAGGACCGTAACAAAGCTGGTTTGGCCAGGGGTTCTGGCGTGGCCATGCAGCATCACGGACAGACACAGACCAGGGGTGGACTGGGAACTAAAAGAGGCCCTGGAAATAATTACTGGGGACCAAAATAGGCCCTGGAAATAATGTTCAAAGTGGCTCCATATGACACATTTTCAGCAAACCCAATGCTTTTCTTAAGAGAACATTTGAAAATACCACACAAAAGAGGCCCAGGGTGCAGAGGCCCACCGGGAAATCTCCAGAGTTCCCTATAGGCCAGTCCACCTCTTACACAGACAGGCCTGTGCCTTTGTGGGGTGCCTTCGAGGGAGGGCCAGCTGACGCCTTCTGGCGCTGCCAAGTACAGGATGTGGAAACGTTGGACCAAATAGCAGCAAGGCTAGTGCAACCGTGTAATCAACAAATGTGACCGCCATTTTCCGACAGGCTCCTCGTGTCTCCGGCGAGTTGCAGGTGCAAAACAGTCAAATTACGAGGATTGGTGGTCAGGGTGAGGTGGATGGGTCTCCAGGGAGGTGGGGGTAAGGTGAGAAGTGCCTAAAAGTGCACAATTTAGACACCTTACCGCGATGCAAGCTCGGTGCCGATTAGGGTGTTTCTCCTTCCTTCTGCTACGCGGACGTTGCAGGCTGGGCTCCTGCCCTCCTGAAGATCGAAGGTGGCCGACCTGTGCCTTTGCGGGGTGCCTTCAAACCAAATTTATGTTGACCAAATGTACTGCTTTCACATTTGTGTTGATGAAACAACATAGAACCAAAACACATGCTTGAAACCACAAGTTAAGAAATTGATATACACTTTATGCCTAATTAAATGTTTCCTATCCTTAATCCTCAATCAGCCATATGCACAAATCCTTATCCCGAGACCTAGCTCCCCCTTTTAGACACTTCTGAAATCCCCAGAGGCTTCCAAACATAGCCTCTTAGCATTTGAATGACAGATTCTTTTTTTTTTTTTTGTCGGGGTTATTATCCGTTCAGATATGGGTAAATCGTCACTTTCAGAATTGCCCTTTTGTTTGTTTGTTTGTTTGTTTGTTTGTTTGTTTGTTTATTCATTTGTTATGCGCACAAGACTCGTAAGTAAAAGGGCACAGCAGTATGAAAATACAAAGCTTACAAAGTTGCGAAATATACACCAGATACAATAATTATATGCTTACAGAATATACAAATGTACAAATAGGAGCAACAACTAAAAATGGCCTATGTTATTACAGAAATAAACAGCAAACAATGTACAAGAATACACGTTACAAGGTGATACCCTCCGTATATCACAATAGGTAGGCTAGATTACACATGGTCTTTAAGGTATTAACACAAAATTACAATATTGATGCAGTGTGAGTAGGACTCTTCAGATACGGACAGATCCGAGACGGGTACTGGGAGACTAGGGGTCAGTAGTAATGATATGTTTTATTAAATTTTTTCTGAAGTGTAGGTAGTGTTGGTCGGCTCTCAGATCTTGTGGCAGCGAGTTCCAGAATTTAGCTGCCTTTACAGGGAAGCTATTACCACCGATAGTAGTGAGTTTGTATTTAGGTAAGGTCAGACAGTTAATATTCCCAATTCTGGTAGGTCTGTAAGAGGTTCTTTTCTGGAGTTTATCTGTAAGGTAGCTGGGAGCAGCGTTATTGAGGGCTTTATGAGTCAAAGAAAGCATTTTTAGTTGTATTTTATTGGACGTGGATAACCATTTATGATGGCGCCTAAGGGAGGAGATGTGTTTTTTTTATTTATGCCTGAGGCTGCTCTTAGGGCATTATTCTGTAATGTTTGGAGCTTTTGGATAGTAGATGTATTCGCACCACTTTATAGGGCATTACAGTAGTCGATTCTAGAGAGTGTTAGGGCTCTGGCCAAGATCAGGCAACTGTCATCAGAGAGGAATGGCTTGCCTGCTCTGAGTAGCTTGCAGGTCTAAGCCGTGAAGGAGGTGAGGGATTTTACCTCTTTATCAACCTTCTTCGAGACTTTGATGGTGTTCCCGTCAATATTGAATGAGGAAAATTCTTGGCCTAATTTTTTAATGTTGGCCTGTGAGCCCAGAATTATCATCTCAGTCTTATCATCGTTCAAGCATAGGTCGTGGGTGGCCATCCATGCTTGGATGATAAGGTATACTTTGTGCACCAACCCCGTGTCCTTACTGTGATCCCCAGAAAGCGGGAGGAGAATCTGAGTATCATCTGCGTAATTAGTATAGGTGACACCCAGATGGTCCAGATCATCAAACAGAGGTTTGGTGAAGATATTGTATAGGGTTAGCGAGATGCAGGAGACTTGAGGAACACCGCACAGGATAGGTGACGGGTCTGCCGCTGCCGAGGGAGAGAAGACTCTCATAGTTCTCTCGCTCAGGAAGGACTCAATCCATTTGATAGCTCCCAGGGAGAAGTGGGCCATAGAGTCAAGGTGTCGGCATAGGACCTTGTGATTGACCAGATCAAATGTGGCAGAGAGATCAAGTAGGAGCAGGAGTACTGTCTTACCTTTGTCTCTCTGCTCGTCTATTTGGGACTTTAAGTCGATTAAGTCTGTCTCTGTTCCATGTAGTGGACAGAAACCAGATTGTCTGTTACCTAGGAGTTTGTGCAGTTCAAGGTGTTTTTGAATTTGGATATAGGCGGCTTTATCCAGTATTTTTAAAAGAAATGGGACTGTGGTAATAGGCCGGTAATTAGTAGGGATAAGAGGATCTAAAGTCTGTTTCTTGAGGAGAGGGAGCACCCATGATTGTTTGGGGGTTAGCCGGGATGGTGCCTGTGGCAAAGGAGGCATTTATCAGTTTGTTTATGAATGGGGATAGTTCTCTGGCAGCATCTTTTATTAGTTGTGCTGGGCAGATATCACCTTTGCAGTTCGAAAGGCTTTAGTGACAGGATAATCTTTTCTACTTCCAAGGTAGACATTTTGGAAAAATGGAAGATGGTATTGTGTGACGGTGGTGAAACACTAGGCAGGAGGTTATTGGGCGAGTGCTGTAGGTTCAGTACTTCTTTTTTTGCTGAATTTTGTTTTGGAGCGTGTTAATTTTATTAGCTAGAGCATGTTGGATGTCTGTACACCAGGATTTGTCTTTGGTACAAACATTGGGTATAGCTATTGGGGACTCTAGTTCTTTGAGTATGGAGAAGAGTTCTTTCATAATAGAGTTGGATTTAGCAATACGCTTGTCGTAGGAGTTGCGCTTTGCCCGGCAAATTTCCTTCTTGTAGTGTGAGGAAAGTGAGGTTAATTTAGCTTTGTTCTCATTAGAGGAGCAGAGTATCCAGTTAGTTTCACTTTTTTTTTTTAAGCTGTGAAGGTCTTTAAGTTGTGGTGTGAACCATTTGTTTAAATGTGCTGTTGGTTTGCTATATCTGTGTCACAATCACACTAACTGGAAGGAAGAGAGATTGACGCTCTCCCCCGAACCATGGAAGCCGAATGAACTCGACCCTCCCACCGTGGTTGGCACAGGCGCCTGAGTTAGGAAACAGGTCGCCACGTGGCAGCCAATGGGGGGAAGAGGGGTTAGGGAGAGGTTGTTGATAGGGAGGGGAAATTAGGAACACCGTAAAGAGGGTAGGAAACTCCTAAGGTGGATGGGACTGGGGAAACACCAGGAAAAAACCCTACTCTAACTCGCATAGAATGAACAGAAATATCACCTGCACTATTAACATGTACCTGATTCCTGAATAGCACACCTTAATACGTGTACTGTATCCTGCTCTGAAATATCCTTCTCGTACAACACATAAGCAAGCAATATGACCACACATAAGGGAAAGCTTCCCAAAATGATTAGACAATACACATGGCCCTTCGGGCAGCGTTAGCGACATACAACATAAATGCATTTCCTTTAGTTCCTGGCACTAGTGAAATGTCGTTGTCCATATGCAGTACTTCCTGCATTAATCCACACAAGATTGGCAAAGTTCTTGAATTATACGAGTAACAAACACACTTTAGTCTTTCACACCGATTGAATTCAAAGAGATTAAGGCGTTACTTATCTCAGGTCTGGGGAGCCCGCGGGACTTCCCAGACAAATATTGAAACAGCGGTAAATCATTCCAAGCAGTTCAGAAATATATTGCCCCCACGAGTACTTATCTTGAGTCTGGGGAGCCCCGTGGGACTTCCCAGACGAAGAACAGCAAGCGTTGTCTCTGCCGGCTACTCAGCGCCCCTCCTGCACCTACCGCACCGTGAACGCGTGCGATCAAGCGTTTCTCCCCTGCATCTCGTTTCGTCGCACGCGGACGCCTTCCTCCTGTTGCCGAACGTGGCAGCCTGCCTCCTGCTCCAAATCAACAATAAGCCACACCTGCCCACCGCCGTTGCCTGCCTTTAAGCTGCCTTGATTCTTGATGCAGTACAGCTGGCTAGGCGCGCACGGGCCAAATTACAAAATAACACAAAGGATGCTGGGAACTGAAGTTTCCTTGTCCTTCCAGCACATAATGTCTCAATAGGCGTATTTTAGCACTCCACGCCTGTGCCAACCCTGATTCCTGACATTACCCCCTCTTCCAGGGCTCCTCCCAGGACCTGGTTTACCTGGGTTGCGTAAATGAAATTGTTTCACTAACCTGGGAGCATGAACCTCTCTAGCTGGTTCCCAAGAACAATCCTCAGGGCCGTAACCTTCCCAGTGGATCAAATACCATAGTTGTCGATATCTTCTTCTGGAATCCACAATGCGTTTTACTTCGTATTCCATGTTCCCATCTTTCACTATGGCTGGGGGTTTCTTCGTAGTTGTCCCTGGAGCTGCGGGTTTAAGCAAAGAAACATGGAATACCGGGTGTATTTGTAGAGTTTTAGCCAAACGCAGTTTCATAGCTGTTGGTGACACACATGCAATGATTTCATAAGGTCCAATAAATCTTGGCATAAATTTACGAGATCCAACTATGGAGAGGTTTCTGGTTGATAACCAAACCCTGTCTCCTGCTTTATAACGCGGACTCTCCTGTCGGTGTTTATCAGCATGTCTTTTATAGGCTTTCTTAGCCTGTTCCAAATTGGTGTGCGCCCTCTGTCGGATCTTGAGAAGCAACTGTTTTCGATCTTGCAACACAGGTAGATTCTCCACTTCAGGTAAATGTTCTGGTATCATATTCTGCTCATACCCAAATAAGCATTCGTTAGGAGACATACCCAATGACGTGTGCAGTGTATTGTTATATGTAAATTCAGCCAACCGGAGTGCCGGTACCCAAGACTCTCGGCCATCACCTAAATATTGTTCGAGTGTTTGGTTGACCCGTTCTGTCTGACCATCATTTTGGGGATGATAACTCGTAGAGAGAGCACTGTTGATTCCCAACATGCGACAGAAAGCTCGCCAAAATCGTGAAGTGAATTGAGGTCCTCTATCCGAAACAATACTTTTTGGCAAACCATGTAGTCTAACCACATGTTGAAGAAACAACTCCGCTAACCTGCCTGCTCCAGGTATTCCTTCACAAGGAATAAAATGCGCTTGTTTGGACAAGAAATCCACCACTACCCAAATAGTGTCAAACTGCTTATCAGGTGGAAGGTCGGTAATGAAATCCATTGATATATGGGTCCATACCTTCTCAGGAGTGGGTAATGGTTGAAGTAACCCTCTTTTCTTTACATGATCTGCTTTGTTTTTCATACAATTCTCACATTTTAGTAGATAGTTGCTCACATCCTGTCTCAATGTAGGCCACCAAAAATATTTTTCTAGCATAGTTTGCATTTTCCTTTGACCAGCATGTCCCGCTAATGGAGAATTATGACACCAATATAATGCTTTTTTCTGTACTTCTTTAGTAGGTAGAAATAATCGGTCTTGATGGTACGGCAACCCCTGTCACACCTTTCTTTCTGGATGACTGTCCCGCCACTTCTGGAGTTGCCGAGGTGGTAATGCTCTCTTGACCTCCCCAATTAAGTTGGTGGTAATTGCTCCAATGACTTTCTCTGAGGGAATAATTGCTCTTACTTCACTCTCCATACTCTCCAAATTTTGCTGCCTAGACAGTGCATCTGCTTTGCCATTATTCTTTCCTGGCCTGAAGGTTACTACGAAATCAAATTCATTGAAATACTGAGACCAGTGGAGTTTTCTGGGACTAAGTTTGTGAGCAGTCTTAAAGTATTGCAGATTCTTGTGATCAGTCACCACTACTACCTGATGCTTAGCCCCCAATAGGTAATGTCTCCATTCTAGAAAAGCTGATCGAATAGCTAACAACTCCTTATCCGTGATTGAATAATTCTGTTCACAACCTGATAACTTTCTAGAATAAAATGCCACTGGATGCCACACTCCCTCCATATCCTTCTGTGACAAAATAGCCCCCACCACCAAGTTACTAGCGTCAGTCTCCACCTTGAAGGCTTGACTTGTGTCTGGATGTCTCAACACTGGTGCAGTGGTAAAAGCTACCTTTAAAGTCTGAAAAGCCTTTTCTGCTTCAGGACCCCAAACGAATGGTGTTGCCTTCTGAAGCAATCGTGTAATTGGCGTTACAATGGCTGAAAAATTACTAATAAAACGCCGATATAAATTGGCAAATCCTAGAAATTATTGAACGTCCTTGATACATTGAGGAGATGGCCAATCTGTTACAGCTTGTACTTTCTTTGCATCCATCACTACACCCTCTGGAGTGAGAATAAACCCTAGAAACTCCACCTGCTTAGTATGAAAAGCACATTTCTCCAATTTTACACAGAGCTGATACTCCTGTAACCTCCGAAGCACTGCCCTCACATGCTGAACATGTTGTTCTGGTGAAACTGAATAAATCAAAATGTTGTCAATGTAAACTATGACAAACACATCAATAAAATCTCTCAAAACTTCTTGCATAAAGAATTGAAATGCTGCAGGAGCATTGCATAATCCAAACGGCATGACCAAGTATTCAAATAAACCAAACTTTGTCCGGAATGCCGTCTTCCACTCATCCCCCTCCCACACTCTGATCAAGTGGTATGCCCCCCTTAAGTCCAATTTCGTGTATATTTTTGCCGCCCGCACCTGATCCAATAATACTGAAATTAGAGGTAAGGGAAACCTATTCTTAATGGTCACCTTATTCAATGCGCGGTAAGCAATACAAGTTCGTAATGTCCCCTCTTTCTTAGGGACAAAAAACAAGGGAGAGGAGACAGGGGACGTGGAATGTCTAATGAACCCCTTCTCCAGCTTTTCATCCAGATACACTCTTAAATGTTCATTTTCCGTTTCTGTCAGGGCGTAGATTCTGCTACAAGGCAACTTCGCCCCTTCCTCCAATTCAATGACACAATCATATGGTCTATGGGGTGGTAGTTGCTCTGCCCCACCTTTGTCAAATACTTTTGCGAACTCTCGGTATTGCAAGGGAATCCCTGCTTCCACTGCTCCTACCACTTGATCCTTTCCTTCTTGAAAGGAGTTGTTTCCTTCTTGATCAACCAACCATCCCGAAGGTTCCATCTCAGATATCATGTGTTCTTGACACTTCTGCTCCGTAAACTCTACAGTCTGCTTTTCCCAGTCAATCCTGGGATTATGTTGCACTAACCAGGGCATTCCTAAAATTAAACCAAACTGTGGTGCAGTTACTAAATCAAAAGCAATGTCTT
This sequence comes from Ambystoma mexicanum, assembly GCF_040938575.1. Taxonomy (NCBI): domain Eukaryota; kingdom Metazoa; phylum Chordata; class Amphibia; order Caudata; family Ambystomatidae; genus Ambystoma; species Ambystoma mexicanum. The sequence continues at coordinate 1,575,610,249 of NC_090932.1, forward strand.
CTCTGTGACCTGATGCAAATGTTTTCTGTAATTTATGCAATTTGTTGTTTGATAGGACCAGATACTAACGGAGAACCGTCCACTGATTAGACCCCTTCTACTCTTGGTTTATCTTGTACAGGTAGTCCTAACTGGTGGGCCAATGTAATATCCACAAAATTACCTGTGGCCCCTGAATCCACCATAGCCAACACCACTTGCTTAGACATCGCCCAACATAACGTTACCAGAATGTACAAATGAGATGTCTTGCTCCCAACTGTATTTGCCACTAATTTGGGGAACCTTGCTTCCTTCGGGCCTGTCACCTGAGTTCCCCCTAAGGTCGGCCCAACTCTTTTCCCGCTTCCTTCTTGCCTCGTTCCCCTCCAAGATTCTTTTGCGGAGTATTAGGACAGGTACGAATAAAATGACCTGCCTGTCCACAGTACAAACACAATTTATTAAGTTTCCGCTGTTCTTTCTCTGCCTCAGATAATGGACCTCTGATACTACCAATCTGCATTGGTTCCACATCGCTACTCCTTCCTCCTCTACTCCTGTTCAATCTCACAAACGGGACTGCTTCTGGTTTCTTCTTGTCTCCCCTTCTCTCATTCATTCTATGATCTAACCTAACGGCTAGGTCTATCATCGCTGTACAAGTACTAGGTTGCGGTTCTACCTGCGCAATGGCATCTTTCATTTCCTCCCGTAGCCCTTGATAAAACAGTACCGTCTGTTTTGCTTCTGGCCATTCAGTTTCAAATACTAATCTATTGAACTGTGTCACATATGTAACCAAATCTCGTGATCCCTCTCTTAACCCTAACAACTCCTTGTCTTGGGCCAATGAAACCTCCCGTCTATCAAACAGTCTACCAAATTCTCCTAGAAAATTATCCCAGTTATATAACAAGGGGTCATCTTTCTGTACTAAGGGCATTGCCCAGGCTGCTGCATCCCCTGTCAAATAGGATATTACAAAAGCGGTTCTGGCTTGGATGGTCTCAAACGCCGCAGGTTTGCACAAAAAATGGAGTCTACATTGGGTAAGAAAGGTCATGTATTTCCTAGGAGCCCCTGAAAAACGTTCTGGTGAGGCCAATGGTACACTACTCGGTGGTTGGACAACGACCGTAGGATTGCCCCTAGTGGAAGTGCCCTCCGTAGTGGAGGTATTGGGCCCCTCCAAAGGGGCACCTTGCGCTACCAACCCTTGTACCTGAGCTTTCAAGGTGGTAGCTTCCTGCCTAGCATGTGCTAATTCCAACTGAATATCCTGTAAAACCTTTAGCACATCCGCTAAAGGTGGAGGTGTCAGGTCCATTTGGCTTAGGTGGTTGTGAGTATCCCAATTTGGGGGTGGCTTATTATGTCACAATCACACTAACTGGAAGGAAGAGAGATCGACACTCTCCCCCGAACCACGGAAGCCGAATGAACTCGACTCTCCCACCGTGGTTGGCACAGGCGCCTGAGTTAGGAAACAGGTCGCCACGTGGCAGCCAATGGGGGGAAGAGGGGTTAGGGAGAGGTTGTGGTTAGGGAGGGGAAATTAGGAACACCGGAAAGAGGGTAAGGAAACTCCTAAGGTGGATGGGACTGGGGAAAACCAGGAAAAAACCCTACTCTAACTCACATAGAATGAACAGAAATATCACCTGCACTATTAACATGTACCTGATTCCTGAATAGTACACCTTAATACGTGTACTGTATCCTGCTCTGAAATATCATTCTCGTACAACACATAAGCAAGCAATATGACCACACATAAGGGAAAGCTTCCCAAAATGATTAGACAATACACATGGCCCTTCGGGCGGCGTTAGCAACATACAACATAAATGCATTTCCTTTAGTCCCTGGCACTAGTGAAATGTCGTTGTCCATATGCAGTACTTCCTGCATTAATCCACACAAGATTGGCAAAGTTCTTGAATTATACGAGTAACAAACACACTTTAGTCTTTCACACCGATTGAATTCAAAGAGATTAGGGCGTTACTTATCTCAGGTCTGGGGAGCCCGCGGGACTTCCCAGACAAATATTGAAACAGCGGTAAATCATTCCAAGCAGTTCAGAAATATATTGCCCCCACGAGTACTTATCTTGAGTCTGGGGAGCCGCGTGGGACTTCCCAGACGAAGAACAGCAAGCGTTGTCTCTGCCGGCTACTCAGCGCCCCTCCTGCTCCTACCGCACCGTGAACGCGTGCGATCAAGCGTTTCTCCCCTGCATCTCGTTTCGTTGCACGCGGACGCCTTCCTCCTGTTGCCGAACGCTGCAGCCTGCCTCCTGCTCCAAATCAATAATAAGCCACACTTGCCCACCACCGTTGCCTGCCTTTAAGCTGCCTTGATTCTTGATGCAGTACAGCTGGCAAGGCGCGCACGGGCCAAACTACAAAATAACACAAAGGATGCTGGGAACTGAAGTTTCCTTGTCCTTCCAGCACATAATGTCTCAATAGGCGTATTTTAGCACTCCACGCCTGTGCCAACCCTGATTCCTGACAGTCTGAGTTTGACAGGGGCAATTTTGTCTAGAGTGGTGAGCATAATATTGTTGAATTCCTGGACTAGTATACTAGGGTCAAGATTTTCTGGCAGTGCATTAAGGGTGGGCAGGATAGCAGGGATGACTTTCGCTGCGGTAATACTTTTTTTACTTCTAGTTGAGCATGGTGGGGCTAGTGACTGGGCCAATGAAGTAGGTCTTATAGTAGATAGGTGGAAGGACACCAGAGAGTGGTCTGTCCACAATAACGGCAAGATGGATGAGATTGTATCTGAACAGTTATAATCCACTATCCAATCTAGAAGTCTCCCTTTTAGGTGGGTAGGTTTGTTGACTTTTTGGGATAGGCCTAGTGCGTTGATTATATTGACTATATCTGTGGCATTTTTGTCCATTTGGTCATTAAAACCTAAGTTAAAGTCCCGTAATAGGAGTAATTGCGAGGAAGGTTTAAGGTTGCTCGTGATTATGTTATGCAGATCCTCCTCAAAGGTGCCAAGAGGACCAGGCGGTCTATATATTAAGAGAATGGTGAGTGATTGTGAGTTGTTTATCTGGAATTTGGCAGAGAGAACTTCACATGATTGTGACTGATGGAAGGGGGCTAGTCTAAGGCAGAGACATGTTTTAGAAATAATGGCAATGCCGCCTCCTCGTGCACTGTCTCGGTCTTGTCTAACTATAGTGTAGCCATCGGGGATAGCTAACATGAGTGCGGGTCCTGCTGCTGGATTATGGAGCCAAGTTTCCATAATTGCAAGGAAATCCAGATTGCCTTCAGTGATTAGGTCGGCAGTGTCGGTGGCGTGGGCGACAAGCGATCTTGCATTGAGAAGTGCTCCTTTAAGGGGGGGAACCTCGGTTACTTTGTTGACTAGGATGGATTTGTCAGAGTTATTGTTGCATGACTTGTGCTTATAATTATTGATCTGATGGGCATTCGTATTCAAGATGGACAATGGTGGAGACAGCTTTAAATGACTGGGTATCAAGCTAAGCTTGTAATTGGCTTTAAGGTTAGTAGCCGGAAGGGATCTTCTCAGAGGTTCATATAGTTTAGTTAATCTGGCACAGAGTCTAATGTTTCTAATAGCCGTGGCACAAGGTAGAGAAGCATAAGTTACTGTCTCTAAGGCACTAGGTGCATTATTAGTTGCTGTCTTAGTCAATGTGGGCAGACTGGGGTCTGAGAAAGGTGCCTTAGTCATTAGTCGTCAAGAATAGTCTTGACAACATGTGCCCAAGCCGGACTTTGTCATCGCTGTCATCCTCCGGCCCATCGATGATCGCGTAGTCCCTCAGGAGGCTGTGGATCATCCGTCGGCAGGATTCCGTCATCGTCCCTTTCTCCCCTACCACCAGTCGGTTTCTGGAAAAAAGGAGCACATCTTTTACTCAGCACAGGATTCTCCAGCAGGCCTAGATATCTCCTAGTGCGTGGGTTCCCGGGAACAAACCGTACATCACTGCATCAGCAGTGATGTTTGCTGTCGGGATCGTGCCCCCTAGTTCCGTGGCCAAGTCTCTCGCATAGGGGCAATCCCAGAAGAGGTGATACTCTGTCTTGTCTGCCGTGCAGCCCCAGAGGCAGTTTCTGAAGCAGTTGAGACCTCTGGCATACATGAAGGCTCGCACCGGGAGACCCCCCTGGATGGCCATCCAGGTGACGTCTTTGTGCTTGATTGTGAGCTTCCTTGATGCAACATTGCCCCACACGCGCTCTGCGGCCTCCGATCATAGGGTCCGGATCTGTTCGCAAACGTCCCTGTCACAAATGCTTTCATGGATGGCCCCAGTCTTCCACTGGTCCGGCGCCGCAGCCTCCAGCTGGAATTCTCGTACAAAATGCCCTGCTTCTGTATAGCACCAGGGGGCCACCCAGTTGTAAGGGATCCTGGTGTCCCACACCACCCATCCCAGCCTTCGCCAGACCGGGATTAGGAAGAAGTGGGCCATCAGGAAACCCACATGACTTTCATCACTGCTCCTCAACGTAAGCCTCACGCAGTTTCAGTTGAAGCAGCCTCTAAGCATGGTAGGGATGTTCGGCACCCCCTTTCCACCTTTGTCATGTGTCTTACTTATACATGGTAGCTCTCTTTACTCTATCCATCTTGGAGTTCCAGATGAAGTAGAATATGTTACGCTCGCCTGGTCTCTGCAGAGGCATTGGGGCATGGTTGCAGCCCTCCCTGAACTTGAATCACCCCCCTTCAGGCCTCCCCCTCAGTATAAAAGCTGTGAGCGGTGGTACGTGGTGATACTGCTCCTGTGTGGAGATAAGAGTGTGTCAGTGCGCCAATCTGTGATTGTTGTATCTCTTGAACCCTTCACCCCAAAGTACGGTTTCTGTGAGCATACGCCGGCCCATAAAGCTCACCTGTGAATTATGGAAGATAAGCTCTCGTCCTGCTACTTCTGGCAAGGGCGCGTCGAATGGGATCTAGTTCCTTCACTGATCCCTGATAAGGATTAGTCCAGTCCAGCTGCGACTATGCTTCTCCTTATAATTGGTAAGTCTTTCTTGAGCTCTTGTGATGCTGTTCGTTCTGTTTAATGTCTTTATATGTTGCTCCTATTTCTGCCCGCAATAATGTCTCTCTTCTGTTTTCTTCCCTTAGATCGAAATGCGGCCTCAATGCAGCTGTGAGACGCGAGACGCGGCCAGATGGAAGATGGATGCTACCGCAATGTTCGACAGCAGGTAAGTGATGGTTTAAGGAAAGCACGAAGTATGGCGAAGCGCAACCTTAAACGGACTGTTTTTTCGATGTCTAACCTTGTCTTCTGTTTTTCCTTGCAGGCACTGCTGTTGACGATGGAGCGTGTCATGCTGCGGTGCCAAGATGAAGATTTCGGCGTTCCAAAAAGTGTAAAGATGAATACTTGGTTCACTGAAGAGATGTACAGGTAAGAACAGCTTTCCCCATTTGGTAAGTATGCTGGCAGGAAGCAGGATGTCCAGGAAGCAGGATCTTCAAAGGTAAGTCTGACATCAGGCGACGGTGAGCGTTGCGCTGCTTGCAAGTGCAGAATAACGTGAAGCGTCTGTCAGGAGGATCGGGGCAGCTTATATAGCTGAGATCGTGGGCACGCCCATTAGGGCCGTCTTACCAGCCACACCCTGCCACTCCTAGAGAGTGAGCACGTGCAAAGGCAATCCATTAGCAGCCACACCCAAGAATACACTTGGGGCTGCTTGATGGATGGAATGTTCAAGGTTAATGCATCCTGCTTAATGGATGGAATGTTCAAGGTCAATGCATCTGAAGTGCTATGTACATAATAAAAGCTTTTTGGTGTTAAATGGATGTTCTTGTTTACTTTTGTTCATGAGCCTGGTACCAAAGGTGCCAGGACAGTGTCCACCCAGGTCTCCTGTGCATGCCTGTGCCCCTGACTTCATGACCATGACAGCACTCCCCCTCAAAGCCCCTCTCAAGGGTGGTTCTCCTCCCGGTCCTGGTTTGGTGGGATTATTGCGATGGAACTGTCTGATTAAACGCGGAGCATGGACGTGTTCACTGAGTTCCCAAGTTCGGTCTTGAGGTCTGTAACCTTTCCAGTCAATTAGGTAATACAATTTCGATCGAACCACCTTGGAGTCTAGGATTGATTTGACTTCATAATCTGGTTCTCTATCTATTACTTCGGGCTCTGGTGGAGAACTAAGCCGTGTATTGGACTTCATTGGTTTGAGGAGAGAAACATGAAATACAGGGTGAATTTTCATGTGAGATGGTAACTCCAATTTCATAGCAACAGGATAGATTATGAACTTTATAGTATAGGGGCCTAGGTATCTTGGGCGGAAAGCTCTTGACCCCTTCAAGGGAATATATTTGGATGCTAACCACACCGTTTCTCCAATCTGGTAGGCGGAAGCTTCCTTCCGATGTCAATCAGCAAACAGTTTTTGTCTTTCCGTAGCCTTGGTCAGATGCTCTGTCACCTCCTTAAGAACCTGAGTGTTGGTTTTATGCAAGTTTTTTATGGCTGGCATTTCCATGGTATCGGGTGGATCAAATACTGATGTCCTCGGATGTCTTCCGTGCACCGTGTAGAATGGAGTTTGCCCTGTGCTTGTGTGAACTGAGTTGTTGTATGCATACTCAGCTATCCAGAGTATATATGTTTCCAAGAATCCTCGGACTGTTGCAACATGCACCTGAGATATTGCTCTAAAGTTTGGCTGGTTCGTTCAGTTTGCCCATCAGTTTGAGGGTGATGGCTTGTGGACAACCAGAGATCGATTTTGCCAATCGTACAACACTTTCTACAAAAAGCAGAAACAAATTGTGTTCCGCGATCAGATAGTAATATTGATGGAAATCCATGCAATCGAACAATTTGCTCTAGGAACACAGAAGCGAGAGTGGACGCAGTTGGGAGTCCCTTCAGAGGGATGAAATGGGCCATTTTGGAGAATAAATCCACAGCGACTAATATGGTGTTGTATCTATTGCAGGGTGGAAGATCTGTGATGATGTCCATCGACAGGGTATGCCAAGGTGTTGGAGGTAATGTTAGGGGATGTAGTAAGCCAGTGGGGTTCTGTTTCTGAGACTTGTGTTGTGCACAGACACTGCAGGTTTCAATAAATTGGGCGATGTCTTTTTGCCAGGTTGGGTACCAATAATTTAGTTTTACCTTCGCCTGAGTTTTGGCTGTTGCTGGGTGTCCTTTCACTTATGAATCGTGGTAATTTGTGATGATTTGCTTTTCCAGTTCTTGGTCTTGGACATATAATCGTCCTTGGAAATACGGTAGATTGTCTTTGATGGTGTACTGGTCACCTTTTAACAGCCATTCCTGTTGTGTTGATTGATCCATCGGGGATTGCAAACTGGTTCTTCGGTCATCCTCATATGTGGTGGCAGCTATTCTGGTTTGAATCCTTTCCTCAGGAATTATGGCCACGGGGTGGTCGGATGCTGTAAAAGCCTCTTTTTCTTCACTCATGCATGATAGAGCGTCTGCTTTCCCATTGCGTACTCCAGGTCTATAAGTGATAATAAAATCGTATTCCGTGAAAAAGAGAGCCCAACGAGTTGACGCGAGGATTGTGCTTTGGCAGTTTTCAAGTATTGCAAGTTACGGTGGTCCGTGATGACAGTGACCGTATGTCTCGCCCCAAGAAGTTAATGTCTCTAGGCTTTGAATGCTGCTTTAATCGCCAGTAATTCCTTATCTGTGATTGCATAGTTCAACTCGGGGGCTGAAAATATGCGGGACCAGAATGCAACAGGGTGCAGTTGTCCTGTTTCAGGGTGTCGTTGTGACAATACTGCTCCCATGGCTATTTTTGAAGCATCTGTTTCAACTATGTAAGGTAGGTCTGGTCGTGGGTGTCGAAGGACTGGTGCTGTAGTGAATGCTAGTTTCAACTTCTGGAAGGTTTCTTCAGCATCTGTCGACTGTGATGCTGGAAATGCATCAGAGGGACAGGGCCTCCGTATCCTTGTCCTTTACTGCTTTTTATTGTGTGTTCTGTCGTGTTTTCCGAGCAGGAGTTCATGTGGGACTCCTGGCGGTGCAGCTCTCTCTCCTTTGGTTTGGTGAACGGACCCATGGGATACCCTTATTGCACCCATGGGTAGGGGTACAACCCTGTGCCCCAAGCGTATGTTTTTGGTCACCTGTGTGTGACCCACAGAGCAGGGTATGGGCTGGTGGCAGCTCCGTGCTGAAATGACTGGTGCCCTGAGAGTCCTCCATTCTGGGATGCCCAGGCCCTGTCATTGGAATCGGTAGATTCCTGATGGAGACAAAATGGCCCCCATGGCCCCTTGCCTTCCATCACTTGTTACCCTGATCTTCCCGAAGTCCCGGGAAGCCCTGCCTCTGTCCCTTCCTCCTGACTGGCTGTTTGGTGGAACTTCCGTATATGGTAGTGTGGGGAAGTGCCGACCAGACTGGCTGGAGCCTTCTCAAGGACTGTATGTTGTGGGTACGCCTGTGGGTGGGACCTGGGTGAATGGAGTATGTGACGAATATACATTCTATGTTGTGGCTGTCTAGTATCTGGTGGTTGACACAATGGTTGAGACAGCCCTGCCCGAAACCGGTATGAATGCAGCTGGAGTGTTGAATGGCTCGGTACTTTCCCAATACACATAACTTGTTGCGAGTGTCTGGAGAGAAGTGAATGGCCTGAATACCTCGTGTGCCTGATTGGCTGCATGCCTGCATGAATGCCCGTAGTCGTGATTAGATGCTTGAGTGCGACCCAGCGGAATGAATGGGAGATCAACAGTATATCTGGGGACCACTCACTGCTAGGAATCGTGTTCAGAAGCTGAAGTCCACTACGACGAGTAACTGGAGTGAAGCTTAACCTTGAGCCCTGCTGGAGGAGAAGAATTGCTGTTGCTCTCCTTCGCAATCGGAAAGCTGCTGTGCTTCAAGAACTGACCCAGAGAGGACCTGGTAAGGCGCCCTCTTCCCGAGCTACGAGGGACCATCGTGCACAGCTGATCTTTGTCTAAACTCCCTGGTAGACAGACCTTCGACAGGCTGCCGACCCGATATGGGGACTGCTGCGGAACTCCAAGGAGAAGTGACGGAATGTTGTCTGCCACTGTCGACGACCGCCTTCACCGACTGGAGCCGCCGTGCTCCCATTGCCTAAGAACTTCATTGATCCAAGGACGATCTTGTCCGCATCGTTGCCGCTGTATCCTGCTGCAACCTGACCATCGACGTGCCGAGGACCATCCACCGATGGGTTTCCTGCCACCCAAAGACCAGAGAGACGGCGACGACTCAACGCCCTTGCTGGGCCACAGTTCTTCAACTCTTTGCGGTCCAGAACTATCGACATGAGGTGCCCCGCACGCCTCTTCCTTGCAGGACATTCCCCGTCAAAGAGCACCGATAGGAATGACACGGCCACTTCAACGTCGTAGCTCGACCTGTTCTCCGTCAGACGTTCGACGACGCGTGACTCCTGCCTGAAAGGGAGGACACTCAAGAAGGGTTGTCGATTTCCCCGATGCGGAACGCTACAACACCAAGGTACTTTGGGGTTGCAGAACTATTGGGAAGTCTAAGGGTGAACAATATATGGACTGGGCTTGTATGTTTCTTCTACAGGTGGCCCACGTGGGGGATCTCCACATGGAGCTGTGTTTAACGGTAGTTACCAATATACTGCCAATTGCTCAACCATCTTGCTTTCCTTCCTCTCTTTACTGCTGGTTTCCTCTTTATTTTGATCTGTGTGTCATTCTGACCATATGCACTTGAATAAGATCTAATAACATTAGTGGTACCACTTTAGAATTGTACATATTTACCATTGTTGATTTTCGGAGTAAAAAGTGAGTTATCGTGATTGTGTATATGACCTTAAATATTAATTATATAAAGACTGTGTTTTAACCGATACAGTGGCCCTCATTACGACCCTGGCGCTAAGGGGTCTGCGCCAGCGTTAGCTGCGCCGACCCCTTACCGCCAACTACGAGTTCCCGGAGCGCCATGGTCATTTTTCCGCCCGCTTTTTGCGGGCGGAAAAATCCATGGCGCTCTGGGACCTTGGTGTTAATTACGCCACCGTAATTTACGGTGGCGTAATTAACTCCTTCCCAACTCCCATTATACCCTATGGGGCCGAAATGGGAATGGGGAAGGGTAAATGGGTCAATGGGGACTTACCGCCCCGCCGACCTCGGAATGGGGCGGTAAGTCCGCCATCCGCCATGGCGTAAAGGGACTTTGCGCCATGGCGGAAAAGTCCGCCGATGGCGGAAAAAATCCGCCAGGGTCGTAATGAGGGCCAGTGTGTGGACATTCCTTTGGGTGTTCGGGAACTACACTGTACTTAAGAACCAGCTCGCATCACCTCCTGAGAAGCTAGGCCTTGATTGCTCGACTACGTCTACCAATACTTGAGAATCTTGGCAGGGGCCTCTGTGCCTCCCCTTTACCATATAGAGAGCGGAAGTGCAGACCTCCCCTCCGGTATTTACAGCTGGTGGCAGGGGTGGGATGCTTATGGTTTTAAGACTCAGTGGCCCTCATTACAACTCAGGCGTTAAGGGTTAACGCCACCGTTAACCCTTAACGCCTGATTCCCACCTTAACGCCTGCTTTTTGCAGGCGTTAAGTTCCATGGTGCTAAGGCACCTTGGTGCTAATTACGGCACCGTAATTTACGGTGCCGTAATTAGCGCCTTCCCCACTCCCATTATGCCCTATGGGGCAAAAATGGGAATGGGGAAGGGAAAATGGGAAATGGGGATTTACCGCCCCACTCACCTTGTAATGGGGCGGTAAATCCGCCATCCACCATGGTGTAAACGGAGTTTACACCATGGTGGTAAAGTTGGTGCACTTAGCACCTCAGTTGTAATGAGGGCCAGTGTATAACCGTGCCACTTACGAAGGATATCTGCACTTTGTTAAATTAAGGTTTAGTCGTGTACAAGATAACTGCATTACAAGCAATGGAATCTATTGTGAATGGTAAATTGACTCGGATGAGCTTAGGGGCTCTCCACAGTGCTTGTGAAGCCAGGGAATTAGACTTTGTGGATAAGTCTAGGGCTGAGCTGATCGCTGCCCTGGTGGACTACCAGATCGATTGTGAAACTCTTGAATGGGGGGATGCAACCAATGAGGACTCTACCCCGGGGGTTGTCGCCGAAACTGATTCTGGGAATGCCACCATTCCTGCTGCCTCTGTTCCGAAACCCAGCCGTTCTTTAGAACTTGAGTTATTGAGGATGAAGTTAGCCTTTGAATATTGCAAGTTGGAACTTGATGCTGAACTTAAGAAAGAGGAGTTGGCACAGCAAGTGGAACTCAAAAATAGGGATCTTGAACTCAAAGACAAGGACACTGAATGTCAGCAAATCCAGCTAGAGAAAGCTCGAGTGGAGACTTCAGCGAAACCAGTTGAGAGTGTCAGGTCCCCAGCACCCAAGTTTATGAAAGATTTGGTTGGTGTGTATGCGGAGGGTTCTGATATCCTCCAATGGATTGAAGCGTTTGAAATGGATTGTGCAATTCACAATGTTGATAAGTATGAGAGATTGGGCTAAGTGTTTGTTAAGCAGAGTGCCTCAAACTGGATATGACTGTATTCTGAAACTGAGTGTGAAAGAAAGGGGTCAGCATGAGTGCAAGAAGTCTGCCTTAATCGCCAAGTTTGGCAAAACGCCTACCCAATATCTTAAACGGTTCAGAGATTTTAAGAAACGGGAGAATGGCCCTCATTACGACCCTGGCGGAAAGTGACTGACCGGATCGCCACAGCGTAAATAGCGTTTCCGCCATTGCACGATGGAGCAAAGTGCGGCCCATTCCGACCCATCGGGCACGAGCACCACGGCATGGCGGAAGTGCAAAGTCCGCGATGGCGGAAATGACCCCAAAACGGCCCACACCGCCGCCGTACGGCGCCCTAGGTGCAATACCGCCACCCATCTTAGCGGACACCGCAGTGAGCGCCAACCGGAAAGTACGGTGACCGTAAATATAAGGAAACGGAAGTAAAAACATGGGCCCGGAACGGGAAACATCCCGCCATACACCTATAAAACCACAAAATCCACACAACCACTAAAAACACTACCCTGAGACACACCCCAACCCGTCATCCACCCTAGCGAAACCAAGAAAAATGGGAAAAGTAGCGAAGAAAGCGTGCGACCGCAAGCGGCAGTTCCACTTCTCCCGTGAGGAACTCACCGTGCTAACAGAGACCCTCCAGGAGAATGCCGCCGCCGTCTTCTCCACGCAAATGACCAGGACGCCACTTGCGAACAAGAAGGCCATATGGGCTCTGGTGGCACAGCGGGTAAGTGCGGTGGGGACCGCACCCCGCAACCCACAGCAATGCAGAAAGCGATGGGACGACCTGCGGATACGCGTCCGTAGCATACTTTCTGCCAACCGCAACATTGCCACAGCCACCGGGGGAGGATCGGAATCACCCATCAAGTTGACCCCCTGGGAAGAAATCTGTGCCTCCACCATTGGAATGGAGAGCATAGAGGGAGTCGGAGGGATGGAGAAAGGAGTGCAGACATCCGAAGAATCAGGTAGGTGGCCCAAATGAAACAAAGCTAAATCCACAATGTCCACTCATGTGAAGTACCATGTGTCCACATAGTGCAACAGAAACACATGTCCAGGAGAACGTCCACACACATTGGCCTGATAGCGCACTTTAAAACTCACAATAAATACATAAATAATTAAAAACCCCAAAAACACCCACTACACGTGCAGCAGGCACACCCTAACTGCAGGCTGCCAAACAACTGCACCCTCACTCCACACACAAATGAAAGCACCTCCAAGGCCCCGACCCAAATCACCCTCAGGTACCACCCCAATGCATGTGATACAATGCCATTCCAATTCCCACAGACCCATTAATAGCCCTCGCCCTCCTTTACTCCACCACAGGGTCCGATCCAAACGACGAGCTTCAGGACACACTTACCAGCACACCTGCAAAGAGGGCCAAGACCAACGGCCAAAGACCCTCCACCTCAGCTGCACGCATCAAGACACGGCAGCAGCACAAATCAGGTGGCAGCACAGAGGAGGGAACATCAACAGGCACCCCAGCAGCCAGCATGCCCACAACAGCAGCACCACAGGTCCCCCCAATGGATGCCACAGAAGGCACTGCCTCTGGTGGCAGCAGCACCATAGGTGACACCCCATTGATGGCAGCATGCTCCGACACAGAAGACGGGGATGTCGAAGTCAGATCCATCCATGACCTGTCCCAATCCCCCTGTCTGTCCCATCCCGTACAACATGAGGATACCACGCAGGGGAACCCACAAGACGACGACTGGCCATCCCCCACAAGCCCTGTGGCAGGGCAACATGAGGCGAACAGCCACTCTGTGACACCACCGCAAATGGCCATGGCCCAGCAGAGGCAACAGTCCCTCGACCAGTTAATCGTGCAACAGCAGCAACTGGCCACGCTCCTCAAGGACCATGCCGATGAATGTGGGGGCACTAAGGCAGACATAGAAACATCAACTGAGACACTTAGGGCAGAAATGGAGAGAAGTACAGAGACACTAAGGGCACAAATGGAGAGTAGCACCGAGTGCCTGAGAGTCCAAATGGAGAGTAGCACCGAGAGCCTGAGAGTCCAAATGGAGAGAAGCACCGAGAGCCTGAGAGTCCAAATGGAGAGAAGCACCGAGAGCCTGAGGGGGGAACTGCATGCGACGTCCAAAGACGTATGTGCCGAACTTGCCGCAGTGCGCCGTGTGCTCACTGAGCTCTCACAAACCCTTAGGGACATGCATGGACGTGAGCAGGCAGAGACATCATCCGTTGCAAGTTCCGTCCAGGGCAGCCCCCAACGTAGATCTGGGAGGAACCTGCGCTCCACAGGCAGGGGTGCCCCTGATACCCGCAGAGGGGGCTTGCAATAGCGACTGCCCACTGACAATGAGCATCTTTGGACACTGGTGTTCGGGGGGGAGGTAGGAGGGTGGAGGGGTGTGTTGGGCTCACTTGGGTGGCGGGTCGATAGGGTGTTTAACATGATATCACATATGCCATAAACAATGCACGATCAACCAATGAGATGTGTGGACAATGATCTTTGTGTACTAGGCCATCATAGGCGTACAGTCCATATTGTGCATGTACCAGACACACACAGTGCCACGAGTACCGTGTCCATGTATCAGCCACCAGGCGTGAGTGCTAGAAGCATGCATCAATGAGATGCTGACGAATGTCACGGCCCTCCTGTGCCTCGCAGACTCCTTGAGGTGCTGCCACATCCCCACCCTCATCATGACCATCTTCAGGTGCTTGCAGTTCTGCGTCAGGGGGCATGGGCACATTTCTACGTACGCACATGTTGTGGAGCATGACACATGCCATGACCATCTTTGCAACCTTCTCATGGCGGTACAGGAGTGCCCCGCCAGACCTGCTGAGGCAGCGGAAACGAGTCTTCAGTAGGCCGAATGCCTGTTCAATGACTACACGGGTACGTGAGTGGGCATGGTTGTAGTCCTCCTCATGCTGGTCCCGTGGGTTCCGGACTGGTGTGAGGAGCCATCTCTTCAGTGGATATCCAGCATCACCTGTATGTGGACGATAAACGTATAATGTGGAATGCCATTGCTACGTACGCACACCCCCCCCCCCCTTCCTGCCAGGTCATTGCCGAATCACATACCCCACATCATCATGCATGAAATGAGACTCACCGAGTAGCCAGGATCTGTTCCCTGCGTGGTATTGTAGAGTTCCTCAAGACCATAGAATCATGGGTTGATCCAGGGAATCGGGCACAACAATGTGTAATGATCCTGTTGGAGTCACACACCATTTGTACATTCAGAGAATGAAATTGTTTTCGGTTGCGGTACTGGGCCTCCATGGCATGTGGGATGACCAATTCCACATGGGTGCAGTCGATGGCACCAAGGCAACCCGGTATGCCGGCAAGTGCATGGAATCCCACTTTTGTGTTGGTAAGTTCCTGCTCCGAGCGTGGTAGAGAGATGTAGTCGTCTGCGTGCTGCAGGAGGGCATCGAGCACTTGCAATAGTGTCCGTGAGAACAGTGGCTGAGAAATGCCATGCAACTGTCCGACTGTGTGCTGGTAGGTGCCTGTGGCCAGGAAGTGGAGTACAGACACCACCTTCAGTAGGGGTGGGATGGCGGTTGGGCTATCTATCATGCTGACAAGGTCAGCCTGTGTCATGTCCACAATGGCGGCTATGGTGTCCCGGTCCAAACGGTAGAGGGTGTGGATCTGCTCATCAGTGAGGTTGAACGGATGTGCTCGGAGGCGTGGGATTGCGGGCTGCCTGCGTGGTGGTAGTGGCTGTGCTGGCGGCCCTTGCTGGCCCTGCCTTGGCCTCCTCCTCCTCCTGCGTCTCCTCCGTGCGGCCGGTTGGGGTTGGTGTTCGTCTTCTTCTTGGAGTTGGAGTACTTGCAGTGCTATCAGGTCCCCCAGGGCCAACATCGCGAGTCCTGCCGGTAGCATTTCGGAGTGGGTGTGGTTGTGGGAGGAGACTGGGTGTGCAATTTATGTGTTTTCAGGCTGTATGGCCTCCACCTGTGGTGATTCATTCCACCTGTGCAAGCTGCTCTCCCCTTTGGCCGAGCACGTCCCGCACACAACGCTGCAATTCGAGGAATGGCATCTTGCTATTGCAATCATGTATTTGTACCCGATGGCCGTGTAACATTGGTTGATATGTACATTCTGCTATGGTCCCATTGTTTCACATACAATCTTTGCAGTCGCGAACAGACTTGTGAAGGGTCAGTGGAACGTAGTAACGGTGGGCTCTCATGCATCACTGTACCGAGTTGCACCGACGGGCGGGGCGTCCCATTTGTGAGTGAAGGCAGTTGCCATTTTCCCACACAGCCGCACTAGATGGATTAATTTGTGATTTCAAGCGGCCACAGATGCCTTTTCGACGTGATGTTGCAAATGAGGAATTCGAAGGGCGGCGCTTTCGGTTATCAGCTAGCGGCGAGGAGATGCCCACAGGTCTGACTGCAAATATAACGTTCTATTGTTCAATGTCCTTGAGACAGGGGCCATGGCGAGGATGCAATGATTGATATGAATAGTTTGGGATGCGCAATAGCGACGTGGGCGATGAGGCCGGACGTTCCCAAATACATGTTACTTCACAACACTGGAATTACGGGCTGGGGCACTGTGGATTTAGCAGGCTGCATAACGCACAGACTCAATGGATATTTCTAATGTTATGTGAGTAAATATTCAGGCGTTTTTATACCGGGATGAGGGAATGATGAATGGATGCATGGGCAGATGATTTGATACAGAGTTTGCCATGTACAGGGCTTCTTGGAATCTGTCCGCCTCCCCTGCGCTATGTGATGCAGGGCTGCCATAGTGGGACCATCGTCTATCTGGCCTTGTTGAGCCCTCCCTGTCTCGACGCGCCTTCAGACACTTGTGTCCATGCACGTTAACAATCCCATCAGATGGATTCTGTTTTCACAGACGCATGCACAGGTACACTCGTTTGTGATGGTGTTTACACCTCGATATAGATAGTTATGAGTCGCAAGTGGTTTTGGGGTGGTGATGATCCTTTGGAGTGGGCTAGCATGCATATGGCTGTGGATTTAGTGTGATCATTGAAGTGAGTTGTTCGAATGTAGTTCTGATGGCCATTCTGTTCTTTTTCTTTTCTTTTGGTTGACAGGTATCTCCTCCCCTTTTGCCACTGCCATCTGTATGCCACTCCTGCAGATGGCTTTTACTCCCGACACCTGCTGCTTCGTGTTAATCAGTGGAGCAGCATTACGATCTTATGGGACGATCGCCAATGGGCCACATGCCCTTACGCAGTACTAGTGGCTCGGAGCAACATTTCGGCCTTTCAGCTGGACTAGTGCCTCCCCATTGGGACGGCCCTGCGGTTCTGTGCGCTTCCATGTTGCCTTTTCGTACGTGAATGTGGCTCTGTGTACCATGATGGAACAGGGCGTCACACAAGTAGTAGCTGGTCATTTCTTGCGGATGCAGCCCACAATGGTGGAATGTGTTTTGGAGTTCATGGCCTAATGGCTGTATGGGCTTGGTGATTTTGTTGTGCATGAAATTTCTATTCTGATATGGGCCGTGTAGCGTTCTTCTTTGCAAGTGATGTGGCATATTCCTATTTGGGGAGCGATGTATTGTGAGGTGATCTGCATTGGGTTCCAGCTTCGGAGTATAGTTGCGTGGTACTGTGCTGGGCGCGTTTGCCTACGAAGCCCAGTGAGGTCAGGGATGAGGGCTGCCAATACGACTGTTTGAATGATGTCATGCTCAGGGGCGGGGGATTAGGTTTTGTGTAACAGATGCCGGTCAGCCAGGTGGACTGGTGGAATGATGTGATTTTCTGAATATTGCTGGTCACAGGTGCCTGTGTTTGCGTGCGTTTCTTGGTGGGGGACTGTGGTCATGTCCATTGGAATGGCTTCTGTATTCGTGCCATCTGTGCCCTGCAGCTCCCATTGGCCCCTCTTGTGATTCTTTTGTTCGTTGGCATGCATTGGTGACTTGTACATTTCACTGGTTGCATTGTGACTTCATTGCACCAACGGGGAGTTGTACTATGTGGGCAGGGAGCGGTGTACAGGCACTCAGTGGGGCCGTTTACGGTTGATTCGCGATGCCGTACTTCTCACCATGGCGGAATGGTACTTTCCGCCGTGCTTGATGGCGTTAGGTACATGTCCGCTAGGGTCGGAATTCGCGTACCCTTGCGCCATGGTGGTATTTACGGTTTGGCATGGCGCGCGCGCGGGTACTTGGTGCAGTTAGCGTTGGCGTTCACTACGGTGTCGCTAATGGCATCGTACTTTGCGGTGACGGGTCATAGTCGCACCGAGCGCTATTCGATGGCGGTATTGCATTTCCGCCATCGTTTTTCGATTTCCGCCAGGGTCGTAATGAGGGCCAATGTGTCTTGGGTTGACTGGGTGAGTGCTGCGCATATGAACATGATGGGGTGGATTGATGGTTACAAGGTGAAAACATTTGTTCAATTGTCTCACTTCTTGTTTTTTGAGCATTTTTCTTAAGCCTGTTCACCAGAGCTGCGTCGGTATGTTGCTGACCAGAACATTTTGGACCCCTTTAAGCTGGCTAGGTTGGCTGACAAGTGGGTCTCCCACCGGGTGTCCCCTAAGGACTCCAGTGGGAAGCACAAAGACAAAAAAAAGGGGGCCTCTTAGAAAGCTGAGGAGTCCCAAAAGCAATCACAGTCGGGTAAACCATAACCTTCCTCTCCAAAGACCCAAAAAACCTAGTGGGGATAAGTCTGTTGTGGGTGGGAGTAAGAGTAGTGGTCCGCCTGCTGCAAAGAAGGGTCCCAGTGGTTACAGTACCGTACCCCACACGCCCGGCACATGCTGGGATTGTGGGGCTCTGGATCATCAAAGGGGTGACCCCAAGTGTAAGGGTAAGGCACTTGGGGTCCAGGCTGCCGCCTGACCTATCCCTACTCCGTCCCTGAGGTGGAGGCCACCGTCTTCCCCTCCTCTACTGGGATCACCTTCGGTGCTCCCGTAGAGATTTCCTTAGTGTCCTTTGGGGCCTGGGACCAGTACGCAGAAGTACTGGCGACTATCCCGCAAAACACTCGTAGGTTTTTGAGAAGTGTCCTCTTGAATGGCCAGCCTTCTACTGGTTTGAGAGACACTGGGGCAAGCATGACAGTGGTGGACAGGACCCTGCTCAAGCCAGAGGGCTATGTAGGTGCTCCTCTGAGAACCACCAGGTTAGCTGGTGGGCCTCCCAAATTATCCCCTGTAGCCTTAGTTAACATTACGATTGGAGACAAGACAGCAAAGCTTCCGGTCCTGGTTCAGGACAACGTGCCTGCGAATATTTTGTTGGGAAACTATTTAGTCAAATTGGGGATGATCACGGATGGTCTACCCATGGCTGCTGTGGCAGTCACCCGATCGCAGGTCACACAGGGTCAGGCGGCGAGCCCGCTACCCTTGCCAAAAGGGAAACCCAAGGCACGAAAGAAACGGAGGAGTAAGAAGGCCGCTCCTCTGGAGGGAGCCCCTACTCCTCCCGCTGTTCTGACAGCACCCATTGGGATCCATGCTCTGGACGGGCTGGGTCCAGTGGTAAATCCCGTCTCAACTCCTGTGGGAGACAAGGCAGAAGAGTCTCCTGTGGGAGAGGCTCTTAACCCAGAGGAACAGCCAGACCTTCAATGCTTGTTGACTGAAGGGGGACCCTCCCGGGCGGACTTCTATAAGGGACAGAGAGAGTGCCACTCTCTCGAGGGTCTGAGGACACAGGCCCTGTCCAAGGCACAGGGAGAAGTGCCTAGGACATTTCGGATTTATTGGGAGGGTGAGCTCCTTGTTAGTGAGCCCACTAAGCCTGAACCTGGTGCCCTCAAGAGGTTGGTGGTACCCCAGGTTTACCGGCCCTTCCTGCTGCAGTTGGCGCATTAGGTGCCCTTGGCTGGTCATCTTGGTACCAAGAAGACTAAGCAGAGGCTCTCTGCCCATTCCTACTGGCCACGGATGGGTGTAGAAGTGGAGTCCCACTGTAGGACCTGCCCAACTTGTCAATTGTCTGGCAACACTGGAGGCAGAGTCATCGCCCCACTGCAACTGTTGCCAGTGGTGGGCACACCATTTGAGAGGGTTGGCATCGACATCGTCGGTCCCCTTGACCCTCTCACGTCGGGTGGACATCGGTTCATCTTAGTTTTGGTAGATCATGCCACCAGGTACCTGAGGCTATACCCCTTTGGACGGTTACGGCAAAGGTGTTTGCCAGGGCTCTCCTGGGCATTATCACCCGTGTTGGATTCCCTAAGGAGGTTGTCTCTGATAGAGGATCCAACTTTATGTCGAGTTACATGAAAACCATGTGGAAAGAATGTGGGGTAACTTACAAATTCTCCACCTCTTACCACCCCAGACCAACGGTTTGGTTGAGAGATTTAACAAAACTCTCAATGGCATGTTAGGCACTTTGGAAGATCCCCTCAGGAAGAAGTGGGATCTTCTCCTGCCATGCCTGCTGTTTGCTTACAGAGAGGTACCTCAAGAGGGTGTTGGTTTCAGCCCCTTTGAGTTACTCTTTGGACATCCTGTGAGGGGGCCCCTCGCCTTGATCCGAGAAGGTTGGGAGGCCACCCCTCCAGGTCCCGCCAAGCAAGTGGGGGACTATGTGTTAGGCCTCAGATGGAGGATCAGGCAACAGCGAATCTTAAGGCCAGCCAGGAATTGAATAAGTACTGGCATGACCTTAAAGCATCGCAAGTGGATTGGACTCCTGGACAAGAGGTCCTCGTGATTGAGCCTACCAAGCCTCGGGCTTTGGCGGATAAATGGACTGGACCCTTCAGGATAATCTCCAAGAAGGGCGAGGTCAATTATCTGGTTGACATGGGAGCCTCTGGGGTAGCCCCTCAGATATTCCATGCTAACAGGCTCAAGCCTTTCCACAGGCAGGCCAAAGTCTCATGCCTCTTGCTAGCTGCAGGGCAAGAAGAGGATGAGAGTGAGCCCCTTCCTGATTTGCTGCATAGCAACCCTCAGGATGGCTCTGTGGAGGGAGAGCATCTCTCTCCCGATCTGACGACAGAGCAGCAGGAGGCCTGCCGGGCTTTGCTCCGGCAATACGCCTCTCTGTTCTCACTGACACCAGGCCTTACACTGTGATGTAGGCATGAGATTGACACTGGTGACAGTGTGCCTGTCAAAAGCAGGTGCTACCGTATGTCAGATACTGTCAAGAACCACATCCAGGCTGAGGTCACCAAAATATTGGATCTGGGTGTTATTGAACCCTCAACCAGTCCCTGGTCCTGTCCCGTGGTCCTTGTCCCCAGACAGGTACCAAGGATTGGAGGTTCTGTGTGGACTACCAAGGAGTCAATGCCGTCACCAAAACTGACGTGCACCCTCTGCCCCGGGCTGATGAACTCGTGGACACCATAGGTGCTGCCAAATTTGTGAGCACCTTCGACCTTACCTCAGGCTATTGGCAAATAGCTCTGATGGACCTTGCCAAGGAAAAGACGGCGTTCTCAACACCAGAGGGACTCTACCAGTTTAGAGGCATGCCTTTCGGGCTGAAGAACGCCCCTGCCACTTTCCAGAGATTAGTCAACCATGCGCTCAGTGGGCTGGAAGCCTTTTGCGTGGCTTACTTAGACGACATTGCTGTCTACAGTTCCACCTTGGAAGAGCATTTGACTCATATGGACAAAGTGTTGCAGGTGTTAAAAAGGGCTAACGCCACTATCAAGGCCACCAAGTGCCAGATAGCTCAGGGGAAAGTCACCTATCTTGTTCATGAGGTAGGAGGGGGTCAAATCCAACCTCTCCCCAGTAAAGTACAGGATTTACATGACTGGGAGACTCCCACTACTCAAACCCAGTTGAGAGCCTTTCTGGGCCTGACCGGGTATCGCAATTTCATGGCAGACTATGGAACCATAGCTGCACCCCTGACAGAGTTGACTTTGCCCAAACAACCTAGGAAGGTTAATTGGACTGAAGACTGTCAGAGGGCCTTTGATGGCTTGAAAGGAAGTCTGTGTCAGGCACCCGTGCTGTCTGCGCCTGATTACAGCAAGCCCTTTATCGTTCAAACTGACGCCTGCGACACCGGAATTGGAGCTGTCTTGTCCCAGTTAGATGACAAAGGAAGAGAACATCCGATCATATTCATCAGTAGACAACGTAAGGGTAGGGAACTTAGTTGGGCTTCTGTTGAAAAGGAATGTTTTAGTATTGTTTGGAGCCTTAGGCGTTTTAGACCCTACCTTACCGGGTTTACCTTCAAGGTCCAAAACGATCATAAGCCCCTGAAGTGGCTTATGCAGATGAAGGGTGAAAACCCGAAACTGCTCAGGGTGTCCATTAGTCTGCAAGGACTAGACTTTACCATTGAGCACAGACCAGGGAAGAGTCACGAT
Organism: Ambystoma mexicanum; assembly: GCF_040938575.1. NCBI lineage: Eukaryota > Metazoa > Chordata > Amphibia > Caudata > Ambystomatidae > Ambystoma > Ambystoma mexicanum. The sequence goes on from NC_090932.1 coordinate 1,575,632,197, forward strand.
AATGCAGATGGCCTTTCCAGAAGGTATGTTGACCGTCTGGATGAGGGTGTCTATCCTGTGGGAGATTAGACACCCTCCACCTCAGTCTGGGGGGGAGCGACTGTGATGCTGGAAATGCATCGGAGGAACAGGGCCTCCGTATCCTTGTCCTTTACTGCTTTTTATCGTGTGTTCTGTCGTGTTTTCCGCGCAGGAGTTCATGTGGGACTCCTGGCGGTGCAGCTCTCTCTCGTTTGGTTTGGTGAACGGACCCGTGGGATACCCTTAAGGCACCCATGGGTAGGGGTACAACCCTGTGCCCCTAGTGTATGTTTCTGGACACTTGTGTGTGACCCACAGAGCAGGGTACGGGCTGGTGGCAGCTCTGTGCTGAAATGACTGGTGCCCTGAGCATCCTCCATTTTGGGATGCCCAGGCCCTGTCATTGGAATTGGTAGATTCCTGATGGAGACAAAATGGCCCCCATGGCCTCTTGCCTTCCATCAACTGTTACCCTGATCTTCCCGAATTCCCGGGAAGCCCTGCCTCTGTTCCTTCCCCCTGACTGGCTGTTGGGTGGAAGTTCCGTATATGGTAGTGTGGGGAAGTGCCGACCAGACTGGCTGGAGCCTTCTCAACGACTGTATGTTGTGGGTACGCCTGTGGGTGGGACCTAGGTGAATGGAGTGTGTGACGAATATACATTCTATGTTGTGGCTGTCTAGTATCTGGTGGTTGACACAATGGTTGAGACAGCCCTGCCCGAAACCGGTATGAATGCAGCTGGAGTGTTGAATTGCTCGGTACTTCTGTGCTTCAAGAACTGACCCAGAGAGGACCTAGTAAGGTGCCCTCTTCCCGAGCTATGAGGGACCATCGTGCACAGCTGATATTTGCCTAAGCTCCCTGGTAGACAGACCTTCGACAGGCTGCCGACCCGATACGGGGACTGCTGCGGATCTCCAAGGAGAAGCGCCCGGACTGTTGTCCGCCACTGTCGATAACCGCCGTCGCCGACTGGAGCCGCCGTGCTCCCGTTGCCTAAGAACTTCATTGATCCAAGGACGCTCTCATCCGTATCGTCGCCGCTTTATCCTGCTTGAGAAGGCCTGACTGTCGACGCACCGAAGAGCATCCACCGGTGGGTTTCCCGCTACCCAAAGACCAGGGAGACGCCGACGACTCGACGCCCTTGCTGGGCCATAGTTCTTCAACTCTTTATGGTCCAGAACTATCGACACCGAGGTGCCCCGCACGCCTCTTCCTTGCAGGACGTTTATGCTTCCCCATCAAAGAGCACGGCTAGGAAAGACACAGCCACTTCACCGTCTTAGCTCGACCTGTTCTGTGTCGGACGTTCGACGACCCGTGACTCCTGTCTGAAAGGGAGGACACTCAAGAAGGGTTGTCGATTTCCCTGACACGGAACACTACAACACCAAGGTACTTTGAGGTTGCAGAACTATTGGGAAGTCTAAGGGTGAACAATATATGGACTGGGCTTGTATCTTTCTTCTACAGGTGGCCCAGGTGGGGGGATCTCCACACGGAGCTGTGTTTAATGGTAGTTACCAGTATTCTGCCAATTGCTCAACCATCTTGCTTTCCTTCCTCTCTCTACTGCTGGTTTCCTCTTTATTTTGATCTGTGTGTCATTCTGACTGTATGCACTTGAATAAGATCTAATAACGTTAGTGGTACCACTTTAGAATTGTACATATTTACCATTGTTGATTTTCGGAGTACAAAGTGAGTTATCGTGATTGTGTATATGACCTTAAATATTAATTATATAAAGACTGTGTTTTAACTGATACAGTGTGTGGACATTCCTTCGTGGATGCTCGGGGACTACATTGTACTTAAGAACCAACTCGCATCACCTCCTGAGAAGCTAGGCCTTGATTGCTTGACTACGTCTACCAATACTAGAGTATCTTGGCAGAGGTATCTGTGCCTCCCCTCTACCTACTCTATGCAGAGCGGAAGTGCAGACCCCCCTCCGATCTTTACATCGACCAATGGAACTTTTGATTTTTCTTTAACAAGGAGGTAATTGGATGTACAATTTGTGAAAACCCAGGTATAAACCGACGGTAAAAGTTGGCGAATCCGAGCATGCTTTGCACTCCTTTCGTGGATGTTGGTGAGGGCCATTGGTGGATTGCATCCACCTTTCGTGTATCCATATGTACGCCTTGTGGTGTTAGTATGAAACCAAGAACCTCGACCTCGGTTACATGGAAAAATATTTTTCCACCTTGGCATACAATTGGTGTTGTCGTAGCTTCTCTCAGACTGCCCGGACATGGCCTACATGTTTTTCCATGGAATTTGGGTAGATAAGAATGTCGTCAATGTAAACAAGAGCGCAAACGTCCAGTAGTTCACGGAGTACATCATTCATAAAGAATTGGAACGCCGCAGGGGCATTGCATAGCTCGAAGGGCATGACCTGGTATTCAAAGAGGACGTACTTCATGCGGAAGGCCGTTTTCCACTCGTCTTCCTCTTTTACTCTTACAAGATGGTATGCTCCTCTTAAATCCAGTTTTGTGTAGATTTGAGCATGTTTCACTTGGTCCAGGAGCTCTGGTATATGTGGTAAAGGATATCGATTTTTTACTGTGATCTGATTGATGGCTCTGTAATCGATGCAAGTTCTTAAATCCCCCTCCTTTTTAGGCATGAAGAATAAGGGCGAGGAGGCAGGTGACTTGGACGGGCGAATGAAACCATTTGCGAGGTATTGATCCAGGTAAATTCTAAGATGCTGATTTTCCTGTTCTGTCAGAGCGTAAATTCGGCTGCAAGGGATCTGGGCTCCGGGTACAAGATCTATTTGACAATCATAGGGTCTGTGTAACGCTCACCTGGTTCCCACGGGGGCGCTGGTCTAGTCTGGATTGCTGTGGCCTCTTCTAGCGTGATGCGCAGGACCCGGAACACCGATTGGACAGGACCTCCAAATCGTGCTTGCCTGGCCCGTAGGAATATCCTTCTGCAGATGAGAAAGGGGATTAACAGTCTGCAGAATATTGTGCTAGCTCCCCCCTTTCCCCCTTCGTTCCTCTCTAACTTCCTCCAAACCCCGGTTTAAGCTCACCTTATGGTTTGGAAGGATGAACTCTCCATCCTGCTTCTGGTGCAGGGGCGCGCGTTCGTCCAGTTACTTCACTGGTTTTCAGAATGGCGCTGGCAAAATCCACTTGACTTTCCTGAGCGATGTGCCGTAAGTATGAAAGTTCAAAGTTCAAGTGAGGCCCCCTTTATGTTGTCTTTCTAACCTGTGATCTGTCCTTTATTTCAGGTGCAGAATGAAGGCGATGCATCGAGGGGTTAAACTGCCGAGGTGAGTAGTGATGAGGGCGATCCCTCTAAATGTCCTTATCATTCCCCAGAAATGTCTCTTGTCCTTTCCCCATAGGGGCCGGGGTACGGTACCTGCCAACGGGGCGGCGCCGACCCGAAATGTGGAAGAAAAGCCGGTAAGTATTATGGCTGTTAATCAGGCTTTCCTTCTGTGTTCTTTCTGCTCACCTTTTGTTTCTTCCTCTCTCCCCTAGGTGCAGAGATGTGGCGTCCGATGCTGACAGCCGCGATGGAGCCGGGAGATGTCTCGAGGACAGGTGAGTGAAGCGTGGCGCTGCAGCGAGCAACGCAATGCTTTTAAATGGAAGTCTTTCTTCAGGGATGCTGGCGAGAAGATTCCGGATGCAGGTAAGAAGTTTGAAATAGTCCTTGGTTTTCACCTTTCTCTTCTCTTCCTTCCTTGCAGGTCTTCCAGGTTCGAGGCGGGCGTGGCTGGAGTCCAGGAGCAGGAGCAGACACGGTAAGCGTTAAGCTGCAGGAAGCAGAACAACGCGAAGCATGAGCTGCTGTCTGGGCGTGGCTTAAATAGCCTCCAAAGAAGTCCCAGGTATGTATCCTTCCCCAACTAGGTTTGTATCCTTCCCTGGCCACACCCGAGTGAAAAAATAGTCCCTATGAAAAAATAGTCCCTTTCAGGTCTCAGGGAGGCCTGAAGCGTGCAGCATGGTCTGCATCAGGTAAGTGCACAAAACACCTCCCTTTATGAGCCTGGCGCCTATGGCGCCAGGACTGATGTCCAACATGAGCCTGGCGCCAAAGGCGCCAGGACTGAGTCCAAAGAGCCCCTATAAGGGGCCGCTGGGCTTTTACCCGAGGGCATGATGCCTGCTTCCGGGGGTGCTGGGCCTAGCCTGGTGCTCCGGGGGTAGGCATTATGACAGCACTCCCCCCCAAGGCCCCTCCCAAGGTCGTTCCTTCTGGAGGTTTCGGTTTGTTTGGGAAATTCCGATGGAACCTTTTTACCAGCCGAGGTGCATGTACGTGATCCCTGGGTTCCCAAGACCTTTCCTGAGGCCCGTACCCTTTCCAATCAATTAGATAGAAAAGTTTTGATTTTGAGATCTTAGAATCCAAAATGTTCTTCACCTCGAATTCAGGCTCCCCATCTATCTGAATCGGTTCTGGTGGCTTTGTTAATCTGGTTCCTGGGTGCACTGGTTTCAAAAGTGACACATGAAAAACGGGGTGAATCCGCATGTTAGCTGGTAGATCGAGCTTGACTGCCACTGGGTTGATTATAGCTTTGATCGAGTAAGGGCCTAAATACCTTGGATTAAAAGTTCGAGGCCCCTTGAGTGATAGGTGTTTGGTAGCCATCCATACTTGATCCCCTATTTGGTATGGAGGCGCCTCTCTTCGATGCAGATCCGCATTCTTTTTGTATTTCCCTTTCGCATGTTGCAAATGTGCAGTTGCATCCTTGAAGGCTTGAGTAATAGTAGAATGCAAATGGTCCACTGCGGGCATTTCAAGGCTCAGAGGTGAGTCCAAGTCTGAAGTACGAGGGTGATGTCCATATAGGGTATAAAAGGGGCTCTGACCAGTTCCAGAGTGTATCGAGTTATTGTATGCATATTCAGCCACCCATAAAATGTCCTTCCAATTACCCTCCGATTGGTGCAACATACATCGTAGATATTGTTCAAGGGTCTGGTTCGTTCTCTCCGTCTGACCATCGGTCTGTGGGTGGTGGCTGGTCGAGAGTCTTACGTCGATTTGTGCCAGTTGACAACACTTTTTCCAAAAATGAGAAATAAACTGGCTTCCCCGATCGGAGACTAGTATGGACGGGAATCCATGCAAACGGATGATATTTTCGAGGAATTCCTTGGCAAGAACAAAGGCTGAAGGTAATCCTTTCAACGGAATAAAGTGGGCCATTTTGGAAAATAAATCCACCACGACCAGAATAGTATTGTAACCATTACAAGAGGGCAGGTCCGTGATAAAATCTAGTGACAGGGTGTGCCAAGGTGCTGGTGGAATGTCTAAGGGCTGAAGAAGACCAGCGGGTCTTGTCTTTTGACCTTTGTTTTGGGCACAAACTCCACAGGACATCACGAAAGATTTAATATCCTTTCGCCAGGAAGGCCACCAGAATTGTCGTTCAACCTTTTCCTCTGTTTTGGCAATGCCAGGATGTCCTTGTAACAGGGTATCATGATGACGGGAAATAACCAGTTCTTGCAATTCCTTTTCTGGCAAAAATAAGCGTCCTTGGAAGTAAGGTAAGCCATCCTTGACTGAAAAGTTAGACCCCCATTTGATCCAATCCTGCAAGGCTGAAGAGTCCAGGAATTGTTTCACTCGTGCTTGAATGTCTTCAAAGGTTTGTAAAGTGGTTATCCCCAAAATTCTTTGTTCAGGAATTATCGGCACAGGTTCTGAGTTTGTGTCTATTTCTTCCATTCCAATTCGGGATAGAGCGTCCGCCTTACCATTCTTATAGCCGGGGCGATAGGTGATTACAAAATCAAACTCAGCAAAGAACAAAGCCCATCGGAGCTGTCGAGACGATTGAGCCTTGGCAGTTTTTAAATATTGTAAATTTCGGTGATCAGTGATCACGGTGATGGTATGCCGGGCGCCGAGGAGATAATGCCGCCAAGCCTTAAAGGCGGACTTAATGGCTAATAGTTCCTTATCGGTGATCGCATAATTTATCTCCGGCGGCGAGAACTTTCTGGACCAAAATGCTACGGGGTGCAGTTGGTTGGTTTCAGGGTCTCTCTGAGACAGGACAGCTCCCATGGCTAAGCTGGACGCGTCGGTTTCGACTATATATGGGAGATCGGGACGCGGGTGCTTCAAAATAGGTGCGGACGTGAACTTAGCTTTCAACTCCTGAACGGCCTGTTCGGCTTCCTCGGTCCATTCAAAATGTTTATTTTTTCGCAAGAGTGCAGTGATGGGTTGCACCACACGTGAAAACTCCGGGATAAACCTGCGATAAAAGTTGGCAAAACCAAGCATGCTTTGGACACCTTTCACCGAACTAAGTGATGGCCATTTGAGGATGGCATCCACTTTCCGTGAATCCATTTGGACCCCTTTAGGTGTCAGGATGAATCCGAGAAACTCAACCTCGGTGGTATGGAAAACACATTTTTCCAGCTTGGCAAACAGTTTGTGCTGGCGCAGTTTCTCTAGGACGGCCCTGACATGCTTTCTGTGATCAGATTCCAAAGAGGAGTACACAAGAATGTCATCGATATACACGACAACACAGACATCGATGAGTTCCCGAAGGACATCGTTCATGAAGAATTGGAAGGCTGCAGGCGCGTTGCACAACCCGAAAGGCATCACCTGGTATTCGAATAGTCCATATTTTGTACGCAAGGCCGTTTTCCATTTGTCGCCTTCTTTTACTCGTACCAGATGATAAGCCCCCCGGAGATCTAACTTGGTGTATACGCAAGCGTCCTTCACCTGGTCAAGGAGTTCAGGGATCAGAGGCAGAGGGTAACGATTTTTAACAGTTATCTGGTTCAATGCGCGGTAATCGATACAAGTTTTAAGGTCCCCTTCTTTTTTAGGCACGAAGAACAAAGCTGAGGATGCCGGGGACTTTGACGGGCGAATGAAACCATTGGCGAGGTATTGATCTAAATATTGTCTCAAATGCAGATTCTCTGTTTCAGTAAGGGCGTAAATCATGCTACAAGGGGGTTGTGCACCGGGCACCAGATCGATTTGGCAATCGTACGATCTGTGGGGAGGTAACGTGTTGGCCTGTTCCTTTTGGAAGATGTCCTGAAAGTCTTGGTACTCTGGAGGTAGTTGCACGGGGACAGAGGTTACTGATGCTAGATTAATCTTTGGATTTTCTGGGTAGCATGTTTGTGCACAATCCGGGAAGGTTATTCTCTTCGCTCGCCAATACAATTCGAGGATTATGTGTCTCTAACCAAGGGATTCCGAGAATAAGCTGAAACTGTGGAGCCTTGATTACATCAAACACAACTGCCTCCCAATGGCCATCTGGACCTACAAGTGTCACCTCAGCTGTGGAATGTGTTACCGGTCCAGAGGCAATTTCGGTTCCATCTACTGTGGTGATGACATCTTTGTTGGTTTTAGGACGCAGAGGGAGGTTTATCCTAGAGACCAATTCTCGATCCACATAGTTTCCTATAGCCCCGCTATCGATGTATGCCTTTATAGCATGCAACCGTTTAGGCTGTTCCGGATCTACGAGGACCATTGGCACAATGAAATGCGAGGTCTGAGAGTTAGTTTTCAAGCTCGGCAAGCGGACCCCTACGCTTGCCGGGCGTGGTCGTTTCCCAATACAGAGTTTCCATGGATTTTATCAGCGGCTCCTACCACCTTCTTGGGCGGCTTAACCGGGCAATCTCGCAGAAAGTGTCCAGAGGACCCACAATAAAGGCATAATTGCATCTGTCGTCTTCTTTCCCGTTCTTTTTGAGTTAGGTGTCCTTTAACCCCTCCGATTTGCATAGGCTCCGAGCCATCAGCCCCCTTGGGGTTAGCGTGGGTCTTGGCCAACACCCGGGTTTCAAACTTGGACCGGTCTGCTTTTCTGTTTTACAGCCTGTGATCCAATTGGACCACTAAGTCTATATATTCAGTGCATTCTTGGGGCGGATTTACAACTTGTGCCAGGACATCTTTAAGTTCTCCACGTAGACCTCGATAGAATAACGTGATTCTTTTACCCTCTGGCCAACCAGTTTCCACAATTAGTCTATTGAAGGTTGCAATGTAGGATAGAAGGTCTTGATTGCCCTGTCGCAGAGATAGAAGTTCATCATCCAGAGCCTGTCCCTTGGAGTGTCGAGCAAATAACCTTTCCATGCTTGTTTGAAATCCTTGAAAATCACGAAGAATCGGGTCATCATGAGTTACCAGTGGGACTGACCAATCGGCAGCACAGCCGCTGAGATATGACAACACAAAGACTACCTTGGTCTGATCATTAGGGAAGGCCCCAGGTCTGCATAGGAAGTGCAAACGACACTGATTCATGAATACGGCAAATCGTTTGGGGTCCCCAGCAAAGCGTTCAGGTGGGGCCAGCGGCATGTTTCCAGGTAGATTAATCTGCACCAGGTTACTGGAAACCACAGGAGCGGGGTTCCCCCCGGAACCGGGTAAAGGAGTCTGTCCAGCTTGACCTTGCAAAAGCTGCCTAGCCAGGTCATCAGCTCTATCCTTTATTACAATCACTTCCCTCCTGAGGGCACTAGTCTCTTGACGAGCGGCGTGTACTTCGGCCCGTAATTCCCCCAGTAATTGGGCCGACTGGTCAGTATCAGAAGTTTCCATAGCGCCTGGGTGGGAATTTGTAGGAATGCTTCGCGTTCCGTAACGCTCACCTGGTTCCCACGGGGGCACTGGTCTAGTCTGGATTGCTGTGGCCGCTTCTAGCGTGATGCGCAGGACCCGGAACACCGATTGGACAGGACCTCCAAATCGTGCTTGCCTGGCCCGTAGGAATATCCTTCTGCAGATGAGAAAGGGGATTAACAGTCTGCAGAATAGTGTGCTAGCTCCCCCCTTTCCTCCTTCGTTCCTCTCTAACTTCCTCCAAACCCCGGTTTAAGCTCACCTTATGGTTTGGAAGGATGAACTCTCCATCCTGCTTCTGGTGCAGGGGCGCACGTTCGTCCAGTTACTTCACTGGTTTTCAGAATGGCGCTTGCAAAATCCACTTGACTTTCCTGAGCGATGCGCCGCAAGTATGAAAGTTCAAAGTTCAAGTGAGGCCCCCTTTATGTTGTCTTCCTAACCTGTGATCTGTCCTTTATGTCAGGTGCAGAATGAAGGCGATGCGTCGAGGGGTTAAACTGCCGAGGTGAGTAGTGATGAGGGCGATCCCTCTAAATGTCCTTATCATTCCCCAGAAATGTCTCTTGTCCTTTCCCCATAGGGGCCGGGGTACGGTACATGCCAACGGGGCGGCGCCGACCCGAAATGTGGAAGAAAAGCCGGTAAGTATTATGGCTGTTAATCAGGCTTTCCTTCTGTGTTCCTTCTGCTCACCTTTTGTTTCTTCCTCTCTCCCCTAGGTGCAGAGATGTGGCGTCCGATGCTGACAGCCGCAATGGAGCCGGGAGATGTCTCGAGGACAGGTGAGTGAAGCGTGGCGCTGCAGCGAGCAACGCAATGCTTTTAAATGGAAGTCTTTCTTCAGGGATGCTGGCGAGAAGATTCCGGATGCAGGTAAGAAGTTTGAAATAGTCCTTGGTTTTCACCTTTCTCTTCTCTTCCTTCCTTGCAGGTCTTCCAGGTTCGAGGCGGGCGTGGCTGGAGTCCAGGAGCAGGAGCAGACACGGTGAGCGTTAAGCTGCAGGAAGCAGAACAACGCGAAGCATGAGCTGCTATCTGGGCGTGGCTTAAATAGCCACCAAAGAAGTTCCAGGTATGTATCCTTCCTCAACTAGGTATGTATCCTTCCCTGGCCACGCCCGAGTGAAAAAATAGTCCCTATGAAAAAATAGTCCCTTTCAGGTCTCAGGGAGGCCTGAAGCGTGCAGCATGGTCTGCATCAGGTAACTGCACAAAACACTTCCCTTTATGAGCCTGGCGCCTATGGCGCCAGGACTGATGTCCAACATGAGCCTGGCGCCAAAGGCGCCAGGACTGAGTCCAAAGAGCCCCTATAAGGGGCCGCTGGGCTTTTACCCGAGGGCATGATGCCTGCTTCCGGGGGTGCTGGGCCTGGCCTGGTGCTCCGGGGGTAGGCATCATGACAGTCTGTGCGGGGGCAGAACGTTGGCTTGCTCTTTTTTGAAGACATCCTGGTAAGCTTGGTATTCGAGCGGTAAGGAGCTGATGAGGCCCAAAACGATTCCTTTCTTCGGTTTCAGATTGGTGTCATCTTTTTTGTAACATGTGTCGGCACAATCATTAGGAAATGTCATAACTCGTTTTCGCCAGTCGATCCTAGGATTGTGGGTTTCCAGCCAGGGCATTCCCAATATCATCTGGAACTGAGGAGCACCAATGAGACTGGAAGTAATGTCCACTTGATGCCCGTCCTGACACAGAAGCTTGACTCTCTCAGTGTATTGCGTCACTGAGCAGGATGATAGCTGAGAACCATCCACAGCAGTGACGTTTTCCGATTTCTGCTTCTGTCCTAGAGGAAGGCCTATTCAGAGAGCCAAATCTTCGTCAATGTAGTTACCCACAGCTCCACAATCAATATATGCCTCCAAAGCATGTATTTTTGATGGTTGCTTGTGATTTACCAAAAGCACTGGAAGGACTAGATGTGATGTCTGTACGGATTCCTTTTTCATGCTCGACAAGCAGACCCCTACACTTGCCCGGCATTGGCGTTTCCCGAGTTCTGTTCTTCTTCTTCATCAGTTTTGTCTGTTGCCCCAACCGTTTTCTTGGGTGGTTTTGCCGGGCAGTCACAGAGGAAGTGATCTGCTTGTCCACAATATAAGCAAAGCTGTTATTGTCTTCTTTTTTCCCTTTCTGCTTTGGTAAGGGGACTTCGTAATCCACCAATTTGCATTGGCTCAGACTGTTCATGTGGTTTAGTCTGATTCTCACGAGGTCATACATAAACTGACCATCCCTCTGATCTAGATTGATCCATTTTCCGATTCTGCAACCTATGATTGAGTTGCACCGTCAGGTCTATGTAGTCTGCACACCTCTCAGGGGGATTCACCACTTGCGCCAACACATCCTTAAGCTCTTCACGTAACCCTCGGTAAAAGAGTGTAGTCCTCGTCTCTTCTGGCCAGTTGGTTTGGGCTATGAGATGATTGAAGGTTGCAATATAGGTTAATAGATCTTGACTCCCTTGTCTGGGTGACAACAACTCGTTGTCCAGAGCTTGTTCTTGAGTATGACGGGCAAACAATTTCTCCATCTCATGTTGGAAATTCCCAAAGTTCCGGAGTAAAGGGTCATCTTGATTTACCAAAGGTATAGACCAGTCAGCTGCACTACCTCCTAAATACGAGAGTACAAACGCCACTTTGGCTTGGTCATTAGGAAAGGCTCCTGGTCTGCACAAGAAATGAAGGCGACATTGGTTCATAAATACAGTGAACTTGTTTGGGTCGTCCATGAAGCATTCGTGAGGGGCTAGAGGCACTGCTCCTGGAAGAACCACCTGAACCGGTGTTGATTGTTGTGGTGTGGAAGAATGAGAAGAATGGGTCACTCCAGGCAGTGGAACCTGTCCTGCTTGTGCTTGTAGCATTTGTCTATGAGCGGTGGTACGTGGTGATACTGCTCCTGCGTGGAGATAAGAGTGTGTGAGTGCGTTAATCTGTTATTTGTTGTACCTCTCGAACCCTTCAACCCAAAGTATGGTTTCTGTGAGCATACGCCAGCCCATAAAGCTCACCTGTGAATTATGGAAGATAAGCTCTCCGTCCTGCTACTTCTGGCAGGGGCGCATCGAATGGGATCTAGTTCCTTCACTGATCCCTGATAAGGATTAGTCCAGTCCAGCTGCGACTATGCTTCTCCTTATGATTGGTAAGCCTTTCTTGAGCTCTTGTAATGCTGTTCGTTCTGTTTAATGTCTTTATATGTTGCTCCTATTTTTTCCCACAATAATGTCTCTCTTCTGTTTTCTTCTCTTAGGTGGAAATGCGGCCTCAATGCAGCTGTGAGACGCGAGATGCGGCTGGATGGAAGATGGATGCTACCGCAATGTTCGACAGCAGGTAAGGATGGTTTAAGGAAAGTGCGAAGTATGTCGAAGCGCAACCTTAAACTGACTGTTATTTTGATGTCTAACCTTGTCTTCTGTTTTTCCTTGCAGGCACTGCTGGCGACGATGGAGTGTGTCGTGCTGCGGTGCCAAGATGAAGATTTCGGCGTTCCAAAAAGTGTAAAGATGAATACTTGGTTCGCCGAAGAGATATACAGGTAAGAACAGCTTCCCCCAGTTGGTAAGTATGCTGGCAGGAAGCAGGATGTCCAGGAAGCAAGATCTTCAAGGGTAAGTCTGACCTAAGGCGACAGTGAGCGTTACGCTGCTTGCAAGTGCAGAATAACGCAAAGGGTCTGTCTTGAGGATTGGGGCAGTTTATATAGCTGAGATCGTGGGCACGCCCATTAGGGCCGGCTTGCCAGCCACACCCTGCCACTCCTAGAGAGGGAGCATGTGCAAAGGCAATCCATTAGCAGCCACACCCAAGAATACACTTCGGGCTGCTTAATGGATGGAATGTTCAAGGTTAATGATTCTGAAGTGCTATGGTCATAATAAAAGCTTTTTGGTGTTAAATGGATGTTCTTGTTTACTCCTGTTCATGAGCCTGGTGCCAAAGGTGCCAGGACAGTGTCCACCCAGGTCTCATGTGCATGCAACCCCTGCATGCCTGTGCCCCTGACTTCATGACCATGACAGAATACCATCCTCGTGATGGTTTTTGTGGTTGCCCTCGGCACTGGCCAGACCTGCGCAAGATACTTCAGAACCGGGAGAACATTGTTGAAGAGGGCCAGCGTCTTCCCCTCTATGGTCAGCCTCTGCAGGCTCCACAGCCCCAACTTTTGCTTGGCCTATGCCACGCGCCCGTCCCACGACCTTGTTGCGGCCCCTTTGTAGCCGAACCACACACCCAGGATCTTCATGTGGACCAGTCTGATGGGGAAGGGCTGAAGGTCGTATGTTGGGATCCAGTCCCCGAAGAGCATGGCCTCCGACTTGTGCTGTTTTTCTTGGCCTCTGATGCCTTGCCCAAGTTCTCGCAGGTCCTTACGAGATCCATTACTGAGCACCCCTCGGTGCAGACGACGGTAACATTGTCCATGTACAGGGAGCCCTTCACCTCCCCTCTGCGATCGCTGCCTGGTACCTTGGCCCCTCGGATATCCCTGTTCTGTCAAATGTGTTCCGCTAGGAGTTCAATGATGCAGACAAACAACAGAGGTGAGAGTGGGCAGCCCTGTCTGACACCTGACTCCACTGGGAAGGAGTCGGTCTTCCATCCATTTACCCTCGCGCTACTAAAGATATCTCGGTCCGCACCATGTCACAGAAGAAGTCACCCAGACCCATTGCCCGCAGGGCCCGGTCCATGAATTTGTGGGACACTCTGTCGAAAGCCTTTTCCTGATCGAGGCTTACCAGGGCCACTCGGACCCTGAGGTCCCTGACGTACTCAATCGTGTCCCTGATCAGGGCCAAGCTATCCGCAATCTGGTGACCGGGTATCCCGCTGTTACGCTCACCTGGTATCCACAGGGACACCACCCAGCTGGGTTACTCGCTGGTATGCTTCTCAGCTTTGCCCTGATGTGGTCTGCGGGAAGGTTCTGCCTTGTGGTACAATTAGGCGTGCTCTCCGTCCTGCCTTCTTTGCAGGGGCGCGTTGTCTTTCATGGGAGAGTGCGGTCCAGTTACTTCACTGACGCCAGCCCGTTTGATATTGTTCAGGTAGGTCTTATTGCTGTTCTTTAGTTTTGTTGCTATCCTGCATGCCTTTCTTTGCTTAAAATGTCTCTTTTTTCTCCCTTAGGTATGCGGAGCTTCAGCGCGGCGAACTGGCATGGTTGAGCTCCGCTGGTAAATGATGCCGCATTAAGAGCACTATGATGCGGTAAGTAAGCGCTATGCCCAGCGCTGCGAAGTCTTGCCTTTACTAACCTGTGTTTTCCTTCCTTGTAGGTCGCTTTGTTCTTCAGCGCGAGTGGAATGTCCTGGTGGTACCAGCTGAGAGGCGACCAGCCGGGTAAGCCTTTTGAGCAGTTGGTAATTTGTTAATGTCTCTACAGCTTTCTTTAATGTTGCCTCTGTCTTCCTCTTTCAGGTCGTTCTGTCCGGGAGGCGTGCAGATTGGAGGAAGCTGTTCTCAGTAGCTGCAAGTGTTTAAAGATGAAGACTGCAGGTAAGATGCTGCTGCTAATGATGTTCCTTTTGTCTCCTTGCAGGTTCTGCTTCTCCGAGGTTTGAGGGAATAGCTGGACACAGTGAGCGTCACGTTGCAAGCTGCAAAGTAACACGAAGCATGTTCTGCAGTCAGGGTGTGGTTTATATAGCCCAGGTAAAGTAGTACCAGGGAAAGTAGTTCCAGGCCTGCCAAACCCAAAACACTAGACCGCATAGCTTGGTTCTTAGAAACCAAGCTATGTGGATGCCTCCATGTTGGCTGACAATACAATAATGTAGTTCCGATGCACATTGTTGTTCATGGTGTATGAGCCTGGCGCCATAGGCACCAGGACTGGCCCCATGAGGGCCTTGGAAGAGGATGCCAGGCTCTAGAGGCCCGAGTCCTGACTCCACCTGGCCAATGGGTTTGCCAGAGGGGGTTTTGGGCGAGGGTCGTGACAGCACTCCTCCCTAAGGCTCCTCCCATGGTGTTCCTTCTGTCTGGCCCAGGTTTTCTTAGGAAGTTCCGATGGAATTTCCTGATTAGACGTGGTTCGTGGATATTCTCACTGGGCTCCCAGGATCTATCTTGTGGTCCAAATCCTTTCCAATCGACGAGATAATATAGCTTGGTCATAGAGTATTTAGAGTCCAAGATATCTTTGACTTCGAATTCTGGTTCTCCGTCAACAAGTATGGGTTTAGGTGGTGTCCCAATCCGTGTGCCGAGTTGCATTGGTTTCAGGAGGGACACATGGAATACCGGGTGGATGTGTAGATTAGGTGGTAAATCCAGTTTCACGGCTGCTGGGTTGATAATTGCCTTAATGGTATAGGGTCCTAAGAATCTGGGATGAAAGGTCTGGGTTCCCTTGATGGGTACGAATTTATCGGCTAACCAAACTTTGTCTCCTACTTGATAATCAGGGGCCTTTTTCCGGTGTTGGTTGGCAAATCTCTTTTGTTTTTCTTTGGTATGAATAAGGTGTTCCTTTGCCCTTTTGAAAGCCTGAGTAATGGTTGTGTGTAGAGTCTTTACCGCTGGCATTTCCAAGCTGGCTGGAAGGTCTAGTTCAGAGGTACGTGGATGTCTGCCATGAAGGGTATAGAAGGGCGTTTGTCCCGTTCTTGAATGCAAAGAATTGTTATATGCATATTTGGCTATCCATAGTAGGACTTTCCAATACCTTTGTTCATGGTGCAGCATGCACCGTAAATATTGCTCGAGTGTCTGATTGGTTCTCTCGGTTTGGCCGTCCGTTTGGGGATGGTGACTGGTAGATAGCCGAACGTCGATCTGCACCATTGCACAGCATTTTTTCCAGAAGTTTGAAACAAACTGACTGCCTCGATCACAGACCAGAACCGAAGGGAAGCCATGTAGCTTAACCATGCCCTCCAGGAACACTTTTGCTAAAGTGGCTGCGTCTGGGAGGCCTTTGAGAGGAATAAAATGGGCCATCTTCGAGAATAAGTCCACAACTACAAGGATGCTGTTGAACCCTTGGCTTGGAGGTAGATCAGTGATGAAGTCAAGGGAAAGAGTGTGCCATGGAACTGGAGGAATGTCCAATGGTTGTGGGAGACCAGATGGTTTTTGTTTCTATGATTTATTGTGTGTGCAGACACCGCAGGAATGAATATACTGAATGATGTCCTTATGCCAGGTAGGCCACCAAAAATTCTCTTTCACCTTAGCTAGGGTTTTGGCGATCCCAGGATGCCCTTCAATCAGTGAATAATGATAGTTTGAAATAATATGCTGTTGTAATTCCTTCTTGGGTACATATAGGCGATCCCTAAAAAAGGGTAGGTGGTCCTTGATGGTATATTGTTCTCCTTGAGTTTGCCATGCGAGGTAGGCATCAGGATTCATTGTCCGTTGGATTTCTTTTCGTAGTTCTGCTTGTGTTAAGGCTGTCGTGATACCCAAGAGTTTGTCTTCAGGTATAATAGGTACTGGGTCTGGAGTTGTATGTACTATTTCATCTATGCCCATGCGAGATAAGGCATCCGCCTTTCCGTTTCTGACTCCTGGTCGAAATGTGATTACATAATCATATTCGGCGAAGAAAAGGGCCCACCGTAATTGGCGCGAGGACTGGGCCTTGGCTGTTTTGAGATATTGCAGGTTTCGGTGGTCTGTGATGACTGTTATGGTGTGTCTGGCCCCCAGAATGTAGTGCCTCCAGGATTTAAAGGCGGATTTGATAGCCAGGAGTTCCTTGTCCGTGATGGCATAATTAATCTCTGGAGGTGAGAACTTTTTCGACCAGAAGGCGACAGGATGTAGCTGGCCTGTTTCCGGGTCTCTCTGTGAAAGGACAGCCCCCATTGCGAGACTGGACGCATCAGTTTCAACGACATAAGGGAGGTCTGGACGAGGATGTCGCAGGATTGGAGCGGTGGTAAACCTTCGTTTAAGTTCCTGAAAGGCTTCTTCTGCTTCTTCGGTCCAAGCAAACTTTTTACTGTTTTTTCGTAATAGTACTGTGATTGGGTGTACAACCTGAGAGAAGTCTGGGATGAAACGGCGGTAGAAGTTCGCAAAGCCCAGCATGCTTTGTACCCCTTTCAGAGACGTCGGTGAAGGCCATTTCAGAATGGCATCTACCTTGTGCACATCCATTCTGATGCCTCCTGGAGTAAGGATAAAACCAAGAAATTCTACTTCGGTGACTTGAAAAAAGCATTTTTCAAGCTTTGCAAACAAGCGATGTTGACGGAGCTTGGTGAGGACTGAACGAACATGCCTGACATGATATTGTTCAGAGGCTGAGTATACTAAGATGTCGTCTATGTACACTAAGGCGCACACATCAATTAACTAACTTAAGACGTCATTCCTGAAATATTGGAATGCCGCAGGAGTGTTGCATAACCCGAAGGGCATGACTTGATATTCAAACAAGCCGTACTTAGTACGGAAGGCGGTTTTACATTCATCTCCTTTTCTGACTCGGACCAGGTGGTATGCTCCTCGAAAGTCCAATTTGGTATAAATCTGGGCATCTTTAACTTGGTCTAGCATCTCAGGGATAAGTGGCAAAGGGTAGCGGTTCTTCACAGTGATCTGGTTCAATGTGTCGTAGTCAATACAGGTTCTCAAGTCTCCTTCCTTTTTCGTTACGAAGAACAAAGGACTGGCTGCGGGTGACTTCGAAGGACGGATAAATCCGTTTGCAAGGTACTGGTCTAAATAGGATTTCAAATGAAGGTTTTCTGGTTCTGTGAGAGCGTAGATCCTGCCGCAAGGGATTTGTGCACCAGGAACAAGGTTGATCTGACAGTCATAGGGCCTGTGCGGCAGCAATGTATTGGCTTGGTCCTTTCGGAAAACATCCTGGAAATCATGGTATTCACTTGGCAAGGTATTAGTTGCTCCCAGGGTTGATACTGTCGCTCCGGGAGTCATGGGGATAAAGACGTCGGGTTTCTCCTCTTGGTAATAGCAGGCAGGGGAGCAGTCAACAGAGAAGGTTAATTTTCGTGCCCGCCAGTCTATCAAAGGGTTGTGAGGAACCAACCATGGCATCCCTAGTATTAGCCGGAAATGAGGTGCCTTGATGAGATCGAATGAAATCGACTCCTGATGTCCGTCCTGACACAGCAAGGTTACCCTGGCTGTGCACTGGGTTACTGGTCCGGAAGCGATTTCTGTCCCATCCACGGTGGTTACCTTGTCCATAGTTGGCTTAGAATATAAAGGAAGCCCCATCTCTGCTGCCAGTTCTTGATCAATATAATTTCCAACTGCTCCGCTATCGATGTATGCTTCAACGGCATGCATTCTTGACGACTGTTGGTGGTTAATTAAGATCACTGGTATTGCAAAGTGTGAGGTCATTAACTCTTTCTTCTCACTCGACAAACTGACCTCTACGTTTGTCGAGCTTGGTAGTTTCCCGATTCCTTAACATCATCCTTCTCTGTGGGCCTGACTGTTCTTCTTGGGGGTTTTACTGGACAGTCCTTCAGTAAATGTCCTGGTTTCCAACAATACAAACAAAGCTGTTGTTGTCTTCTTTTGTTCCGCTCTTGTTTTGTTAATGGAGGCCGTATCCCTCCAATCTGCATGGGTTCTACAGCATTTTCAGGTACACAGGGTGTTTTTTCCCTTGGTAAAACATACACGGTCCGAGGGTCCGTCTTAGACCGGTCTGCCTTTCGGTCCTGCAACCGGTGGTCTAGCTGCACAACCAGAGTTATGAATTCTGCACAGTCTCTGGGTGGATCAACCACCTGGGCTAAGACGTCCTTTAATTCGCCTCGTAAGCCTCGATGGAATAACGTGGTTCTTTTGTTTTCTGGCCACCTAGCTTCGGCAACCAGCCTGTTGAAGGTAGCAATGTATGTTAACAAGTCCTGATTCCCCTGTCGGAGGGACAAGAGTTCATTGTCTACTGCTTGTTCCTGGGTATGGAGAGCAGAAAGTTTTTCCATTTCTCTCTGGAACCCCCCAAAATCATGTAATAGAGGATCGTCATGGGTTACCAACGGCACCGACCAATCTGCTGCACTACCACTCAGGTATGATAAGACAAAAGCTACCCGAGCTTGGTCGTTTGGAAATTCTCCAGGCCTACAAAGAAAATTAAGGCGGCACTGATTGATGAATGCTGCATACTTCCGTGGGTCGCCTGAGAACCTTTCTGGTGGTGCCAGGGGCACTGTTCCAGGTAAAGTGATCTGTACCGGAGTGGGTGGTATGGCAGGGTTTTGCATCGTTGGATTGCTTCCAGGAAAGGCGTATGTCCTGCCTGTGATTGCAAATATTGCCTGCTAATCTCTTCAGTGCGTTCTTTGGTCACTATTAGGTCTCTACGGCTACGGAGGGCATTAGTATCTTGTCGGGCAGAATGAACCTCAGCACAAAGCTCTCCTAGTTATTCGGCCAATTGGTCCATTTCTGATGTCTCCATGGCGCCCAGGTGGATTTGTTATGGTAGGCTTCATGTTCTGTTACGCTCACCTGGTAGCCACAGGGACGCCACCCAGTTACTTCACTGACACCGGCCCGTTTGATATTGTTCAGGTAGGTCTTATTGCTGTTCTTTAGTTTTGCTGCTATCCTGCATGCCTTTCTTTGTTTAAAATGTCCCTTTTATCTCCCTTAGGTTGAGCCCCGCTGGTAAATGATGGCGCATTAAGAGCGCTATGATGCGGTAAGTAAGCGCTATGTGCAGCGCTGCGAAGTCTTGCCTTTGCTAACCTGTGTTTTCCTTCCTTGTAGGTCACAGTGTTCTTCAGCGCGAGTGGAATGTCCGGAGTGGTGCCAGCCGAGAGGCGACCAGCCAGGTAAGTCTTTTGAGCAGTTCGTAATTTGTAAGTGTCTCTACAGCTTTCTTTAATGTTGCCTCTATCTTCCTCTTTCAGGTCGTTCTGTCCGGGAGGCGTGCAGATTCGTGGAAGCTGTTCTCAGTAGCTGCGAGTGTTTAAAGATGAAGACTGCAGGTAAGATGCTGCTGCTACTGATGTTCCTTTTGTCTCCTTGCAGGTTCAGCTTCTCCGAGGTTTTAGGGAATAGCTGGACACGGTGAGCGTCACATTGCAAGGTGCAAAGTCACACGAAGCATGTTCTGCAGTCAGGGTGTGGTTTATATAGCCCAGGTAAAGTAGTACCAGGGAAAGTAGTTCCAGGCCTGCCACACCTAAAACACTAGACTGCATAGCTTGGTTCTTAGGAACCAAGCTATGTGGATGCCTCCATGTTGACAATACAATAAACTAGTTCCCAAGCACATTGTTGTTCATGGTGTATGAGCCTGGCGCCATAGGCGCCAGGACTGGCCCCATGAGGGCTTTTGAAGAGGATGCCAGGCTCTAGAGGCCCGAGTCCTGACTCCACCTGGCCAATGGGTTTGCCAGAGGGGGTTTTGGGCGAGGGTCGCGACACCCACACGATTGGTCCGGGTGGATTAGCTTCCCAATAACCATCTTGAGCCGGTTTGCCATCACCTTTGCCAGGAACCTGTAGTCCACGTTCAGGAACAAGATGGGTCTCCAGTTTTTGAGGTCATCTCTCTCTCTCCCTTTTGTTTATATAAGAGGGCAATTGTGCCTTCTCTCAGAGTCTGTGACATTCTGCCCTTCTCCACCATCTCCTCGTATAGCGCAAGCAAGTCCAGCCCTATCAGGTCCCAGAGTCCGGTGTAGAGTTCTACTTGGAGCCCGTCACAGCCCATGGCCTTGCTGCGTTTGAAGGAGGTGGCCGCCTGGTGCAGCTCCCAGAGGGTGAAGGGTGCATTCAGGCCTGCTGTCTCCTCCGGTCCCAGTGTCTGCGAGATCCTAGCCAGGAACTTGTCCGCCTAGTCACCCTCTCACACCCAAGGCGAGTAGAGGCTGCCGTAGAAGTCTGTGATGACCTTCATGACCAGCTCTTTCTCGTCTTGGAGGTTTCCCACTGGGTCCCGTAGTTCCACTAGAGGTGTGGTAGTGGAGTTTAGCTTCTTGACGATAAATGCGTTGCATTTTTCATCCTTCTCAAGTCACTCGACCCTGGAACAGAACATGACTTTCCTGGATTCCACCTGGAAGTGGTCGTCCAGCCCCTTCTGGATTTCTTCCAGATCGTCTTTCTTCGTCCCAGCTACTGAGCTCGAGTTCGAACATTCCCTGCAACTGCGATTGCGGGGCTATGAACGTCCTCTTCTTTTCCCGTGCCGCAGCCCTGCTGACATCCTGGAAGATACTCTGGACCTGGGTCTTGACCCACTCCCATCACCTTCCTGTGGATTGAAAGAATTCCTTTATGCTCATCCACTCCGCGTATGCCTCTCTGAGGTTTGCCTTTGTCACCTCACTCTCCAGCAGCTTGCAATTCAGCTTCAAGGATCCCGGCCCGGCTGGGAACTTCCCCGAAAGTTCCCCTGTGAAGCTGATTGCTCTGTGGTCAGTGAAGTGTATGGCAACCATGGAGCTCTGTACCGGATTTACCATCTGGGAGGTGAAGATGAAGTCGATCCTGGAGCACACGGAGCCATCAGGACGACTCCAGGAGTAGGTCCTGGTGTTTGTCCCCATGCCACCGATGACATCCCTCAGGGAAGACTCCCTGACAACCTCCCGGAGCAGCCGGGACATTGCGTCTATTCCTGCAGAGCGGGGCCCATGCGTCAACCCTCCTTTATGGTGCAGTTAAAGACACCCCCCATCAGGATGGTCCTGGAAGCAACGAGCAGCAGCCTCAGGTTTTCAAAGACTTTTAACCGTTCATTCTTGGTCTAGGGGGCATACACATTGATCAGTCGTACTGGTTCGCCTGCCCATGAGCCGTCGATGGACAGCACTCTGCCGTTCACCTGCTCAGTCACTGATTCAACCGTGAAATGCCTTCCCTTCACAAGAATGGCCACACCCGAGGACTTGCAGTCGTTCCCTCCTGACCAGAAGGATGGCCTGTGACTCCACTCCGCCTCAAGTTGTTTGTACGACCGGTCATACGGTATTCCACACTCTTGGGCGAAGCACACATCGCAGTTCTGGGCTGCCAGAAAGCTTATTGTGCTTGCCCGTTGGGTCCGATCCTTCAAGCTTCTGATATTCAAGGTGAGCAGTGATATGGCCATCCTTGCAATGTTTAAGCTACGGGTACTGGTTCTCTGGGTGGGGTGGTTTCCTGTTCGGGGCCCTGTTTGTTTGAATGACAGATGCTACAGCTATTTATTCTTACATTCAAGCCCTGATGCTGTCCAAGTGAGTGTATATAGTTCATGGTTACAAACACTATAACCTTAGGGTGAGTGTTTTAAAAAACGAAATGAACAAGACCAGTGTGCATTTTGTACTTAGTCGTTTAAGAATAAATCTCTTATTACTGACTAATTTGCCAAATATAAAGCTCTGTGGTCACTTTTATGTTCCCGAAAATACTCTTTAATTTAATGCAAAACAGCTAGGATCCGCCATTGGTGCCATTTATCTCCTTCCCCTTTCTCATATAAGAATGTGAGCAGACTACAATAGGCGTGTCCGAGACAGACCAGCTTGTTATGATAACCTACAAGAAAATAATTGTCATGGCTATTCTACCTTTGTATCATTTGAATTTCCATTCTAATGGCTTTTTTTACCAAGAGAGAGTGCACAAGAGAAAAAGACACAGCACTAGACAAGTTGATGATACGCAGTGTAGCGGTAGTAGTATGTTATGGCAGTGCAGTGTTTCATTTTTCTGTCAGACTCCACTGTGCTCATGCTACCAATATAGTGTAGTTTTTACTTTTTGTCAGTGTCTGGCTGCACTAAGTAAGTACATGAGACAAACATGCAGAGTTCACTAAATACCTGCCTGCCATAAGCAAGTTATGCAACTAGGGGGTTATGCATTGCCTGTCCTTTTATTGAGCTGCACAAAGCAGTGCAAGACAATCAAAATGCCCATATTCAGCACGATGCATAATTACAAATAATATTTTCTCCAAAATTAGTCCTTTTATTCTGCAATTTCAAAACTACCAATCAAAACTGCCTTGCATTAATTAATACTCGTACATTTCTGGTGATAATAAAGCAAAACATATTCTTTCCAACATGTATGCAAGAATTTCAAATGAATACAGACTAGATTTTAGAAAGACAGCACCAGCACTCTATCGAGCTTGAAGGCTGCAGACAATAAAGGCCGCATTGGCAGCCTGACTTCGATGTAAAGCTGTTTCTGCTCCATGGACCTTCTACAGCAATTAGTTGGTGCGCAGCACGCTGATTTAAACCCCTGGGAACGCTTGCGGCAGCAAAACCCAAGCCCTTTGCAAAGGGGCCCTGTTATTTTCTCGCACGAAAGAAAGCTTGTTGGATAAACAGTGGCCAGCGCCACAAACAGGTTCGCTACGTGCAATGAAACGCAATTACCCTCGTGGGTCCGTTGAACACCTGCCGATAGAAATGTTTTGTTGAGCAGTGCTAGGCTTGCGTGCAGATGTAAGAGGCCTTGTGTAGTGCACTTCTGAAATGATGCCCGCCTCGTTGTGCGTGGCTGTGACGATCAACTTCCGGGCACCAGTGGTCCAGGGATGAATATCAGTTTCTAAACCATCAATCAACCACACACCTCTAGTACACCAAAAGGGTTCCGAACAGATTGAAATACAAGTAAATTATAAAACCTCCTTGTCCAATTTTGGTAACGTGGGCGCAAGGGCAGGCTTATCTCCGCAAGGTCGTGGATCGTTGGTTAGTTGCAACACAGCGACAATACAATTATTACCCCATGATAAAAGGGACTGTCCAGTCAAGGTTGTATACAAATACTTTATTATTAACACAACAGAAAGTTCTAGCACACTACAATTACAATTATTTGGAAAAGAAATCAGTCTCATAGTTCAAGATTATTTGGTTCCAGCACCAAAGAAGCAAAGGGTCGGAACTGTCTCTAGGGGCCTTCGGAGAAGGACCAGGGGGGCGGAACCCCAATGTACCTTGTGCTGAAGAAGCTCTTGGTGCTTGACATTGTTGAGGTGGTTTCAGGGCACTGCGCAGTTCGTGAGACAGAGCTAGTGGTGGGAGACATCTGCGGGTACCAGGCAGGAAGACAGTTTGGCAGTTTGGCAAGCGAGGCTGGACAGGCGTCTGCAGGCTGTCCGGCGCAGCGGCTCAGCCAAGAATCGCTGTCTCTGTGCTGGTTGGCGGCTATGGAATGCTGGTCGAGGCGTCTCGCACGTCTCGCACGGTCTGGGGACTTTCTTTCTAGCCTCTGTCCGTATGGAGCTACGAGGCAATCCTGCTGTTACTGGATTGGGGATCTCAAATCCTAGGGGGGTCCTTCGCTTCAAAACCCAGTCCCTCTCATACCTTGACTCCAAACCTACCATTGGACTCGCTTGGAACCATGCCATCGGGTGAAGGCCGTGGGGCAAGGCCTTTCACCCTCTCTGCAGCTCTCCGCTGTTCGGAGATGCTGCATGCTGCACACATACCGTTACCCGGCACAGTGGAAGGGAAGCAGCTTCTTCATCTTAACGCTCTGTATATGTCCCCGCCGACTTGTCTCCCTCACTCCACGAGAGCAATCCTGGCCCTTAGAGCCTCGCGCCTCAGGGCGCGCACGCATACTGCTTCCCTCCCATCAGCAGCCCTGTCCTCCGGCATGCAAAACCAGCGGCTAGGCTCAAGACTCCACTATCTCCCTTTTGCACCTGTACTTTGCTGCATTGGGCCCCTCTCATTGATAGAGCCCATGGGCGTAATCATAGGGAATAAAGGGGTATTTGTTCCCCCCAACTTATGTGTCATGCCTTTTTGCCTCCCCCACCCATCTTTTGGCAGGAGCGCCGGGAGGCCATATTGTGACCTCCTGATACTTGATTTGACTTGATAATGAATGCGTAATTTGAGATGTGTGCATGTGAATGTGTTCTTTATAAATGTATTGTTAGGAAACTTTAAAAAGCAGATTATAAATGTGTTGCTTGTTTTTTTCCTTCATTGTATGTAATTGAGTCAGTGCAGGTTACTGGTGAAGCATCAGTTCTGAATTTTATGATTAATAGGGAAACAGATTGGTGTTTCCTTGCAGGGAAAAACGGCGAGGGGAGTGCGTTTTCCATACTAATCGGGGAAAAAACCACGTCTGTGCTTGTTAGCCCTCTTTGAGCAACAGCTGCACTCCATAAAGAAAGTTGCTCCAAACGATCAGTTTTACCCACTGAAGACTGGGAACAAAAGGATAGCTAGGTAAGGGGGGTATGAGGTGCCGCGTGGAAGGGAAGTCCAGGGGAAGATGAGGTAAGGGGGAGACAGCGCAATGAGAAGCAGGCACTTGTCCAGAGGGGTGTGAGGTGAAGCTTTGGAGGGGAAACCAGGGATAGCGACAGCAGCATAGTTAGAAGCAGACAAGGGATGTGAGGTGCCAAGTGGTAGGGGATACCAGGGATAGGTGAGTTGAGGGGAGACAGGCAACAGCACAGTGAGAAGGTGACAAGTTGGGGCGGGTGTAGTGCCGTGTGGAAGGGGTGAACAGGTGAATATGAGGTGATGGGAGACTTGTCCAGGGGGATGTGAGGTGCCACGTAGGAGAGGAGACCGGGGGTAGGTAGATAGGTGAGGTGATGGAAGAGGGGCTTTGGGGGGTGGAAGCAAGTCATGCTTAGGGAAATGTGGGGTACTGCGAGGGCGAGGGCGAGGTGCTGGGTGAAGTGTAAGTTCAAATTTGGAATGAAGGGGGTCGAGCTGCTATGGGGAGTGGGCACATACATTGGAGAATCTGAGATGGGGCAGATAGTTACTTGAAGATTAGGGACATTATATGGGTCATGTAAGGGGATAAGAGAAGGGCAGTGATAAGCAGAACAGGAAAGCCCAGAGAAAACTAGTGGGCGAGGGTCTAGCGACGCCTCAGGGGTCATTCTGAAGGGGTGGGGGATGATATGGCGGGTCTAGAGTTAGCAGAGGAGGCCTGGCCATGGTCTATTGAGGTAGTGGGGCAGGGGTTGGGTGAGCAGGGGAATTGCACGGCACAGGAAATGTGAGGTGGCACAGCTGAGTGAGCTGGTGGCGAGTCATGCGCAGAGCAAGGTAAGGTGTTGCGTGATAGACAGGGCGAGGAGGAACATGCCAGTGCGTGGGAGGGGGTGGTAAGGTCGCAGACGGCACATTAAGTGATGTAAGAGGGTGTGGCTGACCAGAAAGGGCATGCAGGCTGATGTTGGAGGGTCTGGGTGAAAAGCAGTGAGTGCGTAAATTCATAAGTGTTGTGCATTTAAAGACCCCGCCCGAGACTGAGGGAGCTGTAATACATGTCCTGTGTTCCTGTTTAAACTGGTGGCGTTTCCATAAGTATATTATGCCTGTTGCGGCACTCTCCCATCCACGCCCCACCCTCAAAACACCCCAAATTTGAGTGTGGGGGAATCATGGTATTTGTGTGTGGGGAGGGCATGTATGTATGTATGTATATATGTATGTATGTATGTATGTATTCGTTTTAATATACCCTGAACCTAGCCAGTGGTACAGATCATATACATGTTTTGGATAATAACGATAAAATCGGTGGGTGGGGTGGTGCGTGTGGGAGTGCTGGTAGGGCCAGTTCATTTAAAGCACTGAGTGAATGACGATTACCACCTGGTACTGCCCGTTGCCTTGGGGATTTGTCCCAAATTGTACAGTTTTTCTTAAGATTATGATCTCCATCGTGATTGTTTCCTGGATTGGCCCCTTGATTAGGAAAGTAGAGTTAATTTTCTGTCACCAAGCACACAGTAGCCAATAGCAAATTAATGCAGTGATATGTTTGCAGCAATGGTTTGTGCGCTGCACAAGTCACCACCCTGTTGGTTAATGGCATCTATGTGGTGCTCCCTTATTTAACAGCACATATACCCGTTTTTGTCTGATGCGGCCAATGTCTATACAAGAGCACACTGGAATGTTTTGTGTATGTGACTCTGACGAGCATGCCATACAGTGCCCACACTTAAACACACAAAGCAATCAAAGATGTTGCCTCAAATTGTAAATCCACTAGACCGAACACCCTTTCTACACTGCCGCACCATGATTTTCACTAGCTGCAGGCCAACACTAATAAGAGATGCTAATGCCAGCTCTGTTAGATAAAGCATTGGCCTGCTCTTTTTTGCCGAAATAACCCCTGAGCCCTGCGTAATAGTGAGGAGGTAGTGGCTGAGGAACTGTTGACCCTTTACCATGCATTAGAAGGCAGTTTTGTTCAAAACGCTTCATCAGCTTATTACTGGTCATGCTAAAGTTTGAAAAAACGACAACACTTTCTGTGATTTGTTTATTGGGTCTTTCTTGTGCAGTATCATGCCCTGTATGTAGATTTAATTCCCTATAGATATTTCTATATTGGGGTTGGCATGCCCACAGTGAGACCTAGTCCCCCTCCTCTAAAAGTCTTCAGAAACAATAAGCAAAAGAGAGCTCGTACCCCATTTGAGTGGCTGATGCTGCAGCCATTTTATACTCACATCCAAAAACATAGGCTGTCCAAATGAGCATGTATGGTTCATGGTTACAAACATTTTAATGTTAGGGTATTGTGAACCGTGATGTACGTTTCAGAAGACTGGCGTGTCTTTAGAATTTAATTTTAAAGATACCCACCAGTCTTATGAAAGTTATAACCAAGTGCGTCAGCAATGGACTCTTGTCGTGTAGTAGTTTATTCTTATGCCTCAGTGCAACGTCTGCCCACTCCACCCTACCCCTTTCTTTCAGTAATCATGATGTCCCCCCAACATTTTCAGCAAAGTTACGCCATTGATAGAGCCGCCTCACCCACTGCAAACAGTGAAACCTGGATCTCGGCCCATCACATGCTGACACCCAACATGGCACTACCGTTGCACCTTCACTAAGCTGGAGGCATAATGAGACACTGAGGCGGCAGGCCACAACCCAAAAAAGGCATCCATGAACTGTGGTTATACCACAGCACTCCATACCTGGGTGCACTCAGTTGTTTTTCCATTCCGGCATCATTCATTTTACAAGCCCCACTACCACTCCTGCAGGGGGACCAAATGGGTCAGCGCATCCCATCGCTTACTTGCCCAATATGCCCATCACTACTCTGCTGGCCACTGAACAAAATGGCTGTCTGAATTATGTTGCACCCATGCCCTTCACTCCTGTTGACCAAAATGGCTGTCTGAATTATGTTGCACCCATGCCCTTCACTCCTGGTGACCAAAATGGCTGTCTGAATTATGTTGCACCCATGCCCTTCACTCCTGGTGACCAAAATGGATGTTTGAATTATGCTACACCTGTGCCCATTACTCCTGTTGAGCAAAATGGCTGTTTGAATTATGTTGCACACGTGCCAATTATGCCTGCTAAACAAAATGGATGGACATTTGAATTAGGTTGCACCCATACACTTCTCTCCTGTTGACCAAAATGGATGTTTGAATTATGCTGCACTCGTGCCCATTACTCCTGTTCACCAAAATGGTTGTTTCATTCCTGCTGCGCACATGCCCATTATGCCTGTCTCTAACCAAGGAGGGATGCTAACCCATACCACACCCGTGACCAGTGTGCCTGGTCTCCCCCCAAGGCTATCCTTGGGCCAGCTGCACCAGCCAGTGTTGCCCCCAAGAATGCGCTCACCCTCAGCTGCTCCCCTTATCAATGCCCGTTCACTCCCACCTCATGCATTGGATATTCATGACTTCATTACAACCCATAATCTAGACCTATTAATTATTAGTGAAACTTGGCTGCACAAAGCATCAGGGCCTGCCCTCTCACTAACCCTCCCGCAGGGCTACACCATCTTCAGGCAACATTGCACCCTCCAGAAGGGAGGAGGGGTAGCAACTGATAGCAAAATAATCCATACCTATTCGGAAAGTGCAAGAAGATCTAGGCTCCAACAGCGACTACCTGCTCATAAAAAGGAACCCAAGCCCGAGTTCTACCATCACCTTACCCATAGTCTACCGACCTCCAGGCCCTGCCTCAGACTTCCCGGGACTCCCTCCTACAAGTCATTGCTAATAACCTAAAAAAAACCTCCAAAGCCATCCTGCTAGGGGATTTCAACGTAGGTCTCCACGACCCAGTGGAATCGCAAGCCACATCCCTCAACAAATCCTTATCAACCGTAGGATTCGATCACGCAGTGAAAGTGCCCACCCACATCAAGGGTCGCACAACACAACGCCCCCCCCCACTATTACAGCCACCTTGCCCATCCCATGGTCCGATTATCACTCTATTTGTCTTACTCTAAACATAGCCAATCCCTCTCCCTCCTGCCGCAAGCAGAAGTGCTCATCAGCTCACCAAGGAGAGGCTTCTATCCCACCTCATGGCCCCTGCCTTCCAAGCTCCCTTCTCCAAGGACCCAGAGATCCTTGCCTCCACCGATATCGACTCCATCACTCAGGCAGTAGACGCCATTACACCACTTACCCTCAGGAAAGCCAAACGGAACAAGCATACTAACACCTGGTCCTCCTCTGAACATCTTGAGATGCGCGCCAAAAAAAGAGCTGCACACTCTGCCTGGTTAGCCAAACCTTGTGACCCCACAAAAGCTGCATTTAAGTCTAAGGCCAGAGGCTTTTGATGTACCCACAGCTGTGAGGTGTCAGCTACACATGCCATGAGAGGGCTGCACTGGTAAACTGTGCCCTCCCAGAGTAAATGACTAGTTTTCTGCTGTGCGGTGAGCGTGGAAAATATGTGCGGGAATGGCCCC
Source organism: Ambystoma mexicanum (assembly GCF_040938575.1). Classification (NCBI taxonomy): domain Eukaryota; kingdom Metazoa; phylum Chordata; class Amphibia; order Caudata; family Ambystomatidae; genus Ambystoma; species Ambystoma mexicanum. The sequence goes on from NC_090932.1 coordinate 1,575,661,551, forward strand.
ACATATTTTCCGGAGGTTGATCTCCCATCATTCATTCTTTTAAATAAATAAAAAATCAAAAAAGCCCAGGCAAGCACACTCTCCCTGGGCAGATGGTCAAATTCCTCACAGTTGCTCTGCAATAGAAGAGGTGAAGGGTTAGTGTGGTAAAGGGAGAGGCAGATGCGAAAAAGTGCCGGTATGGTTCTATGTGGTTTATGGCTGTGACACTTGGGTGCATGTATTTTCCAGAGGGGAAGTCCCAAGATCAATGAAATGACTGCTCTTGGATAAAGGGACAGCCACTGGCATGGAGGGTGTGTGATAGAGCTAATGATGTAGTGGACTGATCTGGGAGCTTTGCCTAGGTCAGTGGTCTGTAACCTTAGGCCAGGGGACCACAACCTTTTGTGCACAATGAGCAAAAGGTGCATAACAAATGAAATGGTGAGCAACATCCATTTTTTCGACTGAACATATCGGCTCTCAGTTGGCAGACAAATGATTGCAACACAAATTAGAAATGTAATAAACATATGACTGCCTATAGAACACTTTAATTCACAGTACTTAATAGTTGCTAGACCACATGCAATTCTAGTAAAGGAAATGTGCAAAGCCTTTAACTACATTTGACATTAAGTGGTTGTTTACAGAAATTGTTGCTGAAATTGAGTAGTCAGTAGTACATTTTTAGGGTTCTGTGCCATTTCAAAACCAGTAATTTTTACGACTGTTGTTTTTAACTAATAGATTTTGCCGAAAAATGTAATCAAAATGTTTATTTTTTATTTTAAGGGGGTTACCCCTACACCCCCCTCCCCAACCTATTTTTAACTATTCCCGACACCCCCAAACCCTTATATGCCCTTTCCCACCCCTCAACATTTCGATGCAATTTTTTGGCAAAATGTACTCGTAAAAACGACTGTCGATGAAACAACGGTATACAATTTTTAGACACACAGGGTCAAGTTGTTCAAAAATATAGTAGTACTGCATTTAACATTACCAGGGGTTTCAGGTTCTCAACCAACATATTTTAATGAAATTAAGTGCAAATGTTTGGACAGTAAAATTGGTCCCAAGTGTAACACTGATTTACAGGTGAACTTTGAGGTTTTGCCCATGGATTTTCGAGGATCTTTAGTGGCAAATGGTGCACTCCTAAGCACACAAGATCAGCAATACTGATCCACAGTGATCGATTACTGTATTGTGGATTGTTTTTTCTTCAGGAATGTTATGAAATTTTGCATTTCTGTTTGAACAAAGAGTGAACACTATCTTCTTGGGTTAATTTTCCAATGTAAAGGGTAGGCACTACGAAGAAGATGTCTGACAGCCAGAGGGTCTGGTTGGCGATGCCTAAGCTCGACAAGGAGGCTTTGGAAAGAATGACTAAACTACAAGAAATTAAGATATTTGGCCTGATTACGAGTACGGCGGTAGCTGTGCCGGTAAAACCGGCAGGATGCCTTTGGACTCATGCTGAATTACCGTAGCCTGACTTGGCGGAATAACCAGGGTATTACAGCCAGGGCGATCCGGTAAGTCAGACGGCAGCAATTGTTACTCCCCATTCCCATTTGAGTCACATAGGACGCAATGGGAATGGGGAGGACGGAAGCACCCGCACTGTGCACAACAGTGGCAGTGCTTCCTTCAAAGTCTGCTGGCAGATGCCATTCGGCCCACAAGGGTCAGACCTGGCGGTCGAAACGGCACCCGCCAGCAGACTCGTAGTTTGCCGTTCCGGAAACAATGGTGCCAGTAAGCTTACCGGCACTGTTGTTTCCAGACCGGCAAACTTGTAATGAGGCCCAATCTCTTTAAACTGTTAAACAGTTTGGAGGCCACAAGGGAAAGTGTCAGTTTGAGTCTTTGGTTGAAACTATCCGGGACAGAGCTATTGGCAAACAGCGTCCCCAAGTTCAGAAGGTCCAGGTTATTGAAAGGGTTGCCCCATGGTTCGATGCAGAATGTTGAATCTTGAAAAGAAAATTCAACCACGATTTAATGAGTGGTGTGTACATGATTGGCCAGTTCTGCAGTTTCAAATTGGCATATAAAAATTGCCAAAATATAAAAAAACAATATTTATTTGAAACAATGGGAACTTTTTCAAAGTACACCAAACTGTTTTATGTTTAATGCAGTTGTCATGTGAGGCATTATGCCATCTCTTTGAACAAGTAGTCATTGGGCCACCAGCCCCCCTCCATTATTGGCCAATTTCCCCATTTGAAATTGCCTGTAAAATATTTTTCAAATGTTTGTTGATCATATTGGAGGACTGGACTTAAAGTAACAATAGTTTGAAGGCCTTTGAAAAAGGTTTCAGGGGAGAGCTTAGTCCAGTAGACGACTGCTTCACTCTCAGCACCAACATGGAGAAATATGGTAAGGTTAAGGGAGTGAGATTATTTTTGTTGTTTTTCAGATTTGGAGAAAACATTTGATTTAATTGATAGAAACATTGTGTGGATTAATTTACATTGTATTGGGGTCCCTAATGTTTTATTAAATCTTACAACTGTGATACGCAGACATTTCAGTGTGTGTCCAATATATACGATCAGGGAATTATACATTGTTTTCCCCACCAATAAAGGTGAAAAGCACGGATGTCAACTGGCCCCAATTTATTCCTTTTAGACATTGATTCTAGTACTTCTCTTAGGAAAGTTAATCCACCCTCTCTGAAGGGTACAATTTTATAGCATGCTTCTTTAAACTGAGGACACAGCTAATTTGGACTTTAGCCCGGCAGGTCTCCAACAGGGCATGCTAAACACAAATGACTATTTTGAGAACTATAGTTTGAAATTAAATATGATCAAACTAAAATGATGATGTTCAGGAAAAATGATGATGTTCAGGAAAAGGGTGAAACATTGTAGCTAGTCTTTAAATGAATGTAGAGATGAGTGGGCAGTCTAATTTATATTACAGACTACTCTTCTCAAAGAGCGGTGTTTGGGTCAATCGTTTTTGGAAGACAGCTGACAGGGCAACATTAAGCATTAAAGGGCTTTTTACATTTTCATTTCAGGTTTGGGGCATTCTGATTGGAAAAGTGCCCTGAGGTATATAATGCAAAGGTCTGTTGCATGTTTTTTATGGCAGCAAAATCTAGGGTGGTTCAAACTGTCATGTCCTGGGGGTGGTTGAAAAATAGATTCCTGTGCCAAATAGCATAGCAGGTCTCCCTGCAGATACACCTGGTATTGCCTTATGAGCTGAATTGGGGGCGTTCAGTTTAAAGGTGTCGGGCCCGTTCAGACATTTTGCTTATTTTTTAAAAGCACGTTTGGGATTTTCGGCTAATCAAAAAATGAATTTCAGTGCACATGCAATTGTAGCCTCCCCTGGTAAAGAGAAATACCTGTGGTGTGGGGGGGTTGTAAGGCACTGTCTATTTGGATATGGATGGGATATAACTAAATTGGGCACTAATTCAACTCAAACCAGCTCTTAAAGCAAGAGCTTGTCCGATGGGGAAAGAGGCAGATGGACAAAATATACATAGGCGTCCCTCTTTAGCTTTATATAGAGACGTACATACACTTATAAAATGGCATCTGTGAAATAAGATTCCCAGAATGCAGGAGGTTGAATCTAATGATACGTTTAAATGTACCCACCCCTCAATAAATGACGATGTGCAGGAGGAAGCAGAAAGTGTGCCTGCAAAGTAGGAGTCGATGAAGATTTGGTTAATTTTCTGTTAATTTGTCGTCGTTTCTGTTTTGCGTAAGCGTGGACATACATGGCAGCTATATTTTATATAATTAATTGTAATGATCAGGGTTTTATATATAGCTTGTTTGGATATGCTAAAGCTGCTTTTTATTTTGTGTTTGTTTTATGAGAATGTATGATGCATGTTTTTAATTGTTGCTAACTTAATGGAGAAATACCATTAAATAAATATTGATTGAGTAATACTGGTCATTACGTGGTAGGCTTTAAACACCACTTTCACTGGGGCTTTTGAGGTTACATCCTAAGAATTAATTTGGCATGTAATGGCAAAAAGTGTATTTTAAAGCTCCTGGGGCCTGTTACATTGGTGAAAAGGAGGTTAGGAATAAAAATAATACTTTACTGAATGACCAGGAGCCTCTTTTCTCTCCCCTAAAGGGATTATACACAAGACTTCATGGCAAACATTGGTCAGAACTTTGAGCATTTAATGACCACTTCATAGAGGGGTGAGGTGGTGTTAACTAAGTATTTGGATTAATTAATTGGCTTGTTAAGTTACATTTATTAACAGTAACTTAATTGTATTTGAATATAGGGCACATTAATTATGAAAAATGTGGCATGCATTTACTTTATCTGCCCATTATTTACATGCCAGATGGGCAGAGTATCAAACAATTATGACTTTTCCACTAGGACACTATGTAATAATAAATGTAGGTGATAGTAAATTTAATATCTCCGATAATGCATGGTGGCATCAAACACAAACCTCACTTGTACAAAAAGCAGTGCATGCAAATTATTGAATAAAGGAACATTGTATAATCCGACTAGCTGTACAAAGGAACAGAATATGACAATTTTCTCCAGGACACAAACATGGTTCAATGTTTTTATTCATTCATTTGTCAGCTGAGCAAAGTATTTGAAGAGGACACAGTTTTAACAATGACGCTGCTATAATAAGTAAAGACATTTACCAAAAAATAATTTGCATGGTGACAACAAACACAAATTGTGCATGTATAAAAATAAGCCAGCTGGAATAACAATAGGCTTATTGGCCGAGATTCTTTCACAGTCCAGGACTTTGTCCTGGCTATATTGCTACTGAGGTCTCATCCCTTCAGCACCTCCCTCTAGGCCTCCACACCATGACCCAGAGCAACTGGTGAGCAATAATTTAGGGTGCCACGAGCAACATGTTGCTCTAGAGCTACACGTTGGGGATCAATGCCTTAGGCTCGCTGGATGATTTGGACTACAACTTCCATCAACCCTAACCAGCATAGTCAATGGTGAGGGATCATGCAAGCCGTAGTTTAGAACATCTGGACAACTGCAGGTTGCAGACCCCTGGCTTAGGTTAATGTGGCCGAAGAAATCTATCACACCAGCAAGAGCAGCACACTGAAAGAATTCTCAATGTTTTCATGTCACTTGTGTGGTCAACATTTAACTTGGGAAGATAGGTGCTAGTTGAGGCACTCTGTGACAGGGTTATTTTTGCACCATAAAACCTGATGAAGCTCGACTGGATGGAGGGCATATGAGGAATGCTCAAACCCTGCTGATTTGCCGGCTCAGTTGGTACTTTCTTCGGTGTAGGGCATCAACACTGGAGGAGGTGGCATACTTCTTGTGCATCAGTAGCACTTGATCGCTGAGCCCCATCTCCGAACATCATGGATAAAGACTGTGAGCTCCTAAGAGACCCACAAACACAGTGAGAAAGAGAGGCACCCCTCTCCATGAGAATCTCAGCAAATCTAGGGGCCTCTAGTGGTGATGAATGTGACCTGGGGGCACATGATCATGTAGGAGGTAGTCTAGGTGGGGAGCCTTTATGTGTGGCAATTTGGCCTTCTAGAGCTCTACTCATCGGTTGTTCCTAGGTTCCATTGCCTGGTGAGATTGCAGGTAGAGATGACCGGGACTTAAAGGGCAAATCACTGAGTACTGAAATAGTCTCACTAGGTCAGCTGGTGGTGAACTGCCTGGAGCTTGAGGGAAGTTTGCTGGGGGATCCCTCATTTGAAAAGGTGGGGATTGGTGGAGTGCCACTGTTGATGGTTCCCTCTGGCAGGATCTGTGAGAGGTGGTCTTCCCTCCAGCTCCCACCTGCTGGCACTGAGTGTTTCACTGAAATCAATACCTGTGCCTGTCTTGAGCGATTGTCAGTCCTGGACTGGTACTGCTGAGGGACTGAGGGATTGGGGCCCTTTTAGGTTTGGAGTCACGCCTTCCAATTCTATCATGGCCTCAGTGGCTTTGCCAGTGTAGGGAGGGCACATTACTCTTCAGCACAGCTCTTACCCCCTCCCTGGGGATATGAGAGGCCTGCACCTGACCACTGGCAAGCTGGCCTGGGAAAAGCTTCAACTTTTACATTGGAACACAATAGAAAAGTGTCTTGACTAAGCTTATTAATTAACTAATTAATTAATTTGTAGTTTTGACTATTAGGTGACCCTGAAAGCGCTACCTTTAAGCCAAACTATTTTCATTAAAATAAGAGTTTTAACATAAGAGCTTCAAATAGGGACTTTAATGAGGGTCTCTATTGCTTTACTATGCAAATTACATATGAGGATGGATTTGCTATGCGTCACACCCATTTAACGCCATTTTGAAGTCAAATCTATGTGACTTTCCTTCCCTTCCCACCAATCACCACCTTAAACCACATGCCTTTTGCACTCTTTACCTGCATTTGTATTGTGTATTGAATTTGTCAGAAATATTTACTTCCAAAATGGTGGTCGCCATGAGTTAATGTTAATAAAAAGTTATTTGACTTGATTGATGCTTTAAGAATATTTACTGCAGCTTTTAAGTTATGTTACATATTTAAATGTATTTGTACAAAAAATAAAGAAATTACTGTTATAGTTAAGTTTTGTTCCAAAATGGCTCTCAAAATGTCCATCTACATGCTTGTGGGTGTCCAGTGTTTTCTGCTGTAAGTAGTACCTGATGCAAATGCAGTTAGTGATGAGATTGGATCTCCAGTCTGTGTTTGTTTCCCCCAAGCAGCCATTTTATTTCAGGTGGTAGAGAAAGAGTTCCGACGTACTTCCCTGTAGACCTGCTAGTTTCACTCAGGAAAAACTGAGGGAGCGGACGATGCCTGCCTCGTACGCCAGCAGCAGCTGTACTGCAGGCTGAGACACACATATGGGTATTCGGAAACACGAGCGGGGGAAGGGCCACACCTCTGGAGTTGATGGCTAGCGCAAGTAGTTCCGGCACGATAAGTACAGCGTGCCATTTTTTGAATCCGACTGAATGTGGGAGTGGTGCCCTAAACAGTATATCACAGTCGCTACCCTGTGTAATTTATATTTACACTTGATGGGATTATAAATCTACCTGCCTCCCTCACAAAGATTTCAAAGGGTCCTTTGCCCGTGCCGTATAGCATGAGGAGGTTCAATGTATACTGTGATTCGTGGTGAGAATAAGTCTCGCAAGAAAACCCAAGGGGGGTAATTCATAGAATTTAGCGCAGAAGCAGTGCACGTGGGCAGCGCAGAGAGGGAGCGTGTGCCAGCGTGCTCTAGCTGCGTGTGCCAAAACCCATTTTCACGCACAGCGTATTCATGGATACTTGCATCCATAACCAGCCGTGGCGCAGAGTAGCGCAGCAACCCTGCAGCAGCGCCAGTTACACCCCCAACCCCGCCCTGTGCGGCAAAAACATTGCACAAATCCCCTACATGGTGCAAAGGCTGGTGGACCAGCATACAGCCCCCCAACCACGAAAACGCGCTATAAATGCCACACAGCCGTCACTTGCCAACAAAATCGCGTGTAAAACTCCCTGCACACCCCTCGGATTACGCGTACCCCACTCGCACCAGCGAAATCGTGTATAAAACTCCCTGCACACCCCTGGAATACGCATAACCCACTTGCGCCAGCAAAATTGTGTGTAAAACTCCCTGTGCACCCCTGGAATACACGTACCCCGCTCGCGCCACCGAAATTGCGTGTAAAACTCCCTGTGTACCCCTGGAATACACATACCCTGCTCGCAACAGCCAAATCGCGTGTAAAACTTCCCGACTCATCCCCCCCACATCCCATTGACGGGCACCTGCCAGCAGGCTCCGACTCATGTCCCACCACCCACCCCCCATTGATGAGCACCTGCCAGCAGGCCCCGACTCATGTCCCCCCCACCCACCCCCATTGACGGGCACTTGCCAGCAGGACCCGACTCATGTGCCCCCCACCCACCCCCCATTGACGGGCACCTGCCAGCAGGCCCGACTCATGTCCCCCTCTGCCCCCCATTGATGGGCACCTGTCAGCAGGCCCCGACAGATGTCTCCCCCACCCACCCCCATTGACGGGCACCTGCCAGCAGGCCCCGACTCATGTCCCCCCCATTGACGGGCACCTGCCAGCAGGCCCCGACTCATGTCCCCACCCATCATTGAGAGGCACCTGACAGCAAGCAGACCCTGACTCATGCCACCCTCACCCACCCCCCATTGACGAGCACCTGTCAGCAGGCCCCGACTCATGTCCCCCCACCCACCCCCCATTGACGGGCACCTGCCAGCAGAGCCCGACTCATGTCCCCCCACCCCGCATTGACGGGCACCTGCCAGCAGGCCCCGACTCATGTCCCCCCACCTACCCCCATTGACGGGCACCTGCCAGCAGGCCCCGACTCATGTCCCCACCCCCCATTGACAGGCACCTGTCAGCAAGCAAGCCCTGACTCATGTTGCCACCACCCACCCCCCATTGACGAGCACCTGCCAGCAAGCCCTGACTCATGTCCCCCCCACCCACCCCCATTGACGGGCACCTGCCAGTAGGCCCCAACTCATGTCCCCCCCATTGACGGGTACCTGCCAGCAGGCCCTGACTCATGTCCCCCACGCCCACCCCCTATTGACGGGCACCTGTCAGCAGGCCCCGACTCATGTGCCCCCCACATGCACATAAGAAATCATAGTAGACGACACCAAGAATGAAGAATAATGAAATATATTAAAAATAAAAGAACAAATGACAATATGAAAATCACACATGCAAATAAAGAAATAATGATAGCAATATGAAAAAGAAAGTGAAATCCAAGGAAAAATAAAAATCCAAAACATGAAAAAATAAAAGTGGTCCATCCCCAAAGTCTATAGAAATAAATCCCAAGATGAAAAGCATTAAAAAAATTACTCCATGTGAATATAAAAAAAATAAAGTATGTACATGTCCGTAATATTGAAAACAAAAGTCTGAAGGGTCCATTATCCCAAAACAAAAGGAAACCTACCTAAAACCCTTTCTAAAATACAACTATATAAAAAAAGTGGAGCAAAGTCTGTGAACTTGAAATAATGATAAAAACCAAATGAAACCTAAACCTAAATAACTATATACAAAGGCGGCAGGCTAGTCCGACGGCTCACTTTTTGATGTCCCAGGCCAGGGCTTCATCGAACTCCACGTCGATGTTCCGGAGGCGTGCCTCTTCCCTTGCCTCGGGGTCTCGCAGGGATGCAGCCATGGCCTCCTCCAATTCCGTGCAAGTTGCCTCGAGGCACTCAGCCCACCTCTAAGCCCTGTGCATGGAGTTCTCCGCCCTGACCATTGTGACCCATGCCCTCTCGCCTGCCGCCGCTCTGCACCTATTCGCTGGCCCAACTGCTGCCACACGGAAGACACTCCCAATCCTGGGTCCTCCTGCCCACAGGCCGATGCCTGCCCCGATGATGTAGAGGGCCCCGAGGCCACATGCCTCCTACGCCGAGCCTGCCGCCGCCTTTCTGCTGCCTGCCGCCGCCACCACGACTGCCTCCGGGTAGATGGCAACACCCGGGGCCGTCCTGCAGGTGCCCTGCTTGTATGTGCCTGCACATCGTCCATTGCCAGGGGTCCAGTTGCTGGGGTGACCACCTTTGCTGGATCTCCGACTCTCGACTGTGGCAGGGATGGGATCTCCACCAGCCTGGCTGCGTTGGTTGGGGCAGGTCCACAGGGGGCCCTGCTGTCGTCTGGGCCGGAAGACGGCACGGAGAACGACTGCCGTATAGTGTGCACAGAGGAGGAGAGGGTCGCAAGACAGAGCAACACATGGAGGAATCCCCCGACCATCCGACCATAAGCCCTCATAACTGGGCCACGTTGGCACACATCCTTCGTGATGACGTGCGTGGTCCCCCCAGGAAGCACGCACGTCATCACGAATGACACGTGTGCGCAACGCGACACCAATCAGGACGGACTCAATCCTGGCGCGGGTAGCCACGTCCGCAGGTAGAGGAGTGCAAGATGACGTGGACCTCCCCCCTGCCTGTGGACGGGCCTGGGACAGGGCATCACTGCTGGTGCATGGTGATGCAGCCACAGTGTCAGGGACAGTGACATGCACAGGCCCCTCTGCAGCGACCTGTGCTGCCTCCTTCCCCTGCCCCTGGCTGCACCACTTGCACCAGTGGTACCACCCCCACCAGGCCCCATGTGCACACCACCAACCTGGATGTCTCCGCACCATCTTCTGCCGTCGCCAGCCCCTGTGGGGGCTCACCCGCCCCTTCCGCTGCAGTCGTAGTGGCGGACGCGGCACCAGTCCCCTCGCTCCCGGATGATGGAATTTCCTGAGAGGGTGACTGGGCCTTGCGTCGCTAGCCGGTGGAGGCATCCCTGCCGCTTTCCTCCACAGAGCTGTCACCGCCCTCTTCTTCACTCGCCGCTGTGTAAAGGGAGACATTGAACACAAGCATCAGTGTACTGTACAATAGTCCCCTAGACACAAAGCAATAGCACATGAGTGGCACTCTCAAACGTCACTTCCATCATGTCCCTCCACAACACATGGATCAGTGCAGGCAACACACATGCAGGAACAGGCATAGCACATGCAACAAACATTTGCATACATGTCCAAGGCACCGTAGAAACATCCAATGGTGGGCTGAAACACGCATGCATCATGGGACATGCTGACCACATGCACACACATCACCGGAGGGTCATGCATCTGGCCCTGTATACCCCAAGACACAGTGGATACAAGGATGACTAGGCTGTATCAGTGGAACAACACATCGTCACAGACATGTGTCATGCATCCATGGCATTTACCAGTCACTCACACACTGCTTAAACACGCGGACATGTACACCATGCATGTCCATGACAGCAGCACCCATCTCTCACACCCCAAACATGTCCACGTACAGACCCAGGCATGCATACATGTGTGCATTCCGCATGATGCATTGTAACACATACACCATCCATGTGGGTCACGCCTGACTGGACTCACATGCAGCACCATCATGTCCCTGCACACACACATCCATACATGACCCATGTCACACATACAGCCAAGTAGCTAACTACCATCACACTGCAACATGCACTGTTTTAAACGGGAATGCATGGGCACTTAACGCTAGACTCCAGGCGGGTCTGCATCCTGAGGATCTGGTGATGAAACACTGGGCGAATGCGCTCCAGGACTCTCATTTGCTGGGTGGTAAAGCAGACTCGGTGCTCTACTGCATCCACTGCGTCCAAGAGGCGCCGGGCCTTCTTGATGGTCCTGGACTTGTAGTCCTCCCAGCACTTCCGGACGTGTTTGATGTCGTGGGGTGCCACCCCCTCCGCGTTGATGGCACCCACTATGTCCTTCCAGATCCTCTTCTGTCCTTCCTTGTTGGCGCGCAATGGTATGAAGAGGGCATCATAATGCCCCAGGACTTGCTCCACCAGGATGCCGACTTCATTAGCACTGAAGCACTCTGCCTCTATGCTGGGGGGTTGCCATTGGTGCCGGATGGTGTTGCGTCGGACATGGCAACCCCCGAGGCAGATGTGGATGGGCAACTGGGTCCTGGGGCTGGGCTGTGGAGTGATGGAACACCAGTTGGGAGTCTTTTGTTCCAGCAGGGGTGGTCACAGCAACTGGACCCCTGCAGATGGCTGATGTGCAGTAACCAAATGGTAGGGCACTGTTGGCAGCAGGCAGGCAGGCACGCAGGCAGCAGCAGATGGCTTGTAGGAGGCTCCTGCGGCTCTGGAGGGCAGGAAAATGGCCTTCTGGGCAGAAGCATGGTCTTCCGTGTGTTGTCGCGTGGCCTGCTTGATGCAGAGTGAATTGGCACGTGAAAAAACAGCACGGCAGTGTGTAATTCGAGGAAAGGGCCTTAGCGCGTAAGCGCTTTGGTGACCTAATGAACACGGGCGTTTCCTTCTGCATGTGTTAATGGTCCGCGCGGGTCTGTAGCGCGCTGTACGTGCTTTCAGTGGAGACCGACATGTGTGTTTTTCCTACTTTGGGGTTCACACGCGGTTACAGTGCCTAAACATATTTCTTTTCCACGCAAGGCAGACGGTGAGTCGCGCACACTATTGCACGCTATTTTTCCCTCGGTGGGTACCCATGTTTGTCGCATACCCCTTTTATTGAGGTCATAGTAGCCCATGTTAATCGCGTACGCTTTTTTGTGTTCCTGGGTACCACAGCATACTGCATGAGGCTTTTTTAAACTCATGTAGGCTACAGGGGTTGCATATACGTTTTTCTTGTATTTCTGGGGTGCCTGAGCATTGCGTGACTGTCATTTATCCCCAGGGTCCACAGGCAGCCTTGCAGGAGCACAGGGGTGCACCTATCATCACATACCCTGCCCCCTTCACCCCAATTGACCGGGACAATTGTTCAGTGCGGCTCCCATTGGCATTAGGATATTCGTGCCATGGTTGGGAGGCCACCAAAGGTTAAGGGGGGGCTCAGCAGGGCGTCCTGCCAGTGTTGTGAGTGGTCGGGCAGGTGGCCGGGGTGACCAGGGAGTGCGTGGAGTCCAGGATGGCTAGGGTGGCTGTTGAGCTGGAAGAGGCAGGGGTGTACCACAGGGGCAGGGTGTCCAGCCAGGTGCTGGTGCAGCCATGCCACCACCCCCTGCGGCTCCAGGTGATGCTGCTGTTGTATCCAACCCTGGCACCTTTGCGACCCGACAGTGAGTAACATGTGCTGACACGGGCCCACCTGTAGTGGTAGCTGCAGGTGCAGCTGTGGCGACCACCACACCACCGGCCACCTGCCAGGGTTACTCGTGATATGGTGGTACGGTATGGACGTTGCCAGTGACGTACCAGCACCGTCTATGGCATACCGCCATACTTATAATGACCCCCTTTGTATGTGTGGGAGATTTTTACCAAGTGAGTTTATCAGGTTCCATGTCAGGTGTGAATGCCTCATCCCCGTTTACATTTCTCATGTTGCACTTAATGACAATAGTGTCATGTGTTGTGCATTTGGTTGGCTGTTCAGCTGTTGCATGCCATGGCATGGCATTGAGGACAGGGGTCATGGGTTTTGTGAGGGTTTGGGTGACATACTAGTGATTTACATGGCCTGTTTTGCAGGGGGGTGGTGGGATATGCACCTTGCATATGTTCCTTTTGGTCACACCAGATTGGATATGTTTAAGTAGCTAGGGATGCACACAATGTAGCACTTCCTTGAAAACATTCTCAGGGTGGTAAGGTTGTGACAGTTGACTGTCTCTTTGTCATCATCGATTGTCACCTGGTATGTGCCAGGCCTGTGTGCACTCCGCAGGGGTGGGAGTTTAGGTAAAAAATGTGGCCACAAGCTGGGACTGGGCTGCCTCGCCACGTACTCTTTCCCCTCCCATGAGCAGTGCCTGTGCATGTGGTTTGGGATGTGGGGACACCACCATGTCCACCGGTATGCCCCGCCGTGTTGCGACATTGTGCAGGACACATGCTACCACAATGATCCTGCACACTACTGGGGGTGCATATAGTAGCTGGCTGCCAGAGCAATCAAGGGAGCATAAGCGTGACTTGAGCACTCTGAATGTGCGCTCCACTATGGCCCTGGTTGCAATATGGGCTGCGTTGTATCTTACCTGGGGTGGTGTTGTGGGCTTCCGTATTGGCGTCATCGTGTGGGTGCTCAGAGGGTAGGCACTGTCGCCTGGGGAGGTGATGATGGTTGTCATTAGTTGGGTTTATGTGTTTGTCTGTGTGTGACATGCATGCATGTGCACAGGCATTTGTACTTTCCTATGAGCCATGTGTCGCCATGCTTCCCAGCTTCCAGGGCTGGGCTCAGTGCGGACATTCTGTATATGAAACTGTCATGGGTGGACCCTGAATAGTTTGCATAGACAGAGGTGATGATTCTCTTGGCATCGCATGCAACCTGCACGTTCATGGAATGCCAGTGCTTGCGGTTGCAGTAGATGTTTTCAGTGGCCCTAGGTGGACTTAGGGCCACATGGGTGCAATCTGTGGCACCAAGCACTTTGGGGAAGTGTGCCACCCTGTAGAAGTCCAGGACCACGGCCTGCCTTTCTGCAGGTGTTCTGGGCATGTATATTTACCTGCGAACTGAGGGGCGCGCAGTGATGATTGCCAACACCTGGTGTAGGCAACGTGACTGTGTGGGCTGTGAGATGCCCCCCACTATGGCAGTTGTCAGCTGAAATGAATCAGTGGCCTAAAAATGCAGTACATTGAGTACCTTCTGCAAGGGGCTGAATGCTTGGGAGTACAGGGTGGGTGATGTGAGTTCATCCTCACACTCAGTGACCAGGTCTAGGATGATATGAGGTGGATACCTATACCTGCCATGGACCTGGTCACCAGGCATCCCAAAAAGGCTAGTCCTGATTAAAAGAAACGCAGAGCCTGGCTATTCTCTCCTCCTGCGGTGTCCCAGAATCACTGCTGCGAGGAATCGGACATTCATCGTAGCTGTATATGCTTTTTTGTTGTTTGCGCGCACTTTTCTGCTGCGCTGGGGCACTTCTGCCTGCTTTCGTGTGGCGGACGTATTTGTGCTTGTGTTTTAACTTGCGCGGGTTTTCCCTACTTGATTCCATGAATACGTGTTGTTCACTAGCGTGTGGGCATTATGTGTGTTTCCCAGCTGTACTTCCCACGATACACCTACATTTTCACGCTTTGTTCCCCATTCCCTGTGTTCCGCCCCCTTTTTAGGTGTGTGCGCGAGAAGTTGTTCGCTTTCCCCGTTCCTGTCGCGCACACGTTTGGAAAGTCGCAGTGACGTGTAAGGTTAGCACAGATTTGGCGCCCATCCCGGGAAAAACACGCGCAGGGCCTTCCATGAATCACATGTGTGCGATTTGCACGTGTGCGCTAGTTTTTTCACGCTTGCGCCAGCTTGTGCAACAAATTTCAGCGGACATTTATTCCATGAATTACCCCCAAGGTGTTCTCATACAGGGCCCTTTCTAGGGCACATTGGAAGCTGCTCCGAGCAGCCAATAGGGGTCAAGTTAACATGCGCACAGGAGGAAGTGGCTTGCATGTTTAGTTTTCACTGGCAGGGCAGTAGTTCAGGGGAAGCTCCTTCTGTCTGGATGCAGTGTGGCAGAAATCTGAGAAGCAGACAGATACACTGGAGAAGGATGTGGGATAAGTCTCCAGCACCCTTATAGGACCAATGGTCCGATATGCGGTAACTTTAGTCAGACAGTAAGCACAGAAGCTTTGCATGTGACTCCGCAAGACGTGTCTTAAAGGTTAAAGACCGGATTTAAGACAGCTTTTTAAAAAAAAAATCCAAAACCGACTGTATTTTCACCTGTCAGGATATCCTGGAATATTGTCAATGGAAAAGAATAAGGCTGGCAAGAAAACCCAAGACGTTATCATACAGTGACCTTTCGAGCGCCTGGGCGACCTTGCACTAAGTTGTGGGTGCTAGACTGTTGGAAGTGTCACAATGGAACACATGCTTCCTTGGGTTGGAGTTTAAAGCTGAGGACCATTCTTATCAATGGCACTACACACAATGCGTTTTTCGTCTGCAAAGTAGGCATCATGCTAATGACAACCGAAGAAGCCATAAGTATGGTTCCCTGTGATTTCCTTTAAGGGTCCGTAAGGCTGGAACGTGAATAGGGAGAATTGTGCGTTTGTGTTTTCATTTATTTGTGTGTGGTGCCTGGGTATCATTTAGCAGTAAATGATGGGGGTCAGGCTCTGTCCCTATGAGGCAGCATGGAGGCCCATGTGAACTGCTTGCTGCCTATGCCATTTTCACCAGTCGGCTCCTTATATTTGAATAGTAAATGTGCCTTTTTAGCTTTTGCTACCTTTTGATAACTACCTGTTTCTGTCTGTTCTAGTTCATAGTGCAAGGAGGGAACACAATTGACTATCTTTTGTTTACCCATGATTTCAGGCGGCACGATACATGTACACTACTTGACAGAAATGCGCAGATTCAAAAGGCCAATACCATTCAAAGTTACATATGCCTTATCTAGGTGGGTGCGGTTACCTTCCAGAACGACCAGGCACCATGTATGTGTCATACCTCAAAGACGTTACAGGTAAATCATCTGGGATTTTACATTGTTTTTCATTGTGGACATAATGGGCTCTGCGCTGCTAAGCTCTTATTTATTTATGTACTTTGTCATTTGTATAGCGCACCTAACCCGTGGGCAGGTGGGCGCTTCGGGGCGCTTTTCTTACATCTGAGGAAATACAATTGTCATTCTTAGTTACGTATGTACAAATTCACGGACACTTAATAATACAGTTATGTACATGGTAGTTCAGTTCTTTACATAATAATGGGTAGACAGATTAGTTACCCAAGCTCTGTGTAAAGGGGTGGGTTTTTAGTTGTTTACGGAAGGTCCAGAAGGAGTCTTCGGCCCTCAGTTTGACTGGTAGAGTGTTTTACTGTTTGCTGGCTATTGTTTACTCAATGAACATGTTTCTCAACATTTTAAAACCCTGGAGGTGGAGCTGCAGCGAGCCCCAGCCCTTATCTGGCATGATGAGATTGGCAGAGGGACAGACTTGGTCCAATGAATTCTGCTTTTAGACCTACTGCATCCATACTTGCCAGAAATAACAGAGGCCACAAGGGTTCTGCAGAGACTTAAAGGCCACAGGTTTATTTCAAAGGTTAACAACAGTGTACATTTTGGGGAAACATTTATATTTTTTTTTACCACAGGTGACCAACAATTCATTTTTTACAGGCTCTTCGTTGTCCTGATTGTTCTGCCTCCCCCTTACCTGCACTCTCTCTCCCATCACCCACCCACACTGCCTCCACTCTCTCTACCATCACCCACCCACCCTGCCTCCACTCTATCTACCATCACCCACCCTACCTCCACTCTCTCTATCATCACCGACCCACCCTTCCTCCACTCTCTCTACCATCACCCACCCACCCTGCCTCCACTCTCTCTACCATCACCCACCCTACCTCCACTCTCTCTACCATCACCTACCCACCCTGCCTACACTCTCTCTACCATCACCCACCCTTCCTCCACTCTTTCTACCATCACCCACCCACCCTGCCTCCACTCTCTCTACCATCACCCACCCTACCTCCACTCTCTCTACCATCACCCACCCACCCTGCCTCCACTCTCTCTACCATCACCCACCACCCCTGCCTCCACTCTCTCTACCATTACCCACCCACTCTGCCTCCACTCTCTCTACCATCACCCACCATGCCTCCACTCTCTCTACCATCACCCACCCACCCTGCCTCCACTCTCTCTACCATCACCCACCCACTCTGGCTCCACTCTCTCTACCATCACCCACCCTGCCTCCACTCTCTCTACCACCACCCACCCTGCCTCCACCCTCTCTACCATCACCCACCAACCCTTCGTCCACTCTCTCTACATCACCCACCCACCCTGCCTCCATTCTCTCTACCATCACCCACCCACCATGCCTCCACTCTCTCTACCATACACTTCCCACCCTGCCTCCACTCTCTCTACCATCACCCACCCACCCTGCCTCCACTCTCTCTACCATCACCCACCCACTCTGCCTCCACTCTCTCTACCATCACCCACCCACCCTGCCTCCACTCTCTCTACCATCAGCCACCCACCCTGCCTCCACTCTCTCTACCATCACCCACCCACTATGCCTCCACTCTCTCTACCATCACCCACCCTGCCTCCACCCTCTCTACCATTCGCCTCCCACCCTGCCTCCCTCTCTCTACCATTACCCACCCACCCTGCCTCCACTCTCTCTACCATCACCCACCCACTCTGCCTCCACTCTCTCTACCATCACCCACCCTGCCTCCACTCTCTCTACCATCACCCACCCACCCTGCCTCCCCTCTCTCTACCATCACCCACCCACTCTGCCTCCACTCTCTCTACCATCACCCACCCACTCTGCCTCCACTCTCTCTACCATCACCCACCCTGCTCCACCCTCTCTACCATACGCCTCCCACCCTGCCTCTACCCTCTCTACCATCACCCACCAACCCATCGTCCACTCTCTCTACCATCACCCACTCACCCTGCCTCCACTCTCTCTACCATCACCCACCCACCCTGCCTCCACTCTCTCTACCATCACCCACCCACCCTGCCTCCACTCTCTCTACCATCAAACACTCTCTCTACCATCACCCACCCATCCTGCCTCCACTCTCTCTACCATACGCCTCCCACCCTGCCTCCACTCTCTCTACCATCACCCACCCACCCTGCCTCCACTCTCTCTAACTCGACCCACCCATCCTGCCTCCACTTTTTCTACCATACACCTCCCACCCTGCTTTCACTCTCTCTCTACCTCCACCCACCCACCCTGCCTCCATTTCTCTACCATACGCCTCCCACCCTTCCTCCACTCTCTCTACCATCATCCACCCACCATTTTGCGGAAACATTTATATTTTGTTTTACCGCAGGCGACCAGCAATTCCATTTTACAGGCTCTTTGTTGTCCTGCCTCCACTCTCTCTACCATACGCCTCCCACCCTGCCTCCACTCTCTCTACTACCATCCACCCACCCTGCCTCCACTCTCTCTAACATACGCCTCCCACCCTGCCTCCACACTCTCTAACATCACCCACCCACCCTGCCTCCACTCTCTCTACCATCACCCACCCACCCTGCCTCCACTCTCTCTACCATCACCCACCCACTCTGCCTCCACTCTCTCTACCATCACCCACCCACCCTGCCTCCACCCTCTCTACCATCACCCACCAACCCTTCGTCCACTCTCTCTACTATCACCCACCCACCCTGCCTCCACTCTCTCTACCATCACCCACCCACCCTGCCTCCACTCTCTCTACCATACAACTCCCACCCTGCCTCCACTCTCTCTACCATCACCCACCCACCCTGCCTCCACTCTCTCTACCATCACCCACCCACTCTGCCTCCACTCTCTCTTCCATCACCCACCCACTCTGCCTCCACTCTCTCTACCATCACCACCCACCCTGCCTCCACTCTCTCTACCATCACCCACCCACTATGCCTCCACTCTCTCTACCATCACCCACCCTGCCTCCACCCTCTCTACCATACGCCTCCCACCCTGCCTCCACTCTCTATACTATCACCCACCCACCCTGCCTCCACTCTCTCTACCATCACCCACCCACTCTGCCTCCACTCTCTCTATCATCACCCACCCTGCCTCCACTCTCTCTACCACCACCCACCCACCCTGCCTCCACTCTCTCTACCATCACCCACCCACTCTGCCTCCACTCTCTCTACCATCACCCACCCTGCCTCCACTCTCTCTAACCATCACCCACCCACCCTGCCTCCACTCTCTCTACCATCACCCACCCTCTCTGCCTCTACTCTCTGTACCATCACCCACCCTGCCTCCACCCCTCTACCATACGCCTCCCACCCTGTCTCCACCCTTACTACCATCACCCACCAACCCTGCCTCCACTCTCTCTACCATCACCCACCCACCCTGCCTCCACTCTCTCTACCATCACCCACCCACCCTGCCTCCACTCTCTCTACCATCAAACACTCTCTCTACCATCACCCACCCACCCTGCCTCCACTCTCTCTACCATATGCCTCCCACCCTGCCTCCACTCTGTCTACCATCACCCACCCACACTGCCGCCTCTCTAACTCCACCCACCCACCCTGCCTCCACTTTCTCTACCATACGCCTCCCACCCTGCTTTCACTCTCTCTCTACCTCCACCCACCCACCCTGCTTCCACTTTCTCTACCATACGCCTCCCACCCTGCCTCCACTCTCTCTACCATCATCCACCCACCATTTTGCGGAAACATTTATGACATTTTTTACCACAGGCGACCAGCAATTCCATTTTACAGGCTCTTTGTTGTCCTGCCTCCACTCTCTCTACCATACGCCTCCCACCCTGCCTCCACTCTCTCTACCATCACCCACCCACCCTGCCTCCACTCTCTCTACCATCATCCACCCACCCTGCCTCCCCTCTCTACCATACGCCTCCCACCCTGCCTCCACTCTCTCTACCATCAACCACCCACCCTGCCTCCACTCTCTCTACCATCACCCACCCACCCTGCCTCCACTCTCTCTACCATTCGCCTCCCACCCTGCCTCCACTCTCTCTACCATCATCCACCCACCCTGCCTCCCCTCTCTACCATACGCCTCCCACCCTGCCTCCACTCTCTCTACCATCAACCACCCACCCTGCCTCCACTCTCTCTACCATCACCCACCCACCCTGCCTCCACTCTCTCTACCATACGCCTCCCACCCTGCCTCCACTCTCTCTACCATCACCCACCCACCCTGCTTCCACTCTCTCTAACTCCACCCACCCTGCCTCCACTTTCTCTACCATACGCCTCCCACCCTGCCTCCACTCTCTCTACCATCACCCACCCACCCTGCCTCCACTCTCTCTAACGTCCCGGGAGGATAGCTCAGCGGCAACATGCTCGCCTTGGAAGCAAGACGACACGAAGCAACACAGATTCGATCCCCGGGTCCGTGCTTAGAAACCTCTGAGTATTTAAGCGCGTTATAAATACGCAACTAAACAAAAAACATTTTACGCAACTAAAAAAAAAATGATTCCTGTAACAGCACCTCGATGCCCGCGGGCTGTGTGAGCGCTTTAGAAATGCAAAATAAATAAATAAAATCATCCACCCACTCTGCCGCCACTCTCTCTACCATCACCCACCCACCCTGCTTCCACTCTATCATACGCCTCCCACCCTGCCTCCACTCTCTCTACCATTACCCACCCACCCTGCCTCCACTCTCTCTACCATATGCCTCCCACCCGGCCTCCACTCGCTCTACCATCACCCTCCCACCCTGCCTCCACTCTCTACCCATCCTTCTTGTCACACTCTCGCTATATTTTGTACCCGCTCATGTGCAGCCTTTCTCGCTCATCATTGATGGCACCCTCTCTCAATCATTTCCTCGTACCCAGCCTGACCCATGTTGCTGCCCACTCCCGTTCCTGCTCACCTCTTTCTGCCCCGCTGTCAACGAGCTGCGTCATCCTGGCCTCCACTCCTACACTCCTCCTCTCTTTTCTGACCGGGCTCCTGCTGCGGGGAAAATTTCCCTGCCATCCTTTTGCGCTCCTGCTCCCCCAGGCCCATCTTCCCTTTCAAACCTTAGACCCCTTTGCACTCTTGCCCTTGCCTGCGCCCCACCTTGCTCCTCATCATCCCAACGCACACAATTATCCTCTTCCCAGTCATCCTCCCAGTGAGATAACATTGTTGTTGCAAACACACACTCGGGCTGGGCAGCTCCTCTTCGGGTGCGCCCGGGGCGTCCGCCCGGCCATTTCTCTGACATCTTCTTGACGGGGTCGCGCCAATCCCTTCCTGTTCTTCTCTTCTCAGGCAAGGGGTTCTCTCCTCCACCCTGTGCTCAGCCGTGCTAGGGGCCATACTGCGCTCTCTAGTCTGTCCTCCAACATCCGCCAGAGGGGCCGTCCTCAAGCCCTCTCCTTCCACCTCATCTAGCACCACAGGGGCCGCACTACGCCCTCCTTGTACCACCCTATTAGGCGAGAAAGTCGTTCGGCACCTTCCCCTTTCTTCGCTAACTGATGGGGATAGAGCCCTCGTCCTCCCGCCTGCACTTTTTTGCAGGTATTTCCCTCATCTGCCTCTCTGCACCGCCACCCCTCCTGGGTCCGAACTGACCATAACATCACCCCCACCTTGTCTTGTGTCCACCTCTACCCCTGTTCTTGCTCCACTAGTGGCCTCCTCCTGCCCTTTAGCTCCCATCCCACTACCCGACCCTACACCGTCCGCTCCCCCACTCCTAGCTGCTCTCCTGGGTACCTCCCTCCTGCTCTTCCTGGTCCCTCTGGCCCATACCTCCCCCTTCCTGCCGATGGGCTACACCGCTGCTAGGGCCCCATCTGACGCCGCCCTGTGCTGTGTCCTCTCCTCCCCTGCACCCTTCTCCCCTGTAACCTTCATTACTGCCCCTTCCAGCTGGGCTTCAGATGCCCTGCTAATAATACTAAAGGCCTCACTTAGTCTCTGGGCATCCACCAGGCCCCTGGCCCCAGAGCCGTGTCCTGCCATCCCACTGTCTAATGAAATTAATTTACTTTATGCCGCCGACCCCCAACGCCAACCAAAGTAGCTGGCTCCCGAGCCTTAATATATGTGTATCCTCGCGGGACCTATCTGCTATGTACTTAATGGAAGTAGTACCTGACTTCCTCACAATAACCAGCTAACTTCCCCTACCTCAGCCTAGTAAGAAAATGCTCCTGGACTTTAGCCTACTCATGAGCAAAATGTGTCCTCGCAACATATGCTAGCAACTACAAAATACAAGAAAAAGTGTGATTTTTTAAAATATATATATCCCTAACCTAGCCAGGGACCACCCGCAGAGGTGCCTCGCACATGGCAGGGGAAAAACATTTGCCCCCACACAGTGTGAGCCCTAACCAGGCCACGCGCACACTGCCCCCATGTGGCTCCAACCAATTACGCAACTTCTGTACTACTTGGTAATGGCCCTTTAAGAGCGCGCACTGTCACCTGGGTTTTAAGGCTCAGGCACTGCACTCTCCTGCCCTGCGCACCAAGCTGAGGATAAACCCCGGCCAGCAAAATCCCCTCAACTCCCCCGAGCTGACCCCCGCCCCCAGCACCCACGACACACAGACTGCCACCGAGGCTGGACTTCCCACAAAGCTCCCCCTTTTCTAACGAACCCCTGAGGATGCGAGGAAGGCTTGCAACGCGTCAGGAGGTGGCTCGCAGGTAAGCCGGGAGGTGCTTTATCTACAGCACTCCCGTTATGTCTGTTAGTGCTTGGTAAATTGTATTTAAATTTCTTTTCTTTTTTTTATATCCCACCCACACAGGAAAACCTCTACTCTCCCCTACGCTCTACTCTACCTGCCGCCGCCACTGGCAAGGCCCAAAGCAGGGAAGTCTCGGGGGCAGCGACCAGGACAAATGCACGTTGTAACCGTTGCCTGCTTCCGAACCTCCCCTAACGGCGCTCTATGCGCCTGTGCAGTGCTCAAAATCAGCCCGGGGGAAACGCTTGCGCGTTCACTCGGGGGCTCCCCTTGCGTGTTCACCCAGGGGACCCCTTGTGTTTGATCGGTCACCGCCACTGCTGTTATTTGCTTAAAGTACTTAGTAATTTTACCTTTCTGAATCAAAGTACTCGAATCAGCCTGTTTATTACTATTTGTGTCAGGGTGGGACTCAGCATTTAGAACAGTTTTATCTGTAGCTGGAGTATTTACTCGTTACCAGCGGTGTTTTGCTCCGGAGATTATAATTTATTTTTGCAGTTTTTCTTAGTCATATCACATTCAAGGCAGTAGGGCCCAGATAATTTGCACGTACCACCGACAGAGAGCGAATAAAACAAGGCTTGTACTCATGTCGGCCTAGACGACGCTGACCGATGCTGCTCCGAGTATGTCCGGCTTAATCACACCGCTGGTCCGACCCAGTCCGCCAAGACTGTACACTTCACTCAGTTGTGCGCTCTGCGCTGGCTGCATTTGTTATAGAATGGCCATGTACAAGGATCCGGGTAGCAACTAACAGGCAGCAAAGAAGGTCCTCATGGCCAAGACCGCACACTCTGCTTCACTCCGTGTTCCATGATGGTCGCATCTGTTATAGAATGGTCGTTTCACATGTAGCAGGGTCCGTTTAGCAACTAACAGGCAGCAAAGAAGGTCCTCATGGCCAAGACCGCACACTCTGCTTCACTCCGTGTTCCATGATGGTCGCATCTGTTATAGAATGGTCGTTTCACATGTAGCAGGGTCCGTTTAGCAACTCACAGGCAGCAAAGAAGGTCCTCATGGCCAAGATCGCACACTCTGCTTCACTCCACGCCATGCACCACACTGGTTGCAGTTGTTATGGAATGGCCGTTTGACACGTAGCAGGGTCCATGTAGCAACTCACAGGCAGCAAAGAAGCTCCTCCAGGCCAAGACTGCACACTGTGCTTCACTCTGATCTGCACTGGCCGCGGTGGTTATATAATTATATGATATAATATAGCATTGTAATGCGTCTAAACACAAGTGTTTCAAGGCATGACGAGGCAAGGAAGGGGGGAACAGAGGGAGGAGAGAGCCACTCCCTTCACTTTTCTTCACTTTTCTTCGGCCTGCATCCGCCGGCAGGCGGAAACGCCGGCCACGACGAAGGCCATACTAAGACCTGTTGGGTGCCCATGACCTCCATTCCACTTGCCTGCAGCAAGGGTAGAGGGCAGGAGCCCCTCGCACCCCCCCCCCCGAAGCCAGAATCCAGCTCCAGGAGTGCGGGCACACGGAGCAAGGCCTGCCTGACCTTGTCCCAACGGAGCGCCTGACCCCGCAATTCCGGGCGCATCGCGGCGCCACAACGAGGCCGCATCTTCACTTTTCTTCGGCCTGCATCCGCCGGCAGGCGGAAACGCCGGCCACGACGAAGGCCATACTAAGGCCTGTTGGGTGCCCATGACCTCCATTCCACTTGCCTGCAGCAAGGGTAGAGAGCAGGAGCCCCTCGCACCCCCCCCGAAGCCAGAATCCAGCTCCAGGAGTGCGGGCACACGGAGCAAGGCCTGCCTGACCCTGTCCCAACGGAGCGCCTGACCCCGCAATTCCGGGCGCATCGCGGCGCCACAACGAGGCCGCATCTTCACTTTTCTTCGGCCTGCATCCGCCGGCAGGCGGAAACGCCGGCCACGACGAAGGCCATACTAAGGCCTTTTGGGTGCCCATGACCTCCATTCCACTTGCCTGCAGCAAGGGTAGAGGGCAGGAGCCCCTCACACCCCCCCCCCGAAGCCAGAATCCAGCTCCAGGAGTGCAGGCACACGGAGCAAGGCCTGCCTGACCTTGTCCCAACGGAGCGCCTGACCCCGCAATTCCGGGCGCATCGCGGCACCACAACGAGGCCGCATCTTCACTTTTCTTCGGCCTGCATCCGCCGGCAGGCGGAAACGCCGGCCACGACGAAGGCCATACTAAGGCCTGTTGGGGGCCTGTTTGGAGCCATAGGAGCCAGGGGCCAGGAACTTTGCCCTTTCCGCTCCAGGTAAGCCAACGTTGCCACCCCGCACGGTTGCACATGTATGTGCTGTCCATGCCCAGCACCTCACCCCCCAAATCACCTCGTTGTCACCTTTGTCACTCGCCCACAGCTACAACTACTATGGACCACGTCCTGTACTCCCACGACTGAACCTCGTGCATCCCTTACGTGCACCTCTCCTTAGACCTTTATTTACATCCCCATTATTTACAAGTATATCCTGTATGGCCTATCCAATGCCACCCTGTTTCTAGATGCCTCTACTTTGCCGAGTAAACCGTGGTGCACTGTTGCTAGCCGCCTAACTGCACCATTTTCGAAATGTCCCTGTACTGTGCCTACTCACTTGATTTGCACTGCTGTTAGCTGTCCAATTGTGCCATTTTGCATCTAGTTATTCTTGTAATGTGCTGATGCTAGCCGCCTAACTGCGCCACTTTTGAATCTAGATGTCCCTGTACTGTGCCTACTCACTTGATTTGCACTGCTGTTAGCTGTCCAATTGTGCCATTTCGCATCTAGCTATTCTTGTACTGTGCTTACTGACCTGTTTTGCACTGATGCTAGCCGCCTAACTGCGCCATTTTTGAATCTAGATGTCCCTGTACTGTGCCTACTTACCTGACTTGCATTGTTGCTAGCTGCCTAATTGTGCCATTTCGCATATAGATGCCCCTGGACTGTGCCTACTGTCCTGAGGTACACTACTTTGCACTGAACCCTTATAGCTATATCCTCGGCACACTGAGAAATACAAGTTGCGACATGCAGCCAAGAACCTTTGCCAGCATTATCCTTATATGTATAGTCCTCCTAGGACTATCAGCCTGCACTGCCGATAGCCACCGCACAAGTATAACTAAGATCTTACTTATTCACCCATCAATCATGCTCTACCATCCTGTGCCTATATCGAACCCTTACCTCAATGACCCAGCCCTCTGGCTCAAGCACTTTGCTACCAAACCCACCCCAAACATCCCATGTACTGTACAACAAAGGAATAGCAGACTTAGAACTAGACTGCCTAGACCACCTTGTATTGTGCACAATCGCACTGCCCTTCCACTACCCATCCCGACAGCAACGCCTAGCCCTCCACCATCCACCCTACCTATCGCTGCACTCAAGGGAGCCCTTATCAATGCTAGATCCCTCACAGCACATGCCCTTGACATCGCTGACCTCATCACGGTCCAGAACCTTGACTTCCTAGCTATTACCGAAACCTGGTTACATGACGCCTCTGGTCCTCTCCTCGCTCTATCCCTACCCAAGGGTTATACCATCATCAGAAACGACCGCCATTCCAACTTGTCGAAAGGAGGTGGAGTCGCCTTTATTCACAGCAACAAAATCGTTATGAGAGCTGCTCCCCTCATACAATTTAGTTCTGCAGAATCTCTCTCAGTGAAACTATCACTCTCTCCTACCAATACAGCAACACTCCACCTTATATACAGACCTCCAGGACCATTAGGTTCATTCACAGATGAGGTTGCATCCACCCTGTCGACTAACACCAAGCCCAACTCTCAGATACTGCTACTAGGAGACCTTAACCTAGGTCTCTCAGATCCCAAGGACCACATGGCTACTGAAGTAGACACCACCCTCTCCAACCTAGGCTTCCAGCAGCGTATTCGTGATCCCACACACATCAAAGGAAGAACGCTCGACTGGCTAGACGACCTTAACTGTAACACCAATGTCACTTCTAATGATGCATGCGCCTGGTCGGGCCATCATGTTATTACCTTCCTCCTTCCAGCCACCAACCCCCAACCCATACCTACCATAGCCCCCGCTATACCTACCAGAAACAAAAAAGATATCACCAGGGAGAAACTGCTTCCTCTTATCCTCCCTTGCTTAAACACCTTTGCTGCACAGCAGAAGGATAAGGACCCCACTGTCCTAGTAGACATTTATAACAGCCTAATGACCAATGCCATTGAGAGCTTAGCTCCTTTAAAAATCCGTAAAGCCAAACAACAGTCCCACCTGAACACTTGGTTCACCCCGCAGCTCAACGCGATGCCTAAAGAAAAGCGCAAAGCTGAAGCCCTTTGGAAAAGCCATCCCAGTGCTGCTAACAAAGCCTCCCTTCTAATCACCTCTCTTAATTACAAGGAGACCATATTACAAGCCAAAAAGGAGACATACAACACACAAATATGCCAGGCAGAATCGAACACCAGGGAATTATTCAAAATCCTTAAAGAGCTAGAATCTCCCTCCCCTGCACCGGACACGTGCACTAAGGACAGCACCTGGTGCAACAACATACAAAATGCCCTTCTCAACAAAATATCCACCTTACAAGCCAAAATCAACGCCAAACAAAACACCCTCCACACCCCTTTATTTAGCAATACCAGGCCACCCAAAATAACAACCCTCGACTCCCCGGTGCCGTTTAGCTTCACACCACTCACCGTTCTGGAGGTTGAAAAAATCATCTGCAATCTAGAACCCTCAAATTGCCAAGGGGACACCTGTCCAGCCCCAATCATTAAGGAGTCGGCTCATGACCTCGCTCCTTTTATAACCTCTTTCATCAATGCCTCCTTTCAATCGGGAGTGGTCCCCAATAACCTAAAGGATGCTTGGGTTATCCCTCTCCTAAAAAAAACCCACCTTAGACCCGGAGGTTCCAACCAATTATAGACCCATCACAACGGTCCCTTTTCTGCTAAAGATCTTAGATAGAGCAGCCTATCTTCAGATACAGAACTATCTGGAATCAAACCACCTACTAGGCATGAGACAATCCGGCTTCAGACCGAAGCATGGTACGGAGACAGCCCTCCTTGATCTCAAGACCCAAATCGAGGATATCAAAGACAAAGGTAAACTAGCCTTGCTACTACTACTAGACTTATCTGCTGCTTTTGATCTGGTTAATCACCAAATCCTCTGTCACCACCTGAAAACTGCAGCTCACTTCTCTGACATGGCCACAAACTGGATTCAATCCTTCCTGGAAAACAGACAGATGAGGGTATTCTCGCCCACCTCTGCGGCTGACCCTGCACCAGTCCCGTGCGGAGTCCCCCAAGGATCGTGTGTTTCCCCCACCCTTTATAATGTATTCACTAAACCCTTATTCGATGTGCTTGATTACCTGGGTGTTACCTACACAAATTATGCGGATGACACCCAGATACTCATCCCCATCACGGGTGATTACACTTTAGACTCAAAAGCCTTGAATGATGTCTACCATGTCATTCAAACTTGGATGGCCCAACATGAGCTCTGTCTCAATGATGACAAGACAGAGCTCCTCATCCTAGGTACTCAGCAAAGACTAAACAAACTGAACCCTATGTTTAGTTCCTTTAACATTGATGGAAACATAACTAAAGTTTCTAAAGACACAAAAACACTTGGAATCTACCTTGACTCCACCCTCTCCCTTCACAGACAAACCAATGCAGTTGCGGCCGCCGCCGCCTATACCTGCAAGTTGATCACAGCCTGTCGTCCTCTCCTCTCCTCGCATAACTGCACTACCCTGGCTAGGACCCTGGTCATGTCTAAACTTGACTATTGCAATGCATTGTACCAGGGCACTAACCAGTGTAACCTAGACAAGCTCCAAATTATACAAAATAACGCCATCAGGGCAGCCCTCAATATCCCCAGATCTGCACACATCTCGGATACTAGGAAGAACCTTCACTGGTTGTCAGTCACCCAAAGGATCTCACTAAAATCGCTTGCCCTTACCTACAAATGCCTGAACAATCTGGCCCCCACGTATCTCTCCTCACGATTCACGATGTACACTCCAGTCCGATCACTTAGATCTACCCTGAATCAGAGCCTAGCGATACCCAGATATAAGCTCCAAACAGCCGGTGGGTCTAGCTTCCCAGTCCTGGCAGCCAAACTGTGGAATACTGTCCTCTTGACTATCAGAAACCTCCCCTCCTTCAACCTTTTCAAACACAAAGCCAAATGTTGGCTCGCCTCCTCCAATGCCTAAGATTCTTACTAAAACGTGCTGCAATAACATCAGTAAGGATGCATTACTTGACTTTCCATGTACCACCTACACATGTCTATTTCTATGCCTTACTTATTGTTGATATATCATCACTGTATGCAACGTATGTAACCATTGCCTTAAGAAATGCGCCCGGTAGCCTCCGGGCCTGGTCTGCGCTATACAAATAAAATAAATACAAAAATACAAATACACACGTAGCAGGATGCGTGTAGCAACTCACAGGCAGCAAAGAGGGTCCTCCAGGCCAAGACCGGACACTCTGCTTCACTCCACCATATACACTGTCAGCTTATGTTATTTGTTACTTGCCTATAAATGGTAATTTCCAGCATACCCACTTAGAACATAATTATCGATGTATTTTATGCCAAGTTGTCAAATTGCTTTATGCCGCTTAGCAGATCATTGCTAGTATCCATTATGCCCAGTTAGCACATCATGGCTGTTGTCATCATTGCTTGTCCTTAACTGCCTCCTCCCAGCAGGGTTTGTCTTCTGCTGCCGCTAAAAGGTGAGGTTGCTGCTGCCCGTGATGGTCTAGGAGGGCCAGGATGGAATAAAAGCTACAGCCTGCAGTTGACACTGCAGTAAACTCCAAGTGTCTCCTAATGGCTTGAATGCTTGCTTGGGTGAACTGAACAGTGTGGTGAGTTGAAGAAATTCCCCATCCTTTTGTATGAACCCCAGGGTGCGAATGGCTTTCATGCCTGCTCAGGAGGGCCTACCTTCGCTCGGACTGTTACCATCCATGTCCCCCCTCGGCATGAAAGCCACATTAACTTATCACTGACATGTATTATCCTGCTTTCAACTCTCTTTGGGGGGGGGGGTAATAAAGTTCAAGGTGGAGAGCATGTTATGTACCTTCAATGATAAATCCAAGGAAATCACCCACTGGTGTTTGCATTAGGAAGCGCCTCCATTATAATTAAATGTCCCTGTTTCCCGGCTTTACAATTTTTACACATGAATCTAATTGGAAATCACTCTGTTTCTATTCAGTGCTTACTTGTTAAAGATGGACACATTCTGAAATGGTGATCTCTTACTTAGCACTCTAGGTTGTCAGTTAGTCGTTGCAGGTGAATGGCTTTTCAAAGTAACACAACTGAAAAGCTTTACAAATGAATGTATTTCCCTTTCAAGTTGGTTAAATGGCAGCAGACATGTTATGCAGGTTACCAGCCATTCCAGGCAGTTTGTTTGTAAATAGAAAATGGGACTGGAGCTTCATGTGCAAGAGCCCAGCTCTGTGAGTTTACCATTACAGGCATGCGGGTACTACATGAATTTATTCTAATATATTTGGAAACATACTAGTTGCCACTTTTTTGTATACCAAGCAGAAAAACGGGGTTAAATACAGATACAAAGACCAACAAATAAATATGGATAAAGACAGATGTACATGTTGATAAAAAATAAATACCCTAAAACCGGTATCCTTATGTTTAATCTGTGCACCGCACAGCTGGCTCATCAGTAGCAAAGGGAGGGGAAAGAGCACCAATGTAAACTACTGGCTGCTTTGCATGAAATAAAAGAGCATTTTAAAAACACGAGAATGATCACAAATCTTTATATTTGACAAATATGTCTGTGACAGCAATTCAAGCCTGCAATATTTCTGAGTACTTACTGCACACCAGCATTGCTGCCCATTCATTTGTGATAACACCGCAACGGTAAAATGATTGACAACAACAGCCTTTGTGGCTGGTGTGTTGTGTTGGCTGTCCTGCTTGAGAGGACAACGGCTTCTGGTTCCCGTGCACGTATTCCTTTCACAGCTTGTTGTATTATGAGCGACCACAAGTCTCCTCTGTGTGCGTGAAGGCTCTCGACTGGCACTCAGGACAAGTGGGTGCTTATTTGTGGCGTTTACAGGGGGGCGTGGCTGTAAGAAACTTTTGGGAGACTGGAAGGTCTGTCCCCAGCCCTCTTAAAACTCTGATGGGGGAGGGGCACACTTTTAAAGTCTGCTTCCATAAAGGTTGGGGTGATGTTTCAGCTTTATAGCCACTATAAATCGCAGAAGAATTATTCTAAGAAAAGTACTTAATGCAGTGCGGTGACCAAGGGGAAAAGCTACACCTGTATCTGTGTCACGCGCTTCTCTGTCCTCGTCCCCAGCTAGTGCACCAACTTTCTGAACATGCTCAGTCTTTCATCCCTACTGTAAACTGTGGAGCGAACATGCGTAGATGCGACATGTACGCTAGCCCTCTACATCCCTCCCTTTCACAATAATAAACATTAGCCCTTTTCAAAGTCTACACTTGTCTGGAATCTTCTGACGAGGAGCTAGATCTGCAATGACGGACCTCCTGTGGTGTAGTTGTTCTCTCCCACTCTGCTGGTCTGGGAGTTTCTTTGAAAGAGATTTCTGGTGGTGTATCAGGTACTTCACTTGGGATGAGTTCATATCCTGTATCATTAAGGTCTGCAGCAAAATATAGCTGCTTGTGACAAGGCCTGCAATTCAGCCAACTTACCCTGAAGAAGCCTTCTGTATGCAGCGAAACACTCTAGGGGATTGGGATTTGCTGAGCTGTCGTGGGTGTCCAAGTTGGATAATTATTGGTTCTTGAGTTCACCATTTCAATAAGGCTATGCTCTGTACATCCCATGTTCCTGCATTTTAAGGAATGGCCCAGCCGTGACAGGCGGCATTAAGGGGCCATGGCATAACATGGTGGACGACCAGAGACTTAGCCGGGGAGTTAATAGTCAGGACAGGAAGGTAGGGCTGCGGGAACTGAGGCACCAGAGATCAGGAAATCCCACCAACAGCAGAGGACCCCGATTGGCCAAGAGCATCTGGGGCGAGTAAAGAGACAGAGAACACGTCATAGTGGTTAAACTGTTTAAATAGGGAAGGGGCAGCAAGCCGTCCACTCACAATTTTTCTCCCTACTGAATTCATCCCACCGGCCTCAATCTAACCTTACAATTTGTGTTACAGGGACAAATAGACCATTCCAAAAACCCTATCTGGGTATTAACTCCACCATTACACCTATAGCATATCTTAGCTCACAAAAACGGATTTGGAGCACACACGAATACACATGTAGTTTTTTATGATATCGGGTTCAATCACCTGGTCCATAAGCACTGTCCCCAGATAGAAGGACACCCCGTCCCTGTCAGGGGGTGCTATTCCTCGGTTGCCGGTGATGTGCCACCTATCTAAGAGGAAAGAGAGGTAACTGTCCCTATGAACACCATCCAATCTATTTTTTGGGGTATAGAATAAAAAAATGGAAACCACATACAATAGCCCAGACCAAGAGGAGAGTTTTTTATAATCCCATCTCGTAACACACTGGACATTCCAAAGGGGAATTTTTTTTTCGGGGCACATTTTTTTTTGTTAACCCACAATGCAATATGTACAGTAAATGCGTGATGGGAGCTATCTGTTAACTAAAAGACTGTGCACAGTCACAGCTTAGAAACTGTGAAAGGCTCACTATTCCAGCCCCTCGGCCGGTATTAATGCGCTAATAAAAAATTTGTATCCCTATCTATTTGTCGATATCCAAACTGAAAAGGGTCGACCGGTGTCGATGACTCAATTTGTTGGGGTCATCATCTTCAGGACCAATAAGTTCTATAGCTGTGTCAGTCGCTGTGATCCATCATTCAAAATCTGGCAGCCATTCCGTAACCTAGGGGAAAAGATGAACATGTGGTCAGTTAGGTATCATGGAGCGGACACTCATTATTTTTAAGGCTACAAATCCCATACAAGAAAGGTTTCACAAGGACCACTGACATCATTTTGTGCATAACACAGGCTCCACAAAGTGGTTCTCACCCACCTCATAATAGTGCCCCACATGGTTGCCTCATCATGTATTCATTAGAATCACATACAAATGTTTGAAATTACCTTGGAGCCCAAGTATGGGATGGGTGGGCTCAAAAGGACCAATGTCCATGCTTGCCAGAACCCCAAGCTGCTATCTCATTTAGTGCACGTCTCGCTGTGTAGGGGGCAAACAAAATGATGGCATCAGTCAAACCCTGTTTGCAGTTGTCATTCGCTCACTAAATCAAAGCAGCGCTGCTGAGTCTTGATTATAACAGTGTTCAAAGCAGCGTTCAAATCGGCTTGAACGGACCTCATACGCTCACTAAATCAAAGTGCTACCAAGTGTTGCTGTAAGCAGTGTTCAGGGCGACTTGAACGGGCCTGGACGGGTGAAGTACTGTCCTTCCCGTGTCCTGCAGAAGCTAACGTTCGCTAAGTCTTCCCAAAAGCTACAATCTCTCTCGTCCGCTTACCTTCCCCAAGCCATTTCTTCACTCGCATGGATTCCTCCCTTGTCCTTCTATTCTGACACGGTGTTAGTGAAGGTTGCTAAGCAACACTTCTCCCGCGGTCAACTTATTACGTAAAAAATTGTGGGCAAGGCCGGGCCTGGAAATAATGGAGCGCTCTCTAGAGCGGCCATTTTGGAAGTGGTGTACCAGCTAATGGAGACAAGTGGGAATCGTCCCACTGTTGCAGTGAAAGGTGCTCTCTCCCATAGTAATGCTATGTCCAGCTTTTTTGAGTACATCTATTGGGAAGTCCATTTCTAAAACCTCCTTTTCTTTCGCTGTTAGCATTGGCAGTGCAAACTCATCAAGATAACCTGAAATGTCATCCGGTTGTTGTCAAGTGTATCAGTGTAAAGGTTTCATAATGCCCCCGGAATTCTACATTGATCAAGGTAGTATGGTAAGTCATTCCCTCTGAATGTTTCTCCATGGCACAGATAGCTCTGCTCCCATTGGTAATCCCCAGACGATGAGCTAATAAACAACTGTATTTCCACCCCCCTTCAAAATATGCACATCTGGTCCTAAACAAAGTTTTTTCTGCTCCTACACTAATGACCATTTCAGCTCCAAAATCTTGGGGCTTCCTCTTTTTGCTAGAGAGGCTCATTATATCCCCCACATGACACACTTCATTCAACATTTCCCCATACTATGTCGTCGTAGTATAGTCAGACATTGGGCAGGATTGTCAAAGCAGCGCAAATGAAAGGAGCGCAGCAAATGCACTCAATTTCATTTTGCTGCTTTCAGAATTGCTCAGATTACCCTATTCACAAAGTGACCTGAGCATTTTTGTTGAGCCCCCTTGCATACATTCACACACTCCCGGCACTAATGTATGACAGGTTCCCAGCAACCATGTGATTGCTGCATGTGCATTTCACCAAGAGGGGCCATTATAGGGCCCATCTCTGCGAAATGCCCGGAGGAAAAAAAGCATTTCATTCCTGTTTGGGGGATGGACGGGGTATGTTATGATAAATTATTTATACTGCGCACCACTGCCATTTCCATGGTCTCCAGGGGCTCTTGTGGATCTGTAAGGTAAAGTGGGGTGGGTTGATGCATGCAGAACCAGGAGTAACTTGTTTGCTTTCTGGGTGTGTTTTGTTTTGTACACTGCATGCTTATTGTTTCGAGATGGGCAGGGTGAAGTGTTTGCGTTGAGTGTTGGAGACTATTGGGGTTTGTGAGTTGGTTTGAGAGTGATGTGCCATTTTGGGTGTTTAGCAGGGTGGTTCGTTAGCCATCTGGGCGTGGGTAGAGAAGAGGAAGTTGTTAGTAGGATGTTGGGTGGTATCTGGATATTGTGCAGCTATGCTATTGTTTTCTTTTTGCAAGGCATTCACCTTTGCATTGGCTTGAGGTTAGAATTGAATTGGTGGGACAAGACTACAGGAAAGGAAATAGATCAGTATGGTAGAAAGTGTTGTGTAGGGAACTGTTAGCTGTCTCTGGAGTGGGTAATTATCTAGAGGGGATATTTGGTTTCCTGGGTCCTCCTGACCCGTTATGAAAACTTGTGTGCATGTTTCTTGAAACATTGGCCTGAGAATTGATGAGTGTTCGGTTATAGGGGTTCTCGCAGTTCTGTCCCTTGAGGCTAGAGTTTCAATGCCTTTGTGGATGTGGTTTGGGCAATGTATGGGGTTGAAAGGGCCTGCCCATGGTTTGGAAGTTGTATGAGGTTGAAATGGCCTGCCCATGAGGGTGATCATTGCATAGTTGTTGTTGATCTGTTTTTATCTCAGTGACTTGAATAACCAAGTTTTAAGCCATTTTCAGAAGATTAGGTGGTCTTCCGTCATCCTCATTTCCTTTGGGATCAAATTCCATAGTTTAGATTTAAGAATGGAGAAAACAGTTGCCCTGCGTTTAGGTTTCTCATGGCGTCTTGTTTCTTTTTGGAGGTCAGTGCTAGAACTTAAGGTACTTCGTGGTTGGTATTGGGTGGTTTTGCCTGGAGGCTTCCATGTAATATGGTGGGGGAGACATCGAACTTAAAAAATAAATAGTTTCTTTTTGAAGTCACTCTGCCTTTATGAAGAAATGATTTCTGTTTGGAAATAATTTCTTCATAAAGGCTGCGTGACTTAAAAAAGAAACTATTTATTTTTGAAGTCCAAGTGCCCTCCCAGGACACGGGGCAGCGGGCCCCCTACAGCACGGAGGCTGCGGGGGCCCCCGCTATGCCAGTGATTAGGTGAATATTACGCAGGTTATTGGAGATCTGGTTTCTGGGATGGTGTTGTTAGTGATCCTCCTGGATGCCTCTATGGCTTGCTGGATTTAGTGTATTTTTACTCTAAGGTGGTCTGGAATACTATCACATAACATTTGTGAGGGTACAGTGCTGTTATTGCATGCAGTGGGTTTTATATATCCTTGATAATTCTGTACATTTCCATTTGGGGGTTTGTTTCCGATTGGATTTGTGCAGCGTAATGTGCATTCTTGGCTTTGAAGACTGCCAATCTGTATAGATACATTTTTGTCCGTTGTTTTGTTTTGGTAGTTATTTTTGTCCAGTTGTTTGTAGTTCTTCTTCATGTCTTTTCTAGTTTACGAGTCATTTTCTTGAGTTCTCACAGTTCCTCTGTGAACCATCTGCTCGCTACATTTTTTCGGTGTGCGTTTGAAAGTTTTCAATGGTGCCAAATGCTCTACACCTTCTGTGATCCAGGTGTGAAGGTTATTTTCAACAGTGTCTGGTGTTGTTTCATGTAGTTGAGAGGAATCGGGTTTGGTGGTTTCTAGTAGTTCGGTTAGTGTTTATAGATCAAGCTTTTTCGAGTTTCTTTTGTTCGTCATCGATTGCTTTATGTTTGTGGGTATTGTACGGGTTGATGTTCTAACAGTGATAGGGATCATATGATGGTTCCTCCAGATGATTGGTACCAGTGGGGCAGTAGTGGAGAGTCCATCCCTGAAGAATATTGCATCAAAGGTGTTTCCAGCTCTGTGGGTGGGTCCGTTCACCATTTATTTGAGATGGAGAATTCCCAGGAGTGCGCTGATGGAGTTCGTTTTGGTTTTGTTTTCTCTTTCAAACCAAATGTAGAAATGTCCCAGAATGATTATGTTGTCATGATTTATGGCAATGCTGGCTATGGCATCAGTGGATTTTGGGGACAAAGTTAGGGTTGTAGGTGGGCAGTCTCTAGATAAGAAGGAAGAGTAGTTTGGATTGTTCACTGAGTTTGAGGTTGACTAAGAGTGATTCTCAGTTTTCTATATCTGTTGAAGGTACATATGTGGAGCTGATTTGGTTTTCGTTTGCCATGGCAATTCCTCCTCCTCATCTGCCTTCTCTGTTTGGTTGTATTTGTTTATAATTGCCAGGATTACTATATAGTTGTCTGGTAGCCATGTTTCTGTGAGGAAGAGGGCGTCCATGCCGCTTTCGCTAACGAGGTTGTACATTTCTGTTGGGTGTTTTGCCATAGATCGTACGTTTAGCAGGCTGCAGTGTAGCATGTGTGCTTAGGATCACTCTTTGTTGGATGCTTTTCCTGGCGGTCCAGTGGTGGCGAGGCGTGTGGGTTGTCTACTAGTTTGCTGAGGTTGGTTGTTTCTTTGTGTTTGTCTAGATCCTCTGTGCCTTTTTTCGAGGAGTTCCAGGGCTGTCACATTTAAAATCAACTATCATGATAGAGGGAGAAATGACTCTGTCATGACTTGCTCCTCCCCACTGCAGCTTCTTCCAATGGCAGAGGGGGATGACCCTCATTTCAGGGCATTTAAATACCCTGATATTCCCTGTTATTTGCACAAATGCGCAAAGGGGGGAAAAGGGCATCTGAAGGAGTGCATCTAGGTTGCACTAATTCAGATGACCCTTGTCAATTGCGCTTCTCCTTTTTATGGCTCAACTGACGAGATGCGCTAGCACATCTCACTTGCGTGAAAAAAGGTTTTGAGAATCTGACCCATTGAATTTTTCTTAAGATCCACCCATGGCCTTGCGCCACCTATAAGCCACAACTATTGCATTGAGTACAGCTAGAGAGAAATGGCATATGAGGAGGTACACAACGGTTGTAGGTGCTGTTTGGTTATTTGGCCACCCATTGACTGCCCATTGCCACGCTAATCTCTATGGACATTTCCACCCAGTTCCTGCCCCTCCCCACCCGAAAAAACTCCTCATGGAAACTCTTTGAGCTTGCTTTAATCAAGCCTTTCCATCAAAACCTTGCACTCAAAGTTATTCCAATGTTTCTTCTGAGAGTTAATTACATTGGAGCTTTAAACGTACAAGTAGTGCAATAGAAATGTCTTCACCTAGTCTGCCTTCAGCCACTCGATTTGTAAGTACTATGGATGTCCTTCATTGAAATCCTATGAAAAACAAGCATTGGCAAAGCCACCAATTCTGACTTCTGTATAAGTATTTGGCATGTGCCAAGCACTGCCATTAGATGTCCAGGTATTCTCACAATGCTGCACCTGCTGTCATCAATGGCCAGTTAATACCAATACAGCAGAGCCTGGCAAGTGCCTTTCCAATGCCTACACAAATGACCAAACTGTTGCCATTTGCAAATGCTTGTTTTTCATTTTGGCTGAAAGTTGGCAAAGCAGAACATGTTTAAAAAGTGTGAGAATAGCACTTGAATGCATTTCTTTTTTATTCATTGGGTACATTGAAAGGATGTGCATTCTGAGATGTGGTCAACCTTAAGAAACTCCTTTAATTGTAAATGATGAAGCGGGCACAGCATATGCCCAAGTACTCTTTGGCAATAAACATGCCAGAATTGCAGCACTGCCCATCACAGAATATACACCCTACTGCACACCCACACCGCACAGGACTGAGCATAAACCCAACACAGCACTGTGCATGCACACCACCCCACTCCACCGTATGCCCACACCACCCAACCTTGCACATATACATCAACACACTGCACATTCCAACACACTTCACACTGCCCCCAGAATAGCAATGCACAACGCACCCCACTGTGCATACAGTATCCAAGCACTGCACTGCCCCCAGCTCCACACATGTACAGCCCCCTTCAGAATATGTAAGTGCAGTGCTATCCAAGCATACAGAAGTCTGTGCGTACAGTGCTGTTGTTCATAATGCTATCATGCTCTAATGAGAAAACTACAAATAATTGACTGTCGCATCACTGTGCTAGTTGGGCATATTTGAATCTGCCATTGCATATGATAACTTGGCATACTGGCATCTGGCCTTTTTGTGCTAAGTGGATATAATGGAACCTTGCATTCACATCCTAATTTAGTGAATCCGAACCTTGCACTGCTATGCTAAATGGGAATAATATCGCCAGGAACTTCTTTTCTAAATGGACATAATGGAATCTGGCACTACCTCCTAACTGGGCATTGTGGACACTGGTACTACTTTGCTAATTATGCATTGCCTCGATAATCAATTGAGAACCTGGGCATTGGATGGTAATTGTGCCTGAACCTGATGTATGCCAATACAGGTGATGGTATGAGTGCCTTGGATTTTGATCATAAAACAGTGAAATTGTAAGTACTTGGGCTTTTTATTGCATTATTTGGTATATTGTAGAAATATATGGTGCATGGTGTGAGTACCAGAGCACCTCATGCCCATGCCTGATAAACGGTGGTACTTTATGGGCATATGATGTAATAGCTGGTAATTAGCATGGGTACCTGGAGATTAACACCAATGCATATAAAATGCTCTCTCCCTCTTAAATGCTCCTCCTCCCTGATCATCTTTTTTGCACCACTCTCAGCAACTATCCACCTGTCCACTACTCCCTTCTTTCACCCTCCCCCACTTCCCCTTCTGAACTCTTCATTCCACTCTTTCACTAACCAGGGAGAAGCACATAAATGATAGTTAAAGACCCAGAAATCAAATGTACCCTCCTCTCTACACAATTCACCATATTATCTAGCACCCACAAGTATTCTTCAGTCAAAAAATGGGTAGCTATGTTCCTAAGGAATCTTCCCAGACAAAGAGCTTTCTTTGCACAGGTGAAGCTACCTCCTCCTAACTGTTCCAGTTTCTTTCTCTGAGGTTCTCTGAGAAGTGTTAGTGTTTTGGGACGACTGTCATAAAAGACTGAATTATATTGGTCTGCAATACATAAAGATATCAGGCATCTGGTAGAAATACAAGCAATAGCAACGTCCTTTGCTTGGAAATCGAAAGGATGCAAAGATGCAAAAAAAAAATAAACATATCAAAGCCCCCTTAAAACAGTTACATTGACAGCTTCAAAAAGATGAATAGTACTTTGCTTAGTTAAAATCCCGGTGGAAGATCACAAATGCTTTAAAGTTAGTTTAAGAAGTTCACAAATACTTTATTTCTAAAGCTGTTTTGCTGAAAATGTGTCTATAATGAGCTTTTGTGCAGTTGGTGAGAAATCTGCAACTTATTGGAAGTGTGACTGTGTTTTTAAAACTGTCATTATTTCTTTTTCTTTTAAGAACACATATATTTAAAGCGCTTTAAGGACTGGCACTCGACCCTCTGGGGGTTTGTATTGGGTTATTTTGTGTCTTTAGCAAAGTCCCAAAGGTGTCCCCTGTCCCACCCAGATTTTGTCTGTCTCTTGCGCCCCTGCAAGAGGGGTTGCTAGTTTGAAGGCGGCGGGTTAACAGAAGAGGAGGAGGTGGTAATATCAAGAGAAGAAAGGGGTACAGCGGAGGAGAAAATGATTAAAGAAGAGGGGGAGGATGTGGTAACATCAAGAGGAAGGTCAGCTATGGGTCAACTAAGATAGGAGCTAAGTACGAGAGGGCACTCTGGGGGCCCACTTTGGCCAATTAGTGAATACAAGTTTGTATCCTAATATTTGAGTTCCAAAGTCAGCAATGTGATACTTCCCTAACATCTCATCCCTTTTTTATACTTGCCAAACATTTTGATTTAACATAAGCGCCTCATACAGGTTATCAGTTCATTTCTAAGTGGGGGCTGGGGATACATTAGCCCATGATCACACATTTCAGGCAAGTGGGAAAATGGGATTTGAACCAATGGCATTATTTCACCAAAATCATAGGGGCTGAGAAGAGGACATCAGACAGCCCTTGCCCCCTGCAATGGCATCACAAGAAAAGATCAAATAATCCTGAAACCCAACAATGGGCCAGTGGATCCATTTCAACAATAGTTATTGGAAAGCCTGGTGTCCACATCTTTAAATACGTGTTTGGCAACGTGGTCACGTGAGCACAGACCCTCCCCCCGGAGCCAGGACGTGGACTATATTTACCAAGGACGCAGCGCACCCTGCACGCGCACCTGGAAGTACTGGCAAGTACTGTTTGCTGTTCGTGGGACGCGGTGTGCAGCGTCTAGTCCACAGCTTGGTAGAAGGAGGAAAAACATTCTCTAGCGTAAGCAAGGTAAATATTGTATGGTTGCTGAACACAGGAAAAATACTGTATGATAAAGTGAGTGCTATAGTGGGAATGATCTAGTGAGTGGTTGCACTTTCATGAGTAGCAAATTTAGATACTAATAAATATCAGAACATGATGGATTTAAGATCTAATTTTTGCAAAACTAAAGATGAACAAAGGCTGCATGAAGTGATGCAGAGACCCAACCGAGCATGTAAACGTAAGATTATAAGTAAACAAGGACTGTTACCTGAGGCCAAGTTAGCCAAAATGACTACCTTTTTTGGCAAAATTGAGACCACTAAGCTGAGTAAAACAACTCTGTCCGAGAGTGTAATTAAAGAAATTTGAGCTGATTTGGTAGAAGAACTTTCGAATAGATTGCCATGTATTGGTACTAAATTGCTCTCCTCGTTACTTGATGCTCCAAGTAGTGGAGACATGAAGTATGAGACCAACATGTCCAGCACTATAGATCCACACAATGAGTGTACGGTCATGGCCATGTGGGGAGGTATTGAGTCAATCCAGCCCCTGTGAGTAAGTGGAATGATAAAAGATTTAAAATAACCGAGGAGAACTGTAAAATGATTAACTGGCATGAGCTAGAGTGTACGGACCCCCAGATAGCAAAAGATACCATGAATCATGAAGGAAATGATGAAGATGTCTATTGCCCCAATTTAGACCGGCAGAGTAAAATAGATGAAGCTAGAAATGAGAGGGTCATAGTTGACCTGGTCTCGGGGTTAATAATCTATACGGATGAACAAATAAGGGAGAAGAATATGCATAAATCCCCCCCACTCCTAGAATGAACACCAGTAAAATATCCATTAATAGCACACACCTGATTGAAAATGAGAGCTTTGCCCCCCTCAAAAACGAAGAGCTATGGGAAGCACTGGAATGTGCAGTAACCGAGATTGTAGATAGATGTGATATTATAGAACGTAAGCTGGATGTTCACTCTATTTTGCTACATAAGGGTATAAAGAAAGGGCGTAAAACCATTAGGGAAGTAGGAACTAATATGGAAATATCACAACATGCGGTCACTCGTGATCACTGACCTAGAAACGCCAATAGTTAAAATAGACATCAACCAGAATGATCAAGCAGTGGGTTATACCATTGAAGACAATGCTGAGGTAAGTAGATATAGAAATAAGCTAAGAAAGGGAAAAAAGACTAAGTCGAGGAAACTAGGAAATAAAAGAATAGGCCAAAGAATATTGTCTCATGAGAGAAATGAGAGATTGAGTAAAAATGGGTGTATAATAAGAGAGGAAGTTATGTCTACTTTTGTTGAAGAACTTATACCCACACGAGTAACAGAGACAATGGCTGAATCCATGAGAATTAAAGCGATCCACATGACTAAAGAACCTAATTATTCAGGTAAACACATAGTGGCAATTCATAATCCAGTCGAAAAGAGTGGAATGAAAAACCCAAAAAAGAGGTTGTCTAAAGTGCAAAAAGAACTAAAGACAATCAACCCTTCAAATAAATCTTTAGTGCCGACCCTACATGAGTGGGTAGTGCCCATTAAGAAAAAGGAGAAGGATGAACAGAGGATGATCAAAAGTCAAGAGAAAACAACTAAGGTGTTAAAAGCCATAAAAACTCTTTTCATTGAAGAGAACACTGAGTATAGACTTGACCAAGTCCCCCACGCTGAACCAGAAATGCACCTGAAGACTGACAATCAGGAGCAAAAAACCATACAAGCAGTACGGTTTAGTGAAAACACCAGCGAGGAGGCGTTTGAGTCTACCTATAAGAAAGATCCACTCAATTTTATCAGGGCACTGCAGTTTCAAGCAATAGATAAAAGTGGGGCAATTGAGATACTGAATAGACACCATATAGTTGAACTATGCGCAATGGTTGTTCTGTTACGGATGGTGAAATCAAGTGACTTCTTTATAGTTGATCAATTAGTAACCCCAAATTTAGTGACCACCAATTTATGGTGTATGGATGATTTAATTCTTGAGTTTATATTAAGCCATTATATCACTTCCCCAAATTAGGATATTCTTGCACAGAAACTTCTATGCGTAAGGTGAAGAATCAGAGATTAGAAATAGGTGTTAAAAGGATTGAAAACTATAGAAAATTAAGTATAGACGGAAGAACAATAGAAATGGAATCATCAAAACAGCAAAGTGTAGAAAAAATATTGTTGAAACAAGTTGGTGCTAATACTGTAAGTCAACCCAGGAAACATTGCAACACTATGGGTCAAGACGTAACTAACAGAACAAATTGGTTACTGGCAATGGTTACCAATAGAATGTAAGCCAAGATTAGAACAGAGTTCCTGATGATGTCAGTATGATGATCTCATGGAACACAACAGGTAATTTGCACTATGAAAAAGAAGGTGGGTTGTTAGCACATATGGATTGCTTTTGTATTGTCACACTGCAGGAAACATGGTTATATGAAACATGTGACATAGACGGATGGTGTTCTATACAAAGCTTGGCGTCCAAAGGACCGAGAGGACGCCCAAAACAGCCATTAAACATCCGTGGACTGGTGTCAAAACTGGATGGTTCAATGAGATGCTGTTAGGGGTGATGGTTAAAACTAATACACCCTGATTCCCGAGTATGCTGCTTATATAT
Source organism: Ambystoma mexicanum (assembly GCF_040938575.1). Lineage (NCBI taxonomy): Eukaryota > Metazoa > Chordata > Amphibia > Caudata > Ambystomatidae > Ambystoma > Ambystoma mexicanum. Next base: position 1,575,704,992 of record NC_090932.1, read on the forward strand.
ATATACATATATATTATATATATATATATATTTATTTATTTTTTATTTATTGTCTTTGGTTTATACAAACCTTTACAATCATTTTTTGTACAGAAGAATCGAAAAGAAATTGATTACAATTCATACAATTTCATTTAAACAATGATGTAAAAAAGAAAGATGGAACAAATTAAAACATGGATCATAGTAGAAAATGTGTTAAAAACCACATTAAACATAAAAGAAAAGGAAAACAGTGTTTAAAAACTAACTTTCGTATAAAAATAAACACAATTAAACACCTCAATTTTGGTTCTTTCTCTTCATATTACGCATGGTAAAAATTCATTTAACTTTGAGTCAATAATTGTCAAGAACTCAATCAACTTTAAAGTATGCATCGGTTCCAAAGTGATTCCATACTAATACTTGACTGGTTCTGAACATCGAGATCAAAAATTCTTAGGCGGAATGATGCAAAGAAAGGACAGTAAATAACTATGTGTTTGAGTGTTTCATCTGCCTCTGCAACACCACAGAAACGGCACAAGATTGAGCAATTTGTTACGGTCTTTCTATTCCAGTTTTTGGTTTTTACAAGTGTACGAAACTGGTTTAGGCCTAAACGAAGCAGGAGTTTCTTACCTAAAGCAGAAGGAAATTGAATTAAATAAAAGGATCGATCTCCCCATTTCCTTCGAAACCTGTTATATTCTGAATAGGATGGGTAAGTTCCCATCATATCAGTCAAAGTGCACCAATGATAAAGGTCATATTATTTTTTTGTGCAGGGAGATGCAGAGTCATGCTTTTTGGAGTTTCATTGATTGAATCCAAAATGGAATTCAATTTATCAGTGGCAGTTTTGAGCGAACGGATACACGGGTTGTCCAGTAATTTATTGAGCTCAACATATAAAGTGTTTTTAGGTGGATCAACCATCTTAATATAGTTTTTTATGTTCCGCCAGTTTCTTTTTGCGGATAATGGGAGCAAATTAATTTCATGGCAAATTAATACATTTGGGATAGATTGAGCTAAACCCAATGCAGACTTCCACAATTTGCCCTGAAGTATGTCAAGAAAGGAATCAATGTCGTATAGACACATGTCTAAGGGGTATAGGAGACATGGTTCAACTTTGAGCAGGTAAAACTGAATAAGAGGCAATAAAGAAAATAAACAATATTTATGATATATGATTTTCATTTGTGAGGACAACGTTTTCGCTTTATTATTGAGGAAAGTTTGCCATATGGGTAAAGAATACGAGTCGGTCAACGAATAACCTAAATAGCGAATAGAAGAAGAGTAGAAAAGAGCGGCGCCTTGTAGGAACCATGAAAATGTGTTTACTTTGCAACGGCCTTCAAAAAAAGTTAGAATGAAAGATTTCGCAGGATTGACTGTAAGATTGATATTATTCGCGAAATCTGCAAACAAATCAAGTTATTTTTGGAGGCCAAAGGGGGTACGATCAAATAATAAATCATCTGCGAAGCCAAGCCAATTGAGCCTAATGGGCCCCAATTTGGCTGGGAAGACGATCTGGTCTTTCCAGAGTGAATCTATACCCTGCAGGTACAAATTAAAAAGGACTGCCGCCATGTTGCAGCCTTGCTTCACACCAATTTCGGTGCTGATAGAATTCTTGAGCGCACCGTTACGATTTAAGCGTATACGGTACGTCGTATGAAGGTGCAACAAGGCAATCAAAGCGACCAAAGAGTGGGGGATGCCAAGATCGATCAATTTGGCCCAGAGAAGTTCTCGAATTACACTGTCGAAAGCTGACGTCAAATCCAAGCTGGCCATGGAAACAGGCCCCATATGCGAACTAGCAATTTGTGCTTGAAGATGCGCTAGGATCGTGGCATTGAGAGGACAGCCAATATATTTTCTGAAGCCTACCTGATAGATAGACAGTAGGTTGTTTTGCACAATAAAGGCTTGTAGTTCCTGCAGAAGTAGTAGTGAAAAGATCTTAGAAGATGCATCAGTAAGCGCAATTGGACGATATTTACAAGGAAGCTCAGGTGGACCTTTCTTGTAAATAGGAATTATATGTGCTGAATACCACGACGATGGGATAAGGCCAGTTTGAAGAATCAGGTCAAAACGGATCTTCAATAAATGTGCCCAGAAAATATATATAACCCCCCTAATGAGAGTCAGAATAAAGCAAATGTGGAGAAACTTACAAAAATAATAGTAGAATGTAATGCTGATCCCCCCATTATAACTGCAGGTGATTTTAATGCAAAGATAGTCTTACCAGATGATCATATGAGTGGGGAGTGTGGCTCTAGCCTAATTGAAATAGGTTTCTCCAACAAATATGGCAAACCATGGAGCAAGTTGATTGTTAGTCAACAACTGATCATACTAAATGGTCATACTAAAGGAGACGCCAAACGCGGCGCAACAAGAGTAGGAGGGGGTAGTCTTACAACAATTGATTCCATTATTGTAAATGAATAGGCCAACAGCCGTGAGGAAAGTGACCATCTACCACTATATGTAATGCTGGAACACTCTCAAGTGGAGGCCGAGTATCATATGGCAACATAGAAGTAAACCATGCCGCAAATCGGATAATTTGGAACCCTACAAAACTGGAAAAGGTGAATGTTACTGCAGTCCAAGAATTACGAAAAATTGGGGCTATGATTGATAATAGACAAGTGGTCATCAATAATGAACTAATTGGGGAATATGAAAAGTTACTGAATAAGATCAAAGAAACCTCATCCCAAAAACGGAAGTATTCCAGCAATAGTGAAAGATGGAATCTTTCCCACGGTAAGCATAATTTGTATGATCAAGAAATTAACAAAGCTAAAAGTGCTCTTAGGAAAGCTATTAAACGAATAGCTGAATCAGAAAAAAATGACGCCACCAATCAGATCAAATGGCTTAAAACAACATATGAAATGGCTACGAACTCACAAAAAAAACAAAGCAAGTGAAGTATGGCTAAATATTGTAGCACAAGCCAGGTGTAATAATCTGCAAGGCAGGTGGAAGGCAATAAATGAGGGGGAAAAATGCACCCTACCGATCAATAGCGTGGCTGAAAAAGTTTGGGTCATACATGTAAAAAACACTCTTGGATCTGAGATGGGAAATAAACAAAGACTGAAGGTAGATCGGGTACAATGGGTAAGCAACCATACTGAAACATCTTTAGTGCCCTTGATAGAGAAATTACCTACCTCGAGAGCCACTGGCCCTGATGGGACGTGTAATGCTCTACTACGCCTGGCACCTGAAGCATGGGCAAAAATACTCATTATACTTTTTGCATGGATTGGTAAGAATGGGATGATTCTGAAATCATGGCATGAGAGTATTATTTTGCTGATACACAAAAAGGGCGAATGGAAAGATCCAAGGAATTACAGAATGTTGGCAATGCTGGATATACCGGCAGAAATATTTGCGAAAGTTCTTTTGGATGATCTAAATGTATGGATAGAGGGAAACAAAATTCTTCCAATTTACCAAGCTGGTTTTCAAGCAAAATCCTCAACTATTCATAATATAATTAATTTAGTGTCTGCAGTTGAGTTTACCTGGAATGTGCGCAATTTACCAGTGTATGTGGTGTTTATTGACTTCTCAGCTGCGTTTGACACGGTGGTAAGAGAGAAATTATGGAATAAATTGAAGAAGTGGGGGATACCAGCTGGGTTATTACATATGATTCAATTGTTATACTCCGACACCTCAGTTAGAGTACGTTTGGACAGTGAAGGACGACTAACTGAAGCAACTCCCACAGTATGTGGAGTGAAGCAAGGCTGTAGATTAGCAGCCACGTTGTTTAATCTCTACTTGGCCGACTGTATGAAGGAGATGGATGGAGAATGGTTGATGCAGTAAAGATGGGTAGGATATTTATCCCTTGGCTAGGATATGCCGATGATTTGATCTTGCTGGACTAGCAGGGCTACAAAATAGGTTAAACTGTCTGACCAAATTTTCAGAAAAGAATGGGCTAACAATAAATATAGCAAAAACAAAGGTGATGGCCTTTCTAGGAAAAACAAAACAAAGTCGTTCTAACAACTTTAAGTGGCTGGTGAATGCAGAGATGCTTGAGAAAGTTGAATGTTATCGTTATCTGGGGGTGATAATAGACTCAAAGCTGTCATTGAAATTTCATTGGATGGCAATTAAAAATCTATACCTAAAAAACACAGGTGCAATTAACAAATGTATTGGTAAACAAGGAGCAGTATCAGTGAATACGGTTCTGTTACTATATGCCAGTAAAATAATAGCTACTTTACTCTATGGAGCCGAGATATTGGCGAGTAAGTTCGTAAATGAAATGTGTAAATTGGAAGGAAACATTTTAAAATAGTTTTTAAGATTACCGACGACAGTCTCATGTGAATATATTTTATTGGAAGGTGATTTTAGATATGCTAAAGATATACTAGAATATAAATCAGCAATGCTATATGTGAAATTGAGTACGCTGACTATTAATACATTTATGGTGGAACTGGTGGGTAATTTTTGCAAGGAAGGCCTCAATAAGCACTTTAAAACTCTTAATAAGATATATATGGTGTATGTGAAATAGGCCAAGGGTAATGCAGAATCTTGGATACGTTTAAAGCAAGCCAAGATAAAAAAACTATTACAAGGATTGATATACAGCTGTGCAAAACAACGTAATATGATCATTTTAGCCACAAAATCGACAAGTGGTTTATTTTTGGAACATTGGTCTCAGGCAACTGTGAAACCCAAATACCAGTATGCTTTCCCCACTGCGGCCACGGTAAGACAATACGTAATGTTTAAGTTCAACAAATGTGACACGATGGAGATTCTTGGTGCAAAAATAGGCTATGGGCCTCATTACGACCCTGGTGGAAAATATCCGCCTTGGCCGTGACTTTACCACCATGGCGTAAACTGCGTTTACGCCATGGTGGTTGGGCGACTTACCGCCCCATTCCGACCTTGGCGGGGCGGTAAGTCCCCAATCCCCATTCCCATTTTTGCCCAATAGGGCATAATGGGAGTGGGGAAGGCGTTAATTACACCACCGTAAATTACGGTGGCGTAATTAACACCAAGGTCCCTTAGTGCCATGGATTTTAACGCCTGCTAAAAGCAGGCGTTAAAATCACCATGGCGCTGAGTGACCTCGTAATCAGGCGGAAAGGGTCGGCGCTGTTAGCGCTGGCGTAAACCCCTTTCCGCCAGGGTCGTAATGAGGCCCTATGAGTTAAACATAAGGCTATGCAGATTGTGTGGCATGAAACAAATCGAGACGGCTAAACATCTGATATGCTAATGTGAAAGCCTAGGGAAATACCACCTAAGATATATGAATTCAAGCTTATCAGAGGAGATAGAAAAATATGGCAAAGAGTGATGGAAGGAAATGACATGAATTTGATATATCACATGATGAAATTTTATGAGACAATTTTAATAATTTTAAAGGAGTTATCAGAGAATATTTTTGTAAGTACATTTTAATTGATGAAAAATGTCTTCTAAATGAAGTGTTGTAATAATGATGTTCGTATATGTAAAGCCAGCAATGGCTGAGAACATATTATTATTAAATAAATACATAAATGGCAGAGGTGTTGAGGCAAGTCTGGTGTTTCAGTGTGAAGTGGTCATGTGACCAGCTAGACCAAATTTGTCATAGTCTTAGCTGCATTCTACAATGCGTGAATGGATAGCTATGCCTGTGACAGATGCCCACCGAAGTGGTGCGTTTATATATACCTTACGCTCAGATGGAGCTTATCTTTGATGTCACTATGTCATCCAATCTTCTGTGAGGAAGAAAAAGCCAGCTACATTTGTAGCCTTTTCTAGGCGCTATGGACTGGCTACCCTTAAGCCAACCAAGTACAGAAGACTGGTTTGTCCTAGAACATCTTCTAGGTGGGACAGACAGGCTTCCATAGAAACTAAGCTAATGGGATTCTGTAAGCGCAATTGACTGGTTACCTTTATAGTCTTACAAAATATCTTCCACGTGCTACAAACGCTAACCAAAGCAGTCTAATAAGCACGATATCAAGGAAAGCTGCATGTAACCAATGTGCATTACCATTGCTAATTTAAGCAGTTATAAGTGCAATGGTGTGTTACCAACATATAACTTTGAGTATAATGGGCGGGCTAAACATTGTAAATGAGTTTGTTCTAGGTGTACCATATGTCTGAGAAGGGCAAGGAGGCCATTTCAGAGGGAAGCTCCTGCAGAGGAAAGAGATCTACCCCCTACTCTCTGCTTGGAGAACCATTTGACCTGCAGAGAGTTAGAGCTAGAGGACCGAAGGACTCTACCAGGGTGGTATTTAGGGAGGGAAAGTTGGATGTAGCGCGGTCCCAGGCCCCAGAAAGCCTTGTGGATGATGCAGAGGGTCTTCAATTGGATCCTTGGAGCCATCAGGAGCCAGTTGAGAAATTTTAGGGCTGGAGAGAGGTGGTCCCTGGGCTTGAGGCCAAGGATAGGTCTTGCAGCACTGTTCTGAATTAGTTGGAGAGGGCGAGAGAGCAAAGGGAAAGATTGAGGAAGATGCTTTTGCAATAGTCCAGCCTGGAGAGAACCAGAGCCCTGGAGACATTGAGTTTCTGGAGGAAGGTGAGGAAAGGGAGAATGCCTCTGATGAGGTAGAGCTGAAAGTGAGTCTTCTTGGCAAGGTCCATAATATGAGGTGAGAAGGAGAGGAGTCGAAGATGACTACATGGTTTTTTGCCTCACAAGAGGGTGAAGGAAGGGTGCCAAGGGAGGATGGACAAAGATTAGTGGGGAAAGACGGGGCAGCAGTACCAATGAGAAGGATCCTTGTCTTACTGGCATTGAGACAGAGATAATTAGCAGCGCACCATGCCTGAATAGCAGTCAGAGAGGAAATAGGAGAGGTAGAGGAGGGTAGCTTAAAGAAAAGCTGTGTGTCATCGGCGTAACACTGGAAATGAGGAGAGAAGGTGGAGATCAAGTGGGTAAGGTAAATGTTGAAAAGCCACGGCGAGAGGATAGAGCCCTGAGAGATGCCACAGGCAAAGTGTGAGCTAGAGGAAAGGAAAGGGCCTATATGAACCTGGGGGGGTCGATTAGAGAGAAAAGAGGTCCAGCAAGCCAGGCCCCGGTCCGTGATACCCCGAGTATCGCAGAGACAATTTAAGAGGGTGGCATGATTGACAGTGTCGAAAGCAGAGGACAGTTCCAGGAGGATGAGAACAAAAGGAGACAGGAGTCGAGGTTAGCAAGCAAGTCCTCATGGGTCTTCAGGAGAGCAGTTTTGGCGCCTCTGGCTTCTCTGAAGCCTGACTGGTGGTCATGGAGGCAAAACAGCTTCAGTATGGTGGGTTAGTTGGGAGATGGCGAAATTCTCCAAGATTTTGCCCAAGAAGGTGGGTATCCCTGCTAGCAATCCAAGGTGTTCAACCTGCAGACTGGGTGGTTATCTGAGCTTGAAAACTGCTCTCAAAGCGCAAGTCATTATGCATGATGCTAATTCCCGGTACTAAGTAAAAAGATAGTTTTCACGAGCCCGAATTCAAAGAAGATCAATTCAGAAAGACTGCTCTGTGACCACTAAATTGAACTCTCATGCCCCTGCCAGATACAGGCACGGGAGAACAGATAAGTGTTGCCGTGTGTGTCTGCATGTGTTTGTGTGTGCGTGTATGTGTGTTGCTTGGTGCATGTTTGTGTTTTTGGGAATGGGATGTCAGGAGTGGGGAGGGAGGCTGCATTGGGTAAGGAAGGGAAGCTTGGGGGTGGAAACCCCCGATTTAGAAGTCATCCAGGCAGAGATGATGGGGGTGGGGGCAAGGCAAGGGGATCTTTTCGTTTTTTGCAGGCTGCCTAAAATCGGCAGAAAAAAATCAATCTTTTTGTTAGGTCGACCTGCAAAAAGTGAAAATTTGACATAGAACCTTATTATCGCGTTATCCAATTCACAAAATATCCTTCTTGTAAATGTATGTAGCCGCCTTTACGTAAAAACATCATGCAAACTATGTTCCACCTAGAATCTATGGTCACTGACCAATCTCTTATGAACAACAATTGTGACCTAGTTCTGAGTGTGGGAGATTTTAATCTTGAGCCACATAGTGAGCTGGCAGATTTCCATAAAGAAGATCAGTTTTGGGATATCCCACCCCTCCAGTATAAGAAGTTAAAGCGGCATTACAAGCATTCCCTGGAAACTGCTAAGGTTCTTTTCAGAATGGGCTTCAGGGCATGCAATGGTCGATTTGCATTTGCAGGAGATCGACCATCATCCCACGTGTTTAAAAAAAAAAACACAACCCTCAGCAATATCAATTATATTTTTATAGCTTTACCTAATTGGAAGCTAATCAATAATTAGTACACCCACTGCAGGTGCAGAAGCTCCCACTATCCAGTCTGTATCGAAATAGCTATCAAGGGCGATAAAAACAAAAGGGAATCCCCCAACAATGGCCAAATGCCAACTATCACGAACAACAGGAGGCTGAAGTGGGAAAGGTTAGAACTGGATCTTATTATCCTGCTGTTTTTGTCAGAAATATTCCTCCGAAGTGATCTTTTCTCAAAGCAGTGCAAGCACCTTGAACCTATAGGAAATAAAGTAGACTGTAACAGGGATTCTCTGAATTCATCTCACTGCACCGTGTAAAAAACATGGTAACCGAGGGGATAAAGTAAAGGAGCAAGAGGTGTTTGAGCGGAAGGGCAGAATTAAAAAGGCAGAATTATTGACAGCACTAAAATCGAAGAAATGTCATGGCCAGGGATCTATTACACGTATTAGATGTGAATTCAAAGAAATGATCGAACACAAGACAGAGACTAAAATATTTGATAAATTGGAGAAGATCAACGAAACAACAGAATTGAAGGATCAAAAAGCCTTCTGGCAAATCGCTTACGTAGGGGTTAAAGAGGAGGGTAATCCATTTGAAGTAGCGATTCCTGAGCACTCATGGCTTACCCATTTCTCTGGCTTATTTAAAGAAGATTGATTAAAATGGGAAGCACACCACTAGACAAGGCTGTGTTCTTCAATTATTTTGGCTTTTGGATAAGCCGGGAGGTGGTCTAGAAAAATTGAGAAAGCTGGCCTTACACTTGCCAAACGCGGTATGGCTGTATTAAACTTTGCAAGGAAATTTGGTAATAACGAAGCGATGCCAGTGCTGGAGGTTTTGGGGGGCAGCTATTTATGGCGCGGAATTGTGGGGTCAAAGAAATCTTGCAAGCTTGCCCACTACAGAAAACCTCTGCCTCAAAACAACACGAATGTTTCCAAAAAGTGCCCCAAACCAGCTCATTTACCTTGAACTAGGTCTGACACCAATAAGACGTTGCTGTATTGGGCCAAGTGTTAGTCAAACAGTGAGTTTAACTGCTATAGGGAGGACTCATCAGACTTAAAGGGCCGCAAAGAGGCATCGAAGCTCCCATGGCTCGTACACATTGAGGTATTGCTATGCCAGCTACACTTAGACCACTTCTGGGAGAACCCAACTTTGTTGCAACCCAATAGTAAGGAGTTAATAAAGGATGTGTACAGAGACTGGGCCCAATCTGGAAGGGTGACAAGCTATCTGGTATTGGCCACAGGCTGCAACTATCTGAAGGGAAAATCCATCCTCATGTGAATGCAAGACCTGTTTAATGACTATTAAATCATCGTTGCAGCACACATTGTACATTAACAATATGATTCATTATTCTCCGATTGTCCCCTCAAACTAACCTGTGGTTTAAGATGGGGTCTGACTGTTGCCCCTTCTGTGAAGGTACATAGGCATCTATACAGAATTTTCTGGCTATATTCCAACATTGGCCAGAGCAGTTTCAAACACTTCCTGGTGAAAGGTCACTGGCTGATGCAGTAGCCTTGTGTAAGAACAGTTCATATCAGGCTGTGGTATTTGCCACATTACATTACTGAGCAAAGGCTTGGACAAGAAGGAATGTGACATTATCTCTATTAGCTTGAAAGTTTTGGAGGGTTTTTATAGACAATCATACGGCCCAGCTACAATTCTGCACAGGGGAAAAAAACATGGGGGCAGAGCCTCAAAAATGAAGGCAAATGAAAAACACAGCAGGGGCTATTTTTAAAAATGTGCATTGGTGTTAGAAATGTGCACGTCACCAATCAGCACTGGCGCTACAATCAGCCTATTCTGAGTTGTTCTGACTTGCCACAGTGTGTGTGAGAACCAACTCATTTTGAAGTTTGCCCCTCAATTGTTAGCATCGCCTTTACTAAGCCTGGTATTATCGGGATTGTGATTAGAACTAAAATGATTGATTTAGTTTCTTGCCTTGACAAAGCCCAGATGGGCGAGACTCGTGGCCATGCAGTTGGCATTCTTTTCTTTTCGGTCAATTAGGGCAGTTGTGTGGTAATTATGAATGACTTTACAATTGATGTGTAAATCACTTCAGTCACTTACTAACACTCTCACCTATGAGGGTCTTAGTGCCTATATTAATTGGCACAACTGTTACTAGTTTATGATGCTAATAAACTTGTAAACTTTTTCTCAAGACAATTGAATTTTGTGCCTGGAGCGCCTGCCTGTGGGTGAATTGTTGCCCATACGTTCTCAAAGGTGACCCACTCCTGTCTGGAGGGGGTTGGGTGGCAGCGCAAAAAAAAAGCTGCTGAGCCCCCACGCATACATTAGTATCCGAAACGTACTTACGGTACTAATGTGCTAAAGGGCCTGTCACTGAAATGCTGAAAAAATGCAATGCACATCTGCATAGGCCAGTTCCAAACAGGCGCTGGAGAATGTCTTTGTTTTCTGTGCATTTTAAAGCAGACCCAATTTATTAAATCCGTCATGCTTTTGAAAAAGTGCAGAAATGCCAGCTGATTTGTGCAAATATGCAAAGAGGATAAAAGAGCTTTCTGAATAGGGTGCATTCATTCATTCATTCATTTTATTTTTGCATTTGTTAAGCGCTCTAAACCCGGACGCATCAAGGCGCTGGTTACATACAGTACACTAAACAGGAATAAGACAAAATAATGGTAGCGTCAGTTTCATTTAGACAAGGGCAAGTTGGTTGTGAAGAGTAAGGTCTTCAGTTGTTTCCGGAACACCCAGTAGGAGTGTTCAGTTCTGAGTGACAGTGGTAAGGAGTTCCAAGTCTTAGAAACTATAACCTGGAAGCTGGCGCCTCCTGCTGTCTGGCGTCAGAATCGAGCAATGGTGAGCCGGTTAGAGTACAAGGCACGTGTTGGTCTAGCTGATTGGACTTAACAGTTTTTGTGAAAGGTACAGAGGCACCCTATTGGAAAGGCATTTGTGTGTGATTGCTAGCATTTTAAAAGTAACATACTCTCGGATCGGTAGCCAGTGTGCACTTCTGGCTGTAGAGATATGGTCGAGATTCGGTCGGTTGCGTGCTGCTTTGAGGGCATTGTTTTGGATGATTTGGAGTTTGCTTATGTTGCGTAAGGAGGTATTTGGCCCACTATCGCCACATAGCCTTTAGACGCAAATGGTATGCTCATTCCACCGTCACAACTACATACTGAAGCTATCTGATTTAGTATAAATGGGACAATGTTAAAAGTGTTAATGTTAGAGTGTGTGTTGTGAAAAATTAAATGAGTGCAAAGCTTAGTGTGCCTAATGCACTTAGTTATACATGCACACATCCCATGTATCACAGACCTATTTGTCAAATATGCAGATCTGCAGTCATTCTTATGTTCCCAACATGCTCTTTGATTTTATGCAGAGCAGGCTTGCACCACTCAATAGGGTTAACTGTCCGCTTCCCCTTTTTCAAAGGGGTATTTCTAAAGAGTGCTAAAGGATTGCACCAGACTGCCTACCTTCAAATAGTGAAGGTTTATCAGAAAATAATGCACATGGTTATTCTAGGGTTTGCTAACGTGCTTTGCTCAGTAAGGCAACTCTGACATTCTTATTATGGCTAAAATATACAAGGGCAGTGATCATTAGAAATAAGCATTGCATTTTGTTTTAAGACGAACCATTTACAATTTTTGTACAATCAGTTTTTTGTTTTATATGTTTGCTTTTGCAAAATAACATCCAAGTCCACGCTCAAGATATTTCTTTCCTTGGTTCAGATGCTGTCAGCAACAACTGGGGTGGCTCTAGCAAACGTGTACCTGACTAAATGACTCTCACTCACTTTACTGTGTAGCCAAGCTTCGAATATCCTTGTAACCTGTGGGCCCTGATACCCTCGGGTCTGGTGCGCAATACAAATAAACAAACAAATATAGAAAGAGACAAAGAGAGGGTGAGGTTGGCGAATGATACGCTGGGTACGGCTAGTTTACTCTCAACTTAATATGTTGTCCAAAATTAGTTGTTTATTCTGTTCTGTTTCAAAGGTGTCAATAAAAACTGCAGTGTATTAATGAAACAAAATTGAGTGTGCAGCTTAATACACGTATACTTCATTTCAAAATTAAACAAGGCATGCACTTTCGAGGATGTGCAAACATTTCATATGCGTACAGCTCAGGTTTTAGAAAGAGCACCAGCATTGTATCGTGCACAAAGGCTACAAACAGCACACACGCAGGCAGCCTGGTTTCCATGTATAAGTGTTTCTTCTCCAGGGACCTTACCTAGATCAACAGCAATTAGTTGATGCACACTGATTTGACCCTCTGGGAATACTGGCTACACCACAACACAACGCTCAACGCCTTTGTTAAATGCTCCATTGTTATAAGGTTTGGTGTGGGGTTGGGGAAGAATAATCCCTCCCTCGTTCACTCGGAGTTGACACTCTTCTATGTAGTCTTAAGCGACGCCGCTTGATGGCAAGAGAGAAAGCATTGATCAGGGGCCCTGTGGCTAGGAAGGTTGATGCTGCGCTGATGAACCATGCCAGCGCTCACCCTTGCCTGACGTCCAGCACATAGGCCTCCTGCACGACACAGTCCCTTTTAGATGGCATTCAGGATCTCCACTCTTAGGGGGTCAGTAGTACTTTTGCAGTGTGGGGAAAGTGCTGGTTAAAGTGCTGGTAATCCCGTTACCAGCACTTTTCCTGCCCTGAAAAAGTACAGGTTTGCCGGTGGGGATCACTGATTTACCTCCGGCCAAGAGCTGGAGGTAAGTCAGTGACCTCCACTGGCAAATAATGCCAGTATTACCAGCACTGGTGTTACCAGTGACGGTAATACCAGCAATCCCCTCCATGGAGTCCTATGGTACTCCATGGAATGGGGATTTCCGCCCTATCCGCCGCCTTAATATCCCGCAAATACTGGGCGGTGGAATCAAGAGCAGGACTCCATATTCATAAACAAAATCTACTCTCTCATCCAAAACTGGATGGCAACAAATAGTCTATGCCTCAATGGTGAAACGACTGAGATCCTTATTGTAGGTTCCCCTGCCCGTCTAAAAAGGTTACACCAGGACTATACCTCTATTGTCATAGATGGCACTCCCATTCCCATCTCTAACAAGTCAAAACTCTAGGTGTATACTTAGTCTCACTATGAGCAAACACATCAACTCACTCTCCTCATCTACAGCCTACACTGCTAAACTCATCGCCCTTAGTCGACAATTTCTCACCCCACACAACTGCACCACCCTAGCAAGAGCCCTCATTCTGTCTAAATTAGACTACTGTAATATTCACTTGTAAGGCACTTCAAAGAAAAATCTACCCAAACTGAAACTACTGCAAAACAAAGCATTAAGAGCAGCTCTCGGAATCCAAAAAAAAGAGACCACACATCACAGACAAGGAGAGAGGTACACTGATTGCCCATACAAGCCAGAATACTACAAAAAAAACACTAACACCCATAAATGCATTACCCAAAATGCCCCTATCTATCTCAATCAATATCTCATTCGCAAAACGTCAACTAGATACCTCAGATCTAACCCCAGCACTCGCTTACTTATCCCCTGTTTCAAGACTTCAAGAAAAGGTGGCTCCAGTTTCCCTGTAGCAGCTCCTAGACTCTGGAACTCACTCCCCTCAAACATAAGCAACGAACCTTCTCACACGCACTTTAAGAAACGACTAAAAACATGGCTTTTTATGAAATTCTAATCTGCTTGATTTTAACCACATGTCCTGATGCCTGTTTTACAACCATATGTTGTTTGAATAACTGTTCCACTGTCAATCGATAATGTATTGTAACAATTATGTGAAATGTTCTCTCACCTGACAACTTGCTCCCTGTAACCAGAAAACTTTTACTGTAACCTACGGTGCGACACCCCCGGGTTTGGGCGTATAATCAAATGCAATAAATGAAATCAAATAAAAAATAAAATAATTTGTAGGTCAGTTTGCCGGTATCCCACTGGAATTACCTGCAGGAAACCAGCAGACCTGGGATGACCCCCTTAGTTGCAAGAGGGATATGAACCCACCACCCTGCTTTACTGCTCTGACTATAGGGACTGGGTTACTAATGCTGCTCAGCATTCCTTTCTAAGGTTCCAGGCTGCTCAGGAACCAACTGGATGATATAGATCATAAAGTTTTCAAGGAGGAGAAGCCTGCTAGCACCAAAACCCGGCCCTTTCTGCACAGAAAATCTAGTACACAACCAACTGGGTCCTCACTCACCTCGTTCCGGACCAATGAGAAGCCAGTTTTCCTCCTCCTGGCATGTTCTGCTACAGATGTATAGAGGTGGACTTGCCAACACGTCCACTGTACCTATGGCCAGTTCATCCACTAAGCAGCAGAGGTCATGACTGGGCCGGGTTATCCCAAGAAGACCAGGTGGGAGGCAGACTAAGCCATTTCTTGAAGAATGGTGTATATATCTATTTAGGACCCATGGGCATTCAAAATACACAGAGAGGTACTGGATCAAATTCTCATCCCTCCCTCCCTGCAGTTGTACACAGAAGGCTATGTGGTCCAAGATCCAGACAGAAAGTTGACCCAATGAGAAAGCCTCAGCGATCTTCAAAGAAAAGGTGCCATCACTCAGGGCCCTCGACAGCAAAAAGGTACGGTCTGATATTCCATCATATTCCTGGGGCCCAAATGAAAGTGAACCTTTGCCCTTGTGCTAGACTGAAAGACCTTGCACACATGTCTCTCGAAGGACAAGTATAAAGTGGAGACCCTCCAGACGTGCATTCCCTTGATTTCAAAGGGAGACTGGCTGTCCATGCTGAGCCTACATGTAGCCAAGGGGAAATGAGACTACAGGTTCCTCTGCTTCGCAGTGCGATCCCTACATTTCCAGTCTCTCGTCCTCCCCTTCAGCCTCAGATCAGCCCCGAGGGTATTCACCAAGACTCTGATGCTCTAGTGGCTCACTTCCTTCATTGCCGCCTTCCTGCACCTGGAGGACTGGCTGATCCAATGCACCTCCCAACACACTATAGGAGATCGTGCATTTGTGTATTGTATTTATTTAAGAACAGGGTGTCATTTCCAAAAGAAATGACGTAGAAAGTAGCGAATAACAGAGAGGAAAGGCAGTCCTAGAATAAGGTTCCTTAACATATGTATTGGAGGACGTGTACCAGGTGAAGGGGTTAGACTAGGAACATCAACCAGAGAGGGGGAGTAGATGACATAACCTCATTTTCTAACACTGGGAGCTTGATAACAGGTTTTACATATTTACAAATTACAAAGAGTGGTCCTGAGGGCAGGTGTGTCCTAGACGTGCAATTTGAAAATGAAACGCAGTTTTCTCCTCAAACATCTGCTTCCCACGCTGGCATATTCATCAGCGCCCACACCCACGCATTCATCCTTTGAGTCTTAGGCAACCTGACAGAAGGAATGGCATAACAGTGGTTGCAGGTTTAGGGCCTGATGGCCTTGTGTGGACCAGACTCCATCTAGGCCCCCTATTAGCCCGCCTTAGCAGATATTGGTTTTCACAAGGTCAGGAAACAAAGGCTTGCTGTAATACCTCAGGCAGTGAAAAATCTCCTTCTATGGTGGATGATTCTGGATAACCTTTCCTCCTGGCGGAGGAAAGAGCTCTATCGCGGGGGGCACTTATGAAAGACATGACCACATATGGACAATGGACTACCCAGGAACCACTGAGGTCCTCCAGCTGGAGACAATGTGTTCCCACTTTACTGCATGCACCTAGAAAAAGCCTAATATGTCCATATTCCTGGTGAGCAGTGCAGGGGTCACAACATAGAGACAGATAGAAACGTTGGGTGTTGTGTCTTTCTTTTTTAAAATGTATTTATTTATTTATTCCTAAAGCACCAAAGCCCACGGGCATCAGGGCGCTGACATAGACACAAAGGTACAAAAATAATAACAAGAGAGGCATCGATCTCAAAAGGTCAATTTAAATCAAATGGCACATTTAACAGAAGAGGTACGTTTTTAATGTTTTCTTGAAACAATTCCAGTCAGAGATCCCTCTGACGGATGAAGGTAGAGAATTCCAGGATGTTGGTGCTTTGTTCCGAAAAGATCCTCCTAGTCTAGCTCTGTTGGATCTTATTCCTTGTAATAGGTTTAGATCAGATGATCAAAGGGCTTTGGCGTGGCGGTATGGTATGATGGTATTTTCTAAGTACTTTGAGACTTTTCCGTGCAGAGAGCAGTGTATTATTGAGCCCATTCTGAAGTTGATAGGTTGTTGTATCGGCAGCCAGTGTAGGTCTTTCGTGACGTTGGTAATGTGAGATCTCCGAGAGGCGTTCATAGCGATGCGGATGGCATCATTTTGAATAAGCTTGTGATACCTCTGGCTCTCCTCGTGTGCCACTCTTCCTTTGCTCTCTCTTCCATGGTGCCCCCTAGAATTGTGAGGTCACTGGGTCCTAGAGACAAAAATGGAAACGCTGTAAGTGTCTGTTGGAGGAAGCGGTTAGAGAGGCTCCCTTCCTCTCTGTTTGTGGGGTTCGGGTTCTTGTGTGAGGTCTTCAACTTGATTAAACACTCTACTTGCTGAACCTAAGCTGTCTCTGGAGTCATTTAATTGGCTGCAGGGCCCTTGACATTAGAGATTCCATTTTCCCTGTGACCGTGGGCAGAGAAACATCTGTTTTCATTATCAACAACATGCATCAGAGGGGCGGAAAACATTCATGTAGACACCCACCGCTGTACTTTTCCAGCCCCCTGTGATACAACACGACACCCGGAAGTGTTCAACCACTTGACAATAGTTTTTAACTTGCACTTGATAGATCTTTGTTCATCGCCCCTCCACATGAAGAACCTCTTTACCCAATTCTGCATGAGTTACCCTCATGCAGTCCAGGAACCTGGGACATGGGGCCTTTGGTATAACATGGCTTAAGACATTTCTCTATGTCTTCACTCCAAATCCCCTGCAAACAAGGGTCTTGCGAAATAGCAGTGACAGTCCTCCCCATGTCCTCCTGGTTGCTGATGGGTCAGGAGGACATGATTCACCTACTTGTTCAATTGGCAGTGAACCAACCCCACTCCCTTCCCAGATTCCCGCCACTGGTTGTAGGGCGTGGGGCTTCCTAGCCAAGCAAATGATAACATTAGGCAATATGGCTCTTGAGAGGGAGGGTCTATAGAGATGTAATTATTACCATTCAAGACTCTAGAAGACCACATACCTTGAAAGGCACTGGGGCTTGTTTGTGTCATAGAGTCCCACAAAAGATTCCACTGAGTGGAACTTAAGATCCTAGCCATTGCACAGTTCCCACAGGAGGATTTCCATTTGGGTCTGACTCACTCTTGACTGAGGGCCCTGTGGGCTGCCATCAGGGCATTTCAGGAACTCTGGGTTGAGGATTCGGGTGATCCTGTGATCAAATCTCTGATTCAGTGGCAAAGGTCAATAATTACTGACCCAACACTCACACTGTGTTCAGTGGAGAAAATCTTCCAACAGTAATTATTGAAAGATTAATGTGTATTCTTTTTTGTAAACACATTGTATTCTCAATGGATCTACTTATACCCCATTATGTGGATCATTAAATGTGTTGGGGTAAATGCCCCTTTTTCAAATGCACTACAACACAAGAAACAAAGATCATTTATTATGAACCTTAAGGAAAATTCTCAAAGTGCTTCAATGTATAACCCCACTTCTATTCGGGACACCTTATAGGAGTTCCCCTTTGGTGCTCCTGGCATTGCCCTTGCTGCCCCAGCCTGTGTGAGGGACAGAAGGCAGTCAGGGCTCTCACGTGCTGTGTGATTATCTCTGAAGCATGAGGCTGTCTTTTCACCCCGGTCTCCAAAAGCTCAAAAGCTAAACCTCACTGCCAGGCGCGCACACTTATAAAGTGTGTGATGTATTACTTTACTACACTAGGCTTCCTCTTAGTGTTGTTCATTACACAGTTCCTTAAATCCTACATGTATCCCACTGCTACATATCTGAGGAACATTTCCATGTTGACTTTTTTCTTGATTTCGTTCTGACAGAGACCGGCCCAAGATCACTGTGAGGCACCCCCTTTTCACTTCTAATAAAAGCTGTTACCAACAACGCATAGATCAGGACACTAACCTGCAGGACTTGCAGGTGATTTAGCCCACCATCTCACTAAGATTTGCTTACAACGCCACCTTTATACCTTATGGGTGACCTTAACTTCTAGGTTGAGGCACCAGCCTGCCCACAAGTCCAATACTTATTAGAGAACCTAAATACACTCCAACTAATTAATGCACCTACGCATTTGAAGGGTCACACATTGGATGTCATCTGTTTCAGAGGTGATATGATTAGCATTGAAGACCCTTCCTACATTTTTTAGTCTGATCGCAACTAGTCCCTTTTCCTTTGCAATTCCCTAGTTCCAAATCTCAGAAATCCTCCTCTTTTCCTGGGAGAGATTTGTGATTTTTTAACTTTGAATCAATCCCCTGTCTTCAGGCTAGGATTCTTCTGTCCGGGTGTGAGTTGGCCAAGTTAACTCTTGGCCTGAATATTGCTTTGACACCTTGGTCCTGCCGAAGACTTTCAAATGCTCAGTCAAGAAATCTAAAGATAGTCGCATGGTCCTGCATGCACTATAATCGCCTATAGCAACACGACTTCTCTCAGGAGCAGGATAAATGTCCATGAGGGTGTTTATTGTGAATGTCTCTGCCATGGGATAGCCCAATGTCCTATATGATTATGGACACATCATACCTTTTTGTGCTTAGTAGACAACTCACTGCACCTCAGATTGCTGTTTTGACTTTGTTTCTTTTCTTTTTCTCTTTATGCACAAAGTTTCATAAAAAAAGAATTATAAAAAAAAGAAATCAATAAATTAACTGTTCACAATATGTCACAACAGAAACCAAAACAACCAAATGCTAACCCGAGAATGGGCTGCATCTCCTCTGAAAACATTATCTTTTCAGCACGTATATTATATTACAAACATTTGATTACTACAACAACCTTGTAACATTTCAAGATTATTCTGGAAAAACATACTCCTCAAGTCATGATTATGGTAATTCCCTGCTTCTTCATCCCAATCGGCACTCATTTTCTCTAATAATATCCAGTTTCTTTAAGATGGAATCCACTCTCAAATTTGCCAAAATGTAATTTCCTAAATTAGCAGCAGTCTCAATGCTAGACAGAGAACTTTCAGCATGAAAGTAGTACTGAAGAGGCAGAAGGAGGAGTAGCACGAGGAGCTAGAGAAGGTGAGAGTGGAAGGGGCTCTGAGTTCAGGAGCACCACCTAAGGGAGAGAAAGAGGCACCTCGCACTAGACAATAACACGAAAGTTCTATTAAAGATAAGATCAGTTAGGGAAGGAGAGATTGAGAAAGACCGATAGACAGGTAGCAAGAGAAGAAATGATCCAGCAGGCAACACTCGTCAGGACCAGAAGGTAATTTGTAACCTGGAAGAATAAACTGCAATTGAGTGAAGATGGGCAAAAAATGTGAATCTAAACAGATAATATCAACAAAAGTAGGAAACTTACATAGATCATTGACATAAATAGGTTGTTAGAGCATTGCGAACTGTCTGGGGACAGAATAACGAAACGGGGATAGGAAGGTTTTTGCCAGATCATGGAGGCGAGGGGAAAGGAATCAAGGGACTGCGCAGGTTAACCCAACTATGCATCGTTAGCTGTCTCTGCGGACTGTGACCACTGACCCATTTGCTCAAGGAACTTTGTGCTAGAATCAGTTGTGGGGAACAGGATCTTGGAAAGCCTTCAACTAGCTTCGACTTAAAAGGCGATTTTGTCAACCTTAAGTCCACAACACCGGAGAAGAGGAGGTGAAGCAACCTCCAGCGAACTGTATGGGCTAAAACATTTGCTCCAGAGTCCTAAAGGCCTAGCTACTCATATTCAGAAGAAGAGAGATATTTGGGAGAGAACAATCCTGATGGATCTTTCTTTTGCAAAGAGTCCAGTTTTGCATTTTAGTTGGCCCCTTCATATACACCGTCCCTGAATAAAGTGATAGAATGATAGTATTCGGTCTTGGCATCCTTCTTGATCTCAGGTGTCTCCAGAGGCAAAAGCAAAATGAAGTATCACACCACGAAAACCCCAAACCATCTCTGACATCATGAATAGTGGCTTGCATCGGAAGCTTGCAACACTCGTTTGTCCCAGTTCATCCTATGTGCTGCCATGTTGATTGAAGCAATTTCAGGACATCTTCTTCATGTACAGGAACATATCTTCGTGGAATAAGGAGCCAAGAGGTTTATTTAGATTATATGCAATACCTTTGTCAGCCTGCTTCTCTATGAGGAGACAGATCAGGGGTTCTATTGGTAGGGCAAATAACAAGGGTGAGAGCAATAACCACTGACATGTCCCCCTAGATAACCTGATTGTTAGTGCTGAATATATATGACTATACCTGGAACCGTTTAAGTCAGATTGTAGTGCGTAATAGAAAGTTCTCCGGGTAGTTCATCTAGACCCTGAATGAGGGAACGTGCTTCCATACGTACATACATATGTAAAGCAGTGAGCTGAAGTGACGCCATCTTTTCATGTTTTTATTACAGGCCACTCCCTGCACAGCTTGCAACTCTTGTTTGTGAGAAAGCTTTAGCCCCCACCTGTGAGTGAAGGGCCACTGTAACACTGATCAAAGAGAGCTATACATCAGGAGAAGGGGGGTGAGCGAGCAAGTCTGAGCTTGTAAAACCATTTCAGTTGAACTGAAGGACTATTTCAACACAACACTACATAACAAGCATTGGTAAAGCCAATAGTTTTGGCGTTTACGCCTGTTCTTTGCATTTTGTATTTATAGGCACTAGGGTCCATGGAGGAGCATGCAACGTTTCAAAGGAGGATGTGATAAGGGGTGCGGGTGTGCAAGAGAATGAGAAGGAAAGAGAATAGAGCAGGGGGGACACACAGGGAAGGAGCTGGGACACAGGGGACAGGTGGGGAGATGGAGAGGTTGTCCGCGAGGGCCTTAGTGAGGGCGAGCGGAAGAGTGTCTTCTCTGTGCAAGTACAAACTGACAAGGTTGTGGAGCCTGTGGCCCAAGGGGTGGTAGAGGTTCCTAAGGAGAGGAATGCAGGGGTACAGTGAAGGACAAGAGGATGCCCTATATGGGCATTACAAAGCCGCTGGGTGCGCATTTGATGGGGCCGACAAAGGAAAAAATATGGGCAGGCAGGTTTGTGGATGTTTGTAAACTCTTGCACAGGGAGGTGAGAGCGAAAGAAGGGTGCAAGGAGGATGAGCGGGAGTTGGCCGCAAGACCAATGGTGCCAGCGACAATTGACAACTGAACATCAGCATTTATTATATATGCAAGTGTTTATTGCGATACATTTCCTGAGAGGTGTGTAGCGTTACTGAAATACATGGATGTAATAAGGAAAGTGTTTCCGAGTTTTGGGGGATTTGCATGGGTGAGATACGATGAAGAATTTAGGGCAAGGATGGCTGAGGACAGCCAAGCGGTATGGGGAGAGATTGACATGGACCTATGGCTGCAATAGATGGCGCCTATGCGTCCAGCACCAATGCTGCATACAACAAGTGGTTTACCTGTGCCTTACCGGCCCTTTCATGGTCGCCCCGCCTCAGAGGGGCGGAGGGAAGAGGCAGGGGTCAGCCAACAGCACCATACTGGGCATTCAATAAAGAAAGCTGCACTAGAACGGTGTGCAAATTTAGGCACAAGTGTAGCCGATGCGCCGGACGGCATCCGGTAACACAATGTTTTCAAACAGGTGACGGGGGGGGGGCATGGGGCAGGGCGAAAGGTTGCGGGGAAAGGCCTATAACCCAGTTAAAGTTGTGTTTCTGGAAGAGTGGCTCAGTTTACCCGCGCAGGGAAGGGGTCAAGTTTTGGAGGAAAGGTTTTTGTGTAGGATTTTAGGTTGGGTTATCAGGGTCCAAGGATGTGGCAGTGGCCGAACATTTTTAAGTCTGCGTAGGAGAATTTGGAAGTGGGGAGAGTGAGGCTGCACAGGGAGGTGGAAGTGGGGAGAAGGTAGGGCCGTTTACCGATCTGTCGGGAGACTTGGTGGTGTCCCCTCTGGGGGTCATGCCTAAGAAGGCTGCAGGAGAATTCAAACTAATTGACCAGTTGTCATGGCCGGAGGGCATGCCAGTGAAGGATTTTATTTCGCTGGAAGGCTGCAGGTGTCCTATGCCAGTGTAGACAGGCAGTGGGTTAGTGAGGAAGGAAGGTTGTGGGGCATTCTTGGCCAAGTGCAAGATCAAGGCAGCGTTTTGTTTGCTACCGGTGCATTCAGAAGATTCTGGCGGCCGAGGGTGCAGTTCGAAAGCCAAATTTATGTTGACAAAGCGTTGTTTTATGGCCTGTGCAATTTCATGTGCATTGTTTTGAGCGTTTTAGCTCTTTTTGCAGTGTTTTTTTTAACTTATATGTCGGGTTGTAAAGGAGCATTGCATTATTTGGATGATTTTCCTTTCAACAGAAATGTCAGAGGATGCTGGAGGTTTTAAGACATTGATGCAGGAAATGGGAGTACCATCGGTGAAGGATAAAACTGAAGGGCCGGCGGTGGTGTTGACCTTTATGGGGATAGAGTTGGATTTGGTTGCCATGACCTCACGCTTGCCGCACAACAAGGTGAGCAGGTTAGTAGGGTTGTTTGAGGTGATAGCGGTTCTGAAATTGACACTGGTGGACATGCAGGTTAGTGGGGCAGCTCAATTTTGTGGGTCGGATAGTGGCCTTGGGTCGCACTTTTGTAGAAACATGGTGCCGTCTATGGCAGGGGCTAAGTACCCACATCACAGGGTAACGTTGTCAGAAGTGGTGGGGGACGATTGCAGGCTTTCGCTACAATTGCTGGAAGAATTTACTGGAGGGTAATAAGGGGCAATAGCAGAGGATTCTGCGCTCGGGTAAAAGAGCAGAAGAAGAGCGGCACACAAGGGGATATTTGGGCAGTGATGCTATGTGAAGTGGCAAGCTGTGGGGATTGAACTACATGGGAGTGCATGGTTGGCCCTGGCGCAGTGTGGTGGAACAGCAATGAGAAGGAACTGCATGGACAGGGGTACACGTTTCGCCCCTGGTACAGTGGTGTGGAACAACGATGAGAGGGAACTGCATGGACAGGGGTGCACGGATGGCCCCTGTTGCAGTGGTGGGAACAGCGATGATATGGAACATTTGCAAGGGTGAACATCGGGGCGCAATGGTCTAGAGGACGGGTTGTGTGTCACAGGGGGCAGTGCATAGTGGGAATTAAATGGTACGGCCAGGAGACACGTGTATGGCAACTGGGAAAGAGGGGGACAGCATGTGAAGAGATTAGGAGAGAGTAAGGGATGAGGTGGTGGATGTTATGCTGGGGGTTATGGACAAGGGTTGGCCCTGGGCAACGATAGCGGGGAAATTGGTGGGCATTGCTTTTACGTGTAATGGTTTGGGGCTTTAGGCCCATGCCACGGTAAAATGGCACATACGATGCTGGAAGGATGGGCAAAGGAAAAAGGATGGGTAGGAGTAAGCAGGAGACCTGTTTCAGCGGCCCGGTTATTGAAGTTGTGTAGGATCTTGGGTTGGGGGTGTGCTGGTCATCAGGGCTGGACTGCCATACCGGGACACCGGGACATCCCCCGGTAGGCCTCTGGACTAGGGCCTCTTTCTTTGGTGAGGAAGGATATGTGCGTTGCGTGCATCCTCTTGGGTGGTTTTGCAAGAATTGGCTGCAGCCACCGATGGCATGCAGACGCTGCCTGCGCATTTTCTTTCCCCCAGGCCTGGGCATGGGCAGCTAGGCTGCGCGCATGCACATGAGGGCCTGGGTTGGCACTGGGGAACGCACGTGCCCTGCACACACATTAATGCAGGTCAGGTATAGGGCAGGCTGCAGCACAGCAGGTGTTTTAGATTCAGACCAGGCTCCAAATTACTGTCATCGGAAGGCCTGGTGCACGTCACAGGGCACCATGGCCACCAAAGTGACAACCAAGTGGCAAGCAGTCCTGTGCTCTTGAGATTAGCCATGTATCTCCAGTACGAAAGGTAAGTAGGTCCACCATTCCAGCCCACTACTTGCGCCAAGCTTATAGCTAACGGCACAGGCCTGAGACAGGGCACATGCCAGCTTTCCTCCTGCCACTCTGGCTCTGCATTGTACTCAAGCAGCCCCCACCTCTCCGCCCCCCCCCGCACCCCTCCTTGCAAAGCCCTTTAGAGCACCATCAAGCTGTGCAAGTTAAACGATTGCTGCTGAGATCTGTTTCCGGTTTGTAAAAGGCAGGTTCAAATCACAGCAAGGATGACTTTCCGCCGTCGTAATAACTGTGTATCTAACTGTGTATGAACATTTTCTATTCAAAGTACTTTGGTGAAAGCCCCGTATAAACAACAGACTATTTATTTTTATATCTAAAACCAACAAGAGACCCGCTCCATACCACCTAGGATGTTTCCGATAGCTCCCTATGAGGCCTGCCCAGGCCTTCCAAGGATGAAAGGCTAACTCGGCTCATTCATTAGTGGAACACGAGAACTGGCATGCAACGAGATAACTGCAGTAGGTGCTTTCGTTATCTGAGCTATCATGCCAGAAAAAGGTATTTGTTACTACCCGTTGACTATACGAGGTGGTAAATGTATTTCAGGGGCGGTGTCAAGGCCTCAGCACTGAGCTATTTACACGTGCACGCTGCAAGTCTTTATAGAGGATCATATGGGGGCGCAATGAACGTCGGAACGAACCTGAATTATTTGTGATGGAGGGGATGTTGGGTGCTTCTGGGTAGAGGTGGTAAGGGGTTGTGTCCAGCTAGCTACCACGGCGAGAAACATGTAGGGGAAGAGATGGTTTGTTTTTCTAGCATGAAAAGGGGTCAGTGGTGATGGCAGCTAAAGTTCTGGGGGTCAGGAGAAGTGCTCTATTGGCGTTGGTAGGAGAGAGCTAAAGAGTTCGGAACTCATTCTTTTAAGATGGGGGCAGCATCGGAAGGTAGTAGAAGGGGTCTATCTGAGGAGAAGGTCAAGAGTCTGGGGGGATTGAAATAGGGAAAATACAAGGGGTACATCAGAGAGCTGGGGAATGGGCTGGTTAGGATAGGCTAGAGATTGGGGGTCGGGGGTAAGGTAGTTGGTGGACAGAAAACTCATAACAAATTTTCTTTTTCAGATGTGGCACAAAGGAGTGGTGAGTTGCTGCAGATACGGATATGTGGACACTCTAGTGAAATTGACAGGGAAAGAAGCAGCAAAAAAAGAATTCTGGACACAATTGGGATGTAGCCATAACATTGCTTTAGTGAGATGGTCAGTGGCGGGGGGGGGTTAGGTGGGACTAACTGCTGCCTATGCTAGCGGGTTGTGGGAGCGTCATGGGGTTCTGGCGTCAATAATTCTGCATGCAAGGGAGAATGATCTAGTTAAGGATACAAGGGTGTCACTGCTAAAAAGATCAAAAGGGACCTGAGTTGGTTAAGGGAGATATGGGCCAAGGTGGGGCTGGTCTGGACTAAGTTATTGCCAAGAGGATTATGGGGGGTCAGTGAATGAAGGTGCAGTAGAAAGGATTACGACAAGATTAACGGGGATGGAGAAGTTTTGCGGAACCTGGGGGTGAGAATGTTGGTGCACCAGGAAATCATTTACAAGGATTTTTCATTGTTTCGACAGGACGGGGTGCATTTGTCGTTAGTGGGGAGCATGTATTACTTTGGGGATATTAGATGGGTGTTGGAGGATATCGTAAGGAATTGGAGGTAGAGGAGGAGTGGGGTAAGGAGGAGGTGGGGCAGAAAGAACACCTCAGGGGAGGGTTTTCCTGGTTCCCGGGGACATGCTCCTTTGGAGGAGGGGTGGGGAAAGCACAATGGGGTACAAGCGCGGTATAGGAGGGGGGTGCTGTTTGCATGAACGGGCTGTACAAAGAGGGGGAAGAGGTATTGAAGAAGTAGGGGCGTGGCTTCGGGAGAAGATGGGAGAAAGCGCGATGAAGGTTGAGAGGAATTTAAGGGGAGGGGAGGGAGCAAGGGACAGGAAGGGAGGAATGTAAGTTGTTTAATTATTTATTTGTTGGGAAATCGAAATTGTTTATTTATTTATTTGTTTGGCAATCGTTAAAATGGATATGTTAGTCTGTAAGGCCAGGGAGCCAGGTTAGCAGCTTTTGTGAACTGTGGCCTGTCACATTAAAGCAACCTTTTCCACTTAAAAGCGAGTATGGGTAATTTTGTGCAGTAAGGCCAAAAGGGCTACAAATAAATCTATGAGTAGCATGTCCTCATTAAATCCAATAGATCATAGCTCACTATTACATTTATGTTACTTTCTGCAAAATGAGGCTATTCACCAAACGAATATGTGCATGATGTTGAATTCTGCTAATAATGGCTTGGAGGCAGAACAGGCGTTGTCTGCATTGCCAGCAGAGATTTTGAGCACAACACCAGACCTCTTTGGAGTATCTGAGGCGGATGTAAATAGAAACTTGACTGGTGGATAATTTGGTTAATCGTAAGGATGTGAACTTTTCCTTGAAAATATGACTCAAGCTATGTAGTGAAATACATGATGAGGTCCAACGACACAAGCATTTTGGAAGGTCTGGAGAAGGGCTCAATCACTGCAATCCATCAAAAAAACTGTATTTGATGTGAATAATGACCATCTAGGGAGAGATCCCCCACCTCTCTTGGGCCTTTTTATCTGGCAGAATGGTTCACTCATATACAGATGCGCTGGAATCTACGAAGGTGAGGATGCGACAGGAGGAGCAAACAAGTCGACTGCGCTGATCGAGGTATACGAGTCCTTCATTTCGTCGGAAAGATCGGCGTAAGCTAAATAGAGCGAACAAGCACAAGGTGAACAAAAGTAATCATTCTCAGGGAAGGGAATGCAGCTGTAAAGACAATGCGCTGTCAGCCGGCGACCTCACAAAACTGCAAACTCTTTCTAAAAAAGGCATGCAAAAGAGCCAAGAGCAAGGTAAAAAGGGGAGTTAAGATCCCTGGGAACTTGACAAGTTGGCTGCTTAGACCAAATTAAATCTCTAGAGAAGGGCAGCAGAGCCTCATGCTTACTCTTCATTAATGGATGAGAATGACAAGGATGTCTTGGCAAGCCCTTTATGTCTAGGGTCTCCAGAAGATGTGGCTGTAGATCATAAAACACATCAATTAGTAGGGTAGGGCCTTCTCGAAGGAAGCAAGGGAGGAATGTATAACTCCCCAAGAAGGGAGACCTATGCTATGGATTTTAAAAATTAGTAGCCTTTTTGCAGAAGAAGATAAGGTTCCTTTGAATTGGGCCCGCCTCTTGCAATTAGTGGAATACATTGCTAAACTAAGAGTTCTAGCGAGGAGAGACTTTGAATATGTTGAACAGCTGGATAATACTCTAAATATACAAATGAAGTATTTAAAACTATAAAGAAGCACACATGTTCTCTTCTAAAGTTGACCTATGATATCGATCAGCTTGGACAGAAGGCCCTGGGGAGGACTGAAATCTGCCCTAAAACTGACACCATGTTAAACATGTTAAAGATTACGACCTATTCGGGAGGGCATTCTGTTGCTATTTCAGGTTCACAGTTAAGTGTGGAAGTAGATAAAAGGGCTGAGGAAGAGAATCAATGGGCCTGGGTAACTACATTCCTCCTAACACTCCCGGACAAGCAGGCCATGCAATATCTTAATTAAATCTTGTAATACGGGAGGCTACTCTCACCTCTTGAAAGGGAAAGATGGTTCAAGCTGTTTATTAGATACAGCAGATATTATTAAACTGCAGAAGACCTGGCTCACCGTCGATATTGTGATTGATGGGTATCTGGGATACCACAAGCGAGCTAGAAAAAGGGCCCTGAGGTGTCCAATGGATGGCTTACTTACAGTGTGCTGTACTAACAGTAAATATGAAGTGGTGTCCATCGGTGAACGGGATCCTAATGTATTGATTGTTCTAATTGAATTTTATGCAAATACAAGATTGCTAGCACCGAACATGTATGATCCCCCGGTGGGGGTGGGGGGAGAGGCTCTATGACAGAGCGCACCCAGACATATGTGTATGAAGTAATCACCTCCAGGATGCCTAGTAACCTGGATGAGTTGATTATTATTGGGGGTATTTAAATGTTCGGTGTGCTGAATATTTAGGTCTGGAGTTGAAAAGTGCGATGCAGCACAAAAATAGTAAGAGAAATGGTGTTGTAATACTCAGGGTCATCGCTGGACGGAATTTCCTTTGGACCTGGACATGATTAAGTTAAAAGGCCGCTTGGAGGGAGACAATCTGGCCTCTACTACATGGGGAATGGGAAAAAAAGACATTGATATTAGACTATTTGTATATGAGTGAATTAGATATGGAGAGAGCAGTATCTTTGAATGTGGATTTTAACACGTTTAGCGACCATGCCATCTTATCATTAATTTTAAGGGTGGGCCGTGATTGTCTTAAAAATAAGAAAGTATGGGAGGCTGAAAGGAATCCATGGAACAATTGATTAGGATGGACAGAGTGTAAGTTGGACACAATGGCCAAATATGATATTGAGTATGATAATAGCTATATATACTCACTTAAAACTCTTTTGCCAAATCAAATAGTTCTTGGGTGACAGTTGACTTCCACATTTCTCCTAATAGGCAATTGTAAGATGTGTAAAGCAAATCCAAATAAAATCAGGACTTATGATAAAGAAAATGTGAGTAGAAAGAGGCATCTCAGACAAGCAATAAGGAAAATTAGAGTGACTTAAAAGGATCCAGGGATGTTTATGCCACTCATTAAGAAAGTAAAACATTGGGCACAATAACTGGGTCAAGAGGTTCAGATTCTCACTAAAAAATAAAAAATTGCAAAATATGTTTTGATCCTAAATCGGGGGATACAAAAAAGTATGGCACATGTTTAAATGCCTAAAAGGGGTGGTCTTTGAATTTATGGTCAATATAGTAGCTGAGATGGGATGGTGCAAGCATATTGCATTCAAATTTGGTGAAGAAGAAGATATGGCTACTCTGGTCAGAGAGATTGACCTAACCTTTCATTATGATAGTATTCTAGTGGCGATTAAGAAATGGATTCAATCTAGAGCCTCGGGTACTGATGGGATTGGCAACGTTATATTGAAAAGGGAGCCAGAATGGTGGGCGAAGATACTTTTGGCCTTGTTTAATTTGATTATAGCTTCTGGTGACGTTCCGGACTCAGGGAAGTTGTCTTACTTGATCCAGTTATATAAAAAGGGGAATCAAAAGTACTGGTGTTAATATGGATTAATTCTCTGTTAGATGTTTTGAGTAAAGTATTTTCATCATTCATCCACAAGGATATTGAAAAATGGGTGGTGCAAGGTGAGTTACTGAGTGTATTCAAAACAGACCTGGAATCTCTACTGTCTATAAAATGGAATTACTGAAAATGTTGATAGGCCAGGCTAGAATGAAAGGTAAGCCACCTCTTTTTGCACTGTTTATTGTTTTTACAGCAGCGTTCGATTCAGTCAATCGAGAGAAACTGTGGGCAAAGCTGGAAAGTCTGAGTATATTGGCATCATTGCTGTACGTAATTAGGCCGCTGCATAGGGACACAAAGTTTAAGAAGAGGTTGAACAGCAGGGGCGATTACTCTAAAGAAATATCATTTTTTTGAATTTTTTTTTTTATTATTGATTTAGTTGCATTATTTTTATGTTACAACTTTTCAATAAACATGACATATCAACACAGTCTGAACATGGTAGATTAAAATAATATTAAAAACAATTTAAGATCATTTCTCTAAGGACCATTCAGGGTGGACAACAGTAAATACAAGATAGATATTAATAATCTGGTATTCACAATTTGATCAGAGTTTCTTCGAAAAAACAAAAAGAGGACACAGTGACATAAATTTCATCGTACTCGGTTCAACTAAGAACAATCAATTTTCCCTTGATCTAAGTTTAAAGAGAGAAGAAAATGGACCGTTGCTATCTGAATTTTCAAGTCTGTCGAGCCAAAAATACGATCCCAACAAGCATCAGGTTCATACATAGCGTATCCAGGGCAGTATTTATGAAAATGCAATTGCCTCAGACTGGTAAGAATTGGACATGCAGTGATTAAATGTGCTAAGGTTTCTGGGATTTTGGTTGTTTGACAAAACCGACAGAAGTTTTGAAGAGGTCCTATTAGGTGATGCATATAGAGCAGGTCTCTCGTTTCCCATATATGTAGCCGGAAACAGAGAATTACATTTCTATATTTTGGTGAAGGGGCTCTTGATAAATAAGATTGTGTGGTGCCTCTCGTATGTGGTGGAAAACGAAAGCTCAAAGCATGTTTATAAGTTAGACATTTTTGATGATTCATGATCCAAGAGGTCTGATGGATTTTTTGTTTAGCCTTATCAGGATTTTGCAGAAGAATTTCAATTGAGATATCTGCGTCAGCCAAGATCTTGTAAACTGCTGACAGCCATCTTCGGATAAAAACGTGATCTGTCGTAAAGATGTAGTTCGACAATACCTTAAGTAGGTTGTCTATCCGAGATGATATTAGACATTTCCTAAAAAATGAACATTGTTTCCAGTTAAGATGTGCTGACAGAGAAGAGAGGCCTAGTTCATATCGTAACCATGAGATGGGAATACACTGCGGCAGATGCAACACATTCTGCCAAAATTTAGCCTCCCATTTATCAAGAGTAGTAGATGGTATGGGGGATCCTGTTTCCAAACCATATAATACGGTGGGAATGACTTTCATCGGCCAAAATGTTAAGGCCGGGATTATGGAAAATTTTCCAAATTTTGCAAGAAGAATACGTGATTGTGAAATCGCTGTAAGAAGTTTAACTTCAATCTGAGCCATATGTTTCAGTGGATGGAGAGAGGCTTCAAAAATAATACCTAAGTAGGTATATGATGAAACCAAGGACAAAGAAATATTATTACCCATTAGCCAATGTTTCCGAGTATGGAAACCTGAATGAGGGTTGTACATCAAGACTTGAGTCTTTGTGGAGTTCATTTTTAAATCATTCTCTATGACATAGTGGTCTAGGGCTGATAAAAGTTTTTGTAAACCAAAAAATACAAGTAATGTGATTGGGGGACTCCAGTTCACCAGGAAACCACCCTTATAGTCCTTCAATTGAGAAAATAAGACTTAGGCACTTGCCAGCGATCAGCTTGCAAAAGAGGGTGGGGAGCAACGATCCAGCAGTAGAAGGAGGTGATTGCAGTGAGCATTGTTTTTTTAGTCTGTGACAGATGTGAACGTTGGAGCTTTTCATGTTGAAGGCTATTGGTGAGCAGTCCTGTGAAGAACTGGAACGGCTTCTTTGGGGCCATGTTCTTCCATGATGACCATGGCATCATCTAAGACCTCTTGAAAGGATTCCTGTATTGCCAGGATTGGAGCTGACAGCTGCCGCTTCTCGCAGGCATTTAATACGGGTACATCTTGGCAGCTACGGAAGTTCAGTTTGTTGAACCGCTCGCTTATTTCCATGGCAGAGAGTCCTTTTGTCTCTGGTAGAAACATGTAGAAAAAAGCCATCAAGACCATGTTGATGCTGACGAAGACGAGGAAGCAGAACTGGCCCAATATTTCCTGGAAAGAAAGATAAGACGCATGAGATATACATATCAAGAATTGACATGGCCTGGAGGTTAGGGACCATCGGATTATGCTGGTAGAGCTTTACCCTCATTACAGCCACAGTGAGCAGCCAAGGTTATTACATTCAGGGTGCAGCACCATGGCCACCTAAGATATGCCCTGATGTTTAGTACAGTTGCTAAAATTTGGAATACCAGTCCTCTAAAAGTCGTTTTTGCCTCCTCAGAGCAGGTGGTTGTCCTCCACATGTATGTTATGGTCCGTAAAGACTGAAAAACACACTGCCCTCTCAGAATCCTGAGCAGATCACTGCAGCTATCATGGACACACTCCATGCTGTAGGTTAAAATGCTGGAACACAACAAAGGTGCTCATGATGGCATAGGATCAATTGGCACCCCACCAGCGATAGATTATGGTTGGGAGCACAAGAGGTGGAAGACTTTGGCCACCTACGGCCTACCAGAAATATCATTTGGACATTTTGTGACAGGCTTGGACTTTTGAAAGGCAGGTAGTTACGACAACTGCTCTATGTACCCATACTGTTAATTTATCACTTGCAAACTGGCGTTGTGCTATCAGGAGAAACCTTATCCACTCCTGACGTTTGAGCGAGCAGATTGTTCCATGATGGGATTTATTCTTTTGCTGTTTTGATTGCAAGTTGGCATCAGCTGTGTCCACTAGGAATTTCATGCACACAACTTTGGGTAGTAGTCAGAGTGAACACTGCAGATGAACACCTTATTTTCAGAACACCTTATTTAACTGGCAACTTTTACATGTTGAACTGAAACTAATCCCTAGGAAATTAGTCCCTCCATACAAACACGTCTACCCTATACACTATACATCACAACACTAAGCACTAGAGTAGCCACAATCAACCATACATACATCACAGAACATAAACAGGACCACCTTTCAGCCCCAAATGCTAGTTGTGTCACAAACAAGATCTCTAAGATCCCACAACACAAATATAACATATAACTAGCGTTTGGCTCAAAATTACAGCCAAGGAGAGCGATCCCTACCCTTCCACATGGGTTCACCCAGATTGCCTCCAAAGCCTTTAGAAAAATCCCTCAATTAAGCAGAAAATGGTAGTACTTGGAAATGACAAAGCAACATTCCATTGTAGCAAAAGTGGAGGAAAACCTACGCTTAACAGACAAACTCGTATGCAAAATTCATGCTGGGGGTATCAAATCTTGGTGGAAAGAATGAAATGGGGAGTTTACCCTAGAGACTTTACATAGCGCCCAACAAAACCAAGGATGTCTGTAAGATCTGCACTCTGTTAGCAAAATTTACACAAGCTGTCACAGCATGATCCTTGCCCAAAAATGTGTGGATGAACTGGCATGTTAACTTTCCAGCATCCAGGCAAATAAGAACCGATCTGTGCTGAATCTCAGAGTTGACCATATACATGAACGAGCATCCTGTCTTTCTACCGACCAATTTTACAGACTCTTTTTACTGCACATTTTTTACAGTATCTTTGAACCAAAAGGTGGATGGTAGGTATGGGTGAGGCAATATTGGATAGGGGATGGAATGCTTGAATGGAGGAGTGCGTGGGCTCTTCCCCTGCAGTTTGGGGCAAAAGAATGAGTAAAGAAAGTTCAGTGACATATCGGTTAGTAAAATATCAGTCAGTAAAAACACCAAACTTGTCAAGTTTCCTTGCCTTATGCCCCTTCAGGATAGTGGAGGTAATACAAATTGCTAAGCCTTGTAGGCCTCAAATGAACACGTCTTCCCAAGCATCACTAGAGAAGATAGATATGCTCGCTCACCTGCATTCCATAATGTATCGCTGTTCTCAGGACATTTGCCATCCTTCCCAAAAGAAGCGGACAAAGCTGAATCTGCAAGTTATTTTCCTATCCCTCTAATATCCCATCTATACAGAACATCCTTGAAAAACGAACTAACAACCGACCTGAAAATCAAAGTCAGGAAAATCAAATATTACACCACTTCTAATGAGACCTTTTAGAGGCACTGAAACATTCCACTGCCACAGGCCTAGCTTTGCAAGGAAGGAGATAGACAAAGGACTTAATAAGCTACTGGCATAGAAGTGAAATTGATGACTGTTCTTAAGGAATACATGGACCTGAACCCAGACTCAGGCTTTGCTGAAGGGTTCTTATGAGTATCTTATAGAGGCATTGTGGTATGAGGCAGCAAAGTTCCTTGGCTACCAAAAAGCGACAGAGGAAGCAAGGAGAATTTTTGGAGAAGACAGTCAAAAAGTTGATATTTCAATAGACAGCTTCTCTTCCCACATCCCTCTATTATATAAGATAACGAAAGCCAGGTTTCATTTAAATGTTTTTTATACTGAACAAGCAGAATTAATCTTTTTTTGCATAAGGTTAAAAATGATGAAAATGGTTGTAAAAGCTAGATTGTTCCTAACCTTGCCATTTAAAACGCGGAGGAGTCCCTTACTTGTTATTGACCGATGTGTCAATGACTGCTTTTGTTCCACTGACAAATCAAACATATTTGCAACATTCTACTGCTCCCACTATACCTTCGCACTGTAAGGAACTCATGGTGGCAACAGTAAAGACAGACACAAGTGATCACAGTTCAAGGGTGTTTATTTAACTGCATATGCAAGTCAGAAAAATGGAAGCAAACATCGACCATCAAATGAAAATAAGCCAGTCCTAGTGGTGTTGTGTCAAATAAAAAGGGCCTATACTAAGAAACCTATTGCTGAATCTTACAACTAATACAAAAAGGATGTGGGATGGTTTTCAAGAAAAGAACAAACTGTTCACAAATAATATGTCAGGATGCAGTAGCTTGGATCTCCCTTCCGCACGTTTTGAGCACAGGGAAAAGTGGAATCTTGGAGCACAGTATAGTCGCGAGCTTCCCCAGCACGAGATGACAGTTCGGTTCCAGTCTATTAGGATCCGCAATGTCCAAGTCTTGCTTCCCTGGAAAGCCTCTTGCTTTCGAGGGCCTGACGTATTCAAATAACAGAACAAAAGTTCCTTCAACAAAATGAAAGTTTGCTTCCTGGTTTTACTTAGGGTGAGGATTCTTCACCCCTGAATCCCCCTCTTCCGGGTGCTAACCCCTCTTTAATTTCAGCCTCCCTCCTCCAGGTTCACTATGGCTTATCCTTTACAAATATTAATGTCTTTTGAAACAGTTCCAGTGGACATCCTTCAGCTGGGTTCACGTTTGCTAACACACTGTTTCTTGCGACGGTAGACTTTGCCCCTTCTTTGTCAGCATCCTTCTTCTGGGTTCACTCTTGCCAACTTCACCTTCACATTTACTTTCAATGTTTGCGGAATGCACTTCCCTTTCTTAATTAGTTTGTAGGTCAAAGGCTTTCGACTGTACAGGATTTTGCTTGACCTCCTCTATGACCACCTGTGGACTTCTGGTAGCAGGAGCCTCCCTTGCTCCAGGTTATCAGTATCGATATGCTGCATGTACTGTTGACATCTTCCGCGACACACTATTGTCCTCGATCTTACGATTCCTTCTGCAGAGGTTTCACAGGATCTTGTTGAAAAGGGCAAGGTTGTGTCTCTCCTTGTCAACCTCTCGATAGTTGCCACTTTTCGCCTCCTCTTGAATTGCCGGGTCTGGATAGCTTTCCCGTTGTGCGGTCAGAAGTACTGCCTTGCGCGTACTGTGCTCTCTTGCGCCACCTTTTATCCCTGTGGGGAAGGGAAAGGGCCGCCAGGTGTGTGGGATTCTGATCAATTGCCTGACTCTGCCTGACCATTGTATTGGGACATTTCAGGTAAAAGGCTCTGGTGTTAGTCCGTTCTCTTGTGTTTTGTGCAAAAGAGTTCATGTCAGAAAGGGGTGGGGGAGTGGTTTTGAATGTCCTTCGTGGTAAGAGGGGGAAAAGGTGTTGAAAGAAGGGGGATACCCCATTCAGGTGATCCTCCCTCACTGGTCCACCCCCAGGAACTGGAATCAATAGCGATAGCCATGTCCTGGCCACCTGGATAACAGATCCCAGGGCACTAACTATGGCGACACCTTCAGGTTTCTCACAGCACCCCACCTGATTTCAGCAAAGAGGATGCTTTTATGAATGTGTCAACTCTGCCCTCCATCAAGGGTGCCGAAAAGGAGTCTTAATGTACCACGATCACAGAAAAAGAAGTTAGATAATCCTTAAGAGAAATGGGAGCAGGGAAGTTACAAGGAGATGACTGGTTCCTCCTAGAGATCTAAATATTTGTGACGCCCTTCAATTTCCCTTATTCACAAAAGTGTATAACGAGGTTCACTTCAAGGGTGCCCTCCCGACTGATAACTAAAATGCCAAACTAACTAGGGAGGACACTAAATGCAACAGCTAAAGACTTATTTTATTGATAAATGCTGATACCAAAGTGTTAGCAAATATATTGTGTAATAGTCTCCAGCAATTCCCCCATTTTCTAATATATAATTCTCAGGTTGTGTCCAAGATAGGACGGCTAGCGACAGTGTCATGGAGCTGTTCCACATCCTCCAGCAGGAGCGAGGACATCTTTTGTCCACTCACTAGATGCTGAAAAAGAACTGGACAGGTTGGATTTTGGATACATGATCAGGATACTGTCACGTTTTGGCCTTGGGGAGACCTTCATTACTAATGTCCAACTTTTTATGCAAATCCTTCTGCCGGAGTGACTTGCTATGGAGAGGTATTGGATACATTCCATACAGCAAGATGTATCAGACAGCTATGTCCTTTGTGCCTCTTTCTTTTTCTGCTGGCCCTAAATCCCTGGCTCTCTAGCCATTTGTCAACACACCATGATCGAGGAAAAGATACACTATCTTGGACAACAAAGCTAATGCTTTATGCAGGCAATATGCTTGTGATGCTTAGAGACTGCATACAGAATCCTCAAATTCCCTAAGGGTACTGACAGCCCAGACAGACGCCTTCTTTTATTTGTAAGGCTATAAGATTAATTGGCACAGGTCTAAAGTGTTACACATTGCCATGGGTAAAACCAAAGTGGACTGCTCTCTCTTTCATTGGGTGTCCACAGGCTTGAGGTACTTCGGCATCAAATTGAATCCAGATTCACACAACAAGGTCTCAGATAACTTTCTCTCCTTGTGGAGGCTGATAAGATGCAGCTGATCGGGCCTTCCTTATGGAATGGACCACAAGTGGAAATCGCTATTGCGCCTAAGGTTTACTATTCAGTTAACCTGCTCCCCATAAACCTGGGAAGAAGCATGCAATAGTCGACGTTGGTCAGTAGGAAATCAAGTAAATTGAATGGGAGGACAATAAGACCGAGAGTGACCATGAGTAAATTATATGCTGGCACAGCATCGAGTCGTCTCAAATTGCCAAATTGTATTGTCTAGCTTTTCATATCCCCCTGCTTTTCAAAATGTTTCTATTCACATGTTTTAAACCTAATTGGTTTGCTCTTGAAAAACACTTGCATACCTCCAGATTAAATAGTGTGCTGGTTTATGGAGGCCGACATATTGAAAATGAACACCGTATCTTGCACTGTGTTAAACATAGCTGGATGACAATGCACACCTTTCTGTTGACCCTCACTTGCAGCTGCAGGATCCCATCTAGGAAAATCACAAACTGCAAATAAAATGACAAGTTTTTCTTTGACCTGTTTGTGTGTTAATAGGGTTTAATTGTATTCATGATGCCTGGGACCAAAGGCAGTCCGCTACGTATCCTTTCAATGTCCTGCTGTCTGATTATGGCATCAAAATTAATCACAATTGCCACTGCCTACAGTTGAAATGCTGTGTTAAAAACCACTACAAAATTCAAGGCGAGAATGAATAACTGCCATTGTCACAATATAATCCCACTGGAAAGACAAAAAGGGAATTGCGTTAGCCTGTTATACCACCCCTGCCGTTAGACTAGATCATGAGTGCATCTCCTCTTCAAGGTCCATGTGTGAAACAGAAATCAACCACACCTTCACCAAAACACACAATGAAGGGTGAAGGGTCATGGTGAAGGTCTAGGAGAGGTGGAGTCGAAATTTGCGTGACATAAGATACTACACCATTAGCGCTGGAACCCTAGCTGCCTCCACAATGTTGGGATTCTAGGGATGAGGCGATGTAAAGAGTGATGGACAAATATTACTGACCTCTTATGGTCCTGCTGCTGCCTGTTCACTTATTGGAAGAACATCTGTGATGACATGAGGCATATCCTGGGCTGACCTATGCCCGAGGCCCCTCAACTAATTCTCCTACACAATTCTTCAAGGCAGAAATCTATTGCCAAATGTATAGACCATGGATATTCACAGAGCTCATGATAGACAACCTGCATACTCCTTTCTTGGCTCGATTCTTCAATACCAACACTACACACTTGTCTGCCTGAGATGGTGAAAATTACCTCCTATGAGGTCTCTAAGATTTTGAACCAACATCTTGGGAAATTTAAAGCTGCTTCATCGATTGTCTCTCCCACACATAACAGAAGGTATCCACCAGCCATACACTGGTCTATCAAGCATTACTGAGTTAGATTGTGCCATACCATCATACTATAGCAGTTGCGATCACAGATGTTTCAGAAGTGAACTACGCTGTTGCGGTATTCCCGTTGCTTGTCGGTATCGATACTGATTTAAGACATCCAAGTATATCACTCGAGACAGTCTTCTTAACTGTTTTGATGCATGAATGCAGTTTGCTTGATTGAGTGTTCCAGCTACTTGAGGCAATAGGTAACTAGATACCTCACAGATGTCTACTATTCATTTTACCGATAGGTTCCCTGGAACTTGAAGTGTTAGCACGTTTTTGTGCATTGTATGCTTAAAGACCACCTCAGGAATACGCCAAAGCAATGTTTTTTAAATTAAATGACTTTAAATCAAATAGATAACATAAAAAAAAGTTGTCTGAACAACTGTGTTCAAACGGTGTCGGTACGGAGAAAAGGCAGTAGCAGCCGTGCGGCCGAAACTCTGGAACAAATCATCACTGAAACTGGAGAGAACCATATGAAATTCAGGAAGTTACTGTAAAAAGGTATTGTCCCCAAATCCCCCTCTCTGTAAAGTTGAACAAAACTGTGGAATGATCCCCCCGGCTGCCCCAAGTCTCCTATGGGCTCCACTGCCTTTGTCTTGTCTTATTGCCTCATTGCTGTTTATCCTGACCTCTATGTCTTATCTGGCTGCTTCACTCTATAACCTGTAGTGTGTAACACTACATTGCTAATGGTTATTGTACCCCTGCATGTCATCTCTTCTTCCTTAGTGTGGCCTTCACTACCCACCCTGGACCTTTCCCTGCCCTCTGTGCCATCTGTTTTACAATAGCACATTAAAAATCACAAATAAAGTAAAAAATACAAAACAACTTAAAAACTTCACAACTGCATACCCTGTATGCTGACAAGTGGTGTGGCAGACAACATACTCTGCAATACTCACTATTTCAAAAGCAGTGGAACAGACAGTCTGAGAGATACTGATTCACTAGTGATTCGACATCCAGCGCACACTGCAGGTCCCCTTATCCAGGCTCACTCAGGCCACAGGCCCATGTTACCAAACCCTGCTTGCCGAACAACTTCCACAATTGGCACATAGCAACACACAGGTCCCACCAACACCACAACAACCACACCATATCCAAACAAAAATACTACAAACATAACCAACTACCAAACTGGGCAAAAACTGCACAAAGGCCTAGGAGACACAGTACACCGACCACAAGTGGCACTGTGCAGAGGTTTGTGGAAGGCGAAATGGACTAGCCCTTCTTTCACTTTACTGAGCAGACCCTCATGAGGGACCAACACTAACCTCAGTATATGCCAGTCCACATACACACTGCAAACTGGGCCAACTAATATATCCGGCCAGCAACAACACAAAGATCTCACAAACACCACACTTAGAATGGGATTTCACTCAAAGTTGGGAAAGGGGGCAGGAATCGGGGCTCCCCTTGACCCGGTAATGGGAACTGAGCACTGAGGGAGGTGTTCCATAGCACAACGTATCCCACAGTACAAGTTAAAGGAACAACCATACCCAACAACCCACACACCTGTAGGGCCCACACATCTTTGGAAATAGTCTTGCCTCCGGTCCTGCATGACATGCTAGTTATGAATCATGTGAGAGAAAACACATACTTTAGTCCAGACATTCCGACATACTTACCACCATGTAGGGGAACAGCATTCCAATGAGGTAAAGAGCACAATACCCGATGAACCCCATGATGACCATCCCTGCAGGTCTGGCCGACTGAGAAAAGATGGCGACAACAATTGACGTAGACACCCCCCCTAAGAAACAAAAAC
The DNA here is from genome assembly GCF_040938575.1 of Ambystoma mexicanum. Classification (NCBI taxonomy): domain Eukaryota; kingdom Metazoa; phylum Chordata; class Amphibia; order Caudata; family Ambystomatidae; genus Ambystoma; species Ambystoma mexicanum. Next base: position 1,575,745,300 of record NC_090932.1, read on the forward strand.
AATTCCTTAATGAACAGAAGATGGCATAGCACAACATTCAATAGTTCCACTGCAATCAGGCAGAGCCGGTCGAACCACGGAGTGGGGGGATAGCTCTCAAGTCAAGCACTTGCCACTGATGTGGGGCCAAACTGTACTGCACAAGTTTGCACCTCATGGCAGGGCCAACTCAGTCCTTCATCCTTCTGAGGTTGATAAGTGGAATACCATTAAATTAGGCAACATTTGTTGTCATGGCACTTAGAATCAGGACGAATCCGGCATTATATAGGAACAAATATGGGTTTTTAGAATTCCCCCAAATCCCATTGATATTTGTGGATTGTTTTACTACATATTCACTGTGGATGTCTTGGAAATTACTTTTCCAGTGGCTGGACGAGCCCAGTTTGACACACTCCATTGCTTTAACCCCTTAAGTGCCAAGGACGAGTATGCTCGTCCTTTTTGCATAGACTTGCATAATAGCCTGGCAGTTTATTTGACACTTCTGTTTCTAAATAATATACATCTTTCTACCATCTTTTTCGTGGTCAAATAGCAAGGTTACATTGCTTCTTTCTTCCCAGGATGTCATAAACACTTGTCTATTGGCCTAATAGGAAACAAGAATTGCCAGCAGGCCTGTGCCTCTGAAAAGACCAGTGGGACTAGGCAAACAGAGCATCCTTTTAGTCATAGAGCAATGATGGGACAGTCGGGTGGTGGTGAGTCCGGGTGAGACAGTTACCACTTAGGCAGAATTGCCTGAAAGGCATGCAGGACTGGGGCTGAACCAGTCTAATTTTTTTTGTATAGTGCAAACCTTGCCCCATTGGGTGGTGGAATGCTTCCCAGATCCAGAGGAACGGGTAACAGTCACAGGCGCATGATGACATGATCACAAAGAGCAAGGCAATTGAACAGCATAAGAGGAGGAGGAAAAGAGGTGGGTATGGTGCAATTTGCGAGGTTGCTGAGGGAGCAGAGAAGGATAGTCGGGTGAGGGATGTGTGAACGGTCGGAAAGTGAACAGGAAGGTTTGGAGCTCTTTTCTGAGGCATACCACCCCTAAGAAACAAAAACAATCCCTTAATTAACAGAAGGTAGCATAGCACAATATTCAATGGATCCACTGCAATCAGGCAGAGCTAGTCGAACCACGGAGTGGGGGGGAATAGCTCTCAAGTCAAGCATATCTCAGCTACCAGAAAACAATGCAAATGGCTTTCCATACAAGAAAAGATTGAACTTAAAACTCTTTGGGCCTCATTACGACCCCGGCGCTAAACCATGGTGCTATTAGCACCATGGTCCATGCCGGGGTCCGCCATGGTGAATGGTGGAATTACCACCCCATTCCAAGGTTGGCGGGGCGGTAATTCCCCATTCACCATGGGCCCTTCCCCATTCCCATTTTTGCCCCATAGGGCTCAATGGGAATGGGGAAGACGCTAAGTACGGTGCCGCAAATTGCGGCACCGTACTTAGCACCAAGGTCCCTTTGCGGGTCACTACTTTAACGGCTGGTAAAACCAGCCGTTAAGGTCGGGTCCCGCAAAGGGTCCTCGTAATTAGGTGCTAAGTGTTTAACGGCGCCGCAGCCTTTTACGGCGCGTTAAACACTTAGCGCCAGGGTCGTAATGAGGCCCTTTGTCTTACCCATAAAGCGCTAAACTATACAGCACCCTGTACCTCACTGATAAATTCACTATGAGATATTCCAAACAAATTACCAGATCATCCAACACCTCCTGTCTAGTGGTCCCTAGATATAACCTAAAGAGAGCAGGTGGGTCCAGCTTCCCGGTCTTGGCCGCCCAGCTGAGGAACTCCCTCCCTTCTGACATTAAAACTATCCAAATTTTCGCCAACTTTAGGAGAAGTGTCATCTCGTGGATACGCAGCAAGAACTAATCTGGTTCGCCCTGCATGTATACTAGTCACGAAAATGTAATTGCAACCACCTATCCCTGCATATATGTACTTTCTGTCTATTCACTGTAACCTGTGTACTGCATGCACCTTCTGTTCTATCCACTGCAATCTGTAACCATTCCTGTAACCGTATTCTTAACTCATAAGCGCCCAGATACCCCTGGGTCAGGTGCGCTATATAAGTAAAATAAAGAAACAAACATACAGAAGGGAGGAGTCTGACATGGAGTGGAAGAGTTCCAGATTTCAGGACGGTTGATCCTCTGGAGTTCCAGGAGCCGGATGTTGGAGCTGTGGCTGGTGCAAGATGGTCTGATGAGAATTCGTTTTATCTAAGGTAGTCTGGGCTGATGGAAAGGAGGTCTTTGCAGAATGTTGAGATTGTCTATGAAGATGGAGCCAATGAAGGTTCAGTAGTATATAGATGATACGGTATCATTTGCTTAGAAAAATGAAGAAAAGAGTCCCGGTGCCGCCATCAATGTGGGGCAATCTAAAGATTTGGAACATTTTATGGAGATTGTTCGGCAGGAAGGAGGATTTGATTCTTCCGAGGGCGGGTACACTTGCAACGAGCTGTCTGTTATTTCTTTCTTGATGTGCTCTTTGAACGATAGGCCTGGATGTATGTGATGGAATGCTATAAACTTGGCTGATGTAGAGAAAGTGTAGAAAAGGCAGGTCAGACTGATCTGAGGGAGCCATTCTTCTGTCAGATGATATAATTTGCTAACATTGACCCTAGTTGGATTAGATTGAGGTTAACTGTTACCATCCAGGTCTTTATGGCTTGCAGGCAGGATCAGGGCCAGACACTATTGTTGACACTTTGGGAAAGAGTTTTGTGTCATCAGCGTATTGAGTACGGATGTCTTGTCTAGATGTCAAGGTTGAATATCATCAAGGAAAAGATGAAATCAAGGGGGACGCCACAGTTGACAAGGAGTGGGCGGAGATGAAAGTTCCATTTGCATATACTGTTGACTGTTAGGAAGTGGGCAAACCAGTTGAGCAGAGTGTCAGTGGTTGCCATGACGAAGGAAAGCATTGACCTTTCCTGATCAATGTTAATACAATTGTTTGCAAGATCAACTTTAAACGCCATAATATACTCTTTCAAAATAAATCAAAGATTGCCTTCAATTCCAATTATTTGAGATATCTTATTAGCACCAGGTGCAGGGGGTAAGGGAAAAATCCCCCACTCTCCTCCGAGCCTCCTCGGAAGTGGGAGCCTGCCATCTTCTCCACTGGGAGGAAGGTAAGTGTGCCCCTGCGCAGCCCCTTCACTGCACTCCACCTACAATTTCCACATTGCTCCCTTTTCCCTTGCTGGTCCTAGGAACAATCAATGTTACCGGTGAATTCACTTTGCAGCAATGGCCGCCATGGAAAGGCAGAAGGGACTACATTTAGTTCACTTCTCCACAGTCCAGCGTAGCTATCTTGGTTTGTATCTTTTTTTCATGTTGTCAAACGACAAACACGCCATTTCCAAACTTGGAAAAAAAAACTGATTAGCATCCCGGTATAACATGGCAGGATGCTATTAGCAATGAACCCCTGTGGTGGGGGATGGGGACTTTACCGAGACAGGTAATGCCCGGTCTCACATTAAAGCCCTTGCTTAGCTCAGGCTTCTAACTGGCCTGGGCATTACCTGGCCCGGTAAAGCCCCCACCCATTGGGGTTTATTGCAAAAGTACATGTTGAGACGGTAGCATTCCAGGATGGTCAACAGCATGTAATACTACAAAAATCAGAAACACATCTATGGTTGAACTGCATTAATTGCAACATTCCTATGAGCTGAGCAGTATTATAACACTTTATTACAGCAGAAGAAATCAAACAAACATTTTGCAATTTGTATCTCAAACCACACTGTTAATTGTATCAAGTGTTCTATCCGGATGTCTATGTTGGAGAGAAAATATGTCCAACAGAAGAAAGGATTGGAAGGAAAGAGGCACAGGCATAATAAAAAACCCAAATCCCCAAGAATGAGGCATTTTCTGGAAGCAAACCACCAAGTGACACAATTAAAATGTCAAATCATTTATGTGGTTGCTATAAACACTACAAAGAAAGATCTAAAAAAGAGAGACTGGGAACACGAGTTCCAGAACATCTTTCCAAAATACATGAATGAGGAATGGAGTATGAAGTCCTTGTAAACAAATCTGGAAACATTGGTCAGGAAATGGTCTGCAATTGCAAAAAGAAGACTTGCGTGTCACAAGAGCAATATGACATAGTGAAGTGTTCTTTTATGTTTATGGATTACATGAACATCACAGTGAAAATTTTTTTCTGTATCTATTAGTAGTAGCAAAATTCATGTAATCTAAAATACAAGGAAGCAGGATATAATGCAGTTATCAATATGACTTGATTGCAAAACCGATGCATGTTACAACAAATGTACACGGGAGGTGAAAAGAAATTTGATTAATGTGAATTAGTCTGTCTTCAGTCTCTATGGCTTAGATAAACTAACAAACGCGATAACATGCCCGAAGTAGGCAACTGTGTCATTTGCTGTGCAAAGCATCATGAAGTTGAAGTTCTTGAAAACATTGATATAAAATGTAGTTATACATAATATATGCGACAAAGACAAATGTTGATGGTTTGTAACTGAAACATGTTGTGTAGCCTCTTATTCGGTTTCTATAAATTCAAAAATAGCATTGAAACCGATAAAGTTAAATGAATCAAGAACATCATTTTTAGTTTGGCTATTATGTGGCACTTAAGGTCGAAACATTTGGAATACAGGTAGGGTCAGATGACATGTGAGGTGGGACACACAGCTTGTGGGTATGTCTGGTTATTTACCCACCTATTGACTGCCCATTGCAAAACGAATCCTTGTGGGCATTCCCACCCACCACCTGCCCCTCCTCACCCAAACATATCATCATGGGATCTCTGTGAGTTCACTCTTTCAAGCATTTACATCAGGGTTCAGCCTGTCAGTGTTTTGACTAAGCATTCAACTGAGAGTTAAGGGTTAATTGCAGCTTCTAATGGCTACTGGTGGAATAGAAATGCCTTAACCATGTATGCCTCTGGTCACTTGATTTATATCTCTTCTTTCACTGAAGTCCTGTTAAATAAAAACACAAACAAAGCCAACAGTTTTGGCTTGAAACATTACGTAAGCATTTTTTCAGGTACTGCGTTCATGTTTCCAGGTAATCGCTCCATTTTTCAGCTGTTGCAATCTTATGTCCAGGTAGTACAATTAAATTAGTGCCTAGCAAATGCCTAGCCAATGTCTACACAAAGCCCAAACTGTTGACTTTGCCAATGCTTGTTTACAATGATTTGGAAAATGTAGCAGTTTATCTCCTTTCAGTTAAATATGTTTGAGAATAATTGCACTGGTGGCTAACTGTGTCTTTGTTATACAAGTTATAAAAGAGCAGACAAAATCTTACCATAGCAACACACTGCAAACATAATAAAAGTATGACTAGAAAAAGTCTTCAATGTGCTGGAGTCTTCATCGTTAAAGGGGTAGTACGGACAGAAATGCTATTGGCCCAATTGATGGGGCATGTATTTTACAGCATACATCGATCGTTCTTAAATAAATTTCCAATGCAGCTTACCTGAGTTTTTCTCACTGTAACACTTGCGACAACGACGGCTCGGGTTCTGCCATCTTGTGCTATTCTTAACTGTTGATCTTTTGCCCTGAGTTCAAAGACCCTCGCAGTACTAATTAGTTTCGCCTGCCACTAACGCTGACATCACTAGACGCTTAGGATGAGCTCCACCTATTTCAATCAATCAATCAGCTACGTATATAGCGTGCTTTCACCAAAGGCCTCATAGCGCTTGTTATTTCAATGACGTCAATGTGTAGCTTAGCCAAACGTATACTGTCATCACATACATTATGACGTTATCTAACGTAGAACCAGGAACCTAAACACACACATCCACAACAACCTCAAAACGTTTGTTTCTTTTTACAAAAATTATAGAAACATTTTATTTTGAAGAAAACAGCAATAGTCGGGAGCGTAACAAGTAGTTTTCATTTTGACACAACGATAAAAATAGTTAATTAAGCCCATGTAAACATAGTTAACTTTTTTGAACACAGTTCATAGCTAGTGAACTTCGCATCATTCTCATTTTTGGTGTAACTGTGAATGGTGAATGCCAAATCCGATCATCGATTGCGTTCTTCACAAAAAGTTATCGTCCATGACTGACAAGTAATCTACGCACATGGCGCTCCATTACAGAGGATACATTAGTGCTTTACAATTAAAATGAATGCAACACTTTCACATCTGCACGTTTCTAAAACCTACTGCCATGTTGCTCTTTGTTACTGCAGCCGCAAAAAAGGACAGATTATTGTCTGCCGATCGTACCGGGTGATCGTTATCACAGATGCGTTGATGATTATTGTCCAAATTGTTTTGCAGAAGCCGTCGGCCGGTAGGCTGTAACCATAACAGGCACACACCGGGATTATATAACTATGTAAAATTGAGAATGCTAAAATATATTTCAATAATCACTTTATAAATGAATATACGGTATTATCATACTTGATCGCAGGTCAAATTGACCTTTTCTATTTGACAGAATTTTTTAGATTTTTTTGTTGTTCAAAATAAAATACATAAATATGTGTGGTATTTGTATTTATATTTTGTTTATTTTTAGTGCACACCAAGCCCTGAGGTATCTGGCCGCATTGCTTGCATATGAATTGGTTACATGTTACAATAAATAACAAGGGGTTATATAAAATGAGGGGTTACAGCAATACATACATTAAGTTGCAAGAGGTTACATGAATGCGAGTTACCTGGGTAAATGCAGGTTGATGAGGAGATTCATTTCAGTGCAGAATATATGAAAAGACAGTCATCAGGGCGACAGGTTGATAATTCTCTTGTGTGGAGAGACGCATTTTTGCATTTTTTTCTAAAAATGAGAAAGGATGGTTCGGATCTTAGCGTTAAGGGTAGGGAGTTCCAATACTTTGCTGCTAATACCGGGAAGCTGCTACCTCCTGCTTTCTGCAATTTGAAACGCGGGATCTTGAGACAGTGTGACTGTGCAGCTCTGGTAGGGTGAACTGAGATGTTTCTAGAGATGTTCTTGGTAAGGTAGCTGGGTGCTTTGTTAGCGAGACTCTTGTGTGTCACGGATAAGGTTTTGAGGGAAATTCTTTGTTTGATCGATAGCCAGTTCAGGTTCCGTCTTGATTCGGAAATGTATTCTGACCTGGAAATGTTTAGAGCCGATCAGATGGCGTTGTTTTGTACAACATGCATCTTTTTCAAGTTTTGTTAGTTAGTTCCCAGATAGAGCGCATTGCAATAGTCTAGCCTAGATAAGACCAGTGCTCTGGCTAGAGTTAATCAGGTGGCACTCATGAGAAAAGGTCTGCAAGCTGTGATTAATTTGCAGGTGTAGGCTGTTGAGGAAGCTATCACATTCGTTTGTCTAAATAGGTTCAGGGTCAAGTCAATGTAGATGCCTAAGGTTTTTACAACCTTTGAGACATTGATGTTGTTACCATCAATGTTGAATGAGTTGAACTGATCGTCAAGATTATTGATTTTGGATGGTGTGCCCAAGAGGAGTAATTCCGTCTTGTCATCATTTAGACAAAGTCCATGCTTCGCCATCCAGGCTTGGATGATACTGTAAATGTCATTCAATGCTTTAGAGTCAGTAGCATAGTCACCGCTGAGAGGGATGAGTATTTGGGTGTCATCGGCATAATTAGTGTAGGTGACACCCAAATAGTCAAGATCATCAAACAGTGGTTTAGTGAACACATTATAAAGCGTGGGGGAGACACACGGTCCTTGGGTGACTCCACATGAGACTGGTGCTGGTTGTGCAGAGGCTGAGGGTGCGAAGACCCTCATTGTTCTATTGTTGAGGAATTATTGTATCCAGCTATTAGCTTTGTCCGAGAAGCGTGCTGCTGATAAGAGGTGGTTGCAGAGGACCTTGTGGTTTTCTAAGTTAAATGCAGCTGACAAGGGTAATAGTAGAAGGAGGGCTAGTTTGCCTTTGTCTTTGAGGTTTTCAATTTGTGTCTTAAGGTGGATCAGAGCCGTTTCGGTCCCATGTTTAGGTCTGAAGCCGGATTGCCTGAATCCAAGGAGGTTGTTTGCTTCTAGTTGTTCTTGGATCTGCAGGTAGGCTGCTCTATCCAGGATTTTCAAACGAAATGGCACCGTGATGATGGGTCTATAGTTCGTGGGGATATTGGAGTCAAGGGTCATTTTTTTTAGAAGTGGGAGGACGCAGGTGTCTTTTAGGTTTTTCGGGACTGTGCTTGTTTCAAATGAGGCGTTGATGAAGGATGTGATGAATGGTGCCAGGTCCTTGGCTGCCTCTTTGATGACGGCCTGACATTTCGAGGGTTTTAATTTAGAGATTAAATCCTCAACTTCTTTGACTGAAAGGGGGAGAAGTTGAATGTTTTAAGATTTGCCATGGGGGGCATTGGTGAAGTCGGCTGGGCGTTGTCAGGTGACAGGCTTAGTTTCGCAGCTTCAATTTTCTCTTGCAGCATTGTGATTTTTCCTAATAAGGCTTTCTGGATGTTGGCACACCAGGTAGTATCTTTTGAGCATGTGTCAGGTGGTGAGGTGGGGGTTCCAAGCTCTTTGAGAATGTTGAAGATTTCTTTTGTGCTAGATTTGGCATTTATGATGCGATTGTTATAGGTGTCTTTTTTTGTCTCTAGAATAGACACTTTATAATTGAGGGAAGTCAGTAAAAAGTTGTTTTTGTTGGTGACTGTAGGGAGGCTCTTCCATACGGCTTCTACATTTCTTTTAATTTTGCTTAAGGACCTGAGGTGCGGAGTGAACCATGAGTAAAGGTGGGCCTATGGGTTTAGCTTTGTGGGGTTTTAGTGGAGCTAATGAGTTGATGGCCTTGAGAAGTGTGCGATTGTAAATGTCTACCATGACAGTAGGATCAGACTATGCGGAGGGAGCAGAGAGGATGGGCTGTAACAGTAGGAGTCATTTCTCAGCTGTTATGTTGCGGTTATTTCTAGTGCATAAAGGTGGGGCTACGTTTTGCTGGTTAGGCTGATTGGTTTCCTTTATGATGAATGTGATAAAATGATGGTCCGCCCAGGCACAGGGTGTGTTGGCACGTATATTAATGTTACAGTTGATGTCGACCAACCAATATAATGTCCTTCCTTTTTTATGTGTTGGTTCTGTGATGTGGTGATTGAAGCCTAGCTCAGACATCGAGTTGGCAATGTTTAGTGCCTTATAATCTTTAGGGTCTTGGAAACCCAGGTTGAGATTATCCAGTAAAATAATTTGGGATCCTGGCTTGGTGTTGATGGTAAGGATAAGTGTGATGTCATTTTCGAATGTGGATGGGGGGCCCTGCTGGTCTATAGACTAGGTGATTAGTAATAGTGCGGAATGATGAGATAGGTAGCTTAATGGATAATAGTTCAGCTGACTTAATGGGGTTACTGTGCCTGAGTCTTATGGGTTGTTTTGGCGATTAATGCGATGCCTCTGCCTTTAGTAAGGTTAGAATCTCTGTCTTGGTGGAGGATAGAATAGTTCTCTGGTATGGCTAGGGATAAAGATGGCCCTGCTGCCGCATGAAGCCAGGTCTCAGTGATTACAAGATAGTGGAGGTCATTGGAGGTTATGATGCCCACAATTTCTAGGGCATGGGCTAGCATTGATGAGTCCGCCTTTGATGAGGGAAGCAGGGTTATTTGGATTGCATTTTCTATGAGAGGGAGGTTTTTTTGGGCGAGATAAGGTTGTGTACTGGGTCTGTGCTAGTGCTTGGCGCTGTGGCAGTGTTTCTGACGAGTGGTGGAGACTGTGTGAGCCTAAATCTAGAGCCTAATCTGGTGTTCCTATTATGCAGTGAACAAGGTTGGTTGGGAGTGGGTTTGGTTGCAAATTGTTTTATCCATTGGGCAGGGGTGAGGTGGTAGGGGTTGCTGGGCGAGGATGGTGTGATGTGCATGTGAGTAAGTGTAGGTGGAAGGCATGATGGTAAGAATTTGGATGGAGGTATGCAGTCGGGTGAGGGTAGTTTCTTGGACATCGAGAGCTGGATACTTGGAGACATGGGTGTGACATGGGCTGGCGTACTGCTGTTTGTGGCCGTGAGGGCAGTCCAGGTGACCAGGAGTGTGCCGAGGAACAGTGTAGAGAGAAGCAGGAGAGTTATACACAAGGACATGACTAGCAGTGAGGACTATGCTAGCGATAGTTAGGTGACTTATTGCCAGCTAGATGGTGGTCCAGTGTACTGGGCTATTCAGCATGCGATCATTGCTAGAGGATATGTAGCTTTGATGCTCAGTTGGTATCTTGGCAAAGGTTAAATGCAAATCAGGGTGTAAATGAACCAGCAACAAGAAGGGCGGAAATCTAGTGCGATGTGGATATGCAAGCAGAGAGCAATTGTGTCTCTTAAATATGCAACAGGTCAAGCATACAATGGTACAGCCGAGAGCGAATTTAAAATGCAACATGCAGTTATTAAATGCAGCTGAAATGAGCGCTATTATCTTCCAGTAGCTAGGTCAAAGATTAGGCATACAGTGATGCATGCGCAACAGGTCAAGCATACAATGGTACAGGCGAGAGCGAATTTAAAATGCAACATGCAGTTATTAAATGCAGCTGAAATGAACGCTATTATTTTCCAGTAGCTAGGTGAAAGATTAGGCATACAGTGATGCATGCGCAACAGGTCAAGCATACAATGGTACAGTGGCAGAGGCAACATGCAGTTATTAAATGCAGCTGAAATGAGCGCTATTATTTTCCAGTAGCTAGGTGAAAGATTAAGCATACAGTGATGCATGCACAACAGGTCAAGCATACAATGGTACAGGCGCAGATGCAACATGCAGTTATTAAATGCAGCTGAAATGAGCGCTATTATTTTCCAGTAGCTAGGTGAAAGATTAGGCATACAGTGATGCATGCACAACAGGTCAAGCATACAATGGTACAGGCGCAGAGCGAATTTAAAATGCAACATGCAGTTATTAAATGCAGCTGAAATGAGCGCTGTTATTTTCCTGTAGCTAGGTCACAGTTTAGGCAGACAGTGATGCATGTGCAACAGGTCAAGCATACAATGGTACAGGCGAGAGCGAATTTAAAATGCAACATGCAGTTATTAAATGCAGCTGAAATGAGCGCTATTATTTTCCAGTAGCTAGGTGAAAGATTAGGCATACAGTGATGCATGCGCAACAGGTCAAGCATACAATGGTACAGGCGCACATGCAACATGCAGTTATTAAATGCAGCTGAAATGAGCGCTATTATTTTCCAGTAGCTAGGTGAAAGATTAAGCATACAGTGATGCATGCGCAACAGGTCAAGCATACAATGGTACAGGCGCAGATGCAACATGCAGGTATTAAATGCAGCTGAAATGTGCGCTATTATTTTCCAGTAGCTAGGTGAAAGATTAGGCATACAGTGATGCATGTGCAACAGGTCAAGCATACAATGGTACAGGCGAGAGCGAATTTAAAATGCAACATGCAGTTATTAAATGCAGCTGAAATGAGCGCTATTATTTTCCAGTAGCTAGGTCAAAGATTAGGCATACAGTGATGCATGCGCAACAGGTCAAGCATACAATGGTACAGGCGCAGATGCAACATGAAGTTATTAAATGCAGCTGAAATGAGCGCTATTATTTTCCAGTAGTTAGGTGAAAGATTAAGCATACAGTGATGCATGCGCAACAGGTCAAGCATACAATGGTACAGTCGCAGATGCAACATGCAGTTATTAAATGCAGCTGAAATGAGCGCTATTATTTTCCAGTAGCTAGGTGAAAGATTAGGCATACAGTGATGCATGCGCAACAGGTCAAGCATACAATGGTACAGGCGCGGAGCGAATTTGAGAATGCAACATACAGTTATTAAATGCAGCTGAAATGAGCGCTATTATTTGCTGTGACTTTGATAATAAAGTGCGACAATATATGGGGCCTGATGGGTGACATATTTAAGGAACGGTAACAGAAGCGACAGCCGTCATTACTCTGGCATGCTTACAAAGAGTGCATGTGCTAGATGACGGATAGTTCAGGTGCGAGTCGACGAGTGAGATGGCACTAAGTGAAAAGCAAAAATGGGTAGCTTTAGGGCGGCGAGGCGTACTACGCGTTTGCTAATGATAACAAGACTGGCGGTGCCATTGCAAAGAGTTAGGTTTTCGGTAGCATCTATGCAGATGAGGCCTGGTTAGCTTACCCAGAGGTCTGGACAGGCAGTGGTGAGAGGGTGAGAGTGGCATGGCCACGGCCCGATGCGGCACAGAGAGGCACAGACAGGATTCTGGCCTTATAATGGTGGCCTTCTCATGTGGGGCTGGCTAACGCCTCTGGTCGCACTCCCTGATGATGTAGGCTGCGGGCAACGTAGCAACAATGCTGTGGCAGTCATTTTGAGATGGCTAACTTTTGTTCTGACACACGAGGATGAAACAATGCTGGATTTCTTGGCTTCTAGAGTAATATGGGAGTTGCTGATGACTCAGCCCAAACGATGTGCGGCAGGAGGCACTAGATTCAATTTCACTGTACATGGGCATCAGCTCAGACAGAGCATGCGCTTACCCGAAGTAAGGTGGGTGCGTGCTAGTATGCTGGTGGGCTCGGTTTCTCCTGCAGCAGGCGTCGTGAGGATGATGAAGGAAGGCTCATGCCCTCCCTGCGTCCTAGTAGCAATGGAAGGCAGAGACAGGATTCTGGCTTTATAATGGTGGCCTTCTAATATGCGGCTGGCTAACGCCTCCGGTGGCACTTCGTTGGCAATGTAGGCTGTGGCAGACTATTGTAGCGACCTGGGCTGGATGATGAAGCGTTGCTTAGTAACGTATTTCTTGGCTTCTAGGGCAATATCGGAGTTGCTGATGACTTGGCCCAAACGATATGCGGCAGGAGGCACTGGATTCAATTTCACTGCACATGGGCATCAGCTCAGAAAGAGCATGCGCTTACCCGAAGCCAGGTGGGTGCGTGCTGGTAAAGGAATAGGTTAAGGTTGGGGGAAGTATGGTGGGTGGTGAGCAGGTGGTCTCCCCCACAATTTTGAACAAAAAAACGAACAAAATAAAATGTGGTCAAACAGTAAAAGGTCAATTTTCTTCGGTCAAACTGACCTAAACCAAATATATACACAGTGGGTCTCATTCCGAGTTTGGAGGTAACCACGCCGCTATTTGCGGCATGGTTGCCTCCAAAATCGTTCGGACTCCGGCCTGGTGAATGGAGTAATTACTGGTACATTCCGGGGTCGGCGGGACCGGTAATTCCCCCTTCGCAAGGGCCATTCCCTATTCCCATTTGAGCCCCCATAGGGGGTTACCGTTATTGACCCCGGTGTCCCTTTGCAGGTCCTGTCCTTTATGCCTGCTAAAAGCAGTTTGTTAACAAAATTTAATGCAACTTTATGCATGAATAGATGTACTTATTTGAAAACAGTGAATCTTTTTCAACAAAATCTATCTACTTGGGGGCGTTCTATAGTCTGACCCCAATTAAACATGTTGAAGTCATTGGGTCTGATTTACAAAGCGTTTTTCCAATGGGAAAATCTGATTGAAAAACACTTCATAAATCAGGCCCATTGTGCACATCAGATTTCATTTACAATTTATTTTTGATATTGAAGTAATGGGTTTGAGTATCATCTGAATTAGCAGCAGCTAATTTGTTCTCTCTACTTTCTTGTACACATACCGTTCTCTTGCTGTTTAAGTGAGCATTATGTAGCCTGGATCAGGTTAAGGTTATGCATGGAACTATTCTGTGACACTCTTTTCACTTATCGGGAGTGCGGTCTCACCCTTGTGAAAAACACAGTATGTGTTTTTGTTCTCAAGAGGAATGACTCGGCAGATGGTGGGATCTGGGGGGACTCAGTGCTTTTGTGATGCATTCATCAAAGCAAAGTTAACACTTAGGAAGTAAGTGTTAACTTGCTTTGATGAATGTGCACATTGCGCACACGAAATGATGCATAGATGCTGGGTTGCATGCAGTGGGCCAGTGTGCTTGGTGTCTCTAGTGTCACCCCCTGAGCAGTGGCACTTGGTGTGGCATGCCCTTCCTGGACCCCCTAGTGATGCCACTGGATCTCAGTCTTGCTGGCATTGAGACAAAGATGATTCAAGTGAAATACTTGAAATAATTACACCGCCATTTATTGCTGAAAAAGAAATCATGTATTTTGATGGTTAAACATATGAAAAGAAACCAAAAGTTGAAATTTGTATGCCTATCTAGTGACATTACTTCACAAACAGTAAATCATTAAAAAGCTAATTTCTTATCAATTACATCAAGTCACAAACTATTTCATTTTTTCTGCAATGAAAACAGCTTGCAGGCACTGTGCAAAAGCTTAAACTGCCTTTGTTATACATTGTAAAGACAGCCACACATCATTTAAATCTCAAAGTCAACCTTTCCACAAGTTCAAGTTAGAAGGGCAAACCTCTTTTGCAATGTTACGCAGCACAGTCTGGGCCCGAGAAACAAAATCTGGATCAATTCCATGCGTTTGCATGGCCAGCACATTCAATGACAGATCTTTCACAAATTCAAAATCCATCTGCTGTAATATTGGCTTTGCAACCCACTGTTTGCTTCTTTTGGTAAACTCCTTGTTGTAACGAGGCATCCTGAAAATTCCAGCAGTTTTTGCTTGTTCCCTTCTAATGTTCTCGTTGTGTGCAATTACAGCCAGTCTTGTTCTGGCCTCCAACAGTCTATGTGAAAATGTAACCCTTTAGGCCTGTAATTTGAGCACATATTGTGGAACACCTCCAAATCTCTGGTGTGGCAGAATTCGGTGATTCCCCTCATGTCTCTTCTCAAGTGCTGTGTGTGAGCAGGGGAGCCTGTAACCAATGACCTTTTCTTACGCTCCTGCTCCTTGCTCTATGGTCCATGTGCACATTCATGGAAATGTTCGTTAGACTGTATGTTAGAACAATGGTGCATCACTGAACGCCATTTTTCAAGCATAATATCAACAGATCCTTGACAAGTTTTTGAGCTCCACCAAAAATGGTTGCTTATAGACTGTGACCAATTTAAAATGTTTTCTGTGGCCTTTTTTTCCAAGCAGCTGTAATTTTATTTTATTGGATTTTGCGACATGCCATTCATCATATTGAGGCTTTATGTCTGGGAACTGCTCTGGCATGGCCTTGGCAATTGAAACATGCCTGTCAGTGACCATCAGGTCTATGTGCATTTCTCTTGATTGCAGAAGTTGAATGGATTTGATGAAACCATATTTTTCCATGGCAACAGAAGATGTACATTCAATTACTTGCACAACCACCGAACTCACTATTTATTTTGGTTTCCATGTCTTGGAAGTAGTAATTGCAGTATTTAGCAGAAAAACCAGGACTGTCACACTGTCCATCAACAGCACGACAGAGCCTTTTGCCAGCGAAAGCATTGTCCATTGACAACTGTTTGAGTGTCCATGCCTGGCTAATAGCGGGGAACAAGAAATTCTTCTGATATTTGTAGTATTGGGTTTTTGAAAGGAACTGGAGTCCCACAAAGTTAGAAAAACCTGAAAGTATACTGAACGTTGATCTGCTAAACAACAATGCAGATGAACAAAGTACATTTTCAGCAAGTACTTTTCCAAGCATAGGTTGAGCAGACCATGAAAATGAGTTATAGTGTTGTACACAGTAACCCTTGATCTGCACGTTGGTGCCTTTAACTACATGAGTAAATTCCAACGATGGCTCCCCACAAATACTCCCACGCAATTTATGATCACATTTACCAATTTTCATAATCTCGATCAGGCAGCAGTCGAATACAATGTATTTTGGTTCCTTTAGTAGCTAATCATCCAAATGTACAGTGGATTGCGATTCCATTGAAGTGGATAAGTCCTCAACACTTGGAAGAGTGAAGTCCTCCTCATGAGCACAATCATCAATTAGTAGCGAAGATGCTTCAGTTATTTCTGTGTGTGATACTTCAATATGCCCATATGTATTGGGGAAAAAGGTACATTTTCAGGTTCCTAGAAAGAATTGATCCATGCGTACTTTCCATGGGTCACTGGTGGCATTTAATTCAAATTCCGTCCATTGGGCTGCAGCATCACGACACTGAATCTTGCGTGAACCATGCTCAGCCTCAACATGTAGCTGCTCCCAAGCCACGTCTGTTTGGCAACTAACATCATTGGTTAGCGTAGTTGTCTGAGTCTTTATGCTCCTCTTCATCCTTGGCCGCTAATTTAAGAGAAATTAACCATGCATAGATCAATTACAACTTGAAAATGTAATATCAATGGAGTAAGTTCTAAACTAATACTTTTTTTTAAAAAACCCTTTATGTTATTTACCCATGTTTTGCAGATTTTTTTTGAAACTGCCAAATTAGATTTGTCGATTACCAGACCAAGACATCCTTGGCTCTGCTTTCAATTTCGGACACTGGAAATCCACAGTTCAAGAGCCTTTTTCTTATTAAATTTAAATCCTTTGGAAAAACATGGAGGACTGTACTATCACTTTTTGCATGGCTGGTATTATTGCAACCGAAAACGATACATGACAGCATTGTTCGATTGCCCTAATGATCTCTTAAAGAAATATTATTATTTTTTATATTTTTTATTTAGTTTCTTACAAAACTTTTAAAAACAGAAAAGGAAATATAGAAAATGATTAGTATTGAAAAAATATCACAGTGAGTAAACAGAGATACAAATGCATAGGCCGGTTGATAATGGTGTAGACTTTTTAATAGAACAAAGTGAGAATAGGTTATTGTAAGGAACTCATGGTGGCAACAGTAAAACAGACACAAGTGATCACAGTTCAAGGGTGTTTATTAAACAGCAAAGTGGGTGAGATAAACCTAAATCTAAAATGGGAGCAAGCTACAACTATCAAATAATAATAATACTGTCCTAGTTGAGTCTAGTCAAATGAAAAGGGCCTATACTAAGAGACCTATTGCCAATCATTACCGCTATGTTACAGAATAGTGTGGGATGTTGTTCACAAGAAAAGAAGAAGTGTTCACAAAATGGTAAGTCAGGATGATATGGTCAGGGTCTTCCTTTCCCACGTTTTGAGAATGGGACAAGGTGGGACTCTGGGGCACAGCACACACCCGAGCTTTTCCAGCACAAGGTTACAGTTCCTTCTCCTCAATATCAGGACCTTCTATGTCCAAACCTCTTTCATACAAAGTCTCTTGCTTTAGAGGGCCTGATATGCCATAAACAACAAAACAAAAGTTCCTTCTACTTATCTTCACGTCGGGTGATTATTCTTCACCCGTGGATCCCCCTCAACCGGGCTCCGATCCTTTTCTCAATGTTAGCCTCCCTCAGTTGGGCTCAGACCAACCGCTCACTGTGGACATCCCGCAGTCAGGTTCACACTGGTCATCACAATGTTCACTTAGCTTTAACACCATACAGGATTCACTTCCCTTGGCTTTCCCCTGGCACCCCTTCGTCAGGTTCACATTGCAATTTTCATACAGTTATAAAAGAAAGTCCTTCTGAATTTGCAAGCATCCCTCAGACAGGTTCACATTTGCCTCCACTATGTGCCAAAAACGTTCAACTGTAAAAGGGGTTTGACTTGACCCTCATATGACCACTTTGACAGCTTACGTCGGCCTCCCCTAAGGCATCTTGGTATTTGTAGTTTCTTCTGGCTCGGGAGATGAGGCACCAGCCAGAGACCTTCGAATGAGCGCCCACGTGGCACTGGACCACTCTGTCTCTGGTGCCAATTTTACTCACAAAGTACACAAGGGTCTCCTTCTGCCGGGATTGGACCCCTCTTAGGGTTCAAAAGTGCCTCCCTCTTCCAGGCTTGGACCATTCTTTAAATGTTCACAAGGGTCTCCCTCTGCCGGTCTCAGACCCTCCTTAAAGGTTCAGAAAGGGCCTCCCTCTGCCGGGCTCAGACCCTTTTTTACAAAGTTCACAGGGGTCTCCCTCTGCTGGGCTCAGACCCCTGTCACAAAGTTTACAAGGGTCTCCCTCTGCCGGGCTCGGACCGGTCTCACAAAGTGCATAAAGAAGACTTCCCTCTGCCAGGCTTAAGTCTCCTCTCAAACATCACAGGGTAGGAGTCTTACTGTGGGTACTGCCAGGCAACCCCAGCTGCCCCTGGACTTGCCTTCTGGAAGTACAGCTCCCTCTCCACAGTGCAGTCTCCTCTGGATTCACAGGGCCAGTGCCAGGGCGGTTATCTCCTCCTCCAGGTCGCCCAGGGTCTTCTGGTCTTCCTCTGGCTTCCTGCACCTTCCAGCATCCCCCACTCACTCAAAGTGTGCTTTCATGCCCCACCTTTTATACTTCCTGGGAGTGGTGATTTGGTTCAGGTGTGCATGGTTAGAAGGGAATACCTGACCCTGCCTGTCCTCGTTAGGGTGACAACATGGTGGTCGTCCATAGGAGTTAATGGCCCAGGGACTCCTATGGTTCATCCTCTTTCCTCCCTGTTGCTTTCTCTTCTTCGCAGTATTTGAAGGGCACAGTGAATGAAGGGGTTTCTGGAAGATGTAGTGAGTTGCAGATTTTGGGAGAAAATCGGCTAAATATTTCAAAAAAGGTTTGTCAACAAAAAAACAGGGATTATGGGGCTTGTAGTGTTTTACTGAAGAGGAGGGCAGGTTATTGTCAGAAAGGGGAGAACAGGTGTATTGTGGTGGATGAATGTGTTTTCTCCTGCCTTTTCTTAAAGGAAAGTACTGGGGTAGGATGGGACTGTGGTGGCAATATATCACATAAAGATTGAGGGGCTGTCGGATAGGGGTGTATCGAAAAGAAGGGGATACCGCGTCTCACCCGAGGGCGTTCCTTCTGCGGGCCGGAAGGGCCCTTGCCTAGGTGATACTCCCTCACTTGTCCGCCCCCAGGGTTGGGATCCAAGCGTGATGGCCCTCCTCTGGCCACATGAACAAAGGATCCCTGGGGCCTACCAGTGAGAACACCCTCAGGTTTCTCACAGTATACATTACAGTATAGAGCAATAGAAAGTGTCCTAGTGGAGACAATACAGAAATCTTCACTAAAGGTTGACTAACCATTACTTGGAACAACAGATGAGCCAATTCAGCGAGCAAGGCAAGAAGTGGAGAGATGCCGATATCCGTTGTCAATTTCAAAGATGTTCTTTCAGTAACTTTGAAAGTCCTTATAAAGGCTTACTAAAGTGGGTGTGTATGTGAATGTCTTACGTGTTCGTTCACACCCGCCACACCTCTATCACAATGTTTGACCTTCTCAATCCTGCCAGTGAAGCCCCCTGCGAGCGCACACCCACGGGTGCGAGCTGCCATTGATACTGGAGGGGGGTGGATGAGGATGGGGAGAGCAATGTTCAAGGGACACATACATATGTTGATTGCAGGGAAGGGGTCTTTAAAGGGGAGTCTGGAGACACCGGGTCTGCGGTGGCCATGTGGACAATGTTTGCAGTGCAGAAGATGCCTATGAGGTGTGCATGGTGTTTGGCACCTTGAGCCGTCCCATCCACCCAGCCCCCTTGTGAGTGCACCATCACAGGTGCGAACTGCCATTGATACTGGAGGAGGGGTGGATGAGGATGAGGCGAGCGCGATACGCCAAAACATGTGTTATTGCACACCAATGTGGTACAATACTCTTATATGTTTGGATGTGTAGTGGACTTACAACAATTTTTCACAACTGTTCTGCTTGAATTATTTGTGTATTTACACTATTGTCAAACAAATAACATGTATAGAGTGAACTTACTCTTTACTTGGATTACAAGGGCGAACTGTAGCTCGAAGTTCGTGCATAAGGACCATTATCATTCGCAGCACGGATTCTGTAAGGCAGGAGGCCTTAAAGTCATGCAGCTCGGTAACGATAGCGGCGGTGTGTCTCCTTCGGCAATGTAGGGCCAAAGCAGCCAGAGTTTTCTCTGCAATAGCAGTTCTCCACCAGACCAGGCAAAAGCTCACAACAATGGCAGGTACACAAGGTGGAAACGTGTTCCATGCGATGGGGTACAGGCTCCGGCGATTGATCCTCATGACTTTCATCTGATTCCACATCGTCTCGACTTTTTTCTCTTTCAAGGATCTCCTCTTCTGAGTATTCGGGCTTGTACATGTAGGGCTGACTTTTTGCCATAGTTCCTGAATAGTGAAGAAGCACAGAAGCAACAGAGAGGCAAATAAAACATGTTTGTTTGTGTAAAGCAATGAAGAGGTTTCCCATTAACATTGAATATTAAAGAAAGACAAGCAAAGAAACAGCCAGTGTCACAAAATCATATCGTAAAAAGGCAAGATTAATAGTCTCAAACTGTAAAAATTCCCATGGACACATGTTTAAATATGGTTTAATAAAGACCTCTGTACCAAATACAAGATATGAAAAGCTACTACTGGGTTAATTGATTTTAGGCAGTATAAGTACCTTTTCTAGGTGTGTCTTACTTGACAGATAGCTGAACAGAGCAGAAATAAGTCAGGGAAGCTCGAAATGAAATACACTGACACGAAGGAAAGAGAAACTCCAATGTTGTGTGCTCAGAAAGGGTTTGTTCACACTTTAAGAAACAAGGCGTCTTGGCATTTCCATGGAGACACGTCAATAGATTATGCACAGAGGACGTTCACATGAAACTTGCATTGGTGTTGTGAAATGGGGCGTGGACGTCTAGTGATGTCAGCGGTAGGGGTGGGCAAACCTAATCAGTGCCCAGAGGGCCTTTGAACTTAAGGCAATAGATCAACAGATAGGAAGATGGCGGTACCCGAGCCGTCGTTTTTGCTTGTGTTAAAGTAAGAAATACTTGGAAATGTATTTAAGAACGATCGATGTATGCTCTGAAATACATTCCCGATCCATTGGGCCAATAACATTTCTGACCGAACTACTCCATTAATTATCGAATTTGGTTTACAAAATGTCTGACACATGTTATTCACTTCCTGGTGACCCTTGATGTTGGCTTTTATTTGTATGTGTGGGTACATACGCAGCCCAGTGTCATACTGTACCCTCAGGGCCTATCACAGTAACATTATAATCGAGGATTGGCTGCAATATATCGATCTACTGACAACCTCCTCATGTGTCTATTCAGGAACTTATTTTGACTTTGCACTTACCTGGTCCAATCCCATTGAAGATGACAAACGTGAAGACCAATATAACACTGCAGTATGCCATCCAAGGGTACCATTCCTGCAGGAGAAATGCAAAGTGTTGGTAAAGCGTGCACAAGAGCCCTCTGCACTGGGTAATCATGGCACACATGCTGCTCACAGGCCCGTGCTGAAGCTATGCCCCTAGGAATCACATTGACCACTCACTCATGTCTCCTAAAAAACAGCGATATCACCAAACATATTACTATAGGCACAAACACAAATAAAGAACATAAAGAAGAAAATAACAAAGCTGCAGACCTTGCAGCCTGGTCACTTACAAGGGCTTCCAGAACCCCAGCTCCACCCACAGATTCTATCCATGCCTCCTTGTCCTTCCCTTAAGGATAATGCTCTTTCAATGCAATGGTGACATTTGCGTAGGACACACAGGACGACAATGTATGTCTCGAAACACCACATTACTTTTTGGTATGTAACCAGAACACCAACCACAGTGACTCTCTGTCTTCCCTAGGCAACAGAGGGAGAATGTGTCTCAGTTGTCCGATCAGAAAGGAGTAATTATTTTTGACTTTTTGATCTGGGGGCAAGGGCTATTGTAGAATCCATCAGGACAACTTATTTGGCGGGGAGATGTTGGAGAGAAAATAGGCCAGAGTTTCTAGCAATCTGCATGTGGGGTGGGTGGGATAATAAAAATTGCCCCGTAGCTGGAGGTGTTTTAGGGTTGCTTCATTTACTGAATTTGGGTTGAGTTGAGGAAGCGTTACCAATGTTATGAAGTTAAAAGCAAGACAATAAAGTAAAGATTTTTAAGAAGAGATGCTTTATGAACTAGGGTCCCCAAGGAGAAGTTAAACAGATAAGGGGAGAGGAGCGGTTGTAGTGAGAGACAAAGCAGCAATTGCGGGCCCTTCTTCATGAGTTGCAGAGAGGGAAGCCCTTATGTGTGTAATGATTGTGATGAGTCAGGAATGATACTTGGGCACAAATTAGACATGATATTGGCTAAGGACTTTTATTAGAAAACAAAAAGGGTTGGGAAAAGACCTTGCTGTCCCTGCACTAATAAAAATTATTTTGCATTTATATAGTGCTACAAATACTCATGCATCTGAGCACTGCTTATTACCCACAGTGTGTGGTGCTCATTTATCGACCTCGGAAGGATAAAAGGCTGAGTTTGGCCTTGCCGGCATTCGAACCTGTGTTGGCAGGCTCTGCATAGATGTCAAAGCAAGCGCTCTACTCGCTGTGCTATCTTGCCCTATAAGTACTAGCAGAGTTTCCCTACCTAAACTCAAATCTAAGGGTCTGTCGGTGTCACAATGTCCAAAGCAAAACCTTCCTGTGTCCAAAGTACTTTTCTGACCCTCACATTTTAAACTAAGGAATTCTACAGTGAAAAGGATGTGTTATTTCCAAGAAAATAAGTTTCTCAAGGATAGATTTCCTGCCTCTGGATGGTTCTTCCATTCCCCTGGATTCTTTATCACTCTCTTGTGTTATAAATAACAGTTCTTGACTTTCATTTGGGTCAACAACAAAAGTTATCTTTCAGCTGATTGTCTTACTTTTATGTGTGCTCGAAATACCTGATGTACTCTCCTGCCAGGATTTTTGAATCTCCAATCTCGTAGCCCAACACAGCCTTGAGGCTAACTCTTGTATTCTGTTCACTTTCCACTTGCCTGGTGTGTTCCCCTATCAGGACTTCCTTTAAACTCTTGGAGCTGCCTGGTATACTCTCCTGCTAGTCCTTCTGGATTCACAATCTTACAATTGTCTGGTACACTCTCCTGCCAGTGCTTCTTGAAAATACACACTTGTAATTGCCTGGAGTTCTCTTTTACCAGGGCCTTTTGTAATCCTGCACTTTGAACTGCCTAGTATACTCTCCTGCCAGGGTTTCTCTTGAATGTACAAACTTACAGCTGCCTGGAATATTCTCCTGCCAGGGCTTTTTGGGTGTGAGCTCCTGATCACTCTACCACATTGGATGGGTTTGTTTTGTAGCCTACTTGGCTAAAATACTTGGTTTCTTATATATTGGCATTTCAGTCTCTCTCTCATATATTCATAACATACATCAGTTCCACCCCGCCAGCCAGGTGGCAAGGGCAGGAGCCCCCACCAACCCGCACCGAAGGATTTTCTTTGGAGAAGCGACGGACTTGATCCACGCTGAGGAATGCAGCGCCTACTGCCACGAGCGGCCATCGATGCCCCTTTCATTCCTATTTATCTTATGCTATGAATTGCACACAATTTGCGTACTTTTAGCCCATCCTGCAGCCCCCTTTTTCACCCATCTGCAGCCTGGGTCATGTGCATGCTCCTGCATTAGCACCGACATTTGATTTCCAAAAACAAATGGTCGGGCGCTATGCGGTGCCACAACGAGGTTGGGCATCCCCAAGGTTGCTGAGCAACTGTTTGTTTAAATCGACGAGCATCCGCCAGCAGGCGGAAGAGCCGGCCTATCTAAGGCCCTGTTTGCCCCAGAAGTGGCATCAGTTCCAACCAGCCAGCCAGGTGGCAAGGGCAGGAGCCCCCACCAACCTGCACTGAAGGATTTCATTTGGAGAAGCACCGGACTCAATCCGCGCTGAGGAGTGCAGCGCCTACGGCCACGAGAGGTGATCAATGCCCCTTTCATTCCTATTTATCTTATGCCACGAATTACACACAATTTGTGTACTTTTAGCCCATCCTGCAGCTCCCTTTTTCACCCATCTGCAGCCCGGGTCATCTGCATCAGCGCCGACATTTGATTTCCAAAAATTAAATGTAGGGTGCGATGTGGCACCAGAACGAGGCTGGGCGTTCCCAAGGTTGCTAAGCAACCGTTTGTTTAAATCGATGAGCATCCGCCGGCAGGCGGAAGAGTCGGCCTATCTAAGGCCATCTAATGCCCTGTTTGCCCCTGTTCGCTCCATGGAGCTCCTAATGAAACCGATTGCGGCCTCCGGTTTCACGCTGCGTGCAACCTTAGAGTCATCCTCACTAACGGAGCGTGGACAAGCATAACACTATTGACACATGCGTGAGTACATCTGACTATGCTATTGCTGCCAATTTGACTTGCTACAGATTTTAATGCTCACTTGCCGTTTGACTCACATGTTGTTCCTTATTATCCAACTGTTTATGACCATATCGCTTATGCTAGTCATTGAAGTCAAATACGTACTTGCTTATACGGGTTAGCCCTGCTAGGTGCTGCTATTGTCTCCTGTATCAACCTCTGAGTCAGGTGGCGTACCTTATTAGTATTAAAAAAACACTATACCCTGTACTTACACATTGTGCCTGACTGCTTATCTAATGAACCTTTCTCATGTATTGCCTGGCCAACTAGCCCATTGAGCATTGCTGCAAACCCTGTGATTTTTTTATAATGTATTGCCCAGTGAACTAGCCCATTGAGTATTGCTGCATACCCTGTGGTTATTTATAATGTATTGCCCAGTGAACTAGCCCATTGAGTATTGCTGCATACCCTGTGATTATTTTCATGCATTGCTTGGTGAACTAGCCCATTGAGCATTGCTGCATACCCTGCGAATATCTGATACGCACTGTACGTCAGCAAATCATTACGTTTAACTAGGCACCCTGCACACTTCTACCCTAGTCTAGAATTATCCCACAGTACCAACCCAACTCCCTAACATTAGCTCTCTGGTCACTTCCCGAGATATGGACACTGTTTTAGATTACAATGCTTGTCATCATCCTCTATCTAACTGCTCCCTGGAATATAACGTCCTTAGCGAGCCCATCACTACAATATATGACCATAAAAAGGCTGAATAGCAATGCTAGACTGTCCACTACCACCCCATGTATGGAATGTCTCCTAGGAAAGTCACTCACTCCTAATTACATGCCCACCCTCCCTAGAACCAACATCCCATTCAAACCTTACGTATAGGAATACTAAACTACGATACCCAAAATATTCGAACTGCCTGCCAGATACCACACTGCATGTGCCTATCATAGGAATAAACATGAGACTACCTCCACTAAAACAAATTGCTCCCTACCAAGCACCACCACTAATCACAACCTCAGAATAGACAAACACAACAAACTACCAATTACTGCAGCTGAACGCAGTAGTCCGGCCCCATCTACTCGACTAACAACAAGCGGGTGGCCCAGCATGCTAACAACGGGCCCTATAGGGGCTCAAATGGGAATGGGGATGGTGCAGGTCCAGGTTCCCTGAATGGGGAAATACTGGGTCCTCCAAGGTCGGAATGGCCCGGTATTTCCCCATTCAGGGACCACGGACCCAGACCCGAGTTTGGAAGCAGCCATGCCCTTATTAAGGCTGCCTCCAAACTCGTAATGAGGCCCAATGACTTCTTAGCTATCACTGAAACCTGGCTACACCAAGCAGTTGGCCCTGCCCTGATGCTTGCTGTGCCAGCCAACTATACCATCCTCATAGCTATCATAGCTAAAACTAACTTGTCAATGAGAATAGCGGCACCCCTGCACGCCAAATCTTGTGAGTCCTTAACAGTCAAGCTATCAACATACACCATATTTATAGGCCACCAGGCCCCATTGGCTTCTTTGAAGAGGACATATCTATGATCCTCTCGGATAACCTAAAAAACACATCACAAGCCCTCTTACTAGGAGACTTGAACATGGGCTTCAATGATCATAAAGATGTACAAGCCACAAACATAGCCAACGTCCTCTCGGAGTTCGGCTTTACCCAAAAAGTGACACAGCCGATCCAAGAAGAGCAGAACACTCAACTGGGTGTCTGACTATAATCGCAATACCACTATCACCACCATCAGTCGACAGTTATGGACAGACCATGCTCTTACAGCCTTCACTATAGATGCTAAAATCCACCTTACCCAAAACAACCCTTTAGCACCTCCCACGCTAACAAGGAATAAAAAGAATATAACTACTGACAAACTACTACTGCTAATACTCCCAACCTTAAACTCGTGGCCAGACACATTAGATCCACCCACCCTAGTTAATGAACAGCCATGGCCAATGCCCTTGACTCTACCACCCCATTAAAAATGAGGAACAGTAAACCTAGAGCACACCTAAATGCCTGGTTAACCTCATACCTAAAATCTCTAAAGAAAGAAAAATGCAGGTGTGAATCCACTTGGAGGCTATTACCATCTGAGGCCAATAAAAGTATCCTTATTACTACCTCCACAAAATACAAAACCGAAATACGGTGAGCCAAAAAGGAAAGTTTCGACAACAGAATATTGCAAGCTAACTCAGGCACCAAGGAGCTCTTCAATA
This sequence comes from Ambystoma mexicanum, assembly GCF_040938575.1. Taxonomy (NCBI): domain Eukaryota; kingdom Metazoa; phylum Chordata; class Amphibia; order Caudata; family Ambystomatidae; genus Ambystoma; species Ambystoma mexicanum. Next base: position 1,575,771,721 of record NC_090932.1, read on the forward strand.
CTAAAGGAACTGGAAAATCCTATCCCGGTACCCGAAAACTGTGTCAAAAATAAAACGTGGTGCTCTAACATGCAGAAGGCACTCAGTGACAAAATTGACACCCTCCAAGTAAAAATTGATAAGAAAAACTAAACATACCACCTGCTACCTTCCAAATCGACAAATGACACACTGCTGCCAAACCAGAAGAGAGATTCAACTTCACTAAAGTATCCATACTGGAGGTTGAAAAAATAATATGATTGCTTAAACCATCAAATTGTCGAGGCGATAATTGCCCCACCCAAATAATAAAAGTAGCTGCAAGCGAGGTATCTCCCTTTATTTCTAAACTTATCAATGCTTCATTCACCTCAGGTATCATACCGAGCAATTTTAAGGAATCCTGGGTCCTCCCTCTCCTTAAGAAGCAATCGTTGTACCCGGCTATATCCACAAATTATAGGCCAATCACCACAGTGCCATTCCTACTAAAGATACTAGTTAGAGTAGCCTATTTACAGATTCAGAAATTCCTGGAGATGAACCAACTCCTTGGCACCCAGCACTCAGGTTTCAGACCACAGCACGGCACTGAAACAGCACTTATTGATCTTAAGACCCAGGTCGATGAGCTTAGAGACCAGGGAAAAACTGCCTTACTACTCCTCCTTGATCTCTCAGCAGCGTTTGACCTGGTGGACCACAAGGTACTCTGCAACCACTTAGAGTCAGCAGCGCATTTCTCACCTCAAGCCATAGCACGGATCAAATAATTTTTAAGTGGGAGAACTATGAGGGTCTTCTCCACATCAGCAGCTGCAGACCCCACTCACATCACGTGTGGCGTGCCCCAGGGATCTTTGTCTCCCCTACCATGTATAACATTTTTACCAAGCCCCTGTTTAATGATTTGGGCCATCTAGGGGTCACCGACACTAACTATGCAGATGACACGCAGATTCTCGTCCAGCTTTCTGGGGATTACAATCAGGATTTGGCCTTGGTGAATAGGATATACCTCATCATCCAGGCATGGATGACACTCCATAGCCTATGCCTCAATGATGACAAAATGGAACTCATCATTCTGGGGACTACATCTAACATTAAGAAACTCAGCCATGACTACACTTCCTTTGACATAGATGGCCACATAATCAATGTTGCGAAGGAGGTAAAAACACTAGGTTTTTACCTCCATTCCAGCCTTACCCTGGCAAAACAAGTGAACGCTTTGGCATCCTCCACAGCCTATACATGTAAGTTGATTAGATCAGCGAAACCATATCTATCCACATTCAGTTGCACCACTTTGGCAAGAGCACTTGTGCTGTCCAAACTGGATTACTGCAAAGCCCTCTATTTGGGATCTAATAAATACAATATGAAGAAAATTCAAATACTTCAAAATAACGCCCTAAATTCAGCCCTAGGAATGACAAAAAGAGAACACATATCAACGACTAGAAGACAATCTAACTGGCTCTCAACTACTGACAAAATCAAACAAAAAACTGCCTCCCTAACTTTCAAGTGCCTCAACAATGCAGCACCCAGCTACCTGACAGAGAGCTTCAAAAGAAGAGTCACGTCCAGACCTACCCGAGCGGCTTACACAAACTGCTTATCAGTTCCCCCTTTCAAAATGACGACAATCGGTGGGAATAGCTTCACTGTCAAAGCTGCCCATCTGTGGAATTCCCTCCCACCCACCTTAAGGACTTACCAATCCTACCTACACTTTAGATTAAATATCAACTGGCTTAAAGAAAATGATCTGTAGTTCTAGCATAACCTGCTATTCCTTGTATCAGACCTCTGTAACCCAGACTGGATCCTTCATTTGCAATTGTGCAACCATACTTGTAATTTAACATTATCACACCCTGTATTGTTGTATTGCCCATGTAACTATGTAACTATATAACACTGTAACTACCTAACTATGTAACATTGTAAGTATGCAAGCTTAAAGTATAATTGTTCTTGCGCCCTGATACCACGGACAAACTTGAAAATCTCTCCCTTTTGGAAACTACCCTTTCTGTCTTTCTCTCGCTGGTTGTAGAAACCATTTTTACATTTAGTTTGGCTTACTCACCGACAAACCCTAATGTTCCCTCTGTCCCTTCGTGGACTCACCGGTACTTGATGACATTTGTCTTTGTTTCTACGGTCTGCCGGAGATAGTCTCCTGTGATGGTCTCCTGCTGTCTTCCGCTTCACAACGGTTCTACCACCGGTTTCCTGCTACTTTAGGCTTCTGCTACGCTCGTCTGCTTTGCATGGACCCCCAGTGAGCAAAGTGCTGTTCTCTGGTCCCGGCGAACGCCCAGGAGCTCTATGTTTGCTTCTGGCGTTCCCGCCATGGGTCACGTGCTTCAGCAACCTTCTCCCATTCAGACTGGCTGGGTCATCTCTGTCACTCAAGTGCAGGTTGTCTTCTATGAATGTATGTGGGGTGCAGTACCCTTCTTGACACCTCTGATAGCAGAACAATGATTTCACTTGCAAACACGTATTTGTTGCTGTAACAGCATCTGCAACTCTGTCACAGGAACCATATTTGTTTTATTCATATCGTTGCTATGGAAGCCGACACTCTCTATAGAGCAATCTTGAAGTCAAACTCAAATCCACTCTTTTAGAAATTGACAGGTAGTATCTAGTTATGTCTGCTTTTCTCTCAGCAGAGACATTTCCAGTTTACCTATCACTGAGGAGCATTATAGATGCTCCTCTCACACAGACATGCGCTGTTTGGGTGGTATGCCCCCCTCCCCTTTTTTGTGTTAACAAACATTGCTTGGGCATAACTCAGTTCAGTTTTAATAACTGATAAGCACCCCAATAACCCCCCAATTTGTGCTTAATTGTTACTAGATCAACCACCACTTCCATGTCACCTCCCTGTTTACGGTCCTGGCTTTATACCCCACAGGCCCATCCTTACTATTCTCCTTGATAGGTAACAACTGTCTTATGCCTAAATGGACCAGTCATAAACATTCTGTCCTCTCCCTTTGTCTTTCTTCCTACACTATCTCGACATTCTGCCACAAGCTTGTGCGTCCTCCCCTCTCAGACTCAACCTGGTCTGTTGACAGGTTCCTTTCCTCCTTACTACAAATCTCTCTGTGCTTTTCTGACCCTCCCTCCTCCTCCTTAGATGTCCTTCCTTCCTTCTTGGGGTTCTCTGACCACTTCTACAGAATACCTTTCTCTCTCTCTCTCTCTCTCTCTCTCTCTCTCTCTCTCTCTCTCTCTCTCTCTCTCTCTCTCTCTCTCTCTCTCTCTCTCTCTCTCTCCTCTCTCTCTCTCTCTGTCTCTCTCTCTCTCTCTCTCTCTCTCTATCTGTCTTTGACTTTTCCAACCACCTCTGTGTGCATCCTTAAACCCTTCTTATTATCTATTGCATCCTACTGTCTCTCTCTGTCTCTTTTTTTATTTAACCTCCTCCTTAATATTGCTTCCTACCTCCTTTTCCGGTCTGTCTCCCATCTACTACTTACTCATGTTCCTCTTGAAAACTGTCCACTCTTCTCCCACCTCCACTCTGCTTTTCTCTCCCCCCTCCCCCCTCCCATCAGCTCCTCCAACCACCTCTCTAACACCTTCCTTCACCTCCTCTCCTCTCTTCCTCCTTTCTTAAACTCTCTTCCACTGCCTCTTTCAAATTCCTCTCACCTCTCTACCGCTCACCCTAATAGCAGCTGCCTTTATTAGGTCCTGGGCATATCCCAGGGGCCGTCTAATGTAGAAGCGTTTGCACCTGTGTGTGGTAATGAGTGTGGTGCGCTAGTGATCGGGCACGTGACTGACCTGTGCATAATCTATTAATGGCTCATGGGCCATTTTGGATTTCCTATGCAGGTTCATCCCTCTGTTAAGTGGACTGATCACTTACACATTTTTGCAGAATGACAGCCGATAGGTAGGGATGTCTCCTTACACTTCTGCTTAGTCAACCATAGGATCATGCACATCATTAAGGTTTCTGTTGTATTTCTTGATATGTGCATGAGGGGGGAACCATAACTAACCATAACTAACAGGGTCAACAAGGCAGTAGCTACTTTTTAACATGCTGACTTCTTGAAAACTCTTTTTATTGAATTTTACAAGTTTTAACAACAAGTCAACAGTAAAAGAAAGATTGTGGCAGGAAAGGACAATTGAGGTTTTGGCGCACTTGACAAAGGGTAAGATGTTTGACCGGCAGCAAATAGGAGCAGTGTGTGAACACCCTGCCTACAGTGTGCACATAAATAGAATATGATGAGGGTTGTTTTGCTCCCAAGAATTGCGCACACAACCAAAAAATTAAAGTGCTCAGTTGGGCGTAGTTTAATGCAATTCAAACAACAGCCGACACGTGTTTCGAGCAAGAGCTCTTCTTCCAAGGTTGCAAAATTATGAACATATTTTGTACATTTTTGACAATCAAAGTGTTAGGATGAGCAACAATTGGACATGAGACAGAACCAAAGACCATACAGTAAGCATGAGGGTGGCATATAAATTAAACGTCACAAAATTTCCCAACAAGATATGACAAATTGATTAACATTGCAGAGTATAATAATATAACATGGCACAATAAAATTAGACATGAAAGGATATATAGTCCATTGATCATATAGTCTGTTTACCCAAATTAACCTGCATCTATTCTTACCTTTATATATGGTAGGTAGATATTAAATAAATTTGCAATTGCGGCTCCGCTGTAAGCGGAAGAGAACTATGTTAGCCGCTTAGCGTATGAAGAATTAAATAGCACATGAGAGAGGATACTATATAAATTGTAAAAGCATACCTATATAAACGCATGTGCGTATCCAAACGTAGCTGTCAACTTCCGGGTGAAGTACCCAATGTCTTATCTGGGCGTACCTCGGTCTTTCCTTCTCTTGTATTGCAAAAACACACTTACATTCCTCAGACGACAGCAATTCCCCTCCACGAAACATGTCACATAGCTTCCTACACCCGCCCTCCTGCCAGTTCGCACAAGCCCCCCTCTCCAGGCCTGGGGAAAAGTCTCCATTACCAAAGAGTGGAGTAAATGGGGACAGGAACAAAGTGATTCCTTTAGATCTTACCATGCTATCCCAGATATCTGCCATTAATTTACTTATAGTGCTTTCATAGAGGTGTCCAGGTCTATGCTCTCTAGGGAGCCAAAGCACTTCCGAAAGGCTGCGGTGGGCCACCGCCCTGTCCATTCTCACCCAGAGTTTCTCTCGCTGACTTTCCTCCCCCTTCAACCATTCCCTAATAATTTGTAGCTGAGTTGTCTCATAATACCGCTGAAAGTTTGGTAAAGCCAGGCCTCCCTCCCTTTTGGATGCCCTCAGTAAACAACCCCTCACCCTTGGTCTCTTCCCCTCCCACACAAATTCTTTCGTCAGAATCCCCAGTTCCTTAAAGAAGCTTGAGGGAACAGGCTGCGTGATAGCCTGGAATAAATACAACAGTCGTGGGAGTGTAACCATCTTCACCGCTGCGATCCGCCCTAGCCAAGATACTCTAAGGCCTCGCCTTCTTTGGTAGTCCCTTTTGATTGCTTTAAGGAGAGGGGGAAAATTCGCTGTGTACCACCCTGCTAGCGTTGCCATGATTTTCACCCCCAACTATCTAATCCCGCCCAGGCTCCACAATAAATGAGTACTTCCCTTTAACTCGTCAAGTTCCATTCCCTAACCGTTAGATTTAGGACCTCTGACTTGTTAGCGTTAACCTTAAGCCCCGAGTCCTCCCCAAACTTTTCCAACAGGGACAAGCTACTTTGAATCGATTCTTTTGGCACCGTCAACATCAGTAACATGTCATCAGCAAAGGCTGCGACCTTCTGTTGTACTCCCCCAAACGGGATGCCCCTTATGTCCGGCTTTTCCCTGATCGCTTGCAGCAATGGTTCCAGATACAGCGCATAAAGGATAGGGGACAGAGGGCAGCCTTGCTTAGTTCCCCTTTGTAGATTGACCCTCCTGGTAGCCGTTCCATTCACCATTATTCTAATTGATGGAGCTTGATAATTGGCCTGGACCATCGTGAGAAATTCCCCCCTAATGCCCATCTTATCCATTACTTGAAAAGCTTTTTTCCGCATCGAGTGACACCAAGACCGCTGGAGTGGAAGTTCTCTGGACTTTTTCAACTAAATGGGCCACCTGCCTGATATTATCTTATCAGTTTGCAGTTTGCAGGCCTTTGACAAAACCCGCTTGGTCGGGGTGTATTAGAGAAGGAAGAATGGCGTCCAACCTGTAAGCTAAAATGTTAGTATATATCTTGGCATCGATATTGAACAAGGCAATGGGGCGATAAACTGATCTCTCTTCTGGGTCTTTATGTGGTTTGAGGATAAGAGTCACCTTTGCTTCCTCCATGGACGAGGTAATTTTACCTGTCTGCCGAAACGTATTCAATAGAGAGGTCAGTTGCGGGGCCAGCTGTGTAATGAAAATTTTATAAAAGGCTGCGGTATAACCGTCAGGGCCCGGGCTTTGTTTACAGGGAGGGCTCTAATCACCCCCCATACTTCCTCCTCCGTGATTTCTCGGTTTAGGGCTTTCCTCGTCTTCCTATCAATTTCCCGTAGCTGAACGGATTGTAAAAACCTATCTTGCGCCTCGCTGAGGGGGTTTTGGGATGCATAAAGGGAGTCATAGAACCCCGCTATAGCCTCCTTCAGTTCCTCCCGCTTTGTAACCCTCTCCCCAGTACCCAATTTTAAGGCCGTAATGGCGTTTTTTGCCCTTTTTCCCCTAAGTAGCCGTGCCAAAAGCGTATCGGCCTTATTCGCCTTTGCGTAATACTTTTGCCTCACAACTAAAAGTGCCCCTTCCGCCTTTTTGGTACGCAAAAGTTCTAACTGGCCCAGGGCTTTCCTGTATTCCTGCGTGGCTATCCGGGATGGGGTCTCACCCGCCGCCTGCCTAGCTGCTTCCACCTCAGCCTCCAATTGAACCTCCAAAGCTTTTAATTGCTTCACGCGAAAAGCGGTCGCAGCAATTAGGTCCCCCTTGATTGTAGCCTTGAAGGCATCCCACCGTACCCCTTCCCCCGTATCCTCCTTCCTATTAATTGCGAAGAAGACCCTGATCTTCTCTTCAATGTCCTCTCGAACTACTGGGTCTCTCAGGACCGCACTTGGAAACTTCCAACCGCATACCCCCCTCTCCCTTCTACCCAGATCCATGGCCATTGAAACTACCTTATGATCGGCTATTCCAATCGGTCCTACCTGCACCTCCCAGATACTTCCCACTAGTCCTACCGAGACCCATATGTAATCTATTCTGGATTGTGATCCGTGAACCCCAGTTAAGAAGGTATAACCCTCCGCCTCCCCTTTTACTTCTCTCCACACATCCCGCAACCCCAGCCTCCTGATCTTTTCTTTCAATTCAGCCGACATCACCGCCCCACCACCTCTCATACTTTTACCATTTCTGTCCCGTTCCCTATCCCATGCGATATTCAGGTCCCCCATCAAGACAATCTGCCCCCAGGATTGTTCTTCTAGTACTTTCAGTTCAAGTAGCAAAAACTGTTCCTGACCAGAGTTGGGGCCATATACCACCCCAATTGTGTAAGGGGCATCCTGATACTTCCCCCTAACTACTAGGTATCTCCCCTCTTTATCTCTCGTGACTGCCTCCACTCTGAAATCAACCATGCTTCTAATGGCTAATGCTACCCCTTTTGTTTTACCGTGTCCTGAAGCGTGTAAAATCTGATCAAAGCCTCTCAGCTTTAATCGTCCCTGGTCTTTGGATATCAAGTGCGTTTCCTGGAGTCCCATAATATCGTGTCTTTCCTTTCTCGCGAAATGCTCCAGCTTCTTCCTCCTTAGTGGAGAGTTCAGCCCTCTCACATTATGCGTTACCCACTTAAGGAGTTAAAGTTTGTGACTTGGATCTTTCTATGAGCAAATGTCTTCTCACCCCCCTCCTCCTTGAATGCCTCGTCCCCCCCTCCCCTTTCCTCTTCCCCCCTCTCCCTCCCTGGAAGGACATCCCCTTCTCGCTTGCTCACCACTCCTAACTCGGTCATCTCTGCCCTTTCCGTACCCAAAATGGTTGCTCCTCCTCAGGCCCGTGGCTTCAGTTCTCCTTCTAGAGGCCCACCACCCCCTTTGCCGCATCATAAGTCAGGAGCCATTGGGTGTTTTACTCCTCTCTTCACTAGGATTTCATTTTTGCTGCCTCATGCCATCTTTGCCACCTTTTCTCCTCTTCTCTCCCATGTCGACCAGCTCCAGGGTTTCAACCTGGTGCACCCCACCACATCTTGTGCTCCCGAGTTCGGCGGGGTTTCCTCCAGCTCAATGCAAAGAATATCGGCCCCTTCCTGTAGGGATGTAACATGCTTCTGAGCTCCCTCCCATTCAAAAAGTAGGGCAAACAGGAATTTCCATTTGTACCGTATGCCCTTCTCGTTCAACACTTTTAACAGTGGCCCATTTGCCTCCTTTTAATTAGTGTGCTACTCGCCAAGTGCTGAAACAGAGCGATCTGCTGTCCTTTAAACATAATGGGCTCACGCTGCCTTGCTGCTCGAAGAACTGCCTCCTTCTGGGCATATCTAGCAAACGCTGCCAGGACGTCTCTAGGTCTCGCCATCTGGCCTTTGACCATCCGACCGGTTCTATGCACCCGGTCCAGCTCAATCTTCTCAGGGTTCCCTTCGTCCAGGATGCCCGCAAAAATGCCTTGGAGTACCTCCTTTAGGTCCCTATCTGGGACCGACTCTGGCAGAGATTTCACTCTGATGTTGATCCTACGGGATCTATTCTCCAAATCTTCCATTTGAACCTCAAGATTCCTTGTAGCCACGTCTAATCTCTCTATGGCTTCGCTGTTAGCTGTGGTTTCTTCCTCTACCTCTTGAAGGCCCTTTTCCAGAGTATCTGTCCTTTCCCCCAATTGGCGCGTTTCTTGTCTCATCTCTCCTAGGGCATCGTTCAAGTCTGTTCTCATTAGTTGAAATTGATCCTGGAAGGTCTTAGCCAAGTTCAGCTGTAAGGCATGGAGCTCCCCCAGAAATTCTTGTCTAGTCATCACAGACTGCTCCTCCACCATCCCCTGATCAGAATCCTCCCCTGACTTCTCTCGGGCCAACCCGGGGCCCTCCCTCGGGGTGTGCACTGGCCAGATTGTAGGGAGTGTTCCAACTGTGTCACTTGCAGCTTGTGTCCCCTTTCCCCCTTTGCTTTTGGATTTGGTGGTCATGCCGCTCAGTTCCCTACTGTTCTCGCGGTAATACCGGCCCCGAAAGGGCAGGTCGCGGGTGAGCTACAGTCCACGGCCCCCCCACTCCACCTGATGGGGCCGGAAGTTAATGCCACCAAAAATCTAAGGAATGAGACACTGCGGAGCTCTTTAGAAGTTGAGGCTACTGAGCTTTGCCACTTCTCCTACTTCCTCAGCCGGGACTTCCCAGGACACGCCAGTCGTTACTTTTCCCCTTAACGGTATGTCGCTATCCCCTTATGAAGGTCCTCCCAGCGCTCTCTGGGGATATTCCGCTCCCCTGCACGTCTCCTGTCGAGGCCTCGTCTACTCCAACGGGGTGCCGGGGGCGCCGTTCAGGCCCATCCCCCATTCCCCCTCAGGGCTGCCCTACACAGCCGACCGTGATCCGTTGCTTCCGCGGGCGGTCCTTGCTCTCTCCTCCAGCCGCCGCAGAACCCTCTGATGCTCCTGCTTCTCGGAGCGGGGACTAGCTAGGGGGCACCGCTTGGTCTCCGCACATTCTCCGAGCCGGCCTCCGGGCAGTCTCTGGTAGGCAGTCTCTCCCTCCTAACCAGCTTCCCCTGTGCTACAGCCACTTACTTGGTATGGCGATGCTGGATAATACAAAGCATTTGACCTCACAGCTACGGAAATTTGCCTAACCCGGGGGACGGGCGCCTCTCCGCAGCCCCTTCACCGACCCCTCCGCGGCCGCTTAGTCCTCTCAGTGCTCCGCCGCTCCTATTCTTCCCCTCCTCCCCTCTGTGCACCCTGGTCCGACCCGGATCCACGCTGTAGTCTCGCAGCCCCTCAGCCCCTCTGTGCGCCCTTCCTCTTTCTCCACAGGGGGGAGCGGGCCGCGAGATTGTTTGTGCGTCGCACTCCCCACAACAGTTCACCTCCCGAGCTCCATGGGGCACACGGTGCAATCTTTGCCTGCTGTCCTTGCTCCGGGGAGCCTCCCGGCCCCTCACTGTGCCGCCCCTCGCCACCACGGCTCCTCCTCACAGGCTCCTTCCATCGGCCGCACACGCGGCTCCTGCTTCCTTCACTGCGGCACCAGACTCGAGGTGCTGCACGACTTGTCAGCCCGCACCAGTTCGCTCTCTGCTTCCACCCCACTCACCGGGGTCTTCCTGACCGCAGTGGACACCTGTTGATGGGGCGGTGGGCACCACTCAGCAACCGGGTCCGGAAAGCACCGTCGACATGTCTACTCAGTGCCGGCGGCCATTTTGGAATCGCTGAATTCTTAAAGAGGCAGGAGAATCGGAAGTGTAACGACTGTGACAGGTCTTTGCCTTAGACCTGGGCCAAGGTGGGGTAGTGTAGGGTATGCCTGGTGTACCTCCTCTGGGCCTAGCAGCACAGTGTCGGTGGTGGGTGGCAGGAGATGCCCTCGTGTCATCCACATCCATGATTCCTTGGAAACAGGTAGGGGTCCCAGTCACAGTAAATATTACCACCATTCCAGTGTTATACCAGAATAGGAACATAGTTTGGAATGACTAGCAAATTTCTCCAAAACTTGGATTGCCACTTTATCAAGACAGTTTCTACACTTTGAATGAGCTGAGCCCTAGTGTCAATATCCACATAAATGTTTCCAGGTAAGCTCAGATCAATGGAACAAGAGATCTTCCTCCGTAGGTGTGATAAATATGCATATAAATTCATGACCACATGATTAGTCTTCTTATAGTAACACTTGACAATTATATTATTTCTTTCAGTTTGGGAAAAAACAAAACTAACCTCATTTATAGAGTTATCTGAAGCGTATTGGCTTCTATATATTATTCCAATACTTCTTTTTGTCGCTGGAGGCCAACCAGATTACATGTAAAAACAAGAGTATCCTCTGCATGTAGCAGACCAATGAATTTCAGTCTTGGATCTTTTCAGGGTTCTATGTTGTTACATCGTCAGGTATTCTTGGCCGAAAAAACTCATCAAATGTTCTTTTTTTAAATATTTGGGTGGGGGGAGGTTCCCCCATCCCTGTCACTATTATCTAGTGCCTATTCCCCACACTCCCAACCCCTTCTATCTCCTTACCCCTCCACCCTATATTGTCCTTCAGCTGAAAAACTATGAAAAAATACCTGGTGATATAACAACATCATATCCTTTTGAGAACAATAGAATTTACCTTTCACAAAAAACCTGGACGATGATGCTGTCAGATAGCCCACATCGTTGTGTGGACGGGCCGCCATTGCGGCTCTAGGACACGACGTCCAGGACGTGACGTCAGGGGAAGGGGAGGGACGGGGGAAGGTTGCAGCAGTTGCTGCCTGCATGTTAATAAAGAAGGTTGTTGGCACATCAGGCTCCTGAATATTATTTGGTGCGTTGGCCCCGGCGCAGGCGAACCCCCGAAGGGAAGTGTCCCACTACCACCGTGCCGAGGTCTGCAGCCGAGCAGTGTAGCGCGTCGGCGTGCCTTCGGGCACGGCCCCAGCAGGAAGAGCTTGGAGCCGCCTCTCGAGAGACAGCGGACCCTGGGTAAGCAGTGTGGGCCATAAAAGACAATACCGCAGCCACCCAACACAGTCCCACATTAACACTCCATGTGAATGATACCCTGCTAAAATTTCATATAGACACCGGAGCGACGTTTAATATCCTCAGCGAACAAGCGTATGAATCATTGACACTGCAGCCCAAGATCAAGAAAGCCGCAGTAGACATTTATCCCTACGGCTCCACGACCCCTCTGCCGTGCAAAGGCATGATCACAGCCTGGTGCACTCATAAGGGAACACACGGTGAAAGTCCCCCTACACATTCTGAATACTGAAGTTAACAGCGGATGCATCTTAAGCTTCCGGACTGCTCTAGACATGGGACTGGTGCATGTCTTATACCAGCTGATGGCATATAAATACTTTGCTAAACCCGACGCCATCGAACAATCATTCCCAAAGCTATTCACTGGCCTAGGCAAGTTGAAAAACAGGAAGGTACACCTTCACATAAATCCTCACATCAAACCGGTTGCCCAGCATTATCGAGGGATTCCGTTCAATATTCAGAGGCAGGTGGAAGAGGAACTGGATAAACTCATCAAAATGAACGTCATTGAACCCGTGTCGGGTCCCACACCATGGGTATCACCCATCGTCCCTGTCCCCAAGAAGTCACCGGATGGGTCCATACGCCTGTGTGTGGACATGCGCAGAGCCAACATAGCCATCAAAAGAGAAAGACACCAGGCACCCAGGATCACTGACATGATCCATCTCCTGCTCGGTGCAAGAATCTTCTCAAAGCTAGACCTTACAAAAGGCTATCACCAGATCGAAATTGCGCCGGAATCCCGATATATTACTACGTTTGTTACCCACCTCTGTCTTTTTCAGCATAAAAGACTCAATTTTGGCATCTCCTCCGCTGATGAAATTTTTCAAGAAAAGATTTACAAGGTGATAAGACATGTCCCAAACTGCTTGAACTATTCAGATGATGTTTTAGTGTACGGCAAGTCACAAGAGGAACACAACTTGGCACTCCACAGAGTGTGTCAGGCACTGGATGAAGCAGGACTAACGTTGAACAAATCGAAGTGCGAGTTCTCGAAAGGATCTCTGAGATTCTTTGGCCACATTTTCTCGGACAAAGGAATGAGACCAGATCCGCAAAAAGTCAAAGCCCTCAATTCAGCCACTCCCCCCGTGAACACCACGGACTTGAGATAATTTCTGGGCCTAGCCAGTTACTGTTCCAGATACTTGAAAGACTACGCCACCGTCAGTAACCCGCTACGCCTCCTCACACGCAAGGACACACCATTCGTCTGGTCAAAAGAGTGCCAAGAGGCTTTTGAGGCAATACGAGAAGCCATATCACAAGCTGAAGACATGGCATACTTCGATGCCAGCCGCAACACCAAACTGATCGTGGATGCCAGCCCGGTAGGACTCGGCGCCATACTGACACAAAAAGACCCTAAAGAACCATGGAACAGGCATACTCACAGGTGGAAAAAGAAAGCCTGGCGGTAGTCTGGGCCTGTGAATATTTCCATCTCTTTCTGTTCGGCAAGGAATTCACTATTATCACCGACCACCAGGCACTGCTCACCATATATGGAAGCCCGAAAGCCAGAATGCCGCTGAGAATAGCGAGATGGGGTCTGCGCTTACAGGACTACAGATTCACAATTTTACACCGACCGGGGAAAGAGGAGAACCCCGCAGATTACCTCTCCCGCCATCCAGTAACCACGACCGCGTCCCAGCCATCCATAGCGGATGCATGCATTAACTACATCACACATCATCTACAACCACTGCCAGTCGGATGGACAGAGCTGTCGGTGCAGTCGGAGCTGGACCCAGCACTACGTATTGCAAGGCACTGCTTGCAAACCGACAAGACGACCCTCATGAGACAACAGGCCAGAGGAGAATCAGAGACAACACAGGAGGATGTCAAGTGGCTTGACCAAGTCCGGGAAGAACTAACAGTGGTAGAGACCAACATATTATTAAAGGGCTGCAAAGTCGTCATCCCGAGAATCCTCCGGGACAGGATAGTACACCTGGCCCACGAAGGACACCGAGGCGTGGTCGCCACGAAGCGCCTCCTTCGCCAAAAAGTGTGGTTCCCGCAGCTCGACCGACTGGTAGAAACCATCGCAGGGAGCTGCCACATCTGTGCCCAAGTGGCGCCACTGCCACATCCAAACCCCTTACAGATGTCACTGTTGCCGCACAAAGTGTGGGAGGAGTTAGCAGTAGATTTGTTTGGACCACTGAACAATGGGACACACGTGGTCGTACTCATGGATGAACATTCGAGAGACTCGGACGCCCAGATCGTGGAAAGCAGCGCAACATCAAGCGGCATCCCAGCACTCGACAGAATGCTCTCAGTTTATGGCATTACCAAGGTCATAAAGTCGGATAACGGTCCTACATTCATAAGCCATGACTTCCAGAAGTTTGCAAATTACATGGGGTTCCAACATCGACGAATAACCCCCCGATGGCCCCAGGCCAATGGCATGGTCGAAAGGTTTATGGCCAATATCAAGAGAACACTACAAATTGCCCATGTTCAAAACAAGCCATTCGAGCAGGCCCTCAACCCACTGCTCAGGGAATATAGGCACACGCCTCATAGCATGACGGGAGTATGCCCCGCAGACTTGCTGTTCAGGAGGCCGATCACCACGAGGTTACCAGAAGACCCAAGGCCGCAAGAACTGTCGCCCCTGGAACAAGAGGCGAAGGCAAACGATACCGCAAGGAAGGCAAAGACAAAGGAAGTCACTGACAGGAAAAGAAGAGCTCGTGAAAACATAATGCAACCTGGTGACGAAGTATGGCTCAGGCAATCCAAGAACCGGAAGGAGGAAGCCACCTTTGCATCCACCCCTCTCATCATAACTCATAAGAAAGGCACCATGGTCACTGCACAAAGGAGTGACTGCTCGGCAGTGACCAGGAACAGCTCGCATTTCAAACGTGTCATACCGACTCAAGGAGGCCAGTGGGCAATGGACAGAGACAGCGAGGATGACAGACTACAAGAAGCAGTTTACCAAGGAGACAGGGAAGAGTCAGGAGGGGAAGCAAGCACTCCACCACCCGCAGCAGAGAGACTAACCCCAAGCAAGGCGAGGCGTCCCCAGAGGAGCCGCATGAAACCACTTCGCCTCATAGAGGAAATGGGGTGAGGAAAAATCATGGGACTCGCATGCTAAAAAGGGGGGAGATGTCAGATAGCCCACATCGTTGTGTGGGCGGGCCGCCGTTGCGGCCCCAGGACATGACGTCCAGGACGTGACATCAGGGGAAGGGGAGGGACGGGGGAAGGTTGCGGCAGTTGCCACCTGCATGTCAATAAAGAAGGTTGTTGGCACATCAGGCTCCTGCGCATTATTTGGTGTGTTGGCCCCGGCGCAGGCAAACCCCGAAGGGGGAACAAAAAGATGTAGCAACAGACCAAACAAAAGTAGTCCTTGAACACCTCCCCACTCCCAGTCAGCCTCCCTTAGCATTTGACCATTCGCACCCTACACGTCATTCATCACCTATCTTGGACAGCCCTGTTGCTAGTAGGGTCACAGCCCACCACTGAGCAATAGTCGCCATTATAGACTGTAATGCTAGGGACTCCAGACATAGAGCCCTTTCTCTCTGTGCATAGAGACACTGCACCCCACTGATGATGCCGAAACAAGGCAGTAACACATGTATGAGTTCGCTGTTGCTGCTCCTTGGTTGAGATGTGGATTGCTTATCATTTTTTCCGTGCCCATTTGCCCTTGTGGGTGGGACCAGACTGATATGCAAATCGGTGTTTTTCCTCTGGTAAGTTACAATGAGCTCAAATGTGGTTGTAGACCCATGTGAGGGGATGCCATACTGCAAAACAGGTTATTTGGGAATGTTCATTCTCAGGAGATGCACTCTTACATTGTTGACAAATATAACCCATGCACCATCATATTCAGGGCAAGCAGAATTCATGCACCTTGACAAAAACAATACCCACAAAAAGAAACAAGAATCATTGTATGCAGGACAAGCATAACCAATGCAGCATCACACCCAGGACAAAAATCCACCCATGGACTATCACATTCAGGAAAACCCCAATCCATGAAACATCCTACATAGGAAATCTATAATCCATGTACCGTCCTATGCATGAATTCAATAACCACATGCACCAACCTATCAGGGACATTAGAAAAAAATGCACCAATCTCTTCAGGAAACCAAAACCCCCCCAATGCCCTATCCTATTGAGGAAAACACACAAGCCATAATACACCTATCCATACCCTCTCCCATACACCATTATATCAAGGGAACCAGAATCCCATGCATCATCTTATCTAGGACATCAACAACCCATGCACCAACTCGCCAAGGATAAATATACACCAGTGCACAGTGTGTCAACTCATTCAGAACAGCAAAATCCAAAGTACCACCAACTCATGCACCACCCTATCAATGATGACCAATAAACCATGAATTATCCTATACACAATGCTGATACCACACGCACAATACTACATCAGAGACCATTAATCCATGCGCTGCCCTGTGGAGAGCACCAATAAGATATGCACTATCCCATCCAGAACACAAACAAATTACATGCATCATGTTATTATTATTATTATTATTATTATTATTATTATTATTATTATTATTATTGTTATTATTATTATTATTATGGTATTTACTGAGCGCAGACCTAGCTTCGGGAAGCAACAGAGCACTTAACAATCAGTAGGGGGAAGTGAGGGAAGCCGAGAAAAAGAGAGCGGGGAGGTAACGGGAATGGCTGAGGTTGGGTAAGTTGCAGCAAGGAATCTAAAAGCAACCAAAGGAGGTGACAGAGGGGAGCAGATCACTGAGTCTCAGGTAGGTTGAGGAGTGCAGGATGTGAGGAGCTAGGTGTTGGGGAGAAGCCATTCCTTGAAGGGGAAGGTCTTGAGCCCTTTCCTGAACTATAGAAAAGATGTGGATGGGAAGGAGGTTCCAGAGTCTTGGAGTGTAGACAGAGAAGGCCTGCCTTCTGGCTCTTTCCTTCCTGCACATCTGCATTCCCAGACAGGCATAATGCATGCACCAACCTATCCACCACACCAGTATTACATCCAACATCATCTCCATGACATCAATAACCCATGTGCTATCCCATCCGTGGGCACCCTTAACCCATGCACCACCCTATTCAGGACAGCAGTAACCTATGCTGCATCCTCTCTCAGACACAAATAATCTATCCTTTTCTCACATAAACCTGTTTTGAAGCTTTACATAATCCAGCCATATTTCTAACAAGGACATTCAATAGCCAGCTCTTTCTTAACTAAGTGGTCACTAATAAAAAAATATTTTCAACTATTGTTCTACCAGCCAAGGAATTTACACAGCAAAAATGTAATCATCTCCTTTTCAGCAGTAGGTGATTTTGTACCCATGCAATCAATCAATGGACAAACTACACAAGCACACGTTGTCTTTACATAGGGAAACTCACCTTCCTGCCAGTAGGCAGCCTAGACTAAAATGTGAGGCTCCTTGTCACAACAATAGCCTGCATTTTCTCCAAACTAGGATGTGATCAACTGTGGGTCTTTTTTTAAAGAGTGTGTGTTAGCTCTGTTGTGTCCAGATCAGTACTGTGGAATCGTTCCATGAGCAACATTCTACATGGAGTTCCCAGCATTTGCTATGGAACTGTGTGAGCAACATTCTTCTTCTTCTTCTAAATTACTGAATGCGTGGGCGGACCCACGCAGGCGCTTCCCCATCCAATAGGATGTCTACACGGAGTTCCATGAGCAGCATTCTACATTGAGTTCCAAGAACTGGCTGTGGAACTGTGTGAGCAACATTCTACACAGAGTTCCCAGAATTGACTCTGGAATTCAGTGAGCAGCATTCTACATGGAGTTCCCAGGATTGACCGTGGAACTCAGTGAGCAACATTCTACATGGAGTTCGTAGAATTTGCTATGGAACTGTGTGAGCAACATTCTACATAGATTTCCCAGCATTTGCTGTCAAATTGTGTGAGCAAAATTCTACATGGAGTTCCCAGCATTGGCTGTGAAACTCTGTGAGCAAACCTCTACACAGAGTTCCCAGCTTTGACTGTGGAACTCAGTGAGCAACATTCCACATGGAGTTCCCAGGATTGACTGTGGAGCTCAGTGAGCACCATTCTACATGGAGTTCCAAGAATTGGCTGTGGAACTGTGTGAGCAACATTCTACGTGGAGTTCCCAGCATTGGCTGTGGAACTGTGTGAGCAACATCCTACATGGAGTTCCCAGCATTGACTGGAACTCAGTGAGCAACATTCTACACAAAGTTCCAATAATTGGCTTTGGAACTGTGTGACCAGCATTCTACATGGAGCTCCAAGAATTGGCTGTGGAACTGTGTGAGCAACATTCTACATGGAGTTCCAAGAATTGACTGTGGAACTCAGTGAGCAGCATTCTACATGGAGTTCCCAGGATTTACCGTGGAACTCAGTTAGCAACATTCTACATGGAGTTCGTAGAATTTGCTGTGGAACTGTGTGAACAACATTCTACATGGAGTTCCCAGCATTGGCTGTGAAACTGTGAGAACAACATTCTGTGAAGCCGGGTCGGGGTATAGTGCCACCCGAATAAAAGCTTATACCATGCTTCCTGGAGCTGGGACGCTCTAGCTAATTTGGGAATCTTCTTCCATAGTCTTTCCCACTCAGCCCTACTGATCTCTCTCGCTGGGACCTTTTCCCATTTCTGCATGTAAGCCCACTGAGGGTCCGAGTGCGAGCTATTCAGGATCTTGTAAATATTGGAAATAAGGCCTTTTGTACCATCGTTGGTCAGTAGAAATCTTTCGAAATGTGTTGGCTCCCTAGTTGCCACCATTCTAACTTCCGGGTGAAGTACTCTAAGGATATTTGGCGTGTTACAGTACAGAGTACAGCACTACTGCACAGGTAGCAAACAGCACAGAGTACAGTACTACTACACAGGTAGCAAACAGCACAGAGTACAGCACTACTGCACAAGTAGCACATTTTTTTTTGCAGCACCACCACAAGGGTGCGGTGCATTGCTATATGGGTTACCAGATTAACAAGGAAAGACAGGCTATTCAGTCAAAAACGATTTTAACATATAAGATGCAAATCTATTTTTACAGTTAAAAGCACACGTGCTCATTTAAAAATGCACACTATTTTCACCTGAAATGCCTATGGTGCGAGAGACACATTTGAAAATTAACAGCTAACCTATTAACCATTAACCTGACTAATAAAACCTTATTTAACATAACCCACTAATAAAATGTGTTCTCCACTGCAGAATTAGGCATACTCTGAAAGCCATTTAAATGTGTGTGCAGATTTTTTTTTCTTCTCTTCTCTGCCTGCTTCTCCGTGTTTTTGTGCACAGTAACTGCAGGAAGAAGGAAGTCAGATTTGCAACAATTACAAATGTATAAGCGAAGCTATTGTTGAGAGTAGGAGGATGAGAGATGATGGATTTCATTGGGACACGTCATACAGAGGGCTGAGATGAAAGTTTTAGTGGGCAGTAACGGGGAAAAAGACGGGGAGACATTTTTCTGCACTACTGGGGAGAAGACCTGGCTGTGGGACTCCTGACTGAATGCAGATTCCTGCGTCCTGCTACAGTCAAGATTTGGCAGAGCTGGGAGGAAGACCTTTTCCTGGTTGGAGGCATTCCTATCTGCAAAAGCTAAGAATTCCAGGCAATGACCCCGGTTTGAAAAGGAAAGGCGATCCTTTTACTGGGGTTAATCTTCAAGGGAACCACATTCCGAAGGAGAACAGCTGAAGAAAACTCTGAACAGATAAGGTAATTACATAAGCGTGGGAGCCGTGTGTGCACGAAAATATGCAGTCAGTGTAGGAAAGGGGATTCCTGTGCGTGTCTTAATCAAATACCAATGTTGCAATTTGAGTTCTGTTCTCCGCCACGCTCTTTGCAGTGTGTCATAGACAATGCTTTTACTGTACCATTTTATTTATTTCTGTAAAGAATGAGATCGTGTTTAAATGCAACTTTTATAATACAGAAAAATATTTGAAAACAGACGGGTGGTGTATTTACTATTTATCATTACAATGCCGATGATGTGGGGAGATTTTTAAACAGTGCAATGGTCATTTTAAGACAGATGTGTGCATGTCAGAATCAGTATGAATAATTGTGAGTGACTGTAGCATAGCTTGTTGGAGGTACATGAGCCAACGGGAAGAGAGACTCTCTGAACATAGCTCCCTACCGTATATAAGGTAGTGGAAATTACCACAAGACTACCATATATAGCTCTCTGTCGTAAATAAGTCAGTGAGTTCGCCCATGGTGGCACACCAACACTATCACTGAAAAATGTGGTATTCCTAAAATGTAGGTCTGAGGTCTCTCTAGTGATCACACGAAAAATCTAAGCAAAGATAAGGGATTCTGGACATTGGGGCCACAAATAAAACAAGGGAATTATGCTCACCAAAATACCACCAACCGCGCCTACCACCCACGCATACCAAATATGCATGCCTGGGTGCTGAAATAATGCATGTTCACTGTATTATTGTTGTACATGGCCCAATCTGAATACAAGGAGTGATTGTTGCTAAGTTATATTTCGGCGGTAAGAAAATACCGTCAGGCCCCAAATCTCCACAAAATACCCTACATATTTATGGTGCGTTGGCCGGGAATCGAACCCGGGTCAACTGCTTGGAAGGCAGCTATGCTCACCACTATACCACCAACCGCGCCTACCACCCACGCATACCAAATATGCATGCCTGGGTGCTGAAATAATGCATGTTCACTGTATTATTGTTGTACATGGCCCAATCTGAATACAAGGAGTGATTGTTGCTAAGTTATATTTCGGCGGTAAGAAAATACCGTCAGGCCCCAAATCTCCACAAAATACCCTACATATTTATGGTGCGTTGCAGGCCGGGAAAGTGATCATAGAGTACCTACTGGGCGTGGCAAGTGTGTCTCACACTGCCATTTGCACATTAAAGGGAACCCATTTTATAATAGCAGTGTGCCACTAAAAACGAATTTCAGAATGTCACAAAGGGAAACCACATTCTCAGATCTAGTGCAATATTTAGAGGCAAAGTTATTTGCACATGGGAATTGGTCTTCGAATAGCACGTTAGAATGGAGTAACCGCATTCAGGGTGAGGTGCAGAAAGAAAAACTAGACAATATTTTTGCAGAAGGCAGCATAATTCAGGTCTGCCTTACAAGATTATTGAATGCAGCCGATAAAAGTGCAGAGAAAGACTGTTTAATACGGCTATGCGGCAAAATATGGTTTATTTTAAACAAGTCCCTGCGAATGCAAGAGAATGATACTCAGCTAATTAACAGGTTAAAGACTGAATTAGAGGGGGCAAGTAAAAATCAGGAAATGTTGAGAGCAGAATTGGATGTATGCCAAAAAGACATGCAATTAAAATGCAGAGACTTTGATACTCAGTTATCCAAAAGCAAGAAATATGTAAGGATATTTGGCGTGTTACAGTACAGAGTACAGCACTACTGCACAGGTAGCAAACAGCACAGAGTACAGTACTACTACACAGGTAGCAAACAGCACAGAGTACAGCACTACTGCACAAGTAGCACATTTTTTTTTGCAGCACCACCACAAGGGTGCGGTGCATTGCTATATGGGTTACCAGATTAACAAGGAAAGACAGGCTATTCAGTCAAAAACGATTTTAACATATAAGATGCAAATCTATTTTTACAGTTAAAAGCACACGTGCTCATTTAAAAATGCACACTATTTTCACCTGAAATGCCTATGGTGCGAGAGACACATTTGAAAATTAACAGCTAACCTATTAACCATTAACCTGACTAATAAAACCTTATTTAACATAACCCACTAATAAAATGTGTTCTCCACTGCAGAATTAGGCATACTCTGAAAGCCATTTAAATGTGTGTGCAGATTTTTTTTTCTTCTCTTCTCTGCCTGCTTCTCCGTGTTTTTGTGCACAGTAACTGCAGGAAGAAGGAAGTCAGATTTGCAACAATTGCAAATGTATAAGCGAAGCTATTGTTGAGAGTAGGAGGATGAGAGATGATGGATTTCATTGGGACACGTCATACAGAGGGCTGAGATGAAAGTTTTAGTGGGCAGTAACGGGGATAAAGACGGGGAGAAATTTTTCTGCACTACTGGGGAGAAGACCTGGCTGTGGGACTCCTGACTGAATGCAGATTCCTGCGTCCTGCTGCAGTCAAGATTTGGCAGAGCTGGGAGGAAGACCTTTTCCTGGTTGGAGGCATTCCTATCTGCAAAAGCTAAGAATTCCAGGCAATGACCCCGGTTTGAAAAGGAAAGGCGATCCTTTTACTGGGGTTAATCTTCAAGGGAACCACATTCCGAAGGAGAACAGCTGAAGAAAACTCTGAACAGATAAGGTAATTACATAAGCGTGGGAGCCGTGTGTGCACGAAAATATGCAGTCAGTGTAGGAAAGGGGATTCCTGTGCGTGTCTTAATCAAATACCAATGTTGCAATTTGAGTTCTGTTCTCCGCCACGCTCTTTGCAGTGTGTCATAGACAATGCTTTTACTGTACCATTTTATTTATTTCTGTAAAGAATGAGATCGTGTTTAAATGCAACTTTTATAATACAGAAAAATATTTGAAAACAGACGGGTGGTGTATTTACTATTTATCATTACAATGCCGATGATGTGGGGAGATTTTTAAACAGTGCAATGGTCATTTTAAGACAGATGTGTGCATGTCAGAATCAGTATGAATAATTGTGAGTGACTGTAGCATAGCTTGTTGGAGGTACATGAGCCAACGGGAAGAGAGACTCTCTGAACATAGCTCCCTACCGTATATAAGGTAGTGGAAATTACCACAAGACTACCATATATAGCTCTCTGTCGTAAATAAGTCAGTGAGTTCGCCCATGGTGGCACACCAACACTATCACTGAAAAATGTGGTATTCCTAAAATGTAGGTCTGAGGTCTCTCTAGTGATCACACAAAAAATCTAAGCAAAGATAAGGGATTCTGGACATTGGGGCCACAAATAAAACAAGGGAATTATGCTCACCAAAATACCACCAACCGCGCCTACCACCCACGCATACCAAATATGCATGCCTGGGTGCTGAAATAATGCATGTTCACTGTATTATTGTTGTACATGGCCCAATCTGAATACAAGGAGTGATTGTTGCTAAGTTATATTTCGGCGGTAAGAAAATACCGTCAGGCCCCAAATCTCCACAAAATACCCTACATATTTATGGTGCGTTGCAGGCCGGGAAAGTGATCATAGAGTACCTACTGGGCGTGGCAAGTGTGTCTCACACTGCCATTTGCACATTAAAGGGAACCCATTTTATAATAGCAGTGTGCCACTAAAAACGAATTTCAGAATGTCACAAAGGGAAACCACATTCTCAGATCTAGTGCAATATTTAGAGGCAAAGTTATTTGCACATGGGAATTGGTCTTCGAATAGCACGTTAGAATGGAGTAACCGCATTCAGGGTGAGGTGCAGAAAGAAAAACTAGACAATATTTTTGCAGAAGGCAGCATAATTCAGGTCTGCCTTACAAGATTATTGAATGCAGCCGATAAAAGTACAGAGAAAGACTGTTTAATACGGCTATGCGGCAAAATATGGTTTATTTTAAACAAGTCCCTGCGAATGCAAGAGAATGATACTCAGCTAATTAACAGGTTAAAGACTGAATTAGAGGGGGCAAGTAAAAATCAGGAAATGTTGAGAGCAGAATTGGATGTATGCCAAAAAGACATGCAATTAAAATGCAGAGACTTTGATACTCAGTTATCCAAAAGCAAGAAACAATTTGAAGATAGTGAGCAAGAATTGGCACACTTAAAAGCCTTAGTGGATCACATTAGGCAGGATAAAGATGAGGTTGTTTCAGAAATGCAGATTTTACAAAAAGAACATTGGGAAAAAGAAGGTGATCTCCAGAGTGCAGAACAAGAAATGATTAAAATGATCCAAGAAAGAGACAAGAGAAATAAAGAGTTCAATGAATGCCAAATGCAAATGTGCGAAATGCAGGAGGTGATTAATAAAATGAGTGATGAAAATAATTATTTGCATGATGAAGCCAACAGACTCCTTAAAAAGTGTAAGGACTTAGAACAGCAAATGTGTATTCCCAGGTCCCAGGAGAGGCGGCAGGGTACCACATTCAATGGAGTGGAGGTGAATTCTAGCTCTGCCCAAAGAGCTAGTGCTCCAGTGACTGGGCCGGTGACTGAACTTGGTTGCAGCGCCCTTGGGGGATTTGATACTCCCATTGGGGGCAGCCACCAATCTCATACACCTGAAAACAGGATTGAGTCACAAAATAGTGCAATTCCATGCATTGCAACAAGTAGCCCCATAAAAATAATGAAATCCATTAAAGCCCTGATCAAACCATTTAAAAAGGGAGGTGAATGCTGCATTGAGGATCACTTAGAAGCGGTACATGACATTTTTAAAGCACTCCAGATACCTAAGGAACAGTACAGACAATATTTTCATTTAACTTTAGATGCCCCGACGGCCAGCATCATAAGGGGATTAAATGAACAGCAGAATATGACATGGCTGGAGTTTGAAAAAGAAATTAGGCGTCATTTTTCTCCTTTTCAGTCATTGCAGGAGGCAAAGAAAGTCGCGTACACAATTACTGCTGGACCTAATACATCCCCTCGCCAATTTTTACAAGACTTAAAAAGAGCATTCTCTCGCTTTGATGTATCTTTTGACTCAAATTCCAATGAGTTTAAAACCGCATACTTCTATGGGCTACAGAAAGACATCATATCCCAATTGGTCCGTGAATCTGACCGTGACAAGTCCCTTGAATGGATTGTACATCAAAGCACAAAGCTATATGAGGTACTCTATTGTCAGGGTAGAGAAAGTGATAAAATGAAAGATACCAGGCCTAAATCTAAAGAACCCTCAGCCACAGTAATGGAAATCAGGTCAGCCAAAATGTCCCTGGAGTCTGCTCAAAGCCAAGGTAAAAATAATGTGACACCTGAACAAAGGGGTAATCAACAAAGATCGCCATTTCCTGTACCAATGTTCCAAACACATGATCCTAGTAATAGAGAGAGCTACATCAGCCCTAGATATTTAGGGGATAGACCCCGGGTAGGATATCGGCCTGATATGGCAGGTATGAACAATAACCAGAGACAAAATCAAGATCAAAGAAATGATGGTCCCTACCAGTCATTGGGGACACAGAGTAGGTTTGATCCCAACACCATGATATATGGTAATCAGGATAGGCCCCGATATGTGGATCGATTTACTGATAATGGAAATCAACATAGGGGCCAGTACCCACAATCTGAGAGACAGGACATGAGGCAAAACGTGAACTACAATCCACGCCAGTACAATGATTCCCCACCAGGGGACTATAATCAAAGGATGGGTGCAACCCGCTCCCCTCCACAAATGAATCAAGAGTTCAGAAATCATCCCAACCGACATCAATCACCTGAGAGGTATCAGAATAGATCCAATCAGGGGGAAAACAACCAATATCGACCTAGGCCACAGAAAGAGGATCCTAGAGAGATGGAAAGGTTCCAGTGCCTTGAGGCCCAAGTGAAAATGTTAGCTGAGCAAATAGGAAAGCTCTATACAGCGCAAAAACAACCTTCCAAAGAGGGGGCTGATGGCCATAGCAATGACCGGGGGGCTTCCGAAAAGTGACTAAGTACTCATGATAATCGCAGTGCCAAAATGACAGATTGCTCTGATATAATTTTGCATAACAACTCTGAGATGCCTAATGGATTAAAAATGAAAGTACCAGTAAATGAAATTGTGATAGAAAGTGCAAATACTTCTAAAAAAGAGGTACGGTTTAACTTAGAGCTAAATAAAACAGTAAAGATTTGCACAAATGAAAAAGAAACATTAGGAATTCCAAAAGAACAAAGGAACAGATTTAAGAAAAATGACTCATGCATGGGGAATACCAGTGAACAGGGAGTAAGTGGGGATGCCATAGCTCCTTCCCTGGGCAAGCAAAACAATGACCAAACACAGACAGAAAAGGGAAATACTCACAAGGAGGGTACAAGTCAATCACCTGAAGAATTCTTTGAGCCACATATTTTTGAAGAGGCTGAAAGGGCTGGTATTACACTAAATGATCACAAATGCACAGAATTAAAAAATGACAAATTGCTGAATGATGTTGTTACACATGTTCAGTTGGAAGGTTGTAATGTGGTCTCTGATGTTACCCAGATGGATGGGCGAACAGTGGCCACACTCCAAAAAACCTCTGAACATGGAGAAATGAATAAAATATCTCGCACAGAAATGGGTAAAAAGGAGGGAAAAATGTCTTTTCATTTACCAATGTGCTTAGCCAAAAGTCAAAAAGACCTGAGAAAGGTGAGCACTGAAATCAGTAAGAATTCACATTTCTTATGTGTATTAGAGGAAGTTGAGGACAGATATTATGCACCCATCACTGTAGAAGAAAAATGCCACACCTTCGCTATGATTGACACTGGCGCACAGGCCACAATTATGTCCAAGGAGCTGGTAAAGAGTATCAATGAAGGGAGGCCTCCACAGAGTCAGATCACAGTGAAGGCAAATCAAGGCCCAGTGCATAACTTTAATGGGGAGGAGGTGCCCATCATAGGTGTAACTGAGGTTGACATAAAAATAGGAAAGCACAGAATGAAACAAGAGGTATTGATCACATCTATTTGTGAAATTCCATTTCTGATGGGGACAGATTGCCTGAAAAGATTGTCTCCTCTCATAGATGGGGTGAATGGAGTGCTGTGGTTTTTCATTGATGCACATGAATATTCATTTTGTTGGATTGCTATATTGTAAAAAAAAAAAAAAAAAAGAGAGAACAAGTTGTTTTTAGGAATTGACTTGGATTGTAGCCAAGTTCTAAAAACAAAAGGAGGGTATATGTAAGGATATTTGGCGTGTTACAGTACAGAGTACAGCACTACTGCACAGGTAGCAAACAGCACAGAGTACAGTACTACTACACAGGTAGCAAACAGCACAGAGTACAGCACTACTGCACAAGTAGCACATTTTTTTTTGCAGCAGCACCACCACAAGGGTGCGGTGCATTGCTATATGGGTTACCAGATTAACAAGGACAGACAGGCTATTCAGTCAAAAACGATTTTAACATATAAGATGCAAATCTATTTTTACAGTTAAAAGCACACGTGCTCATTTAAAAATGCACACTATTTTCACCTGAAATGCCTATGGTGCGAGAGACACATTTGAAAATTAACAGCTAACCTATTAACCATTAACCTGACTAATAAAACCTTATTTAACATAACCCACTAATAAAATGTGTTCTCCACTGCAGAATTAGGCATACTCTGAAAGCCATTTAAATGTGTGTGCAGATTTTTTTTTCTTCTCTTCTCTGCCTGCTTCTCCGTGTTTTTGTGCACAGTAACTGCAGGAAGAAGGAAGTCAGATTTGCAACAATTGCAAATGTATAAGCGAAGCTATTGTTGAGAGTAGGAGGATGAGAGATGATGGATTTCATTGGGACACGTCATACAGAGGGCTGAGATGAAAGTTTTAGTGGGCAGTAACGGGGAAAAAGACGGGGAGACATTTTTCTGCACTACTGGGGAGAAGACCTGGCTGTGGGACTCCTGACTGAATGCAGATTCCTGCGTCCTGCTACAGTCAAGATTTGGCAGAGCTGGGAGGAAGACCTTTTCCTGGTTGGAGGCATTCCTATCTGCAAAAGCTAAGAATTCCAGGCAATGACCCCGGTTTGAAAAGGAAAGGCGATCCTTTTACTGGGGTTAATCTTCAAGGGAACCACATTCCGAAGGAGAACAGCTGAAGAAAACTCTGAACAGATAAGGTAATTACATAAGCGTGGGAGCCGTGTGTGCACGAAAATATGCAGTCAGTGTAGGAAAGGGGATTCCTGTGCGTGTCTTAATCAAATACCAATGTTGCAATTTGAGTTCTGTTCTCCGCCACGCTCTTTGCAGTGTGTCATAGACAATGCTTTTACTGTACCATTTTATTTATTTCTGTAAAGAATGAGATCGTGTTTAAATGCAACTTTTATAATACAGAAAAATATTTGAAAACAGACGGGTGGTGTATTTACTATTTATCATTACAATGCCGATGATGTGGGGAGATTTTTAAACAGTGCAATGGTCATTTTAAGACAGATGTGTGCATGTCAGAATCAGTATGAATAATTGTGAGTGACTGTAGCATAGCTTGTTGGAGGTACATGAGCCAACGGGAAGAGAGACTCTCTGAACATAGCTCCCTACCGTATATAAGGTAGTGGAAATTACCACAAGACTACCATATATAGCTCTCTGTCGTAAATAAGTCAGTGAGTTCGCCCATGGTGGCACACCAACACTATCACTGAAAAATGTGGTATTCCTAAAATGTAGGTCTGAGGTCTCTCTAGTGATCACACGAAAAATCTAAGCAAAGATAAGGGATTCTGGACATTGGGGCCACAAATAAAACAAGGGAATTATGCTCACCAAAATACCACCAACCGCGCCTACCACCCACGCATACCAAATATGCATGCCTGGGTGCTGAAATAATGCATGTTCACTGTATTATTGTTGTACATGGCCCAATCTGAATACAAGGAGTGATTGTTGCTAAGTTATATTTCGGCGGTAAGAAAATACCGTCAGGCCCCAAATCTCCACAAAATACCCTACAGTACCCAATGTCTTATCTGGACGTACCTCGGTCTTTCCTTCTCTTGTATTGCAAATACACACTTACATTCCTCAGACGACAGCAATTCCCCTCCACGAAACATGTCACATAGCTTCCTACACCCTCCCTCCTGCCAGTTCGCAAAAGCCCTCCTCTCCAGGCCTGGGGAAAAGTCTCCATTACCAAAGAGTGGAGTAAATGGGGACAGGAACAAAGTGATTCCTTTAGATCTTACCATGCTATCCCAGATATCTGCCATTAATTTACTTATAGTGCTTTCATAGAGGTGTCCAGGTCTATCCTCTCTAGGGAGCCAAAGCACTTCCGAAAGGCTGCGGTGGGCCACCACCCTGTCCATTCTCACCCTGAGTTTCTCTTGCTGACTTTCCTCCCCCTTCAACCATTCCCTAATAATTCGTAGCTGAGTTGCCTCATAATACCGCCAAAAGTTTGGTAAAGCCAGGCCTCCCTCCCTTTTGGATGCCCTCAGTAAACAACCCCTCACCCTTGGTCTCTTCCCCTCCCACACAAATTCTTTCGTCAGAATCCCCAATGCCTTAAAGAAGCTTGAGGGAACAGGCTGCGTGATAGCCTGGAATAAATACAACAGTCGTGGGAGTGTAACCATCTTCACCGCTGCGATCCGCCCTAGCCAAGATACTCTAAGGCCTCGAGAGTCCTCCCCAAACTTTTCCAACAGGGACAAGCTACTTTGAATCGATTCTTTTGGCACCGTCAACATCAGTAACATGTCATCAGCAAAGGCTGCGACCTTCTGTTGTACTCCCCCAAACGGGATGCCCCTTATGTCCGGCTTTTCCCTGATCGCTTGCAGCAATGGTTCCAGATACAGCGCATAAAGAATAGGGGACAGAGGGCAGCCTTGCTTAGTTCCCCTTTGTAGATTGACCCTCCTGGTAGCCGTTCCATTCACCATTATTCTAATTGATGGAGCTTGATAATTGGCCTGGACCATCGTGAGAAATTCCCCCCTTATGCCCATCTGTGAGAATGATAGACAGGAGACAAAACTCGTGTTGCAATAATCTTTATTTTTGCCGTATGGTTGATCCGGAAAGAGTCAATAACTGAGGTGTGGTACATCAATAATAAACTGAAAGTTCTGGCGGTTGCTTCACCGTGGGGTTTTCCCTTCCCCAATCGCCCTTGGGATAAGGCTGTGGTCCTCTAACTCGGGTTATCTGGGTAGGCCCACCACTCGGGGTTGCCTGCGTGCTCCTCGGTGTCCTGTGAAAATAACAGACAGCCTTGTTTAGAAAAGGCGGGCCTTTATATACTTCACTGGGTTCAAATCCCCACCAATGAGCAGACGTCTTGCCTAGCTCGTCTGTTATTGGTTGGGAAGGTTTGGCCCCGCCTCCCTTAAAACCGGGTTTCCCTGCCGTCAGTTTTGCCTGCCCCTGTAGCATGGGGACTGTTCCTGAAGCGTTTCCGTCGGCGGCATCCATGCGGCGCCGGGACTTGGGTACATAGGGGTGGCCTCTGATGTCGGGGTTCTTACTCCTCCTCGGCCGCGGGCCGCGGCCTGCATCCTGACAAGGTCCCCGCCCCCTTCCCAGTCCGGGTCGGCGACTCCAGTAAGGTGAGTAGCTAACCCCGCCGTAGCGTTCGGCGGGGCCGGCTCCGCTCCCGTCAGGATCGCCGCATTCGTCCGATGTGTGCGAGTTGGTGGCTTTTCCCAAGGCTGCTGCCGGCACCTCTTCACACATACTCACCCCGGGATCTGGCCGATCGGGCCAGTGAGAGCACCTGGACAGGTAGTCCGCCACCAGCTGAAATCTGCCTGGCCTATGCAGAGTCAGAAAGTCAAAGGGTTGCAGGGAGAGGAACCAGCGAAGAACCCTCTGGTTGGTATCCTTGTGTCGGGCAAGCCATTGGAGAGGTGCATGGTCCGAGAACAACGTGAACTGACGACCAACCAGATAGTACTTGAGGGATTCAATCGCCCATTTTATGGCCAGGCATTCTTTCTCAATCGTGGAGTACGCCGACTCATGTGGTAGCAACTTACGGCTGATGAAGCAAATGGGCCGCAGTTCCGATTCTTGTTCCTGAGACAGGACGGCGCCCAAGCCGTGGTCCGAGGCATCAGTCTGGAGGAAGAACTGCTTCTGAAAGTCGGGACAACATAATACCGGATCAGATGTGATCCTTTCCTTTAGAAGATCTATGGCCCTTAGGGCGGCTTTGTTATTGGTCAGGTTTGGGTTCCCTTTGAGTCTTAGCGCATCGGTGAGTGGCGCGGCTATGGCAGAAAAATCAGGAATAAACCTCCTATAATAACCAACGAGCCCCAGAAAAGCCCGTATTTGCTTCCTGTTCACAGGTGTTGGGATGCGATGAATGGCCTCAGTTTTGGACATCTGTGGTTTCAGCATTCCACCCCCCACCACGTGGCCGAGGTACTTTGTTTCGTGAGTTCCCATCGTGGTCTTACTGGGATTGATGTGAAGGCCGGCTACATGTAGGTCGGCTACCACCTTTTCCAAATGGTTCAGATGATCCTCCCAGGTTTTGCTGTATACGATGATATCGTCAAGGTAGGCCGCTGCATATCCCTCATGCGGTCTTAGGATGATGTCCATAAGTCTTTGGAAGGTGGCTGGTGCCCCATGTAGGCCAAAAGGAAGAACCTTAAACTGATACAGTCCCCTTGGTGTGGAAAAGGCTGTTTTTCCTTTATCCTGGGGTCGCAAAGGGATCTGCCAGTATCCCTTTGTGAGGTCTAGCGTACTCAGATACCGGGCAGCCCCGAGTCCCTCTAACAACTCGTCCATCCGTGGCATTGGGTATGCTTCGTAACTAGACACGCTGTTCAGCTGCCTGTAGTCCATGCAGAAGCGGATTGAGCCATCAGGTTTAGGGACCAGAACGATGGGCGATGACCAAGCGCTGACTGAAGGCTCAATGATGTCTAGTTGCAACATTTCATCTACCTCCGTGTTTATGATTTGTCTCCGGGCTTCGGGTATCCGGTAGGGTCTGAGCCGTACTACTTGTCCGGACTCTGTTTTTATCTCATGCTCAAGTAATTTGGTCCTCCCTGGTAAGGTGGAAAAGGATTCTCTGTAGGGTAGTAGCCTATGCATCAGCTCCGTTCTCATGAGTGGCGATAGGGCGTTCCCCCACTGGACGTGGTCCAGCGAACCGGGGTCCGGGTTCGCGGTTTCCAACGTTTCTATGTCTCCGATGGTTCCTAGTGCTGATACCAGGGGTTCATTCCACTCCTTCAACAAGTTAATGTGGTATATTTGATCCGGGTTGGTTCGGTCAGGTTGGTGCACCCTATAGGTCACGGGACTGAGAACATCCGTGATCTCGTACGGGCCTTTCCATCTGGCCAGTAATTTGTTGGCGCTGGTAGGTAAGAGTACGAGTACCTGGTCTCCTGGGCTGAACCTTCTCATTCTGCTCCCTTTATTATAGTTTTTCTCTTGTATGTTCTGGGCATGAGAAAGGTTGGCTTCCGCCAAAGCACGCAGTGCGCTTAAATGTTCCTTCAGTTCCTCGGTATATTCGGTTAGGGTCGTTTCTTCGGAGGCTTCCCATTCTTCCTTAACCAGGTCTAGGATTGTTCGGGGTTGTCTCCCGAACAGGAGTTCAAAGGGGGAAAACCCCGTGGAGGATTGGGGTGTGTCTCGAAGGACCATCAGAACAAGAGGTATCGCCCTATCCCAGTTCTGGGCACCTGGTCCTGTCACCCTTTTCAACATTTTCTTTATCGTTTTGTTATATCTTTCGACTAAGCCGTCGGTTTGGGGATGATACACGGATGTTCTTAGCTGCTTGATGTGTAGGCGTTCACACACTTGTCGTAGTAAAGTCGACATGAAATTCGTCCCTTGGTCAGTGATGATTTCTGAGGGTAAGCCAACTCGGGCAAAGAAGGGTATGAGTTGATCACATAGTTGTCTGGCTGACGTCCCTTTAAGGGGAAATGCTTCAGGATAACGTGTAGCGTAGTCGACTACGACCAGCATGTATTTATACCCTCGACTGGCTGGTTCCAATGGACTGACAATATCCATGCCGATCCTCTGGAATGGTACTGTAATAAGGGGCATCTTTTGTAGAGGAGCTTTAGCTGGTTTTACTCCGCTCGTTAGTTGACAGGTAGGGCATCTTTTGCAAAACTGAGCCACCTCGCCATAAATTCCCG
Source organism: Ambystoma mexicanum (assembly GCF_040938575.1). Taxonomy (NCBI): domain Eukaryota; kingdom Metazoa; phylum Chordata; class Amphibia; order Caudata; family Ambystomatidae; genus Ambystoma; species Ambystoma mexicanum. Next base: position 1,575,804,430 of record NC_090932.1, read on the forward strand.
GCCAATAAAACCGTTTGAGTATATTTTGCTGTGTTTTCAGCGAAGCCATGTGGCCTCCACAAGGATGGTTGTGGGCTAATTGCAGTACTATGGGGCGTTGCTTTCTGGGTAAAACTAACTGTTCCTTAACAGTCCCATCATCTGCCTTGTATCTTCGGTACAGTAGACCTTGATGAAGCACAAATCCTGGTCCCCTGGAAAGATCTGGATCCCCTTCCTGTGTAGCCCTCTCTCGGGCTACCTTGAGGGTGTTGTCCGTTAGGGTTTCGGTCCTGATGCTATCTTCATTATCCTCTAGTCTCCAGTCGATGGCTCTAGTCGTATAACAAGCCTGACACCAGTCCATACGGCTTCGTCTCTTTTTATTGATGAGGGTTCTTGGACCAGACATGCCCCTCCCGGGTTCTGGCTCTGGACCTACTTGCCTTCTCCCCTCCTTCGTCATCAGTGCCTGGTCAAAGTTAGGTAAATCAGTCCCTATGACTACCGGGGTAGGCAGAGAAGGTAGGACGGCAGCCCTCACGGGTGACAACTCCCCATTTATTTCGATAGCCACATTTTTCATCGGATAAAGTTTATATCTCCATGAATACATTTAATAGGTACGGACACGTTAAGTAAGTTGGGTTTGCTACTTACAGTAGGTGATATGGCGGTTTGCCGGCTGCCGCTGTCAAGTAGACCACGTGTGGGTCTGCCGTCAACTCGTATGTCCACGATGTAAGGACCGGGTACGCTCTCTTCTTGTAGCGCGTGCAGGTACCCAATATCCATTGGTTCAGCGGATCTTTTCCTGGGACAGAACCGGGCTATGTGGCCCCATTCGTTGCACTCAAAGCACTGAGGTTGCCGATATCCTGGACTGGTCCCAGCGGACTTGTCTTCAATTCCAGACCTCTTCTCGCCTGGCCTCCGAACTGCCTCCTCGGGTTGTCTCCATCTCAGCTGTTGTGGTCTGACCCCTTTGGTCAGAGGGGCATCAGTCGTTGGTACTGCTATGCGGGCTGTTATCCCTGTGGGTGGAAACCTGTGGTACCCAGCCTTTTGATACGCCGAGGCAATATCCACCGCTTCAGTTAGGGAGGGTCTGTGATGTTGCCTCACCCACCTCTGCATTTGTCCTGGCAGGGCTTCTACGAACTGCTCAAGGATAATCTTTTCAAGTATCGGTTGAGTTACGACCGTCGGAGTTGACAGCCATTTTTCCGCCAGGTCTTTTATTCGATAATACAACTGCCGTGGATTTTCCCCAGGTGGTAACTTGGTGTCCCTTAGTTGAATTCGATAGGCCTCTTCATCAAGGCCAAGGCGATCCAGTACAGCCGCCTTTATTTCACCATAGGGAGTATTCCCGGTGGGGTTTGCCGCCTGGTAGGCTCCTTGCATGACGCCGGACAACAAGGGGGCGACATATTGTCCCCATCGTTCGGGGGGCCACTGTGCGTTCCTGGCTATTCTTTCGAAACTTGTAAAAAAGAAGGCAGGGTCCTCGCCGTCTTTGTACTTTTGTAGTAATGCGGATGGGACCATCGGTTGTGTCCTAGAGCTAGCCACCATCTCGGTTAGCTTCGATATTGTGTCATGATGTTTGTCCTGTGCAGTAGTTTGCACCGTGCTTTGTACCTGCAATGCCTGCTGGAAGGCTTGGCGGTCGGCAGCTGCTTGTTGGTTTTGTATCTGAACCAACTGCTGCAGTTGCTGCTGTCCTTCCGACAGCGTTTTGATCAATGCCTCCATCGCGCCGCCGTTTATCCCACCTTCGTCGCCAGTTGTGAGAATGATAGACAGGAGACAAAACTCGTGTTGCAATAATCTTTATTATTGCCGTATGGTTGATCCGGAAAGAGTCAATAACTGAGGTGTGGTACATCAATAATAAACTGAAAGTTCTGGCGGTTGCTTCACCGTGGGGTTTTTCCTTCCCCAATCGCCCTTGGGATAAGGCTGTGGTCCTCTAACTCGGGTTATCTGGGAAGGCCCACCACTCGGGGTTGCCTGCGTGCTCCTCGGTGTCCTGTGAAAATAACAGACAGCCTTGTTTAGAAAAGGCGGGCCTTTATATACTTCACTGGGTTCAAATCCCCACCAATGAGCAGACGTCTTGCCTAGCTCGTCTGTTATTGGTTGGGAAGGTTTGGCCCCGCCTCCCTTAAAACCGGGTTTCCCTGCCGTCAGTTTTGCCTGCCCCTGTAGCATGGGGACTGTTCCTGAAGCGTTTCCGTCGGCGGCATCCATGCGGCGCCGGGACTTGGGTACATAGGGGTGGCCTCTGATGTCGGGGTTCTTACTCCTCCTCGGCCGCGGGCCGCGGCCTGCATCCTGACAAGGTCCCCGCCCCCTTCCCAGTCCGGGTCGGCGACTCCAGTAAGGTGAGTAGCTAACCCCGCCGTAGCGTTCGGCGGGGCCGGCTCCGCTCCCGTCAGGATCGCCGAATTCGTCCGATGTGTGCGAGTTGGTGGCTTTTCCCAAGCCCGCTGCCGGCACCTCTTCACACCATCTTATCCATTACTCGAAACAGAAAAGACCACTCCACGCGGTCAAAAGCTTTTTCCGCATCGAGTGCCACCAAGACCGCTGGAGTGGAAGTTCTCTGGACTTTTTCAACTAAATGGGCCACCCGCCTGATATTATCTGCAGTTTGCCGGCCTTTGACAAAACCCGCTTGGTCGGGGTGTATTAGAGAAGGAAGAATGGCGTCCAACCTGTTAGCTAAAATGTTAGTATATATCTTGGCATCGATATTGAACAAGGCAATGGGGCGATAAACTGATCTCTCTTCTGTGTCTTTATGTGGTTTGAGGATAAGAGTCACCTTTGCTTCCTCCATGGACGAGGTAATTTTACCTGTCTGCCGAAACGTATTGAATAGAGAGGTCAGTTGCGTGGCCAGCTGTGTAATGAAAATTTTATAAAAGGCTGCGGTATAACCGTCAGGGCCCGGGGCTTTGTTTACAGGGAGGGCTCTAATCACCCCCCATACTTCCTCCTCCGTGATTTCTCGGTTTAGGGCTTTCCTCGTCTTCCTATCAATTTCCCATAGCTGAACGGATTGTAAAAACCTATCTTGCACCTCGCTGAGGGGGTTTTGGGATGCATAAAGGGAGTCATAGAACCCCGCTATAGCCTCCTTCAATTCCTGCCGCTTTGTAACCCTCCCCCCAGTACCCAATTTTAAGGCCGTATTGGCGTTTTTTGCCCTTTTTCCCTAAGTAGCCGTGCCAAAAGCGTATTGGCCTTATTCGCCTTTGCGTAATACTTTTGCCTCACAGCTAAAAGTGCCCCTTCCGCCTTTTTGGTACGCAAAAGTTCTAACTGGCCCAGGGCTTTCCTGTATTCCTGCGTGGCTATCCGGGATGGGGTCTCACCCGCCGCCTGCCTAGCTGCTTCCACCTCAGCCTCCAATTGAACCTCCAAAGCTTTTAATTGCTTCACGCGAAAAGCGGTCGCAGCAATTAGGTCCCCCTTGATTGTAGCCTTGAAGGCATCCCACCGTACCCCTTCCCCCGTATCCTCCTTCCTATTAATTGCGAAGAAGACCCTGATCTTCTCTTCAATGTCCTCTCGAACTACTGGGTCTCTCAGGACCGCACTTGGAAACTTCCAACCCCATACCCTCCTCTCCCTTCTACCCAGATCCATGGCCATTGAAACTACCTTATGATCGGCTATTCCAATCGGTCCTAGCTGCACCTCCCAGATACTTCCCACTAGTCCTACCGAGACCCATATGTAATCTATTCTGGATTGTGATCCGTGAACCCCAGTTAAGAAGATATAACCCTCCGCCTCCCCTTTTACTTCTCTCCACACATCCCGCAACCCCAGCCTCCTGATCTTTTCTTTCAATTCAGCCGACATCACCGCCCCACCACCTCTCATACTTTTACCATTTCTGTCCCGTTCCCTATCCCATGCGATATTCAGGTCCCCCATCAAGACAATCTGCCCCCAGGATTGTTCTTCTAGTACTTTCAGTTCAAGCAGCAAAAACTGTTCCTGACCAGAGTTGGGGCCATATACCACCCCAATTGTGTAAGGGGCATCCTGATACTTCCCCCTAACCACTAGGTATCTCCCCTCTTTATCTCTCGTGACTGCCTCCACTCTGAAATCAACCATGCTTCTAATGGCTAATGCTTTCCCTTTTGTTTTACCGTGTCCTGAAGCGTGTAAAATCTGATCAAAGCCTCTCAGCTTTAATCGTCCCTGGTCTTTGGATATCAAGTGCGTTTCCTGGAGTCCCATAATATCGTGTCTTTCCTTTCTCGCGAAATGCTCCAGCTTCTTCCTCCTTAGTGGAGAGTTCAGCCCTCTCACATTATGCGTTACCCACTTAAGGAGTTAAAGTTTGTGACTTGGATCTTTCTATCAGCAAATGTCTTCGCACCCCCCTCCTCCTTGAATGCCTCGTCCCCCCCTCCCCTTTCCTCTTCCCCCCTCTCCCTCCCTGGAAGGACATCCCCTTCTCGCTTGCTCACCACTCCTAACTCGGTCATCTCTGCCCTTTCCGTACCCAAAATGGTTGCTCCTCCTCAGGCCCGTGGCTTCAGTTCTCCTTCTAGAGGCCCACCACCCCCTTTGCCGCATCATAAGTCAGGAGCCATTGGGTGTTTTACTCCTCTCTTCACTAGGATTTCATTTTTGATTGCCTCATGCCATCTTTACCACCTTTTCTCCTCTTCTCTCCCATGTCGACCAGCTCCAGGGTTTCAACCTGGTGCACCCCACCACATCTTGTGCTCCCGAGTTCGGCGGGGTTTCCTCCAGCTCAATGCAAAGAATATCGGCCCCTTCCTGTAGGGATGTAACATGCTTCTGAGCTCCCTCCCATTCAAAAAGGAGGGCAAACAGGAATTTCCATTTGTACCGTATGCCCTTCTCGTTCAACACTTTTAACAGTGGCCCATTTGCCTCCTTTTAATTAGTGTGCTACTGGCCAAGTGCTGAAACAGAGCGATCTGCTGTCCTTTAAACATAATGGGCTCACGCTGCCTTGCTGCTCGAAGAACTGCCTCCTTCTGGGCATATCTAGCAAACGCTGCCAGGACGTCTCTAGGTCTCGCCATCTGGCCTTTGACCATCCGACCGGTTCTATGCACCCGGTCCAGCTCAATCTTCTCAGGGTTCCCTTCGTCCAGGATGCCCGCAAAAATGCCTTGGAGTACCTCCTTTAGGTCCCTATCTGGGACCGACTCTGGCAGAGATTTCACTCTGATGTTGATCCTACGGGATCTATTCTCCAAATCTTCCATTTGAACCTCAAGATTCCTTGTAGCCACGTCTAATCTCTCTATGGCTTCGCTGTTAGCTGTGGTTTCTTCCTCTACCTCTTGAAGGCCCTTTTCCAGAGTATCTGTCCTTTCCCCCAATTGGCGCGTTTCTTGTCTCATCTCTCCTAGGGCATCGTTCAAGTCTGTTCTCATTAGTTGAAATTGATCCTGGAAGGTTTTAGCCAAGTTCAGCTGTAAGGCATGGAGCTCCCCCAGAAATTCCTGTCTAGTCATCACAGACTGCTCCTCCACCATCCCCTGATCAGAATCCTCCCCTGACTTCTCTCGGGCCAACCCGGGGCCCTCCCTCGGGGTGTGCACTGGCCAGATTGCAGGGAGTGTTCCAACTGTGTCACTTGCAGCTTGTGTCCCCTTTCCCCCTTTGCTTTTGGATTTGGTGGTCATGCCGCTCAGTTCCCTACTGTTCTCGCGGTAATACCGGCCCCAAAAGGGCAGGTCGCGGGTGAGCTACAGTCCACGGCCCCCCCACTCCACCTGATGGGGCCGGAAGTTAATGCCACCAAAAATCTAAGGAATGAGACACTGCGGAGCTCTTTAGACGTTGAGGCTGCTGAGCTTTGCCACTTCTCCTACTTCCTCAGCCGGGACTTCCCAGGACACGCCAGTCGTTACTTTTCCCCTTAACGGTATGTCGCTATCCCCTTATGAAGGTCCTCCCAGCGCTCTCTGGGGATATTCCGCTCCCCTGCACGTCTCCTGTCGAGGCCTCGTCTACTCCAACGGGGTGCCGGGGGCGCCGTTCAGGCCCATCCCCCATTCCCCCTCAGGGCTGCCCTACACAGCCGACCGTGAACCATTGCTTCCGCAGGCGGTCCTTGCTCTCTCCTCCAGCCGCCGCAGAACCCTCTGATGCTCCTGCTTCTCGGAGGGGGGACTAGCTAGGGGGCACCGCTTGGTCTCCACACATTCTCCGAGCCGGCCTCCGGGCAGTCTCTGGTAGGCAGTCTCTCCCTCCTAACCAGCTTCCCCTGTGCTACAGCCACTTACCTGGTATGGCGATGCTGCATAATACAAAGCATTTGACCTCAAAGCTATGGAAATTCACCTAACCCGGGGGGCGGGCGCCTCTCCGCAGCCCCTTCACCGACCCTTCCGCGGCCGCTTAGTCCTCTCAGTGCTCCGCCGCTCCTATTCTCTCCCTCCTCCCTTCTGTGCACCCCGGTCCGACCCGGATCCACGCTGTAGTCTCGCAGCCCCTCAGCCCCTCCGTGCGTCCTTCCTCTTACTCCACAGGGGGGAGCGGGCCGCAAGATCGTTTGTGCGTGGCACTCCCCACAACAGTTCACCTCCCGAGCTCCGCGAGGCACACAGCGCAATCTTTGCCTGCTGTCCTTGCTCCGGGGAGCCTCCCGGCCCCTCACTGTGCCGCCCCTCGCCACCGCGGCTCCTCCTCACAGGCTCCTTCCATCGGCCGCACACGCGGCGCCTGCTTCCTTCACCGCGGCACCAGACTCGAGGTGCTGCACGACTTGTCAGCCCGCACCAGTTAGCTCTCTGCTTCCACCCCATTCACCGGGGTCTTCCTGACCGCAGTGGACACCTGTTGATGGGGCGGTGGGCACCACTCAGCAACCGGGTCCGGAAAGCACCGTCGACATGTCTACTCAGTGCCGGCAGCCATTTTGGAATCGCTGAATTCTTAAAGAGGCAGGAGAATCGGAAGTGTAACGACTGTGACAGGTCTTTGCCTTAGACCTGGGCCAAGGTGGGGTAGTGTAGGGTATGCCTGGTGTACCTCCTCTGGGCCTAGCAGCACAGTGTCGGTGGTGGGTGGCAGGAGATGCCCTCGTGTCATCCACATCCATGATTCTTGGGAAACAGGCAGGGGTCCCAGTCACAGTAAATATTACCACCATTTCAGTGTTATACCAGAATAGGAATATAGTTTGGAATGACTAGCAAATTTCTCCAAAACATGGATTGCCACTTTATCAAGACAGTTTCTACACTTTGAATGAGCTGAGCCCTAGTGTCAATATCCACATAAATGTTTCCAGGTAAGCTCAGATCAATAGAACAAGAGATCTTCCTCCGTAGGTGTGATCAAAATGCATATAAATTCATGACCACATGATTAGACTTCTTATAGTAACACTTGACAATTATATTATTTCTTTTAGTTTGGGACAAAACAAAACTAACCTCATTTATAGAGTTATCTGAAGCGTATTGGCTTCTATATATTATTCCAATACTTCTTTTTGTCGCTGGAGGCCAACCGGATTACATGTAAAAACAAGAGTATCCTCTGCATGTAGCAGACAAATGAATTTCAGTCTTTTCAGGCTTCTATATTGTTACATCGTCAGGTATTCTTGGCCGAAAAAACTCATCAAATGTTCTTTTTTTAAATATTTGGGTGGGGGGAGGTTCCCCCATCCCCGTCACTATTATCTAGTCCCTATTCCCCACACTCCCAACCCCTTCTATCTCCTTACCCCTCCACCCTATATTTTCCTTCAGCTGAAAAACTATGAAAAAATACCTGGTGATATAACAACATCATATCCTTTTGAGAACAATAGAATTTACCTTTCACAAAAAACCTGGACGATGATGCTGTCAGATAGCCCACATCGTTGTGTGGACGGGGCGCCATTGCGGCTCTAGGACACGACGTCCAGGACGTGACGTCAGGGGAAGGGGAGGGACGGGGGAAGGTTGCAGCAGTTGCTGCCTGCATGTTAATAAAGAAGGTTGTTGGCACATCAGGCTCCTGAATATTATTTGGTGCGTTGGCCCCGGCGCAGGCGAACCCCCGAAGGGGGAACAGACAATGGCGACGAGCGGGTACGTGTCCCACTACCACCGTGCCGAGGTCTGCAGCCGAGCAGTGTAGCGCGTCGGCGTGCCTTCGGGCACGGCCCCAGCGGGAAGAGCTTGGAGCCGCCTCTCGAGAGACAGCGGACCCTTGGTAAACAGTGTGGGCCATAAAAGACAATACCGCAGCCACCCAACACAGTCCCACATTAACACTCCATGTGAATGATACCCCGCTAAAATTTCATATAGACACCGGAGCGACGGTTAATATCCTCAGCGAACAAGCGTATGAATCATTGACACTGCAGCCCAAGATCAAGAAAGCCGCAGTAGACATTTATCCCTACGGCTCCACGACCCCTCTGCCGTGCAAAGGCATGATCACAGCCTGGTGCACTCATAAGGAACACACGGCGAAAGTCCCCCTACACATTCTGAATACTGAAGTTAACAGCGGATGCATCTTAAGCTTCCGGACTGCTCTAGACATGGGACTGGTGCATGTCTTATACCAGCTGATGGCATATAAATACTTTGCTAAACCCGACGCCATCGAACAATCATTCCCAAAGCTATTCACTGGCCTAGGCAAGTTGAAAAACAGGAAGGTACACCTTCACATAAATCCTCACATCAAACCGGTTGCCCAGCATTATCGAGGGATTCCGTTCAATATTCAGAGGCAGGTGGAAGAGGAACTGGATAAACTCATCAAAATGAACATCATTGAACCCGTGTCGGGTCCCACACCATGGGTATCACCCATCGTCCCTGTCCCCAAGAAGTCACCGGATGGGTCCATACGCCTGTGTGTGGACATGCGCAGAGCCAACATAGCCATCAAAAGAGAAAGACACCAGGCACCCAGGATCACTGACATGATCCATCTCCTGCACGGCGCAAGAATCTTCTCAAAGCTAGACCTTACTAAAGGCTATCACCAGATCGAAATTGCGCCGGAATCCCGATATATTACTACGTTTGTTACCCACTTCGGTCTTTTTCAGCATAAAAGACTCAATTTTGGCATCTCCTCCGCTGATGAAATTTTTCAAGAAAAGATTCACAAGGTGATAAGACACGTGCCAAACTGCTTGAACTATTCAGATGATGTTTTAGTGTTCGGCAAGTCACAAGAGGAACACAACTTGGCACTCCACAGAGTGTGTCAGGCACTGGATGAAGCAGGACTAACGTTGAACAAATCGAAGTGCGAGTTCTCGAAAGGATCTCTGAGATTCTTTGGCCACATTTTCTCGGACAAAGGAATGAGACCAGATCCGCAAAAAGTCAAAGCCCTCAATTCAGCCACTCCCCCCGTGAACACCACAGACTTGAGATAATTTCTGGGCCTAGCCAGTTACTGTTCCAGATACTTGAAAGACTACGCCACCGTCAGTAACCCGCTACGCCTGCTCACACGCAAGGACACACCATTCGTCTGGTCAAAAGAGTGCCAAGAGGCATTTGAGGCAATACGAGAAGCCATATCACAAGCTGAAGACATGGCATACTTCGATGCCAGCCGCAACACCAAACTGATCGTGGATGCCAGCCCGGTAGGACTCGGCGCCATACTGACACAAAAAGACCCTAAAGAACCACGGAACAGGCATACTCACAGGTGGAAAAAGAAAGTCTGGCGGTAGTCTGGGCCTGTGAATATTTCCATCTCTTTCTGTTCAGCAAGGAATTCACTATTATCACCGACCACCGGGCACTGCTCACCATATATGGAAGCCCGAAAGCCAGAATGCCGCTGAGAATAGCGAGATGGGGTCTGCGCTTACAGGACTACAGATTCACAATTTTACACCGACCGGGGAAAGAGGAGAACCCCGCAGATTACCTCTCCCGCCATCCAGTAACCACGACCGCGTCCCAGCCATCCATAGCGGATGCATGCATTAACTACATCACACATCATCTACAACCACTGCCAGTCGGATGGACAGAGCTGTCGGTGCAGTCGGAGCTGGACCCAGCACTACGTATTGCAAGGCACTGCTTGCAAACCGACAAGACGACCCTCATGAGACAACAGGCCAGAGGAGAATCAGAGACAACACAGGAGGATGTCAAGTGGCTTGACCAAGTCCGGGAAGAACTAACAGTGGTAGAGAACAACATATTATTAAAGGGCTGCAAAGTCGTCATCCCGAGAATCCTCCGTGACAGGATAGTACACCTGGCCCACGAAGGACACCGAGACGTGGTCGCCACGAAGCGCCTCCTTCGCCAAAAAGTGTGGTTCCTGCAGCTCGACCGACTGGTAGAAACCATCGCAGGGAGCTGCCACATCTGTGCCCAAGTGGCGCCACTGCCACATCCAAACCCCTTACAGATGTCACTGTTGCCGAACAAAGTGTGGGAGGAGTTAGCAGTAGATTTGTTTGGACCACTGAACAATGGGACACACGTGGTGGTACTCATGGATGAACATTCGAGAGACCCGGACGCCCAGATCGTGGAAAGCAGCGCAACATCAAGCGTCATCCCAGCACTCGACAGAATGCTCTCAGCTTATGGCATTCCCAAGGTCATAAAGTCGGATAACGGTCCTACATTCATAAGCCATGACTTCCAGAAGTTTGCAAATTACATGGGGTTCCAACATCGACGAATAACCCCCCGATGGCCCCAGGCCAATGGCATGGTCGAAAGGTTTATGGCCAATATCAAGAGAACACTACAAATTGCCCATGTTCAAAACAAGCCATTCGAGCAGGCCCTCAACCCACTGCTCAGGGAATATAGGCACACGCCTCATAGCATGACGGGAGTATGCCCTGCAGACTTGCTGTTCAGGAGGCCGATCACCACAAGGTTACCAGAAGACCCAAGGCCGCAAGAACTGTCGCCCCTGGAACAAGAGGCGAAGGCAAACGATACCGCAAGGAAGGCAAAGACAAAGGAAGTCACTGACAGGAAAAGAAGAGCTCGTGAAAACATAATGCAACCTGGTGACGAAGTATGGCTCAGGCAATCCAAGAATCGGAAGGAGGAAGCCACCTTTCCATCCACCCCTCTCATCATAACTCATAAGAAAGGCACCATGGTCACTGCACAAAAGAGTGACTGCTCGGCAGTGACCAGGAACAGCTCGCATTTCAAACGTGTCATACCGACTCAAGGAGGCCAGTGGGCAATGGACAGAGACAGCGAGGATGACAGACTACAAGAAGCAGTTTACCAAGGAGACGGGGAAGAGTCAGGAGTGGAAGCAAGCACTCCACCACCCGCAGCAGAGAGACTAACCCCAAGCAAGGCGAGGCGTCCCCAGAGGAGCCGCATGAAACCACTTCGCCTCATAGAGGAAATGGGGTGAGGAAAAATCATGGGACTCGCATGCTAAAAAGGGGGGAGATGTCAGATAGCCCACATCGTTGTGTGGGCGGGCCGCCGTTGCGGCCCCAGGACATGACGTCCAGGACGTGACATCAGGGGAACGGGGAGGGACGGGGGAAGGTTGCGGCAGTTGCCGCCTGCATGTCAATAAAGAAGGTTGTTGGCACATCAGGCTCCTGCGCATTATTTGGTGCGTTGGCCCCGGCGCAGGCGAACCCCGAAGGGGGAACAAAAAGATGTAGCAACAGACCAAACAAAAGTAGTCCTTGAACACCTCCCCACCCCCAGTCAGCCTCCCTTAGCATTTGACCATTCGCACCCTACACGTCATTCATCAACTATCTTGGACAGCCCCGTTGCTAGTAGGTTCACAGCCCACCACTGAGCAATAGTCGCCATTATAGACTGTAATGCTAGGGACTCCAGACATAGAGCCCTTTCTCTCTGTGCGTAGAGACGCTGCACCCCACTGATGATGCCGAAACAAGGCAGTAACACATGTATGGGTTCGCTGTTGCTGCTCCTTGGTTGAGATGTGGATTGCTTATCATTTTTTCCGTGCCCATCTGCCCTTGTGGGTGGGACCAGACTGATATGCAAATCGGTGTGTTTCCTCTGGTAAGTTACAATGAGCTCAAATGTGGTTGTAGACCCATGTGAGGGGATGCCATCCTGCAAAACAGGTTATTTGGGAATGTTCATTCTCAGGAGATGCACTCTTACATTGTTGACAAATATAACCCATGCACCATCATATTCAGGGCAAGCAGAATTCATGCACCTTGACAAAAACAATACCCACAAAAAGAAACAAGAATCATTGTATGCAGGACAAGCATAACCAATGCAGCATCACACCCAGGACAAAAATCCACCCATGGACTATCACATTCAGGAAAACCCCAATCCATGCAACATCCTACATAGGAAATCTATAATCCATGTACCGTCCTATGCATGAATTCAATAACCACATGCACCAACCTATCAGGGACATTAGAAAAAAATGCAACAATCTCTTCAGGAAACCAAAACCCCCCCAATGCCCTATCCTATTGAGGAAAACACACAAGCCATAATACACCTATCCATACCCTCTCCCATACACCATTATATCAAGGGAACCAGAATCCCATGCATCATCTTATCTAGGACATCAACAACCCATGCACCAACTCGCCAAGGATAAATATACACCAGTGCACAGTGTGTCAACTCATTCAGAACAGCAAAATCCAAAGTACCACCAACTCATGCACCACCCTATCAATGATGACCAATAAACCATGAATTATCCTATACACAATGCTGATACCACACGCACAATACTACATCAGAGACCATTAATCCATGCGCTGCCCTGTGGAGAGCACCAATAAGATATGCACTATCCCATCCAGAACACAAACAAATTACATGCATCATGTTATTATTATTATTATTATTATTATTATTATTATTATTGTTATTATTATTATTATTATGGTATTTACTGAGCGCAGACCTAGCTTCGGGAAGCAACAGAGCACTTTACAATCAGTAGGGGGAAGTGAGGGAAGCGGAGAAAAAGAGAGCGGGGAGGTAAGGGGAATGGGCGAGGTTGGGTAAGTTGCAGCAAGGAATCTCAAAGCAACCAAGGGAGGTGACAGAGGGGAGCAGATCACTGAGTCTCAGGTAGGTTGAGGAGTGCAGGATGTGAGGAGCTAGGTGTTGGGGAGAAGCCATTCCTTGAAGGGGAAGGTCTTGAGCTCTTTCCTGAACTGTAGAAAAGATGTGGATGGGAAGGAGGTTCCAGAGTCTTGGAGTGTAGACAGAGAAGGCCTGCCTTCTGGCTCTTTCCTTCCTGCACATCTGCATTCCCAGACAGGCATAATGCATGCACCAACCTATCCACCACACCAGTAGTACATCCACCATCATCTCCATGACATCAATAACCCATGTGCTATCCCATCCAGGGCACCCTTAACCCATGCACCACCCTATTCAGGACAGCAGTAACCTATGCTGCATCCTCTCTCAGACACAAATAATCTATCCTTTTCTCACATAAACCTGTTTTGAAGCTTTACATAATCCAGCCATATTTCTAACAAGGACATTCAATAGCCAGCTCTTTCTTAACTACGTGGTCACTAATAAAAAATATATTTTCAACTATTGTTCTACCAGCCAAGGAATTTACACAGCAAAAATGTAATCATCTCCTTTTCAGCAGTAGGTGATTTTGTACCCATGCAATCAATCAATGGACAAACTGCACAAGCACAAGTTGTCTTTACATAGGGAAACTCACCTTCCTGCCAGTAGGCAGCCTAGACTAAAATGTGAGGCTCCTTGTCACAACAATAGCCTGCATTTTCTCCAAACTAGGATGTGATCAACTGTGGGTCTTTTTTTAAAGAGTGTGTGTTAGCTCTGTTGTGTCCAGATCAGTACTGTGGAATCGTTCCATGAGCAACATTCTACATGGAGTTCCCAGCATTTGCTATGGAACTGTGTGAGCAACATTCTTCTTCTTCTTCTAAATTACTGAATGCGTGGGCGGACCCACGCAGGCGCTTCCCCATCCAATAGGATGTCTACACAGAGTTCCATGAGCAGCATTCCACATGGAGTTCCAAGAACTGGCTGTGGAACTGTGAGAGCAACATTCTACACAGAGTTCCCAGAATTGACTCTGGAATTCAGTGAGCAGCATTCTACATGGTGTTCCCAGGATTGACCGTGGAACACAGTGAGCAACATTCTACATGGAGTTTGTAGAATTTGCTATGGAACTGTGTGAGCAACATTCTACATAGAGTTCCCAGCATTTGCTGTCAAACTGTGTGAGCAAAATTCTACATGGAGTTCCCTGCATTGGCTGTGAAAATCTGTGAGCAAACCTCTACACAGAGTTCCCAGCTTTGACTGTGGAACTGAGTGAGCAACATTCCACATGGAGTTCCCAGGATTGACTGTGGAGCTCAGTGAGCACCATTCTACATGGAGTTCCAAGAATTGGCTGTGGGACTGTGTGAGCAACATTCTACGTGGAGTTCCCAGCATTGGCTGTGGAACTGTGTGAGCAACATCCTACATGGAGTTCCCAGCATTGACTGGAACTCAGTGAGCAACATTCTACACAAAGTTCCAATAATTGGCTTTGGAACTGTGTGACCAGCATTCTACATGGAGTTTCAAGAATTGGCTGTGGAACTGTGTGAGCAACATTCTACATGGAGTTCCAAGAATTGACTGTGGAACTCAGTGAGCAGCATTCTACATGGAGTTCCCAGGATTTACCGTGGAACTCAGTGAGCAATATTCTACATGGAGTTCGTAGAATTTGCTGTGAAACTGTGTGAACAACATTCTACATGGAGTTCCCAGCATTGGCTGTGGAACTCAGTGAGCAACATTCTACACAGAGTTCCCAGCATTGACTTTGTAACTCAGTGAGCAACATTCCACATGGAGTTCCCAGGATTGACTGTGGAGGTCAGTGAGCAACATTCTAAATGGAGTTCCAAGAATTGGCTGTGGAACTGTGTGAGCAACATTCTACATGGAGTTCCCAGCATTGGCTGTGAAACTGTGAGAACAACATTCTGCATGGAGTTCCCAGCATTGACTGTGGAACTCAGTGAGCAACATTCTACACAGAGTTCCCAGCATTGACCTTGGAACTGTGTGAGCAACATTCTACATGAAGTTCCCAGCATTGGCTGTGAAACTGTGAGAACAACATTCTGCATGGAGTTCCCAGCATTGACTGTGGAACTCAGTGAGCAACATTCTACACAGAGTTCCCAGCATTGACTTTGGAACTGTGTGAGCAACATTCTACATGGAGTTCCAAGAATTGGCTGTGGAACTGTGTGGGCAACATTCTACATGGAGTTCCCAGCATTGGCTGTGAAACTGTGAGAACAAAATTCTGCATGGAGTTCTGTAAGGATATTTAGCAAACAGCACAGAGTACAGCGCTACTGCACAAGTAGCAACATTTTTTTGCAGCACCACCACCACAAGGGTGCGGTGCATTGCTATATGGGTTAGCAGATTAACAAGGAAAGACAGACTATTCAGTAAAAAACGATTTTAACATATAAGATGCAAATCTATTTTTACAGTTAAAAGCACACGTGTTCATTTAAAAATGCACACTATTTTTCACCTGAAATGCCTATATTGCTAGAGACACATTTGAAAATTAACAGCTAACCTATTAACCATTAACCTGACTAATAAAACCTTATTTTAATATAACCCACTAATAAAATGTGTTCTCTACTGCAGAATTAGGCATACTCTGAAAACCATTTGAATGAGTGTGCAGATTTTTTTTTTCTTCTCTTCTCTGCCTGATTATCCGTGTTGTTGTGCACAGTAACGGCAGGAAGGAGGAAGTCAGATTTGCAACAATTGCAAATGTATAAGCGAAGCTATTGTTGAAGAGTAGGAGGATGAGAGATGATGGATTTCATTGGGACACGTCATAAAGAGGGCTGAGAAAAAAGTTTTAGTGGGCAGTAGCAGGGAAAAAGACAGGCAGACATCTTTCTGCACTACTGGGGAGAAGACCTGGCTGTGGGGTCTTGACTGAATGCAGATTCCTGTGTCCTGCTGCAGTCGACATTGGGGAGAGCTGGAAGAAAAACCTTTCCACTGGCTGAGGCAGTCCTATCTGAAAAAGCTGAGAATTCCAGGCAATGACCCCGGCTTGAGAAGGCAAGCGTTCCTTTTTGCTGGAGTTAAGCCAAGAGAGCCACATTCACAGAGAGAAGCCTCTGAACAGATAAGGTAATTACCTAACTGGGGGAGCTGTGTGTGTGCACGGAAATAAGTCAGTGTAGAAAAATGAAAGTCCCGTGCGTGTCTTAATCAAGTGCTAATGTTGCAATTTAAGTTCTGTTCTCCGCCACTATAATTGCAGTGTGTCATAGAAAATGCTTTTACTGTACCATTTTATTTATTTCTGTAAAGAATGAGATCATGTCTAAATGCAACTTTTATAATACAGAAAATATTTGAAAACAGACGGGTGGTTTATTTTCTATTTACCATTACAATGCCAATGATGTGGGGAGATTTTTAAACAGTGCAATGGTCATTTTAAGACAGATGTGTGCATGTCAGAATCAGTATGAATAATTGTGAGTGACTGTAGTATAACTTGTTGGAGGTACATGAGCCAACGGGAAGAGAGACTCTCTGAACATAGCTCCCTACCGTATATAAGGTAGTGGAAATTACCACAAGACTACCACATATAGCTCTCTGTCGTAAATAAGTCAGTGAGTTTGCCCATGGTGGCGCACCAACACTATCACTGGAAATTGTGGTATCCCTAGAATGCAGGTCTGAGGTCTCTCTAGTGATCACACGAAAAATCTAAGCGAAGATAAGGGGTTCTGGACATTGGGGCCACAAATAAAACAAGGGAATTATGCTCACCAAAATACCACCAACCACGTATACCAAATATGCAGGTCTGGGTGCTGAAATAATGCATGTCCATTGTATTATTGTTGCACATGGCCAAATCTGAATACAAAGAGTGATTATTGCTAAGTTATTTTTCGGCGGTAATAAAATACCGTCAGGCCCCAAATCTCCACAAAATACCCTACATATTTATGGTGCGTTGGTGGTATAGTGGTGAGTATAGTGGTGAGCATAGCTACCATTGAATGTGGTACCCTGCCGCCTCTCCTGGGACCTGGGAATGCACATTTGCTGTTCTAAGTCCCTACACTTTTTAAGGAGTCTGTTGGCTTCATCATGCAAATAATTATTTTCATCACTCATTTTATTAATTGCCTCCTGCATATCGCACATTTGCATTTGGCATTCATTGAACTCTTTATTTCTCTTGTCTCTTTCTTGGATCATTTTAATCATTTCTTGTTCTGCACTCTGGAGATCACCTTCTTTTTCGCAATGTTCTTTTTGTAAAATCTGCATTTCTGAAACAACCTCATCTTTATCCTGCCTAATGTGATCCACTAAGGCTTTTAAGTGTGTCAATTCTTGCTCACTATCTTCAAATTGTTTCTTGCTTTTGGATAACTGAGTATCAAAGTCTCTGCATTTTAATTGCATGTCTTTTTGGCATACATCCAATTCTGCTCTCAACATTTCCTGATTTTTACTTGCCCCATCTAATTCAGTCTTTAACCTGTTAATTAGCTGAGTATCATTCTCTTGCATTCGCAGGGACTTGTTTAAAATAAACCATATTTTGCCGCATAGCCGTATTAAACAGTCTTTCTTTTGTCTTCAAATTCAGGCGCCGGCCCACCTAGGCGTGACCATATTTTTTGATTAAGGAAATCTAACACCATACACATTCTGTGCATGATGTCATTGCCCATGTAAAATTCATTTTGTGCTCCACTCACTATCCATACATTATGGTAAATTGTTTTCTGCCCAATGCTAATTTTAAGCATGCATCTGCCTGTAATTCGGTTTTCAAAGTCTGGACTGTCCAACCCAGAAACATATTGGTTTTTAATCCTAAATTTCGGGATTTCTTCCCTCTCCATAATTTTTTGCAACAATTTCTCATTAATGAAACTCCTTTCATGTTCAAGCGCTAAAGTGGCTTTTATTGTTTTAAGATAATCATTTATACCAACGTGAACCCATGGTTGCTCATCTTCCATGTGTATCTCTGCCAGAGTGGTAATGTGTTTTTCTGAATCTGTTTTAGGAACAATATTCTGTTTGCATGTATTCTCTTTTAAGTAAAAACGTAATGTGTGCTCATCTATAGCAGTCTGCCAATCTTTCCTTGGGTCCAAGTATATTTGTACAGGTAGTTTTTCATTGTCGCTCTGATCTTTGTCTTGACACATTAATATAACAGTGACACTAGGTATGCAGCTATTCTGGAGATATACCTCCACAGCATCATTTGTTTTGGCAACGGGTGAAGTTAGTATTGTGCTATGTACTTAATTTGTTTATTTTCTATTTTGATTTAGACAATTAACATTATTTGGTCGGAGGTTCCGGGATCAGAGGCCACGGGAGACAATGGAGTCCTGGAGTCCCCTGGATGAAGACCAAAAGATGCCTGCCTCCAGGTGGAGGTGAAGACAAAATAACCGGAATGCCAAAAGAGATGACTACTGTGGATTCAAGATTGCCAAGATGAAAGAGTACTCGAATGAACCGAATAACATCGCTGGTCGGGACATACCAAAAGAGACAAAGCAAAAGTTCCGGCATATGAAGTTCCACGTATTTATTATTTTATTTATTTATTTTAACTTGTTATATTACTTATTTGTTTTAGTTAGTTGTTTTATTTCATTGTTTTTAATTGACTTGGAAAATTTAAACTTAAAGTAATGCCACTTCCACTGAGAAGGCAAATGTGGAACATTTTATGAACTGATGGACTCAGATGAAATGTTGATTGCAAATTTTCATTGATGCACATGAATATTCATTTTGTTGGATTGCTATATTGTAAAAAAAAAATAGAACAAGTTGTTTTTAGGAATTGGCTTGGATTATAGCCAAGTTCTAAAAACAAAAGGAGGGTATATGTAAGGATATTTAGCAAACAGCACAGAGTACAGCGCTACTGCACAAGTAGCAACATTTTTTTGCAGCACCACCACCACAAGGGTGCGGTGCATTGCTATATGGGTTAGCAGATTAACAAGGAAAGACAGACTATTCAGTAAAAAACGATTTTAACATATAAGATGCAAATCTATTTTTACAGTTAAAAGCACACGTGTTCATTTAAAAATGCACACTATTTTTCACCTGAAATGCCTATATTGCTAGAGACACATTTGAAAATTAACAGCTAACCTATTAACCATTAACCTGACTAATAAAACCTTATTTTAATATAACCCACTAATAAAATGTGTTCTCTACTGCAGAATTAGGCATACTCTGAAAACCATTTGAATGAGTGTGCAGATTTTTTTTTTCTTCTCTTCTCTGCCTGATTATCCGTGTTGTTGTGCACAGTAACGGCAGGAAGGAGGAAGTCAGATTTGCAACAATTGCAAATGTATAAGCGAAGCTATTGTTGAAGAGTAGGAGGATGAGAGATGATGGATTTCATTGGGACACGTCATAAAGAGGGCTGAGAAAAAAGTTTTAGTGGGCAGTAGCAGGGAAAAAGACAGGCAGACATCTTTCTGCACTACTGGGGAGAAGACCTGGCTGTGGGGTCTTGACTGAATGCAGATTCCTGTGTCCTGCTGCAGTCGACATTGGGGAGAGCTGGAAGAAAAACCTTTCCACTGGCTGAGGCAGTCCTATCTGAAAAAGCTGAGAATTCCAGGCAATGACCCCGGCTTGAGAAGGCAAGCGTTCCTTTTTGCTGGAGTTAAGCCAAGAGAGCCACATTCACAGAGAGAAGCCTCTGAACAGATAAGGTAATTACCTAACTGGGGGAGCTGTGTGTGTGCACGGAAATAAGTCAGTGTAGAAAAATGAAAGTCCCGTGCGTGTCTTAATCAAGTGCTAATGTTGCAATTTAAGTTCTGTTCTCCGCCACTATAATTGCAGTGTGTCATAGAAAATGCTTTTACTGTACCATTTTATTTATTTCTGTAAAGAATGAGATCATGTCTAAATGCAACTTTTATAATACAGAAAATATTTGAAAACAGACGGGTGGTTTATTTTCTATTTACCATTACAATGCCAATGATGTGGGGAGATTTTTAAACAGTGCAATGGTCATTTTAAGACAGATGTGTGCATGTCAGAATCAGTATGAATAATTGTGAGTGACTGTAGTATAACTTGTTGGAGGTACATGAGCCAACGGGAAGAGAGACTCTCTGAACATAGCTCCCTACCGTATATAAGGTAGTGGAAATTACCACAAGACTACCACATATAGCTCTCTGTCGTAAATAAGTCAGTGAGTTTGCCCATGGTGGCGCACCAACACTATCACTGGAAATTGTGGTATCCCTAGAATGCAGGTCTGAGGTCTCTCTAGTGATCACACGAAAAATCTAAGCGAAGATAAGGGGTTCTGGACATTGGGGCCACAAATAAAACAAGGGAATTATGCTCACCAAAATACCACCAACCACGTATACCAAATATGCAGGTCTGGGTGCTGAAATAATGCATGTCCATTGTATTATTGTTGCACATGGCCAAATCTGAATACAAAGAGTGATTATTGCTAAGTTATTTTTCGGCGGTAATAAAATACCGTCAGGCCCCAAATCTCCACAAAATACCCTACAGTTCCCAGCATTGACTGTGGAACTCAGTGATCAACATTCTACACAGAGTTCCAAGAATTGGCCTGTGGAACTGTGTGAGCAACATTCTAGACGGAGTTCCAAGAATTGGCTGCGGAACTGTGTGAGCAACATTCTACAAGGAGTTACATGTTTTGGTTGTGGAACTATGTGAGCAACATTCTACATTGAGTTCCAGGAATTGGCTGGGCTGTGGAACTGTGTGAGCAACATTCTACACAGAGTTTCCAGTATTGACTGTGGAACTCAGTGAGCAACATTCTACATGTAGTTCCCAGGATTGACTGTGGAACTCAGTGAGCAACATTCTACATGGAGTTCCAAGAATTGGCTGTGAAACTGTGCGAGCAACATTCTACATGGAGTTCCCAGCATGGGCTGTGGAACTGTGTGAGCAATAGTCTACACAGAATTCCCAACATTGACTATGGAACTGTGTGAGCAACATTCTACATGGAGTTCCAGGAATTGGCTGTGGAACTGAGTGAGCAACATTCTACACACAGCTTCCAGTATTGACTGTGGAACTCAGTGAGTAACATTCTACATGGAGTTCCCAGGATTGACTGTCGAACTCAGTGAGCAACATTCTACATGGAGTTCCAAGAATTGGCTGTGGAACCGTGTGAGCAACATTCTACATGGAGTTCCCAGAATTGGCTGTGGAACTGTGTGAGCAACATTCTATACGGAGTTCCCAACATTGACTGTGGAACTGTGTGAGCAACGTTCTACATGGAGTTCTAAGAATTGGCTGTGGAGCTCAGTGAGCAACATTCTACACAGAGTTTCCAGTATTGACTGTGGAACTGTGTCAGCAACATTCTACGTGGAGCTCCAATAATTGGCTGTGGAATTGTGTGAGCAACATTCTACATGGAGTTGCAAGAATTGGCTGTGGAACTGTGTGACCAACATTCTACATGGAGTTCCAAGAATTGGCTGTGGAACTGTGTGAGCAACATTCTACACATAGTTTACAGCATTGACTGTAAAACTCAGTGAGCAACATTCTACACAGAGTTCCAAGAATTGGCTGTGGAACTCAGTGATCAACATTCTACATGGAGTTTCCAGCATTGACTGTGGAACTGTGTGAGCAACATTCTACTTGGATCTCCAAGAATTGGCTGTGGAACTGTGTGAGCGACATTCTACAGGGAGTTCCCAGCTTTGACTGTGGAATATTGTGTTGCATTTACCTCTAACCTGAGCTTCTGCTGGTGAGTCGATGTTGATTTTTGGAGGCTGCTGTGCTCTAGGGGGCCTTGCTATCAGTACTTTACAATAAACCAAACCAGCAGTTTGATCTTATGCCGATTCTGTCACTTTCATTATAGACTTATAATGCATTCATTTTCAAGTATTTTAAAGTGCCCAGTTTCAACAGCCCCAGAACCCATTTTCCCTCTCGCTCTATGGACTTTTCATACCGTCAGTGAAAGAGTCAGTGTGAGGAGTGGTAGGATCCCAGACGTTATTCCGTAGCCAGCCAGCAGAAGAGTTTTCATGCCAAACCTGTCGACCAGCAAGCACTGAGGAGCAGATAAAAATTATGAGTGCTATGATCATTTACGCATTAAAATAGCAACATACAAAATACGGGATTACATCCGCCTCCCCCCTTTCTGCCTCTCCTCTTGCTGTAAGCTCAGTATTTGATGTCATATATAATATATCATGCATTTGGTGCTCAAGTCCCACAGAAGTAATGTTTCTGGGCCTAGCAAACAATGATGATGACATCATCACGCTTTACACTTTCGTCACATCTGTACAAGCCTCACTTTGGAAGAAGGAAGGCCAGTGGCTGCTACATGCGTGCTCTGCGCAACCTCAGGCTGGGAGCTGAATGATCGTCTGTGAAGCAGGGATAGAAATAATGATTTAATAAGCCTACTTGATGGTGAGCGATACCCAGGAGCAAAAGGGAGCTGCTAGGTATAGGATGTCACCCAGTAAGCAGGAGCTATGCCTGGGGAATCAGAAGCTAGTACACAGTGTGCAGCAAATCTAACTTCCATATTAGCTGCATGTTGTACTTTTTTGTAAGTTAGCTAAGACCCAATATGCTTTAAATGTCTTCTAGATGTTCCCTAATGCCCTATTATAATCGTTATCAAACTCTTAGGGTTAATGCCACGTAGCTATATGTGTAGGCCCTAGTTGGCCTGACAGGTCAAACGTAGCTCTTGATAGTTGAGGGTGTCGGGCTAAAAAGACTCTACTAGGCGACAAGCAGGAGCTAATTGATGTAAGCAGTTTCAATCCCTGGTGAAGAGAGTTCCATATGTATTTCACGAGTTACCCATCCTTACAGAAGGCAGGACTCAATGTGTGTGTCTGTCCTGGGATGTGATTTGCAAGAGCAAGCCAGAAAGCCCAGAACAGCCTGATGATGCCATTGATGGTCCCGACAGTGGAGTAACTTTTTTGAAAATGTTGGAGGCAGGGGGAGGGTCGCATGACATCTAAAGGAAAGGGGAACCCTGCTTAATGAGGGGGACATCATGGTGTGCCACAAAGGCTGGGGGGACAAACACCCTGCCCCCAGGCCCCCTGAATGCAATTCCTTATCAGTTAGAACAGGGATCTATTTTTAAAACAAAGGACTTGATGTTTTCTTTTTGCATACGCTCAATGACAAGGGGACCAAATGCCATGTTTCCATGTACAGCAATGTTTGTTTTTATTTTCTCTCATAGGTTTATGCAGCAGTAATAATGTGGGTAAGATTTGGGGGATATATTATTGTTGATTGGATTATGGTGCTTAACAGAATTATTTAAAAAGTATTTAGACTGGTGTGGTGTAAGGATTTTTCTTTTATGTTTCCAAAGCGTTATATTTCAACTGGGGAAAGTAATTAGAAGACGCTGTGGTGTCCACATCACAACGGTGAAAATAAAATACTGTAAAATCAGAGAAACGTGGAAAAGTATACATAGGCAAGCTAGACAGTTTGGGTGCTGGTATGAATGTGCTCCACTCTGCATGCTAAAGGGGGAGCAGAGGCCTCCCTGGGCATAGGTCTTTGATGTATATAAACCATTGACAAAATCCATATGTGATATCTGACATTATTTATGATCTTACTGGGTTCCATAATTGTGCTAAGCCTGGATGGGTGTTTACAGTCAGCCTGGAGTGTGTCATAATTATAAAGGAGGAAGGTTTGTCTTATCATGGGGCAGTAGTATAAAGGTACGCTCACCACCAAATTACCACCAAAATGAAGTAATGTCAATTAACGCCAAAATACTATGATACTAAAATACCACCAGGTTAGGTAATACCCCTAAAGACAAAATCTCTTACAGAACCAGTGGAGTGAGCAGATTTGAGTGGGGAATAGGGATGCAAGGAGGGTTTTGTTTCAAGGCAGAGTTGTAGATCCATGAATCGAGAGCGTCCAGAAAGATTTTCCAACTACCAATCGAGTTTGTGGAAGAGACTTTTAAGTATAGTTGTGTGTCTTCAAATTACTGGTGCAGCGAGACAATATCACTATCCAGGGTTTCACCAGAGACTCCATGCACAGGTTAAATATCAGGAGGAAATTAAGGATCCCTGTGGGACTCCACATTTTGGAGGGTGTGCATGGAAGCTGGATAATTCTTTGCATATTGTGATACAATTTTCAGAAATTATGCAAAGTAGACCAGGAATGTAATGCTGCAGCCTAGGATGGTTGATATATATGAAAGGGGTAGTCCAATAACAGATGAGACTTGACATGACATGTTGACAAACCGATGGATGTGATCTTGAGTACATCTGTAGCCAGTCTGACAACAAGTCAACAATTCACTGACAAACACAGTGTTTCACCACTGCACTTCTGAACTACAATGCATTGGTTATGGAAGGGGGAGTGAAGTCCTCCACCTGGCAAGCAAGGAGCGAGGGAGCCCTATCCTGCAGTCTTATTCTCAAGGCACAAATAGTACTCATAACAGAGGAACTCCTGCGCTACTCTACTGACATGGAAGAATAATGTGCAAGCTGATTTATGCCATGCCCTGCTCTTAATGCAGTCATGTTTAACTAAGCGTAGGTCTCATTGCACCCAAAAGGGATTGAGGCTCTACATAGGGTGGCAACAAAATTGAAGCTTTGGTGCCAGCCTAATTTGGTGGGTGATGGCAGCAGTCTTTTTTCTCCTTGCCGACAAACAATAGTTTGTATTAAAGCCTGGCACTCAGGGCCCATGAGAAATAGGTGAGCATTCAAAAGGTTAAAGTAATGTCTACCTCCTGTTAGAAGGCAATACATTAGATAGCCACAATGAATTGTAAAAAACAAAGGTACCCTGTAAAATAGCCTACAGGTAGCCTCAACTCCCCGGCAGCCTCAAGTTCACCGACCTCTACCATTGTAAAACCTTACTAATAACATATTGTTAGGTTTTTCTTTTCTAAACTGATTTTGTTCCCTCTGTGCATTCTTTTATTTTATGTGTTCAAAATTATATTTCATGTGACATCTTCGTAAAGTGCTCAGATATGCCCTTTGGTGTTTCCTTAAGTAATATTGTAATTGTCATTTGTATTGCACCCTTTCCCATTGGTATGGTCTCAAAGCGCTGTAGGTGAACGCCCTCGAGTGATTGAAGTCTAGGTATGGGAAATTCATCAGAGGAGTTTATAATGCGTGTGTGCATTTTAGCCAATACAAAGGTAGGTAGGGGTGCCCAAGTCCTTCCTAGCTACCCATGTAGAGCAGGCATGTGGATGGGTGCTGTGAGGTAGTCTGGGGAGTATGCAAGAGCAGGAGAATAATTCAATTATGAAATAGAGAATTCCAAGCGACAAACAGAATGTAAACATTAACTAGTATGGAATTCCAGTATGGGTCGTCATTGCAAGAGTGAGAGCTACAGAGAAAAGGAGCAGCATCGATTGATGCCTGTGACACAGAAGACGGGACAAAAAGGAGACATAGGAAAGGGGTCTTGGTTTCTCTGATTTCTAAACTAATTCCAATTTAGTATCAATGATACATTGGCAAGCTCTACCCTGCCTGAGCAATGCCTATGACACAATTCTTATTGCTCAAACCCCAAAGGATTTACAAATACTCATTATCAAACATACAGATTTCATACAGATTTTATAACCAGTGTGACTTATTACTTAATGTTTCTAAACACAAAGAGTTTGTAGGTGGGAGTTAAAAAGGCCTTGCGCCCATTGTTTTGCATTAAGTGGGTCCAAATCGGACCATGTTAATAGTTTCTTCATATCTAGGGATAAAGTTCTCTGAAAACTGATCTGGTAGAACACATAATATGGCCCAGAAATAAAAAATTACGCAATCATCTGGTGTCATATTGACTGATAGCAACTTTCTCAGATACCAATCAATTGAAACAGTGATGAGATTTTATCCCTCAAAGCCTGCTATCACACTTTATGGCTCTGAAATAATGATATACGAAGATTCATCCATGCTCCAAATTAAAAATGACAATTTCCTCAAATGTCCTCTGTGTCTATGTCTGCAGCATCTTTTTCTGACCATAATAAATTAAACTGTGGCTACATAACAGATGAATATAAGTTAAGACTTTACTTATGTTGCATTCAATATGAGCGTACTCAGCTGTAAAGTTGACTTGTCAGATTTTAAATGATAAACTGGCTAAAAAATCATCCAAGTAAAAGCTAATGGATTCATTATATTTAGAAATGCTTTGCTTTTACAAGTCAGAGATCTTGGTAGTCATTCTTTTTGCATAACAAAGAAAGACAAGATTATATTTTTATTTATTTATTCATTTGAATTTGTAGAGCGTGCTACAGCCTAAAGGCATCGGCAAATATAGATACCATTGAGCTTCGTAGCACCCTTAAGTATTTTAGGGCTTTTAAGAGAGAGAGAGAGAACACAATGAATTAATTAAAAATGGTAATAGATTACATTTTACTATTACTTATTTTGGCACAAGAGAGGGTTATCTTAATAGGATCTCAAGGCCAAAGGATAGCTATATGTTAAGTCGCTTCAGTTTAATTTAAAGGTTTATGTATTTTGGTTGAATGTAAATTGATAAAAGTTTTGTTTACTGTATTTTCACCCAGTTTTTTTAATAGGTAGATGGTGGGTTGAGGTTAGACATATAGAAAGGGAAAGAGGAGTGGTGGGGTGGGAGCAGCAGTTCTCCACCACCTTTGGTGGTAAGAAAGTCAATAAAAAAATGCAGTAAAAAATAAATCCACCGGTTCAAATCAAAGATCCGGATAATCAAAAACATATTTCTTTTCTTTGCACCTTCTGCATACATGTTCAGTAAACAATGTTGCACTTATCATTTTTAAGATTGAGGGACTTTAGGCAATGTAGACACGCACTGTTTGTTTTTTCACAATTGTTACCTGATGTTTTAGTTGCTTTGCCAGTTCAGCAATTTCCCCAATTAGCACTATGAATCAGAAAAGGTGTTTGGAAGCAGCTTTTAGAAAATATCATAATATGCATTATGCATATTATGCATTTATAATGTAAGGAACTCAATTTAATTTCTATTTATTTGGGTACTTTTGATTATTTCAATGACATTTCTAGAAATCTAATACATCTTATGTATTCAATACGTAAAAGTTTCAATACAAATTCTATTCAATTGGAGACGTTTGACTATCCCAGTGAAATTTCTAAGAATTTTATATATATTTTACAATTGTCTTATTTTGCCAATTTTTTAATTCTTATTTATTGATTTCACCATTGATGTATATTTGGTCTGAAATAATGCATTGATGTCTGTATCCAAAATAAAGTATTTATTTATTATTTATAGTATTAAATAGATTAAATGCATACAAAATCCTTGAAGTACTGCCAGGGGTCAAGAAAAGCTCAGATCAATGTGCAAATACCAGCCTCTTTGTCCTAGTTGAGGTGGTCCAGTCATTCTTGGGAAACTTCACTAGGGACACCACAGCTTTATTTACACTGCATGATTACATTATGCCCTTAATTGCGATGGTAAATTCATTTATGAAACTATTTGCCAATCCCCTTGCTCCCATTCTCAGTGAAGGACACTTAATGGTCATGGAGCAGAACAATACCTTCGGCCAGTCTTTATCTGGATCTTGTTCCAGCTGCTGCTCAAAAACATCCTCATTGTTGGTGATCAACAGAGCTCTTTGAAGTTAGGCTGATTGTTTTCAGAGCACCAGAATGGATTATCTTGAGTCTGTGCCTGTATCTGCTGGGTTTCACAAGGCACTCTCTTGTTTTTTGCCTTCTTTAGTTTTCATATAGAGCAGCTGGTGGATCTGGTGGTTGGACTGCACAGCTCCATGCGTCAATACACAGGAATTTGAGAGTATTCCACATAGTGGACACCAGGCATCTGAGGAAGGTATCGGAGTAAATTGAGGACATAACCATAATTGGTGTCAAACTCATTACACTCTACCAATTCAATCTTGATTGTCCAAGTTATGATTGCATCATGTGCAATCTCCAGGGTTCATCCTTGACCCAAACCAGAGTTTTCTGAAATCTTTGCTGTGATAGTGGATTCAGTGGATTCAATGCCACATTCTTCACCAGCCATCAGAGTTGATTTTCTAGAATTGTCCTTGTTTTTCACAAGGCACTGTAGGTAGCACAGAAGGGGCAGGATTGGCTGAATGCATTGCATTCCAGCCGCTCAGAGTTAATACATTATTTTGGCTATTCAATTAGCTGCAAAGCAGGGCATATGGACATGCAGAGTGTTTTGGTCCAAATATTGGCCAGAATATTACAGTCCCTTAAACAGCATGGAACAACAGCCATTCTGAGTGATCAGAGAGGCTGGGGATGCAATCAACCTTACCTTTGACCTGTAAGGTGGTATTGCGGTGGGTGCAGAATGTGCCCTTATTTTGTCATCATGATCAAAGGTACAGTGTGCAGGTAGTCCACATGGCCGTAATCCCAACCTGTCCGTGGTGAAATATATTAGTGAGATGGTATCTGATACAAGTTATCAACATTCACGTTGCTGTATTTGGCCTCCTTTGACAAATATTGGTTTACAGGCCATGGGACACACAACAGTGTCATTCAGTGTGGGCTCCAGTGAGATTCTGCTGGATGACTTCTATGAACAGAACATTGCAATCCCGAAAGGTGTACTCTGCGCTGGTGGAAAGATATTTCAGGGAATCAACACTATACTGATGAATTCACACAACCCACGTGATGCCAGTGTTGTGTTTAACATTTCCAGCAAATCCCGTAAGGTCATTCATTTACATTCCACAGCCTATTTGGGCAGCAGAATGAGGATTTCCAGCTGTGTCTTTCAGCCAGAAGTACACAGTTCTCTTGAACTAGTTTTCCCATTGTATTACGATTTCTTGTAGTTGATTTGAATTTGGAAATTATTTTATTCTTTGAAATTTGTTATGCAGTGATTTAAGAACTGTGGGTTATGGTTCACCCTTTATAAGACATCAGAATGAAAGTAAATTCTCCTTTCAACTCTCTTGAATTTCTGTTCATTAATGGCATTAGATGGAATAATTTAATATAGATACATGTAAATACACATCTAATTTCAAGGTCTCTATGCCTACGTCACTCTCGCGTGAACACAGAGTGACGACTTAATTGAAATACTTCAAGTTAATTAAGATAAGCTTTCTTAGATCAAACACATGATGTATGCTATAACATTTGTTTGGAATCTTATATATTTCAAAACGTGACATTTGTGTGTTTTTCAAATTTTTAAAATCAGTAAAAAGCTCCTGAAAAAAATACCTACCATCTAAAACCGCTAACCGCAAGTCCAACTACCATACATCCTTGTGTGGATCAGATCATAATAACTTACGCAGATAATGACGGACAAGACATCACCCATGCCGATTCCCATGGTGACGTGCGGTATGTCATGCGGGGAAAAGCCGGCGTCTTGGAAGATACTGTAGGAATAAAAGTACATCTGAAAAAAACAGAAGTAGGGTGATGTGAAAATAAAAAATAACTGAAAGCTAATTGGCACAACCACGTCCACATGAGTACCAGAATGTGGCAGTATTATCAAAATGAGCATGTCACTGTGATGGCCTTGCCCACATATGTTTCTGAATATTAACCCATTGGCTATGTGTGCACCTGTGAGAAGTATTATCTTGAGTGACGCCTGGAAACACTTTCTGCTGTATAGGTGCCATCTAAATGTCCAATGAATAAATAAATAAATAAATAAATAAATAAATAAATAAAATGTGTATTTGAGTGTTACAAAATTGTCCGCATGTGCACCTTGGTGTAACAGTACTGTCATTGGGTGCTTTCAATTATGAGGACATTGCCCCGAGTGTGACATCGTTGTGAACACTGACACCTAGTGCAACACATGTACCAAATGAGTACCTGAGTATGACTCTGCTGTCAGTATGTGCACATAAGCGTGACAGTTTTGTCTACTGGTACAACTGCGACAACATGTTCCATTTGTACACCTAAGCGTGACAGCACCCACTTTTGCCACATGTGAATCTGAATGTCAGCATCTACCTTCAAGTGTGAGGGTATTGGCCCCATGTGAATCTGAATGTCAGCATCTACATTCAAGTGTGAGGGTATTGGCCCCTTGTGAATCTGAATGTCAGCATCTACATTCAAGTGTGAGGGTATTGGCCCCTTGTGAATCTGAATGTCAGCATCTACATTCAAGTGTGAGGGTATTGACCCCATGTGAATCTGAATGTCAGCATCTAACTTCAAGTGTGAGGGTATTGGCCCCTTGTGAATCTGAATGTCAGCATCTACATTCAAGTGTGAGGGTATTGGCCCCTTGTGAATCTGAATGTCAGCATCTACATTCAAGTGTGAGGGTATTGACCCCATGTGAATCTGAATGTCAGCATCTAACTTCAAGTGTGAGGGTATTGGCCCCATGTGAATCTGAATGTCAGCATCTACATTCAAGTGTGAGGGTATTGGCCCCTTGTGAATCTGAATGTCAGCATCTACATTCAAGTGTGAGGGTATTGGCCCCTTGTGAATCTGAATGTCAGCATCTACATTCAAGTGTGAGGGTATTGACCCCATGTGAATCTGAATGTCAGCATCTAACTTCAAGTGTGAGGGTATTGGCCCCTTGTGAATCTGAATGTCAGCATCTACATTCAAGTGTGAGGGTATTGGCCCCATGTGAATCTGAATGTCAGCATCTAACTTCAAGTGTGAGGGTATTGACCCCATGTGAATCTGAATGTCAGCATCTACATTCAAGTGTGAGGGTATTGGCCCCTTGTGAATCTGAATGTCAGCATCTAACTTCAAGTGTGAGGGTATTGGCCCCTTGTGAATCTGAATGTCAGCATCTACATTCAAGTGTGAGGGTATTGGCCCCATGTGAATCTGAATGTCAGCATCTACATTCAAGTGTGAGGGTATTGGCCCCTTGTGAATATGAATGTCAGCATCTACATTCAAGTGTGAGGGTATTGACCCCATGTGAATCTGAATGTCAGCATCTACATTCAAGTGTGAGGGTATTGGCCCCATGTGAATCTGAATGTCAGCATCTACATTCAAGTGTGAAGGTATTGGCCCCATGTGAATCGGAATGTCAGCATCTACATTCAAGTGTGAGGGTATTGGCCCCATGTGAATCTGAATGTCAGCATCTAACTTCAAGTGTGAGGGTATTGGCACCATGTGAATCTGAATGTCAAAATGTAAATTCAAGTGTGAGGGTATTGGCCCCATGTGATCTGAATGTGACAACATTTTTCAAATGTGCAGCTGAGTGTGACAAGATTGCTACATTTGCACCTGAGTGTGAAAGTAAAGTTCACATGTATATCAGCCTGCGATTGTGAGGTATTGCTCAGCTGTCACCGGTATGATTTCTTCCTATCACAGAGCTCATATGATATGATAGTTTATTTATATAGCACCTATACACATTATGTTTCAAAGCATTCAAGGCAAGGGGGTGAACAAGGGAAAATACAGTGACATTCTTACAAGCCATGAAAAGTAAGGATGTGAAATGAACTATCGTACTCGGCCTGATGACATTTTAGTGCAAGAGCTAAGATATAGATAAGGAAGGGAGGGGGAGAGTGGGAAGGAAATGGAAACAGACAGGCGACTACCGTATTAGGCCTGACGACATATCTGGTAGAGCCGGAGAAAGACAAAAGGTGAGGGAGAGTGGTGCAGAAAGGAAGGGGAGGAACAAAACAAGCGACTATCGTACTAGGCCTGATGACATTTCAGAAAGTGCTGGAGGTGAGGAGGAGGAGACAGACGAAGTTGCTATCATACTCGGTCCAAGGGCAATTCTGATAGAGTAAGTGCATAGAAGAAAGTAAGGGGAGAAGATAGGAAAAGGAAGAAAGCGAGAGGAGGAGAGAACAGAGAGTAAGCAGTCAAAAAGAGTGGAGAAGCAAGAGGGGAGAGCGAATACAATTGCAGAAGTCAGTAGTAACAAATAATGTTGCAAGCCAGGATACAAGATGAAGATGGAACAACATGATTCGGGGCCACCTTGAGTACAAGATACAAAGGAAGTCCAGCATGAGAGTTGAGAAAGGGTGACGCACCGTGATTCAATGAAGTCCATAAAAGGCAAATCCAGCATTGGCCACAAGACGGAGGTGGTGAAAACAGAATGCATCAGGACAGAATCCTGCAGAAGTAGGCTGGAGGGGGAGGGGGAGCAGGGTAGAAGAATCAAGCAAAACAGGCAACACCTGTGTGCGAGAAGGGTGGGCACAAGGGACCATCATGGGGAGACCAGAGTGGTGGGGATGGCCTATGGGGACAGAGGGAGTAAACACATGTTGGTGCATGCTTACCTGCTGTCTGAGCAGGGGTTCGGGGCCTGGATCCTCCCGGTCCGAAAAGGTCCAAACAGGAATTGCTCTTTTCTTTGTCTGCCCTTCGCTTCAGACGCCCGGGCAAGACACGTCCTTGATCTAAAAGTTAAGAGCAGGAAGGCAGGACATAGATGCGACCAAAGCCTCTCTTACTCCTTGGAACCTCCACTGGCCGGCTTCCGGCTAGGGAGGTTCCTTATACCACACCAGAAGTAAAAGAGGAAGCCAAACGTTCTGCAGAGGTGACGCGAGTTGTGGGTTGCTGGGTCACCTAAGTGGATATGGGAAGAAAGCGAAGGTAGCATGGCAAGAGTAAAGGGCGGGTACGCATAGAGCAGCAAGGCCTTAGAGTAGGGGAATGGGACTGATAATGGTTGTTGTGGTGCTCCTCCTGGTCCTCCTGGTCTGTGCTGGAATGGTCCTGAAACCTTCGACTGATGGACATCTATGAACTGGAGGTCTGATAACCTAGGTGCTTTAGGGTGCAGTTAAGGGTCTCATCCCAGGGGCCACTCCACATTCATATGTATCTGTATCAAGTGATTCAGGTCACACCTAGGAAGCAGATGTTAAAGGGTCTGGTGCACCTTACAGAACACGAAATACATAGGTCAGAGAAAGGGATAGCATGGAAATAGAAATTCGAGGTACCTGCATGGTGGCAGATAAATCAATACATGTGGATATGGAAGGAGGCACAGGGGTAATGCAGAGGAAATAAAGAGATAGTGCCAGAGAGTCCACACCCTCTGGCACATCCCTACCACCATCTCTCGAGTCACTGCCCTGGTGCACCAGCCGCCACAGCATCCTGCAGCTCAGGGATCAGCAGGTCCAAACCTCCAGAGCCAGATCCAAACCAGGCCTTCCAATGTCCGCAAATGATACATTTGAACTCAGAGATGGAAGTTATTTACACAGTCTATGGTGATCCTGAAAACATGGTGTGACTGGGATTCACAAGGACTGACCTTGGATACTGCTGTTTTAGGATATTCAGTGAACACAGGCTTCCTACCGCCCTCCACATTCTGGCTACTGACAAGGTGACCAAGGCTCTTTGTGACTACTCAAATATGCATGTTGAAAGGTTGCCTGTGGCTCCAACCCTTTTCCTCTGATTGGCCTGAAAAGGGATACCATCCATCCTCTGTGACAGGTTACCTTAAAGGTAGGGGAAGCTATGCCCTAAGAAATACACTGGTGCCCTGAACCTGTTGCTTTGCCCCTGAGCTTGGGCTTGGAAGCTAGCGTCTTCGATACCCTCTGAAATTAATGGTGCCTCTCCCTTCTCCTAGTCTGTACAATTATTTTCCTTGCCACTGATCCTACCCATTTTTGCCTTCTCGCTCTCTGCGTGTCCCCTGCCTGTTTACCCACTGTGACCTCTGCACTTCAATAGTCAGCCTGCTTTCCTTCAACTCCAGAAGCAATGGATCCTTGAGGGACCAGCTGGCACGTCTGTCAGGTTCATCCAGTAACACGTAGCACCATCATGGTCTTCAACCTCGTCTACGTCTTCCGCCTTAAGATCAAATTTTGATCACACACGAAATTCTGGCTATAAGTTCTAAATCTCTGCAGAATGACTGTCGTACCTGTAAAAAGGCCTCAACTGTGGAAGCATTGAAACATCTACTTTTATTCTGCCCCGCGTTCAAAGACAAGAGAACTAAGCAATTTGGACAGATAACGTTGAAAGATTTGGCACAGGACACAGAAGATTGGTGGTCCATTCTGATGAACGGCAGCCAGACTGTTTCGTGATAGCAGTTGTCACATTTCTGAACAAAGTCTTTCAGGACATTTAGGGGAGATCTCTTGCCTTCCCTTTTTTAACTACACCATGTGATCCCGGGAGGATAGCTCAGCGGCAACATGCTCGCCTTGGAAGCAAGACAACACGGAGCAACACAGGTTCGAATCGGGGGTCCGCACTTAGAAACCTCTGTGTATTAAGCGCGTTATAAATAACCTATCATATGAAATGGAACAAAATTTCAGTTTTTTGTTAAGAAATTATAATCAATTAAAGCAAATTAAAGATAAAAATAAAAAAAAAATCACATTTTCAATTCTGAGTCACCAGCTGAGGGCACTGTGATAACTTTTTGGGGCATATGCAGGGATTAGGGTGGGAAGAGACATTGTAATGGGGAGCGCAACACATGAAAAAGGGCTTTGCCCAAGCCAACTTGTTGAATTTGCATGTTTGCTTTGAACAAAGGAAAGGGGGAGTGAGTGATGTGGCAGAGGGCCATTCACCCGCGGGCACTCACCAGCACCGGCAGTCTATCACTCAGAGCTTCGCTCAGTGGTGCAGCAAGGCTGCTGCCTGGGGAGAGTGAGCAGGGAGGATAGACAGGGAGACAGAATAGTGGGTGGTGGGGGCAAAAGCACCAACAAGCAGTGCAGTGAATAGTCAGAAAGAGGTGAAAAAGGATGGATTGTGAAAAATGAGTGGAGTTGAGAGACAGGACAGGCCCAAGAGCAAGGCTTGGGTTCTTACGTGACAGAGCAAGCATGGGCGGACTGAATGAGATGAGAGACATGAACAAGAAGCCATGATTGCAAGAAAAAATGGGGTGATGAAAAGATATTAGGGCTATAGGAATAGAATGGGCAATAGCATGGAACGCAGAGAAGGGATAATTAGTAGTTCAGATACAAAGCAGGACAAGAAGAGAAACTTAAGTGGAGATAAAGACCCGGAGGATTGAAAAGGTTTCAATAGACGTATACGCTCCTTGATACGCGCATTATAACACGCTAGTTGCCTTTCATATCTTGAGGGGACCTGTTCACGCCCCCAGCGCCTAGTTAGTGAGTGCTCAGTTAACAAGTGATAATGCCTGCACTGATGTTCAATAATGCTTAATGGATACACTCCCCAGGTCACAGCTCTCGAAATGTCTCATTACATTGTGATAAGGTTCACACGCTCCTGTTTTTGGCTCGTGATTCCTCCACCCATGCCCCGAGTAGACACTCAACTGCATTAACCCCACAGAATTCTAGGGGGACTAGCAAGGACACCACCATGTACACCTGCCACCTGCTCGATCGATCTCTTAGTAGCTCCAGTAGGCTCAAGGTTTGTGTGTTTCGCCTTGCTTCCTGCTCCTTCATCAGGTCCTTGAGCTCTTCCTCGAGATCCGCTTCTCCCCAAAGCTGCTTCATAGCTGGAAACAAGAACATAAAGGTTAGTGCTCAGGAAGCATAAAAAGTAGAGCATCAGGGTTTCTTCGGAGTGGTGCTAGGATGCCAGTTGTGACATGCAGAACACTATAATGTGGTTACAGTTTGGGGACACATGAATTATCTATGACTCATAAGTTATAACCTACAAAGTAATGTTCAAAATGAAGGTAGCGAGGTGGCAACACTAGGGGAACACAAGTTAGTAAAGACAAGGCCACATCCATGAACTGTTAAGGGAACTCTGAAGCCAGCTTTGCAGCAAGCCACCATACCAATCTATTACATTACTTTTGCCTTTAAGGTGTATTGTTAGTTTATTTATCTTTATAATAGGCACACCACGAACTGGGTTGCTTCTGGCACTAGCAACCAGGGATTGGGAGGCAGGAAGATGCTAAGGGAGGGAAATGTGGAGGAAAGGAGAAGGGTGGCAGAGTGGTGGGGGAAGGATAAATGTACAGCATGCAAGGAGGGGGCAATGGGCAGAAAATTAAATAAGAGGAAGATGTTGACTGCTTTTTGCAACAGAATGAAGGATTACATTGTGCTCATCTCGAGGGGGAGCAAGGAGTACCAAAGACGGTGGGTGAAGATGGAGAATTATCTGTCTCTTAGATTGGTGCAGAGGGCGGCAATGCTAGTAGGTTGGAGTCAGAAAAACCCAGGCCTCTTGGCAGGTGGCAACACTGATGAGGTCTTGAAGGTAGAGGGGAGCCAAACCATGCATGCTCTTGAAAGTCAAGCATCAAACCTTGAACTTGATTCTGGCAACCACAGGGAGCCAGTGGGGTCATTTGTGGAGGTGTGTCCTCAATATGTTAAAAGGTCTTCAGATTGCAGTTGCTCACGAGATCACAATATAAAATGGCATAAAACAGAGCTGAACGAATCATTGCACATGAGGAGCCGAAGTAAGTATTTGTGTACAGACAGGTGGTGGGGGTCATAATTAGTATAGTGATTATGGTAGAAAGTATTTGGAATATTGCATCTCCCTAACAACCATAGTCATTATGAGTATTGAAGTGCTAACTGCATTCACTACTTGACAGTGGTAGAAGTGTGCCTAAAAAGAAGTGGACCTGTGATGGGTAATGGGGTTGGCAGGGGGTGGGGGGAGCAAGGTGCAACACATGTTTCAAGGGGTTGAGGGCGGACCTGGTTGGCAGCCAAGTGGGTGAAACCGACAAAGGAAGGAGGTCCTTTGTTTTGTTTTTCATTCATTTCTCTCAGCTGGTCAGTCATTTGGAACATTTATATATGGCCTTTGTGAAATCATTCACCCCTACTCGCTGCGCTTAACCCATAATTAACACCTAGCTGAACAGCTGCTGCTTCAACAGGGGCCTGCTACTAGAACAATGTGTGCTGCCATAAATAGAATTTGGCAATGTATTAGTAAGCCTGGATACCAAAGCTGAAAATGTCATTCGGCTAAAAATAGGAAATCTTCCTAGATGCAAGGCATTTCTATAGTTTACGTATTTATTTATTTAAGTTTGTTTATATAGTCATTCATTTATATAGATATGGTTTATGTAAAGGTAAGAAAAGGGAATACCCTGAAATAAGGGAGTAAGTGGAAGTGACGGTCTACCAAAGGCCGTCTATGGGTGCCAGATAGGTAGAAGCAGTCTGTCCCATTAGTTCACCCTAAGGTTCCCTCCACGACCCTGTTCAGTGAGGTTAGACTGGCAGGGAAAGGAACAGGGGTACTATGTTGTTGAATGTTAATAAGGTTCCATTGATATTGTTTTGTGTTTGAATAAAAAGGGCCCCCGGTTGGGAACCCAAAATTCCACTTTGGGGTCTGTGGTCAATGCAAGAGGTTGACCTCAGTGGATGTTAGGAACTTCTGGGGTAGCCCATCTCCTGTTGCAGGAAATCACTCCCCTATAACATGGTTTCCTGGCTGGACCATTTAGACAGTAAATTGTTACGCTCGATCTTAAGGGTTCCACCCGCGGTACAAGTTGAAGCCCTTCGGTGTGAATTGGGCTTACTGTCACTGAGGGCCTGTTGGTTGATACGTAGAGTGGAATTATTTGCGACTCTATGTAGGGCTGGAAGGGACGACAGTACCGTTTTTAAAATGTTTGTAAATAATGTCAGTCGTAATGAGCAGGATACTCTAGACCTCGATTTAAAGGAATCAGCGAGGACATTTCTAGACTCTATTCACCTTGATCTTCCTAATGACAGCACCTCTCCAATATTTCCTAATGAACTGAAGAAGAAAACCATCATTTGGGGCTGTGCACAGAACATGAGCAAACTGGTCCTAAAGAAAAGATGTATTGAATACACTGACCAGGGCTTTAGGCCTGGTGTGCCATGTTCTTATTTAACTAAGCCTTGCACGAACGAAGAAAGACGCGTTATTAGTTACCTGTTGCTTAACATACTTCCAACATTGGACTATAGAGGATCCTGGAAGACTAAGGATAGGAATGAAAGACTCTACCGTATGTGTGGCCACACAGCGGAAACAAGTAGGCGTCCTTTGACTCAATGTAGTCCTTTGAAGGATAATTATAGGTTAAGTTCTAGTAGATTCAAGCATACTTCTCTGGAGCTCGACTCAGATCAGTTTTGGAGTACGAGTCAAGGCGGGGAATCACTAGTCATTACGACGGAGGCGTTGCACACATGGAAAGAGATAACAACAAATGTGGAGGCCACATTGAGATAGGCTCCTCATTTTAAATGTGCAAGATAAGCAGGAGAAATCTAAATTGAACTGATACGTTTATTAAGACATTTTATTGATTTGTTGTGAATTTGATAATGGCGTATTGTAATTGCAATGAATTTTTATATATTTAATTTAGTGTTGAAAGTTGTAATTGTCTAACCAAAATAACACTTAATAACATTTTGTTTCAAAATAACGTGTTTCATGTTGCATGTTGCCTAGCGCCCCTCTACTTGCAGATGATCTCTGTAGAGAGATGTTGTGAGTAGTACCACTCTAGCCTAGCGGAGAGAGCCAATGCCAAAACGCTAGGGCTACGCTCATCAGAATCTTTTACAAAATCAAGATCTATTTAGATCTTTAGTTTAGTTTAGTTTATTTATTCGTAGAGCGCGCCAAGCCCGTAGGCATCTGGGCGCTATGCTTACAGGTTACAGGATACAATACAGTATTAGATTACATAAGAACAGTTGCAAATATGCAATGGAAATTGAGGACATTACATTACATATATACATAGCATGTGAAAGTTGCCCACGTGCTAACGGTTGGAGGGCAATGTACAAGCACAAAGCGCTAGTAGACACGAGACACAGTGGAAGTGCAATACGATCGGTATGTAGTGTACCTATTGAAGATAGAGTGTGTAGTTCTGTCTGATCACGAGGTCGTGGTTATGCGACAGGGCAGAGATCCTGCCCCTCAAGCCGTACCTTAGCATTTTTCCTAAATAACAGGTAAGAAGGTTCCTCTCTTAGTGATACAGGGAGGGCGTTCCAATTTTTTGTTGCAACGACCGGGAAGCTGGCTCCACCTGCTCTTTGTATCTTGAACCGTGGGATCACGACATAATGAGTCTGGGCCGTTTTAGTTGACCGGGTTTAAGTGTAGCGAGTGATGCTGTTGGACAAGTATTTAGGCCTTGATAAGTATCTTTGCCCTGATACATGATATCTTAGATAGGGCAACGCTATTAGACAATAGTTTAATTTGTGCTGAGAACAGCATAGGCCAACAGAAAATAAAATGGGGGTCCACTTGAAAACCTTGCCTAAACCACTCTTCAAAGCACTGGCGTAGCAGGTGCCCCCCTAAATGGGTCCTCAGTAACAAGCTGCTTTTGCTACCAGGGATATTGGGGGTCATTACGTGCTAGCTGGTCCGGAAAAAATGCTGGTAAAATGCTGGTACTACCTGCTCTGGCATTTGACCCGGACTGGGTTACTCTGAGTCTGCCGGTAGGGGCAGTGAACCACTGGCAGGCCAGACCTGCCGTGAG
The DNA here is from genome assembly GCF_040938575.1 of Ambystoma mexicanum. NCBI lineage: Eukaryota > Metazoa > Chordata > Amphibia > Caudata > Ambystomatidae > Ambystoma > Ambystoma mexicanum. The sequence continues at coordinate 1,575,844,101 of NC_090932.1, forward strand.
TTCAGGCCCCTTCCAGCAGAGAAATCACTGGTGCTTTAGTAGTTCTCATCCAATGGAGTCCTGTGGGATTCCATGGAATGGGAACTTACTGCCTTAGCCGGCACCCGTAATATCCCTCTCACATAGCGATATCGGGTGCCGATAACAGTAAGGCGAGCATCCCGGTAACCCGCCGTTGCTACCAGACTCGTAAAGAGACCCATTGTTGCCCAACAATGAGAGCAAAAGGAACGTTTTCTGCTCGGCGCAAGCCTCACTCCCAAAAGAAAAACATGTCCAAATTGGAATATAAGACTCATATTATGCAAACATTTAACTAGTGAAAACCAGTGTATATCAAAATATTTGCATTCTCACAGACATGTGTGTAAAATATATAATCTAAGTCCATTTTTAAGTTCCCGAAATGCTCTTTGATTTTATACAAAGCAGACAGGAACTTTTGTGCCATTTGTCCTCATATCCTTTCCCATATGAGATTCATTAATGGAATCAGGGAGATTAACTCACTTATTGATCTTTATAGATAATGAGTGAGGGAATATTTTGTTCATAAACAGTGATTTATTTACAAACTGGGCCAGAGAAATGCATTTAGATTAAGCAAACTGGACGCAAACAAGACCACCGAGATCATGGCCCAAAATACATGTTTGCAGTTTCTCATGCTTTCTATTCTTTTTTTGGATAATATTATAGCTATTATTTGTATTATTATTAATAGGGTACCTATTGATAGTGGACAGAGTGCTTTACAAGTCATGGGGGTAATGCATGGTGAGGGAAGCAGAATGCAAGGGATCAATGCAAGGGAGCGGGGAGCAACCAACTGTGGAGGGGAGGGCGGTCAATTTGGCAGCACGGGATCTGCAAGCAACCACAACACAACACAGGGAGGGGCAGATCAGCCAACCTCAGATTAGGTGGGGAGTGGAGGGTGTTATGGAGAAGCAATTTCATGAAGAATAGGTTGAGAGCTCCTTCCTGAAATGTAGAAGCAAGGGTGCACATCTTGTGTTGACAGTGAGAAGGTTCCAGAATCTGGGGGCTTGCCTGCTGATTTGAAAACATTAAGCAAATGCTTATCAACTTCTCTGTTAGCAAGTGTTATGACAGTAAACATGTATTAAGAGTATATAGTTTTAGACTATAAGAAACATTTGAGCACATTTTTAATGCCTGTTAATGAACAAACAGTGAGTGCAAATGTTATAAACAGCTTACCCAATGCTTAAAGAATATATGAGCTGCTTGAAGGAGTAAAATGCTTATCACGTCGGAAGCGGCCAGTTCTCAGCTCTGTTTTGGATTGTGAGCTTCGAACGTGGTGCGGCTTGACGTTCTTTTCGTTCTGGTGAGATCTGTGAGACTTGTGAGGTCCTTTCCTCTACGGCGTGGAGCGTGACGAAGAGTGTGCAGAGGTACTACGAGCAGCGTCGCAGCGTTGGAGAGATGCAGGAAGCAATGCGAGTCAGCGCCTGCGTTTGAGCTCCTACTACCTGCTCGCCACCGACGCGGGCCGCGCTGCTGCCAGTTTCTCGCTGTCACCGCGACCTCCTGACTGGCCCTTCCAGCAACGGGACTCCACTCGTTGCATGGAGGTTGCATGGAGGTAAAGCGCAGTAAAGAGCAGTAAAGTGCAGCCGTATGAAGATTGGTGCCCCCCTGACCTTGCCTTGCCTGATTTTGCCTGATATATTGCTTGATATATTAAACAGTGGGGTATCTGATTGCTGGCACTGAGCGTGGAGGATTAAAATTGCTGGTGCAAAGATACTGGCCGGGTCTACTTATCCTCAAATTATAGCTTAATGTGGGGCATTATCAGTTACTCATAAAGTCTTACATCTCGACTGCTTTGGTGGGTCTAGTCTGCTTGTGCTGCTATTACATAATATACGTACAAGCTAGGGGAGACTGCGGGGGAATACATTCTCCTTTGATCCCACTAGCTAACTCTTGAGCCCACTCTTTTTGAGTTATTATGCCGCCAAAAGTGAGCAGTGCTAAAACTTCTTACAATTTGAGGAAAGGCAAGACAAATAATTCAAAGATGCCTGTTAATAATCTGCCTGGAGGGGTCAGTTCGAACTCCCCAGCCAAGACTAGAGGCACGATCCCGGCATTGTTTGAAAAAATTCCACAAGTACGTCCTACAGATCATATGGAGGAGACTCACCCTATAATCCACAATGGTAGCCGTCCCCTGGATCTTACGAATTTTGATGATATAGATAATAATTCATTACTTGATTTGTGTCTGTCCATACAGAAATCAATGGGCCCCCCAACAAACTCTGAGGTGTTGGGAAACCCCAAGAAGGTGCCCACTCCGAGGGCAGCAAGTATGACAATTGAGGCACAGGTACTACAACCAGAAAATACCGCTATGGGGTCTCTCTGCTCGGGCCGATTGTCGGAATCACCAAATCTTTTGATTGATATAGATCAGCCTGGAAAACATGACGCTGATCGTTTTAACGAATTATCACTGTTGAATTCTGCCGCGATTGCCGATCTACAGGCGTCCTTAACTTCCTTGCAATTTGCGTTACAAATCCTCCTAAAACTATGTGGGAAAATACATGTAAATACAGTCTTGCAGCTTAATTTACCTGGCTCAGGTCCATCCCACGGAGTGGAGTCTGAAGGAATTAAGGAGCCTGATATACTGATATTTCCAACTAATACAGAAGGGGGAGAGCCCCCTCCAAAAGAAGATCATATTCACTTGACTAAAAAACAGCGCAGAATGGCTAAGAGAGCGGCTTTAAGAAACATTCCAGTGGAGGTGGCCTCTCCACTTCCCAATACAGCAAATCCCCAGCAGAAATTTAAAAAAGCGAAAAAAAGGGCTCTGAAAAGAAAGAAACACCGAGGTAAGGGCCCGGGAACACTCACGAGCTGGATATTGCCAGAGAAGTCCAAAGAAATATCCGCAGTGAGTAATGACAGTCAAGACTCTATTCTTATTGACAGCCCTATTGCTATGGACAACCAATTTTCCACCGCGCAAAGGAACAGTCTAAACAGTACCTATGAAAGCATGAACTCGGAGAAGGCATGCCCTATCCCAGCCAGAGATGAAAGCAAGGACGAAAATAGGATCTGCATCGTGAAGAACTTGAATCAAAAATGTGGAGGCAAGTGGTTACCTCGAGAGGCTGTGCTTGAAAAACGTCACTTAATACCTCAATTAAGAGTTATTAGGTCAGAGGACTTCTCATTTGTGGAACTACTGTGTAGCACCAATCCAAACGTAACGGCACTGCATTGTACGGTTTTGGCTTCTGCACAGCTGATCCGTAAATATAGAGGCAATCTGGCGCAGGTGGGGTTGGGGGTGGATGTTAATCCTAACGATGAAGACCCGTTGATTAAGGATAAATCTAAATCTACTAAAATTAATGACAAAATCAAACCCCTCCTTATTACCGGTAAGCAAGTACAAATGAGTGATATTCAGAATACACTTAAGTGGTTAGCAGAAGCTTTGCCCATGGCTATAAACAAACCATGAACTTGCTCATTGTTGTCTTGGAACACGAAGGGTTTTAAACATTTTATTGCAACTAATGGGTCACTACCTTTCATTATGAATCATTCTTTTTTTATGTTACAAGAAACTTGGTTGATTGCTCCGATTGTGATAGACGGTTTTAAACTATATTACACTCCTCCTAAAAAAGGGCAAATGGGAAGACCATTTGGTGGACTGATGACTGGGGTGGCCAAGTTTATAACATCAAGAGAAATACCCACTGAACTAGAGGATAACATTAATGCGGTGGAGGTGGTCACATTAATTAAGGACCACTGGGCTAAGCTATTGCTGGTTAACCTTTATAACCCCCATGATGTATCTGTGAGTGACCAAATTCAAGATAGATTGCATGATCTGCTGAGTTATTGGAAGAGTGAATGTAAAAGCAATGTCATTGTTATTGCAGGAGATTTTAATTGCCTTATCAAGGCAGAAGGAGGTACGACCAATAATAAATTACTATACCCGTACCCTCTTATGCAACATAACAGTGATGAGGAAGGAAAGAAATGGTTATATTTCATGAAGAGTTGGGAGCTGGAATGTCTAAATGGAAGAACTATGAGTGACCGTCCAGGTCACTTCACATGGGGAGCGGGTGTGGCGTATCGTACCCTGGACTACTGTTTTACTAGTGCAGAGGTGGCATCCCTGGTTAATGATATGAGAGTGATTGAGAATGATTGGAGTGATCACAATGGTCTCAGTTTAACCCTGAATAGTTATATCAAATCACCCCCTAAAACGTTGACGGGAAGCCTTCTTGTTAATCACTCAATTTCTCGACTAATTTGGTCAGAGAAAAACATTTCTAGAGCTTGCCGGGATTGTGGTGATTGGGATAATAATCATTATAATAGGTTTGTTAATTTATCTATGGAGGACTTGGAAGGGTGGATTTATAACTTCACTGGTAAATATAAAACCACACAATCCTCATTGGTTATTAGAGAACAGGGTTCGACCGAGACCTATGATAAGACAATAAGAGATGCTAAACGCACCCTTAGAAGAGAGATACGTAAAATCAGAGCTACCACAAAATCCATTATTACTATTCATGCCAGGATTAAAGAGATAAAAAATAGGTATAGATCATGGCTGAAACAATGGAAAAGGGCAAAAAAACTGGCATGTTGGCAAAAGACTGTGAGGATTATTTGCTCAAGAAATTCCCGTAATATTTGGGCACTTCTGGGGGATGCGAGGGGTAGCAGAGAATCTCCGCAAATAAACCCGATTGATGCAGAGGAATGGGTGAATTTCCTTGAGAAACGTAATGGGACTAGGGTTGCTAATTCCAAAATAACCAGAGTATCTATAATAGCTCCGATGCCCCTCCAGGTGAATTTGGAAGAGCTCATAGATAAGATCTCTAAACTCAAAGCCTCAAGGGCTCCGGGCCCGAATGGGCTTTCTAATCTGCTTATGAAGAAATACCCAGTGTTCTGGGCTAACCTTTTAAAAATACTCTTTGAAAAAGTGCTTCAAGAGGGGAGAATACCGGAGAATTTGCAAAAAGCAATTCTGGTACCCGTATTTAAAAAAGGAAATAGATCCGATCCGGGAAACTACCGTCTGCTCTCGATGCTAGACTGTTCAGGTAAATTATTTGCATCTTTACTTTTACAGAGATTGCAGACCTGGGCAGAAAATTCTGGTATCCTGGACCGCTTTCAGAGTGGATTTAGAACGGGATATTCAACTACGCACAATTTATTAATTATGAACAGTCTAAGAGATAAAGCCCTGTCCGCTAATAGCCCTCCTTTGTATGCCTTATATATTGATTTTAAGGCGGCTTTTGACACAGTTAATAGAGAAAAATTGTGGATGAAGCTGAGGGGAATGGCATGCCTGGAAGGACTGATCCATTACCTACAACTCCTGCACCAGAATACTTCTGTTCAGTTGAGGCTTGATGGAGGTGGATCAATCACCAGGGCGATCAAACAAACCAGAGGGGTGAAGCAGGGATGCGTAACTGCACCCACACTGTATAATCTGTTTGTCTCTGATATCCCTGAACATTTACGCACGGTATGTAACTGTGCCCCGAAAGTTGGTAGCCAACATTGTTTAGTTATGGCTTACGCGGACGACGTGGTTATCTTTGACCACATGTTCAGTGGAATCCTCCGCTCGACTGAGAGGCTCTGAGAATATGCAAATGAGAATGAACTCACTATTAACCACACGAAAACAGAATTGATACTGTATAGTCATGGTAAAGTGAGCCGCCGAGAATGATGTTGAGAGGAACTGAAATTCAATACACACAGTGCTATAAAATACCTGGGAGTGGAATTTGATGCTAGTGGGAATTGTCAATCTTGTGTGCAAAATCGTAAAATAAAAGCGGCCCAATTAACCGCTCTGATCTGTAAGTTCTCTCGCAACCAGAGTGGCTTCTCTATTTGGGCGGCTCGCCAACTCTACATCCAAAGTTGGGTCCCTATGGTGATATATGGACTGGAAGCCCTGGTCCATCTCAACCTTGATTGGCTCCAAATACTGGAGGGTAAATTGTGGCGTAAACTTCTAGGTTTACCACAGGGAATACCAATGGCGATACTGAGATTAGAATTAGGCCTACTCTCGTTAAAAGCATTGGTCTTAAGGAAAAGAGCTGACCTTTTCATTAAGATGCATATGAACAATACCAATCAACCCTTGATGACGATGAAAGAGGACATAACTGGGAATAAACAGGTTAAGCTTGTGAGAGAAATGACCACTCTATTTGAGATGATCGAGTGGACACCCAATTGGGGTGATAACTTTGAATACTCAAAAGCTCAAATGGGGGAAAGACTAAACATTTGGGACTGGCAAAACAACTTTAAACATCTGGAAAACCTACACAGTTATGGGTTTATATCCCATTTACTTTACACCTGTAGAAGGGCACAAAGATATTTGAACTTATGCCCTTCGGATAATTTAAGACGCTTTATACTACTCTTGCGTATTAATCACCTACCTGTCTTAACTGTGATAGGACCTGAACGGGCCATTCCCAAACATGAGCGATTCTGTAGGATGTGTAAAATTGAAATCTCACCCGAAACTGCGAGACACGTCCTTATGCTATGTCCCAGACTGAGTCTAACTTATATAAAACACTATAGTAGTTATGTCCATAATCTAGATCACATCAAGTCGAAAGATTTTTGGTTTATGTGTATTAATACTTTGAATGCAAGTTTACATCTGGCTCTATATAGAGTATGGCATATGGTTAAAGGAAAACTGGAAGAATAGTTACTCCCCTACCCAAAGTTCGCTTAAGAATCACAGGTGATTGGTGATCGATGCTTAGTATCCGTTGCTTATGGGGACGGAGACTTTTTGGCTTTGGGGGATAGCCAATATACAAGAACAATTAAGGGAGGGACTGATTAGTGATCAATGGATTATGGATGGACTGATAAATTACATTCTCCTTGCACGGTTAAAAACATTTTCTTTCTTACTTATGGATTTTATTCAACACAGGTTCATGTAAAATTGAAGGTAGTGTACTCTTTTATATTGTATCTAATTGTATGAAATTTGAACTAAGTATTTGATGAAGTTATATAAAAGAATAGATGAAGATGAAATGTGTGTAACTTGATAAATGCATATGATGAAAATATTTATTTCTATTTTCTGTATTGTGTAATTTGCTAACGATTTTATGAAATTATGTGTAAAGTTTTTTGTTTAAAAAACTATATCACATTAAAAATAAATAAATGAATAATTATCATTGCCTGAAAACTGTAATTTAAACATTTTACCTGCTTGATAAGGGTTTGAGGCATGCTAAGAAAGTATTCCTCTTTGTCTGGTGTACCCATAAAATCCATCTACTGTAAACTGAGGAATTGATACTGCAAGATTACTGTGGATAAAGTTATGCAGTCTTTAAGAAAAATAATACTACAGTTCTTTGCAGAATGGTCGATAGTGCAGTTATGACAGCAAAACATACAGTTTATACTGCATACATATACTACCTTCTCTAAATTTAAATATTACATTTAATGAGAATACTTAGGCCACTATGGCATTGTGCAAGGGCTGTACTGTGTGGTAGCGGCTTGCTGTCCCGAGGTAATGGCATGAGAAAAGCAGTAACATTTCTGAAGGGTGATGTGCCTTTACCAATGGGGCAGCCCACCCACCAGGGCAGTTAAGTCCTTTAAAAGATAATGAGAAAAGTAAAGAAAAAACTAAGCACCACTGGTATACATGACCCGCGTGCTCAGGGCCATGTTCTGCAGCGCTGCCAGTGCCGTGGTGTGGGTGGGGCCAGGACGCCCTAGGATGTTGACAGTGAAAGGATAAATTGAGTGGAACAGAGACAGGAAAATAAAAAGGGGTGTCATGAGGCCAAGAGAGCCGCCTGAAAGACAGAAGTGGGTGGATAGACAGGTGGGCTGATGAGTAAGGGTAAGGCAGAGAAAGAGGCGTTAGGAGGGAGACGTGAGAGTGACAGAGGGTAGCGAGGTACGGTACTGGCATGGGAAGCAGGCAAGATAGCGGACATTGATCCAGCAGAAAGGGAACATGAATTCAGACTAGTGCCAGCACATAATGGGCCTCATTATAACCCTGGCAGTCCGGTAATAAAGTGCTACTATTAAGATATACCAGCACTTTACTGGACTGGCAGAGTACAAGTTTGCTGCTGGGGGTAACCAGACTTACCTTTAGCTTATAGCTGGTGTTAACTCAGGACTCCACCGGCATAAAACAGCCAGTATGTTTGGAACCGGTATTGCTGGTGCTCAAAAATACGGTGAAAAACCCAAATGGAATGCGGATTTACTGACACATCCGCAACTTTTAATATCCCGGTAAAACCGGTATATCAGGCGGTGGAAATGGTAGGTACATTTGCTGGTCTCCTGGCAGATTTTTTGAGATGCTTCAATATCAATGTTCTTTACAGGGTGCTAACATAGTATATTTAAACCCAAGGGGCCTCATTACGACCATGGCGGAAGACCATGGTGCTATTAGCACCATGGTCCATACCGGTAAGTTACCGACTCCGCCATGGAGAAAGGGGGATTTACCACCCCATTACAAGGTTGGCAGGACGGTAATTCCCCCTTCCGCCATGGCCCTTCCCCATTCCCATTTTTGCCCCATAGGGCTCAATGGGAATGGGGAAGGCGCTAAGTACGGTGCCGCAAATTGCGGTACCGTAATTAGCACCAAAGCCCCTTTGCGGGTCCCTACTTTAACGGCTGGTTTACACCAGCCGTTAAGGTTGGGTCCCGCAAAGGGACCTCGTAATTAGGCGCTAATTGGTTAACGGCACTGCATCCTTTTACGGCGCCGTTAACCAATTTGCGCCTCGGTCGTAATGAGGCCCAAAGTGTCCACCATCATATAACACCCCAGGCGAAAAAGAGCTGGTGACTTCCTCTATTTAATGGATGCTAAATTACAAGAAAATAAGGTTAACAAAGCTGGTTGCCGCTCATTAGGGCCCACTGAGAGTTGGGACCTATTAATGACAAATGCTAGAGTGAATTGACATACTCCCAGGGAGTTTAATTGAAGGCTAAGTGAAGCTGACAAAGCAATGACGAGGCTATTGGTAAGGACTCTCGTCCCTTTGGAGGTTTGAATGGCGGGTGATAAGAAATGGATGGGAGGGGTGCATAATGCTGCATGCTGTGTGAAATAATCACAACAATTGTACAACCCAAGGGAGATGTATTTAGGCAGATCCACTGTGACTGTCTATTGGGATGGGGAACATAAAGCAAAAAAATACTTTTTTTTAATGCTATACTATGCAATGTGTGGACTTTTCAAACCACGAGATTACAAAATATTATTTAAAAACATGAAACCTAAATAAATATTTACAGCTTTGAATATATTAAGGGGTAATTTCTTAAAGCACCAACAAATCAGTTTCACCACTTAACCAACGTTTTCAGATCTTGAGTAAATTACCTAATCTTTGCCTTAACTACAGTCCCTGGAATGGGTTCAGTTCACAACTTATGCTATTGTTTATCTTGTCATAAAGCCCAACTCATGGTTTACTTAACCATGAAGTCGCACCACATGTAATAATAATGACCATTCTCATATCTCACACCACAAACGCTGTTTCTTTGCTTCCTCATGGCAACTACTTGTTATGTCACTTCCCGTGGTACTTCTAATTATGAAAGACTGGAGACACTGCTTGATGTAGCCTTTTCTGTGATGTCAATATCTAAATTAGGAGATTTGTGTTTACTTTGCCATACAGGCCTTGGAGAACCCTAGATCAGTCATGGATAGGAAAATAACCGCTCTGTGCCCTGTATGCACATTGCTTGCACAGGCTTTTTAGTGCCTTGTGTGAGTTAACATGACATTTACCATAAATGTTTTAACAAAACATTTGATGAGGACGGTAGATGGGCACAAATGGCAAAATTCCCTCTGGCAGCTCCAGGAGCGAGCACCTGCCAGAGTGCCCCCTGGCAGCAACAGCATCAAGCCCCTTTCACAGTACCCCCTGCTAGCCCCAGCAGCCATCATCCGTCACAGTGCCCGCTGGCAGCTCCAGCAGCCAGCGCCTGAAACAGTGCCCGCTGCCACCTTCATCAGTCAGCACCTGCCACATAGCCCCTTGCATGTCCAGGATCCATTGCCAGACACAGTGCCCCCTGGCAGCAACTGCAGCCTGCCACACTGCACACTGGCAGCTCCTGGAGCGAGCATCTTCCACAGTGCCCTCTGTCGGCAATAGCAGCCAGCACCTGTCACAGTGCCCCTGGCAGGTCCAGCAGCCAGCACCCATCACAGTATCCCTGGCAGCTATATCCGCCAGCACCTGCCACAGTGTAATATGGCAGCTCCAGCCACCATCCCCTGTCACAGTGCCCCCTAGTAGCTCCAGGAGTCAGCACCTGCCACAGTACCCCTGCCACCTTCATCAGCCAGCACCTGCCACAGTGCCCCTTGCATGTCCAGCATCCATTGCCTGACACAGTGCCCCCTGTCAGCAAAAGTAGCCAGCACCTGCCACAGTGTCCCCTGGCAGCAATTGCAGCCAAGACCTGCCTAAGTGCCCCATGGCAGCTCCTGGAGCAAACACCTGCCACAGTGCCCCCCGTCAGCAACAGCAGCCAGCACCTGACACAGTGCCCCTTTGCAGCTACTGCAGCCAGCAGCCTTCACAGTGCCCCTGGCTGCTCCATCCGCCAGCACCAGTGTTCCATGGCAGCTCCAGCAGCCAGCACCTGTCACAGTGCCCCTTAGTATTCCCCAGCAGCCAGCACCTGCCACATTGCCCCCTACTATTCCCCAGGAGCCAGCACCTGCCACAGTGCCCCCTGGCAGCAACAGCAGTTAGCACCCGACATAGTAACCCTAGCAGCTCCAGCAGCCAAAACCTGCCACAGTGCCACCTGGCAGCATATCAGCCAAGGCTTGCCACAGTGCCCCAGGCAGCTCCAGCAGGCAAGGCCTGCAACAGTGCCCCTAGCAGCTTCAGCTGCCAAGACCTGCCACAGGGCCCCCAGCAGCTTCAGCTGCCAAGAACTTCCACAGTGTCCCGTGGCAGCAACAGCAGCCATCATCTACCACAGTTCCCTGTGGCAGCAACAGCATCCAGCACTTGCCACTGTTCCCCATGTCAGCTCAGCAGCCAAGACCTGCCCAGTGCCCCTGGCAGCTCAAGCAGCCAACACCTGCCACAGTGCCCCGTGGCAGCAACAGTAGCCAAGACCTCCCACAGAGCACCGGCAACTGCAGCCATGACCTGCCAAAGTGCCCCAAGGCAGCTCCTGGAGCAAACACCTGCCACAGTGCCCCCTGTCAGCAACAGCAGCCAGCACCTGACACAGTGCCACTTTGCAGCTACAGCAGCCAGCACCCGTCACAGTGACCCTGGCTGCTCCATCGGCCAACACCATTCACAGTGTTCTATGGCAGCTCCAGCAGCCAGCACCTGTCACAGTGCCCCCTAGTATTCCCCAGGAGCCAGCACCTGCCGCAGTGCCCCCTGGCAGCAACAGCAGTCAGCACTCGACACAGTAAGCCTAGCAGCTCCAGCAGCCAAAACCTGCCACAGTGCCCCCTGGCTGCACAACAGCCAAGGCTTGCCACAGTGCCCCAGGCAGCTCCCGCAGCCAAGGCGTGCCACAGTGCCCCCAGAAGCTTCAGCTGCCAAGACCTGCCACAGTGCCCCCTGCAACTTCAGCTGCCAAGACCTGCCACAGTGTCCCGTGGCAGCAACAGCAGCCATCATCTGCCACAGTGCCCCGTGGCAGCAACAGCATCCAGCACCTGCCACTGTGCCCCGTGTCAGCTCAGCAGCCAAGACCTGCCACAGTGCCCCTGGCAGCTCCAGCAGCCAAGATCTGCCACAGTGCCCGCAGCAGCTTCAGCTGCCAAGACCTGCCACAGTGTCCCGTGGCAGCAACATCAGCCATCATCTGCCACAGTGCCCTGTGTCAGCTCAGCAGCCAAGACTTGCCACAGTGCCATCGCATCTCCAGCAGCCAAGACCTGACACAGTGCCCCGTGGCAGCAACAGTAGCCAAGACCTCCCACAGAGCCGCCGGCAGATCCAGCAGCCAAGACCTGCCAAAGTGCCCCCGGCAGCTCCAGCAGCCAGCATCTGCCACAGTGCTCTGTGGCAGCTCCAGCAGCCAAGAACTGCCACAAGTGAAGGGCTGCTTACTTTCATTAGACATTCTCTTTGAAGATGCAGAGGAGCTAGCGATTGATGAAACAAGCTTTAGCAAAGCCTGTTGGTCTGACTTCCTGAATGTGTATGTTGCGGATTCACAGTGATATAAAGGCATGGAAGGGGCACAGGGGTTATGGGTGCTGAATACTTCCTGACAGAAGAAACATTGGGAATGAGCTAAAAGAGCACTGTGGGATGGAAGGAGTCCTTCGTGGGAGCAAGAAACACTGTGGAGAATACAGACCACTGGGGAACCAAAGAGCGTGGAAGGAGCACTGTGGGAACAAGGAACCCTGGGGAACATGGGAAATGGAAGGGCTGCCTAGAGCACTGGCAAAGCTGATGGGGCACTGGAGGGCACATGGCATTCCCATAACAATGCAACAGGTACTGGAGGTGCAAACGATACTGGGGTACAAGGGCACTGTGTACACAAGAAACACTGTCTCTTGCAAGGAGCACATGGGTGGAATAGGAGAAGCAAGGGCGCTTGAGGGCACAAGGGGCACTGGGGGAGCAATGGGCAAAGGGGGATCTTAGACTTACCTTAGGTAGCTTTTAGCTGTCAAGTAGAGTTTCTCTCCCTCTGCGAAAACGCCGTCAGCGGAAGGCGACCCAGCCTTAAAGTTCTCAGTCAGCAAGACGAGAGCACACGTCGCTGCCTGGCTCAGGCTGCTCCCTTCGTTCTGGAAAATATTGCAGACTGAGGCTGCGCAGCAGTGCACTGCGCAGGGGCATGTGCAGTTTGTTCCCCGGCGGCCAGGGCACTTTCCAAATGTGCAGGCGCGCGGCATGCATGAGCGAGCTGCAGCCAAATAAATGTACCTTTAGCCTGCAGTCAGCAGAAGAACTTTCACTTTTGTACGAACGCAATGATAGTGCAGATGTTTGCAACTGCAGACAGTGCAGTCCACTGCACTGGGTTTGCACACAACCCAACCCAAACAAACACTTTTATTCTGGGGGGGATAAATGCAATTCTACCCCCCCCCCTTTAAAATTGTGGGGGTGTTTTGTCCCCTCTATACCCCCCGTGTCCTACACCCATGCATGGTGTGGCCGGTCCGGTATCATAGTCATGGGCAAGGGGGTTCAGGTTGGTGAGTGCTGAGGGGGATCCGGGTTGTAATGTGCTGAGGTTGTAGCAACAATCAGGTTTTTGTTTTGTTGTCATGCTGAGATAGCTCAGTGGGTTGTGCGCTTACTTGCACTAATAACTGGTATATAGTGGGCAAGGTAGGTGTGTTCTGCAGGTCGCAGGGTCAATTGACGGCATTCAAAGGAAACCATTTCTCTATTTACCAAACAGCTTCAACGTCTCATGAGCGAAGTTGAAAGTTGCTCTAAATCACGTTCGCAGGGTGGAAAAATAAGAACAGTTTCTGTAGGGGCTCAACTGTTCACGGCTTGCTTATTCTCTGTCTACGTCTTTGAACCTTGGCTGCAGCAGATAAGCTTAGTTATGGGGTTTGTTTTGTATGTTATCCTTCATCGATATAGCGCCTCCTGCCATCGTTTTTGATGCAGAGGCGAAAAAATGGGTTTGTCAGATCTCAGGATGGCCCTTCCAATTGGGTGGTTGGTAGGCTGCCACACGCCCTCATGGTCATGGTGAGTGGAGTTAGGACAATTTTGCGGAATTGCATTCTGGTATCTGCATCCTTCCTTTTAAGGTGGGGGCGGGTGTTACAGGGGGTTCTTGTTGGTGCGGATCAGTGAGCTTTTGTAGTCCTCCAGCGATTTAAAAGACATGTGATACAGACTGGGGCTAGGTGCGCTTCCCCGATCTTGTTCTCAAGTGGCGTGGCTGAGGGTAGGCGTTAACTCCTGGCTGCAGACCTGGTAGCCGGAGCGATTTGGGTGGGACTGGCCCAAAATGGAGCGGGGCTAGTTGGCTTCGAGCAGGTTGCAAAATGTTAGTTGGCTTCCGGCAGGTCGCAAAATGTTAGTTGGCATCAGGCAGGTTAGGTCTACGGGGGCCATGGGATCGGGACTCGAGGGCGCTGGATGCAAGCCAAGGGTCTATGGGTCCCAAGAGGTTGCCTGCTGAGGACCCCGTGTAGACGCTCGCTCCGGACACACCGTGAATTGGGACCCACTCTGGCCCTATTCAGCTCACTGATGGACTTCGGCCTTCAGGAGACCACTCTAAGTGCAACACGCACCCGCAATCCAGCAACCACTTGAGGATTGCCCACAGCCTCCCATTGCTACAGCAGCAGCAGATACCACAGACTACACCGCAACTGGTCTCAATCCTGACGAAGGCCAACAAACAGACAGGCTCCAATCAAGCCATATCTGGCCGAAACACACCTGTGTCGATCCCCCGTGACACAACTGTACCATCCCCCTCTTGTGTATGTTTTTGTAAAAACTGTTGTGTACACCTTGTGTAAACCATGCCTGAGACCACGTTCTGTCCCAGGCGCACTCGCTTCTAATTGTAGGTCCTTCCTACCTCATTTATGAATGTGCCTCTATGTGAAGTTTTGACCTCAATATCTCTGAAGTTGACACTTACCTGTGCTACCACTGAATACAATCACCCTTGTCCGTTTTGCTCTAAACTTTCGTGCTTATCGAAAGTAATGTAAAGTAATCATTGAGTCACTAATAATGTTCTCTGTTGTTTTGAAATAAATATCAACATTCAGAACGACAAACCGCTTGTAGGATCTTTCATCCTGATTATTTTTGAAATGTATACATGCACCCACCTGGTGTAATCAGGACTCCGCCAGGTGCCCTTATTTTCTACTTGTCTCACGTCACAGACACATGTTTTTCTACATGTATGTATGATTGAAGAATCGCATGTCAAAGTGAGGTATCATCTGCAGGGGGCTTCCAGTGGTGGGGGGGGGCGCATCAGTGTAGAAATTAGGTGGTTTTTGTCTGCGGGTGCCGGGGGTCTAGTAGTGTAAGAGGAGATGATGTCTTGCTGTATCCGGTTCCATGTGATGGGCTTTAGGAATGGCAGACAGTGGTGGGGAGTGGCCCTGGGCGGAGGACCGGGGGCACTGTGGCGGTAGGTTGGAGCACATTGCTTTGTATTAAATAAGAGATTCAATGTTTTGGGTCACTGGAAGGGAGATTGATTGCTGATTTATGTTAGTGTCCGAGGTTCGGTGTGGAACGGTGAGGTGGCAGGCCAGGGACTCTTAGAGCGGCATGGGGGAGACAGGGAGGACAAACCCCTCCCCACAATTTTAAGTGGGGGGATAGAATGGCATTTATCCCCCCAGAATAAAAATGTTTGTTGGGTTGTGTGGTGTCGTCACCAAAGTATCGAAGAGTGGAACAGTCCTCTCTCTCTGTTATTGGTTGTTGAGTGGGCTGCGCCCCACGTGACAGGAAGGGGAGGGGTTACCGCGTGGAGCGGCAGTTAGTGTCGAAGTTAAATAAAGATAAGACGTGTTGCACCCCAGCTCCTGTGTCAGTCTCTGTTTAAAGAGAGAGAGCGGTAAGGAGTGTGAGGAGGTCCACCTACATGACACTACATCTGGCGACGAGGCGGACACGCGCCCCGCCGTGCCCGCCACCTCAAGTCACAGCGCTCGTGACGCCTGTGAGTCTTCCGTCCCTCCGATGCCCCGAGGATAGCGGGTCGGAGTCTGAGGACTCCCCGCCACCGGAAGAGGCCCTGCAGCACTCACCCCATGGGCGAAGCAGGAGCAGCAGCTCCCCGCGCTACTACTTTCCGGGCGGGAGAAAGAGAAGACCTCGCTCCCGCCAACGGCATCGACGCCGTAGGCGTGACCTCCAACGCCGCGGGTGGAGCAGCGACTCCCCGCATCACACCACCGGGCGGTCGAGGTGCACTGGCCTCCTGCCAACGGCAAGAGCGAATAACTCCAGCAGAACTCCGGGCAATGGTCACGAGGACACATTGTGCCCGCTCAGCGCCTGCATGAAAAGGGTAAGCACACGAACCCCTACACAAGCAGCGAATCAAGAGACGCATATCGAAGGCCTCATAGATCCCCACGCAGCCATCCACACCCGTTTTGGGGCAGGGAGAGCGAACTCACCAACACAGCGCCCCCTAGTGGCGGCCAGACGCCACCGCACTCGCGAACGATAAGCAAGCCCAGGTCAAGCTCATGAGTGGCTCAGGAGAGGAGTCACCCACTGCTACAGCGACTCCAGCTCGAAGGGTGTCACTCACAGTCCCAGTGACACCAGCACAAGAAGAGGGTTCCCACGCCCCAGCGTCTCCGCACAGAAAAATGACGGACAGCCTCCTAGCCCAATTACCAGCTAATTTTGACCTCACGGAGACAAGCACCCTGGGGTCAAGGTGGAGAAGATGGCTGAGAGACTTTGAAGTATGCCTAAAGGCAGCTGGACCACTGGAGGATGAACAAAAACGAAACCTCCTAAACCATGCGGTAGGGTCCAACGTGCGTGATATCCTCGAGGAAATGCCGGAAGGCAACATAGATACTTTCATCAAGCTAAAGACATCGCTCACAGAATATTTCACACCTCACACAAACGAGGACTACGAGCGGCATGTGTTCCACACTACCAAGCAAAACAAAGGAGAATCCATAGACGCGTTCGTCATGAGGCTAAGATCAAAAATGAAGCACTGTGACTTCAACAATTACTCGAATGAGGAGGCCCTCAGATCACAAATCACAGTGGGGTGCGAAAGCGCGGACTTCCGGAGGCGACTACTACAACAGCCGAGAAGTCTAGAAGAAATCCTGCGCCTAGCGAGATCCGACGCTGCCCTTGCAGCACAAGTGGAAGGCCTGGACGAGATAAGGATCACATACGGCAAGCAGGAAAGCATCAACAAGCTGGAGGGTACAACGAGAACCAACACGGATCCCTTCTGCTACAGATGTGGCCATGAATACCCACACGAAGGAACGTGTCCGGCCATGGGACAGACATGCTCCGCATGTGGTGGCGACAACCACTACAAGTCCGTGTGCCTGATATTTCGCAGCAAAATGAAGGGAGCCGGTAGAAGTGGGAAATCCTCGATGGAACTAGAACAGAATCAACTCTCCCACCACAGCAGGGCGGCACATCACTTCCCGGAACAAGGACGGCGCCGTCACCACGACGAGCAACCGGAAAGAAGACAAGAAAGGAGAGAATGGAGGGAGAACAAAACCACCCAGCCAAAAGCAAGAAGGCGACCCAGAAGATATGTGAGATGCCTCATAGAACAATCACAGTCAGACAGTGGCCCTCATTACGACCCTGGCGGAAAGTGACTGACCGGACCGCCACAGCGTAAATAGCGTTTCCGCCATTGCACGATGGAGCAAAGTGCGGCCCATTCCGACCCATCGGGCACGAGCACCACGGCATGGCGGAAGTGCAAAGTCCGCGATGGCGGAAATGACCCCAAAACGGCCCACACCGCCGCCGTACGGCGCCCTAGGTGCAATACCGCCACCCATTTTAGCGGACACCGCAGTGAGCGCCAACCGGAAAGTACGGTGACCGGAAATATACGGAAACGGAAGTAAAAACATGGGCCCGGAACGGGAAACATCCCGCCGTACACCTATAAAACCACAAAATCCACACAACCACTAAAAACACTACCCTGAGACACACCCCAACCCGTCATCCACCCTAGCGAAACCAAGAAAAATGGGAAAAGTAGCGAAGAAAGCGTGCGACCGCAAGCGGCAGGTCCACTTCTCCCGTGAGGAACTCACCGTGCTAACAGAGACCCTCCAGGAGAATGCCGCCGCCGTCTTCTCCACGCAAATGACCAGGACGGCACTTGCGAACAAGAAGGCCATATGGGCTCTGGTGGCACAGCGGGTAAGTGCGGTGGGGACCGCACCCCGCAACCCACAGCAATGCAGAAAGCGATGGGACGACCTGCGGATACGCGTCCGTAGCATACTTTCTGCCAACCGCAACATTGCCACAGCCACCGGGGGAGGATCGGAATCACCCATCAAGTTGACCCCCTGGGAAGAAATCTGTGCCTCCACCATTGGAATGGAGAGTATAGAGGGAGTCGGAGGGATGGAGAAAGGAGTGCAGACATCCGAAGAATCAGGTAGGTGGCCCAAATAAAACAATGCCAAATCCACAATGTCCAATCATGTGAAGTACCATGTGTCCACATAGTGCAACAGAAACACATGGCCAGGAGTACGTCCACACACATTGGCCTGATAGCGCACTTTAAAACACACAATAAATACATAAATAATTAAAAACCCCAAAAACACCCACTACACGTGCAGCAGGCACACCCTAACTGCAGGCTGCCAAACAACTGCACCCTCACTCCACACACAAATGAAAGCACCTCCAAGGCCCCGACCCAAATCACCCTCAGGTACCACCCCAATGCATGTGATACAATGCCATTCCAATTCCCACAGACCCATTAATAACGCTCGCCCTCCTTTACTCCACCACAGGGTCCGATCCAAACGACGAGCTTCAGGACACCCCTACCAGCACACCTGCAAAGAGGGCCAAGACCAACGGCCAAAGACCCGCCACCTCAGCTGCACGCATCAAGACACGGCAGCAGCACAAATCAGGTGGCAGCACAGAGGAGGGAACATCAACAGGCACCCCAGCAGCCAGCATGCCCACAACAGCAGCACCACAGGTCCCCCCAATGGATGCCACAGAAGGCACTGCCTCTGGTGGCAGCAGCACCATAGGTGACACCCCATTAATGGCAGCATGCTCCGACACAGAAGACGGGGATGTCGAAGTCAGATCCATCCATGACCTGTCCCAATCCCCCTGTCTGTCCCATCCCGTACACCATGAGGATACCACGCAGGGGCACCCACAAGACGACGACTGGCCATCCCCCACAAGCCCTGTGGCAGGGCAACATGAGGCGAACAGCCACTCTGTGACACCACCGCAAATGGCCATGGCCCAGCAGAGGCAACAGTCCCTCGACCAGTTAATCGTGCAACAGCAGCAACTGGCCACGCTCCTCAAGGACCATGCCGATGAATGTGGGGGCACTAAGGCAGACATAGAAACATCAACTGAGACACTTAGGGCAGAAATGGAGAGAAGTACAGAGACACTAAGGGCACAAATGGAGAGTAGCACCGAGAGCCTGAGAGTCCAAATGGAGAGTAGCACCGAGAGCCTGAGAGTCCAAATGGAGAGAAGCACCGAGAGCCTGAGAGTCCAAATGGAGAGAAGCACCGAGAGCCTGAGGGGGGAACTGCATGCGACGTCCAAAGACGTATGTGCCGAACTTGCCGCAGTGCGCCGTGTGCTCACTGAGCTCTCACAAACCCTTAGGGACATGCATGGACGTGAGCAGGCAGAGACATCATCCGTTGCAAGTTCCGTCCAGGGCAGCCCCCAACGTAGATCTGGGAGGAACCTGCGCTCCACAGGCAGGGGTGCCCCTGATACCCGCAGAGGGGGCTTGCAATAGCGACTGCCCACTGAAAATGAGCATCTTTGGACACTGGTGTTCGGGGGGGAGGTAGGAGGGTGGAGGGGGTGTGTTGGGCTCACTTGGGTGGCGGGTCGATAGGGTGTTTAACATGATATCACATATGGCATAAACAATGCACGATCAACCAATGAGATGTGTGGACAATGATCTTTGTGTACTAGGCCATCATAGGCGTACAGTCCATATTGTGCATGTACCAGACACACACAGTGCCACGAGTACCGTGTCCATGTATCAGCCACCAGGCGTGAGTGCTAGAAGCATGCATCAATGAGATGCTGACGAATGTCACGGCCCTCCTGTGCCTCGCAGACTCCTTGAGGTGCTGCCACATCCCCACCCTCATCATGACCATCTTCAGGTGCTTGCAGTTCTGCGTCAGGGGGCATGGGCACATTTCTACGTACGCACATGTTGTGTAGCATGACACATGCCATCACCATCTTTGCAACCTTCTCATGGCGGTACAGGAGTGCCCCGTCAGACCTGCTGAGGCAGCGGAAACAAGTCTTCAGTAGGCCGAATGCCTGTTCAATGACTACACGGGTACGTGAGTGGGCATGGTTGTAGTCCTCCTCATGCTGGTCCCGTGGGTTCCGGACTGGTGTGAGGAGCCATCTCTTCAGTGGATATCCAGCATCACCTGTATGTGGACGATAAACGAATTATGTGGAATGCCATTGCTACGTACGCACACCCCCCCCCCTTCCTGCCAGGTCATTGCCGCATCACATACCCCACATCATCATGCATGAAATGAGACTCACCGAGTAGCCAGGATCTGTACCCTGCGTGTCGCTCCATGTAGCGTGGTATTGTAGAGTTCCTCAAGACCATAGAATCATGGGTTGATCCAGGGAATCGGGCACAACAATGTGTAATGATCCTGTTGGAGTCACACACCATTTGTACATTCAGAGAATGAAATTGTTTTCGGTTGCGGTACTGGGCCTCCATGGCATGTGGGACGACCAATTCCACATGGGTGCAGTCGATGGCACCAAGGCAACCCGGTATGCCAGCAAGTGCATGGAATCCCACTTTTTTTGTTGGTAATTTCCTGCTCCGAGCGTGGTAGAGAGATGTAGTCGTCTGCGTGCTGCAGGAGGGCATCGAGCACTTGCAATAGTGTCCGTGAGAACAGTGGCTGAGAAATGCCATGCAACTGTCCAACTGTGTGCTGGTAGGTGCCTGTGGCCAGGAAGTGGAGTACAGACACCACCTTCAGTAGGGGTGGGATGGCGGTTGGGCTATCTATCATGCTGACAAGGTCAGCCTGTGTCATGTCCACAATGGCGGCTATGGTGTCCCGGTCCAAACGGTAGAGGGTGTGGATCTGCTCATCAGTGAGGTTGAACGGATGTGCTCGGAGGCGTGGGATTGCGGGCTGCCTGCGTGGTGGTAGTGGCTGTGCTGGCGGCCCTTGCTGGCCCTGCCTTGCCCTCCTCCTCCTCCTGCGTCTCCTCCGTGCGGCCGGTTGTAGTTGGTGTTCGTCTTCTTCTTGGAGTTGGAGTACTTGCAGTGCTATCAGGTCCCCCAGGGCCAACATCGCGAGTCCTGCCGGTAGCATTTCGGAGTGGGTGTGGTTGTGGGAGGAGACTGGGTGTGCAATTTATGTGTTTTCAGGCTGTATGGCCTCCACCTGTGGTGATTCATTCCACCTGTGCAAACTGCTCTCCCCTTTGGCTGAGCACGTCCCGCACACAACGCTGCAATTCGAGGAATGGCATCTTGCTATTACAATCATGTATTTGTACCCGATGGCCGTGTAACATTGGTTGATATGTTCATTCGGCTATGGTCCCGTTGTTTCACATACAATCTTTGCAGTCGCGAACAGACTTGTGAAGGGTCAGTGGAACGTAGTACTCGAGTAACGGTGGACCCTCATGCATCACTGTACCGAGTTGCAACGACGGGCGGGGCGTCCCATTTGTGAGTGAAGGCAGTTGCCATTTTCACACACAGCCGCACTAGATGGATTAATTTGCGATTTCAAGCGGCCACAGATGCCTTTTCGACGTGATGTTGCAAATGAGGAATTCGAAGGGCGGCGCTTTCGGTTATCAGCTAGCGGCGAGGAGTTGCCCACAGGTCTGACTGCAAATATAACGTTCTATTGTTCAATGTCCTTGGGACAGGGGCCATGGCGAGGATGCAATGATTGATATGAATAGTTTGGGATGCGCAATAGCGAAGTGGACGGTGAGGCCGGACGTTCCCAAATACATGTTACTTCACAACACTGGAATGACGGGCTGGGGCACAGTGGATTTTGCAGGCTGCATAACGCACAGACTCAATGGAAATTTCACATGTTATGTGAGTATGGAAACAGGCGTTTTCATTACGGGATGAGGGAATGATGTATGGATGCATGGACAGATGATTTGATACAGAGTTTGCCATGTACAGGGCTTCTTGGAATCTATCCGCCTCCCCTGCGCTATGTGATGCAGGGCTGCCATAGTGGGACCATCGTCTATCTGGCCTTGTTGAGCCCTCCCTGTCTCGACGCACCTTCAGACACTTGTGTCCATGCACGTTACCAATCCCATCTGATGGATTCTGTTTTCTCAGACGCATGCACAGGTACACTCGTTTGTGATGGTGTTTACACCTCGATATAGATAGTTATGAGTCGCAAGTGGTTTTGGGGTGGTGATGATCCTTTGGAGTGGGCTAGCATGCATATGGCTGTGGATTTAGTGTGATCATTGAAGTGAGTTGTTCGAATGTAGTTCTGATGGCCATTCTGTTCTTTTTCTTTTCTTTTGGTTGACAGGTATCTCCTCCCCTTTTGCCACTGCCATCTGTATGCCACTCCTGCAGATGGCTTTTACTCCCGACACCTGCTGCTTCGTGTTAATCAGTGGAGCAGCATTACGATCTTATGGGACGATCGCCAATGGGCCACATGCCCTTACGCAGTACTAGTGGCTCGGAGCAACATTTCGGCCTTTCAGCTGGACTAGTGCCTCCCCATTGGGACGGCCCTGCGGTTCTGTGCGCTTCCATGTTGCCTTTTCGTACGTGAATGTGGCTCTGTGTACCATGAAGGAACAGGGCGTCACACAAGAAGTAGCTGGTCATTTCTTGCGGATGCAGCCCACAATGGTGAAATGTGTTTTGGAGTTCATGGCCTAATGGCTGTATGGGCTTGGTGATTTTGTTGTGCATTAAATTTCTATTCTGATATGGGCCGTGTAGCGTTCTTCTTTGCAAGTGATGTGGCATATTCCTATTTGGGGAGCGATGTATTGTGAGGAGATCTGCATTGGGTTCCAGCTTCGGAGTATAGTTGCGTGGTACTGTGCTGGGCGCGTTTGCCTACGAAGCCCAGTGAGGTCAGGGATGAGGGCTGCCAATATGACTGTTTGAATGATGTCATGCTCAGGGGCGGGGGATTAGGTTTTGTGTAACAGATGCCGGTCAGCCAGGTGGACTGGTGGAATGATGTGATTTTCGGAATATTGCTGGTCACAGGTGCCTGTGTTTGCGTGCGTTTCTTGGTGGGGGACTGTGGTCATGTCCATTGGAATGGCTTCTGTATTCGTGCCATCTGTGCCCTGCAGCTCCCATTGGCCCCTCTTGAGATTCTTTTGTTCGTTGGCATGCATGGGTGACTTGTACATTTCACTGGTTGCATTGTGACTTCATTGCACCTACGGGGAGTTGTACTATGTGGGCAGGGAGCGGTGTACAGGCACTCAGTGGGGCCGTTTACGGTTGATTCGCGATGCCGTACTTCTCACCATGGTGGAATGGTACTTTCCGCCGTGCTTGATGGCGTTAGGTACATGTCCGCTAGGGTCGGAATTCGCGTACCCTTGCGCCATGGTGGTATTTACGGTTTGGCATGGCGCGCGCGCGCGTACTTGGTGCAGTTAGCGTTGGCGTTCACTACGGTGTCGCTAATGGCATCGTACTTTGCGGTGACGGGTCATAGTCGCACCGAGCGCTATTCGATGGCGGTATTGCATTTCCGCCATCGTTTTTCGATTTCCGCAAGGGTCGTAATGAGGGCCAGTGTGTCAAGCGCATCCTCAGAGGAGAGGTCCCGCAGACCGGGAATGCAACAAGAAGCACCACGGAAAAAGGGATATCTATATGCCCTTGGAAACAACATGGCCATAGAACACAGCCCAATACTAAGAATACGAATAAACCAAACAGCTGCAGAATTCCTGATAGATACTGGAGCAACTGTGAACGTAATAAGTGAAGAAGTATACCGAAGCATACCGAACGCCCCTCGCCTACAGCCAGCACGAGCCCTCATCTATCCCTATGGCTCAAAAACACCCCTAGCATGCAAAGGGTTTTTCATGGCATCATGCCAGTACAAGGAACACAAGAAAAGCATCCCTATGCACGTGCTAGAAGCCGCCACTGAGAGTGGGTGCATCTTGAGCTATCGGTCAGCCGCAGAGATGGGACTCATTCACATATTGTACCGTCTCATGGTGCACAAGTACCTAGACCCAACGGCAAGCATCGATCAAATATTCCCGGCCCTGTTCAAAGGCTTAGGAAAACTGAAGGGAAAACAGATTGAACTTCACATCGACCCCCACATCACTCCAGTAGCCCAACACTACAGGGGCATCCCTATCAACATTCAACAGCAAGTTGAAAGCGAACTAACTAAGCTACTGGAGGCCGACATCATTGAGCCCGCGGAAGGCTCCACACCATGGGTCTCTCCTATAGTGCCAGTACCCAAAAGAGAATCTCCGGACATTAGGATATGTGTAGACATGAGAAGACCAAATGAAGCCATCCTAAGAGAGCGACATCAAGCCCCCCGGATAACGGACATGGTGCACCTCTTAAATGGGGCGACAACATTCTCGAAGTTAGACCTAAACAAAGGCTATCACCAGCTGGAGCTCAGCAAGAAATCACGATACATAACAACGTTTGCCACCCATCTAGGTTTGTTTCGCTACAAGCGACTTAGTTTTGGAGTATCCTCAGCGGCCGAAATCTTTCAAGCAGAAATCCACAATGTCATCAAGCATGTGCCCAACTGCTTAAATTACAGCGATGACATTCTGGTGTTCGGCCAGACTCAGGAACAACATGATGACACTCTGATGAGAGTCTGCATGGCCTTGGAGGAAGCCCAGCTAACACTCAACAAAGAAAAGTGTGAATTCCGCAAGAAGACACTCAGATTCTTCGGACACATATTTTCAGAGAAGGGCATGACGCCTGACCCCGAAAATGTTAGTGCACTCCGAGAAGCTGCACCACCCGCAACAACATCAGACCTCAGATCGTTCCTGGGGCTCGCAAGCTACTGCACAAGGTACATACGTGATTTTGCGTCCATCAGTGAACCCCTGAGAGCTCTAACCAAACTAAACACCGAATTTGTGTGGTCACCCAAATGCCAAGAAGCATTCCAGATCATCAAGGACCGTATCTCAGACGCCCGAAACCTGGCGTACTTTGACCCCAAGAAGACAACAGAACTCGTCGTAGACGCCAGTCCCGTTGGGTTAGGCGCCATTCTCACACAACTAGACGACAAAGAGGGAGGCGAGAAACACATAGTATCGTACGCCAGTCGAAGCCTATCAAAAACCGAACAAGCCTATTCTCAAGCAGAAAAGGAAGGGCTGGCAGTCGTCTGGGCCTGCGAACACTTTCACCTCTTCCTATATGGGAAACCTTTCACAGTTGTGACGGATCACCAGGCACTCACTTTCATCTACGGCAACCCACAAGCCAAAATGCCACCAAGGATAGCCAGATGGGCACTTAGGCTGCAGGACTATCGATTCACCATCATACACCGGCCAGGGAAGGAACAAAATCCAGCAGATTTCCTCTCCCGGCACCCCAAGGAAAAGAGCGGACCAGAACAATCCATTGCGGATCAATACATCAGATATGTCATTCACAGCAGCACACCGCAAGGGCTCAACATGGAACAGATAACGAGGGAGTCCAACGCAGATCAAGGAATACAGACCATCTTGAGGTGCCTAGAGACAGGACGGTGGAAACATGCAAAACAGATACGTGAAACAATGAACGAGGACATCAAACGAGACATCACGTGCCTTTTGGCCGTAAAGGAAGAACTTGCGAAGTCTGAGGAAGGACTACTACTAAAAGGGACTAAATTAGTAATACCGCGAAGCCTGCGCCAGAAGGTGCTAGAGCTAGCTCATGAAGGACACCGGGGAATTGTATCCACCAAAAGGATGCTGAGGCAAAAGCTATGGTTTCCCCAACTGGACACCTCTGTGGAGGAGTTATTACAAAACTGTCCCACCTGTGCCATCGTAAAGCCGCACACAGTCCCGGAACCACTAAGAATGACCGCACTACCAGAAGGAACATGGGAAGAGATAGCCATTGACCACTTTGGGCCCATGGAAGGGGGTGAATACATTTTGGTAGCGGTAGATGAATACTCTAGATATCCAGACCTACAGGTCATCCCATCCACAGCTGCACATCACACCATCCCAGCACTGGATCGGATGTTCGCGATCTATGGCATACCGAAGGTTGTAAAGTCTGACAACGGACCACCCTTCAAGGGACAAGACTTTCAGAGATTCGCAGAATACATGGGTTTCCGTCATCGTAAAGTAACACCGCTGTGGCCTCAAGCAAATGGCACTGTGGAAAGATTCATGAGTAACATCAAGCGCACGACTCAGATCGCACGCCTCACGGGAGAACCCGTCGAAAAATTGCTGTACCAACTCATGCGAGACTATAGGAACACTCCACACAGCACCACGGGGAAGTCACCATCAGAAGTAATGTTCGGACGAATGATCAGAACGCGACTACCGCACGCGCCCGACATTGAAGGACAGTACGAAGAGGACGCGGAGATGAGAACACGAGACTCCCTCATGAAGGAACACATGAAAGAGGCTGCCGACCGCAAGCGCAGAGCCAGAGAGAGCGACCTGGCGCCTGGGGACATGGTCGTGGTCCGACAACAGCCACAGCGCAAAAACGCAACTCCGTTCAATGAAGAACCCCTCATCATCACTGGGAAGAAAGGATCGCTCATCACCGCAGAAGGAGATCACCGGTCCATAACGCGAAACTCTTCTCACTTCAGGAAGATGCCTGGTTTTCAGTGTTCAAGAAATTCAAGTATGTGTGACACTTTCTCCCAATGGGACGCCCCCTATGAGGGAGACAGGGAAGACTCTGGAGATGATGTGACACCAGGAGAATGGGTGGCACCATCTGCAGGTGTGGACCACCGACCACACCGAACCAGAAGGAGGCCTACTCGTCTCATCGAAGAAATGGGTTGAGAACGCAACTGACTGTTTAGTGACGGGAGGGTGTGGTGTCGTCACCAAAGTATCGAAGAGAGGAACAGTCCTCTCTCTCTCTGTTATTGGTTGTTGAGTGGGCTGCGCCCCACGTGACAGGAAGGGGAGGGGTTACCGCGTGGAGCGGCAGTTAGTGTCGAAGTTATATAAAGATAAGACGTGTTGCACCCCAGCTCCTGTGCCAGTCTCTGTTTAAAGAGAGAGAGCGGTAAGGAGTGTGAGGAGGTCCACCTACAGGACACTACAGGTTGGGTCGTGCACAAACCCAGTGCAGTGCACTGCACTGTCTGCAGTTGCAAACATCTGCACCGTCACTGCGTGCATGCAAAAGTAAAAGTTCTTCTGCAGTCTGCAGGCTAAAGGTACATTTATTTGCTTGCAGCTTGCTCATGTGTGCCGCGCGCCTGCACATTTGGAACGTGCCTGGGCTGCCGGGGAACAAACTGCACATGCCCCTGCACAATGCACTGCTGGGCAGCCTCAGGCCTTGGGTTGGTGGGCTCCCAGGATATCATGCCCCTTGTGCCCTCAAGCGCCCTTGCTTCTCCTATTCCACCCTTGTGCTACTTGCAAGAAACAGTGCTTCTTGTGTACACAGTTCCCTTGTACCCCAGTATTGTTTGCACCTCCAGTACCTGTTGCATTGTTATGGGAACCCCATGTGCCCTCCAGTGTCCCATCAGCTTTGCCAGTTCTCTAAGCAGCCCTCCCATTTCCCATGTTCCCCAGGGTTCCCTGTTCTCACAGTTCTCCTTCCACGCTCTTTGGTTCCGCAGTGGTCTGTATTCTCCACAGTGTTTCTTGCTCCCACGAAGGACTCCTTCCATCCCACAGTGCTCCTTTAACTCACTCCCACTGTTTCTTCTGTCAGGAAGTGTTCAGCACCCGTAACCCCTGTGCCCCTTCCATGCCTTTATATCACTGTGAATCCCCAACATACACATTCAGAAAGCCAGACCAACTGGCTTTGCTAAAGCTTGTTTCAGCACTCGCTAGTTCCTCTGCATCTTCAAATATAATGTCCAATGAAAGTAAGCAGCCCTTCACTTGTGGCAGGTCTTGGCTGCTGGAGCTGCCACAGAGCACTGTGGCAGATGCTGGATGCTGGAGTTGCCAGGGGCACTGTGGCAGGTCTTGGCTGCTGGAGCTGCCATAGAACACTGTGGCAGGTGCTGGCGGATGGAGCAGCCAGGGGCGCTGTGAAGGCTGCTGGCTGCTGTCGCTGCAAAGGGGCTCTGTGTCAGGTGCTGGCTGTTGTTGCTGACAGGGGGCACTGTGGCAGGTCTTGGCTGCAGTTGCCAGTGGTTCTGTGGGAGGTCTTGGCTACTGTTGCTGCCACGGGACACTGTGGCAGGTCTTGGCAGCTGAAGCTTCTGGGGGCACTGTGGCAGGTCTTGGCAGCTTAAGCTGCTGGGGCACTGTGGCAGGCCTTGGCTGCTGGAGCTGCCTGGGGCACTGTGGCAAGCCTTGGCTGTTGAACCGCCAGGGGGCACTGTGGCAGGTTTTGGCTGCTGGAGCTGCTATGGTTACTGTGTTGGGTGCTGACTGCTGTTGATACCAGGTGCCTCTGCGGCAGGTGATAGCTCCTGGGGAATAGTAGGAGGCACTGTGGCATTTGCTGGCTCCTGGGGAATACTAGGGGGCACTGTGACAGTTGCTGGCTGCTGGAGCTGCCATAGAACCCTGTGGCAGGTGCTGGCAGATGGAGCAGCCAGGGGCACTGTGACGGCTGCTGGCTGCTGTAGCTGCAAAGGGGCTCTGTGTCAGGTGCTGGCTGTTGTTGCTGACAGGGGGCACTGTGGCAGGTCTTGGCTGCAGTTGCCAGTGGTTCTGTGGGAGGTCTTGGCTACTGTTGCTGCCACGGGACACTGTGGCAGGTCTTGGCAGCTGAAGCTGCTGGGGTCACTGTGGCAGGTCTTGGCAGCTTAAGCTGCTGGGGCACTGTGGCAGGCCTTGGCTGCTGGAGCTGCCTGGGGCACTGTGGCAGGCCTTGGCTGCTGAACCGCCAGGGGGCACTGTGGCAGGTTTTGGCTGCTGGAGCTGCTATGGTTACTGTGTTGGGTGCTGACTGCTGTTGCTGCCAGGTGCCTCTGCGGCAGGTGATAGCTCCTGGGGAATAGTAGGGGGCACTGTGGCATTTGCTGGCTCCTGGGGAATACTAGGGGGCACTGTGACAGTTGCTGGCTGCTGGAGCTGCCATAGAACCCTGTGGCAGGTGCTGGCAGATGGAGCAGCCAGGGGCACTGTGATGGCTGCTGGCTGCTGTAGCTAAAAAGGGGCACTGTGTCAGGTGCTGGCTGCTGTTGCTGACAGGGGGCACTGTGGCAGGTGTTCGCTCCAGGAGCTGCCTTGGGGCACTTAGGCAGGTCTTGGTTGCAGTTGCTGCCAGGGGACACTGTGGCAGGTGCTGGCTGTTGCTGACAGGGGGCACTGTGTCAGGCAATGGATGCTGGACATGCAAGGGGCACTGTTGCAGGTGCTGGCTGATGAAGGTGCCAGGGGGAATTGTGGCAGGTGCTGACTCCTGGAGCTACTAGGGGGCACTGTGGTAGGTGCTGACTCGTGGAGCTACTAGGGGCGCTGTAACAGGTGCTGGCGGCTGGAGCTGCCATATAACACTTTGGCAGGTGCTGGCGGATGTAGCTGCCAAGGGTACTGTGACGGGTGCTGGCTGCTGGACCTGCCAGGGGCACTGTGGCAGGTGCTGGCTGCTGTTGCAGACAGAGGGCACTGTGGAAGATGCTCGCTCCATAAGCTGCCAGGGGGACTGTGGCAGGTCTTGACTGCTGTTGCTGACAGGGGGCACAGTGGTCTTGTGTTCACTCCAGGAGCTGCCAGTGGGCAGAGTGGCAGGCTGCAGTTGCTGCCAGGGGGCACTGTGTCAGGCAATGGATGCTGGGCATGCAAGGGGCGCTGTGGCAGGTGCTGACTGATGAAGGTGGCAGCGGGCACTGTGTCAGGCGCTGGCTGCTGGAGCTGTCAGAGAGCACGGTGGCAGTTTCTGGGGGATGGAGCTTCCAGGGGCACTGTGGCAGGTGCTATTGCTGCTGTTGCTGCTGTTGCTGCCAGGGGGACTGTGATGGGTGTTGGCTGCAGTGGCTAGCAGGGGGTACTGTGAGAGGTGCTTGATGCTGGGGCTAGCAGGGGGCTCTCTTGCATGTCTTGGCTGCTGTTGCTGCGAGGGGGCACTCTGGCAGGTGTTCGCTCCAGGTGCTACCAGAGGGAATTTTGCCATTCGTGCCCATCTACCATCCTCATCAAATGTTTTGTTAAAACATTTGTGGTAAATGTCATGTTAACACACACACAGCACTAAAAAGCCTGTGGAACCAATGTGCATGCAAGGCACAGACCGGTTACATTCCTATCCATGACTGATCCGGGGATCTCCAAGGCCTGAATGGCAAAGTAAACACAAATCTCCTAATTTAGATATTGTCAAGCAGTGTCTTCAGTCTTTCATACTTAGGAGTACCACGGGAAGTGGCATAACAAGTTGTTGCCATGAGGAAGCAAAGAAACAGCGTTTGTGGTGTGACATATGAGAATGGTCATTATTATTACATGTGGTGAGACTTCATGGTTAAGTAAACCATGAGTTGGGCTTCATGACAAGATAAACAATAGCATAAGTTGTGAACTGAACCCATTCCAGGGACTGTAGATAAGGCAAAGATGAGGTAATTTGCCCAAGATCACACACGTTGGTTAAGTGGTGAAATTGATTTGTTAGTGCTTTAAGAAATTGCCCCTTAATATATTCAAAGCTGTAAATATTTATTTAGGTTTCATGTGCTTAAATAATATTTTGTATTGTCATGCTTTGAAAAGTACACACATTGCAAATTACAGCATTAAAAAAAAGTATTTTTTTGCTTTATGTTCCCCATCCCAATAGACAGTCACAGTGGATCTGCCTAAATACATCTCCCTTGGGTTGTACAATTGTTGTGATTATTTCACACAGCATGCAGCATTATGCACCCCTCCCATCCATTTCTTATCACCCGCCATTCAAACCTCCAAAGGGACGAGAGTCCTTACCAATAGCCTCGTCATTGCTTTGTCAGCTTCACTTAGCCTCCAATTGCACTAAGAAGAGATGTTTCACATATATCGTTGAGCTGCTCTGCTGCCCTGGACTTCAAATGTCACAAGAAAGTCACAAGAAAGTGTGAGTGAGCGGGAAGGCTTTGATCCTGAGGGCGCAAGCCGGGACATTTGCATGATGTCGGACACAACATATTAAATCGGGGCAGTCATGCAAAATACGGGATGGTTGGCCACCCTAGTTACCAAGGGAAAACACAACTCCATTGCCTCCGCATGAAAAAAGTTGATTTATGTGACCGCCACAACATGTTGATCATGCACTGCAATCCTCCTTTGCTAGGGGGTTTTCAATGTTGGCGTTCAATGTTCAAGGTTAAACTCATTTCCATTTGCATTACCCTGCCTTCCGGAGCCTGTAACTCTTTTACTCCTGGGCAAATAAATTATAATCTATTATCCCATACATTTTCTGTACGGTTGGATTGTCGACTAATCCCTCCATATGGCATGGCCCGATATAACGTTAAAAAAAAGCGAGCCGGTGAAGGGTGCCCCGTTCATTGCTTCTGGGCGCTGAGGTTGTCGTTGATGCTTGGAATATTACCTTTCATGATCACCCAGCGAGCATTAAATGATATTTGTGTTGCATATTTGCCCTTACCCTTGCAGCTTGTTACATACTATGTTTTTAGTTGGGGGGAAAAGAAAAGCTGACCAAAAAATGCATGTGGTTTGTGTCTGCAGCAAAGTCCCTGTTAAGAGGGTTGTAAAGTTTGCGAGATTTGTGGACAAGGAATCTTGGACACCCAATCTTTTTGGGACCAGCTATGCTCAAGTCATGAAAGCCTTTTGACCTGGGAAGTGGTAACATTTTTACATGAACTGAGCCCTCTGAAGTGAGACGCCAAATTAAAGGATTTTATACTCTGAACTGCTTTTCTTTTTCTTAATGTTCTTCTGTTTTCTTTTCTTCTTTTCTCTTGTTTTATACAGTGATGATATATGTAATTTAATACGTATTGCTATTTTAATTTTGTGAAAAGTCGAGTTCTTTGACTAAAACACAATAAATAAATGTAAAAAGCAAAGTCTCAAAGTGTCCCCTGACCCCCCCCCAGATTGTATGTGTCTCCTATGCCCCTGAGCGGTCCTAACCGGTCTGTGCATGGGGTGAGTGGGTTTGGTCGGTGTTTTAGGGGGGTCACAGATTTCGCACATAACCGTTCCGGGGCGTGGGACTTGGTCACTCCCCCCACGATAGAGTATGTAATGATGATGTAATTGATGATGTGATGATGACGCGTGTAATAAATGCAGTTTATTGCATTCCAAATGAAGATGTGTTGTGCCCCTCACTGGCCCTGCCGCCTACATCGCCAATGACTTTTTAGCGCCTCCTGTGTCCTCCACACACAGCGCTGGAAAGTCTGCTCCAGGGGGAACCTCATGGTCACTTGTTGCCCAAGGACCGCAGGGCCGCATCCAAGTTAAGCTACATTCAGACTAGAGGTGCTAATAATTTTCGGGATATTTATGAACAAAGGCTGTGCTTCCTGCATGTGGGCATCGACACAGACAAGCCATCTTCTGTCCTTTGCCTGATTAGGGGCTTAATTGGGTCAAAACATCAATCTCAGGTTTATTCACACCTGCTGTGCATTGCCTCTTGCCATTTTGACCGCCCCTAGAAACGGCCTTGATCAGAGTGCTGAAAACGTGGAAGCAAAAACGGCCCTGTGTGCAGAATGCACAGCACATACACATAAAGATCTCCATAATATGAAAACGAGGATGCAAAAATAAAAATATGCACGCGATACTGTCCAAAAGTACACATACCAATGCCGAACAAACATATACATGCGAACCCCCAACTCATGAGCAGGAGCTAAAAAAACGGCTTCGGGTGTTGCTGCCACATTTTCACCTCTGTTCCCCGAATGTTTGAGTGTTAACGCTTTGGTGTTGAGGTCAGAGGGCAGAGACTATTAGTCAGCTGACATATACCCTGGCCCCAGAAGTAGCTTAACCTGTAACTATCGGTAGCCAGATGTATCAAGAGAGAATTGCTCTAAACGACAACCCCTTTGACCTCACATTCAAAGACATACAGAAGGAATGATTGCCTTTTCAAGGAGACAAGCCACTGGACTAAAAGAGCTTTATAACCAGTGCTGCAAATGGAAAACATTCACTCTGGGAGCCCACCACCCCCTGTGGGAGTGAGCTACTTGAAGGGGGCGGGGGTCTAGGGGTGAGGCCATGGTAGGCAAGGGGCAGGCTTGCTTAAAGTGTAAAAAACATAGGGCACAAATTAACACTCCATTCTATAGAGATGACTTCAAATGTGCACAAATCAAATAATAAATGAACCTGTCAATATGAAAGGTTATAATGTAATTGTAGCTTTAGTTTTTCCATCATGCAAAGCAATGCAAGCCAAACTCATCTCCTCTTGATTCTGTAATGCCAAGACTGAAAGAAACACATTGAAAGACTAGTCATGATACAATCTCCGATTTATAGTAATTGTTTTAGACAGCATGCAGCATTCTATACCCTCTAATAATTCAAGATGTTCACCCTTTAAGGGACATGCCAGGGATCATAGCTACTCCCCACTGCTGTGTATGCAGCCATCTAATGTTAATCGCTTACGGCTTTTAAATCCTCTGCTAAAACAAAGAGAAATGTTAATAAGAAAATCAACATATCCCAGTGCCAGTGGGACCCGTGGGTGTCCTTTTAATTTAAATGTGTCAAAATGTAAAAGAAAACAACAAAAAAATGTCAGGGCTCTTGTGATCTCAGTAGTTCGCCTGTGACCACTGGGAACAGCTGGCCGATGCGGGTGCAGTGTTTTTATGACAGCTCGGGCATGGGCTTTTGGTTTACTCGGACCTGATATCTACACAGGCAATTTTTGCTGGATTCAGGGTCCAAGGAAATCCATCCCAATTATTGCAAAAACGAGCCATGGCGAAAGCAGCTGCCAAAACAGGATCTCGTCGCACCACATACCTTCCACGCAGCCGCCCAGGTCTCCCTTTTCCAGCAGGAGGTAGGACGGAGACTCCGGGAAGAATGGCACCGTGACCACCTGGATCAGCGCTGTGATTCCGTTCAGAGAGATCAGCAGTGGCCACCAGGACTCGGATCCCAAACATTCACTGCAGAATCCATAACACAGGTTGTTAAGAAAGCCCAAGTAGGGACTCGTTATTCAGTGCATCCTTACATTAAATCAGAACCAATCAGGTCTAAAAGGCTTGCATCAGCAGAGTACATTAATTCGATGGGACTTCTTAAATGCTGTGTTGGGGGGGCACCAGGCTTTTTTCTTCCCATTGTTTCTGCTGACATAAAACATAAAGGGGGGCTGGGGGCAAACATCATGCATTTGTAATATTGACGCTTTTCAGAGATGATCACCAAGCTCAGAGATGAAGGCAGTGTGTGAACCCTAAAAGAAGATACTTCTCTTTTAGTCACTGGATACCTCCAGTAGGACAGGCCCATTGTCAACAGCAGACGTCAATAATAGGTGTGCACAGCACATAAGCAGGCTCTTGATATAGCACACGCCTAAATAGAAAGCAGCAGAGCCACGGGAGGCTGGCCTATAGGGAGCTCTGGAGTTTCCCTGTAGGCCTCTGCACTGTGTGCCTCTTTTGTATGGCAACCGATTTTATTTCCAAATGTTCCCATAGGAAAAGGTTTGGGCTTGCTGAAAATCTAAATAAATGAAAATGTAACTGTTTGTTCGAAACCTTAAATGTCCGAAAGTCCTTCACCAATTGCTTTGAAAGTTTGACACCACGCTGCATTCGAATAGGCGCGTATTTTTATATACCTACTATACATAGATGTCACACCTGTGACAGGTAAAAACATACCTTTTCTGAAAAACAGCGCCATCTGTTGGACGTAAAAGCAACACACGCTGGCTCAAATACATGCCGAGGAAGCAGCAGAGCGACGTGCAGCCAGACTTTAGGATGCACGGTAGCGAGCACAGCAATCGCATTCTACAGCTGCAGATCTGCTTCGAACGAGACAGGCTGAGAGTGGCTGAGCAGATCAGCGTCAAACACGACTCCGTGCTCAGCAATCACGCGGCTACAATCGCCTTGCATTCTGGTTCTACCCAGCTGATGATTATAGTTTGAGCCGGCATGTTCTCATCGGCACCATGACTGAAGTGTGTCCTTATTGCAAGGCTCTGAAATTTGATGGAGAAACAAAAGGAATGTGTTGCACTGCCGGGAAAATTAAACAGCCTCAACTTGGAGAACCGCCAGAGCCATTAAAAACTACAAGCATTGTGAAATAAAAAATATTACAAACGTGCACTTTCTCTTTTCTTTCTTTTCCATTTAACCAGACTGAGCCACAGCAACGCGTGGCCGTCGCTAGCAAGTGCTTAATATGGGGACACTTTGAACACTCTGATAAGGACCAGTAGCTTTTCAGTGTCTTGGGAGACATCCTTTATCGTCCCTATTTTTAAGAGGGGTTTAAGATCTGACCCTGTGAATTATAGGCCCATTACAGTGATGGATGCGGATAGTAAAGTATTTGCATCCATCATCCTTTCCCATCTGAATATATCCGCCGGGAAGGCCGGGAGACTTAAAAAGTTACAGACAGGCTTTCGCACACAACCCGGTACAGTCTTAAATGGATGCTTAATCAAATGCTTACAAGAGTCGGCCTGGTCTAAGAAATATGTGTCCATTTATGTAATATCAGTAGATTTATCCTCTGCATTTGGACTGGTTAATCGTAGCCGACTATGGTCGAAGATGCGTACTTGGGGTATGCCTAGGACCTTGTTGAAGATTTTGATTGGATTACATAATAATTGCACCATTCAAGTGAGGTTAAACCTAGGTGGATTTCGGCCCACGTTTATTCAACTTATATGTATGTCTCAAATGTTGAGTACTACTTATTGAAGGGCACCTTTATTTCTCCTAAAATGGCAGATATTAGGTACATGTGCTCTGCATATTCAGACAATGGTTTACTCTTCAACTGTACGCCAGTTGGCCTACAAAGGCTAATTACTTCTTTTGCTAATCATGCATAGGAAAATAATTTAAAAATGAATCCTGTCAAGACTAAAGTTAGGCAATTAGCAACTTCATATAAGGTATCTAAATTTACAGGGATTTTGGATAACTTTAAGTTAGAAAAATGCTGAAATATGACGTAGTTGGGGTTTTCTTTAATAAGCACGCCTAATAAAACATATCTCACTGAATTTTTGAGTACAATGCGATTGCCCTTGCTTGCCAAATGCAAAATATGGCAAGTTCTCTATCCAACCTTTGTTGATCTTCTTTTATGGAAACGCGCTTCCCAAATTGCTAAATGACATTGAAATGATGCAAGCCTGGGTCCTTGAGAAATTAGTGTAATTAATTGTATGGGGCCTTTATCTGACAAAATGCTTTGCTATTGCCTAAGTACATCCAAATGGCGGCAAACAGGTACCAACTAGGCCTGAAGTCTTTGCTGATTCCTGCAGAATTATGGTATCTTTCCTTATTTCATAATAATGTAATATAACCCGATGAGGGGGCATTACTGGTCGGGTGCTGCCCCTGAGGCCGTTTCCATGGCGGCCATTAAACCCAATGTAAAAGTAAACAATAACGTGTCTGCCTTGGGAGGGGCGAAGGGTAGTCCCTTCTCCCTTTCTATGGCGGCCACTCGCGGAAAGAACTCCGGGACGCAGCGGTTCACGAGCCTTGTCAGGTGGGTAAGGCCCGGGCGAGGGCCAATGAGCTTGCTCTTTATGAGCTCATTGACCCTCCCGGGTACTAATAGGTTAGATCCTCCTAAAGATTCCATCTATAGTGATTTTCACGCACTGCTGAGAGCTAAGAAAGAAAAGAGTGTTACTACTCTGGTGGATCATTGTATCAGTCTACTTTCCCATTTGGGAGCAAGGGAGTCGGATCACTTGGAGACTTCTTGCTCCACGTGTAACGGGTTTTATGACCCGGCACACTCCGGTCAGAGACTTCTGCTACTGACACTGAAGGTGGCGCACAATAAACACGCCATTTTATTTTGATTTGAACCCTGGATTCTTGGTTTGAAGAGGCACCCAACCCGTCTCACACCCACCTTATCAAACACCCCGTGTCGCATTGGACTATGACCCAGGCCGGTGTGAAACAAAGAAATATTTATTTAAAATTTAAATTCCCCGAAAAATCAGACCAGAATAATTTTTAGGGCAACAATCACCAGTGTGGTGACAAAACGAATGCAAAATGTTATGATACAATAGATTCCACTTTCTGACATCATCTGCATCAACTTCACAGAAATGAAAACTAAATCACTCTTTTTCACAATCATGGATGTCACTTAAGTTATGCACTCCCCCTGCAGCACTTCCCCAAACACCTGATGACTAAATTCTGTGTGGTTAGAAAGCAGTGGCAAAGAGTCGGCAAGAAGAGGGAAAAAATTGAGCAAAATAGCATATGCAGATTGCACTTGTTACTTGTAGGTCAGTTTACACTTGCGGTGGGATAGATAGAATGGAAATTCGTGTGCTGTACTAAAGAGGCAAGGAAGCGGACAGGCTACTGAGCAGGGTGTTAAAGCACCATGAACACAGGTGAGTGAAAAATCGATTTTGGGAGGAACACCGTGCAACAAAAATCACATGCAGCAGAATTGCAATCTCTTATTTCACTCGAGCTTTAAACTAGTAAACAGTTAAGGAAATGGGCTTAGCAATCAAAATCGGAAATCTGTTTTTGTGATGGGGAACCAAGGTACAGAACAGGTAGGATATTAAGGGAAGGGATAACTCTTATGGGATGATGATATGGGTTTTATGGGAAAAAGGCAAATCGTTTTTTAGAGAAAAGCACAAGACAAGGGCAAATTCGGTTTTCGATGCAAACTGGCTAGTTTTACTAAGACTATATATTAATGGCTAGAAAGAAAGATACTGCAAGCAAGGGGGTTCATTTGCAATTTTACCCAGCTCACGCCATGTATCTCCTTATAGGGGAATTCATTCATTTATTTCAAATAATACTAAGGATTTACACAAACACTTAATGGAAAGGAAAGATGCTAACAAATATGAACTAACAAGGATTCTTCTAGCTTAAGGGTAAACAGAGGATACTAGCATTTTGGGATATGATTAGGGTTTTTATGGGATTTTAATAGGGTTTTGCACAAAATACAAGGGAAAAGAGCAGGATATGCAGTTTTAGGGTGCAGGGTGATGTTGATACTTACAAAATACACTTGAGTTTGGTAATTTGGACTGCCAGCCGGGTCTCTGGACAGCAGGGCCTAGGATCTTTTCACGGGCAGCGGGGTGAAGAGATCTGGTCACAGGGACGGCTGGGCTCTCTTGGATGGGAACAGCTGGGCAAAGTCTGGTCACTGTGGACAGTGGCCTTTCCTCCATTCTCCCTGAATTATTTGGATGAATGTGGTTCTGGATAGGTGGTTCTGGAAAGGTAGTTCTGCCTGGATCTG
Organism: Ambystoma mexicanum; assembly: GCF_040938575.1. Taxonomy (NCBI): domain Eukaryota; kingdom Metazoa; phylum Chordata; class Amphibia; order Caudata; family Ambystomatidae; genus Ambystoma; species Ambystoma mexicanum. Next base: position 1,575,882,680 of record NC_090932.1, read on the forward strand.
GGTCAGCTATCTCTGGACCTAGTTCTGGAGTCTTGGAATCTTGCAGGGTGAATTTTGGATGTGGAATATCCTGTGCCTCCCTGTCTACTTTCTTAAGTAGGCAGCGTGACATCATAGGATTTTTACAATATGGGCGGAAGTACCCTGGACTTACCCCTTGCATGGGATAGGTCAGGCTACTAATGCCCCCACCTCCCTCTGAGCTGATTGGTTTAGGGGAAGTGGCCGCAGTGAGTGCGTAATTTTATGACTCCCATTGTCTCACAAGCCTCATTTTTCACAAAATGAGTTATGAAACAAAACTTCATATTTACAATAGTTACCACCATAAAAATCAGATAGGTAGATCCCATATTTTACAAGAGATATGCCGGTTCGAACGCCAATTCTGTGCAATGTTGCATCACCCTTCAGCATAATTTCACAGTTTTCAGGAGGTACATAACAGCTAAAATTCTGCAAATGGCTACGTATATACATACTAGTATCCGGCATGTTCTCCTCATATTTAATGTCTGCGCCATTTATTCTTCACTCAGAAATGCCTTTTTACTGCCATTCCAGTCCACCACATGCCAGGAAGACACACATAGTGTTATTTTACTTGTCCAAAAATCACATAAAAGACTGGCATAATATCAAATTGTTGCTTATTTAGGGTGCAGAAACAAATGTCATAATGTACAGTCGTTCTTTCAAATCAATGGGATGAATTCTTCCCGGATGTGGGCGGTGCTCAACCCCCCACAGCAAAATGTCCCTGCCAGGCCTGGCTTGCTCAAGGGTTTCCATGACTACCCTTCGAAGTCCTCCTGTGGATACTGGGCATGAATGGAGAGAAAATCACACCTACGAGGCAAAACCAAGGGCTTCACCTCCACTCTTTGTCCTTGGGGCATGTCTGCCAGGCAGCCTGGTGAACCTTTTAATTATCACACTATCAGGTCCCAGGGAACAGAGCACATGAACTCTGCAGTATCTGTTCCTGGGTAGGTGCAAACTGGTTTGACAGAAACTCCTGTGCCTAGCTGGGATGATTTGTCTTTTGGGGAAAAACCAGCCCAATATACATATTTCTTGAGCCCCTCTTCACACATGTAAAATTGTGGTTCTGTGTGAGCCACAGTTTTATTTCACATTTAATTTTACAAATGTAATTTTCCTGCTTTTCCAGAAGCAGGTTTACACATGTTCTTTTTCTCTCTGTTACTGTCACACAAATCGTTTTCTATTGCATTAACTTTCTGAAAGGCTCGTCCCAGATCTGGTCAGTTTCTGGACACAGAGATGTGATGAAAATAGTTTCTTGGCAACTGACACGATGTAAGAGAGAACATCTTTCCTTTGAGGTACTTTGTGTGTGTTGATTTATTTCAAAAAGTCAATCCAAGCTGTGCGCACGTAAAGCAGAATTATTTTGCTTTTCATGAACTTTACTTGATGAAAACAACGCCGTTCTGTGAGGGATGGCCTTATTTGATGGCATTCACATGCAATACACTGCATAAATAGACAAAACTGTGAGATTTTGGGAATGAAAGAAGGCACAAGTGCGATGCAGTCTGGAATGCAAGACATTTTCTTGTGCAGCCTTGTGTTTTTGAAATGATGGCACAGCAATGCAGAGCCATTCTGTATTTAAGTTATTTTCTCTGGATTCACATGAAGGGCAAGAAAATACATCCATTCTTGGTGTGGCTGTGTTCAAATCTCACCCCCATGTGCTTAGTTGACAAAAGCACAGCCGTTTTTTGGGTGACTGCTGAAACGCAGTTTTTGTTGTAGGGGGATCTGCCTTAGGCCTTAAATGTACCCCACACTTTGAACAGCTGTTGTATCAGAGTGTCTTGGTCAAAACGGTAGATACTCTTCATAAGTATCCGACTCTCATGTGTATATATAAGAAATTATCACAAAAAGTGGGAATTGTGACTCCCCCTGAATCTTTATCTGAACAGACAGTTAAGCAATGATTTCTAAAGATTCAGATTGAACATTCTCACCTGCAGGCAAATTGAAGCCTACAGAGGGCTAATACCTAAATATAAGGCGATCTGCAGATGTTGTGGTGATAGCAATGAAGAGGAAACTTTCACGCATCTAATTCTATTTTGCACTGCATTAATTCCATTGCATATTTTATATTTTATGAAACTGATTTGTAAGCAGAGAATCTTGGATAGTCGCCCCTCTTCCATCGTTATTGCATTGGTGGGTTTTTTAAAGGTTTAAAATTGGAAGCTGTGAATCCATCCTCGTAAATGGGTTTTAATTTATTGAATGTAAATATGGAAGAGACTAATATTCCTATTTTTTAGAATGATTTGTATTCATTGGATGTATAGATCAAATCGTCTCTCTGAAAAGTGTATATTCTTTTTTGCTTTTCTTTTCTCTTTTTATTCTCTTTCTCGCTTTATATACTGTTACGTATTGTTATTTATTCAAAAGGTTGAATTTTCATTTTATATCCATATACAAAAGAAAAATAAAATAAAGAATAAATCCTTTCCAGGTCATCTTTTGGTTCCCAGTCCACCCCTGAGCAGAATGCCGTACAATTTGGGGAATAGGGAACAGCAGATGACAGGGTGTGGGGAGTGGTAGGCTTCTTCATTGATCCTCTGTCATCATCGATCACGTGATTTTGCTTGATGGAGTGGAGGAGGGAGGGAGAAACCCTGGAATTGCAGAAGTGTATGTTTGTCAAGTTTAGGAGCCTAGCGGTTTGAGTGTGGGAGCTGAGGAGGAAACTGCCTGCTTTCTAGTCTTCTCATTGCATTGTGTAGGCTGCCTTGCGAAGATGGCCATGGCTTCTAGTCTTGTGTTAACCTCTTTTTATAGTGCCATGTTGTACGGTGTCTTGGTCATCAGTACTTTGCAGGGGAATGCAGGCCATGTTAGGTGATAGGGCTTGGAGAGGTTAGCAGTAAAGTTCCTTGAGTGTGTTGGTGACCAGGTCGCACTTCCTCAATACTGCGAAGAGGTGGGCTACAGCCTCCATGGCCGTTTTTTGGCATGGCCAGGATTTCAATTGGTACACCTCCAAGGCGGGTGCTGCCCCTTCTTCTTCAAGGCAGTTGCCATATGTAAGTTGGGGTGCACTGTGGGAATGGCTAATTGAGTAGCTAATGTTGAGGTTTGGGAGTTTAAGATAGTCTGAGTTTGAGAAAGCTTGGATGCCTCATGAGAAGTAAATAAGGCTGCACGAATAGGAGTGAGTGGGGCTTTGGTTGAAGGATGCACGTTGCTGGCTCTACCTTTGGCCGCCTCAACATTACGAGTATAGATGACAGGATTTCAGCACCAGTGATGGCAGTGCTTTCTGTGCTGTGGCAAATGAAGCTGCACTAAGGGGAACCAGTGGGGAACTTCCTGCAGTGTGCTTAGCGACCCCAGGCAATTTATTACAAATTCAGGCCCTGTCATTCGTCAGCTAGCTGTAATTTTGGGCCTGGGCTTGTATTGCATCTGTCTGTAGTTCTGAATTCAGCATTATACTGCCTCTAGCTGTCATTTTAAATTGAGGCATGTATTGCATCTAGCTGTAATTTTGAATTTAGCCTTATAATGCATCTAACTGTAGTTTTGAACCTGGGCTTGTATAGCATCTAGCTATAACTCTGGATTTAGCATTATACTGCATCTAGCTGTGATTGTCAATGTAGGCTTGCATTGCATCTAGCTGTTAACTTTGAATATAGGCTTGTATTGCACCTAGCTGTAATCCTGAATGTGGCCTTACATTTATTTTAGCTGTAATTTTGAATTTAGCCTTATATTGCATCTAACTGCAATTTTTAGTGTGGCCTTGTACTACATCTAACAGTACATTTTGAGTACCGCTCCATATTGCTTCTAACTGAACACTTACATAAACCACACCAAAAAACTCACAGTCTAGAGGGGCACTCTGGTGCACCAAATCCCCCCCCCCCCACACTGCCCCTACTCACTCTCTACACAGGTTTTAGTCTCTAGAGAAACAAAACTCTCAACCACTCCCCATCCCAAGTGCCTACCCACTCCTACTATACCGACCAACTCTCAGACCAGAGGGGCACTCTAGCGCACCAGCCAAACCACACTCTGCAAGCCCTCCACTCATCCTCCACACATACCCTGCCCCGTAGAGAAACATAATCTTCTTTACCCCTTTCCAACCACTCCCCCCTCCAACACCTACTCACTGCCCTCTGGGGAATCAATCCCCTCCACACCTATTCTCCCTGACCACCCACCCCTCATACCCCCATTCTGCCCTCCCTCATCCCCATCCCCCAGACCACCCTCCACCTTAGCCTTCCAATCCCTAAGTGTCGCATGATTAGTCCTTGGCAAAACCCTGTCCCCGGCTGACCCACCAGCTCCCTCACACACACCACAGGTACCCAAACATATATCCAAACACAGAACACGCAACTCTGATACCTTCCCATGCCTGCACGCCTCTCTCAATTTACACCCATCCAGACTCACGATTCCTTCGCCCTCCGTCTCCCTCAACCCAGTACAATCCACATTTGGCAGATGCTCTAACACTTATTCCCATTAACAATTGGAACATCCCCAGATAATAGAGTAACAAAACGTCTCCTCAAACCTCCCTCGTCCCCCTGTCCCAACACCACTCAATAACCGCCTCTCTTGACAACGCTCTTCACAGCCTTGCACCCTCCCCAGAGCAATCACCACTTCTGTGACCACAATTGAAATCCTTTCACACTCTCTCCCGCCCCCCACCTCACCCGACTCTCGACCAAAACCCTGAACATCATGAACACTATTTCCACAAACCTCCCTAACACCTATACAATCTGCACATTCCCACAATGTCTCCCTTGGGGGGTCCCCTCTACCTCTGCCTCAACAAAACCCCCTCAGTTCCCTCACACCAGCATCCCAAATGGCCATCAACCCCCTCCCATCTCTCCAATTTACCTGTATTCTCATCAACGCCAGATCGGTTGCCAAAAACAGGCATAGCATATTTAACTTTATCACCTCCAAACACAGAGACTTCCCCTTCATCATAGAAACCTGGTTCTCTGACGACTTCCGACAGATCATACACAAGGCTTTCCCCCTGAACACACCCTCATCACTCACAACAGAACTAGCAAAGGCAGACGGAATTGCCCTCCTTTACAAACCCCACCTATGTTTCTCACACTTGGAGGCACAGACATGAGGTGCAGACTGCAAATCACTACTGGTTAAACTCTCCATCCACCCCTAACTCACGCACAGTTTTCTGCTCATCTACAGGCCACCTGACTATGACAGACACTTCACTGACACCATAAGCGATTCCTCAGCATCCATACTGGTCTCCCACCCCTCCCTCACCATACTAGAAGACCTCAACATATGGTTGGATGCCCCTGACAATCCCATGACACAACTACGGCTAGATAATCTGGAAGCCCTCAACCAGACCCAGCAGGACATAATCTTGATGCTATCTTCAGCTCCACTGACCTCATCACTGCGCTCCCCTCTTGATCGCTCACATGGGCAGACCACACAGCCATCTTCTTCTCTCTCCTGTCACTAAAACCCCCCCCCACAACAGACTAACACCGGACTACCGTCCCATGTCCGACTCTGGAATAAGGTAATAATAAACCTGCAGCTGGCCTGAACATAGATGGTGGACCAAACCAACCCCCCAAAGTAAAACAGCCTTTGCCCATCAAAATCATATCTATAAAACTGAAATCTGTATGGCCACGAAATGTAACAATAGCAAAGAGCTTCACAAGATCATCACAGAATTCAAGCCCCCTCCACATCTCCCCCACACACGTCTGCCAATCTCTCTGCAACGCCCTCTCTGACCATTTTAATAACACAGCGCTAGAAAAAACACACCCCATCAACACAAACCTAGCAGCACTCCCACCCCATCAACTCGCCCCCCAAAACAAACCCGCCAACCAGCCATCCCGCCTCCTATCTTCTCCTCTTTCTCTCCCATCTCTAGACCTGAATTACTCAAAGTGCTGACTGATAGCGGTCCATCCTGATCCTCGAGTGACCTATGCCCCTCCTTAAAGAGATTTTCACATCCACCTGTGCAGGCAGCATCGCTGGATCCATCCTTAACTCCTCCCTCACCTCAGGCATTTTCCTTAAAGCTTTCAAAACATCCCACATCAAACCGCTCCTGAAAAAGCCATTTCTTGACCCCCTCCAACCAGCAAACAACAGATCGATATCTAACACCTGCTTCCGAGCCAAACTCACAGGCCACACTGCCTACTCCTAACTCAGTAATTTCACACAAACCAATCACATCCTCAACACCGCCCAGTCTGGTTTCAGACCTGTTCATGGAACTTAATCATTCTAATCTCCTTTTGGGATGACCTGAAAAACACTGCAAACACAGAGGGCTGTGCGCTCTCAGAGTGCTTGACCTCTCAGTGGCTTTCGACACCATTACCCACAGCATCCTCATTGACAGGCTCCACTCCCTTGGTATTAGGGACATACCACTAAAGTGGATCGCCTCATTCCTTGCGAATAGACACCAAATCACCTTCTGCCCTCCTTTCACTCAATCGGCCTGACCAGTCAGTAATGGAGTCCTCCAAGGCACATGCATATCCCCTCTTCTCTTCAGCCTCTACATGAGACCTCTCCCCTCACTCATCCGTGCACACAATCTCACCAGGTGCAATTAGCTGGCAACACACAAATAATTTCAGAAGCCCTAAATCAGTCCGCACTCTTCACCCAGATCTCGCATCCTGCCTCACAGACATTGATCGCTGGATAATGGTCAACCACCTGCTGTTTAATCCCAGAAAATATAATGATCTGCAGAAGACAGCCCTCTTCCCACAACCCACCCCTGGCCTTCCTCTCAAGGTACGCCCCTGCTGCATCCACCACAGTCAAAACCCTGGACAATATGCACTGATCCTAACTATCACAAGACATCAAACTGTGTCAAAATCCTGCATACTCAGACACATTTTTCCCTTACCCCCACAGAGTGACTGCAATCATGTCCATGGTTCTCTCCTGACTTTATTATGCCAACTCTCTCTACCTGGGCGCCCCACACTACAAACTCAGAAAGCTCAAAAGAGTCCAGAACCCGCAGCTAGGCTCCTCCTCGCCCCCCACAGAAGTGAGCACATCACCCCTGCACTCCGTACCCTCCACTGGCTCCCAATTGGAGGGCAGGTGATCATCAAAATCATGTGCATCACTCACCGAGCCCTACATAAAACAGGACCAAAATACCTGCAACAGAAAATCACCCACTACTAACCTAGTAGGAACCTGCAATCATGCACTGCTCTCCTTCTGGTGACCCCACCCTCAAATCAAATGGAATTGGCAGCACCTCTTTCTCCGCCCAAGCATGCAAAATCTGCAATTCTCTGCCGCTTAACATCCGCGGAATAGAGGGCCATCTGACCTTCTGCAGGGCCTTAAGACATGGCTATTCCCTCAGCACCCTAAACAACCCTGTAATCACCCTTGAATTTGCTACCGAATCTCAGTAGGACTGTGGAAGGAACACATCACCAAAGAGAAGTGATTCTTGGTGCTACATTTGGCTTAAGTGTGAGGGTAGCTAATGTATTGCATTTGGACAAGCTGTGGGGGCAGTGAATGCGCTACACCCATGTGAATTTGACAGTGGCAGGTGGACTGCACCTGGATGAATTCTGCGTGTGGCGCTGTGTATTGCATTGGGTTGAAAGGTGAGGGTAGCCAATGTTTTGCCTTAATGCACTCAGATGAATCTGAGAGTATCCGGTGTACTGGATTAAGATGAATTTCGAGGCTAGCCAATGTGATGCACCTTGGATGTATCTGAGGAGAGCCAGCGTGTGGCACTGGTCGGATTTATAGGGTAGCCACTAGATGGCATCTGGCTGCATCTCTGATTTTCGTTTTGGAAAGTGCCATGTTCTTGTTGCAACTAATGTAGCTGCCAGAGACCCGGGTATTGAAAATGTTCAACATGTTATAAATGATCTATCTGAGGGTAAGCAATACTCCACTATACCAAGGGAATCGGTATAGCCTATGGCCAGATTTGGGCCGCGCCCTGATCTCGCTGCCCCTAAATCCAGCTGCACCCACGTAAGCAAGAACCAGCCAGGACACCCAGTTAGGTATCACACTTACATGCTTATGGATTCTAGCCGAAGGCACGGTTACGCACCCTTACAATACACTACTCTAACGCACACTGCTCAACACCTCTGCCTTTAGAATGCAACCATCCCCCATGATAAATAAATTGGCTTAACTACCCACATGATGTCTCTCCTGCTCTCACATTCTCTCCAGACCTCATCTCAACACCCTTCCACTACATGCACTACACTACTATATATTGCACAGCACCTCCACCATCAGGATGCAGCTATCCCCCATGATAGAAATGCGGTCTAGTTGCACACATTACGCTTTCTGCTGCTCGCGCTTTCTCCCTAGCATACAGCCATATCTGAGTTCACTGCAAAACACCTCTACCATTAGAATGCAGCTATCCCCTACCATAACAATTCGGTCTAGTTGCTCATGTATTTTCGGTATCCCAACATATTATCCCCACCAAAAATATTGCCGTACATATGGTCGTTTGTCTCGCCATAGGCGATATTTTTGGGGGGGATAATTTGTGGAAGCGGGGGATGAAGGGGTGTCCCCCGCACATTTAAAAATAATGCGGGGGTTGCAGGTGTGTCCCCCACAGGGTCCATGGGTCAATATCGCCGCAAAAATATGGCCATATTTTTGTATCGTCATATTTTTGCAGGGATATTAACACATGGAACCACATGTTCCTGCTCCAGACCACCTTTCAGCATTCATCCACTGCATGCACTACTCCACACAATAACTCTACCAGTAGAAGACACACTGCAAAACACCTCTGCCATTAGAATGCAGCTATACCCCATGATACAATGCGGTCTAGCTGCTCAGATATGTATCTCCTGATCAAGCACACTCTCCAGATCACCTCTTAGCACCCACCCACTACATGCACTACAATAAGACAGTTTTGCTAGCTAGGATGCAGCTATCTGCCACTATAAAATGTAGGTCTAGCTGCACACATAATGTTCCTACAGCTCTCGCATACTCTCCAGACTACCTCAGCATGCATGCACTTCATGCACCACTATAAAACACAGTGCACAACACATCTGTCATTAGAATGCAGCTATCCCCAACAGTAAAATGCGGTTTGGATGGCCACCTCTCAGCGCCCACCCACTACATGCACTACTATAAGACAATTTTGTACAAAACCTCTGCTGTTAGATTGCAACTATCCCCACCATAAAAATTCGGTCCAGAGGCACTCATAATGCTCCTACTGCTCTTGCATACTCTCCTGTCTACCACAGCATGCATGCACTACATGCACCACTCTAAGACACAGTGCACAACACATCTGTCCTTAGAATGCAGCTATCCCCCCACAATAAAATGTGTTCTGGCTGACCACCTCTCAGCACCCACCCACTACAATAAGACAGCTTTGCACAACAACTCTGCTGTTAGAATGCAACTATGCCCCCTCCCCATAAAAAATATGTCCAGTGGCACTCATAATGTTCCAACTGTTCTCGCATACTCTCCTGATTACCTCTGCACACATGCACTCCATGCACCACTTTGTCTCCATTGTCACTTCCTGCATCCAGGCCTTCCCTGAGGTCTTCTAATTAACATTCTTCAGTATTCGCCGCCAACAGCAAGGTGTAACAATGGAGATGCTAATCATGGGTCCTTGAAATGTCAATCAGGCTGACCACGGCCAGAGGCTTTTGATGTACCCACAGCTGTCAGGTATCAGCTGCACATGGCAGGGGAGGTATAGCCAGCTTGCACAAATCTATGGTGACCTTGTCCTGCTGTTTATTTTATTTTTATTTATTTGCATTTTTAAAGTGCAGCAGCTGCTTTCGGGCATCGTGGCGCTGTTGCAAGTAAGTTTACTTGAACATGGTGACTTGGTTACAGGCATGGCTATGGTTCCAAGGTTACATGGGAACCTTGATCATGGTACAGTTGTAATTTACAGACATTGTTGCATGCAATATAATTATAAGTGGGATTCACTTAAATAGGGTGGTTTTCAGAGCTTTTCTGAAGGCTATGAGGGATGTTTCAGCTCTTAGTTTGGGCGTTAAGGAGTTCCAGGCTTTTGGCGCTAGGTCTTCGAAACTCGAGCCGCCAGCTTTGACTCTGGTGAAGTTGGGGATTGCGAGTTGGTTGGCATATAGGTCCCTTTTGGGACTGGGTGATTGGACTGGTTATATCCGTTCATTGAGATAGCTAGGGGCAGATTGGGATATACATCTATGTGTAATGGTGAGAGTCTTAAACTGGATGCGCTCTTTAACTGGGAGCCAGTGGGCATTTTGCCTTGCTAGGGAGATGTGTTCCCGCTTTGGAATATTGAGGGCTGCTCTCAAAGCATTGTTTTGTGCAATCTGTAGTCTATTCATGTTTTTGGCGGAGGTACCTAGTAGGAGGACGTTGCAGTAGTCCAGTTTTGCGCCTATGGTGGCTCTGGTGATGTTGAGGTGGTTTGTGGTGGACAGGTGAGGCTTTACTGCATTGATTATTTTGGTTGTAAGAGCTGCTGAGGAGGAGATGTAACTGACATGTCTGTCCAGGGTAGAATCTAGGTATACCCCCAGTGTTTTTACAGCAGGGGAGATGGAGATTACTGAGTTCTCGATTAGGAAAGTACTGTATTTGCTGTCTAACTTTGTTGAGGGTTTCTTTAGGGCCCACTAGTAGGATCTCCGTCTTGTCTCCATTGAGACAGAGGCCATTGGCAGCCATCCATGCCTGGATGATAGCATAAGTGTTTTGTAGGGTTTTTAGGTCTTGCTTGTCGTCACCAGTTAGTGGGAGAAGGATTTGCCTGTCGTCGGCATAGTTGGTGAACGTTATGCCGAATTCTTCTAAGTCATTGAATAGTGGGAGTGTGAATAGGTTGTATAGAGTAGGGGAGTTGCAGGACCCTTGTGGCACTCCACAATTGATAGGGGAGGGGGTGGCTGACGCTTGGACTGAGTAGACCCTCATAGCTCTGCCCTCCAGGAAGGATGAGATCCAAGCTGTGGCTTTATCCGAGAAGTGGGCTGTGTTGGTGAGATGTGTCCTTAGTGTTTTGTGGTCGACTAGGTCGAACGCAGCCGACAGGTCAAGGAGTAGGAGGATGGCGCATTTGCCTTTATCCATATTTTTTAGGAGTTGGTTCTTTAGGTCGAGTAGTGCTGACTCTGTGCCATGGCGTGGGCGGAAACCAGACTGTCTCTTGCCTAGGATGTTGTGAGATTCAAGGTAGGCTTGTATCTGTAGATAGGCGGCCTTATCGAGTATTTTCAGCAGGAATGGCACTGTTGTAATGGGTCTGTAGTTGTTAGGTGAGTCTGGGTCTAGCGTAGGTTTTTTTAGTAGTGGGCGAACCCAATCTTCCTTGAGGGAGGAGGGTACTGAGCCAGTGGCGAATGAGGCATTAATAAAGGTAGCAATGAAGTGGGCTAGGGGTTCAGGGCAGTCTTTGATTATGTTTGCTGGACAGATGTCTCACTTGCAGAGTGAGGGTTTTATTTGTTTCATGATGCGTAGGACCTCAGGGGCGGTTACCTTTCTAAAGGTGAAAGGCGGTGGAGGATTGTTGTTATGTTTGCTTTGGGGAGGGTGCTTAGGGCTAGGGGCAGTCCGCGTTTTGTGCGGAGACTTGGGTAGATTGTCAAGGTTGGCTTTGATTTTCTTTTGGAGTAAGTCTATTTTGTCAAGCATAGCCTTCTGGATGTCATTACACCAATTCTCGTCTTTGATTGTTTGATGTTTGGATGTGGGCGGTATGACCAGTTCGTTGAAGATAGCGAATAATTCTTTTGAGGGTGATTGGGCATTGTCGATTCTAGTGTTGTATGCATCAGATTTGGCTTTGGCTATGGTGTTTTTGTATTGTTTGACAATAGTTAGGTATGAGTCGCGTAGAGGGGCAAGGGGTGTGATTGCCATTTTTTGAGTGCTTGCCTTTTGAGAGTTTTTAGGTCACGTAGATCTTGGTTGAACCATGAGTTTGCGTGGAAGAGTTTTTTCACTTTTTTTGTCTCTGATGGGGCAATAGTGTTGATGATCTCTTTAATAGTGGTGTCGTAAAGTACGACTAGTTCTTCGGGGTTGTTGAAGGTGGGTGATGCTAGTGCTGAGACTTCTAGGAGTGGACACATCCTTTTTTGGAGAGTAGCTTTTTTGATCTAGCTAGAGCAGCTGGCATAGGAGGGTTTTGACTAATAGCTGTCTTTGTTAGGATGTAGAAATGGATGAGGTGGTGGTCGGTCTATGGTTGCGGCGTGTTTGAGCTGATGTCTACCCTACAGTTGTGGTCGACTAGCCAGTCTAGTATGCAGCCTTTGGTGTAAGTAGCAGAGTCAACTCTCTGGATGAATTGTAGGTCTAGAAGGGCTTTAGCAAGATTTTTATTGTGTTTGTATTTTGTGTCATTAAAACCAAGGTTCAGGTCTCCTAGGAGTAGTTTCTGGTCCTCTATCGCTAGACTCCTCTCCTCGAGCAG